>NC_142479.1:1342500-2685000 GCF_049115385.1 Moschus berezovskii | reverse complement strand
TCAGGAACTCGCTAGGTTGCTGCAGGGAAGTCAAGTCCCCTTTTCTGTTGGAAGGGGAACTTCCGGGTTACTCTCGAGCCGCTAAATGGGAAAATTGCCTCTCTTGATTTGAGTCCATAAATTGTGTTCCCCTCTCCACTGAGGACGGATGTTAGGGAATCTTCTGAGTCGCATGAAGGGAGTCAAGTACCCTTCTTCCTTTCAAGCGGGAATGTGGGATTTTCTTGAGATTCTGCAGCTCAATATATCCTCATCTCCCATTGGGGATAATTTTGTGGTATTTCTCGAATTGCGGCGGGAAGCTGCGGGTACAACTGGAGTTGCGAGGAGGACCTCAGGAACTCACTCGTGTTGCTTCAGGGAAATCAGGTCCCCTTTTTTGCTGGAAGGGGGAACTTCCGGAATATTCTCTAGCCCTTTTATTGTATTAGGGCCTCTTCTCATGTTGAATCCATAAAGTGTGTTCTCCTCTCCAATGGGGACGGATGTTAGGGAAATTTGTGAGTGGCTGAAAGTGTGTCAAGTACCCTTTTGCCTTTCAAGTGGGAATGTGGGATTTCTCTTGAGATCCTGCAGCGCAAAATTACCTCATCTCACATAGAGGGGATAATTTTGTTGTGTTTCTTTAGTTGTGGTGGGAACCCGGGGGTACATCTGGATATGGGAAGGGAACGTCAGGAACTCACTAGGTTGCTTCAGGGGTGTTAAGTCACCTTTTGTGTTGGAAGGGAAACTTCCGTGTTACTCTCGAGCCGTTAAATGGGAATATTGCCTCTTTTCGATTTGAGTCCATAAAATGTTTTCTCCACTCCACGAAGGACGGATTTTAATGAATATTCAGTGTCGCATAAAGGGTATCAAATATCCTTTTGCCTTTCAAGCGGGAATGTGGCATTTCTCTTGAGATTCTGCAGCGGCAAATTTCCTCATCTCGCATTGAGGGGATAATATTGTGGTGTTTCCTTTTTGCAGCAGGAAGCCACGGGTACTTCTGGATTTGCGAAAGGAACGTCAGGAACTGGCTAGCGTTGCTTCAGGGAAGTCAGGTACACTTTTTTGTTGGAAGGGGAACTTAAGGGTTACTCTAAGGCCGTTAAATGGGAATATTGCCTCTTCACGATTTGAGTCCATAAACTGTGTTCTCCTCTCCACTGAGGACGGATATTAAGGAACATTCTGAGTCGCAAAAAAGGAATCAAGTACCCTTTTGCCTTTCAAGCGGGAATGTGGGATTTATCTTGAGATCCTGTAGCGCAAAATTTCCTCATCTCGAATTGAGGGCATAATTTTCTGGTAATTCTCTAATAGTGGTGGGAAGCTGGGGATACTATTGGAGTTGCAACGGGGACCTCAGGAAATCACTTGAGTTATTTCAGAGAAATCTGGTCACCTTTTGTGCTTGAAGGTGAACTTCTAGATTAGGTTCTAGCCGTTTAATTGGAATAGGGCCTCTTCTGGTGTTGAATCCATAAACTGTGTTCTTCTCTCCAATGGGGGTGGATGTTAGGAAACTTTCTGAGTGCCATAAAGTGTGTCAAGTACCCTGTTGCCTATCAAGCCGGAATGTGGGATTTCTCTTGAAATTCTGCAGCTCAAAATTTTCTCATCTTGCTTTGAGGGGATAATTTTGTGGTGTTTCTCCAGTTGCGGCAGGAAGCTGGGGGTAAAATTTGAGTTGCGACACGGACCTCAGCGACTCACTCGAGTTAATTCAGGGAAGTCAGGTCCCCTTTTTTGCTGGAAGGGGAACTTCCGGGTTACTCTCTAACCCTTTAATTGGAGTAGGGCGTCTTCATGTGTTGAATCCATAAAGTGTTTTCGCCTCTCCAATGGGGACGGATGTTAGGGAACTTTCTGAGTGAAATAAAGTGTGTCAAGTATCCTTTTGCCTTTCAAGCGGGAATGTGGGATTTCACTTGAGAATGTGCAGCGCAAAATTACCTCATCTCGCCTTGAGGGGATTATATTGTGGTGTTTCTTTTTTGCGGGGGAATTCGAGGGGACTTCTGGATTTGCGAAGGGAACGTCAGGAACTAGCTAGCGTTCCTTCAGGGAAGTCAAGTCCCCTTTTGTGTTGGAAGGGGAACTTCCGGGTTATTCTCGAGCCGTTAAATGGGAAAATTGCCTCTTCTCGATTTGAGTCTATAAAGTGTGTTCTCCTCTCCAATGAGGACAGATTAGGGAACATTCTGAGTCGCATAAAGGGAGTCAAGTACCCTTTTGCCTTTCAAGCGGGAATGTGTGATTTCTCTTGAGATACTGCAGCGCAAAATTTCCTCATATGGAATTTAGGGCATAATTTTGTGGTGTTTCTCGAATGGCGGCGGTAAGCTGGGGGTACTACTGGAGTTGTGAGGAGGACCTCAGGAAATCACTCGTGTTGCTTCAGGGAAGTCAGGTCCCCTTTTGTGCTGGAAGGGGAACTTTGTGAGTGGCTTAAAGTTGTGAGTGGCTTAAAGTGTGTCAAGTAATTTTTGCCTTTCAAGCGGGAATGTGGGATTTCTCATGATGTTCTGCAGCGCAAAACTACCTCATCTCTCATTGAGGGGATAATTTTGTGCTGTTTCTCTTGTTGCAGGCGGAAGGAGGGAGTTCTTCTCGAGTTGCGAAGGGGACCTCAGGCACTCGCTCGAGTTGCTTCAGGGAAGTCAATTCCCCTTTTGTGTTCGAAGAGGAACATCCGGATTACTCTCGAGCCGTTAAATGAGAATATTGCCTCTTCTCGATTTCAGTGCATAAAGTGTGTTCTCCTTATCTCGCATTGAGGGGATAAATTTGTGGTGTTTCTCGAATTGCGGCGGGAAGCTGGGTATAATTCTCGAGTTGCGACGCGGACCTCAGGAACTCACTCGAGTTACTTCAGGGAAGTCAGGTCCCCTTTTGTTCTGGAAAGGGAACTTCCGCGTTACTCTCTAGCCCTTTAATTGGAAGAGGGCGTCTTCACGTGTTGAATCCATGAACTGTGTTCTCCTCTCCAATGGGGTCGGATGTTAGGGAACTTTGTTAGTGGCAAAAAGGGTGTCAAGTACCCTTTTGCCTTTCAAGCGGGAATGTGGGATTTCTCTTGAGATCCTGCAGCGCAAAATTACCTCATCTCGCATAGAGGGGATAATTTTGTGGTGTTTCTCGTGTTGTGGCGGGAAGCAGCGGGCACTTTTCGATTTGCGACGGGAACCTTAGGAACTCGCGCCAATTGTTTCAGGGAAGTCAAGTCCCCTTTTGTTTTGGAAGGGGAACTTCCGGGTTACTCTCCAGCCGTTAAATGGGAATATTGCCTCTTCTCGATTTGAGTCCGTAAAATGTGTTCTCCACTCCACTGAGGACGGATGTTAGGGAACATTCAGAGTCGCATAAAGCGTATCAAGTACACTTTTGCCTATCAAGCGGGAATGTGGGATTTCTCTTGAGATTCTGCAGCGCAAAATTTCCACATCTCGCATTGAGGGGATAATATTGTCGTGTTTCTTTAGTTGCGGCGGGAAGCCGGGGGTACTTCTGAATTTGGGAAGGGAATGTCAGGAACTCGCTAGGGTTGCTTCAGGGAAGTCAAGTCCCATTTTGTGTTGGAAGGGGAACATCCGGGTTACTCTCGACACATTAAATAGCAATATTTTCTCTTCTCGATTTGAGTCAATATAGTGTGTTCCCCTCTCCACAGAGGATGGATGTTAGGGAACATTCTGAGTCGCATAAAGGGAGTCAAGTATCCTTTTGCCTTTCAATCGGGAATGTGGTATTTCTCTTGAGGTGATGCATTGCAAAATTTCCTCATCTCACATTGAGGGGATAATATTGTGGTGTTTCTCGAATTGCGGCTGGAAGTTGGGGGTATTCTCGACGTGCAATGGAGACCTCAGGAACTCACTCCATTTACTTCAGGGAAGTCAGGTCCCCTTTTGTGCTGGAAGGGAACGTCCGTATTAGTTTTGAGCCCTTTAAAGGGAATAGGGCCTCTTCTCGATTTGAGTCCATAAATTGTGTTACCCTCTCCACTGAAGACGGATGTTAGGGAACATTCTGAATGGCACAAAGTGTGTCAAGTACGCTTTTTTCTTTCAAGTGGGAATGTGGTATTTCTCTTGAGCTTCTGCAGCGCAAAATTTCCTCATCTTGCATTGAGGGGATAATTTTTTGGTGTTTCTCGAATTGTGGCAAGAACCTGGGGGTACTTCTCGAGTTGCGACGGGGCTTCAGGAAAACGCTCGGGTTGCTTCAAGGAAGTCAAGTCCCTTTTGTGCTGCAAGGGGAACTTCCGGATTACTCTCTAGCTCTTTAATGGGAATAGGGCCTCTTCTCGAGTTGCGTCCATAAAGTGTGTTCACCTCTCCAATGGGGATGGAAGTTAGGGAACTTTCTGAGTGGTATAAAGTTTGTCAAGTACACTTTTGCCTTTCAAGCAGGAATGTGGGATTTCTCTTGCGATTCTGCAGCGCAAAATTACCTCATCTCTCATTAAGGGGATAATTTTTTGGTGTTTCATGAGTTGCAGTGGGAAGCAGGGGGTACATTTCGAGTTGCGACGAGGACCTCAGGAACTCGCTCCGGTTTCTTCAGGAAGTCAAGTCCCCTTTTGTGTTGAAAGGGGAACTTCTGGATTTCTCTCAAGTTGTTAAATTGGAATATTGCCTCTTCTCTATTTGAGTCCATAAAGTGTGTTTTCCTCTCAAATGAGGACGCTTTTAGGGGCCATTCTTAGTCACCTAAAGAGATTCAAGTACCCTTTTGCCTTTCAAGTGGGAATGTGGGATTCCTCTTGGAATTCTGTAGGACAAAATTTCCTCATCTCGCATTGAGGGGATAATTTTGTTGTGTTTCTGGAATTGCTGCGGGAACCTGGGGGTTCTTCTCCAGTTGCGACGGAACCTCAGGAACTCACTCAAGTTACATCAGGGAATCAGGCCCCTTTTGTGCTGGAAGGAGAACTTCCGGATTACTCTTGAGCCCTTTAGTGGAATAGGGCCTCTTCTGGAGTTGAGTCCATAAAGTGTGTTATCCTCTCCACTGAGGACGAAAATTAGGGACCATTCTGAGTCGCCTAAAGGAAGTCAAGTACCCCTTTGCCTTTCAAGTGGAAATGTGGGATTTCTCTTGAGATTCTGCAGCACAAAATTTCCTCATCTCACATTGTGGGGATAATTTTGTGGTGTTTCTCGAGTTGCGATGGGGACCTCAGAAACTTACTCGAGTTACTTCAGGGAATCAGGTCCCATTTGTGCTGGAAGGGGAACTTCCGGATTAGTCTCGAGCCCTTTAATGGGAATAGGGCCTCTTCTGGATTTGAGTCCATAAAGTGTGTATGCCTCTCCAATGGGGCCGGATGTTAGGGAACTTTCTGTGTGGCGTAAAGAGTGTCAAGTTCCCTTTTGCTTTCAAGCAGGAATGTGGGATTTCTCTTGAGATTCTGCAGCGCAAAATTACCTCATCTCGCACTGAGGGGATAATATTGTGTCGTTTCTCGAGTTGGGGCAGGAAGCAGGGGGTACTTCTGGAGTTGAGTCGGGACCCTCAGGAACTGGCTCAGGTTGCTTCAGGGATGTCAGGTCCCCTTTGGTGTTGGAAGGGGAACTTCTGGTTTACTCTTGAGCCCTTAAATGTGAACAGGGGCTCATCTCGAATTGAGTCCATAAAGTGTGTTTTCCTCTCCAATGGGAACGGCTTTGTGAGGGAACTTTATGAGTCGAATAATGGGTGTCAAGTACCTTTTTGCCTTTCCAGAGGGAATGTGTTATTTTTCTTGAGAATCTGCATTGCAAGATTTCCTCATCTCGCATTGAGGGGATAATTGTGTGGTGTTTCTCGAGTTGCGGCGGTAACCTGGAGTTACTACTGGAGTTGCGACGGGGACCTCAGGAACTCACTCGTGTTGCTTCAGGGAAGTCAGGTCCCCTTTTGTGCTGGAAGGGGAACTTCCGGATTACTCTCGAGTTCTTTAAAGGATATAGGCCTCTTCTCGATTTGAGTCCATAAAATGTGTTCTCCTCTCCAATGGGGACGGATGATAGGGAACTTTCTGAATGGGATAAAGTGTATAAAGTACCCTTTTGCCTTTCAAGCGGGAATGTGGGATTACTCCTGAGATTCTGCAGTGCAAAATTACCTCATCTCGCATTGAGGGGATAATTTTGTGGTGTTTCTGGAGATGCAACGGGAAACTGGAGATTATTTCTCGAGTTGTCATGGGGACCTAAGGAACTCGCTCGGGTTGTTTCAGGGAATTCATGAACCCTTTCGTGTTGGAATGGGAACTTTGGGATTACTTCCGAGCCTTTATAGGAAATAGGGCCTCTTCTCGAATTGAGTCGGTAAAGTGTGTTCACCTCTCCAATGGGGACGGCTGTTTAAGGGAACTTTCTGAGGCGCATAAATGGTGTCAAGTAACCTCTTGGTTTTCAAGAGGAAATGTGGGATTTCTCTTGAATTGTGCAGCGCAAAATTTCCTCATCTCGCATTGAGGGGATAATTTTGTGAAGTTTTCGAGTTGCGGCGGGAGGCTGACAGTACTTCTTGAGTTGAGACGGGGACATCAGTAACTCACTCAACTTACTTCAGGGAATCAGGTCCCCTTTTTTGCTGGAAGGGGAACTTCCGGATTACTCTCGAGCCCTTTAATGGAAATAGGGCTTCTTCTCGATTTGAGTCCATAAAGTGTCTTTTCCTCTCCACTGGGGACGGATGTTAGGGAACTTTCTGAGTGGCATAAGGTGTGTCAAGTAACCTTTTGCCTTTCAAGTGGGAATGTGGGATTTCTATTGAGATTCTGAAGCGCAAAATGACCTCATCTCTCATTGAGGGGATAATATTTTGGTGTTTCTCGAGTTGCGGCGGGAAGCATTTGGTACTTCTCGAGGTGAGACGGGGACCTCATGAACTCGCTCGGGTTCCTTCAAAGAAGTCAAGTCCCCTTGTGTGTTGGGAGGGAAACTTCCGGTTTACTCTTGAGCCGTTAAATGGGAATATTGCCTCTTCTGATTTTGATTCCATAAATTGTGTTCCCCTATCCACTGAGGACGGATGTTAGGAAACATTCAGAATCCCATAAAGGGAGTCAAGTACCCTTTTTCCTTTCTAGCGTGAATGTGGGATTTCTCTTGAGATTTTACAGCACAAAATTTCCTCATCTCGTTTTGAGGGGATAATTTTGTGGTGTTTCTCGAATAGCGGAGGGGAGCTGGGGGTACTTCTCGAGTTGTGATGCAGACGTCAGCAAATCACTCGAGTTACTTCAGGGAAGTCAGGTCCCCTTTTGTGCTAGAAGGGGAACTTCTGTATTACTCTCGAGCCCTTAATAGGGAATATTGCCTCCTCTCGATTTCAGCGCATAAATTGTTTTCTCCTCTCCTTGAGGACGGAAGTTAAGGAACATTCTGAGTCGCCTCAAGGGAGTCAAGTACCCGTTTACTTTTCAAGCGGGAATGTGGGAATTCTCTTGAGATTCCGCAGAACAAAATTTCCTCATCTTGCTTTGAGGGGATAATTTTGTGGTGTTTCTCCAATTACGGCGGGAAGCTGGGGGTACTTTTATAGTTGCGACGCAGACCTCAGCGACTCACTCGAGTTACCTCAGGGAAGTCAGGTCCCCTTTTTTGCTGGAAGGGTAACTTCTGGATTACTCTCTAGCCTTTTAATTGGTATAGGGCGTCTTCACGTGTTGAATCCAGAAAGTGTGTTCTCCTCTCCAATGGGGATGGATGTTACGGAAATTTCTGAGTGGTATAAAGTGTGTCAAGTAACCTTTTGCCTTTCAAGCGGAAATGTGGGATTTCTCTTGAGAATCTACAGCACAAAATTTCCTCACAGCGCTTTGAGGGGATAATTTTGTGGTGTTTCTCCAAATGCGGCGGGAATCAGGGTGACTTTTCGAGTTGTGACGCGGACCTCAGCAACTCACTCGAGTTATTTCAGGGAAGTCACGTCCCCTTTTGTGCTAGAAGGAGAACTTCTGGAATACTCTCGAGCCCTTAATATGGAATATTGCCTCCTCTCGATTTCAGTGCATATATTGTGTTCTCCTCTCCTTGAAGACGGATGTTAGGGAACATTCCGAGTCGCCTTAAGGATGTCAAGTACCCTTTTTCCTTTCAAGCGCGAATGTGGGATTTCTCTTGAGATTCTGCAGCTCAAAATTTCCTGAACTCGCATTGAGGTTATAATTTTGTTGTGTTTCTCGAATTGCGGTGGGAAGCTGGGGGTACACCTGGAGTTGCGAGGAGGACCTCAGGAACTCACTCGTGTTGCTTAAGGGAAGTCAGGTCCCCTTTTGTGCTGGAAGCAGAACTTCCGGATTACTCTCTAGGCCTTTAATTGGAATAGGGCCTCTTCTCGGGTTAGATCCATAAAGTGTGTTCTCCTCTCCAATGGGGACGGATGATAGGGAACTTTGTGAGTGGCATAAAGTGTGTCAAGTGTCCTTTTGCCTTTCAAGCGGTTATGTGGGATTTCTCTTGAGATCATGCAGCGCAAAATTACCTCATTTTGTTTTGAGGGGATAATTTTGTGTTGTCTCTCGTGTTGTGGCAGGAAGCAGCGGGTACTTTTCGATTTGCGAGAGGAATCTCAGGAACCTCTCCAATTGCTTCTGGGAACTCAAGTCCACTTTTGTGTTGGAAGGGGAATTTCCGGGTTAATCTCGAGCCGTTAAATGGGAATATTGCCTCTTCTCGATTTGAGTCCATAAAGTGTGTTCTCTACACCAGTGAGGACGGATGTTAGGGGACATTCAGTGTCGCATAAAGGATATCAAGTACCCTTTTGCCTTTCAAGCGGGAATGTGGGATTTCTCTTGAGATTGTTCAGCGGAAAATTTCCTCATCTCGCATTGAGGGGATAATATTGTGGTGTTTCTTTTTTGCTGCGGGAAGCCTGAGGTATTTCTGGATTTGCGAAAGGAACGTCAGGAACTCGCTAGGGTTGCTTCAGGAAAGTCAAGTCCCCTTTTGTGTTGGAAGCGGAACTTCCGGGTTACTCTCGAGCCGTGAAATGGGAATATTGCCTCTTCAAGATTTGAGTCCATAAAGTGTGTTCTCCTCTCCAATGGGGACGGATGTTAGGGAACTTTCTGAGTGAAATAAAGTGTGTCATGTACACTTTTACGTTTCAAGCGGGAATGTGGGATTTCTCTTGAGATTCTGCTTTGAAAAATTACCTCATCTCGCATGGAGGGGATAATTTGGTTGTGTTTCTTTAGTTGCAGCAGGAAGCCAGGGGTACTTATGGATATGGGAAGGGAACGTCAGGCACTCCCTCGGGTTGCTTCAGGAAAGTCAAATCCCCTTTTGTGTTGGAAGGGGAACTTCCGGATTACTCTCGAACTGTTAAATGGGAATATTGCCTCTTCTGGATTTCAGTGTATAAAGTGTGTTCTCCTCTCCTTGAGGACGGATGTTAGGGAACATTCTGAGTCGCCTAAAGGGAGTCAAGTACACTTTTACTTTTCAAGCGGGAATGTGGGATTTCTGTTGAGATTCTGCAGCACACAGTTTCCTCATCTCGCATTGTGGGGATAAAGTTTTGGTGTTTCTCGAATTTCGGCGGGAAGCTGGGGATAATTCTCGAGTGGCGACGCGGAACTCAGGAACTCACTCGAGTTACTTCAGGGAAGTCAGGTCCCCTTTTGTGCTGGAAGGGAACTTCCGCTTTACTCTCTAGCCCTTTAATTGGAATAGGGCGACTTCACGTGTTGAATCCATAAAGTTTGTTCTCCTCTCCAATGTGGACGGATGTTAGGGAACTTTGTGAATGACCTAAATTGTGTCAAGTAACCTTTTGCCTTTCAAGCGGAAATGTGGGATTTTCCTTGAAATCCTACAGCGCAAAATTACCTCAATTCGCATAGAGGGGATAATTTTGTGGTGTTTCTCTTGTGGCGGGAAGCAGCGGGTACTTTACGATTTGCGACGGGAACGTCAGGAACTCGCTCCAATTGCTTCAGGGAAGTCAAGTCCCCTTTTGTGTTGGAATGGGAAATCCGTGTTACTCTCGAGTTGTTAAATGGGAATATTGCCTCTTCTCGACTTGAGTCCATAAAGTGTGTTCTCCACACCAGTGAGGACGGATGTTAGGGAACATTCAGAGTCGCATAAGGGTATCAAGTACCCTTTTGTCTTTCAAGCGGAAATGTGGGATTTCTCCTGAGATTCTGCAGCGGAAAATTTCGTCATCTCGCATTGAGGGGATAATATTCTGGTGTTTATTTTTTGGTGCGGGAAGACGGGGGTACTTCTGGATTTATGAAGAGAACGTCAGGAATTCGCTAGGGTTGCTTCAGGGAAGTCAAGTCCCTTTTTGTGTTGGAATGGGAACTCCCGGGTTACTCTCGAGCTGTTAAATGGAAATATTGCCTCTTCTCGACTTGAGTCCATAAAGTGTGTTCTCCACACCACTGAGGACGGATGTTAGGGAATAATCAGAGTCGCATAAATGGTATCATGTAATCTTTTGCCTTTCAAGACGTAATGTGGTATTTCTCTTGAGATTCTGCAGCGCAAAATTTCCTCATCTCGCATTGAGGGGGTAATATTGTGGTGTTTCTTTTGTTGAGGCGGGAAGCCGGGGGTACTTTTGGATTTGCCAAGGGAACGTCAGGAATTCTCTAGGGTTTTTTCAGGGAAGTCAAGTCCCCTTTTGTGTTGGAAGGGGAACTTCCGGGTTCCTCTCGACCCGTTAAAAGGGAATATTGCCTCTTCTCGATTTGAGTTAATATAATGTGTTCCCCTCTCCACAGAAGACGGATGTTAGGGAACATTCTGAGTCACATAGGGAGTCAAGTACCCTATTTCCTTTCACGCGGGAATGTGGGAATTCTCTTGAGATCCTGAAGCGCAAAATTTACTTCATCTCGAATTGAGGGCACAATTTTGTGGTATTACTTTATTAGTGGTGGGAAGGTGGGCATACTACCGGAGTTACGACGGGGACCTCAGGAATTCACCTGAGTTACTTCAGAGAAGTCTGGTCGCCTTTTTTACTGGAAGGGGAACTTCGAGATTACTCTCTAGCCCTTTAATTGGAATAGGGGCTCTTCTGGTGTTGAATCCATAAAGTGTGTCCTCCTTTCCAATGGGGACGGATGTTAGGGAACTTTCTGAGTGGCATAACGTGTGTCAAGTACCACTTTGCCTTTCAACCGGGAATGTGGGATTTCTCTTGAGATCCTGCAGTGGAAAAATTCCTCATCTCGCATTGAGGGGATAATATTGTGGTGTTTCTTTTTTGCGGAGGAACGCCGGGGGTACTTCTGGATTTGCGAAGGGAACGTCAGGAACTCGATAGCGTTGCTTCATGGAAGTTAAGTCCCCTTTTGTGTTGGAAGGGGGAACTTCCGGGGTACTCTCCAGCCATTAAATGGGAATATTGCCTCTTCTGGATTTGAGGCCATCAATTGTGTTCCCCTCTCCACTGAGGACGGATGTTAGGGAACATTCTGAGTCGCAGGAAGGGAGTCAAGTACACTTTTTCCTTTCAAGTGGGTATGTAGGATTTCTTTTGAGATTCTGCAGTGCAAAATTACCTCATCTCGCAAAGAGGGGATAATTTTGTGGTGTTTCTCCTGTTTCGGCGGGAAGCAGCGGGTACTTTTCGATTTGCGACGTGAACCTAAGGAACTCGCTCCAATTGCTTCAGGGAAGTCAAGTCCCCTTTTGTGTTGGAAGGGGAACTTCCGGCTTACTCTCGAGCCGTTAAAAGGGAATATGGCCTCTTCTCGATTTGAGTCCATAAAGTGTGTTCTCCACTGCACGGAGGACGGATGTTAGTGAACATTCAGAGTCGCATAAAGGGTTTCAAGTACCCTTTTGTCTTTCATGCGGAAATGTGGGATTTCTCCTGAGATTCTGCAGCTGAAAATTTCGTCATCTCGCATTGAGGGGATAATATTCTGGTGTTTCTTTTTCGGTGCGGAAAGATGGAGGTACTTCTGGATTTAAGAAGAGAATGTCAGGAATTCGCTAGGGTTACTTCAGGGAAGTCAAGTCCCTTTTTTTTTTTGGAAGGGGCACTTCCGGGTTACTCTCGAGCCTTTAAATGGGAATATTGAATCTTTTGGATTTAAGGCCATAAATTGTGTTCCCAACTCCACTGAGGATGGATGTTAGGGAACATTCTGTGTCGCATGAAGGGAGTCAAGTACCCTTTTTCCTTTCAAGCGGGAATGTGGGATTAATCTTGAGATTCTGCAGCTCAAAATTTCCTCATCTCGCATTGAGGGGATAATTTTGTGGTATGTCTCGACTTGCGGCGGGAAGCTGGGGATACTCCTGGAGTTGCGAGGGGGACCTCAGGAACTCACTCGTGTTGCTTCAGGGAAGACAGGTCCCCTTTTGTGCTGGAAGGGGAACTTCCGGATTACTCTCTAGCCCTTTAATTGGAATAGGGCGTCTTCACATGTTGAATCAATAAAGTGTGTTCTCCTCTCCAATGGGGATGGATGTTAGGGAAATTTCTGAGTGGCATAAAGTGTGTCAAGTACCCTTTTGCCTTTCAAGCGGGAATGTGGGATTTCTCTTGAGATTCTGCAGTGCAAATTTACCTCATCTCGCATTGAGGGGATAATTTTGTTGTGTCTCTTTATTTGCGGCAGGAAGCCGGGGTAACTTCTGGATTTGCGAAGGGAATGTCAGGAAGACGCTAAGGTTGCTTCAGGGAATTCAAGTCCCCTTTTGTGTTGGAAGCGGAACTTCCGGGTTACTCTCGAGCCGTGAAATGGGAAGATTGCCTCTTCACGATTTGAGTCCATAAAGTGTGTTCTCCTCTCCAATGGGGTCGGATGTTAGGGAACTTTCTGAGTGAAATAAAGTGTGTCAAGTACACTTTTGCGTTACAAGCCGGAATGTGGTATTTTTCTTGAGATTCTGTTTGCAAAATTATCTCATTTCGCTTGGAGCGGATAATTTGGTTGTGTTTCTTTAGTTGCAGCGGGAAGCCAGGGGTACTTATGGATATGGGAAGGGAACATCAGGCACTCGCTCGGGTTGCTTCAGGAAAATCAAATCCCCTTTTGTGTTGGAAGGGGAACTTCCGGATTACTCTCGAGCCGTTAAATGAGAATATTGCCTCTTCTGGATTTCAGTGCATAAAGTGTGTTCTCCTCTCCTTGAGGACGGATGTTAGGGAACATTCTGAGTCTCCTAAAGGGAGCCAAGTACACTTTTACTTTTCAAGCGGGAATGTGGGATTTCTGTTGAGATTCTGCAGCACACAATTTTTTCATCTCGCATTGTTGGGATAAATTTTTGGTGTTTCTCGAATTGCGGCGGGAAGCTGGGGATAATTCTCGAGTGGCGACACGGACCTCAGGAACTCACTCGAGTTACTTCAGGGAAGTCAGGTCCCCTTTTGTGCTGGAAGGGAACTTCCGCGTTACTCTCCAGCCCTTTCATTGGAATAGGGCGTCTTCACGTGTTGAATCCATAAAGTGTGTTCTCCTCTCCAATGGGGACTGATGTTAGGGAACTTTGTGAATGGCCTAAAGTGTGTCAAGTAACCTTTTGCCTTTCAAGTGGAAATGTGGGATTTTTCTTGAAATGCTACAGCGCAAAATTACCTCATTTCGCATAGAGGGGATAATTTTGTGGTGTTTCTCTTGTTGTGGCGGGAAGCAGCGGGTACTTTACGATTTGCGACGGGAACGTCAGGAACTCGCTCCAATTGCTTCAGGGAAGCAAGTCCCCTTTTGTGTTGAAATGGGAACTTCCGGGTTACTCTCGAGCTCTTAAATGGGAATATTGCCTCTTCTCGACTTGAGTCCATAAAGTGTGTTCTCCACACCAATGAGGACGGATGTTAGGGAACATTCAGAGTCGCATAAATGGTATCAAGTACCCTTTTGCCTTTCAAGAGGGAATGTGGGATTTCTCTTGAGATTCTGTAGCGCAAAATTTCCTCATCTCGCATTGAGGGGATAATATTGTGGTGTTTCTTTTGTTGAGGCGGGAAGCCGGGGGTACTTTTGGATTTGCCAAGGGAACGTCAGGAATTCTCTAGGGTTTTTTCAGGGAAGTCAAGTCCCCTTTTGTGTTGGAAGGGGAACTTCCGGGTTCCTCTCGACCCGTTAAAAGGGAATATTGCCTCTTCTCGATTTGAGTCAATATAATGTGTTCCCCTCTCCACAGAAGACAGATGTTAGGGAACATTCTGAGTCACATAGGGAGTCAAGTACCCTATTTCCTTTCAAGCGGGAATGTGGGAATTCTCTTGAGATCCTGAAGCGCAAAATTTCCTCATCTCGAATTGAGGGCACAATTTTGTGGTATTTCTATATTAGTGGTGGGAAGGTGGGCGTACTCCTGGTGTTACGACGGGGACCTCAGGAACTCACCTGAGTTACTTCAGAGAGTCTGGTCGCGTTTTATACTGGAAGGGGAACTTCGAGATTACTCTCTAGCCCTTTAATTGGAATAGGGGCTCTTCTGGTGTTGAATCCATAAAGTGTGTCCTCCTTTCCAATGGGGACGGATGTTAGGGAACTTTCTGAGTGGCATAACGTGTGTCAAGTACCACTTTGCCTTTCAACCGGGAATGTGGGATTTCTCTTGAGATCCTGCAGTGGAAAAATTCCTCATCTCGCATTGAGGGGATAATATTGTGGTGTTTCTTTTTTGCGGAGGAACGCCGGGGGTACTTCTGGATTTGCGAAGGGAACGTCAGGAACTCGATAGCGTTGCTTCATGGAAGTTAAGTCCCCTTTTGTGTTGGAAGGGGGAACTTCCGGGTTACTCTCCAGCCATTAAATGGGAATATTGCCTCTTCTGGATTTGAGGCCATCAATTGTGTTCCCCTCTCCACTGAGGACGGATGTTAGGGAACATTCTGAGTCGCAGGAAGGGAGTCAAGTACACTTTTTCCTTTCAAGTGGGTATGTAGGATTTCTTTTGAGATTCTGCAGTGCAAAATTACCTCATCTCACATTGAGGGGATAATTTTGTGGTGTTTCTCCTGTTGTGGCGGGGAGCAGCGGGTTCTTTTTGATTTGCGCCGGGGAACCTCAGGAACTCGCTCCAATTGCTTCAGGTAAGTCAAGTCCCCTTTTGTGTTGGATGGGGAACTTCCGGGTTACTCTCGAGCCGTTAAATGGGAATATTGCCTCTTCTCGATTTGAGTCCATAAAATGTGTTTTCCACTGCACGGAGGACAGATGTTAGTGAACATTCAGAGTCGCATAAAGGGTATCAAGTACCCTTTTGCCTTTCATGCGGAAATGTGGGATTTCTCCTGAGATTCTGCAGCGGAAATTTTCGTCATCTCGCATTGAGGGGGTAATTTTCTGGTTTTTCTTTTTAGGTGTGGGAAGACGGGGGCACTTCTGGATTTACGAAGAGAACGTCAGGAATTCCCTAGGGTTGCTTCAGGGAAGTCAAGTCCCTTTTTGTATTTTAAGGGGAACTTCCGGGTTACTCTCTAGCCTTTAAATGGGAATATTGCCTCTTTTGGATTTGAGGCCATAAATTATGTTCCCAACTCCACTGAGAACATTCTGTGTCGCATGAAGGGAGTCAAGTACCCTTTATCCTTTCAAGCGGGAATGTGGGATTAATCTTGAGATTCTGCAGCTCAAAATTTCCTCATCTCGCATTGAGGGGATAATTTTGTGGTATGTCTCGAACTTGTGGCGGCAAGCTGGGGATACTACTGGAGTTGCGAGGGGGACCTCAGGAACTCACTCGTGTTGCTTCAGGGAAGACAGGTCCCCTTTTGTGCTGGAAGGGGAACTCCCAGATTACTCTCTAGCCCTTTAATTGGAATAGGGTGTCTTCATCTGTTGAATCCATAAAGTGTGTTCTCCTCTCCAATGGGGATGGATGTTAGGGACATTTCTGAGTGGCATAAAGTGTGTCAAGAACCCTTTGCCTTTCAAGCGGGAATGTGGGATTTCTCTTGAGTTTCTGCAGCGCAAATTTACCTCATCTCGCATTGAGGGGATAATTTTGTTGTGTTTCTTTATTTGCGGCGGGAAGCTGGGGTTACTTCTGGATTTGCGAAGGGAATGTCACGAAGTCTCTAGGGTTGCTTCAGGAAATTCAAGTCCCCTTTTGTGTTGGAAGTGGAAATTCCGGGTTACTCTCGAGCCGTTAAATGGGAATAGAGCCTCTTCTCGACTTGAGTCCTTAAAATGTGTTCACCTCTCCAATGGGAACGGTTATGTGTGGGAACTTTCTGTGTCACTTAAAGGGTGTCAAGTAAACTTTTGCCTTTCAAGCGGGAATTTGGGATTTCTCTTGAGATTCTACAGCGTATAATGTCCTCATCTCGCACTGAGCAGATAATTTAGTGGTGTTTCTCGAGTTGCGTCGGTAAAAGGGGGTACTTCTTGAGTTTTGACGGGGACCTCAGGAATTCAATCCGGTTGCTTCAGGGATGTCAGGTCCACTTTTGTGTTGAAAGGGGAACTTAGGGGTAACTCTCGAGCCTTTAAATGGGAATAGGGCCTCTTCTCGTTTTGAGTCCTTAAAGTGTATTCTCCTATCCAATGGGGACGGCTTGGTGAGGGAAATTTTTGAGTCACATAACGGTTGTCAAGTACCATTTTTCCTTTCAAGCAGGAATGTGGGATTTCTCTTGAGATTCTGCAGCGCAAAATTTCTTCATCTCGCATTGAGGGGATAATTTTGTGGTGTTTCTCGAGTTGGGGCGGAAAGCTGCGGGTATTTCTCCAGTTGCGACGGGGACTTCAGAAACTCGCCCAGGTTGCTTCAGGGAAGTATGTTCCCTTATTATGAAGGAAGGGGAACTTCCCGATTACTCTCGAGCCATTAAATGGGAATAGGACCTCTTCTCGAGTTGAGTCCAAAAAGTGTGTTCTCCTCTCCAATGGCGACGGCTGTGTGAGGGAATTTTCTGAGTCACATGAAGGGTGTCAAGTACCCTTTTGCCTTTCACAGGGAATGTGGGATTTCTCTTGAGCTTCTGCAGCACAAAATTTCCTCTTCTCACATTGAGGGGGTAATTTTGTGGTGTTTCTCGAGTTCCGGCCGGATACTGGGGGTACTTCTCGAGTTGCGACGGGGACCTCAGGAACTCGCTCGGGTTGCTTCAGGAAATTCAGGTCCCATTTTGTGTTGGAAGGGGAACTTCCGAATTACTCTCAAGCCGTTAAATGGGAATAGGCCTCTTCTCAAGTTGAGTCCATAAAGTGAATTCTTCTTTCCAAAGGGGCGGATGTTCGGGAACTTCCTGAGTCGCATAAAGGGTGTCAAGTACCATTTTGCCTTTCAGCCCAGTTATGGGGTTTCTCTTGAAATTCTGCAGCACAAAATTTCCTCATCTCGCATTGAGTGGATAATTTTGTGGTGTTTTCGAGTTGGGAGGTGGACCTCAGAAACTTTCTCAGGTTGCTTCAAGGAAGTCACGTCCCCTTTTGTGATGTAAGGGGAACTTCGGGAATTCTCTAGAGCCATTAAATGGGAATAGGGCCTCTTCTCGTGTTGAGTCCAAAAGGTGTGTTCTCCTATCCAATGGGGACGGCTGTGTGAGGGAAATTTCTGAGTCGCATAAAGTGTGTAAAGTACCCTTTTGACTTTATACCGGGAATTTGGGATTTCTCTTGAGTTTCTTCAGCGGAAAATTTCCTCATCTCGCATTGAGTGGATAATTTTGTGGTGTTTCTCGAGTTGCGTCGGGAAGCTGGGGGTACTTCTCGAGTTGCGACGGGGACCTCAGGAACTCGCCTGGGTTGCCTCAGGGAAGTCAGTTCCCCTTTTATGTTGGATCGGGAACTTCGGGATTACTGTCAAGATTTTAAATGGGAATAGGGCCTCTTCTCGATTTGAGTCCATAAGGTGTGTTCCTCTCTCCTATGGGGATGGCTGTTTGAGCGAACTTTTGAGTCGGATTAAGGGTGTCAAATACCATAGTGTCTTTGAAGCGAGAATGCGGGATTTCTCTTGAGATTCTACAGCGCAAAACTTCCTCATTTCGCATTGAGAAGATAATTTTGTGGTGTTTCTCGAGTTGCAGCGGGAATTGGGGTACTTCTCGAGGTGCGACGGGGACCTCGGGAACTAGCTCGGGTTGCTTCAGGGAATTCAGGTCCCCTTTTCTGTTGGAAGGGGAACTTCGGGATTACTCTCAAAACTTTAAATTGGAATAGGGCTTCTTCTCGAGTTGAGTCCATAAAGTGTGTTCTCCTCTCCAATGGGGATTGCTGGGTGAGGGAAATTTTGGAGTCGCTTAAAGGTTTTCATGTACCCTTTTTCCTTTCTTTTTTTTTTTCCCAATTTCAAAGTCCCTATTTTATTATTGCTAACCGGCCAATTAAAACTTAACCCTAATTTTATGAGGTGACTTAAATCTGATGCTCAAAATTCAGTCTCTTCAGCACAGGTAGAAAATCAATACTTTAGTATCAAAAGCCACCTTATTTTGAAAAGGAAGATTCTCTTTAGAATGCCAAGTGAGTCATAAGAAATGATTTAGAGAAGGAAGTGGAAAAGGAAATGTAGCCTTCTCAAGTGTTTTCTTTTTTTTTTTTTTTTTTGAACAGAGGAAAATTTATGCGTCGAAACTGGACTGGTCACTTATGATAATATACATGCTACAATTCCATTCTCTCCAATCATTCCACCTTCACCCTCTCCCACAGAGTCCCAAAGACTGTTCTAAATGCCTATGTCTCTTTTGCAGTCTCTTATACAGGGTTCAGGTTACCATTTTTCTAAATTCCTTATATATGCGTTAATATACGGTATTGATGTTCTTCTTTCTGGCTTACTTCAGTTTTAATGAGGTGGATGAAATTGGAGCCAATTATACAGAGTGAAGTAAGCCCTTTTTCCTTTCAAGCGGGAATGTGGGATTTCACTTGAGATTTTGCAGCGAAAATTTCCTCATCTCGCATTGAGTGGATAATTTTGTGTTGTTTCTCGTGTTGCAGCGGGAAGCTGGGAGTACTACTCGAGTTAAGACTGGTACCTCAGGAATTCATTCGGGTTGCTTAGGTAAGTCAGTTCCCCTTTTGTGCCAGAAGGGGAACTTCCGGATTACTGTAGAGCCGTTCAATGAGAATAGGGACTCTTGAGTTGAGTCCAAAAAGTGTGTTTTCCTCTCCAATGGGGACGGCTGTGTGAGGGAAATTTCTATGTCGCATAATTGTGTCAAGTACCCTTTTTCCTTTCAAGCGGGAATGTGGGTTTTCTATTGAGATTCTGCAGCGCAAATTTACCTAATCTCGCATTGAGGGGATAATTTTGTGTTGTTTCTCAAGTTGCGCCGGGAAGCTGGGGGTACTTCTCGAATTGCAAAGGGGACCTCAGGAACTGCCTCGGGTTGCTTCAGGGAAGTCAGGTCCCCTTTTTTGTTGAAAGTGGAACTTCGGGATTACTCTCGAGCCCTTAAATGGGAATAGGGCATCTTCTCGAGTTGAGTCCATAAAGTGTGTTCTCCTCTCCAATGGCGACGTCTGTGTGAGGGAACTTTCTGAGTCACATAAAGGGTGTCAATTACCCTTTTGTCTTTCAAGCAGGAATGTGTGTTTTCTCTTGAGATTCTACAGCGCAAACTTTCCTCATCTTGCATTGAAAGGATAATTTTGTGGTGTGTCTTAAGTTTTCGCTGGATACTGGGGGAACTTCTCGTGTTTCGCAGGGGACCTCAGGACCTCGCTCGGGTTGCTTCAGGGAAGTCAGGTCCCCTTTTTTGTTAGAAGAGGAATTTCGGGATTACTCTCTAGCCATTAAATGGGAATTGGCCTCTTCTCGAGTTGAGTCAAGTATGTTCTCCTCCTAAATGTGGATGGCTGTTTGAGGGAATTTTCTTAGTTGAATAATGGATTTAAAGTAACTGTTTCCCTTTCAAGCGGTAATGTGGGATTATATTTGAGATTCTGTCTCACAAAATTTCCTCATCTCGCATTGAGGTGATATTTTTTTGGTGTTTCTCCAGTTTCGACGGGAAGTTGTGGGTACTTCTCGAGTTGCGACGTGGATCTCAAGAGCTTGCTCAGGTTGTTTCAGGCTAGTCAGGTCCCCCTTCGTGTTGGAAGGGGAACTTCGGGTTTACTCTCGAGCGGTTAAATGGGAATAGGGCCTCTTCTCAAGTTGAGTCCATAAAGTGTGTGCTCCTCTCCAATGGGAACGGCTGTGTGAGGGAACTTTCTGAGTCACATAAACAATATCAAGAACCCTTTTGCCTTTCGGCGGGATTGTGGGATTTCCCTTGAGATCTGCCACACAAAATTTCCTCATCTCGCATTGGGGGATAATTTTGTGGTGTTTCTCGAGTTGTGGCGGGAAACTGGGGGTACTACTCGAGTTGCGACGGTGACCTCAGGAACTCGCCCGGGTTGCTTCAGGGAAATCAGGTCCCCTTTTGTTTTGGAAGGGGAAATTCCGGATTTCTCTCGAGCCGTTAAATTGAAATAGAGCCTTTTCTCGAGTTGAGTCCATGAAGTGTGTTTTCCTCTCCAATGGGGACAGCTGTTTGTGGGAACTTTCTGAGTCGCCTAAACGGTGTCAAGTAACCTTTTTCCATTCAAGCGTGTATATGGGATTTTTCCTGAGATTCTGCAGCGCAAAATTACCTCATCTCGCATTGAGGGGATAATTTCGTGGTGTTTCTGGAGTTTCAGCTTGAAGCTGGGGGTACTTCTCGAGTTATGATGGGGACCTCAGGAACTCGCTTGGGTTGCTTCAAGGAAGTAAGTTCCTCTTTTGTGAAGGAAGGGGAACTTCGGGATTATTCTCGAACCGTTAAATCGGAATAGGGCCTGTTCTCGAGTTGAGTCAAAAAGTGTATTTTCCTCCCCGAAGCCGACGGCTGTTTGAGGGAACTTTCTGAAGCGCATAAAGCATGTCAACTAACGTTTTGCCTTTCAAGCGGGAATGTGGGATTTCTCTTGAGATTCTGCAGGGCAAGATTTCCTCATCTTGCATTGAGGGGATAATTTTGTGGTGTTTCTCAAGTGTAAGCGGGAAGCTGGGTCTACTTTCCGAATTGCGACGGGGACCTCAGGAACTCGCTCGGGTTGCTTCAGGGAAGTCAGTTCCCCTTTTGTGAAGTATGGGGAAATTCGGGATTACTGTCGAGCCGTAAAATGTGAATACAGCCTCTTCTCCATTTGCGTCCATAAACTGTATTCCCCTCTCCAATGGGGACGGCTGTTTGAGGGAAATTTCTGAGTCACATAAATGGTGTCAAGTACCCTTTTGCCTTTCAAGGGGAATTTGGGATTTCTCTCGTAATTCTGCAGCGCATATTTTCCTCATCTCGCATTGAGGGGATAATTTTGTGGTGTTTCTCGATTTGCGGGGGGAAGCTGGGGTACTTCTCGAGTTACGACAGGGATCTCAGAAACTCGCTCGGGTTGCTTCAGGGAAGTCAGGTCCCCTTTTGTGTTGGAAAGGGAAACTCGGGATTACTTTTGAGCCGTTAAATGGGAACAGGGCCTCTTTTCTGAATTGAGTCCATAAAGTGTGTTCTCCTCTCCAATGGGGACGGTTGTGTGAGGGAAATTTCTAAATCTGAAAAAGGGTGCTAAGTACACTTTGCCTTTCATGCGGGAATGTGGGATTTCTCTTGAGATTCTGCGGCACACAATTTCCTCATCTCGCATTGAGGAGATACTTTTGTGGTGTTTCTCGAGTTGAGGCGGGAAGCTTGGGGTTCTTCTCGAGTTGTGACTGGGGCCTCAGGAACTCGCTTGGGTTGCTTCAAGGAAGTCAGGTCCCCTTTTGTGTTGAAAGGGGAACTTCAGGATTACTCTCGAGCCGTTAAATGGGAATAGGGCCTTTTCTCGTGTTGAGTTCATAAAGTGTGTTCTCCAATCCAATGTGGACTGCTGTGTGAGGGAAACTTCTGAGTCGGGTAAAGGGTGTCAAGTACACTTTTGCCTTTCAAGCGGGAATGTGGAAATTCTCTTGAGGTACTGCAGTGCAGTATATCCTCATCTCGCATTGAGTGGATAATTTTGTGGCGTTTTTGGATTTGCGCCGGGAAGCTTGGGTATTTCTTGAGTTGTGACTGTGACATCAGGAACTCCTTCAAGTTGCTTTAGGGAAGTCAGGTCCCCTTTTGTGTTGAATGGGGAAGTACCAGATCAATCTCAAGCTGTTATATGGGAATAGGACCTCTTCTCGAGTTGAGTCCATAAATTGTGTTTTCCTCTCTAATGGGGACGGCTGTGTGACGGAACTTTGTGAGTTGCACAAAGGGTGTCAGTACCCTTTTGCCTTTCAAGCGGGAATGTGGGATTTCCCTTGAGTTACTGGAGTGCAGTATATCCTTATCTCGCATTGAGGGGCTAATTTTGTGGTGTTTCTCGAGTTGCGGCGGGAAGCTCGGATACTTCTCGATTTTCGACGGGGACCTCAGGAACTCAGTCGGGTGCTTCCGGGTAGTCAGGTCCACTTTGGTGTTGACAGGGGAAATTCAGGATTACTCTCGAGCTGTAAAATATGAATACGGCCTCTTTTAGACTTGAGTCCATAAACTGTGTTCCCTTCTCCAATGGGGACGGCTGTTTGAGGGAACTTTCTGAGTCACATAAACGGTGTCAAGTACCTTTTTGCATTTCAAGGGGAATTTGGGATTTCTCTTGTAATTCTTCAGCGCCCGTTTTCCCCATCTCTCATTGAGGGGATAATTTTCTGGTTTTTCTCGAGTTGCGGTGGGAAGCTGGTGGTTTTTGTTGACTTACGACGGGGACCAGTGGAACTCGCTCGGGTTGCTTCAGGGAAGTCAGGTCCCCCTTATTGTTGAATGCGGACCTTCGGAATTACTCTCGAAACTTTAAATAGGAATAAGGCCTCTTCTCGGGTTGAGTCCATAAAGTCTGTTCTCCTCTCCAATGGGGACGGCTGTGTGAGGGAACTTTCTAAGTCTGAAAAAGGGTGTCAAGTACCCTTTGCCATTCAAGCGGGAATGTGGGATTTCTCTTGAGATTCTGCAGCACACAATTTCCTCATCTCGCATTGAGGGGATAGTTTTGTGGTGTTTCTCGAGTTGCGGCGGGAAGCTGGGGTTAATTCTCGAGTTGCAACTGGGACCTCAGAAACTCTCTGGTGTTGCTTCAGGTAGTTCAGGTCCCCTTTGTATTGGATGGGAAACTTCGGGATTACTCTCGAGCCATTAAGTGGAAATTGAGCCTCTTCTAAGTTTGAGTCCATACCATGTGTTCTCCTCTCTAATGGGGACAGCTGTGTGAGGGAAATTTCTCAGTCGCATAAAGGGTGTCAAGTATCCTTTTGCCTTTCATGCGGGAATGTGGGATTTCTCTTGAGATTCTGCAGCGCACAATTTCCTCATCTCGCATTGAGTGGATTTTTTTGTGGTGTTCCTCGAATTGCGGCGGGAAGATTGGGGTCCTTCTCAAGTGGCAACAAGGACTTCAGGTACTCGCTCGTGTAGTCCCTGGGAATTCAGGTCTCCTTTCGCTTTTGTTGGGGAACATCGAGATTACTCTCGAGGCATGGAATGCAAATAGGGCTTCATCTTAAGTTTAGTCCATAAATTATTTTCTCCTCTCAAATGGGGATAGCTATGTCAGGGGATGTCTTGAGTCGCATAAAGTGTGTCAAGTACCTGTTCGCGTTTCAAGCGGGAATTTGGGATTTCTCTTGAGACTGTACAGGGGAAATTTTCCTCATCTCACCTTGAGTGCAGAATCTTGTGGTTTTTCTCGAGTTGCGGCTGGAAGATTGGGGTCCTTCTCAAGTGGCAACAGGGACTTCAGTTACTCGCTCCTGTAGTCCCTGGGAATTGAGGTCTCCTTTCGTTTTGGTAGGTGAACATCGGGATTACTCTCGAGGCGTGGAATGGGAACAGGGCCTCATCGAATATTGAGTCCATAAAGTATGTTCTGCTCTCAAGTGGGGACAGCTATGACAGGGAATGTCTGGAATCGCATAAAGGGTGTGAAGTACCCGTCTGAGTTTAACGGGTGAATGTGGGATTTCACTTGACACTCGGCAGGGGAAATTTTCCTCATCTCACCTTGAGTGCAGAATCTTGTGGTTTTTGTTGAGTTGCGTCGGGAAGCTTGGTGTCCTTCTCGAGTTGCGACAGGGACCTCGGGAACTCGTTCATGTATTCCCTGGGAAATCAGGTCTCCTTTCGTTTTGGTAGGGGCACATCGAGATTACTCTCGATGCGTGGAATGGGAATAGGGTATCATCTAAAGTTGAGTCCATAAATTGTGTTCTCCTCTCAAGTGGGGAGAGTTATGTCAGGGAATGTCTTGAATCGCATAAAGAGTGTGAAGCACCCGTCCGAGTTTCAAGGGTGAATGTGGGATTTCTCTTGAGACTCTGCAGGGGAAATTTTCCTCATCTCACCTTGAGTGCAGAATCTTGTGGTTTTTGTCGAGTTGCGGCGGGAAGCTTGGTGTCCTTCTCGAGCTGCGACAGGGACCTCGGGAACTCATTCATGTATTCCCTGGGAAGTCTGTTCTCCTTTCGTTTTGGTAGTGGCACATCGGGATTATTCTCGATGCGTGGAATGGTAATAGGGTATCATCTAAAGTTGAGTCCATAAATTGTGTTCTCCTCTCACGTGGGGAGAGTTATGTCAGGGAATGTCTTGAATCGCATAAAGAGTGTGAAGTACCCGTCCGAGTTGCAAAGGTGAATGTGGGATTTCTCTTGAGACTCTGCAGGGGAAATTTTCCTCACCTCACCTTGAGTGCACAATTTTGTGGTTTTTCTAGAGTTGCGGCGGGAAGCTTGGGGTCCTTCTCGAGTTGGGGCAGGGACCTCAGGAAATCGCTCCTGAATTCCCTGGGTAGTCAGGTCTCCTTTCGTTTTGGTATGGGAACATCAGGATTTTTCTCGAGGGGTGGAATGTCAATAAGGTCTCATCTAAAGTTGAGTCCATAAACTGTGTTCTCTTCTGATGTTGGGAAAGGTATATCAGGGAATGTCTTGAGTCGTATAAAGGGTGTGAATTACCCATTCGAGTTTCAAGAGGGTATGTGGGATTTCCCATGAGACTCTGCAGGGGAAATTTTCCTCATCTCACATTGATTGCAGAATTTTTTGCTTTTCTCGAGTTGCAGCAGGAAGCTTGGGGTCCATCTCGGGTTGTGACAGGGACCTCCGTAACTCGCTCGTGTAGTCCCTGAGAAGTCAGGTTTCCCTTCGTTTTGGTAGGGGAACTTCGGAATTACTCTGTAGGTGTGGAATGTGTATAGGGCCTCATCTATATTTGAGTCCATAAATTGTGTTCTCCTCTCAAGTGGGGACAGCTATGTCAGGGAATGTCTTGAATCGCATAAAGGGTGTGAAGTTCGCGTTAGGGTTTCAATCGGGAATGTGGGGTTTCTCTTGAGACTCTGCAGGGGAAATATTCGTCATCTCACCTTGAGTGCAGAAGCTTGTGCTTTTTCACGAGTTTTGGCAGTAAGCTTGGGGTCCTTCTCGAGTTGGAACAGGGTCCTCAGGAACTCGCTCATGTAGTCCTTGGTAAGTCAGGTCTCCTTTCATTTTGGTAATGGAACATCGGGATTACTCTCGAGTCGTGGAATGAGAATAGGGCTTCATCGTAAGTTGAGTCCATAAAATATTTTCTCCTCTCAAGTAGGGAGAGCTCTGTCAGGGAATGTCTTGAGTCGCATAAAGGGTGTGAAGTATGTGTTCGAGTTTCAAGTGGGAATGTGGGATTTCTCTTGAGACTGTGCAGTGGAAATTTTTCTCATCTCACCTTGAGTGACGAATCTTGTGGTTTTTGTCGAGTTGCGGCGGGAAGCTTGGGGTCTTTCTCAAGTTGCGACAGGACCTCAGGAACTCGCTCGTGTAGTCCCTTGGAAGTCAGGTCACCTTTCGTTTTGGTAGGGGAACATCGGGTTTACTCTCGAGGCGTGGAATGGGAATAGGGAATCATCTAAAGTTAAGTCCATAAAGTGTGTTCTCCTCTCAAGTGGGGACAGCTATGTATGGGAATGTCTTGAGTCGCATAAAGGGTGTCAATTATCCATTCGAGTTTTAAGCTGGAATGTGGGATTTCTCTTGAGACTATGCAGGGGAAATTTTCTTCATCTCACCTTGAGTGCAGAATCTTGTGGTTTTCCTCGAGTTGCGGCAGGAAGCTTGGGGTCCTTCTCAAGTTGCTGCAGAGACCTCAGGAACTCGCTCAAGTAGTTCCTGGGAAGTCAGGTCTCCTTTCGTTTTTGTAGGGGAACATCGGGATTTCTCTCGAGGCGTGGAATGGGAATAGGGACTCTAAGAAGGTTGATTCCATAAAATGTGATCTCCTCTCAAATGGGGACAGCTATGTCAGGGAAAGTTTTGAGACGTATAAATGGTGTGAAATTCTCGTTCGAGTTTCAAGCGGGAATGTAGGATTTCTCTTGCGACTCTGCATGGGAAATTTTCCTCATCACACCCTGAGTGCAGAATTTAGTGGTTTTTCTCGAGTTGCGGCGGGAAGCATGGGGTCTTTCTCGAGTTGCGACATGGACCTCAGGATATCGCTTCTGTATTCCCTGGGTAGTCAGGTCTCCTTTCGTTTTGGTAGGGGAAAAAGGGGATTACTCTCTAGGCGTCAAATGGGAAAAGGGACTCATTGAAAGTTGATTCCATAAATTGGAATCTCCTCTCAAATGGGGAAAGCTATGTCAGGGATTGTCTTGGGTCGTCTAAAGGTTGTGAATTACCCATTCGTGTTTCAATCGAGAATGTAGGATTTCTCTTGAGAATCTGCAGGGGCAATTTTCCTCATCTCACCTTGAGTGCAGAATTAGGTTGTTTTTCGAGAGTTGCTGCAGGAATCTTGGGGGTGCTTCTTGAGTTGCGACAGGGACCTCAGGAACTCACTCAAGTAATACCTGGAAAGTCAGGTCTCCATTCGTTTAGGTAGCGGAACGTCGGCTTTACTCTCAAGGGATAGACTGGGAATAGGGCCTCCTCTAAATTTGAGTCCACAAATTGTGTTCTCCTTTCAATTGGGGAGAGCTATTTCAGTGAATGTCTTGGGTCACATAAAGGGGGTGATGTACCCGTTCGAGTTACAAGCAGGAATGTGGGATTTTTCTTGAGACTCTGAAGGGGAAATTTTCCTCATCTCACACTGAGTGCAGAATTTAGTGGTTTTTCTCGACTTGCGGCGGGAAGCAAGGGGTCTTACTCAAGTTGCGACAGGGAACTCAGGAGCTCGCTTGTGTAGTCCCCGGGAATTCAGGTCTACTTTCGTTTTGGTAGGGGAACATCGGAATTACTCTCTAGGCGTGGAATGTGAATAGGGCCTCATCTAAAGTTGAGTCCATAAATTGCGTTCTCCTCTGAAGTCGGGACAGCTATGTCAGGGAATTTCTTGAGTCGTCTAAAGGGTGTGAATTACCCGTTCGAGTTTCAAGAGGGAATATGGGAATTCCCTTCAGACTCTGCAGGGGAAATTTTCCTCATCTCACCTTGAGTGCAGTATCTTGTGGTTTTTATCGAGTTGTGGCAGGAAGCTTTGGGTCCTTCTCGAGTTGCGACAAGGACTTCAGGAACTCGCTCGTGTAGTCCCTGGGAAGTCAGGTCTCCTTTCATTTTATTAGGGGAACATCGGAATTACTCTCTAGGCGTGGAATGTGAATAGGGCCTCATCTAAAGTTGAGTCCATAAATTGTGTTTGCCTCTCAAGTGGGACAGCTATGTCAGGGAATGTCTTGAATCGCATAAAGTGTGTGAAGTTCGCGTTCGGGTTAAAAGCGGGAATGTGGGGTTTCTCTTGAGACTCTGCAGGGGAAATATTCGTCATCTCACCTTGAGTGCAGAATCTTGTGATTTTTCTCGAGTTGCTGCGAGAAGATTGGTGTCCTTGTTGAATTGCGACAGTGAACACAGTAACTCGCTAGTGTAGTCCCTGGGAAGTCAGGTTTCCTTTCATTTTGGTAGGGGAACATCGCGATTTCTCTCGAAGCATGGAATGGGAATAGGGCCACATCTAAAGTTGAGGCCATAAATAGTTTTCTCCTTTCAAGTGGAGACAGCTATGTCAGGGAAAGTCTTGAGTCGCATAAAGGTGTCAAGTACTCGTTCGAGTTTCATGCGGGAATGTGGGATTTCTCTTGAGACTTTCCCGGGGAAATTTTCCTCATCTCACCTTGAATGCAGAATCTTGTGGTTTTTCTCGAGTTGCAGCGGGAAGCTTAGGGTCCTTCTCGAGTTGCGACAGGGACATCAGGAATTCTTTCGTGTAGTCCCGGGGAACTCAGTATTACTTTCGTTTTGGTAGGGGAGCAGCGGGAGTACACTCGAAGCATAGAATGGGAATAGGCCCTCATCTAACGTTGAGTCCATAAATTGTGTTCTCCTCTTAAGTGGGGAGAGCTATGTCAGGTAAAGTCTTGAGTCGCATAAAGGGTGTTCAGTACGTGTTCGAATTTCAAGCGTGAATGTGGGATTTCTCTTGAGAATCTGTGGGTGAAATATTCGTCATCTCACCTTGAGTGCAGAATCTTGTGGTTTTTCTCGAGATGCGGCGGGAAGCTTGGGGTCCTTCTCGAATTGTCACAGGGACCTCAGGAACTCGCTCAAGTAATACCTGGGATGTCAGGTCTCCTTTCGTTTTGCTAGGGGTCACCGAGATTACTCTCGAGGCTTGGAATGGGAATAGGGCCTCATCTAAAGTTGAGTCCATAAATTGTGTTCTCCTCCCAAGTCGGGAGAGCTGTGTCAGGGAATGACTTGAGTCGCCTAAAGGGTATGAAGTACCCGTTCGAGTTTCATGCGGGAATGTGGGATTTCTCTTGAGATTCTGCAGGTGAAATTTTCCTATCTCACCTTGAGTGCAGAATCTTGTGGTTTTTCTCAAGTTGCAGTGGGAAATTTTGGGTCTTTCTCGAGTTGCGACAGGGACCGCAGCAAGTCTCTCGTGTAGTGCTGGGAAGTCAAGTCTCCTTTCATTTTGGTAGGGGAATATGGGGATTACTCTCGAGGCGTAGAATCTGTATAGGGCCCCATCTAAAGTTGAATCCATAAATTGTGTTATCCTCTCAAGTTTGGACACCTATGTCAGTGAATGTCTTTAGTCGCATAAAGAATGTGAAGTACCCATTCGAGTTTCAAGTGGGAATGTGCGATTTCTCTTCAGAATCTGCAGGGGAAAATTTCCCCATCTCACCTTGAGTGCAGAATTAGGTTGTTTTTCTCAAGTTGCGGTAGGAACCTTGGGGTGTTTCTCGAGTTGCGACAGGGACCTCAGGAACAAGCTCAAGTAATTCCTGGGGAGTCAGGTCTCCTTTCATTTAGCTATTGGAACATCGGAATTACTCTTGAGGGATGGAATGGGAATAGGGCCTCCTCTAAATTTGAGTCCATTAATTGTGTTCTCCTTTCAATTGGGGAGAGCTATTTCTGTGAATGTCTTGAGTCGCATAAAGGGTGTGATGTACCCGTTCTAGTTACAAGTGGGAATGTGGGATTTTTCTTGAGACTCTGCAGGGGAAATTTTCCTCATCTCACACTGAGTGAAGAATTTAGTGGTTTTTCTCGAGTTGAGGCGGGAAGCATGGGGTCCTTCTCGAGTTGGGACAGGGACCTCAGGAAATTGCTCCTGTATTCCCTGGGTAGTCAGGTATCCTTTCGTTTTGGGATGGGAACATCAGGATTTTTCTCGAGGCATGGAATGGGAATAGGGCCTCATCTAAAATTTTGTCCATAAATTGTGTTCTCCTCTGAAGTCGGGACAGCTATGTCAGGGAAAGTCTTGAGTCGTATAAAGGGTGTGAATTACCCGTTCGAGTTTCAAGAGGGAATGTGGGATTTCCCTTGAGACTCTGCAGGTGAAAGTTTCTTCATCTCACCTTGAGTGCAGAATCTTGTGCTTTTTCTCGAGTTGCGGTGGGAAGTTTGAGGTCCTTCTCGAGATGCTACAGGGACCTCAGGAACTCCCTCTTGTAGTCCCTTGGAAGTCAATCTCATTCCTTTTTGGTAGGGGAACATCGGGATAACTCTCGAGGCCTGCAATGGGAATAGGGCCTCATCTAAAGGTGACTCCATTAATTGTGTTCTCCTCTCAAGTGGGGACAAATATGTCAGGGAATGTCTTGAGTCGCAAAAAGGGTGTGAAGTATCCGTTCAAGTTTCAAGCGGGAATGTGCGATTTTTCTTGAGTCTCTGCAGGGGATATTTTCCTCATCACACCTTGAGTGCAGAATCTTCTGGTTTTTCTTAAGTTGCGGTGGGAAGCTTGGGGTCCTTCTCCAGTGGCAACAGTGACCTAAGTTAATTGCTAGTGTAGTCCCTGGAAAGTCAGGTCTCCTTTCGTTTTGGTACAGGAACATCAGGATTACTCTCGAGGCGTGGAGTGGGAATAGGGCCTCATCTTAATTTGAGAGCTAAAGTCTGTTCTCCTGTCAAGTGGTGACAGCTTGTCAGGGAATGTCTTGAGTTGCATAAAGGGTTTCTGTACCCTTTCAAGTTTCAAGTGGGAATGTGGGGTTTCTATTGAGACTCTGCTGTGGAAAATTCCTCATCTCCCATTGATGGGATAATTTTGTCGTGTTTCTCGATTTCTGGCGGGAAGCTTGGGGTTCTTCTCACATTGCGACTGGGATCTCAGGAACTCGCTCGTGTTGCCCCAGGGAAGTCAGGTCTCCTATCTTTTGGAAGGGGAACTTCGGGATTACTCTTGAGCCATTAAATGGGAATAGGGCTTCATCTCGAGGTGAGTCCCTAAATTTTGTGCTCCTCTCCAGTGTGGACGGCTATGTTAGGGAACTTTTTGAGTCACATAAATGGTGTCAAGTACCCGTTCAAGTTTCAAGCGGTAATGTGGGATTTCTCTTGAGATTCCACAGAAGAAATGTTCCTCATCTCGTATTGATGGGGGAACATTTTCATTTTTCTCGAGTTGCAGCAGAAAGTTAGGGGATCCCCTCGAGTTGCAACGGGGACCTCAGGAACTCGCTCGTGTTGCCCCAGGTAAGTCAGGTCTCCTGTCATGTTGGAAGGGGAACCTCGGGATTCCTCTCGAGGCGCAGCAGGGGAATAGGGCCGCATCTAGTGTTGAGTCGGTCAACTGTGTGTTCCTTGTTTGTGACGATAGGGATCTCGGGGTTGTTCTCAAAATTCATCTGGGATGTCAGGCCTCATCTCATGTTAAGATATCAAACTGCGCTTTCTTCTCGAGTAGTAAAACGGGTGTTAGGTCACATTAGATTTGAATTTTTACCTGGAGATTTTATTGTGTATGCTCTGCGAGTCAGGTGTCCACTCATCCTGTGAATTGATACTCGAGGATACATTTGAATCTGTGCAGTAGAATCAGACAATATCTCGAGTGGGTGTTGACATACATAACTTTTCCATTTCTGTTTTGAAAATCAGGGGATCCTCCTGAGTTTCAACATGGTACACGCCTCCTCATACTCTGTGACTGGAACATCTGAATTCCATTCCAGAGAAAGCAGAGGAATCGACTCTCATCTGGAAATGAGGACTGAAAAACAGGACAAGTTGTCAGTGTGGCAGGTAACTCGGTGTTCCTCTCGATTGGGCTGTGCATGTCGGTTTAATTTTTGAGTCGCATAAAGGATGTTAAGTAGTAACCTGTCGAGTTTCAAGCGGGAATGTGGAATTTCTCTTGCGAATCTGTAACGGAAATGTTCTTCATCTCGCCTTGAGGGGAGAATCTTGTGGTTTTTCTCGAGTTGCCGCGGGAAGCTTGGGTTCCAACTTGTGTTGGGCCATGGACGTCTGGAACTCACTCCTGTTCCTTCAGGGATGAGAGGTCTCCTTTGTGTTGGAAGGGGAACTTCAGGATTACTCTGGGGCCCTTAAAGGGGAATAGGACCTCATCTCGAGTTGAATCCATAAACTGTGAGCTCCTCTCCAGTGGGGACATCTATGTTAGGGAACTTTTTGAGTCGCATAAAGGGTGTCAATTACCCGTTCGAGTTTCAAGCGGGAATGTGTAATTTCTCTTCAGATTCTGCAGCAGAAATGTTCCTCATCTCCAACTGATGGGGTATTCCTCCCTTTCCTCGAGTGGCGGCAGAAAGCTTGGGGTTCCTCTCGAGTTGCGACGGTGACCTTAGTAACTCGCTCGCGTTGTCCCAGGGAAGTTAGCTGTCCTTTACTGTTGGAAGGGGAACCTCAGGATTCCTCACGAGGCGCCAGAGAGGAATAGGGCGGCATGTAGTGTTGTGTATGTAAATTGTGTGCTCCACTTCAATGTGGACAGCTATGTCGGGGAAGTTTCTGGGTCTCATAAAGTGTGTCTAGTACCCGTTCGAGTTTCAAGCGGAATGTGGGATTTCTCTTGAGACTCTGCAGCGGAAAAGATCTTCATATCGCATTGAGGGGAAATTATGTGGTGTTTCTCGATTTGTGGTGGGAAGCTTGAGGTTCTTCTCGAGTTGAGACCTCAGGAACTCGCTCGTGTTCCCCCACAGAAGTCAGGTCTCCTATCCTGTCAGAAAGGGAACCCCGGGATTCCTCTCAAGGCGCAGCAGAGGAATAGGGCCTCATCTAGCTTTACGTCGGAAAACTGTGTGTTCCTTGACAGAGGTGACAGGGATCTCGCCTTGCTTTCAAAATTCACCTGGGGAGTCAGACCTCGTCTTTTGTTCAGACATGTGACTGCGCTTTTTCGCGAGTTGTAAAACGGGTGTCAGGCCATGTTAGAGTTGAATGTGTACCTGGAAATTGTATGCTTGGTGTGTCAGGTCTCCACTCGTCTTGTGAGTTGATAATCGAGGACACATGTGAATCTGTTCAGGAGAATCAGACAATATCTCGAGTGGCTGGTGACATCCATATCTTTTCCATTTGTGTTTTGAAAACCTGGGGATCCTCCCGAGTTTCAGCGTGGTACACGCTTCCTCGTACTTTGTGACTGGATCATCCAGATTCCATTCCACAGAAAGCAGAGGAATCAACTGTCATCTGGAAAAGAAGACTGGAAAACGGGACAATTTTCAGTGTGGCAGGAACCTCGGGGTTCCTCTAAATTGGTACTGTGTATATCAGTTTAATTTTTGAGTCGCATAAAGGATGTTAAGTAACCTGTTGATATTCAAGAGTTAATGTGGAATTTCACTTGAGAATCTCAAAGGAAATGTTCCTCATCTCGCCTTGAGGACAGAATGCTGTGGTTTTTCTTGAGATGCGGTGAGAAGCTTGGGCTCCCTCTCGAGTCGAGCCGGGGACGTCAGGAACTCGCTCGTGTTGCTTCAGGGAAGTCAGGTCCCCTTTGTGTTGGAAGGGGAACTTCTGGATTACTCTCCCGAGCCATTAAATGGGAATAGGACCTCATCTCGAGTTGAATCCATATATTGTGTGCTCCTTTCCAGTGGGGACGGCTATGTTAATGAACTTTTAGAGGCGCATAAAGGGTGTCAAGTAGCCGTTCGAGTTTCAAGAGGGAATGTGGAATTTCTCTTGAGATTCTGCAGCATTATTGTTCCTCATCTCTCATTGATGGGGGAACGTAGTCATTTTTCTCGAATTGCGGCAGAAATCTTGGGGTTCCTCTTGAGTTGCGTCGGGGATCTCAGGAACTCGTTTGCGTTGTGCCAGGGAAGTTAGGTCTCCTTTCGTGTTGGAAGGGAAACATCGGGATTCTTCTCGAGTCACGTTAGAGGAATAGGGCCACATCTAGTGTTCTGTACGTAGATTGTGTTCTCCTCTTCAATGTGGACGGCTATGTTGGGGAAGTTCATGGGTCGCATAATGGGTGTCAAGTACCCGTTCGAGTTTCAAATGGGAATGTGGGATTTCTCTTGAGACTCTGTAGCGGAAATATTCCTCATCTCGCATTGAGGGGATAATTTTGTGGTGTTTCTCGAGTTGCGGCGGGAATCTTGGGGTTCTTCTCGAGTTGCGATGGGGACCTCAGGAACTCGCTCGTGTTGCACTAGGGAAATCAAGTCCCCTATCGTGTTGGAAGGGGAACCTCGGGATTCCTCTATAAGGAGCAGCAGAGGAATAGGGCCACACCTAGCGTTGAGTCAGTCAACGGTTTGTTATTCTCCAGTTGCGACCGGGATCTTGCTGTTCTTGCGGGTGAAATGACACAAAGACAAGACACACAAAAGACAGACAAAGACACAACTCCGGCCGGAGGAAAAATTCTGCTCAAGCCCCCCTGCGGTTCATTTTTATACCCCGGTAGCTGGACACATACCAAAATCTAAGCAATGCATTTTTCTACCAAATAAGGAAAAAAAGCCAAGCACATTTCAAGGACGGGAGGAAGAAAGGGAGGAAGTGACAACATCATGTTTATTACGAAGCCTGCAGAGAACTCCAGCCTCTTCCTTATTTTTAAGGAGCTCATGTTCCCTCGTATGCAAGCGGACCATTAACCTTGGATATTGTGTGCAGGCTTCCTGGCAGAACATCCTGTTTCAAGCATGCTCTGCCCAAGCAGAGAGTCTTGTGTGCAGGCTTCCATAACCAGTCTTTCTCGTGGTCACTGTCGGGCTCCTAAATTTCCCCCTTCTTTCTGAGAGGCAGTAGCAAGCTGTAAGGCGGCAATAATGCATTGTCTGTCCTTTTTTAGTTGTTGCCTTCTCCACCAGCACCGGAAGACTAGAATAATAACACAGCATAATAGTATTATGAGCAAAGTATTCCCAAAGTAGTTCCAATTAGAGTAGATATATGCCCAAAAAGATTCAAATTTTTCATCCCTTCCTGCAAACCCTTTAACAGATTGGACCCAGTAATATCAGGTAGCGTTTTGCTAAATGTATACAAAATTTGTTGCTCTAATTCCATAATTTCCCTGCTTAGGTTTTGATGCCCTGTTAAAGACCGTTTCACCTTTTCCCCACCCTCACTCATGTTGAAAGGCACAGGTGTTATACATAATTGAGAGGAGTTCCAATCACATTTCAACACACTTCTTGTGAATAAGACAGTTAATTGATCCCCAAGCCAAGAAACAGTATGTTGAAGATTGTGCACATAATTTGCAAGTTGGGTATCCAAATCTCATTGTTGTTGCCGTAATAAATGAGAGTCTTTATGCCATTCCCGCACAAAGTCTGCTGTTTGGATTCCTTGATGCAAAGCAAGTCCAGCCATGGCAGCGGTTGTAGTAACTGAAGCCACTGCAGGAACTGAAGCTATGATTACTCCAAGCATGCGTCGGGATCAATGAAGCAAAGTCTGTACAGCAGTCACCAAATGAGATACAGCAAAAGAGTCTGACCAAGGTCTTGTCAAACTTACAGGTAGCCATACTTCGGTTTGAGTTTTAGAAAACCACCATAGAAAACTTAGAATTGTGATTTTGTATGTCAAAATTTTTCCACCATGATTGATTTACACATTGTGTTAAATTACAATGATTACACGATATAGATCCCTCATTTGCATTTCAAGTCCAATTCCCATACAACAATGCAAAGGTGTATTTTAAACAAGCCTTAGCAGAATAAGATTTATTAATATGCAACTTAACATGTAAGGGACCTGAACTGTCACTTGTATCCAAAATATAGTTTTCCGACCATATAGTGAGATTCCTGGAAACTGCCCACAATTTCCAAATATTCCCTTAGAAGTGGGGATACCCTAACAATTGCAACTGAGGGGGAATGAGTGCAAACTGCTGCCATTTTACGGTTTCATTACCGTTACCCATTAAAGTACCAATAATTCGATGCCATTTGAGAGTTTTGTTAGACCATTTTTCCAAAATTTGGCTATAATCAGGGATCTTATCTACAATAACAAATCCAGAATAGGTCATGACTTTGAAACGCCAATGACCTTGGCAACTTTCCCATTCCAAAGATTCTAGAGAAGAAATAAAAAATTTAGAAGGGCATAATGGTATAAAGATATCAGAATGATGACTCATTGGTGTCTTAGAGGTTTTGAATCCCCTGGTTGAAACAAGCACAGTAAAGACAGCAGGATGATGATTATTATATTATACCCTCCAGGTATTATAAGAGTGATGATTGCGCTTTTTTGTAGAAAGGCAAAAGGGATGTCCTCTAATGCACAAGGGGAGGCCCTCCACTGCAACAGTAACATTATTTATGTTATATTGATTATTATGGTGATACAAATGCTCAATTTCTCCACACGCGGGTGGTGGGAAGAATGCAGTTTCACTGGTGCATACCTATACTTCAGGTTCACCCCAAGAGACAGCTCTCACAAGAGGAGAATTAGGAACATAAGCCCAATAAGTATATTCTATCGCTTGCGCATACATTACCTGACAGGTAACCACAGCCATCATAGCCAACAGCCAATTAATAGGATTGAGAGGTTGACCAGCATTAACGAGGGTTTTTTCAGCCTCCTATGTAAGCTTCTTCAGTTGCCCCCATGTTGGAAGGGACGCAGATAGGGGAGGGAAAGTAAAGCTCCACTGTGCAGAAAGCTCTTCAAATTTTCTCACAAAGTGGTCATCCATGATGAATCTTGATCAACCGAGTTGGTGTCCGAAACCTAAAATTATCAACAGATGTGAAAGCATAACCTCGTCCTCAATATATCAGTGATGCTTGAACCCAACCTTTTAATCTTTATACCAAAGGAGTGTATTCAAGATCTTCTTATCCTCATCTTTTCTTCGAAAATGCAATTCTGCTGCTGATAGAATTTCTTTGCGTCAAATATTCAAAAAATTTAAAGTAAGTAAGATTTTATTCAAGATTTCTTTTGGTTTCATAAATCTCTCCTGTTCGCCTTTTTTTATTTTTTCAATATATTTACGTAAAGTACGATTAGCTCTTTCAATGGTAGCTTGTCCTTGACTATTATAAGGGATGTCAAAAGTATGAGTTATATGATATTGGGATAAAAAGTGAGCTAATTTAGCCGATTGGTAAGCAGGGGCATTATCAATTTTTAATTCAATTGGTATTCCCATAATTGCAAAACAAGATGATAAATGAGTAATAGCAGCATCATCTTTTTCAGAATGTAATGCAGTAGCCCATTGGAAATGTGTGCATTTATCTATAGCATGATGGACACATTTTTGTTGCCCAAAAGATGAAATAAAAATTAGATCCATTTGCCATATCTGACTTGCTTGTAGTCTTCTTATGTTGACACCTGGTTGGGTAAATGGTAAAGTAAAAGGCGCACATTTGGGAAATGAGCGAACAATATTTTCAGCTTGTTTTTGAGCAATATCATAAGATATTTTTAATCCTTTAGAGTTAGTGTGTGGCAGATGATGCTCTTGTTTTGCTACTTTTATATGATAAAGTAATGCATGAATTGCAGCATTTCCGAAGGACAAGGGTCCAGGAAGGGCGGAATGAACATGGATATGAGTAAAGAAAATTGATTTTGAATGTTGTAGAAGCAATTGCTGCACCTGATAAAACAATTTATCAATATTTTGTCTTAAGAGTTATAGGCAGGGAGACTTGAGGAAGTTGAAGACAAGAGAGAACAGCATATCTAGAATTTGAAACAATGTTAACAGGAAGTTGAGGAAAATCTTGCAAAACTAAATAAATAGCCCACATCTCAGCAGGCTGTGCAGAGGAGAATGAATGGGGAAGAACTTTAGAACGTTCAAAAGTAAAATGTCCAGCGGTGTTTTTATTTGCATCAGTAAAAACAGTGGGTCTTTTAACTGGAACATCTGAAATCAGAGATTTCATGGCGTTGGCTCGAAGAAAATCAATCAATTTAGATGACGGATAATGATTCGAAAATGAACCAGGAAACGAAGCAAGGGAGATTTGCCAATTTTTATTAAATTGTAAACAAAGATATCTGAGCATTTGTTAATTGAATGAAAATTTGGTGTGTTTTTTTTCCTGATAATTGTAAAATACGATTGTGACCATTTTGTATAAGAAAGGCTAATTTATCCATATATATATAGTTAATTTTTTAGAGGAACTATTAGGTTAAAAAAACATTTTATTAATCCTTTTCCTTGAGCAATTGCACCAGATGGAGAACGAGGGGTATGAAATATTATGAATGCAATAGGTTGAGACGCAGAAATATATGTTAAAAAACCATCATTTAATCTTTGTTCAACAAACTGAAGCTCTTGCAAAGCAAGGGGGTTAAGATTCAGGGACTATCTAAAGCTGTGTCTCCTTTTAAAGTAGAAAATAAGTGTTGTAATTGATAAGTAGGAATCCCAAGTACCGAGTGAAGCCAATTAATATCTCCTCATAATTTCTGGAAGTCATTTAAAGTTTTTAAATGGTATCTTTTAATTTGCAAATGTTGAGGCCAAATTTGGTGTTGTTCTAATATGGTCCTCAAATAAGAAATGGGAAAATCCTTTTGAATTTTCTCTGGCGCTATCAGCAAGTTATATTATTTCAAAGCCTCCTGTACTTTTCAGAAGAATTTATCACGTTCAGCGATACAGGGAACTGCCAATAAGTGATCATCCATATGATGACAGAGAATATAATTAGGATATTCTTGACGGATAGATTGTAAGGAATGAGCTACAAACTCTTCATATAAGGTAGGACTATATATCATTCCCTGTGGCAAGACTGTCCAATGGTAGTGCTTAACGGGCTGAGCGTGATTAAGAACAGGAACCGTGAAAGCAAATTTATCTCTATCTTGTAATTGTAAGGGAATAGTAAAAGAAAAAAAATATCTTTAAGATCTAATACCATTAAAGACCAATTTTGTGGAAAAAAAGCAGGAGAAGGAAAGCCCAACTGTAAGGCTCCCATGGGTTCAATACATTTATTAACTTCTCTTTAATCAGTCAGCATTTTCCATTTTTCAGATTTCTTTTTTTATAACAAATACAGGAGAATTCCAAGCGGAAGTATAAGGCTCTGTATGGCCAAGTTGAAGTTGTTTGTTATTAATTACTCTAAGGCTCGAGCATCATTTTTGGTAATGGCCACTGCTCAACGCATTTAGGAGTATTAATTATCTATTTTAATGAGAGTGCTCGAGGAGTTTGAGCAGTGGCTATTAGTTTCCCGATGGAATGCTTACAGAGGCTCCCATGGGAGAGAGAATATCTCTTCCCCATATATTAATAGGTATACTAACAATATAAAAAGTGACAAAAACTGTTTTTCCATTATGGAACTGGCATTGTAAAGGATGAGTACTTTTTCAAACATCTGCAATGGAGCCTATTCCGGTCAACATTAGAGGACTCTTTTCTTTGCTCCAGTCTTGGGGCCGTTGTTGGGAGGATATGACTGAAACATCTGCCCCGGTGTCTATTAGCCCTTCAAAGTTCTTTCCTTGTATGGTCAAGGAAAGGACAGGACTAGAATCCTTGATGAGCATCTCCCAAAATATATGTTGCCCAGTATTTCTAAAACCTCCTGACCTTTCATAATGAAGAGCAGAAAATGGTAGATAAGATAAAAGAAGTACTTGTGCTATACGTTCTCCAGCCAATAGTGAAATTGTAACAGAAGTAGAGACCAAAATTAAAATTTATCCAACAAAATCAGTCTATTACTCAAGGAATTATGGTTAGGCCTCTTAGAGCGGCACTATTGCACCCCAATATTAAGCCAAAAGTGCCTTTAGACAATGGGCCAAATACGTTTGCTCTTAATTTATAAATGCCACAACCCGGAGACAAAAGAATATTTTCAGCGAGAGGCAAATCAGCAGCAGCTCTTATTGAAGTTGCAGAGCGTAAATCTGACACCATTAGAGGTTTGGTTTTTCCTGTTGTAGTGGTCATTTCTAAGGGTTGTTGGGAAACAAAGGAGTTGCTTGAGGAGCAGGAGGCATGGTTAATTGTATCCCCGGCATTGATCCTGGGACCCAGGGACTGAGGCATGCTAAGTAGTTTCCGAATGTGGGTTACCAATCGGATTGCCATATTTATTAGTTCTAGAGAGGCATTCATTGGTCCAATGAAGCCCTTTACCACATTGGCGGCAAAGCCCATGGGGCTTATTTTGTTTTGTATATCCTTGTTTTGCCTTTATTTTTTTGCTATCCTTTTTCATATGTCCAGGTTTCCCACAATGGTAACAATTTTTGCCCTCAGAGGGCTTCATAGCTTGAGCCAAGGCAGTAGCAAAAACAGTAGCACTATGTTCAGTTCCTCCCACTCTCGAACAAGCTCTAATATATTTAGCTATAGAAGCCCCCTGTCCCCTTAAAGGACCTAAAACACGTTTACATTCCGGGTTTGCATTTTCGAAAGCAAGTGTTTGTAAAAGTATCTCTGAAATTTCATCACGTCCAACAGCCCCTCAACAGCCACCCACAATCTAGCAAGAAAATCAGTATAAGGTTCATTGGGTCCTTGTAAAGATTTTGTGAAAGAAGGCTGAGTGTGGCCAGTAGGTACAATATGGCGCCAAGCCCTAAGAACTACTTGGCACACTTGTTGTAAATCCTGGTCAGAATATTGAGCCTGATCTCTCAAGGCTCGAAATTGTCTTTCTCCCATCAATTTATCTTCTAAAGGACCAGGAGGGTTCTGTCCCTCATTAATTTGAGCCTGTGTTTGGGCTTTTTCTTCTCACCAACTCTTTAATTGCAACCACTGGGATCCTTTAAGCAGAGCCTGGGCTATGGACTCCAAATCGAAGGGAAGAATCAATTTTGTCTTCTCTACAGAATCTAACATAGCTAATACAAAAGGGGATTGGGGACCATATTGAGCAACAGCAGCTTTAAGATCCTTGACAAATTTATATTTAAAAGGCGAATATTGAACATTAATCATATTGTTGGGAGCTGCTTGCCATTGAATTGGAAATAACTGTGGAGGATCTGTAAAACCACCAGAGGGCACGGGGATATCATCATCATAAAACATGGACTCGGGAAATGAGAAAGAGGGCCAATCTTGGCCTACATCTGGAGAACTATGCGATACCAGATAAAGAGAAGCATAGGGAGGGGCTGTAGCAGTAGGAACCCTCTTTGTTCCTTCATTCTGTGTTTTCCACCATTGTTGAAAATTTCGGGTCACTTTATCAACATCGTCGTTCCCTTCGGACGACGAGGAGAAATCACTAGCACTATCAGATTTGGTGTCTGATTCCCCATCCCTGGAATGCAAAGCAGTGGCCACGGAAGCATCATTTAAAGCGGCACCATTTGATTTTTGTTTGTTTGTTTCTCAATAGGACTTCCTCATAAATTACCTCAGATTTTGTAGATTTAGTTTCACTATCGGTGGAAAACAATGCAAGTGCTTGAGTGATAGCACTACATAGAGTCCACAATTTCAAAAGAATTATGTTACCCTTCTGATGCTGTTGCCGTAATTCTTTCTGTATTAATTTCCATTCCTTTAAGTTTAATTGTACTTTAGGTTGGCACTTAAACCAATAACAATGCTGCTCCACAAGGGGAAATAACTCCGATAAACGACGACTAGATGCCTTTACCCCGATGGAGTGGAGAAGTCCTTTGACTAGCTCCATGTATTGTGCCTTTGCTGATGGGGAATTCCCCATAATTTTCCCGAAAGTTCCCCTGCCTTGGACCTACAATGCCCGAGGGGGTACTCACCCTTTCGGCTTCGCTTGGGCCCCACGTTGGGCGCCAGATGTTGTGGGCTAAATGACACAAAGACAAGACACACAAAAGACAGACAAAGACACAAAAACGGCCAGAAGTAAAATTCTGTGCAAGCCCCCTTGCAGTTTAATTTTATACCCCGGTAGCTGGGCACATACCAAAATCTAAGCAATGCATTCTTCTACCAAATAAGGGCAAAAAACTAAGCACATTTCAAGGACAGGAGGAACAAAGGGAGGAAGTGACCACATCATGTTTACTGCAAAGCCTGCCCAGAACTCCAGCCTCTTCCTTTTTTTTAAGGAGGGCATGTTCCCTCGTATGCGAGCGGAACATTAACCTTGGATATTTTGTGCAGGCTTCCTGGAAGAACATCCTGTTTGCAAGCATGCTCTGCCCAAGCAGAGAGTCCAGTTTGCAGGCACATCTCTGCTTCCTTAACCATTCTCTCTCGTGGTCACTGTCGGGCTCCTAAACGCGGTTGCTCTCAAAATTTTCCAGGGGATTCATTCCTCGTCTCTTGTTCAGACATGGAACTGCGCTTTCTTCTCGAGTTGTAAAACGGGTGTTAGGCCCAATGAGATTTGATTTAGTAACTGAAGATTGTATCGAGTATGCTCAGGGAGTGAGGTCTCCACTCGTCTTCTGAGTTGATACTCAAGGCTACATTTGAATCTGTGCAGTAGAATCAGACAATATTTCCAGTGGGTGGTGACATCTGTACCTTTTCCATTTGTATGTTGAAAACCTGGGGATCCTCCCGAGTTTCAAATTGGTACCCGCCTCCTCGTACTGTGCGACCAGAACATCCGGATTCCATTCCAGAGAAAGCAGAGGAATCGACTCTCTCATCTGGAAAAGAGGACTGGAAAATGGGGTAATTTGTCACTGTGGCAGGAAACTCGGTATTCCTCTGGATTGGGGCTGTGTCTGTCGGTTTAATTTTTGAGTCGCATAAAGGATGTTTAGTAACCTGTCGAGTTTCAAGTGGGAATGTGGAGTTTCTCTTGCAAAGCTGCAACGGAAATGTTCCTCATCTCGCCTTGAGGGCAGAATCTTGTGGTTTTTCTTGAGATGCGGCAGGAAGCTTGGGGTCCCTCTCGAGTTGCGATGGGGACCTCAGGAACTCTCTTGTGTTTCTTCAGGGAAGTCTGGTCCCCTTTTGTGTTGGAAGGGGAACTTTGGGATTACTCTCGAGCCATTTAAATGGGCTTAAGGCCTCATCTTGAGTTGAGTCCGTAAATTGTGTGCTCCTCTCCAGTGGGGACGGTTATGTAAGGGAGATTTTTGAGTCGCATAAAGGGTGTCAAATACCTCTTCGAGTTTCAACTGGAAATGTGGGATTTCTCTTGAGATTCTGCAGCAGAAAATGTCCTCATCTCGCATAGATGGGGGAACTTTGTCGTTTTTCACGAGTTGAGGCGGAAAGATTTGGGTTCCTCTCGAGTTGCTATGGGAACGTCAGGAACTCACTCGCGTTGTCCCAGGGAAGTGGGGTCTCTTTGCTGTTGGAAGGGGAACCTCAGGATTCATCTAGAGGCGCGGGAGAAGAATAGGGTCATTATCTAGTGCTGTGTAGGAAAATTGTGTGTTCCACATCAATGTGGATGGCTATGTTGGGGAAATTTTTGAGTCGCATAAAGGGTTTCAAGTACCCGTTCGAATTTCAAGCAGGAATGTGGGATTTCTCTTGAGATTCTGCAGTGGAAAATTTCCTCATCTCGCATTGAGGGCATAATTTTTTGGTGTTTCACGAGTGTGGCAGGAAGCATTGGGTTCTTCTCAAGTTGTGACGGGGACCTCAGGAAATCTCTCGTTTTGCCCCAGGGAAGTCAGGTTTCCTATCGTGGTGGAAGGTGAACCTCCGGATTCCTCTCGAGGCGCAGAAGAGGAATAGGGCTGCATTTAGTGTTGATTCATTCAACTGTGTGTTCTTTGCCAGTGACAACAAGTATCTTGGGGTTGCTCTCAAAATTCACCTGGGGAATCAGGCCTCGTCTATTGTTCAGACATCGAACTGCACTTTCTTCTCGAGTTGTAAAATGGGTGTTAGGCCACATTAGAGTTGAATTTGTACCTGGAGATTGTCTCGAGTATGCTCGGGGAGTCAGGTCTCCACTCGTCTTATGAGTTGATACTCGAGGATACATTTGAATCTATGCAGTAGAATCAGACAATATCTCAAGTGGGTTTTGACATCCGTACCTTTTCCATTTGTGTTTTGAAAACGTGGGGATCCTCCTGAGTTTCAATGCGGTACCCACCTCCTCGTACAGTGCGACCTGAAGGTCCGGATTCCATTCCAGAGAAAGCAGAGGAATCTACTCTCATCTGGAAAAGATGACTGGAAAACGGGACAATTTGTCAATGTTGCACAAAATTGGTGTTCCTCTCGACTGGGGCTGTGTATGTCGGTTTAATTTTTGAGTCGCATAAAGGATGTTCAGTAACCTGTCGAATTTCAAGTAGGAATGTGGATTTTTCTGGTGAATCTGCTACGGAAATATTCCTCATCTTGCCTTGAGGGCAGAATCTTGGTTTTTCTCCAGTTGAGGCGGGAACCTTGGGTTCCGTATCGAGTTGCGCCGTGGACTTCAGGAACTCGCTCGTGTTGCTTCAGGGATGTCTTGTCCCCTTTTGGGTTGGAAGGGGAATTCCGGGTTTCTCTTGAGCCGTTAAATGGGAATAGGCCCTCATCTCGTGTTGAGTCCGTTAATTGTGTTCTACTCTCCAGTGGGGACAGCTATGTTAGGGAACTTTTTGAGTTCCATAAATTGTGTCAAGAACCCTTTCGAATTTCAAGCGGGAATTTGGGATTTCTCTTGATATTCTGCAGCAGAAAATTTCCTCATCTCACATTGATGGGGGAACGTTGTCGTTTTTCTTGAGTTGCGGTGGAAAGCTAGGGGTTCCCTGCGAGTTGTGATGGGGAACTCAGGAACTCGTTCACGTTGTCCCAGGGAAGTTAGTGCTCATTTGCTGTTGGAAGGGGAACCTCAGTATTCCTCTCGAGGCGCGTGGGAGGAAAAGGGCCTCATCTAGTGTTGTGTACGTAAATTGTGTGCTCCGGTTCAATGTGGACCACTATGTCCGGGAAGTTTTTGGGTCGCATGAAGGGTATCAACTACCCGTTCGAATTTCAAGCGGGAAGGTGGGATTTCTCTTGAGACTCTGCAGTGGAAATATTCCTCATCTCTCCTTGAGGGCAGATTTTTATGGTTATTCTCTAGTTGTGGCAAGAAGCTTGGGCTCCCTCTTGATGTGCGGCGGGGACCTCTGGAACTCGATGGTGTTGCTTCAGGGAAGTCAGGTCTCCTTTCGTGTTGAAGGGGAACCTCGGGATTCCCCTCGAGGTGCGGCAGAGAAATAGGGCCGCATCTATCGTTGTGTACCTAAACTGTGTGCTCCTCTTCAGTGGGGACAGCTCTGTCGGGGAAGTTTTGATTCGCATAAAGGGTGTCAAGTACTTGTTCAAATTTCAAGCGGGAATGTAGGATTTCTCTTGAGACCCTGCAGCGGAAAATTTTCTCATCTCGCATTGAGGGGAAAATCTGATGGTTTTTCTCTAGTTGCAGCGGTAAGCTTGGGGTTCTTCTCCAGTTGTGACGGGGACCATATGAAATCGCTTGTGTTGCTCCAGGGAAGTCAGGTCTCCTTTCGTGTTGAAAGGGGAACCTCGGGATTTCTCTCGAGGTGCAGCAGAGGAATAGGGCTGCATCTAGCGTTGAGACTGTCAACTCTGTGTTCTTTTCCAGTGGCGACAGGGATCTCGGGGCTGCTATGAAGGTTCTACTGGGGAGTCAGGCTTCATCTCGATTTGAAGCATGGAACTCTGCTTTCCTTTCTAGTTGTAAAAGGGGAATCATTCTTCGTGTCTTGATCAGGAGGTTCATTAGGGCTTTTTCTCTCGGCTGAGCATGGGTGTCAGGTTTCTCATCATGTTGTGAGGGGATAGTTGGTGTTCCATTGGAGCTTTGCTAGATCATCAGGACTTACCTCGACTGGAGGTGGAACTCAGAGTCCTCAGCAGCTTCCACGGGAGGGCACTTGAGTTTCAATAGGAGACAGAGGCCTCCTCTTGTGGTGGGAGAAGAAGAAAGGATACATCTAGAGTTGAAGCAGGGTTTGAATGCTCATATCGTGAGGGCGTGGGGAATACAGAGCTCTTCTAGAGCTGTGCACGGAAACTGGGCTTTTCTCTCAATTGAAGATGTATATTCTGGGAGCCCCTTCAATTGTAAATAGGGATTCAAGTCTCCTGTGGTATCTTGAGAGAGAACTCGGGATTACTCTCCAGGTACTGTAGGAAAAAAGGGCCTCAAGTGACGTTGCCTGGGGCTTCTCGTGGTATATGGCGATGGCAAAGGGAAGTATGGCTTTCATTTCGAGTTATGCCAGGGAACTCAGGGAGACACTCATATTGCCTCAGGGAAGAAAAGTTGTGAGGGGAAGTTCGTGATTGATCTCGAGTCAATGCAGAGGAATCGGGCTTCAATTCACATTGAAAGTGGGTAATCCCAAATTGTTTCTCGAATTTGGGCAGGAATCTTTCAGATCCCTCGAGTTGCAAAAGGGGACTCACGGATCCTCTCAAGTTGTCTCTGGGAAGTCCAGAAACCTTTCGTAGTGTGGATAGCCTTTGGGATGCCTTTCGAGACAGTGCAGCGGAATAGGGTCTCATCTGGAGTTGAGGCGCTAACCTCAGTGTGCCTCTCCAGTTCTTACATGGATCACAGTGTTCCTACGAAGTTTCAAAATGGGAGTCATGCCAAGTCTCTTGTTGAGGCATGGAACTCCACTAACTTTTCGAGTTGTAAAAGGGGTGGTCGGCCTCCTGTTGAGTTGATTTTCTGTCCTGGGGCTTTTTCTCTATGATGCACCTGGGAAATCAGGCCTGCCTGAGTGGTGTTACTTGATCCTGGGAGTTCCCTTTGAATTGGGACGGTGGAATCAGTCCTTATATTGAGCGGATGGTTAAATTGGTGTCTTTTTGAATTGTGGCACAACTCCCCAGGGTCCTCTCGAGTTTTAAGAGGACATAGGCCTCCTCTTCAGATTTGACAGAAACATCGGGATTAATTTCCATACGAAGCAGGGCAATCGATCCTCACCTTGAGATGACGAGTGGAAAACGGGTCTCTTCTTGAGCTGTGGCAGGAACCTCGCTGCTCCTCTTGAGTTTAGCCGGGTATCTCGGGGAAACTGTTCAGTTGCCTATAGTGTGCCAAGTATCCTTTCGAGTTTGAAGAGGGAATGTGGGACTTCTCTTAAGACGCTGCAGCAGAAAAGGGCGTCCTGTCGCGTGGAGTGGAGAATTTCATTGTTTATCTGGAGTTGCGGCTTGAAGCTTGGAGGTATTCTCGCATTAAGACGGGAACCACTTGGACTTGCTAGTTTTGCCTCAGGGAAGTCAGGTCTCCTTTCCTGTTGAAAGTGGAACTTTGCGATTCCGTAGGAGTCGCTGCAGGGCATGAGGGCCACATTTAGACTTGAGTGGGTCAACTCAGTACTCCTTTCAAGTGACCACATGGATCTTGGTGTTGCTCTGATGGTTGCACTGGGGAATCAAGCCTAGTGTTTGTTGAGGAGGGAGCTCTACTTTATCCCCGAGTTGTAAAAGGACTATCAGGTCTGCTTTCTGTTTTAGCGGGAAATTTGCGCTTTTTCAAGTGTCTCAGCAGGGAATTCATGCCTCCGATCATGTTGCGAGTTGATACTCCGTGTTGCAACTGGAGCTGCTGCAAACACAACATTACTCATCACTAGTTGAGTGTGAACTTGGAGTCCTTTGAATATGCTGCAGTATCTACAGTGTTGCCCTCAAGTGGATGTGACAAGACTCGTCCTGTGGTATGAGGTGAAATTGGGATTCCTCTTCAGTTGAACGTGGAACGCTTATTATCTTCAGCTGAGGTGTGATCACTGGCCTTTTCTTAAATTGTGGAGGGTAAAATCGGTTTTCTTCTCTCATTGCGACTGGTAGCTCTGGGAGACCCTTAAGTGGCATCAAGGAACTCAAGCCTAATCGAATTTGGAGAAGGAACTTGGGACTTTTGTCTACGTGCTGTAGGAAAAAAAAAAGGGGCATCATCTTGCTTTGAAAGAGGAATTTCGAGGTTATTCTCGAGTTGAGGCGGGAAATGTGGTGATCTTCTCGAGTGACAATGAATATATCAGGGAGCCTCCTGTGTTGTTTCTGGGAAGTCAGAACGCCTTTCCATTTGCAAGGGGAACCTCGGGATTCCTTTGGAGTCACTGCAGAGAAGTAGGTCTGCATCTAGATTTGAGTCCGTTTAACTCAGAATTCCTCTCCAGTAGCGAAAGGGTTGCTCTCAAAATTGTCTTGGGGAGTCAGGCCTCGTCTCGTGTTCAGACATGGCACTCCACTTTCTTCTCGAGTTGTAAAAGGAGTGTTAGGCCACAGTTGAGTTAAATTTTACCTAGAGATTTTGTTGAAAATCCTCAGGAGACAGGTCTCCACTCATCTTGTGAGTTGATATTTGAGGATACATTTGAATCTGTGCAGTGGAATCAGACAATATCTCGAGTGGGTGGGGACATTGGTACCTTTTCCAACTGTGTTTTGAAACCCGGAATTCTCCCGAGTTTCAAGGTGTTACCGGTCTCCTCGTACTGTGCGACGGGAACGTCCGGATTCCATTCCAGACAAAGCGGGGGAATCGACTTTCATCTGGAAAAGAGGACTGGAAAACGGGACACTTTGTCAGTTGTGGCAGGAAATTCGTTGTTCCTCTCGGTTCAGTTCAGTTCAGTCGCTCAGTCCTCTCCCACTCTTTGCAACCCCATGATTCACAGCACGCCAGTCCTCTCTGTCCATCACCCTTTCCCACAGTTCATTCAATCTCATGTCCATCCAGTCGGTGATGCCATCCAGCCATCTCATTCTCTGTCGTCTACGTCTCCTCCCACCCCCAATCCCTCCCAGCATCAGACTCTTTTGCAGTGAGTCAACTCGTCACATGAGGTGGCCAAAGTATTGGAGTTTCGGCTTTAGCATCAGTCCTTCCAATGAACGCCCAGGATTGATTTCCTTTAGAATGGACTGGATGGATCTCCCTGCAGTCCAAGGGACTCTCAAGAGTCTTCTCCAGCACCACAGTTCAAAAGCATCAATTCTTCGGCGATCAGCTTTCTTCACAGTCCAACTCTCACATCCATACATGACCACGGGAAAAATCATAGCCTTGACTAGACGGAACTTGGTTTCCAACGTAATGTCTCTGCTTTTTAATATGCTATCTAGGTTGGTTATAAATTTCCTTCCAAGGAGTAAGCGTCTTTTAATTTCCTGGCTCCAATCAGCATCTGCAGTTTTTTTGGAGCCCCCCAAAAATGAAAGTCTGATGGTTTCCAAGGATTCCTCATCTATTTCCCATAAAGTGATGGGACAAGATGCCATGATCTTCGTTTTCTGAATGTTGAGCTTCAAGCCAAATTTTCACTCTCCTCTTTCACTTTCATCAAGAGGCCTTTGAATTCCTCTTTACTTTCTGCCATAAGGGTGGTGTCATCTGCATATCTGAGGTTATTGATATTTCTCCCAGCAATCTTGATTCCAGCTTGTGATTCTTCCAGTCCAGCGTTCCTCATGAGGTCCTCTGCATATAAATTAAATAAGCAGGGTGACAATATACAGCCTTGACGTACTCCTTTTCCTATTTGGAACCAGTCTGTTGTTCCACGTCCAGTTCTAACTGTTGCTTCCTGACCTGCATAAAGATTCCTCAAGAGGCAGGTCAGGTGGTCTGCTATTCCCACATCTTTCAGAATGTTCCACAGTTTATTGTGATCCACACATTCAAAGGCGTTGGCATAGTCAATGAAGCAGAAATAGATGTTTTTCTGGAACTCTCTTGCTTTCTCCATGATCCAGCGGATGTTGGCAATTTGAACTCTGGTGCCTCTGCCTTTTCTAAAACCTTCTTGAGCATCTGCGAGTTCACGGTTCACATATTGCTGAAGCCTGGCCTGGAGAATTTTGAACATGACTTAAGTAGCGTGTGAGATGAGTGCGATTGTGCGGTAGTTTGGGCATTCTTTGGCATTGCCTTTCTTTGGAATTGGAATGAAGACTGACCTTTTCCAATCCTGTGGCCACTGCTGAGTTTTCCAAATGTTCTGGCATATTGAGTGAAGCACTTTCACAGCATCGTCTTTCAGGATTTGAAATAGCTCAATTGGAATTCCATCATCTCCACTAGCTTTGTTCATAGTGATGCTCTCTAAGACCCACTTGACTTCGCATTTCAAGATGTCTGGTTCCAGGTGAGTGATCACGCCATCGTGATTATCTTTGTCCTGAAGATCATTTTTGTACAGTTCCTCTGTGTATTCTTTCCACCTCTTCTTAATATCTTCTGCTTCTGTTAGGTCCATACCATTTATGTCCTTTATCGAGCCCATCTTTGCATGAAATATTCCCTTGGTATCTCTAATTTTCTGGAATGGTTATGTCAGTGTCACTTTTGAGTCGCCTAAAGGATGTTAAGTAACCTGTCGAGTTTTAAGCGGGAATGTGGGATTTCTCCTGAGAGTCGGCAACGGAAAAGTTGAACATCTCACCTTGAGGGCAGAATCTTGTGATTTTTCTCGAGTTGTGGCAGGAAGCTTTGGGTTCCTCTTGAGCTGCGACGGGGAATTCAGGAACTCGCTCGGGTCATTCCAGGGAAGTCAGGTCTCATTTTCTGTTGGAAGGGGAACCTCGGGATTTATCTCGAGGTGTAGCAGAGGAATAGGGCCGCATCTAGCGTTGTGTACATAAACTGTGTGCTCCTCTTCAGTGGGGACGACTATGTCGGGGAAGTTTTGAGTTGTATAAAGGGTATCAAGTACCCATTCAAATTTCAAGCGGGAATTTGGGATTTCTCTTGAGACTCTGCAGTGGAAATGTTCCTCATCACGCATTGCGTGGAGAATCAGGTTGTTTTTCTCGAGTTGCGGCGGGAAGCTTGGTATTCTTCTCAAATTGTGACGGGGACCTTATGAACTCGCTCGTGTTACCCCAGGGAAGTCAGGATTCCTCTCGTGTTGAAAGAGGAACCTCGGGATTTCCCTCGAGGCACAGTAGAGCAATAGGGCCCCATCTTGCGTTGAGTCGGTCAACTGTGTTTTCCTCTCCAGTGGCGATAGGAATCTCGGGATTGCTATGAGGGTTCTGCTGGGGAGTCAGGTTTCGTCTCGATTTGAGGCATGGAATTCTGCTTTCCTTTTGAGTTGTAAAATGGGAACCAGTACTCTTGTCGTGATCAAGCTGTTCATTAGGGCTTTTTTTCATAGGCTCAGCATGGGTGTCAGGATTCCCATGACATTGTGAGGGGATCATCGGTTTTCCATTGGAGCTTTGCTAGATCATCAGGACCTACTTTGATTGGAGGTGGAACACAGAGTCCTTTATCCTTGCATCAGGACCCTCGGGAGTGCCCTCGAGTTTCAATAGGAGACAGAGTCCTTATCTTGTGGTGGGAGAGGAAGAAAGGATTCCTCTAAATTTGAAACAGGGTTTTAACGATCATATCGTGAGGAGGTGGGGAATACAGAGCTCTTCTTGAACAGTGGATGGAAACTCAGGGTTTCACTCGACTGAAGATGGGTATTCTGTGAGCCACTTGAATTGTAAATAGGGATTCAAGCCTCCTATGTTATCTTGATAGTCAACTCGGGATTGCTCTCCAGGCGCTGCAGGAAAAAATGGCCTCATGTGAAGTTGCCTGGGGCTTCTCGTGGTTTTTGGCGAGTTGCGAAGGGAAGTTTGGATTTCCTTTAGAGTTACGCCAGGAACTCAGGGAGACACTCGTGTTGCCTCAAGGAAGTCAATTTGCAAGGGGAAGGTCATGATTGTTCTCAAGTCAATGCAGAGGAATCGGGCTTCAATTCACATTGAAAGGGGTAATGCCAGAGTGTTTCTAGGTTGGGGGCAGGAAACTGTCGGATCCCTCGAGTTGCAAAAGAGGCCTCATGGAGCATCTCAAGTTGTCTCTGAGAAGTCCGGAATCCTTTTGAGCTGTGAGAAGCCTTTGGGATGTCTTTCGAGTCAGTGCAGGGGAATAAGGTCTGATCTGGAGTTGAGGCGCTAACCTCAGGGTGTCTCTCCAGTTCTGACATGGGTCTCAGTCTTCCTATGAAGTTTCAACAGAGGAGTCATGCCACGTCTCTTGTTGAGGCTTGAAACTCCGCTATCTTTTCGAGTTGTCCAAGGGGTTGGAGGCCTCCTGTTGAGTTCAATTTCTGTCCTGGGGCTTTTCCTCCATGATGCACCTGCGAAGTCAGGCCTCCCTTATTGGTGTTACTTGATCCCGGGAGTTCTCTTTGAATCAGCACAGTGGAATCAGTCCTTATTCGAGCGGATGGGATAATCCGTGTCTTTTTGAATTGCGACACGACTCCCCAGGGTCCTCTCGAGTTTCATGGGGACATAGGCCTCCTCTTCACGTTCAACAGGAACATCGGGATTAATTTCCAGACGAAGAAGGGGAATCGATCCTCACCTCGACATGACGAGTGGAAAACTGGTCTCTTCTTGAGTTGTGGCAGGAACCTCTCTACTCCTCTCGAGGTTGGTCGGGTATCTCGGGGAACTCTTTGAGTTGCATATAGGGTGCTGAGTATTCTTTCGAGTTTGAAGAGGGAATGTGGGATTTCTCTTAAGATGTTAAGCAATTAGACTATCCCTGCTGCTAGAGCTGCTGCATCCATTCAACTGTGGAAATGGAGGCTAAAAAAACCCCGCATCTTTCTGAGAAGTTCTCCAAATGGGTTTAGGAACAACACGTTTGCAAACCAGAGTTGATGACATGCATGTCCATGGAAACTTGACACCTCACAACAAATGCACTACAAATGATTCCTAGACATACATTCCATGCAAAACGGATCACAAATCCAGAAGGTAATGGAGCAGATATTAGACATGAGCTCTGAGTCTTCACACACAATACAGAATGGCACTACAAAAAGAGAAACCAGGGAACAGTGAACTTTGTCAAATCCAAGATTTGGACTCTGGGAAAGACCTTCTGAAAAATGCAAACGAGACATCCCACGTTGGGAGACAACTGTTTGCATACACAGAACTTAGGTAGGATTTGGCTCTTAATACACAAAACACATGATCACAAACAAGCCTGAAGGAGGGGTCTGAAGGGACACCAGGTGAAGGAAGGGACACAGAGAATACACCGAATGATGCCCAGCACTGAGGGCCTCAGAAATACGATCTAGCTGCACTTCCCGAGACGCTTGTTACTCTGAACTAGGCCTGTTCTACCTGGAGGCTCAGAGAGATGGACAGTGAGGAAGGGGAAGAGAAATCCTTGGCATTTCTATCACTCACAGCAAACACTTAGAAGGAGAAGGCAAGTATCAACCCCACCAACGGTGAAATTCCCTGAAAGGCAATAGCTAGGAGTCCATCTAACCCAGGAGGGAAGCCCCTGTTCTCAGAGAACTGCAAGAGATGGATGAAAGAAGGTGAAGCCCACCAATCCAATGGAAAATAAGCTGTGCTCACGGATCAAAAGAATTCCTCCTGGTAAGATGATGTCGGTTCCCCCTCCCCCCGACCCCCACCGTGGGGCAATCCAGAGTTTCCACGCTATTCCTCTCAAAATACCAAAAGCTGTTCTCATTGTAATATAACCAAATAATTCCAAAATGTCTATGGAAATATTAGGAGTCAAAGGAGTCAATGCAATCTGCTGCAAAGTAGTGAAATGGACATCACAGCCTGCCTGATAGCCAGTTATACTAGCACACTAGGATCATCAGGACAGCATGGTACTGGGAAGAAATGAAACACGCAGAACCAGATCCATGGAATGGAATTGAGGGTCCAGAAATAAACCCAAGCTTCTATGGTCAATTCCTCGATGCCAAAGGAGGGTACACAATACGAATGGGAACAAGAGCCTCTGCAACGAAAGACAATGGGAATTGGAGATCGTTCCATCTGAAAAATCACATTGGCTTTTGGTCTCAAAACACCTCAGATTCAGTGAAACACATCAACGCAAAACTGAAGAGATGAAAGTCCTGGAAATAAACAAGGGATATTGGCTCCTTAATGTCAGGGACTTCTCAACATGTGTGGGGGGTGAAGCAAAATTGGATGTCTTCAAGTCAAGGAAACAGGAAACCAAAGGACACCAATGGGCTTGCATCCATTTGAACAGCTATGCAACAGAAAAGCTAAGCATTCACAAATCAAAATGGTAACAAACTGAACACAAAAGAATATTTGCAAGCAGAATATCGGCGAAAGGGTTCCTTCGTAAAAGAGAGTGAGAAATCCCACCACTAAGTCTCCCAGAATTAACCACAGACGAATCCCTTCTCCTCACACAAACTCCAGTCCCAAATCATTACCTCACTCGAAAGGAAAAACTATAGCCTCACCCTAGGTCAATATTATACATGTGTACATGCATTCACAGTTTGTGAGCATCCACAGGAGAGACAAAGAGAAGAAGAGACAGACTGAATATGGTCAGGTCATAAAAGAGACGGAACGAGGGACAGAGACTGAACAATGGAGAGAGGAAATGAGTCAGTTTCACAGAATTTGCATGAATCTCTCTTGAGGATGGAAACAATGACAGTGCCTATTCCCCCTCGATGATTAGACTCAAAGACAAGGATGTGGGGAGCCACTGTTGGAACAGCCTCCCCCACCCCTCGAGGCTGAGTGGGACACTTGAGTAGGACGAGGAAGGTTGATATCAGAATGGGCGATGTCTGAATATGACCTTCGGATCCTCCCAATGCGGGGGTCAAGAAATAGGCAGGAAGGGGACTGCCTTCGCCCAGGTCCCAGAGCCCATCCAGGCCTGATTTTGCCCCATTCTGTACTAGGTCAGCCCTGTGTGGAATCCTTCCTTTGGGAAGTCTGTCTCCAAGCTGATTTGATGGAGGCCCAAAGTTTGAACAGGCACTGGAGCTCTTTGTACGCTGACAGACCTAGGCAGGAGATGGGAGAAGGACCCCCACTCTGCACACGAAGAGACTTGGGAAACCCTGCGGGGTACACGTCTTGCCCAGGGCCACATCACTCCTGAGAAGAAGGAGCCTGGGTTGAAAGCAGCTCTGTCCTCAAAGCTCAGGCTCTGTCTCCACCAAGCTCACCCCAAGGCTGTTGGTTGGGGTGTGTAGGTGTCACTTTGCCTGCACGTGGACTAAGGGCGTTGTGGAAGAGCCAGAAACCAGAGGTTCCCTTTGGGAGCTTGTGGAAGGGACCTCAGCCACGAACCCAGGAAATGATGTAACTTCCTGGCAACAGAACTCAACAGAACCCGCAACCCATGTATCCAGGCCTCCCCAGCGGAAAGGAGCCCCAAGCCAGATCACTTGCTGTCAAGATGTTCTGCTGCTTGCCCCTGCTAAGAGGCCGGGGCCTCAGGAGAGCTCACAGGCAGAGTGTGTGGGAATGCGGTCAACGCTGGCTCAGGCACCCCCCTCCACGAGAAGCCTCTGGCCCTTTGCCCGAAGGAACAGAAAGGTACCAGGGGAGCCCCAGACCGGGTCCAGCCACATCTCCCGTCCCACGCGGGGAAGACTGAGGCCTTTCGCTGTGTGTGGATGGGGGTTTCTCCAGGTGTGTTGAACTCAAGCAAGCCCAGCCACATGAGGGTCAGGAGTCCATGGGATGCTTGTGGCTACACCCCAGGGGAGAGCAGGCTGGGTGGCATGAGGAGAGTCCGGGCAGTTCCAGCTGCCCATGCTGGCCACACACCCTCATGAGGTTCTCCGTCCTTCCGGGTGGATATCTGAGCAGACACTTGTGTCTCTGGTCTTTCTTGGAGCAAAAGGGCAGGCATGCAGAAGCAGCATCCATCCTGGCCAGGCACAGCTCAGAAATATTGAAGCAGGGCTGGCTGATGGTCACTATCATTGCAGATAGTCCCAACTGAGGTTCCCCTGAGGGGCACACCCTATCCACCTCCCAGAGGGAGGGCTCAGCGCACCAGCCCCCTGCCCTGGAGGCTAAGTACAGGCTCCAGGTGAGAGTGGCCTCGGAGGGCTCAGCCCAAATGGCGTTGAAGAGGAAGAGGGCAAGGCCTGCTGCTCAGACACCACCCAGCACACAACCCGGGGCCCAGTCTCAGGTTGCCACGGAACTCAGCACAGCTGGCTCTGACCCAGAGCTCTGAGAAGCCCTGCCTCGGAGGCAGCTGGAGGACCTGGAGCACAGCAGGGTAGAGCACAGAGGTGAGGCGGCTGGGGCTGCTCCATGTGAGTGTGGGGAGGCGGTGCTAAGCCACAGAGAGAGGAGTCTCCCAGAGCTGGGGCTGGGCCTGGACCAAAGGCTGGCCTCACACCACCCATCTTGGAGACTGCAGAGAAGACTCCGATGGTGGGCCTTCTTAGCGAATCTCTAGGAAGCTTTCTGGCCCACTTAGGCACATGGCAAGGCTGGCCTGTGGCCAACTCTTCTTCTCCCCCAGCTCTAGCTCTGGCCGTCAAACTCAGCCAGCCTCCAAGTCCAAGACCTGTCACTAAGGAGGAGGAGAGAGGTCCAAATGCAGGACCCAGGGATCCAGTGAAGGGAGACCGAGACCTGAGACTTCCCCTCCCAATGACACGGGGCCAGCCGGGTACTGGCCAGCACCTCAGCACATCGGATTTCTGTGCCAGGATGAACCCCAGCTCCAGGCCCCGATATCCCACCCGGCCTTCCAGAAACTCCACCTCCACGTGCACTTGGTCCTACTCAGGCTTTGGCAGCAGAACCCCAGTCAAGGCCTGAGTGACTACATGTGCAGAGGCAGCCTGCCCTGGCTCCTGCAAAGGACTCAGACGCCCACCATGACTGTCCCACCCCTACAGGGAGAACAGGCCCCTGCTCTGGACAGAGACCAAGAGCCCTTCGGCAACCAAATCATCCAGGGGCGAGGTTGGCGCTGCAGCCTCCATCCCTGTATGTTCTCCATGGATGCTGTCCACTCCCTCCCCACCCAGGGGAGACTGACTTTCCTTAACCTGAGCTGATTTTCATCAGGGTCCTAGGCATTTTTCTCCTCCTCTTTATTTTCTTTTATAGCTTTCTGTATATTTTGCTCCTAAGTGTGTGTCAATAAGGCTTCCTTTGTTGATACCAGTTGGGAATATGGAGGCCTTCACAATGCTGTGTAAGCATCACCACTGTCTACATTGGGACGCCCTCATTCTATCCACCCTCACTTCAAAAAAAAAAAAAAAGCCTCCATTCATGGCAAGCAGTCCCCATCCAACTCTCCTCCGCCTGACAACATTGAGTCGTCTTCTCTCTGCATTTCTTCCCATCCTTTCGGGGTCCCCAGTCAATGCCAATCACTAAAATGAGAGGAAACTGGATTTTGCTCTGACTAAAGGTGAATGTTATAGTCTCTCAGTATTGTTAGTCTTGGCATTCCCGTGAATTCTACAGTCCATGGAATTCTCTAGGTCAGAATTCTGGAGAAGGTAGCTTTTCCTTTCTCCAGGGGATTGTGCTGATTCCCCACATATTGGACGACCAAACTAGAGAATTCTGGTTTCTACGTCATTTGAAGGATCCTTTGGGTATCTGATAGGACCAGGTAGATCCTTTCAAGATGTCAACTGCCAAATGAAGCCCTCTCGGCAAATGTGTTCAGAATCTCAAGGTAGCATTGCTGTTGCAAGTGGGACACCTCAGGCACAAGAGAAAGGCTGAGTTCTTCAGCCGGCACAAACAAACTCACAGCAATAAACCAGGCAGGAGAAATGGAAAGATAAACCCACACCAACAAAGGGACAAATATTCCTCAAAACACAAGGCCAGAGAAAGACCCACCATTCTTGTGGCCCCCACACACTGGAGAAAATCATTGATCGGGAAAGAAACAGAAGAAACATGTGCAGGTCCAATGAGAGGCAATGCACATGGCTAGTGTAGCTCAGAGACAGCCTGATGCTTCGCATGGACATGCGGGCAAAGGGAAACACAGTGCAAGTGGTGCTGGTCATCATCTCAGAGCTAGGTGCTCAGGATGGTGACAACCAAGCTTCAGGACCACGAGAGGGAGTGGAGGGCCTAGCAGAGCCCATAGACATTTCTCTCACTCTCTGGCAGAAGAGTGTGACAGACCCATCAAAGTCCCACAGGAGCATCTCTTGACAATAAGTGCTCAGCCTCAGGGTGGATCCCACTCCACTTCTGGCACAGTTGTTCCTCTCCTCTGAAATGCTCACCTCTGGCGGTCCGAAATCACAGGCCTGCTGGGCGCCTGTAGAGTCGAAACTCACTTCAACTACTCACACAGCCAAGGACACTCAAGGGTGCTTGTGGCCTCTGGCTCCAAGATGGAAGATCAGTACCGTCAACCCGACCTGGGGATCAGTGCTGAAAGGGAGGCCGCACCCGACTCCCTTTTCACTGGACACAGCGTCCCTGCTGCTAGAGCTGCTGAATCCATTCATCTGCGGAAATGCAAGCTGAAAAACCCCCATCTTTCCAAGAAGGTCTACAAAAGAGTTTATGAGCAACGCATTTGGAAACCAGAGGGGATGACATGCATGTCCATGGAAACTTGACACCTCTCAACAAATGCACTTCAAATGATTCCTAGACATACGTTCCATGCAAAACGGTTCACAAATCCAGAAGGAAATGGAGTAGACATTAGACATGAGCTCTTAGTCTCCACACACAATACAGTAAGGCACTACACAAAGAGTAACCAGGGAACACAGTGAATGTTGTCTAACCAAGATTTGGACTCTGGGAAATACGGTCTGTAAAACACAAACGACACCTCCCAAGCTGGGAAACAACTGTTTACAGACACAGAACTTAGGCAGGATTTGGCTCCTAATACACAAATGACATGAACACAAATGAGCCTGAAGGAGAGGACTGTGAAGGGACACCAGGCGAAGGAAAGGACACAGAGAGTACACCGAGTGATGCCCAGCATTGAGGGCCTGAGAAACACGGTCTAGCTGCACTCCCCGAGACTCGTGGGACCCTGGACTTGGCCTGTTCTACAAAGAAGCTCAGAGAGATGGACAGTGAGGATGAGGAAGAGAAATCCTTGGCATTTCTAACACTCACTGCAAACGCTTAGAAGGACAAGGCAAGGATCAACCCCACCGACAGTGACATTCCCTGAAAGGAAATAGCTAGGAGTCCATCTAACAAAGGAGGGAAGTCCCTCTCCTCAGAGAACTGAAATAGATGGATGAAAGAAAGTGAAGCCCACAAATTCAATGGAAAATAAGCTGTGCTTACGGAGCAGAAGAATTCCTCCTGGAAAGATGATGTCAGTTCCCCATCCCCCCGATCCCCACAGTGGGGCATTACAGAGGTTCCACGCTATTCCTCTCAAAATACCAACTGCTGCTCTCAGGGCTTTATAACCAAAGAATTCCAAAATGTCTATGAAACACAAAGGAGACAAAAGGGCCAATGCAATCTGCCGCAAAGCCCTGAAATGGACATAGCAGGCTGCCTGATAGCCAATTTGATTATCACACCAGGATAACAGGACAGCATGTTACTGGGAAGAAATGAAACACGCAGCACCAGATCCATGGAATGGAATTGAGGGTCCAGAACTAAACCCAAGCTTCTATGGTCAATTCATTGATGCCAAAGGAGGGGAGGCGATGAGAATGGGAACAAGAGCCTCTGCAACGAAAGGACATGTGAAATGGAGATGGTTCCATCTAAACAATCACATTGGCTTTTGGTCTCAGAACACGTCAGATTCAGTGAAACACATCAACGCAAAGCCTGAAGTGATGAAACTCCTGGAAATAAGCAGGGGCCATAGGGTCCTCCTTGTCAGGGATTTCTCAACATGTGTGTGTTTGAGGAAGCAAAATTGGGTCTCTTCAATTCAAGGAAACAGGAAACCAAGGGACACCCACCAGCTTCTATCCACTTGAAGAGCTTTGCAACAGAAAAGCTAAGCATTCACAAATCAAAATGGTAACAAAGTGAACACACAAGCATATTTGTAAGCAGAATATCGGAGAAGGGGTTATTATGGAAGAGAATGAGAACTCACACCACTAAGTCTCCAAGAACAAACCCCAGACCTAACCCTTCCCCTAACACCAACTCCAACCCCAAACCTTTACCTCACTCAAAATGAAACCCTAAAACCTTAGCCTAGGCCAGAAATATACATGCGTACATGCCTTCACAGGCATGCAAGCATCCACAGGAGAGACATAGAGTGGAAGAGACAGACTGAATTTGGAAAGGTCAAGAAAGAGAGGAAACGAGGGAGAGAGACTGAACAATGCAGAGAGGAAATGAGTCGATTTCACAGAATTTGAATGAATCTCTCTTGAATTTGGAAAAAATGACTGTGCCTATTCTCTTGCAAGTGGTAAAATGACCCACGATGATGAGACTCAAAGAGAAGGATGCGGGAAGCCACTGTTGGGAGGCTTCCCCTCCCCTCGAGGCTGAGTGGGACATTTGAGTAGGACGAGGAAGTTTGATATCAGAGGGGGCGATGTCTGAATATGACTTTCTGGTCCTCCCAATCCGGGGTTCAAGAAATAGGCAGGAAGGGAACTGCCTTTTCCCAGGTGACATAGCCCATCCAGGCCTGATTCTGCCCTTTTAGTTCAGCCCTGTGTTGAATCCATCCTTTGGGAAGTCTCAGTGTCCAAGCTCCATGTGAGAGCGGCCCAAAGTTTGAACAGGCACTGGAGCTGTTCGTAGGTTGACAGACCTAGTCAGGAAATGGGAGCGTGAGCCCCACTCTGCAGATGGAGAGACAGGAAACCCTGCAGGGCACATGGCTTGCCCAGGGCCACATCCCTTCTGAGAAGAAGAAGCCTGGGCTGAAAGAAGCTGTGTCCTCAGAGCTCAGGCCCTGGCTGAACCCAGGTCTCCCCAAGGCTGTGGGGTGGGCTGTGTGGGTGTCACTGTGCCTGCACGTGGCCTAAGGAAGTGGGGGAACAGCCAGAAACACAGAGGTTCCCTTGGGGAGCTTTGTGGAAGGGACCTCAGCCACGAACCAGGAAATGATGTCATTTCCTGGCAACAGAACCCAACAGAACCCACAACTCGTGTATCCAGGCCTGGCCAGTGGAGAGGAGCCCCTGGCCAGATCGCTTGCTATCAAGATGTTTTGCTGTTTGCCCCTGCCCAGAGGCCGGGGCCTCAGGTGAGCTCACAGGCCGAGTGTGTGGGAATGCAGTTGACGCTGGCTCAGCGGTCCCCCGAGAGGCCTATGGCCCTTTGCCCGAAGGGACAGAAATGTAACAGGGGAGGCCCAGGCCGGGTCTGGCCACCTCTCCCAAACCACCCGGGGAAGCCTGAGGCCTTTCCCTGTGTGTGGATGGGGGTTTCTTGGGATGTGTCTGCCTCAAGCACGCCCAGCCGCATATGGTTCATGAGCCCGTGGGATGCTTGTGTCCACACCCCAGGGGAGAGCAGGCTGGGTGGCATGGGCAAGTCCGGGCAGAGCTGGCTGCCCAGACTGACCTCACGCCCTCATGGGGATCTCCGACTTCCCGGGTGGGTATCTGAGACACACGTCTCTCTGGTCTTTCTGGGAGTAGAAGGGCAGGCGGGCAAAAGCAGAAGCCATCCTGGCCAGGCTTAGCTCAGAAATATTGAAGCGGGGCTGGCTGATGGTTACTGTAATTGCAGATCATCCGAGGGGCACACCACATCCACCTCCCAGAGGGAGGGCTCAGAGCACCAGCCCCCTGCCTGGGAGGCCCAGTGCAGGCTCCAGGTGAGCCTGGTCACGGAGGATTCAGCCCACCTGGCGATTAGGAGGAGGCGGGCAAGACTTGCTGCCCAGATGCCACCCAACACATACCCCGGGGCCCAGTCTCAGGCTGCCATGGAGCTCAGCACAGCCGGCTTTGACCCAGAGCTCCGAGATGCCCTGCCTCGGATGCAGCAGGAAGACCTGGAACTCAGTACAGCAGAGCATGGAGGTGAGTTGGCTGGGGCTAATGCCTGTGAGCATGGGGACGCGGTGCTGAGCCACACAGGGAGGAGTCCCACAGAGCTGGGGCTGGGCCTGGATCAAAGGTTGGTCTCACACCACCCATCTTGGAGACTTCAGAGAAGACTCCGATGCTGTGACTTTTTCGCGAATCTCTAGGAAGCTTTCGTGCCCACTTAGGCACATGGCAAGGCTGGCCTGTGGCAAATTTTTCTTCTCCCACAGCTCTAGTTCTGGACATCAAACTCAGTCCGCCTCCACGTCCAAGACCTGTCCCTAAGGAGGTGGGAGCTCAAGGAGCAGGACCCAGGGATCCACTGAGGGGAGATTGAGACCTGAGATGTCCCCTCCCAATGTCATGGGGCCAGTCGGGTACTGGCCAGCACCCTCAGCACATCCGAAATCTGTGCCTGCACGACCGCCAACCCCAGGCACCGATGTCCCACCCCACCTTCCAGAAACTCCACTTCCATGTGCACTTGCACCTGCTCTGGCTTTGGTGGCAGAAACCGAGTCAGGGCCTGAGTGCCTACTTTCGCAGCGGCAGCCTGACCTGCCTCCTACCAAGGACTGAGATGCCCACCATGACTGTCCCAACCTTGCAGGGAGAACAGGACCCTGCTCTGGACAGAAGCCCAGAGCCCTTTGGCAACCACATCATCCAGGGGCGCGGTTGGCTCTGCAGGTTCCATCCCTGTGTGTTCCCCATGGACGCCGTCCACTCCCTCCCCACCCAGGGGAGATTTACATTCCTTACCCTGAGCTGATTTTCATCAGGGTCCTAGGCATTTTTCTCCTCGTCCGAAATGCAGTACTTGGATGCAGTCTTAAAAACGACAGAATGATTTCTGTTTGTTTCCAAGGCAAACCATTCAATATTACAGTAATCCAGGCCTATGCCCCAACCAGTAACGCTGAACAGCCGAATTTGAACGGTTCTATGAAGACCTACAAGAACTTTTAGAACTAACACCCAAAAAAGATGTCCTTTTCATTATAGGGGACTGGAATGCAAAAGTAAGAAGTCAAGAAACACCTGGAGTAACAGGCAAATTTGACCTTGGAGCATGGAATGAAGCAGGGCAAATGCTAATAGAGTTTTGTCAAGAGAACGCGCTGGTCATAGCAAACACCTTCTTCCCACAACACAAGAGAAGACTCTACACGTGGACATCACCAAATGGTCAACACCGAAATCAGATTGATTATATTCTTTGCAGCCAAAGACGGAGAAGCTCTATACAGTTAGCAAAAACAAGACCAGGAGCTGACTGTGGCTCAGATCATGAACTCCTTATTGACAAATTCAGACTTAAATTGAAGAAAGTAGGGAAAACCACTAGACCATTAAGGTATGACTTAAATCAAATCCCTTGTGATTATACAGTGGAAGTGAGAAATATATTTAAGGGACTAGATCTGATAGATAGAGTGTCTGATGAATTCTGGACGGAGGTTCGTGACATTGTACAGGAGACAGGGACCAAGAATATCCCCATGGAAATGAAATGCAAAATAGCCAAATGGCTGTCTGAGGAGGCCTTACAAATAGCTGTGACAAGAAGAGAAGACAAAAGCAAAGGAGAAAAGGAAAGATATAAGCATCTGAATGCAGAGTTCCAAAGAATATCAAGGAGAGATAAGAAAGCCTTCCTCAGTGATCAATGCAAAGAAATAGAGGAAAACAACAGAATAGGAAAAACAAGAGATCTCTTCAAGAACATTAGAGATTCCAAGGGAATATTTCATGCAAAGATGGGCTCAATAAAGGACAGAAATGGCATGGACCTAACAGAAGCAGAAGATATTAAGAAGAGGTGGCAAGAATACACAGAAGAACTGTACAAAAAAGATCCTCACGACCAGGATAGTCCCGAAAATGTGATCACTGACCTAGAGCCAGACATCTTGAAATGTGAAGTCAAATGGGCCGTAGAAAGCATCACTACGAACAAAGCTAGTGGAAGTGATGGTATTCCAGTTGAGCTATTTCAAATCTTGAAAGACGATGCTGTGAAAGTGCTGCACTCAATATGCCAGAACATTTGGAAAACTCAGCAGTGGTCACAGGACTGGAAAAGGTCAGTCTTCATTCCAATCCCAAAGAAAGGCAATGCAAGAGAATGCTCAAACTACCACACAATTGCACTCATCTCAATTGCTACTAAAGTCATGCTCAAAATTCTCCCAGCCAGGCTTCAGCAATATGTGAACTGTGAACTCCCAGATGTTCAAGCGGGTTTTAGAAAAGGCAGAGGCACCAGAGACAAAATTGCCAACATACACTGGATTATGGAGAAAGCAAGAGAGTTCCAGAAAAACATCTATTTCTGCTTCATTGACTATGCCAAAGCCTTTGACTGTGTGGATCATAATAAACTGCAGAAATTTCTGAAAGAAATGGGAATACCAGACCAACTGATCTGCCTCTTGAGAAACCTGTATGCAGGTCAGGAAGCAACAGTCAGAACTGTACATGGAACAACCGACTGGTTACAAGTAGGAAAAGGAGTACGTCAAGGCTGTATATTGTCACCTTGTTTATTTAACTTATATGCAGAGTACATCATGAGGAACGTTGGGCTGGAAGAAGCACAAGCTGGAATCAAGATTGCTGGGAGAAATACCAGTAATCTCAGATATGCAGATGACACTACCCTCATGGCAGAAAGTGAAGAGGAACTCAAAGCCTCTTGATGAAAGTGAAAGAGTAGAGTGAAAAGGTTGGCTTGAAGCTCAACATTCAGAAAACAAAGATCATGGCATCTGGTCCCATCACTTCATGGGAAATAGATGGAAAAACAGTGGAAACAGTGTAAGACTTTATTTTTTGGGGCTCCAAAATCACTGCAGATGCTGATTGCAGCCATGAAATTAAAAGACGCTTACTACTCTGAAGGAAAGTTATGACCAACCTTGATAGTATATTGAAAAGCAGAGACATTACTTTGCCAACAAAGGTCCGTCTAGTCAAGGCTATGGTTTTTCCCATGGTCATGTATGGATGTGAGAGTTGGACTGTGAAGAAAGCTGATCGCCCAACAATTGATGTTTTTGAACTGTGGTGTTGGAGAAGACTCTTGAGAGTCCCTTGTACCGCACGGAGATCCAACCAGTCCATTCTAAGGGAGATCGATCCTGGGTGTTCATTGGAAGGACTGATGCTAAAGCTGAAACTCCAATACTTTGGCCACTTCAGGCGACGAATTGACTCACTGGAAAAGACTCTGATGCTGGGAAAGTTTGGGGGCGTGAGGAGCAGGGGACGACCGAGAATGAGATGGCTGGATGGCATCACCGACTCTGTGGACATGAGTTTGAGTGTACTCCGGGAGTTACTGATGGATAGGGAGGCCTGGCGTGCTGTGATTCATGAGGTCACGGGGAGTCGGACACAACTGAGCGACTGAACTGAACTGAACTGACTGATAGCTTTCTGTATATTTTGCTCGTAAGTTTGTTTCAATAAACTTTTCTTCCTTGATGCCAGTTGGGAATATGAAGGCCTTCACAATGCTGTGTAAGCATCAACACTGTCTACATTTGGACACCCTCATTCTATCCCCCCCCACTTCCAGAAAATCCTGTATTCATTGCAAGCAGTCCCCGTTCCACTCTCCCCCGCCTGACAACATTGAGTCTTCGTCTCTCTGCATTTCTTCTAATTTTGTGGGGTTCAACAATCAATGCCAATCACCAAAATGAGAGGAAACTGTATTTTGCTCTGACTGAAGGTGAATGTTTTAGTCTCTCAGTATTGTTAGTCTTGGCATCCCCATGAATTCTACCATCCATGGAAATCTCTAGGCCAGAATCCGTGAGTTGATAGCTTTTCCCTCCTCCAGGGGATTGTGCTGACTCCCCACATATTGGAAGACTAAACTGGAGAATTCTGGTTTCTATGTCATTTGAAGGATACTTTGGGTATCTGAAAGGACCGTGTAGGTCCTTTCAAAATGTCATCGGCCAAACGAAGCCCTCTCAGCAAATGTGTTCAGAATCTCCAGGTAGGCATTGCTGTTGTAAGTGGGACACCTCAGGCACAAGAGAAAGGTTGAGTTCTTCCACCGGCACAAACAAAGTCACAGCAATAAACCAGGAAGGAGAAATGGAAAGATAAACCCACACCAACAAAGGGACAAGTGTTCCTCAGAACACAAGGCCAGAGAAAGACCCACCATCCTTGTGGCCCCCACATGCTCAAGAAAATCAGTGCTTGGGAAGGAAACAGAAGAAACATGCACAAGTCCAGTGAGAGGCAATGCACATGGCTAGTGTAGCTCAGAGGCAGCCTGACACTTCACATGTATACGCAGGCAAAAGGAAACACAGTGCGGGTGGCGGTGGTCATCATCTCAGAGCTAGGTGCTCAGGATGGTGATAACCAGCCTTTGGGACCCAAAGAGGGAGCGGAGTCCCTAGCAGAGCCCACAGACATCTCTCTCACTCTTTAGCAGAAGAGTGTGCCAGAGCCATCAAAGTCCCACAGAAGCATCTCTTGATGATCAGTGCCCAACCTCAGGGTGGATCCCACTCGACATCTGGCACAGTTGTTCCTCTCCTTTGAGATGCTCACCTCTGTCGTTCCGAAGCTGCAGGCAAGCTGGGCGCCTGTGGAGACGAAACTCCCTTCAGCTGCTCACACAGACAAGGGCACACAAGGATGCCTGTGGCCTCTGGCTCACGGATGAAAGATCAGTGCCCTGTCAACTGGAAATGGGGATCGGTGCTGAAAGGGAGGTCGCACCAGACTCCCCTTTCACTGGACACAGCGCCCCTGCTGCTAGAGCTGCTGAATCCAATCATCTGTAGAAATGCAAGCTGAAAAACACCCATCTTTCCGAGAAGGTCTCCAAAAGAGTTTAGGAACCATGCATTTGGAAACCAGAGGGGATGACATCATGTCCATGAAAACTTGACACCTCTCAATAATTGCACTTCAAATGATTCCTAGACATATGTTCCATTCCAAATGGTTCACAAATCCAGAAGGAAATGGAGCAGACATTAGACATGAGCTCCTAGTTTTCACACACAATACAGAAAGGCACTACACAAAGAGTAACTGGAGAACACAGTGAAATTTTTAAAATCCAAGATTTGGCCCATTTTTTGATTGGGTCACTTATTTTTCTGGAATTGAGCTGCAGGAGATGCTTGTATATTTTGGAGATTAATCCTTTATCAGTTGCTTCATTTGCTATTATTTTCTCCCATTTTGAAGGCTGTCTTTTCACCTTGCTTATAGTTTCCTTTGCTGTACAGAAACTTTTGATTTTATTTAAGTCCCATTTGTTTACTTTTGCTTTTATTTCCAATATTCTGGGAGGTGGGTCATGGAGGATCCTGCTGTGATTTATGTCGGAGAGTGTTTTGCCTATGTTCTCCTCTAAGAGTTCTATAGAATCTGGTCTTACATTTAGTTCTCTAATCTATTTTGATTTTATTTTGTTGTGTGGTGTTAGGAAGTGTTTTAGTTTAATTCTTTTACAAGTGGCTGACCTGTTTTCCCAGCACCACTTGTTAAAGGGACTGTCTTTTCTCCATTTTATATTCTTGCCTCCTTTGTCAAAGATAAGGTGTCCATAGGTGTGTGGATTTATCTCTGGGCTTTCTATTTTATTCCACTGATCAATGTTTCTGTCTTTATGCCAGTACCATACTGTCTTGATGACTGTGGCTTTATAGTAGAGCCTGAAGTCCAGCAGGCTAATTCCTTCAGTTCCATTCTTCTTCTTCAAGATTGCTTTGGCTATTCGAGTTTTTTTGTATTTCCATACAAATTGTGAGATTATTTGTTCTAGTTCTGTGAAAAATATCATTGGTAGCTTGATAGGGATTGCATTGAAAGTATAAATTACTTTGGATATTATACTTATTTTCACAATATTTATTCATCCAACCCACGAACATGGTATATTTCTCCATCTATTAGTGTCCTCTTTGGTTACTTTCACTAGTGTTTTATAGTTTTCTATGTACAAGTCTTTTGTATCCTTAGGTAGATATATACCTAAGTATTTAATTCTTTTCTTTGCTACAGTGAATGGAATAGTTTCCTTAATTTCTCTATTTTCTCATTATTAGTGTATAGGAATGCAATGGATTTCTGTGTGTTGATTTTGTATCCTGCAACGTTACTGTATTCATTGATTAGCTCTAGTAGTTTTCTGGTAGATTCTTTAGGGTTTTCTGTGTAGATGATCATGTCATCAGCGAACAGTGAAAGTTTTATTTCTTCTTTTCCAATTTCTATTCCTTTTATGTCTTTTTCTGCTCTGATTGCTTTAGTCAAAACTTCCAGAACTATGTTGAATAGTAGTGGTGAGAGTGGGCACCCTTGTCTTGTTTCTGACTTTAGGGGAAATGTTTTCAGTTTTTCACCATTGAAGATAATGTTTGCTGGGCATTTGTCATACATAGCTTTTATTATGCTGAGATATGTCCATTCAATTCCCACTTTCTGGAGGGTTTTTATCATAAATGGATGCTGTATTTTGTCAAAGGCTTTCTCTGCATCTATTGAGATAATCATATGATTTTTAGTTTTCAGTTTGCTAATGTGGTGTATTATGTTGATTGATTTGTGGATATTGAAGAATCCTTGCATTCCTGGGATAAAGCCCACTTGGTCATGATGTATGATCTTCTTAATATGTTGTTGGATTCTGATTGCTAGAATTTTGTTAAGGATTTTTGCATCTATGTTCATCAGTGATATTGGCTTGTAGTTTTCTTTTTTTGTGGGATCTTTAGCAGGTTTTGGGATTAGGGTGATGGTGGCCTCATAGAATGAGTTTGGAAGTTTCCCTTCCTCAGCAATTTTCTGGAAGAGTTTGAGTAGAATAGGTGTTAGCTCTTCTGTAAATTTTTGGTAGAATTCAGCTGTGAAGCAGTCTGGACCTGGGCTTTTGTTTGCTGGAAGTTTTCCGATTACTTCCTCTAGAACCGTGCTTGTGATGCGTCTGTTCAGATTTGCTATTTCTTCCTGGTTCAGTTTTGGCAAGGTGTACTTTTCTAGGAATTTGTCCGTTACTTACAGGTTATTCATTTTATTGCCATATAATTGTTAATGGTATTCTCTCATAATCCTTTGTATTTCTGTGTTGTCGGTTGTGATCTCTTCGTTTTCATTTCTCATTTTATTGATTTGTTTCTTCCTCCTTTGTTTCTTGATGAGTCTGGCTAGTGGTTTGTCAATTTTATTTACCTTCTCAAAGAACCAGATTTTGGCTTTGTTGATTTTTGCTATGGTCTCTTTTGTTTCTTTTGCATTTATCTCTGCCCTAATTTTTACGATTTCTTTTCTTGTACTAACTCTGGGGTTCTTCATTTCTTCCTTTTCTAGTTGCTTTAGATGTAGAGTTAGGTTATTTAGTTGACTTTCTTCTTGTTTCTTGACGTGTGCCTCTATTACTGTGAACTTCCCCCTTATCACTGCTTTTGCAGTGTCCCAGAGGTTAGGAGTTGTTGTGTTTTCATTTTCATTCATTTCTATGCATATTTTGGTTTCTCTTTTGACTTCTTCTATTATTTGTTCATTATTCAGCAGCGTGTTGTTCAGCCTCCATATGTTGGCATTTTTAATAGTTTTTCTCCCGTAATTGAGATCTAATCTTACTGCATTGTGGTCAGAAAAAATGCTTGGAATGACTTTAATTTTTTTGAATTTACCAAGGCTAGATTTATGGTCCAGGTTGTGATCTATCCTGGAAAAGGTTCCGTGTGTGCTTGAGAAAAAGATGAAATTCATTGTTTTTGGGTGAAATGTCCTATAGAGACTTATTAGGTCTAACTGGTCTATTGTATCATTTAAAGTTTGTGTTTCCTTGTTAATTTTCTGTTTAGTTGATCTATCCATAGATGTAAGTGGGGTATTAAAGTCTCCCATTATTACTGTGTTATTGTTAATTTCCCCTTTCATACTTGTTAGTAATTGTCTAACATATTGTGGTGTTCCTATGTTGGGTGCATAAATATTTATAATTGTTATATCTTCTTCTTGGATTGATCCTTTGATCATTATGTAGTTTCCTTCTTTGTCTCTTTTCACAGTCTTTGTTTTAAAATCTATCTTATCTGATGTGAGTATTGCAACTCCTGCTTTCTTTTGGTCTCTATTTGTGTGGAATATCTTCCTCCAGCCCTTCACTTTCAGTCTGTATGTGTCCCTCGTTTTGAGGTCGGTCTCTTGTAGACAACATATATGGGGGTCTTGTTTTTGTATCCATGCAGCCAACCTTTGTCTTTTGGTTGGGGTATTCAACCCATTTATGTTTAAGGTGATTATTGATAAGTATGATCCCGTTGCCATTTTCTTTATTGTTTTGGATTCTAGTTCGTATACTCTTTCTTTGTTTCCTGTCTAGAGAAGATCCTTTAGTATTTGTTGGAGAGCTGGTTTGGTGATGCTGAATTCTCTCAGCTTTTGCTTGTCTGTAAAGCTTTTGATTTCTCCTTCATATTTGAATGAGATCCTTGCTGGGTATAGAAATCTGGGCTGTAAGTTACTTTCTTTCATCACTTTAAGTATGTCTTGCCATTCCCTCCTGGCCTGAAGGGTTTCTGCTGAGAGATCAGCGGTTATCCTTATGGGGATCAACTTGTGTGTTATTTGTTGTTTTTCCCTTGCTGCTTTTAATATTTGTTCAAAGACATAAAGATGGCTAACAAACACATGAAAAAATGCTCAACATCCCTCATAATCAGAGAAATGCAAATCAAAACCACAATGAGATACCATTTCACACCAGTCAGAATGGCTGCTATCCAAAAGTCTACATGCAATAAATGCTGGTGAGGGTGTGGAGAAAAGGGAACCCTCTTACACTGTTGGTGGGAATGCAAACTAGTACAACCACTATGGAGAACACTGTGGAGATTCCTCAAAAAACTGGAAATAGAACTACCATATGATCCAGCAATTGCACTCCTGGGCATACATATGGAGGAAACCAGAATTGAAAGAAACACATGTACTCCAATTTTCATCGCTGCACTGTTTATAATAGCCAGGACATGGAAGCAACCTAGATGTCCATCTGCAGATGAATGGATAAGAAAGCTTTGGTACATATACACAATGGAATATTTTTCAGCCATCCAAAAGAATGCATTTGAATCAGTTTTAATGAGGTGGATGAAATTGGAGCCTATTATACAGAGTGAAGTAAGCCAGAAAGAAAAACACCAATACAGTATACTAACACATATATATGGAATTTAGAAAGATGGTAACATTAACCCTGTATACGACACTGGAAAATCGACATAGGTATATAAAACAGTCTTTGGGATTCTATGGGAGAGGGTGAGGTGGGATGATTGCAGAGAACGACATTGCAGCACATATATTATCATATGTGAAATGAATCACCAGTCCAGATTCGACACATGATACAGGATGCTTGGGGCTGGTGCATGGGGATGACCTGGAGGGAGGATATGGGGAAGAGGGAAGTGGGAGGGGCTTTCAAGAAAGGGAACACATGTACACGCGGAGCAGATTCGTCTCAATATATGGTGAAACCAACCAAAATATTAATGTAAGGTAATTTGCCTCCAATGAAATAAATTTAAAAAAATAAAATCCAAGATTTGGACACTGGGAAAGACCTTCTGAAAAACGCAAATGACACATCCCAAGCTGGGAGACAACAGTTTACAGACACAGAGCTTTGGCAGGATTTGGCTCCTAATACACAAACGACATGAACAGAAACGAGCCTGAAGGAGTTGTCTGAACGGACACCAAGCGAAGGTAGGGACACGGAGAGTACACTGAATGATGCCCAGCACTGAGGGCCTGAGAAACACGGTCTAGCTGCACTCCCCGAGCCCCATGGGTCCCTGAACTAGGCCTCTTCTACCTGGAGGTTCAGAGAGATGGACAGTGAGGAAGGGGAAGAGAAATCTTTGGCATTTCTAAAACTCAGAGCAAATGCTTTGAAGGAGAAGTCAAGGAACAACCACACCGACAGTGACATACCCAGAAAGACAATAGCTAGGAGTCCATCTAACCCAGGAAGGAAGTCCCTCATCTCAGAGAACTGCAAGAGATGGATGAAAGAAAGTGAAGCCCACAAATCCAGTGGAAAATAATCTGTGCTCACAGAGAAGAAGAATTCCTCCTGGTAAGATGATGTCAGTTCCCCATCCCCCTTATCCCCACCGTGGGTCAATCCAGAGGTTCCACGCTATTCCTCTCAAAATACCAACTGGTGCTCTCAGGACATTATAACCAAAGAAATCCAAAATGTCTATGGAAACACAAAGGAGACAAAAGGGTCAATGCAATCTGCCGCAAAGTCCTGAAATGGACATAGCAGGCTGCCTGATAGCCAATTTGATTATCACACCAGGATAACAGGACAGCATGGTACTGGGAAGAAATCAAACATGCAGAACCAGATTCATGGAATGGAATTGAGGGTCCAGAACTAAACCCAAGCTTCTATGGTCAATTCATTGACGCCAAAGGAGGGGAGGCGATAAGAATGGGAACAAGAGCCTCTGCAACGAAAGGACGTGGGAAATGGAGATGGTTCCATCTAAACAATCACATTGGCTTTTGGTCTCAGAACACGTCAGATTCAGTGAAACACATCAACGCAAAGCCTGAAGTGACGAAACTCCTGGAAATAAGCAGCGGCCATAGGGTCCTCCTTGTCAGGGATTTCTCAACATGTGTGTGTGAAGGGGAAGCAAAATTGGGTCTCTTCAATTCAAGGAAACAGGAAACCAAGGGACACCCACCAGCTTCCATCCACTTGAACAGTTGAACAGCTTTGCAACAGAAAAGCTAAGCATTCACAAATCAAAATGGTAACAAAGTGAACACACAAGCATATTTGCAAGCAGAATATCGGAGAAGGGGTTCTTATGTAAGAGAATGAGAACTCATACCACTAAGTCTCCAAGAACAAACCCCAGACCTAACCCTTCCCCTAACACCAACTCCAACCCCAAACCCTTACCTCACTCAAAATGAAACCCTAAAGTCTCAGCCTAGGCCAAAAATATACATGCGTACATGCCTTCACAGGCATGCGAGCATCCACAGGAGAGACACAGAGTGGAAGAGACAGACTGAATTTGGAAAGGTCAAGAAAGAGAGGAAACGAGGGAGAGAGACTGAACAATGCAGGGAAGAAATGAGTCGATTTCACAGAATTTGCATGAATCTCTCTTGAGGTTGGAAATAGTGACAGTGAATATTCCCCTGCCAGGGGGAAAATGACCCACGATGATGAGAGTCAAAGACAAGATTGAGGGGAGCCACTGTTGGGGCAGACTCCCCCAACCCTCGAGGCTGAGTGGGACATTTGAGTAGGACAGGGAAGGTTGATGTCAGAGTGGGGGATGTGTGAATATGACCTTCCGGTCCTCCCAAATCGGGGGCCATAAATAGGCAGGAAGGGGACTGCCTTTTCCCATGTCCCAGAGCAAATCCAGGCCTGATTCTGCCCGTTGTGTGCTAGGTCAGCCCTGTGTGGAATCCATCCTTTGGGAAGTCTATGTCCAAGCTCCAAGTGAAAGTGGTCCAAATTTTGAACAGGCACTGGAGCTCCTCGTAGGCTGACAGACCTAGTCAGGAGACGGAGATTGTGACCCACTCTGCAGATGGAGAGACGGGAAAACCTGTGGGGCACATGGCTTGCCCAGGGCCACAATACTTCTGAGAAGAAGGAACCTGTTCTGAAAGGAGCTGTGTCCTCAGAACTCAGGCCCTGGCTGCACCCAGATCTCCCCAAGGCTGTGGGATGTGCTCTGTGGGTGTCACTGTGCCTGCACGTGACCTAAGGGCATGGGGAAACAGCCAGAAAACCAGAAGTTCCGTTTGGGAGCTTTGTGGAAGGGACCTCAGCCACGAACCAGGAAATTATGTCACTTCCTGGCAACAGAACCCGCAACCTGTGTATCCAGGCCTGGCCAGCAGAGAGGAGACCCTGGCCAGATGGCTAGCTGTGAAGATATTCTGCTGTTTGCCCCTGCCCAGAGGACGGGGTCTCAGGCTAGCTAACAGGCAGAATGCGTGGGAAAGTGGTCGACACTGGCTCAGGACCCCCGCCGAGAGGCCACTGGCCCTTTGCTGAAGGAAAAGAAAGGTAACAGGGGAGCCCCAGACTGGGTCCGGCCACCTCTCCTGTCCCACATGGGGAAGCCTGAGGCCTTTCCCTGTGTGTGGATGGGGGTTTCTTGGGGGTGTGTCTGCCTCAAGCAAGCCCAGCCGCATTTCAGTCAGGAGCCCATGTGCTTCTTGTGTCCACACCCCAGGGGAGAGCAGGCTGTGTGGCATGGGGAGTGTCCGGGCAGAGCCAGATGCCCAGGCTGACCTCATGCCCTCAGGGGATTCTCCATCCTCCCGGGTGGGAATCTGAGCAGACACTCGTGTCTCTGGTCTTTCTTGGAGCAGAAGGGCAGGCAGGCAGAAGCAGCAGCCATCCTTGCCAAGCTAACCTCAAAAATATCGAAGCAGGGCTGGCTGATGGTCACTGACATCGCAGACCGTCCCACCCGTGGTGGCCTCTGAGGGGCACAACCCATGCACCTCCCAAAGGGAGGCTTCAGAGCACCAGCCCCCTGCTCGGGAGGCCCAGTGCAGGCTCCAGGTGAGGGTGGCCACGGAGGGCTCAGCCCAACTGGCAATGAAGAGGAAGTGGGCAAGGTCTGCTGTCCAGACTCCACCAAGCACACACCCTGGGACCCAGTCTCAGGCTGCCACGGAGCTCAGCACAGCCGGCTCTGATGCAGAACTCCGAGAAGCCCTGCCTCGGAGGCAGCAGGAAGACCTGGAGCCCAGCACGGAAGAGCACAGAGGTGAGTTGGCTGGGGCTACTGCCTGTGAGTGTGGGGAGGCGGTGCTGAGCCACACAGGGAGGTGTCCCCCAGAGCTGGGGCTGGGCCTGGAACGAAGGCTAGCCTCACACCACCCATCTTGGAGACTGCAGAGAAGACTCTGATGCCGGGCCTTCTTAGCAAATCTCTAGGAAGCTTTTGTACCCACTTAGGCACATGGCAAGGCTGGCCTGTGGCAAACTTTTCTTCTCCCACAGCTCTAGCTCTGGCCGTCAAACTCAGCCAGCCTCCATGTCTAAGACCTGTCCCTACGGATGTGGGAGCTCCTGGTGCAGGACTCACGGATCCACTGAGGGGAGATCGAGACCTGAGACGTCCCCTCCCAATGACACGGGGCCAGCCGGGTATTGGCCACCACCCTCAGCACATCAGATTTCTGTGCCTGCACAACATCCAGCGCCAGGCCAAGATGTCCCACCCCGCCTTCGAGAAACTCCACCTCCATGTGCACTTGCACCTGCTCAGGCTTTGGCAACAGAACTCGAGTCAGGGCCTGAGTGACCAACTTTGGAGCGGCAGCCTGCCCTGCCTCCTACCAAGGACTAAGACGCCCACCATGACTATCCAACACTTGAAGGGAGAACAGGACCCTGCTCTGGATAGAAGCCCAGAACCCTTTGGCAACCACATCATCAGGGGCACAGTTGGCTCTGAAGCCTCCATCCCTGTGTGTTCCCCATGGACGCCGTCTACTCCCTCCACACCCAGGGGAGATTGACTTTCCTTCCCCAGAGCTCATTTTCATCAGGCTCCTAGAAATCTTTCTTTTATGGCTTTCTGTATATTTTGCTCACAAGTGTGTGTCAATAAATTTTCCTTCCTTGGGAATATGGAGGCCTTTACATTGCTGTGTAAGCGTCACCGCTGTCTACATTCAGACACCCTCATTCTATCCCCCCCACTTCGCAGCAAAGCCTGGATTGATGGCAAGCATTCCCCGTTCCTCTCTCCCCCGCCTCTCAACATTGAGTCCACTTCTCTCTGCATTTCTTCCCATCCTTTCGGGGTTCCCAATCAACGCTATTCACTGAAATGATAGGAAACTGGATTTTGCTCTTATTGAAGGTGAAAGTTATAGTCTCTAAGTATTGTTAGAATCTTGGCATCCCTATGAATTCTACAGTCCATGGAATTCTCTAGGCCAGAATCTTGGGTGGGTAGCTTTTCCCTTCTCCAGAGGATTGTTCTGACTCCCCACATATTGGAAGACCAAAGTGTGAAGTAGCCTTTGGGGATCTGAAAGGACTTGTAGGACCTTTTATAATGTTATCTTCCAAATAAAGCTCTCTCGGCTAATATGCTCAGAATCTCCAGGTAGGCAGTGCTGTTGTAAGTGGGACACCTCAGGCACAAGGAAAAGTGAGTTCTTCCGCTGACACAAACAAACTCAAAAGAATAAACCAGGCAGGAGAAATGGAAAGATATACCCACACCAACAAAGGAACAAGTGTTCTTCAGAACACAAGGCCAGAGAAAGACCCACCATCCTTGTGGCCCCCACATGCTTGAGAAAATCAGTGATCAGGAATTAAAAAGAAGAAACATGTGCAGGTCCAATGAGAGGCAATGCACATGGCTAGTGAAGCTCAGAGATGTCCTGACTCTTCGCATGGTCACATGGGCAAATGGAAACACAGTGCAGGTGGCGGTGGTCATCATCTCACAGCTAGGTGTACAGGATGATGACAACCAGCCTTCGGGACCCAAAGAGGGAGCGGAGGGCCTAGCAGAGCCCATAGATATCTCTCTCGCTCTCTGTCAGAAGAGATTGCCGGACCAATCAAAGTCCCACAGTAGCATCACTTAATGATCAATGCCAACCCTCAAGGTGAATTCCACTTACTTCTGGCACGGTTGCTCCTGTCCTCTTAGATGTTCACCTGTAGCGATCCAAAGCTGCAGACCTGCTGGGCGCCTGTGGAGTAGAACCTCACTTCAGCCGCTCACACAGACAAGGACAAACAAGGATGCCTGTGGCCTCTGGCTCACAGATGGAAGATCAAAGCCCTGTCAACCTGAACTGGGGACCAGTGTTGAAAGGGAGGACGCACCTGAATCCCCTTTCACTGGACACAGCATCCCTGATGCTAGAGCTGCTGAATCCATTCAACTGTGGAAATTCATGCTGAAAAACACCCATCTTTCCGACAAGGTCTCTAAAAGGGTTTACGAGCAACCCATTTGGAAACCAGAGGGGATGACATGCATGTCCATGAAAATTGACACCTCTCAACAAATGCACTTCAAATGATTCCTAGACATATGTACCATGCAAAACGGTTCATAAATCCAGAAGTAAATGGAGCATACATTAGACATGAACTCTGAGTCTTTACACACAATACAGAAAGGCACTACACAAAGAGTAACCAGAGAACACAGTGAAATTTGTCAAATCCAAGATTAGGACTCTGGGAAAGACCGTCTGGAAAACACATAAGACACCTCCCACGCTGGGAGACAACTCTTTGCATACACAGAGTTTAGGCAAGATTTGGCTCCTAATATGCAAACGACATGAACACAAACTAGCCTGAAGGAGAGGTCTGAAGGGACACCAGGAGAAGGACGGGACACAGAGAGTATACCGAATGATGCCCAGCACTGAGGTCCTGAGAAACACGGCCTAGCTGCACTCCCCGAGCCCTGTGGGACCCTGGACTAGGCCTCTTCCACCTGGAGGCTCAGAGAGATGGACAGTGAGGAAGGGGAAGAGAAATCCTCGGCATTTCTAACACTCACAGCAAACGCTTAGAAGGAGAAGGCAAGTATCAACCCCACCGACAGTAAATTCCCTGAAAGGCAATAGCTAAGAATCTATCTAACCCTGGAGGGGTGCCCCTCTTCTCAGAGAATGGCAAGAGATGGATGAAAGAAGGTGAACCCCACCAATCCAATGGAAAATAAGCTGTGCTCATGGATCAGAAGAATTACTCATGATAAGATGACGTTACTTCCCCCTCCCTCGGACCCACACCGTGGGGCAATCCAGAGGTTCCACGCTATTCCACTCAAAATAAAAACGGCTGCTCTCAGGGCATAAAAACCAAAAAATTCCTAAATGTCTATGGAAACACTACGGTGTCAAAAGAGTCAATGCAATCGGCCGCAAAAACCTGAAATGTATATAGCAGGCTGCTGATAGCCAATTAGATTATCACACTAGGATCATCAGGACGGCATTGTACTGGGAAGAAATCAAACATGCAGAACCAGATCCATGGAATGGAATTGAGGGTCCAGACATAAATCCAAGCTTCTATGGTCAATTCCTCGAAGCCAAAGGAGGGAAGGCAATAAGAATGGGAACAAGAATCTGTGCAACGAAAGACCGTGGGAATTGCAGATGGTTCCACCTGAACAATCACGTTGGCTTTTGGTCTCAGAACACGTCAGATTCAGTGAAACACATCAAAGCAAAGCCTGAAGTGAAGAAACTCCCGGAAAAAAGCACAGGACATAGGCTTTTAATGTCAGGGACTTCTCAACATATGTGGGTGGAAAAGCAAAGTAGGGTCTCTTCAAGTCAAGGAAACAGAAAATGAAAGGACACCCACGAGTTTCCGTCCACTTGAACAGCTTTGCAACAGAAAACCTAAGCATTCACAAATCAAAATGGTAACAAACTGAACACAAAAGTATATTTGCAAACAGAATATCGGAGAAGGGGTTCCTACGTAAAAGAGACTGAGAACTCACACAACTAAGTCTCCCAGAAAAAAACCCAGACCTATCCCTTCCCCTAACACCAACTCCAACCCGATACCATTATCTCACTCGACACGAAACCATAAAGCCTCACCCTAGGTCAACACTATACATGTTTACATGCATTCACAGACATGCGAGCATCCACAGGAGAGACACAGAAAGGAAGATACAGAATGAATTTGGAAAGATCAAGAAAGATACGGAACGAGGGAGAGAGACTGGACAATAGAGAGAGGAAATGAGTCGATTTCACAGAACTTGCATGAATCTCTCTTGAGGATGGAAACAATGACAGTGCCTATTCCCCCTGCAAGGGGGAAAATGACCCAAGTTGATGAGTCTCAAAGACAAGGATTCAGGGAGCCACTGTTGGGGCAGCCTCCCCCAGGCCTCGAGGCTGAGTGGGACTCTTGAATAGGACGAGGAAAGTTGATATCAGAGGTCGCGATGTGTGAATATGATTTTCCTGTCCTCCCAATGCAGGGATCAAGAAAGAGGCAGAAAGGGGACTGACTTTTCCTAGGTCCCAGAGCCCATCCAGGCCTGATTCTGCCCATTCTGTGCTAGGTCAGCCCTGTGTTGAATCCGTCCTTTGGGAGGTCTCAGTGTCTAAGTTCCATGTGATAGCAGCCGAAAGTCTGAACAGGCACTGGAGCTGTTTGTAGGATGACAGACCTAGGGAGGAGATGGAAGAGTGACCCCCACTCTGCAGATGGAGAGACTGGGGAAACCAAGGGGGGCACATGTCTTGCCCAGGACCACATCACTTCTGAGAAGTGGGAACCTGGGCTGAAAGCAGCTGTGTCCTCAGAGCTCAGGCCCTGGCTGCACCCAGGTCTCCCAAAGGCTGTGGGGTGGGCTGAATGTGTGTCACTGTGCCTGCACGTGGCATAAGGGCATGGGAGAACAGCCAGAAACCCAGAGGTTCCCTTGGGGAACTTTGTGGAAGGGACCTAGGCCACGAACCAGGAAATGATGTCATTTCCTGGCAACAGAACCCAACAGAAACCACAACCCGTGTATCTAGGCCTCCCCAGCGGAGAGGAGCCCCCAGCCAGATTGCTTGCTGTCAAGATGTTCTGCTGTTTGCCCCTGCCCAGAGGCCGGGTCCTCAGGCGAACTCACAGGCAGAGAGTGTGGGAAGGCCGTCGACACTGGCCCAGGGCCCCTCCGAGAGTCCTCTGGACCTTTGCCCGAAGGAACAGAAAGGTAACAGGGGAGCCCCAGGCCGGGTCCGCCCACCTCTCCTGTCCCACCCGTGGAAGCCTGAGGCCTTTCGCTGTGTGTGGATGGGGGTTTCTCAGGCTGTGTCTGCCTCAAGCAAGCCAAGCCACAGGTGGGTCAGGAGCCCGTGGACCGATTGTGTCCACACCCCAGGGGAGAGCACGCTTGGTGGCATGGTGAGCGTCCAGGCAGAGCCGTGTGCCCAGGCTGACCTCAAGCCCTTGGCAGGGGGTCTCCATCCTCCCTGGTGGGTTTCTGAGCAGGCATTCATCTCTGTTCTTTCTGGGAGGAGAAGGGCAGACGGGCAGAAACATTAGACATCCTGGCCAGGCTCAGCTCAGAAATATCGAAGCAGGGCTGGCTGATGGTCACTATCATTGCATAGCGTCCCACCTGAGGAGGCCTCTGAGGGGCACACCCCATGCACCTCCCAGAGGTAGGGTTCAGAACACCACCCCGTGACCAGGAGGCCCAGTGCAGGTTCCAGGTGAGCATGGCCACGGAGGGCTCAGCCCAACTGACAATGAAGAGGAGGCGGGCAAGTCCTGCTCTGAGACACCACCCAGCACACAAACCGGGGCCCAGTCTAAGGCTGTCACGGAGCTCAGCACAGCTGGCTCTGACACAGAGCTCCAAGAAGCCCTGCCTCAGAGGCAATAGTAGGACCTGGAGCCCAGCAAGGCAGAGCTCAGATGTGAGGCGGCTGGGCTTCTGCATATGAGTGTGGGGAGGCAGTGGTGAGCCACACAGGGAGAAGTCCTACAGAGCTGGGGCTGGACCTGGACCAAAGGCTGGCCTCAAGCTACCCATCTTGGAGACTGCAGAGAAGACTCTGATGCTGGGCCTTCTTAGCGAATCTCTAGGAAGCTTTCGCGCCCACTTAGGCACATGGCAAGGCTGGCCTGTGGCAAACTTTTCTTCTCCCCCAGCTCTAGCTCTGGCCGTCAAACTCAGCCAGCCTCCATGTCTAAGACTTGTCCCTGCAGAGGTGGGAACTCCAAGTGCAGGACCCAGGGATCCACTGAGGGGAGATCAAGACCTGAGATGTCCCCACCCAAAGATACGGGGCCAGCCATGTACTGGCCAGCACCCTCAGCACATCGGATCTCTGCATGCATGACGCCCAGCCCCAGGCCCTGATGTCGCACCACGCCTTCCAGAGCCTCTACCTCCACCGGCATTTACACCTGCTCGGGCTTTGGCGGCAGGACAAAAGTCAGGGCCTGACTGACCACCTGCACAGAGGGAGCCTGTCCTGGCTCCTGCCCAGGACTCAGATGCCCACCATGACTGTCCAACCCCTGCAGGGAGAACAGGCCCCTGCTCTGGACAGAGGCCCAGAGCCCGTTCGGCAAATACCTTATCCAGGGGTGCAGTTGGCTCTGCAGCCACCATCCCTGTGTGTTCCCCATGGACGCCGTCCACTCCCTCCCCACCCAGGGGAGATTGACTTCCCTTCCCCTGAGCTCATTTTCATCAGGCTTCTAGGAATCTTTCTTCTCATCTTTTATGTCTTTTATGTCTTTGTGTATATTTTCCTCACAAGTGTGTGTCAATAAATTTTCTTTCCTTGATGCCATTGGGAATATGGAGGCCTTCAATGCTGTGTAACGATCACCACTGTCTACATTCGGACACCCTCATTCTCCCGCCTCCCCAACTTCACAGCAAAGCCTGGATTCATAGCAAGCACTGCCCGTTCCTCTCTCCACCGCCTGACAACATTGAGTCTATTTCTTTCTGCATTTCTTCCCATTCTTTCCGGGTCCCCAATCAATGCCAATCACTGAAAAGATAGGAAACTTATTTTGGTCTGACTGAAGGTGAAAGTTATAGTCTCTCAGTATCGTTCGAGTCTTGGCATTCCCATGAATTCTACAGTCCATTGAATTCTCTAGGCCAGAATCCTGGAGTGGGCAGCTTTTCCCTTCTCCAGGCAATTGTTCTGACTCCCAATATGTTGGAAGACCAAACTGGATTATTCTGGTTTCTATTTCATTTGAAGTAGCCTTTGGGTATCTGAAAGGACCGTGTAGGTCCTTTCAAGAAGTCATCTGCCAAACGAAGCCCTCTCGGCAAATGTGCTCAGAATCTCCAGGTAGGCAGTGCTGTTTCAGTGGGAAACTGCAGGCATAAGGGAAAGTCTGAGTTCTTCCGCCGGCACAAACAAGGGCTGACCTAGCACATAATGGGGCAGAATCAGGCCTGGATGGGCTCTGGGACCTGGGAAAAGGCAGTCCCCTTCCTGCCTATTTCTTGACCCCCTCATTGGGAGGACCAGAAGGTCACATTCAGCCATCGCTCCCTCTGATATCAACTTTCATCCTCCTGCTCAAGTGTCCCACTCATCTTCGAGGGGTGGGGGAGGCTGTCCCAAAAGTGGCTCCCCGCATCCTTGTCTTTGAGCCTCATCAACTTGGGTCATTTCCCCCTTTGCCAGGGGCATAAGCATTGTCATTGTTTCAAAACTCAAGAGAGATTCATGCACATTTTGTGGAATCGACTCATTTCCTCTCTCCATTTTTCAGTCTCTCTCCCTCCTTCTGTCTTTCTTGAACTTTCCAAATTCAGTCTGTCTCTTCCTTTCTGTGTCTCTGCTGTGGATGCTCACGTGCCTGTGAATGAATGCAAGCATGTATATTGTTGACCTAGAGTGAGGCTTCAAGGTTTCCTTTCCAGTGAGGTAAAGGTTTGGAGATGGAGTTTGTGTTAGGGGAACGGATAGGTCTGGGATTTGTTCTGTGAGACTTAGTCGTGTGAGTTCTTGTCTTTTTTACTTAGGAAACCCTTCTTCTATATTCTGCTTGCAAATATTCATTTGTGTTCAGTTTGTTACCATTTTGATTTGTGAATGCTCAGCTTTTCTGTTTCAAAGCTGTTCAAGTGGATGGAAGCTAGTTGATGTTTTTTGGTTTCCTGTTTCCTTGACTTGAAGAGATGCAATTTTGCTTCCGCCACCACAAACATGTCGTGAAGTCCCTGACATTAAGGAACCTATGGCCCGTGCTTATTTCCAGGAGTTTCATCACTTCAGGCTTTGCGTTGATGTGTTTCACTGAATCTGAGGTGTTATGAGACCAAAAGCCAATGTGATTATTCAGATGCAACCATCTCCAATACCCACAGCTTTTCGTTGCAGAGGCTCTTGTTCCCATTCATATCGCCTCCCCTCCTTTGGCGTCAATGAAGTGACTATAGAAGCTTGGGGTTATTTCTGTACCCTCAATTCCATTCCATGGATCTGGTTCTGCATGTTTGTACCATGCTGTCCTGATGATCCTAGTGTGATAGTCTAATTGGCTATCAGGCAGCCTGCTATGTACATTTCAGGGCTTTGTGGCAGATTGCATTGACTCTTTTGCCTCCTTTCTGTTTCCATAGACATTTTGGAATTCTTTGGTTATAATGCCCTGAGAACAGCCTTTGGTATTTTGAGAGAAATAGCATGCAACCTCTGGATTGCCCCACGGTAGGGGTTGGGGGGAAGGGGAAGTGACATCATCTTGCCAGGAGGAATTCTTCTGATCCGGGAGCACAGCTTATTTTCCATTGGATTGGTGGGCTTCACCTTCTTTCATCCATCTCTTGCCGTTCTCTGAGAAGAGGGGCTTCCCTCCTGGGTTAGATGGACTCCAAGCTATTGCCTTTCAGGAAATGTCACTGTCGGTGGGGTTGATCCTTGCCTTCTCCTTCTAAGCATTTGCTGTGAATGTTAGAAATGCCAAGGATTTCTCTTCCCCTTCTTCACTGTCCATCTCTCTGAGCCTCCAGGTAGAACAGGCCTAGTCCAGGGTCCCCAGGGGCTCGGGGAGTGCAGCTAGATCATGTTTCTCAGGTGCTTAGTGCTGGGCATCATTCGGTGTATACTCTCCAGGTCCCTTCCTTCGCCTGGTGTCCCTTCAGAATTCTCCCTCAGGCTCCTTTGTGTTCATGTCACTTGTGTATTAGAAGCTAAATCTGCCTAAGCTCTGTGTATGCAAACAGTTGTCTCCCAGCTTGGGATGTGTCGTTTGCACTTTACAGACCATTTTTCCCAGAGTCCAATTATTGGTGAGACAAGTTCACTGTGTTCCCTGGTTACTCTTTGTGTAGTGTCTTTCTGTATTGTGTGTGAAGACACAGAGCTCATGACTAATGTCTGCTTCATTTCCTTCTGCTTTTGTTAACTATTTTCCATGGATCGTATGTCTAGGAATCATTTGAAGTGCATTTGTTGGGAGGTGTCAAGTTTCCATGGACATGCATGTCATCCCCTCTGGGTTCCAAATGCGTTGGTCCTAAACTTTTTAGGAGAACTTCTCGGAAAGATGGGTGTTTTTCAGCTTGCGTTTTCACAGTTGAATGGATTCAGCAGCTCTAGCAGAAGTGGTGCTGACTCCAATGAAGGGAGTCGGGTGCGGCCTCCCTTTCAGCACAAATACCCAGGTCGGAATGTCAGGGGGCAGATCTTCCATCTGTGAGCCACAGGCCACTGGCATCCTTGTGTGCCCTTGGCTGTGTGAGCAGCTGAAGGGAGTTTCGTCTCGGCAGGCGCCCAGCAGGCCTGTGGCTTCGGACCGCCAGAGGTAAGCATCTCAGAAGACAGGAGCCACTGTGCCAGAAGTGGAGTGGGATCCACCCTGAGGGTGGACAGTGATCGTCAATAGATGATCCTATGGGACTTTGATGGGTCCGGCACACTCTTCTCCCAGATAGCGAGAGAGATGTCTATGGGCTCTGTTAGGCCCTCCACTCCCTCTTGTGGTCCCGAAGGCTGGTTGTCACCATGATGAGCACCTAGCTCTAGATGATGACCACTGCCACCTGCCCTGTGTTTCCTTTTGAGCGCATGTCCACGTAAAGCGTCAGGCTGTCTCTGAGCTACACGAGCCATGTCCATTGCCTCTCATTGGACCTGCATATGTTTCTTCTGTTTCTTTCCCGATCATATATTTTCTCGAGCATGTGGGGACCACAAGGATGGTGGGTCTTTTTCTGGCCTTGTGTTCTGAGGAACAGTTTTCCCTTTGTTGGTGTGGATTTGTCTTTCCATTTCTCCTGCCTGGTTTACTGTTGTGAGTTTGTTTGAGCCGGGAGAAGAACTCAGGATTTCCTTGTGTCTGAGGTGTCCCACTTACAACAACACTGCCTACCTGGAGATTCTGAGCAGTTATCGAGAGGGCTTCGATGGGCAGATGACATCTTGAAAGGACCTACACTGTCCTTTCATATACCCAAAGGCTCCTTCAAATGACATAGAAACCAGAATTCTCCAGTTTGGTCTTCCAATATGTGGGGATTCAGAACTATCCCCTGGAGAAGGGAAAAGCTACCCACTCCAGGATTCTGGCCTAGAGAATTCCATGCACTGTAGAATTCATGGGCATGTCAAGACTCTAACAATACTGAGAGACGATAACGTTCACCTTCAGTCACAGGAAAATCCAGTTTCCTTTCATTTCAGTAATTGCATTGATTGGGGACCCCGAAAGGATGGGAAGAAATGCAGAAAGAAGTAGACTCAATGTTGTCAGGCGGGGGAGAGAGGAATGGGCAGTGCTTGCCATGAATCCAGGCTTTGCTGGGAAGTGGGTGGGGGGATAGAGTGAGGGTGTCCGAATGTAGACACTGGTGATGCTTACACAGCATTGTGAAGGCCTATATATTCCCAAATGGCATCAAGGAAGGAAAATTTATTGACACACACTTGTGAGCAAAATATACAGAAAGCCATAAAAGACATAAAAGATGAGAAGAAAGATGCCTAGGAGCCTGATGAAAATCAGCTCAGGGGAAAGGAAGTCAGTCTCCCCTGGGTGGGGAGGGAGTGCATGGCATCCACAGGGAACACACAGGGATGGAGCCTGCAGAGCCAAACGCGCCCCTGGACGAGGTGTTTGCTGAACGGGCTCTGGGTCTCTGTCCAGAGCAGGGGCCTTTTCTCCCTGCAGGGGTGGGACCGTCATGGTGGGTATCTGAGTCCTTGGCAGGAGCCAAGGTAGGCTGCACTTGGGCAGGTGGTCACTCAGACCCTGACTCAGGTTCTGCCACCAACGCCCGAGCAGGGGTAAGTGCACGTTGAGGTGGAGGATCTGGAAATGGGGTGGGACATCGGGTCCTGGGGCTGTGGGTCGTGCAGGCACAGAGATCCGATGTGCTGAGTGTACCGGCCAATACCCGGTTGGCCACATGTCTTTGGGAGGGTACGTCTCAGGTCTTGAACCCCCCTCAGTGGATCCCTGGGTCCTGCACCTGGAGCTCCCACCTCCATGGGGACAGGTGTTGGAGATGGAGGCTCGCTGAGTTTGACGGCTGGAGCTAGAGCTAGGAGAGAAGAAATGTTTGCCACAGGCCAGCCTTGCCATGTGCCTAAGTGGGCACAAAAGCTTCTTAGAGATTCGCTAAGAAGGCCCAGCATCGGAGTCTTCTCTGCAGTCTCCAAGATGGGTGGTGTGAGGCTAGCCTTTGGTCTAGGCCCAGCCCCAGCTCTGGGGGACTCCTACCTGTGTGGCTCAGCACTGAATCCCTACACTCATGTTCAGCAGTCCCAGCCGCCTCACGTCTGTGCTATGCCGTTCTGGGTTTCAGGTCCTCCTGCTACCTCAGGTGCAGGGCTTCTCAGAGCTCTGGGTCAGGGCCGGCTCTGCGGAGCTCTGTGGCAGCCTGAGACTGGGTCCCAGGTTGCATGCTGGGTGGTGTCTGGGGAACAGGCCTTGCCCGGTCCGTCTTCATCTTCAGTTGGGCTGAGCCCTCTTTGGCTACGCTCACCTGGAGCCTGGACTGGGCCTCCCGGGCAGGGTGCTGGTGCTCTGAGCCCTCCTTCTGGGAGGTGGATGGGGTGTGCCCCTCAGGGGCCAACTCGGGTGGGACGCTCTGCAATGATAGTGACCATCAGCCAGCCCTGCTTCGATATTTCTGGGCTGAGGCTGGCCAGGATGGCTGCTGCCTCTGCCTGTCTGCCCTTCTGCTCACAGAAAGAGCAAAGACAAAGATCTGCTCAGCTACCCACCCGGGAGGACAGAGACACCCCTGAGGGTGTGAGGTCAGCCTGGGCAGGCGGCTCTGCCTGGACATTCCCCATGCCACCCAGCCTTCTCTCCCCTGGGGTGTGGACACAAGCGACCCATGGTCTCCTGACCCACATGCGGTTGGGCTTGCTTGAGGCAGACACACCCCGGAAAAACCCCCATCCACACACAACGAAAGGCCTCAGGCTTCCCCGGGTGGGACAGGAGAGGTGGCCGGACCTGGCCTGGGGCTCCCCTGTTACCTTTCTGTTCCTTCGGGAAAAGGGCCAGAGGAATCTCGGGGGGGGGGGGTGGCGGCTGAACCAGTGTCAACCGCGTGCCCACACAGTCTGCCTGTGAGCTCACCTGAGGTCCCAGTAGCATCTGAGAAAGGGCAAGCAGCAGAACATCTTGACAGCAAACGATCTGGCTGGGGGCTCCTCTCCGCTGGAGAGGACTGGATACCCGGTTTGTGGGTTCTGTTGGGTTCTGTTGCCAGGAAGTGACATCATTTCCTGGTTCGTGGCCGAGGTCCCTTCCACAAAGCTCCCCAAGGGAACCTCTGGGTATCTGGCTGTTCCCCCACGTCCTTAGACCACATGCAGGCACAGTGAAACCACACAGCCCACCCCACTGCATTGGGGAGACCTGGGTGCAGCCAGGGCCTGAGCTCTGAGGACACAGATGTTTTCAGCCCAGTATCCTTCTTCTTAGAAATGATGTGGCCCTGGGAAAGGCATGTGCTCCGCAGGGTAACCCAGTCTCTTCAGCTTCAGAGTGGGTAACACTCTCCCATCTGCTGCCTAGGTTTGTCAGCCTACGAACAACTCCAGTTCCTGTTCCTACTTTGGGCCTCAATCACATGAAACTTGGACACTGAGACTTCCCAAAGGACAGATTTCACACAGGGCTGACCTAGCACAGAATGGGGCAGAATCAGGCCTGGATGGGCTCTGTGACCTGGGAAAAGGCAGTCCGCTTCCTGCCTATTTCTTGACCCCCGCATTGGGAGGACCGGAAGGTCATATTCAGACATCGCCCCCTCTGATATCAACCTTCCTTGTCCTACTCAAGTGTCCCATTCAGCCTCGAGGAGTGGGGGAGTCTGCCCAAACAGTGGCTCCCCGCATCCTTGTCTTTGAATCTCATCATCTTGTGTCATTTTACCACTTGCAGGGGGAATACGCACTGTCAATGTTTCCAACCTCAAGAGAGATTCATGCAAATTCTTTGAAATCGACTCATTTCCTCTCTCCCTGGTTTAATCTCTCTTCCACGTTCCTTTTCTTTCTTGACTTTCCAAATTCAGTCTGTCTTCCTCTCTGTGTCTCTCCTGTGGATGCTTGAATGCATGTGAATGTATGTAAGCATGTAAACTGTTGACCTAGGGTGAGGCTTTAGTGTTTCGTGTAGAGTGAGTTAAAGGTTTGGGGTTGGAATTGGTTTTAGGGAAAGGGCTAGATCTGGGGTTTGTTCTGGGAGACTTAGTGGTGTGAGTTCTCAGTCTCTTTTACGTAGGAACCCCTTCTCCGATATTCTGGTTGCTAATATTCTTTTTTGTTCAGTTTGTTACCATTTTGATTAGCAAATTCTTAGCTTTTCTGTTGCAAAGCTGTTCAAGTGGATGAAAGCTGGTGGGTGTCCTTTGGTTTACTGTTTCCTTGACTTGAGGAGACCCAATTTTCTTCCACCCCCACACACATGTTGAGAAGTCCCTGACATTAAGGCGCCTATGGCCCGTGCTTATTTCCAAGAGTTTCATCACTTCAGGCTTTGCATTGATGTGTTTCACTGAATCTGGCGTGTTATGAGACCAAAATCCAATATGATTGTTCAGATGGAACCATCTCCAATTCCCACGGCCTTTCCTTGTAGAGGTTCTTTTTCCCATTCTTATCAGCTCCCCTCCTTTGGCGTCAAGGAATTGACCGTAGAAGCTTGGGTTTACGTCTGGAACCTCAAATCCATTCCATGGATCTGGTTCTGCGTGTTTGATTTCTTCCCAGTACTATGCTGTCCTGATGATCCTACTCTGAGAGTCTAATTGGCTATCAGTCAGCCTGCTATGTCCATTTCAGAGCTTTACGGCAGATTACATTGACTCTTTTGACTCCTTTTTTTCCATAGACATTTTGGATTCTTTGGTTATAATGCCCTGAGAAAAGCCTTTGGTATTTTGAGAGAAATAGAGTGGATCCTCTGGATTGCCCCAAGGTGGGGGTCCGGGGAAGGGGGAATTGATATCATCTTACCAGGAGGAATTCTTCTGATCCTTGAGCACAGCTATTTTCCATTGGGTTTGTGGGATTCACCTTCTTTTATCCATCTCTTGCACTTCTCAGAGAAGAGGGGCTCCCCTCCTGGTTTAGATGGACTCCTAGCTATTGCCTTTCAGGGAATGTAACCTTCGGTGGGGTTGATAATTGCCGTCTTCTAAGCGTTTGCTGTGAGTGTTAGAAATGCCAAGTATTTCTCTTCCCCTTCCTCACTGTCCATCTCTCTGAGCCTCCAGGTAGAACAGGCCTAGTCCAGGGTCCCATGGGCCTCGGGGAGTGCACCTAGACCCTGTGGATAAGACCCTCAGATCTGGGCATCATTTGGTGTACTCTCCGCATCCCTTTCTTCGCCTGGTGTCCCTTCAGACCTCTCCTTCAGGCTCCTTTGTGTTCATATCATTTGTGTATTAACAGTCAAGTCCTGCCTAAGCTCAGTGTATGCATACAGGGTCCTGCCACCTCTCCCATCCCACCCGGGGAAGCCTGAGGCCTTTCCCTGTGTGTAGAAGGGGTTTTCTCGGCATGTGTCTGACTCAAGCAAGCCCAGCTGCATGTGGGTTTGGAGCCCTTTGACTGCTTGTGTCCACACCCCAGGGGGGAGCAGGTTGCCTGTCATGGGGAGCGTCCAGTCAGAGCTGGTGGACCAGGCTGACCTCATGCCCTCGGGTGTGTCTCCGTCCTCCTGGGTGGGTATCTCAGCATATCTTTGTCGCTGTTCCTTCTGGGAGCAGAAGGGCAGACAGGCAGAAGCAGCAGCCATACTGGCCAGTCTCAGCTCACAAATATCAAAGCAGGGCTGGCTCATGGTCTCTATCATTGTAGAGCATCCCACCCGAGGTGGCCCCTGAGGGGCACACCCCATCCACCTCCCAGAGGGAGGGCTCAGAGCACCAGCCCCCTGCCCGGCAGGACCAGTCCAGGCTCCAGGTGAGCGTGGCCACGGAGGGCTCAGCCCAACTGGCAATGAAGACGGAGCAGGCCAGGCCTGCTACACAGACACCACCCAGCATGCACCCCGGGGCCCAGTCTCAGGCTGCCACGGAACTCAGCAGAGCCTGCCCTGACCCAGAGCTCTGAGAAGCCCTGCCTTGGAGGTAGCAGTAGGACCTGGAACCCAGGAGGGCAGAGCAAATAGATGAGGCATTTGTGGCTGCTGCATGTGAGTGTGGGGAGGTAGTGCTGAGCCACACAGGGAGGTGTCCCCCAGAGCTGGGGTTGGTCCGGGACCAATGGCTGGCCTCACACCACACATTTTGGAGACTGCAGAGAAAACTCTGATGCTAGGCCTTCCTATAGAATCTCTAGGAAGCTTTCCTACCCACTTAGGCACATGGCAAGGCTGTCCTGTGGCAAACTCTTCTTCTCCACCAACTCTAGCTCTGACCGTCAAACTCAGCCAGCCTCCACGTCCAAAACGAGTCCCTACAGAGGTTGGAGCTCCAGGTGGAGCACCCAGGGATCCACTGAGGGGAGATTGAGACCTGAGACGTCCCCTCCCAAAGAAATGGGGAGAGCCGGGTACTGACTAGCACCGTCAACACATCCGAACTCTGTGCCTGCACGAACCAGAGCCCCAGGCTCTGATGTCCCACCACGTTTCCCAGAACCTCCACCTCCACGTGAACTTACACCTGCTCGGGCTTTGGCGGCAGAACCCGAGTCAGGGCCTGAGTGACCACCTGCAGAGGGGCAGCCTGCCGTGTCTCCTGCCAAGGACTCAGACGCCCAAAATGCCTGTCCCACCCCTGCAGGGAGAACAGGCCCAGGCTCTGGACAGAGGCCCAGAGCCCTTTCATCAAAAACCTCATCCAGGGACGCAGTTGACTCTGCAGCCTCCATCCCTGCGTGTTGTCCGTGGCAGCCGTCCACTCGCTCCCCACCCACGGGAGATTGACTTCCATTCCCCTGAGCTGATTTTCATCAGGCTCCTAGACATCTTTCTTTTCATCTTTTATGTCTTTTATGGCTTTCTGTATATTTTGCTCGCAACTGTGTGTCAATAAATTTTCCTTCCTTGATGCCATTTGGGAATATGGAGGCCTTCCCCATGCTGTGTAAACATCACCACTGTCTACATTTGGACACCTTCATTCTATCCCCCCCCCACTTCCCAGCAAAGCCTGGATTCATGGCAAGCACTCCCCGTTCTTCTCTCCCCGCCTGACAACATTGAGCCTACTTCTCTCTGCATTTCTTCCCATCCTTTCGAGGTCCCCAAACAATGCCAATCACTGAAATAAAAGGAAACTGGATTTTACTCTAACTGAAGGCAAAAGTTATAGTCTCTCGGCATTGTTAGAGTCTTGACATCCCCATGAATTCTACAATCCATGCAATTCTCTAGGTCAGAATCCTGGAGTCGGTAGCTTTTCCCTTCTCAGTGGATTGTTCTGACTCCCCACATATTGGAAGACCAAACTGGAGAATTCTGGTCCCTATGTCATTTGACGTAGCCTTTGGGTATCTGAAAGGACCATGTAGGTCTTTTCAAGATGTTATCTGCCAAACGAAGCCCTCTCGGCAAATGTGCTCAGAATATGCGGGTATGCAATGCTGTTGTAAGTGGGACACCTCAGGCACAAGGGAAATGCTGAGTTCTTTCGCTGGCACAAACAAACTCACAACAATAAACCAGGCAGGAGAAATGGAATGATAAACCCAAACCAACAAAGGGAGAAGTGTTCCACAAAACACAAGCCCAGATCCACCATCCTCGTAGCCCCCACATGCTCGAGAAAATCAGTAATCGGGAAAGAAACAGAGGAAACATGTGCAAGTCCAATGTGAGGCAATGCACATGGCTAGTGTAGCTCAGAGATGGCCTGATGCTTTGCATGGACACGCGGGCAAAGGGAAACAAAGTGCAGGTGACGGTTCTCATAATCTCAGAGCTAGGTGCTCAGGTTGGTGTCAACCAGCCTTCGGGACCACAAGAGGGAATGGAAGGCCAGCAGAGCCCATAGACATCTGTCTCACTCTCTGCCAGAAGAATGTGCTGGACCCATCAAAGTCCCACTGGAACATCTCTTGGCGATCAGTGCCCACCCTCAAGGTGGATCCCATTCCATTTCTTGCACGGTTGATCCTGTCTTCTGAGATGCTCACCTCTGGTGGTCCAAAGCCGCAGGCTTGCTTGGTGCCTGCGCAGACGAAACTCCCTTAAGACGCTCACACGTCCAAGGGCACACAAGGATGCCTGTGGCTTCTGGCTCAATGATGGAAGATCAGAGCCTTCTCAATCAGACTTGGGGATCGGTGCTGAAAGGGAGGCCGCACCTGACTCCCCCGTTCACTGGACAAAGTGTCCTTGCTTCTAGAGCTGCTGAATCCGTTCAACTGTGGAAATGCAAGCTGAAAAACACCCATCTTTCTGAGAATGTCTCCAAAAGAGTTTAGGAGTGACACATTGGAAACCAGAGGGCATGACATGCATGTCCATGGAAAATTAACACCTCTCAACAAATGCACTTCAAATGATTCCTAGACACACGTTCCATGCAAAATGTTTCACAAATCCAGAAGGAAATGGAGCAGACATTAGACATGAGCTCTGAGTTTTCACACACAATACTAAAATGCACTACACAAAGAGTAACCAGGGAACACAGTCAACTTTGTCAAATCCAAGATTTGGGCTCTGGGAAAGACCGTCTGAAAAAAACAAACAACATATCCCAAGCGGGAAGACAACTGTTTGCATACACGGAACGTAGGCAGAATTTGGCTCTTAATACACAAACGACATGAACACACGCTTGAAGGAGAGGTCTGCAGGGAAACCAGGCGAAGGAAGGGACATGGAGAGTATACCGAATGATGCCCAACAATGAAGGCCTGAGAAACACGGTCTAGCTGCACTCCCCAATAGCCGTGGGACCCTGGACTAGGCCTGTTCAACCTGGAGGCTCAGAGAGATGGACAGTGAGGAAGGGGAAGAGAAATCGTTGGCATTTCTAATACTAACAGCAAATGCTTAGAAGGAGACGGCAAGTATCAACCCCATCGACAGTGACATTTCCTGAAAGGCAATAGCTAGGGGTCCATCTAACCCAGGAGGGAAGCCCCTCTTCTAAGAGAACTGCAAGAGATGGATGAAAGAAGGTGAAGCCCACCAATCCAATGGAAGATAAACTGTGCTCCAGTATCAGAAGAATTTCTCCTGGTAAGAAAATGTCACTTCCCCCTCCCCCCGACCCCCAACTTGGGGCAGTCCAGAGGTCGCACGCTATTCCTCTCAAAATACCAACGGCTACACAAATTCAAAGGATTATTAGAGAATACTATCAGCAATTATATGGCAATAAAATGAATAACCTGGAAGAAATTGACAAATTCCAAGAAAAGTACAACTTTACAAAACTGAACCAGGAAGAAATAGAAAATCTGAACAGAGCCATCACAAGCTTGGAACTAAAGGCTGTAATAAAAAATCTTCCAGCAAACAAAAGCCCTGGTCCAGACAGCTTCACGGCTGAGTTCTACCAAAAATTTAGAGAAGAGCTAACACCTATTCTACTCAAACTCTTCCAGAAAATTGCTGAGGAAGGGAAACTTCCAAACTCATTCTATGAGGCCACCATCACCCTAAACCCAAAACCTCGTAAAGATCCCACAAAAAAAGAAAACTACAGGCCACTATCACTGATGAACATAGATGCAAAAAATCCTTAACAAAATTCTAGCAATCAGAATCCAACAACACATTCAGAAGACCGTACATCATGACCAAGTGGGCTTATCCCAGGAATGCAAGGATTCTTCAATATCCACAAATCAATGAACGTAATACACCACATTAACAAACTGAAAACTAAAATTCATATGATTTTTTCAATAGATGCAGAGAAAGCTTTTGACCAAATACAGCATCCATTTATGATAAAAACCCTCAAGAAAGTGGGCATAGAATGGACATATCTCAATATAATAAAAGCTATATATGACAAACCCACAGCAAACGTTATCCTCAACGGTGAAAAACTGAAAGCATTTCCCCTAATGTCAGGAATAAGACAAGGGTGCCCATTCGCACCACTACTATTCAACATAGTTCTGGAAGTTTTGGCTACAGCAATCAGAGCAGAAAAAGACATAAAAGGAATACAAATTAGAAAAGAAGAAGTAAATCTTTCACTGTTTGCTGATGAAGTGATCCTCTACACAGAAAACCCTAAAGAATCTACCAGAAAACTACTAGAGCTAATCAATGAATACAGTAAAGTTGCAGGATATAAAGTCAACACACAGAAATCACTTGCATTCCTTTACACTAATAATGAGAAAATAGAATGAGAAATTAAGGAAACTCTTCCATTCTCTGTTGCAACAAAAAGATTTAAATACTTAAGAATGTATTTACATAAGGAAACAAAAGACTTGTACAAAGAAAACTATAAAACACTAGTGAACATAATCAAAGAGTACACTAATAGATGGAGAAATATACCATGTTCCTGTATTGGAAGAATAAATATTGTTAAAATGAGTATAATATCTAAAGTAACTTATACATTCAATCCAATCCCTGTCCAGCTACCAACGATATTTTTCATAGAACTAGAACAAATAATCTCACAATTTGTATGGAAATACAAAAAAACTCGAATAGCCAAACAATCTTGAGGAAGAAAAATGTATCTGGGGGAATTAACCTGCTGGACTTCAGTCTCTACTACAAAGCCACAGTCATCAAGACAGTGGTACGGGCATAATACAGAAACATAGATCAATGGAACAAAATAGAAAGCCCAGCGATAAATCCACGCACCTATGGATACCTTATCTTTGACAAAGGAGGCAAGAATATAAAATGGAGAAAAGACAGTCTCTTTAACAAGTGGTTCTGGAAAAACTGGTCAGCCACTTATAAAAGAATAAAACTAGAATACTTCCTAACACCATACACCAAAATAAACTCAAAATAGACTAGAGAGATAAACGTAAAACCAAAAACTATAAAACTCCTAGAGGAGAATGTAGGCGAAATACTCTCTGACATAAATCACAGCAGGATCCTCCAAGACCCACCTCCCAGAATATTGGAAATAAAAGCAAAAATAAACAAATGGGACCTAATTAAACCCAAAACCTTCTGCACAGCAAAGGAAACTATAAGCAAGGTGAAAAGACAGCCTTCAGAATGGGGGAAAATAATAGCAAATGAAAAAACTGATAAAGGATTAATCTTCAAAATATACAAGCAGCTCCTGCAGCTCAATTCCAGAAAAATAAATGAGCCAATCAAAAAATGGGCCAAAGAACTAAACAGACATTTCTCTAAAGAATTCATAAAGATGGCTAACAAACACATGAAAAGATGCTCAACATCTCTCATAATCAGAGAAATGCAAATCAAACCCACAATGAAATACCATTTCACACCAGTCCAAATGGCTGCTATCCAAAAGTCTACATGCAATAAATGCTAGAGAGGTTGTGGAAAAAAGGGAACCTTCTTACACTGTTGTTGGGAATGCAAACTAGTACAGCCACTATGGAGAACAGGGTGGAGATTCCTCAAAAAACTGGAAATAGAAATGCCATATGATCCAGCAATCACACTCCTGGGCATACACACCGAGGAAACCAGAATTGAAAGAGACACATGTACTCCAGTGTTCATCGCAGCACTGTTTACAATAGCCAGGACATGGAAGCAACCTACATGTCCATCTGCAGACGAATGGATAATAAAGCTTTGGTACATATACACAATGGAGTATTGCTCAGCCGTTAAAAAGAATGCATTTGAATCAGTTCTAATGAGGTGGATGAAATTGGAGCCTATTATACAGAGTGAAGTAAGCCAGAAAGAAAAACACCAATAGAATATACTAGCGCATATATATGGAATTTAGAAAGATGCAAATGATAACCCCGTATACGAGACAGCAAAAGAGAAACAGATGTATAAAACAGTCGTAGGGATTCTGTGGGAGAGGGTGAGGATGGGATGGTTTGGGAGAATGGCATTGAAACATGTATATTATCATATGTGAAACGAATCACCAGTTCAGGGTCGAGGCATGTTACAGGATGTTCAGGGCTGGTATGACCCAGAGGGAAAATAAAGGAAGGAGGAAGGTGGGAGGGGGGTTCGGGAGAGGGACCTCATGTACACACGAAGCGGATTCATGTCAATGTATGGCAAAACCAACCAATATAATATTGTAAAATAATTAGGCTCCAATAAAAAAAAAAATATACACAACGGCTGTTCTCAGGGCATTATAACCAATGAATTCCAAAATGTCTATGGAAACACAAAGGAGTCAAAAGAGTCAATGCAATCTGCCACAAAGCCCTGAAATGGACATAGCAGGCTGCTTGATAGCAAATTAGACTATCACACTAGGATCATCAGGACAGCATGGTACTGGGAAGAAATCAAATACGCAGAACCAGATCCATGGAATGGAATTGAGGGTCCAGAAAAAAAAAGTCCATGCTTCTATGGTCAATTCCTCAATGTTTAAGGAGGGGAGGTGATACGAATGAGAACAAGAGCCTCTGCAATGAAAGGCCGTGGGAATTGGAGATGGTTCCATCTGAACAATCACATTGGCTTTTGGTCTCAGAACACGTCAGATTCAGTGAAACATATCAACGCAAAGCATGAAGTGATGAAACTCCTGGAAAGAAACAAGGGCCATTGGCTCCTTAATGTCAGGGACTTGTCAACACGTGTGTGGGAGGGGGAAGAAAATTTGGTCTCTTCAAGTCAAGGAAACAGGAAACCAAAGGACACCAACTTGCTTCCATCCACTGAACAGCTTTGCATTAGAAAAGCTAAGCATTCACTTATCAAAATGGTAACAATCTGAACACAAAAGAATATTTGCAAGCAGAATATCGGAGAAGGGGTTCCTTCATAAAAGAGACTGAGAACTCATACCACTAAGTCTCCCAGAACAAACCCCAGCCATATCCTTTCCCCTAACACGAACTCCAACCTGAAACCTTTACCTCACTTGAAATGAAACCTTAAAGCCTCACCCTAGGTCAACAATTCCCCAGCGATCAATGCAAAGAAATAGAGGAAAACAACAGAATAGGAAAAACAAGAGATCTTTTCAAGAAAATTAGAGATTTCAAGCGAACATTTCATGCAAAGGTGGGCTCAATAAAGGACAGAAATGTTATGGACCTAACAGAAGCAGAAGATATTAAGAAGAGGTGGCAAGAATACACAGAAGAACTGTACAAAAAAGATCTTCAAGACCAAGATAATCACAATGGCGTGATCACTCACCTGGAGCCAGACATCTTGGAATGTGAAGTCAAGTGGGCCTTAGAGAGCATCACTACAAACAAAGCTCTTGGAGGTGATGGAATTCCAATTGAGCTATTTCAAATCCTAAAAGATGATGCTGTGAATGTGCTGCACTCATTATGCCAGCAAATTTGGAAAACTCAGCAATGGCCACAGGACTGGAAAAGATCAGTCTTCATTCCAATCACAAAGAAAGGCAATGCCAAAGAATGCTCAAACTACAGCACAATTGCACTCATCTCACACACTAGTAAAGTCATGCTCAAAATTCTCCAAGCTAGGCTTCAGCAATATGTGAATCGTGAAATTTCAGATGTTCAAGCAGGTTTTAGAAAAGGCAGAGGCACCAGAGATCAAATTGCCAACATCAGCTGGATTATGGAGACAGCAAGAGAGTTCCAGAAAAACATCTATTTCTGCTTCATTGACTATGCCAAGGCCTTTGACTGTGTGGATCACAATAAACTGTGGAACATTCTGAAAGAGATGGGAATCCCAGTCCCCCTGACCTGCCTCTGAAGAAACCTGTATGCAGGTCAGGAAGCAACAGTTAGAACTGGACATGGAACAACAGACTGGTTCCGAATAGGATAAGGAGTACGTCAATGTTGTATATTGTCACCCTGCTTATTTAACTTCTATGCAGAGTACATCATGAGGAACGCTGGGCTGGAAGAAGCACAACCTGGAATCAAGATTGCTGGGAGAAATATCAATAACCTCAGATATGCAGATGACACCACCCTTATGGCAGAAAGTGAAGAGGAACTCAAAGGCCTATTGATGAAAGTGAAAGAGGAGAGTGAAAAGGTTGTCTTGAAGCTTACCATTCAGAAAACGAAGATCATGGCATCTGCTCCCATCACTTCTTGGGAAATAGATGGAGAAACAGTCGAAACAGTGTCAGACTTTATTTTTTGGGGCTCCAAAATCACTGCGGATGCTGATTGCAGCCATGAAATTAAAAGACGCTTACTCCTTGGAAGGAAAGTTATGACCAGCCTAGATAGCATATTAAAAAGCATAGACATTACTTTGCCAACCAAGGTCCGTCTAGTCAAGGCTATGGTTTTTCCCGTGGTCATGTATGGATGTGAGAGTTGGACTGTGAAGAAAGCTGATCGCCGAAGAATTGATGCTTTTGAACTGTGGTGCTGGAGAAGACTCTTGAGAGTCCCTTGGACTGCAGGGAGATCCAACCAGTCCATTCTAGAGGAGATCAATCCTGGGTGTTCATTGGAAGGACTTATGCTAAAGCTGAAACTCCAACACTTTGGCCACCTCATATGACGAGTTGACTCACTGGAAAAGACTCTGATGCTGGGAGCGATTGGGGGTAGGAGGAGACAGGAATGACAGAGAATGAAGTGGCTGGATGGCATTACCGACTCGATGGACATGAGTTTGAGTGAACTCCGTGAGTTGGTGATGGACAGGGAGGCCTGGCGTGCTGTGGTTCATGGGGTTGCTAAGAGTCGGACATGACTAAGCGACTGAACTGAACTGAACTGAACTGAAGGTCAACAATATACATGTGTACATGCATTTCTCAGGCATGCAGGCATCTAGAGGAGAAACACAGATAGGAAGAGACAGACTGAATTTGGAAAGGTCAAGAAAGAGAGGGAACGAGGGAGAGAGACTGAACAACGGAGAGAGTAAATGAATCGATTTCACAGTATTTGCATGAATCTCAGTTGAGTTTTGGAAAAATAACAGTGCCAATTCCCCCTGAAAGAGGGAAAATTACCTAAGATGATGAGACTCAAAAACAAGTATGCGGGGAGCCACTGTTGGGGCAGGCTCCACCACCCCTCGAGGCAGAGTTCGACATTTGAGTAGGACGAGGAATGTTGATATCAGAGGCGGCGATGTCTGAATATTACCTTCCGGTCCTCCCAATGCTGGGGTCAAGAAATAGGCAGGAAGTGGACTTCATCTTCGAAGGTCCCAGAGCCCATCTAGGCCTGATTCTGCCCCATTCTGTGCTAGGTCAGCCCTGTGTGGAATCCGTCCATTGGGAAATCTCAGTGTCCTAGCTCCATGTGAGAGCGGCCCAAAGTTTGAACAGGCACTGGAGCTGTTCGTAGGTTGACAGACCTAGGCAGGAAATGGGAAAGTGATCCCCACTCTGCAGATGGAGAGACTGTGGAAACCCTGCGGGGCACATGGCTTGCCCAGGGCCACATCACTTCTGAGAAGAAGGAACCTGGGCTGAAAGCAGCTGTGTCCTCAGAGCTCAGGCCCTGGCTGCACCCTGGGCTCCTCAAGGCTGTGAGTTGTGCTGTGTGGGTGTCAATTTGCCTGCACGTGTCCTGAGGGCATGGGGGAACAACCAGAAACACAGAGGTTCCCTTGGGGAACTTTGTGGAATGGACCTTGGCCACCAAAGCAGGAAATGATATCACTTCCTGGAATCACAACCCAACAGAACGCGAAACCCGGGTTTCCAGGCCTCCCCAGCAGAAAGGAGCCCCCAGCCAGATCGCTTGCTTTCAAGATGTTCTGCTGTTTGCCCCTGCCCAGAGGCCAGGGCCTCAGGCAAGCTCACAGGCAGAGTGTGTGGGAACGCGGTCGACGCTGGCTCAGGGCCCCCAGAGAGGCCACTGATCCTTTGCCCGAAGGAACCGAAAGGTAACAGGGGAGACCCAAGCCAGGTCAGACCACCTCTTCCGTCCCATATGGGGAAGCCTGAGGCCTTTGCTTGTGTGTAGATGGGGGTTTCTTGGGGGTGTTTCTGCCTCAGGCAAGCCCAGCCGCATGTGGGTCAGGATCCCGTCGGTTGCTTGTGTCCACACCCCAGGGGAGAGCATGCTGGGTGGCATGGGGAGCGTCCGGGCTGAGCTGTGTGCCCAGGCTGACCTCACACCCTCATGGGGGGTCTCCGTCCTACCCGGTGGGTACTGAGCAGACACCCGTATCTGTTCTTTTTGGGAGCAGAAGGGCAGACGGGCAGAAACTTTAGACATCTTGTCCAGGCTCAGCTCAGAAATATTGAAGCAGGGCTGGCTGGTGGTCACTATCATTGCATAGCGTCCCACCCGAGGTGGTCCCTGAGGTGCACACCCCATCAACCTCCAAGAGGGAGGTTTCAGAGCACCACCCTCTGCCCTGGAGGCCCAGTGCAGGCTCCAGGTGAGTGTGACCACGGAGGGCTCAGGCGAACTGGCGATGAAGAGGAAGCGGACAAGACACCACCCAGCACACACCCGGGTACCCAGTCTCAGGCTGCCACTGAGCTCAGCACAGCCAGCTCAAAACCAGAGCCCTGAGAAGCCCTGCCTCGGAGGCAGCAGGAGGACCTGGAACCCAAAACAGCAGAGCACAGAGGTAAGGGGGCTGGGGATGCTGCATGTGAGTGTGGGGAAGCGGTGCTGAGCCACACAGGGATGAGTCCTCAAGAGCTGAGGCTGGGCCTGGACCAAAGGCTGGACTCAAACCACCCATCTTGGAGACTGCAGAGAAGACACCAATGCTGGGCCTTCTTAGCGCATCTCTAGGAAGCTTTCATGCCCACTTAGGCACATGGCAAGGCTGGCCTGTGGCAAACTCTTCTTTTCCCCAAGCTCTAGCTCTGGCATTCAAACTCATCCAGCCTCCACGAACAAGACCTGTCCCTACAGAGGTGGGAGCTCCAGGTGTAGGACCCAGGGATCCAATGAGGGGAGATCGAGACCTGAGACGTCCCCACCCAAAGACACGGGGCAAGCAGGGTATTGGCCAACACCCTCAGCACATTGGATCTCTGTGCCTGCAGGACCCCCAGCCCCAGGCCCTGATGTCCTACCCCACCTTCCAGAACCTCCACCTCCACGTTCACTTGCACCTGCTTGGGCTTTGGCGGCAGAACCCTAGTCAGGGCCTGAGTGACCACCTGGGCAGGGGCAGCCTGCCCTGGCTCCTGCCAAGGACTCAGACGCACACCATTTCTGTCCTTCCCCTGCAGGGAAAACAGGCCCCAGTTCTGGACATAGACTCAGAGCCCTTTTGGCAAATACCTGGTCCAAGGGTGCAGTTGGCTCTGCAGCCTCCATCCCTGAGTGTTCCCCGTGGACGCCGTCCACTCTCTTCCCACCCAGGGGAGATTGAATTCCCTTCCCCTGAGATGATTTTCATCAGGCTCCTAGGCATCTTTCTTCTCATCTTTTATGTTTTTTGTGGCTTTATGTATATTTTACTCATAAGTGTGCATCAATAAATTTTCCTTCCTTGAAGCCATCTGGGAATATAGAGGCCTTCACAATGCTCTGTAAGCATCACCACTCTCTACATTCAGACACCCTCATTCTATTCCCCCCACTTCCCAGCAAAGCCTAGATTCATGGCAAGCACTCCCCGTTCCTCTCTCCCCCTCCTGATAACATTGAGTCTAATTTTCTCTGCATTTCTTCCCATCCTTTTGAGGCCACAATCAATGCCAATCACTGAAATGAAAGGAAACTGGATTTTCCTCTGACTGAAGTTGAAAGTTGCAGTCTCTCAGTATTGTTAGAATCTTGGCATCCCCATGAATTCTATAGTCCGTGGAATTCTCTAGAGCAGAATCCTGGAGTGGGTAGCTTTTCCCTTCTCCAGGGGAGTTTCTGACTCCCCACATATTGGAAGACCAAACTTTAGAATTCTCGTTTCTATGTCATTTGAAGGAGCCTTTGGGTATCTGAAAGGACAGTGTAGGTCCTTTCAAGATGTCACCTGCCAAACGAAGCCTCTTGGCAAATGTGCTCAAAATCTCCAGGTAGGCAGTGCTGTGGTAATTGGGACTCCTCAGGCACAAGGGAAATGCTGAGTTCTTCTGCCGGAACAAACAAACTCACAACAATAAACCAGGCAGGAGAAATGGAAAGATATACCCACACCAACAAAGGGGGAAGTGTTCCTCAGAGCACAAAGCCAGAGAAAGACCCACCATCCTTTTGGCCCCCATATTCTCGAGAAAATCAGTGATCGGGAAGGAAAGAGAAGAAACATATGCAGGTCCAATGAGAGGAAATGCACATGTCTCGTGTAGGTCAGAGATGGCCTGACACTTCTCATGGACACGCGGGCAAAGGGAAACACAGTGCAGGTGGCAGTGGTCATCATCTCAGAGCTAGGTGCTCCAGATGGTGACAACCAGCCTTCGGGACCACAAGAGGGAGCCGAGGGACTAGCAAAGCCCATAGACATCTCTCTCGCTCTCTGGGAGAAGAGTGTGCAGGACCCATCAAAGTCCCACAGGAGCATCTCTTGGCAATCAGTGCCCACCCTCAGGGTGGATCCCACTCCACTTCTGGCATGGTTTTTTCTGTCTGCTGAGATGCTTACCTCTGGCGGTCCGAAGCCACAGGACTGCTGGGCGCCTGCCGAGACTAAACTCCCTTCAGCTGCTCACACAGCGAAGGCCAAACGAGGATACCTGTGGACTGCGGCTCACAGATGGAAGATCAGAACCCTGTCAACCCGACCTGGGGATCGGTGCTGAAAGGGAGGCTGCACCCGTGTCCCTTTTCACTGGAAACAGAGAAAGTCTGATTGGCTATTGTTCGTCGGGAAAATCCAGAAAGTATAATTAGCGGATAGGGGTGACCTGTACGTGGAGTGCAGAATTTCATTGTTTTTCTCGAATTGCGACTTGAAGCTTGGAGGTCTTCTCGAGTTACGACGGGAACCACTGTGACTCGCTAGTTTTGCCTCATGGAAGTCAGGTCTCCTGTTGTGTTGTAAGTGGAACTTCGTGATTCCTTTCGAGTTGTTGCAGGGCATGAGGGCCACATTTAGACTTGAGCGGGTAAACTCATTTTTCCTCTCCAGTGGCCACAGGGATCTTGGGGTTGCTATGAAAGTTCCCCTGGGGAGTCAGGCCTAGTCTTCGTTGAGGAGGGAACTAAGATTTCCCCCCAAGTTGTAAAAGGATTATCAGGCCCGCTATCTGTTTGAGCGGGAAATTTGGGCTTTTTCCGAGAGGCTCAGCGGGGGATTAATGCCTCCGATCAAGTTAGGAGTTGATACTCCGTGTTCCACTGGAGCTGCTGCAAACACAACATGACTCATCTCTAGTTGAGTGTGAACTCGGAGTCCTTTGACCTTGCTGCAGTGTCTATTGGGTTGCCCTCGAGTGTCAATAGATGTGACAGGACTCATCAAGTGGTGTGAGTGGAAGTTGGGATTCCTCTTCATTTGAAAGTGGAATGTCCCATTATCTTCAGCTGAGGTGTGATCACAGGCCTATTCTTAAATTGTGGTGGGGAAATTCAATTTTCTTCTCTCATCGGGATGGGTAGCTCTGGGCGACCTTTAAGTTGCATCAAGGAAGTCTAGCCTCATATCGAATTTGGAAAAGGAACTCGGGACTTCTGTCTATGTGTTTCAGGAAAAAAAGATTACCTCATCTTGCTTTGAAAGAGGAATCTCGAGGTTTTGCTCGAGTTGCAATGGGAAGTTTGGTGATCCACTCGAGTAACGACGGGAATATCAGGGAGCCTCCCATGTTGTCTCTGGGAAGTCAAAACTCCTTTCCATTTGCAAGAGGAAACTTAGGATTCCTTGGCGTTGCTGCAAAGAAAGAGGTCTGCCTCTAGATTCGCGTCAGTTTAACTCAGCATTCCTCTCCAGTAGCAACAGAGTTCTTAGGATTGCTCTCAAATTACACCTGGGGAGTCAGGCCTCCTCTCGTTTTCAGACTTGGAACTCCGCTTCCTTCTCGATTTGTAAAAGGGGTGTTAGGCCACAGTCGAGTTGAATTTGTACCTGGAGATTGTATTGAGAATGCTCGGGGAGTCAGGTCTCCACTCGTCTTGTGAGTTGATCCTCGAGGATACATTTGAATCTGTTCAGTGGAATCAGACAATATCTCGAGTGGGTGGGGACACCGGTACCTTTTCCAATTGTTTTGAAACCCTGTGGATATTCCCGAGTTTCAAGGTGGTACTGGCCTCCTTGTACTGTGCCAGGGGCATGTCCGGATTCCATTCCAGACATAGCAGTGGGATCGACTGTCATCTGGAAAAGAGAACTGGAAACAGGGCACTTTGTCAGTTGTGGCAGGAAACTCGGTGTTCTTCTTGATTGGGATGGGGTAGGTCGGTGTAATTTTTCAGTCACATAAAGGACGTTAAGTACCTTCTGGAGTTTCCAACGGGAACGTGGGACTGCCTTTGAGAATCTGCAACGGAAATGCTCCTTATCTCGCCTTTAGGGCAAAATCTTGTTGTTTCTCTCGAGTTGCGGAGGGAGGCTTGGTATCTCTCTCCAGTTGCGAAGGGAACCTAGGAAATCGCTTGTGTTGCTTCAGGGAATTCAGGACTCCTGTCATCTTGGAAGGGGTACTTCGGGATTACTCTTGAGACGTGGAATGGGAATAGGGCCTCCTCTGCTGTTGAGTCGGAAAAACGTGTGCTCCTCTCCAGTGGTTACAGCTATGTCGGGTAGTTTTTGAGTCGCATAAAGGGTGTCAAGTACTCATTCGAATTTCAAGCGGGAATGTGGAATTTCTCTTGAGACTCTGCAATGAAAAATTTCCTCATCTGGCATTGAAGGGATAATCTTGTGGTTTTTCTCGAGTTGCGGCTGGAAGCTTGGGGTTCTTCTCGAGTTGTGACGGAGACCTCAGGAACTCTCTCGTGTTGTCCCATGGAAGTCAGGTCTCCTATCATGTTGGAAGGGAAACCTCGGGATTCCTCTCTAGGCACAGCAGAGGAATAGGGCCGCATCTAGCGTTGAGTCGGTCAACTGAGTTTTCCTCTCCAGTGACGACAGGGATCTGGGAGTTGCTACGAAGGTTTTACTGGGGGGTCAGGTTTCGTTTCGATTTGAGGCATGGAATTCTGCTTTCCTTTCGAGTTATAAAAGAGGAATCTATCCTCTTGTCAAGATCAGGCCATTCATTAGGGCTTTTTCTATAGCCTCATCATGGGTGTCAGGTATCCTGTCCTGTTGTGATGTCATAGTCGATTTTACCTTGGAGATTTGCTAGATCCTCAGGACCTACCTCGCTTGGAGGGGGAACTCATAGCAGCGGGTAGCTTGTAGTCTCTCTCGAGTTATGACAGGGACCTCAGGAACTCTCTCATTTTGCTTCTTAGAAGTCAGGTCTCCTTTCGTGTTGCAAGGAAAGCTTCAGGATTACCCTCGAGGTGTGAAATGGGAATAGGGCCTCATCTAAGAATGAGTCTGTATATTGTGTTCTTTTCTATTGTGGGGACTGCTATGTCAGGGAATTTTTGTGTCGCATAAAGGGTGTCAAGTACCGCAACGAGTTTCGAGCGGGAATGTGGGATTTCTTTTGAGACTCTGCAGCAGATAATTTCCTCATCTCGCATTGATGGGCGAATTTTTTGGTTTTTGTCCAGCTGAGGCTGGTAGCTTGTAGTTTCTCTTGAGTTGCGACGGGGATCTCAGAATATTGCCGGTGTTATCCCAGGGAAGTCTGGCCTGCTTTCGTGTTGGAACAGAAACCACAGTATTCTTCCCGTGGCGCACCAGAGGAATAGGGCCGAATCTAGCGTTGTGTAGGTAAATTGTGTGCTCTTCCTCAGTGGGGCCGGTTATGTTGGGGAAGTTTTGAGTCGCATAAAGGGTGTCAAGTACCCTTTCGAGTTTCAAGCGGGAATGTGGAATTTTAATGAGACTCTGCATTGGAAAATTTCCTCATCTTGCCTTGAGGGCTGAATCTTTTGGTTTCTCTCAAGTTGTGGCGGGAAGACTGTGGTCCAAATCGAGTTTCGACAGGGACCTCAGGAACTCACTCGTGGTCTTCAGGGACATCAGTTCTCCTTTCGTGTTGCAAGGATAGCTTCGGGATTACTGTCGAGGCATGGAATGGAAACAGGGCATGACCTAAGTTTGAGTCCGGAAATTGTGTGCTCCTCAGTACTGGGGACAGCTATGTCAGGGAACGTTTTGGGTTGCATAAAGAGTGGCAAGTACCCGTACGAGTTTCAAGCGGAAATGTGGGATTTCTCTTGAGACTCTGCAGCAGAAAAGTCCCTCATCACGCCTTGAGGGCAGAATGTTGTGGTTTTTCTTGAGTTGCGGCGGGAACCTTGGAGTCCCTCTCGAATTGGGACGGGGACCTCAGGAACTCGCTCCCATAGACCCTGGAAAGTCAGGTCTCCTTTCGTGTTGGAAGGGCAACTTAGAGATTCCTGTCGAGGCGTGGAATGGGAATTGGGCCTCATCTAGAGATGAGTCCGTTAATTGTGTGCTCCTCTCCTGTGGGGACGGCTTAATCAGGGAGCTTTTTGTGTCGCAGAAAGGGTGTCAACTATCCGTTCGAATTTAAACCGGGAATGTGGGGTTTCTCTAGAGACTCTGCAGCAGAAATATCCCTCATCTCACATTGATGGGGAATCTTTTGATTTTTCTCGAGTTGCGGCACAAAGCATATGGTCTCTCTCGAGCGACATAGGGGACCACAGGAACTCGTTCGTGTTGCTTCAGGGAAGTCAGGTCTCCTTTCGTGTTGCAAGAGAGTTTCTGGATTAACTGGAGTCATCGAGAGAATAGGGCCTCATCGAGGAATCAGTCTGTAAATTGTGTTCTCCTCTCCGTGCAGGCAGCCATTTCATGGAACTTTTTGAGTCACATAAAGGGTGTCAAGTACCCGTAAGAGTTTCAAGCGGAAATATGGGATGTCTCTTGAGACTCTGCAGCAGAAAATTTCTCATCTCACACTTAAGGTAGAATCTTGTAGTTTTTCTCAAGTTGTGGCAGGAAGCTTGGGGACTTTCTCAAGTTGCGCCGGGGACCTCAGGAATTCACTCGTGGTGCTTCAGCGAAGTCATGTCTCCTTTCGTTTTGCAAGAAGAGCTTCGGGATTACTCTCGAAGCGTGGAATGGGAATAGGGCCTCATCAAATGTTGAGTCCGTAAATTGTGTGCTCCTCTCCAGTGGGGACGGCATAGTCAGGGAACTTTTTGTGTCACAGAAAGTGTTTCAAGTACCCTTTCGAGTTTCAAGTGGGAATGTGTGATTTCTCTTGAGACTCTGCAGGAGAAATGTTCCTCATCTCGCATTGAGGAGAGAATCTTGTGGTTTTTCTCGAGTTGCAGCTGAAAGCTTGGGGTCCTTTCAGGTTGAGACGGGGATCTCAGCAACTGGCTAGTGTAGCCCAAGGGAAGTCAGGTCTCTTTTCTTCTGATAGGGGAACTTTGAGATTACTCTTTAGGCGTGGAATGGGAGTAGGGCATCATCTAAAGTTGAGTCCATAAATAGTGTTCTCCTCTTAGGTGGGGAGAGCTATGTCAGGGAATGTCTTGAGTCGCATAAAGGGTGTCATGTATCCATTTGAGTTTCAAGCGGGAATGTGGGATTTCTCTTGAGACTCTGCAGGGGAAATTTTCCTCATCTCACCTTGAGTGCAGAATCTTGTGGTTTTTCTGTGGTGTGGCATGAAGCTTGGGGTCCTTCTCGAGTTGCGACGGGGCCCTCAGATATTCGCTGGTCATGCCCCAGGGAAGTCAGGTCTCCTTGCGTGTTGGAAGGGAAACTTCGGGTTTATTCTGGAGGCGTGGAATGGCAAATGGAAGTCATCTAGAAATGAGTCCTTAAATTGTGTGCTCCTCTCCAGCAGGGACGGCTTAGTCAGGGAACTTTTATGGTTGCCGAAAGGGTGTCAACTACTCGTTCAAATTTCAAGCGGGAATGTGGGTTTTCCCTTGATACTAGGCAGAAGAAAATTCCTCATCTCGCATTGCTGGGGGAATCTCGTGATTTTTATCGAGTTGCGGCGGGAAGCTTGTAGACCCTCTCGAGTTGTGACAGTGACCTCAGAACCTAGCTCTTTTTACTTCAAGGAGGTCAGGTCACTGTTCTTTTTGCAAGGGGAGCTTTGGGATTACACTCGAGGAGTAGAATGGGAATACGGCCTCATTTAAAATTGAGTCCATAAATTGTGGTCTCCTCTCCAGTGGGGACAGCTATGTCAGCGAATGTCTTGAGTCGCATAAAGCATGTCAAGTACCCGTTCGAATTTAAGCAGGAATGTGGGAATTCCCTTGAGAATCTGCAGCAGAAAATTCCTCATCTCGCATTGATGGGGTAATCTCGTGGTTTTTATCGAGTTGCGGCAGGAAGCTTGTAGTCCTTCTCGAGTTGGGACGGTGACTTCAGATCCTAGCTCTTTTCACTTCAGGGATGTCAGGTCACCGATCTTGTTGCAAGGAGAGCTTCAGGATTACACTCGAGGCATAGAAGGGGAATACCACCTCATCTAATGATGAGTCCATAAACTGTGTTCTCCTCTCAAGTGGGGACAGCTATATCAGGGAATGTCTTGAGTCACATAAAGGGTGTCAAGTACACGTTGGTGTTTAAAGCGGGAATGTGGGATTTCTTTTGAAACTCTGTAAGGGAAAGTTTCCTCACCTTATGTTGAGTGCACAATCTTGTGGTTTTTCACCAGATGCGGCGAAGCTAGGGGTCCTTCTCGAGTTTCGACGGGGACCTCAGTAACTCGCTCGTGTTGCCCCAGGGAAGTCAGGTCTCATTTCGTGTTGGGAGGGAAACTTCGAGATTATTCTCGAGGCGTGGAATGGGAATTGGAAGTCATCTGGAATGGGAATTGGAAGTCATCTAGAGATGAGTCTGTAAATTGTGTGCTCCTCTCCAGTAGGGACAGCTTAGTCAGGGAACTTTTATGGTTGCAGAAAAGGTGTCAAGTACCCGTTCCAATTTCAAGTGGGAAGGTGATTTCCCTTGAGACTCTGCAGCAGAAATGTTCCTCATCTCACATTGAGGAGAGAATCTTGTGGTTTTTCTCGAGTTGCAGCTGAAAGCTTGGGGTCCCTTTCGGGTTGAGACGGGGATCTCAGGAACTCACTCGTGTAGCCCCAGGGAAGTTAGGTCTCCTTTCCTGTTGCAAAGGGTACTTCGGGATTTCTCTCAAGGCATTGAATGTGAATTGGGACACATCTAGAGATGAGTCCATTAATTGTGCACTCCTCTCCAGTGGGGACTGCTTAGTAAGGGTCCTATTTATGTCGCAGAAGTGGTGTCAAGTACCCATTATGGTTTCATGCGTGAATGTGGGATTTCTCTTGAGACTCTGCATGGGAAATTTTCCTCCTCTCACCTTGAGTGCAGAATCTTGTGTTTTTTCTCGTTTTGTGGCAGGAAGCTTTTGGCCCTACTCGATTTCCGACAGGGACTATAGAAACTCGCGAGTGTAGTCCCTGGGAAGTCAGGTCGACTTTTGTTTTCGTAGGGGAACTTCGAGATTACTCTCGAGGCATGAATGAAAATAGGGATCAGCTAAATTTGAGTCCATAAATTGTGTTGTCCTCTGAAGTAGGGACAGCGATATCATAATTGTCTTGAGTCGCATAAAGGGTATCAGTTCCTCTTTCACGTGTCAAGCGGGAATGTGGGATTTCTCTTCAGACTCTGCAGGGGAAATTTTCCTCATCTCATCTTGAGTGCAGAATCTTGTGGTTTTTCTCACGTTGCGGCGGGAAGCTTGGGGCCCTTCTCGAGTTGCGACAGGGACCTCAGTACCTCGCTCTGTAGACCCTGGGAAGTCAGGTCTCCTTTCGTTTTGGTGGGGGAATTCGGGATTACTAGTGAGGCCTGGAAAGGAAATAGGCCTTCATTACTGTTGAGTTCATAAATTATGTTCTTCTCTCAAGTGGGGACTGCTATGTCAGGGAATGTCTTGAGTCGCATAAAGGGTGTCAAGTACCCGTTCGCATTTCAAGCGGGAATGAGAGATTTCTCTTGAGACTCTGCAGGGGAGATTTTCCCCATGTTACTCTGAGTGCAGAATCTTGTGGTTTTTCTCTTGTCGCTGCGGGAAGCTTTGGGTCCTTCTCGAGTTACGAAAGGGACCTCAAAAACACGCTCTTGTAGTCCATGGGAATTCAAGTCTCCTTTCGTTTTGGTAGAGGAACATCGGGATTACTATCGAGCCATGGAATGGGAATAGGGCCTCATCTAAAGTTGAGCCCATAAACTGTGTTCTCCTCGAAAGTAAGGGACAGCATTGTCAGGGATCTTCTTGAGTCGCCTAAAGTGTGTCAAGTACCCGTTCGCGTTTGTAGCGCGAATGTGGGATTTCTCTTGAGACTCTACAGGGGAAATTTTTCTCATCTCACCTTGAGTGAAGAATCTTGTGGTTTCTCTCAAGTTGAGGTGGGAAGCTTGGGTTCCTTCTGGAGTTGCGACAAGAAACTCAGGATCCCGCTGGTGTAGCACCTGGGAAATCAGGTATCCTTTCGTTTTGGTAGGGGAACATTGGGATTCCTCTTGAGGCGTGGAATGGGAATAGGGCCTCATCTAAAGTTGAGTCCATAAATTGTGTTCTCCTCTAAAGTGGGGACAGCTATGTCAGGGAATGTCTTGAGTCGCATAAAGGGTGTCAAGTGCCCAATCACATTTCAATCGGGAATGTGGGATTTCTCTTGTGACTGCAGGGGAAATTTTCCTCATCTCACCTTCAGTAGAGAATATTGAGGTTTTTCTCGAGTTGCGGTGGGAAGCTTGGGGTCCTTCTGGAGTTGCGACAGGGATATCAGGAACTCGCTCGTATAGTCCCTGGGAAGTCAGATCTCCTTTCCTTTTGGTAGGGGAACATCGGGATTATTCTCGAGGCGTGCAATTGGAATAGGGCTTCATCTAAATTTGAGTCCATAAAATGTGTTCTTCTCTCAAGTGGCGACAGCTAAGTCAGGGAATTTCTTGAGTGGCATAAACGGTGTCAAGTACCAATTCGCGTTTCAAGCGGGTATGTTGGATTACTCTTGATACTATGCATTGGAAATTTTCCTCATCTCTCCGTTACTGCCGAATCTTGTGTTTTTTCTCGAGTTGTGGGGTGAAGCTTGGGGTCTTTCTGGAGTTGAGACAGGGACCTCAGGAAGTCGATGGTGTAGGCCCTGGGAAGTCAGATCTCCTTTTCTTTAGGTAGGGGAACATCGGAATTACTCTCAAGGCGTGGAAAGGGAATAGGGCCTCATCTAAAGTTGCGTCCAAAAAGTGTGTTCTCCTCTCAAGTGGGGACAGCTATGTCAGGGAATGTCTTGAGTCGCATAAAGGGTATCAAGTGCCCGACTGCATTTCAATCAGGAATGTGGGATTTCTCTTGAGATGCTGCAGGGGAAATTTTCCTCACCTCATCTTGAGTAGAGAATATTGTGGTTTTTCTCGAGTTTCGGCGGAAAACTTGGTGTCCTTCTCGAGTTGCGACACGGACCTCAGGAACTCGCTCGTGTGTTCCTCGGAACTCTGCTCTTCTTTCGTTTTGGTAAGGGAATATCGGGATTGCTCTCGAGGCGTGGAATGAGAATAGGGCCTCATCTAAAGTTGAGACCATAAATTGTGTTCTCCTCTCAAGTATGGTAATCTTTGTCAGGGAATGTCTTGAGTCGCCTAAAGTGTGTCAAGTACCCAATCGAGTTTCTAGCAGAAATGTGGGATTTCTCTTGAGACTCTACAGGGGAAATTTTCCTCATCTCACCTTGAGTGCAGAATCTTGTGGTTTTTCTCGAGTTGAGGCGGGAAGCTTGGAGTCCTTCTCGAGTTGCGACAGTGACCTCAGGATCTCGCACATGTAGCCCCTGGGAAATCAGGTCTCCTTTCGTTTTGGTAGGGGAACGTCGGGATTACTAGCGGTGCGTTGTAGGGAAATAGGACATCATTAAAGTTGAAGCCATAAATTGTTTTCTAATCTCAAGAATTGACAGCTATGTCAGAAAATGTCTGGAGTCGCATAAAAGGTGTCAAGTACCCGTTCGCCATTCAATCGGGAATGTGGGATTTCTCTTGAGACTCTGCAGGTGAGATTTTCCTCATCTCACCTTTACTGCCGAATCTTGTGATTTTTATCGAGTTGGGGCGAGAATATTGATGTCTTTCTGGAGTTGCAGCAGGGACCTCAGGAACTCGCTTGTGTAGTCCCTGGGAAGTCAGGTCTCCTTTCATTTTGGTAGGGGAACATCAGGATTACACTTAAGGCGTGGAATGGGAATAGGGCCTCATCTATGGTTGAATCCATAAATTGTGTTCTCCTCTCAAGTACGGACAGCTATGTCATGGAATGTCTTTATTCGCATAAAGAGTGTCACGTACCCGTTCGCATTTCAAGCGGATATGTGGGATTTCTTTTGAGACTCTGCAGGGGAAATTTTCCTCTTCTCACCTTGAGTGCAGAATTTTGTGCTGTTTCCTCAAGTTGCGGCAGGATGCTTGGGGCCCTTCTCGATTTGCTACAGGAACCTCAATAACTAACTCTGTAGTCCCTGGGAAGTCAGGTCTCCTTTCGTTTTTGTAGGGGAATATCGGAATTACTCTCAAGGCATGGAGGGGAATAAGGCCTCATCTAAAGTTGAGACTATAAATTGTGTTCTCCTCTCAAGTATGGCTATCTTTGTCAGGGAATGTCTTGAGTCGCCTAAAGTGTGTCAAGTATCCGATCGCATTTCTCGCGGGAATGTGGGATTTCTCTTGAGACTCTGCAGGGGAAATTTTCCTCATCAGACCTTGAGTGCAGAATGTTGTGGTTTTTCACGTGTAGTGGGAGGAAGATTTGCCCTTCTCGATTTGCGACAGGGACGTCAGGAACTCGCTAGTGTAGACCTGGGAAGTCAGATCTCCTTTCGTTTTTGTAGGGGAATATCGGGATTACTCTCAAGGAGTGGAAGGGCAATAGGGATTCATTAAAGTTGAGTCCATAAATTGTGTTCTCCTCTCAAGTGGGGACAGCTGTGTCAGGGAATGTCTTGAGTGGCATAAAAGGTGTCCAGTACCCGTTCGCGTTTCATCAGGGAATGTGGGATTTCTCCTGAGACTCTGCATTGGAAATTATCCCCATCTCACCTTGAGTGCAGAATCTTGTGTTTTTTCTCGAGTTGCGGCAGGTAGCTTGAGGTCCTTCTCGATTTGCGACAGGGACCTCTTGAACTAGCTCATGTAGTCCCTGTGAAGTCACGTCTCCTTTTGTTTTGGTAGGTGAACATACGGATTACTCTTGAGGCATGGAATGGGAATAGGGCCTCATCTAAAGTTGAGTCCATAAATTGTGATCTCCTCTCAAGTGGGGAAAGCTATGTCAGGGAATGTCTTGAGTCGCATAAAATGTGTCCAGTACCCGTTCACGTTTCAAGAGGGAATGTGGGATTTCTCCTGAGTCTCTGCATTGAAAATTTTCCCCATCTCACCTTGAGTGCAGAATCTTGTGGGTTTTCTCGAGTTGCGGCTGGAAGCTTGGGGTCCTTCTAGAGTTGCGACAGGTACCTCAAGAACTCGATCATGTAGTTTCTGGGAAGTGAGGTCTCCTTTCGTGTTGGTAGGGGAATATTGGTATTACTATCGAGGCGTGGAATGGGAATAGTGCCTCATCTTTGTTGGCCCATAAATTGTGTTCTGCTTTCAATTGAGGACAGCTATGTCAGGGAATGTCTTGAGTCACATAAAGGGTGTCAAGTACCCACTAGCGTTTCAAACAGAAATGTGGATTTTCTCTTGAGATTGCAGGGGGAATTTTCCTCATCTCACCTTGAGTGCAGAATCTTGTGGTTTTTCTCGAGTTGCAGTGGGAAGCTTGGGTTCCTTTTTGAGTTTTGATAAGGACCTCAGGAACTCGCTCCTGTAGTCCCTTGGAAGTCAGGTCTTTCGTTTTGTAAGGGAACATCGGGATTACTCTAGAGGCATAGAATAGGGATAGGGCCTCATCTCAAGTTGAGTCCATAAATTGTGTTCTCCTCTCATTTGGGGACAGCAATATCAGGGAATGACTTGAGTCGCATAAAGGGTGTCAAGTACCCATTAGCGTTTCAAGTGGGAATTTAGGATTTCTCTTGACTCTGCCGGGGGAAATTTCATCATCTCACCTTGAGTGCAGAATCTTTTGGGTTATCTCGAGTTGCGGCGGAAAGTTTGGGGACCTTCTCGAGTTGCGAAACAGACCCCAGGAACTCGCTCGTGTAGTCCCTGGGAAGTCAGGTCTCCTTTCATTATGGTAGGGGAATATCGGCGTTACTCTCAAGGCATGGAAGGGCAATAGCGCTTCATTAATGTTGAGTCCATAAATTGTGTTCTCCTCTCATGTGGGGACAGCTATGTCAGGGAATGTCTTGAGTCGCATAATGGGTGTCTAATACCTGAGCGCGTTTCAAGCAGGAATGTGGGATTTCTCTTGAGACTCTGCAGGGGAGATTTTCCTGATCTCAACTTGAGTGCAGAATCTTGCAGTTTTTCTCCAGTTGCGGCGCAAAGCTTGAGTTCCTTTTCGAGTTGGGAAAGGGAGCTCAAGAACACGCTCGTGTAGTCCTTGGTAAGTCAGGTCTCCTTTTGTTTTGGTAGGGGAACATTGGGATTACTCCCGAAACGTGGAATGGGAATAGGGCCTCATCTAAAGTTGAGTTCATAAATTGTGCTCTCCTCTCAAGTGTGGACAGCTATGTCAGGGAATGTCTTGAGTGGCATAAAAGTTATCAAGTACCCATTCGCGGAATGTTGGATTTCTCTTGAGACTCTGCAGGGGAAATTTTCCCCATCTCATCTTGAGTGCAGAAACTTGTGGTTTTTTTCTTGTTTCGGCGGGAAGCTTCGGTCCTTTCTCGAGTTGCGACAGAGACCTCAGGAACTCGCTCGAGTAGTCCCTGGGCAGTCAGGTCTCCTTTCGTTTTGGTAGGGGAACATCGGGATCACTCTCGGGGCAGGGAAACGGAATACTGCCTCATCTAAAGTTGAATCCCTAAATTGTGTTCTCCTCTCAAATTGGGACAGCTATGTTAGGGAATGTCTTGAGTCGCATAAAGGTTGTCAAGTACCAGTTGGCGTTTCATGCGGGAATGTGAGATTTCTCTGGAGACTCTGCAGGGGAAATGTTCCTCAACTCACCTTGAGTGCAGATATTGTGGTTTTTTCGTGTTGCGGTGGGAAGGTTGGGTCCTTCTCGAGTTGCGACCTGGACCTCAGGAACTCGATCGTGTAGTTCCGGGGAAGTCAGGTCTCCTTTCGTTTTGGTAGGGGAACATCGGGATTACGCTCGAGGCGTTTAACGGGAATAGTGCCTCATCTAAAATTGATTCCATAAAATATTTTCTCCTCTCAAGTGGGGACAGCTGTGTCAGGGAATGTCTTGAGTTGCATAAAGGGTGTCAAGTACCCATTTCACTTCAAGTGGAAATGTGAGATTTCTCTTGAGATTCTGCAGGTGAAATTTTCCTCATCTCACGTTGAGTGCAAAATCTTGTGGTTTTTCTCGAGAGGTGGCGGGAAAATTGGGTTCCTTCTTGAGTTACGACATGGACCTCAGGAACTCGCTCGTGTAGTCCCTGGGAAGTCAATTGTCCTTTCATTTTGGTAGGGGAACATCGGGATTACTCTTGAGCCGTGGAAAGGCAATAGGGCCTCATCTAAAGTTGAGCCCATAAATTGTGTTCTCTTCTCAAGTGGGGACAGCTATGTCAGGGAATGTCTTGAGTCACATAAAGGGTTTCAAATACGTTTTCAAGTTTCAAGCGGAAATGCGGGATTTCTCTTGAGACTCTGCATGGGGAATTTTCCTCATCCACCTTTGAGTGCAGAATCTTGTGTTTTTTCTCGAGTTGCGGGGGAAGCATGGTGTCCTTCTCGAGTGGCGAAAGAGACCTCAGAAATTCTCTCGTGTAGTCCCTGGGAACTCAGATCTCCGTTAGTTTTGCAAGGGGAACATTGGGATACTCTCTAGGCTTGGAATGTTAATAGGGCCTCATCTAAATTTGAGTCCATAAATTGTGTTCTCCTCTCAAGTGGGGACAGCTATGTCAGGGAATGTCTTCAGTCACATAAACGGTGTCAATACATGTTCGCGTTTCTAGCGGGATGGTGGGATTTCTCTTGAGATTCTGCAGTGGAAATTTTCCTCATCTCACCTTGAGTGCAGATCTTGTGTTTTTTCTCGAGTTGTGGCGGGAAGCTTGGGGTCCTTCTTGAGTTGCGTCACAGAACTCAGTAACTTGGTTGTGTAGTCTCTGGGAAGTCAGGTCTCCTTTTGTTTGGTAGGGGAACATCGAGATTACTCTCGAGGCGTGGAATGGGAATAGGGCCTCATCTCAAGTTGAGTCCATAAATTGTGGTCTCCTATAAAGTGGGGAAGAATCGATGCTTTGGAACTGTGGTGTTGGAGAAGACTCTTGAGAGTCCCTTATACTGCAAGGAGATCCAACCAGTTCATTCTAGAGGAGATCAATCCTGGATGTTCATTGGAGGGACTGATGCTAAAGCTGAAACTGCAATACTTTGGCCACCTCATGCGACAAGTTGACTCACTGGAAAAGACTCTGATGCTGGGAAAGGTTGGGGGCGGGAGGAGAAGGGGACGACGGAGAATGAGATGGCTGGATGGCATCACCGACTCTGTGGACATGAGTTTGAGTGAACTCCGGGAGTTGGTGATGGACAGGGAGGCCTGGCGTGCTGTGATCCATGGGGTCGCGGAGAGTCGGACACGACTGAGCGACTGAACTGAACTGAACTGATTATGTGGGGACTGCTATGTCAGGGAATGTCTTGCGTCGCATAAGCAGTTTCAATTACCCATTCTCGTTTCAAGTGGGAATGTAGGATTTCTCTTGAGACTGTGCAGGGGGAATTTTCCTCATCTCAACTTGAGTGCAGAATCTTGTGATTTTTCTCGAGTTGCATCGGGAAACTTGGGGTCCTTCTCGATTTGGGACAGTGAACTCACAGTTTGTTTATGCGGTCCCTGGTAATTCAGGTTTCCTTTCGTTTTGGTAGGGGAATATCGGGATTACTTTTGAGGCGTGGAATGGGAATAGGGCTTCATCTAAAGTTGAGTCCATAAATTGTGTTTTCCTGTGAAGTTGGGACAGCTATTTCAGGGAATGTCTTGAGTCGTATAAAGGGTGTCAAATACCAGTTCAAGTTTCAACGGGAATGTGCAATTTTTCTTGAGATTCAAAGGGGAAATTTTCCTCATCTCACATTGAGTGCAAAATCTTGTGATTTTTCTCGAGTTGCCACGGGAAGCTTGGGGTACATCTCGAGTTGTGACAGGGGCCTCAGGAGCTCGTTCTTGTAGTCCCTGGGAAGTCAGGTCTCCTTTCGTTGTGGTAGGGAACATTGGGATTACTCTCGAGGTGTGGAATGGGAATAAGGGATCATCTAAAGAGAGTCCATAAATTGTGTTCTCCTCTCAAGTGGGGACAGCTATGTGAGGGAATGTCTTGAATCCCATAAATGGCGTCAAGTACCCATTCGCGTTTCAAGCGGGAATATGGGATTTCTCTTGAGACTCTGCAGGGGAAATTTTCCTCATCTCACCTTGAGTGCAGAATCTTGTGGTTTTTCTCGAGTTGCGGCGGGAAGCTTGGGGTCCATCTTTAGTTGCGACAGGGACCTCAGCAACTCGCTCATGTAGTCCCTGGGAAGTCAACTCTCCTTTCATTTTGGTAGGGGAACATCAGCATTACACTCGAGGCGTGAAATGGGTATAGAGCCTCATCTAAAGTTGAGTCCATAAATTGTGTTCTCCTCTCAAGTGGGGACAGCTATGTCAGGAAAAGTCTTGAATCGCATAAAGTGTGTCAATTATCCATCCGTTCAAGTTTCAAGCGGGAATGGGTGATTTCTCTTGAGACTCTGCAGCAGAAATATTCCTCATCTCGCATTGAGGGGAGAATCTTCTGGTTTTTCTCGAGTTACAGCTGGATGCTTGGGTTCCCTTTTGGGTTGCGATGGAGATCTCAGGAAAGCGCTCATGTTGCCCCAGGGAAGTCAGGTCTCATTTGCTGTTGGAAAGGGTAATTTCCGATTTCACTCAAGGCATCGAATGTGAATTGGGCCTCATCTAATGATGAGTCTGTTAATTGTGTGCTCCTCTCCAGTGGGTATGGCTTAGTAAGGGTCCTTTTGGTGTCGCAGGAATAATGTCAAGTGCCTGTTAGAGTTTAAAAGGGTATGTGGGATTTCTCTTGAGATTCTGCAGGGAAAATTTTCCTCATCTCACCTTGATTGCAGAATCTTGTGTTTTTTCTCGAGTTGAGGCCGAAGCTTGGGGTCCTTTTCGACTTACAACGGGCACCCAAGGAACACGCTCGTGTTATCCCTGGGAAGTCAGGTCTCCTTGCCTCTGGGAGGGGAACTTTGGGATTACTCTGGAGACGTGGAATGGGAATAGGACCTCATGTAAAGTTGAGTCCAGAAATTGTGTTCTCCTCTCAAGTGGGGACAGCTATGTCAGGGAATGTCTTGAGTCACATAAAGGGTGTCAAGTATCCGTTCGAGTTTCAAGAGGGAATGTGGGATTTCTCTTGAGACTCTATATGGGAAATTTTCCTCATCTTGCCTTGAGTGCATAATCTTGTGGTTTTTCTCTGGTTGCAGCGGGAAATTTTGGGTCCTTTTTGAGTTGCGACGGGGAACGCAGTTTCTCACTGGTCCTGCCCCAGGGAAATCAAGTCTCCTTACGTGTTGGAAGGGAAACTTCGGGATAATTCTCCAGGCGTGGAATGGCAAATGGAAGTCATCTAGAAATGAGTCCTTAAATTGTGTGTGCTCCTCTCTAGTAGGGACGGCTTAGTCAGGGAACTTTTATGGGTGCAGAAAGGGTGTCAAGTACCCGTTCGAATTTCAGGCGGTAATGTGGGTTTTCCCTTGAGACTCTGCAGCAGAATATTCCTCATCTCGCATTGATGTGGGAAGCTCGTGGTTTTTATCAAGTTGATGCGGGAAGCTTGTAGTCCCTCTCAATTTGAGACAGTGCCCTCAGAACTTAGCTCTGTTTACTTCAGGGAGGTCGGGTCACTTTTCTTTTTGCAAGGAAAGCTTCGGGATTACACTCGAGGTCTAGAATGGGAATACGGCCTCATCTAAAATTAAGTCCATAAATTGTGTTCTTCTCTCCAGTGGGGACAGCTGTGTCAAGGAATGTCTTGGGTCGCATATAGTGTGTCAAGTCCTGGTTTGAGTTTCAAGCGGGAATGTGGGATTTCTCTTCAGACTCAGCATGGGAAAATTTTCCTCATCACACCTTGAGTGCACAATCTTGTGGTTTGTCCCGAGTTGCGGCGGGAAGCTTGGGGTCCTTCTCGAGTTGCAACGGGGACCGCAGAAACTCGCTCCTGTTATCCCAGGGACGGCAGGTCTCCAATCGTGTTGTAAGGGGAACCTCGGGATTCCAATCGTGGCGTGGAATGTTATTTGCTTCTCATTTTGTGTTGAGTCCAATAATTGTGTGCTCCTCTCCAGTGGGGACGGCTTAATCCGGGATCTTTTTGTGTTTCAGAAAGGGTTTCAAGTACCCTATCGAGTTTCAAGCAGGAATGTGTGATTTCTCTTGAGACTTTGCAGCAGAAATGTGTTGCGGCTTGAAGCTTGGGGTCCCTTTTGGGTTGCGACAGTGATATCAGGAACTCGCTCGTGTAGTCCCTGGGAAGTCAGGTCTCCTTTGGTTTTGGTAGGGGATTTCGGGATTACTCTCGAGGCATGGAATGGGAATACGGCCTCATCTAAATTTGAGTCCATAAATTTTTCCTCCTCTCATGTAGCGACAGCTATGTCAGGGAATGTATTGAGTCGCATAAACGGTGTCATGTACCCTTTCGAGTTTCAAGCAGGAATGTGGGATTTCTCTTCAGACTTAGCATGGGAAAATTTTCCTCATCACACCTTGAGTGCACAATCTTGTGGTTTGTCCCGAGTTGCGGCAGGAAGCTTGGGGGCCTTCTCGAGTTGCGATGGGGACCTCAGAAAATCGCTCTTGTTATCCCAGGGATGGCAGGTCTCTGATCATATTGGAAGGGGAACATCGGGATTCCAATCGTGGCGTGGAATGTGATTTGCTTCTCGTGTTGAGTCCGATAATTGTGTGCTCCTCTCCAGTGGGGACGGATTAGTCCGGGATCTTTTTGTGTTTCAGAAAGGTTTTCAAGTAGCCTGTCGAGTTTCAAGCAGGAATGTGTGATTTCTCTTGAGACTCTGCAGCAGAAATGTTCCTCCTCTCGCATTGAAGGGAGAATCTTGTGGTTTTTCTCGTGTTGTGGCTTGAAGCTTGGGGTGCCTTTCGGGTTATGATGGTGATATCAGGAACTCCCTCGTGTAGTCCCTGGGAAGTCAGGTCTCCTTTCGTTTTGGTAGGGGATTTCGGGATTACTCTCGAGGCATCGAATGGGAATACGGCCTCATCTAAAGTTCAGTCCATAAATTTTGTTCTCCTCTCATGTGGCGACAGCTATGTCACGGAATGTCTTGAGTCACATAAAGGGTGTCATGGACCCTTTCGAGTTTCAAGCCGGAATGTGGGATTTCTCTTGGGACTCTCCATGGGAAATTTTCCTCAGCTCACCTTGAGTGCAGAATCTTGTGGTTGTTCTTGAGTTGCGGTGGGATGCTTTGGCTCCTTCTGGATTGTGACGGTATCTCAGGAATTCTCTCATGTTGCCCCAGGGACATCCGGTCTCCAATCGTGTTGGAAGAGGAACTTCGGGATACCGCTCATGGCATGGAATGTGACTTGGGCATCATCTTGTGTTGCGTCCGTTTATTGTGTGTTCCTCTCCAGTGGGGTCGGATTAATCAGGGATCTTTTTGTGTCAAAGAAATGGTTTAAAGTACCCTTTCGAGTTTCAAGGGTAAATGTGTGATTTCTCTTGAGACTCTGCCTTAGAAATATTTCTCTTCTCGCATTGAGGGGAGAATCTTGTGGTTTTTCTCGAGTTGCGTCTGGATCCTTGGGGTCCCTTTCGGGTTGCGACGGGGATCTCAGGAAATCGCTCGTGTTGTCCCAGGGAAGTCAGGTCTTCTTTCCAGTTGGAAACGGTACTTCGGGATTTCACTCTAGGCATCGAATGTGAATTGAGCCTCATCCAGAGATGAGTCTGTTAAGTGTTTGCTCCTCTCCAGTGGGGACAGCTTAGTAAGGGTCCTTTTTGTGTCACAGAAATAGTGTCAAGTGCCCGTTCGAGTTTAAAAGGGTATGTGGGATTTCTCTTGAGACTCTGCAGGGGAAATTTTCCTCATCTCACCTTGAGTGAAGAATCTTGTGGTTCTTCTCTAGTTGCGGCGGAAACTTGGGGTCCTTTTCGACTTACAACGTGCACCTCAGGGACATGCTCGTGTTGTTCCTGGGAATCAGGTCTCCTTTCCTCTGGTAGGGGAACTTCGGGATTACTCTTGAGGCGTGGAATGAGAATAGGGCCTTATCTAAATTTGAGTCCATAAGTTGTGTTCTCCTCTCAAGTGGGGACAGGTATGTCAGGAAATGTCTTGAGGCACATAAAGGGTGTCAAGTATCCGTTCGGGTTTCAAGTAAGGAATGTGTGATTTCACTTGAGACTCTACAGCAGAAATGTTCTTCAACTCACATTGAAGCGCGAATCTTGTGGTTTTTCTCAAGTTACAGATTGAAGCTTGGCGTCCCTTTCCGTTTTTGACGGTGATATCAGGAACTCGCTCGTGTAGTCCCTGGGAAGTCAGGTCCCCTTTCCTTTTGGTAGGGGATCTTCGGTACTACTCTCGAGGCATGGAATGGGAATACGGCCTCATCTAAAGTTGAGTCCAGAAATTGTGTTCTTCTCTCATGTGGCGACAGCTATGTCATGGAATGTTATGAGTCTCGTAAAGGGTGTCATGTACCCTTTCGAGTTTACATCGGGAATGTGGGATTTCTCTTGGGACTCTAAATGGGATATTTTCCTCATCTCACCTTGAGTGCAGAATCTTATGTTTTTTCTCGAGTTGAGGCGGGAAACTTTGGTTCCTTCTGGATTGCTACGGGGAACTCAGGAATTCGCTCATGTTGCCTCTGGGACCTCAGGTCTGCAATCGTGTTGGAAGGGGAACCTTGGGATTCCAATCGTGGCGTGGACAGTGATTTGGGCATCATCTTGTGTTGAGTTGGTTAATCGTGTGTTCCTCTCCAGTGGGATGGATTAGTCAGGGATTTTTGTGTGTCAAAGAAAGGGTTTAAAGTACCCTTTCGAGTTTCAAGGGGGAATGTGTGATTTCTCTTGAGACTCTGCAGCATAAATATTCCTCATCTCGCATTGAGGGGAGAATCTTGTGGTTTTTCTCAAGTTGCAGCTGGAAGCTTGGGGTCTCTTTCAGGTTGTTATGGGTATCTCAGGAAATCGCAGGTGTTGCCCCAGGGAAGTCACATCTCCTTTCCTGTTGGAAAGTGTACTTCAGGATTTCTCTCGAGGCATCGAATGTGAAATGGGTCTCATCTAGAGAGGAGTCCATTAATTGTGTGCTCCTCTCCTGTGGGGACGGCTTAGTAAGGGTCCTTTATGTGTTGCAGAAATAGTGTCAAGTGCCCGTTCGAGTTTAAAAGGGAATTTGGGATTTCTCTTGAGATTCTCTAGGGGAAATTTTCCTCATCTCACCTTGAGTGAAGAATCTTGTGGTTTTTCTCGAGTTGCAGAGGAAGTTTGGGTTCCATTTCTACTTTCAACGGGCACCTCAGGGACACGTTCGTGTTGTCCCTGGGAAGTCAGGTCTCCTTTCCTCTGGTAGGGGACCTTCGGGATTACTCTTGAGGCGTGGAAAGGGAATAGGCCCTCATCTAATGTTGAGTCCAGAAATTGTGTTATCTTCTCAAGTGGGGACAGCTATGACAGGGAATGTCTTGAGTCGCATAAAGGGTGTCAAGTATCCGTTCAAGTTTCAAGTGGGAATGTGTGATCTCTCTTGAGACTCTGCAGGGGAAATTTTCCTCATCTTGCCTTAGGTGCAGAATCTTGTGGTTTTTCTCGAGCTGCAGCGGGAAGCTTTGGGTCCTTCTCGAGTTGCGACGGGGACCACAGTTACTCGCTGGTCATGCCCCAGGGAAGTCATGTCTCCTTGCCTGTTGGAGGGAAACTTCAGGATTATTCTCTAGGCGTGGAGTGACAATTGGAAGTCATCTAGAGATGAGTCCTTAAATTATGTGCTCCTCTCCAGTAGGAACGGCTTATTTAGGGAACTTTTATTGTTGCAGAAAGGGTGTCAAGTACCCATTCGAATTTCAAGCGGTAATGTGGTTTTTCTATTGAGACTCTGCAGCAGAAAATTCCTCACCTTGCAGTGATGGGGGAATCTCATGGTTTTTATCGAGTTGCGGTGAGAAGCTTGTAATCGCTCTCGAGTTGAGACAGTGACGTCAGAACCTAGCTCTTTTTAATTCAGTGGGTCAGGTCACTTTTCTTTTTGCAAGGCGAGCTTCGCGATTACACTCGAGGTGTAGAATGGGAATACGGCCTCATCTAAAATTGAGTACATAAATGGTGTTCTTCTCTCCAGTGGGGACAGCTGTGTCAAGGAATGTCTTGGGTTGCAAATAATGTGTTAAGTACTGGTTCGAGTTTCAAGCGGGAATGTCGGATTTCTCTTCAGACTGAGCATGGGAAAATTTTCCTCATCACACCTTGAGTGCACAATCTTGTGGTTTGTCTCGAGTTACGGCAGGAAGCTTGGGGGCCTTCTCGAGTTGCGATGGGGACCTCAGAAACTCTCTCATGTTATCCAGTGATGGCAGGTCTCCAATCGTGTTCGAAGGGGAACCTCAGGATTCCAATCGTGGCGTGGAATGTGATTTGCTTCTCATTTTGTGTTGAGTCCGATAATTGTGTGCTCCTCTCCAGAGGGGACTGCTTAGTCCGGGATCTTTTTGTGTTGCAGAACAGAAAGGGTTTCAGGTACCCTATCGAGTTTCAAGCAGGAATGTGTGATTTCTCTTGAGACTTTGCAGCAGAAATATTCCTCCTCTCGCATTGAGGGGAGAATCTTGTGGTTTTTCTCGTTTTGCGGCTTGAAGCTTGGGGTGCCTTTCGGGTTGTGAGGTGATATCAGGAACTCGCTCTTGTAGTCCCTGGGAAGTCAGGTCTCCTTTCGTTTTGGTAGGGGATTTCGGAATTACTCTCGAGCATGGAATGGGAATACGGCCTCATCTAAAGTTCAGTCCATAAATTTTATTCTCCTCTCATGTGGCGACAGCTATGTCACGGAATGTCTTGAGTCTCATAAAGGGTGTCATGTACCCTTTCGAGTTTCAAGCGGGAATGTGGGATTTCTCTTGGGACTCTGCATTGGATATTTTCCTCATCTCACCTTGAGTGCAGAATCTTATGGTTTTTCTCGAGTTGCGGGGGGAAACTTTGGCTCCTTCTCGATTGCTTCAGGGACCTCAGCAATTCCCTCCTTTAGCCCCAGGAACGTCAGGTCTCCAATCGTGTTGGAAGGGGAACCTCGGGATTCCAATCGTGGCGTGGACTGTGATTTGGTCATCATCTTGTGTTGAGTCGTTTAATTGTGTGTTCCTCTCCAGTGGGACGGATTAGTCAGGGATCTTTGTGTGTCAAAGAATGGGTTTAAAGTACCCTTTTTAGTTTCAAGGGGGAATGTGTGATTTCTCTTGAGACTCTGCAGCAGAAATATTCCTCATCTCGCATTGAGGGGAGAATCTTGTGGTTTTTCTTGAGTTGCGGCTGGAAGCTTGGGGTCCCTTTCAGGTTGCGACGGGGATCTCAAGAAATCGCTCGTGTTGCCCCAGGGAAGTCAGGTCTCCTTTCCTGTTGGAAAGGCTACTTCGGGATTTCTCTCGAGGCATCAAATGAGAATTGGGCCTCATCTAGAGAAGAGTCCGTTAATTGTGTGCTCCTCTCCAGTGGGGACAGCTTATAAGGGTCGTTTTTTTGTCACAGAAATAGTGTCAAGAGCCCGTTTGAGTTTAAAAGGGAATGTGGGATTTTTCTTGAGACTCTGTAGGGGAAATTTTCCTCATCTCACCTTGAGTGAACAATCTTGTGGTTTTGCTCGAGTTGTGGTGGAAACTTGCGGTCCTTCTCGAGCTGCAACAGAGGCCTCAGGAACTCGCTCCTGTAGTACCTGGGAAGTCAGGTCTCATTTCGTTTTGGAAGGGGAACATAAGGATTACTCTGGAGGCGTGGAATGGGAATAGGGCCTCATAAAATTGCGTCCATTAATTGGTTTCTCCTCTCTAGTGGGGACAGCTATTTCAGGGAATGTCTTGAGTCGCATAAAGGGTGTCAAGAATTCGTTTGCATTTCAAGCGGGAATATGGGATTTCCTTTGAGACTCTGCAGGGTAAATTTTCCTCATCTCACATTGAGTGCAGGATATTGTGGTTTTTCTCGAGTTGCGGCGGAAAGCTTGGGGTCCTTCTCGAGTTGCGACAGGGACCTCAGGAATTCGCTCGTGTACTCCCTGGGATGTCAGATCTCCTTTCGCCTTGGTAAGGGAACATCGGGATTACTCTCGAGGCGTGGAATGGGAATAGGGCCTCTTTTAAAGATGAGTCCATAAAATGTGTTCTCTTCTCAAGTGGGGACAGCTATGTCAGGGAATGTCTTGTGTCGCATAAAGGGTGTCAAGTACCCGTTCGCGTTTCAAGCGGGAATGTGGGAATTCTCTTGAGTCAGCGCAGGGGAAATTTTCCTCATGTCACCTTGAGTGCAGAATCTTGTGGTTTTTCTAGAGTTGCGGTAGGAAGCTTGGGGTTGTACTCGAATTGCGACAGGTACCTCAGGAACTCGTTCCTGTATTCCCTGGGAAGTCAGGTCTCTTTCGTGATGTAGGAGAACCTCGGGATTACTCTCAAGGCGTGGAATCTGAACAGGGCCTCATCTCAATTTGAGTCCATAAATTGTTTTCTCCTCTCAACTGCGGAGAGCTATGTCAGGGAAAGTCTTGAGTCACATAAATTGGGTCAAGTACCCGTTCGCGTTTCCAGCGGGAATGAGGGATTTCTCTTGAGATTCTGCAGGGGAAATTTTCCTCATCTCACCTTGAGTGCAAAATCTTGTTGTTTTTTTCGAGTTGCGGTGGGAATCTTGGGGTCCTTCTCGATTTGCGAAAAGTACCTCAGCAACTCCCTCGTGTATTCCCAGGGAAGTCAGGTCTCCTTTCGTTTTGGTATGGGAATATTGGGATTACGCTCAAGGCGTGGAATGGGAATAGGGCCTAATCTCAAATTCATTCCATAAATTGTGTTCTCCTCTCACGTGGGGACAGCTATGTCAGGGAATGTCTTGATTTGCCTAAAGGGTGTCAAGTACCCATTCACGTTTCAAGGGGGAATGTAGGATTTCTCTTGAGACTCTTAAGGGGAAATTTTCCTCATCTCACCTTGAGTGCAGAATCTTGTGGTTTTTCTCGAGTTGCGGCGGAAAGCTTGGGATCCTTCTCGAGTTGTGACATGGACCTCAGGAACTCGCTCTTGTAGTCCCTGGGAAGTCAGGTCTGCTTTCGTTTTGGTAGGGGAACCTCGGGATTACTCCCAAGACGTGGAATGGGAACAGGGCCTCATCTATGGTTGAGTCCATAAATTGTGTTCTCCTCTCAAGTGAGTTCAGCTATGTCAGGGAATGTCTTGAGTCTCATAAAGGTTGTTAATACTTGTTCGCATTTCAAGCTGGAATGTGGGATTTCTCTTGAGATTCAGCAGGGGAATTTTTCTCATCTCACCTTGAGTGCAGAATCCCGTGGTTTTTCTCGAGTTGCGGCGGGAAGCTTGGGGTCCCTCTCGAGTTGTGACATGGACTTCAGGAACTCGCTCGTATAGTCCGTGGGAAGTCACGTCTCCTTTCATTTTGGTAGGGGAACCTCGGGATTACTGTCGAGGCATGGAATGGGAATAGGGCCTCATCTTAAGTTGATTCAATAAATTTTGTTCTAATCTCAAGTGGGGACAGCTATGTCAGGGAATGTCTTGAGTCTCATAAAGGGTGTCAAGTACCCGTTTGCGTTTCAAGTGGGAATGTGGGATTTTTCTTGAGACTCTGCAGGGTAAAATTTCCTCATCTCACCTTGAGTGCAGAATCTTGTGGTTTTTCTCAATTTGCGTCGGCAAGCTTGGGGACCTTCTCCAGTTGCGATGGGACCTCAGAAACTCGCTTATTTAGTCCCTGGGAAGACAGGTCTCCTTTCGTTTTGGTAGGGGAATATCAGGATTACTCTCGAGGCGTGGAATGGTAATAAGGCCTCATCTATTGTTGAGTCTATAAATAGTTTTCTCCTCTCAAGTGCGGACAGCTATGTCAGGGAATATCTTGAGTCTCATAAAGGGTGTCAAGTACCCGTTCGCGTTTCAAGCGGGAATGTATGATTTCTCTTGAGACTCTGCAGGGGAAATTTTCCTCATCTCACCTTGAGTGAAGAATCTTGTGGTTTTTCTCAACTTGCGGCGGGAATCTTAATGTCCTTCTCGAGATGCGACAGACACCTCAGGAACTCGCTCTTGTAGTCCCTGGAAAGTCAGGTTTCCTTTCGTTTTGGTAGGGGAACATCGGGATTACTCTAGAGGCGTGGAATGGGAATACGGCCTCATCTAAAGTTAAGTCCATAAATTGTGTTCTCTCAAGTTGGGACAGCTATGTCACGGAATATTTTGAGTCTCATAAAGGGTGTCAAGTACCCGTTCTGGTTTCAAGCGGGAATATGGGATATCCCTTGAGACTCTGCAGGGGAAATTTTCCTCATCTCACTTTGAGTGAAGAATCTTGTGGTTTTTCTCGAGTTGCCATGGGAAGCTTGGGGTTCTTCTCGAAAGGGGAAAGGGATCTCAGGACCTCCCTCCTGTAGTCCCTGGGAAGTCAGATCTTCTTTCGTTTTGGTAGTCACATCGGGATTACTCTCGAGGCTTAGAATGGAAATAGGGCCTCTTACCGAGTTGAGTTCTAAATGGTGTTCTCCTCTCCAAAGGGGACGGCTCAGTGAGGGAACTTTCTGAGTCGCATAAAGGGTGTCAAGTACCCGTTCACCTTTCAAGCGGGAATGTGGGATTTCTCTTGATATGCTGCATTGGAAAATGTTCTCATCTCGCATTGAGGGGATAATTTTGTGGTGTTTCTCGACTTGCGGCGGTAAGAATTGAGTTCCTATCGAGTTACGACGGGGACCTCAGTACCTCGATCTCGATATCCCAGGGCAGTTAGGTCTCCTTGAGTGTTGGAAGAGGAACATCGCCATTCCTCTCAAGGCACGGGAGAGTAATAGGGTCGCATCTAGTGCTGTGTAGATAAATTGTGTTCTCTGCTTCAATGTGGACGGCTACCTGGGGGAAATTTTTGGGTCGCATAAATGTGTCAAGTTCCGTTCGGGTTTCAAGCGGTAACGTGCAATTTCTCTTGAGACTCTGCAGCGGAAATTATCCTCACCTCGCATTGAGGGGAAAATTTTGTGGTGTTTCTCGAGTTGCGGCGTAAAGCTTGGTATTTTTTTCGACTTGCGACGGGGACCTCAGGAACTCGCTCGTGTTGCTTCAGGGAAGTCAGGTCCACTTTTGTGTTGTAAGGGGAACTTCAGGATTACTGTCGACCCGTTAAATATGAACAGGGCCTCTTCTTGACCTGAGTCCGTAAATTGTGTTCTCCTCTCCAATGGGGACGGCAGTATGAGGGAACTTTCTGATTCGCATAAAGGATGTCAAGTACCCGTTCGCCTTTCAAGCGGGAGTGTGGGATTTCTCTTGAGATTCTGCAGTGAAAAATTTCCTCATTTTGCACTGAAGGGATAATTTTTTTGTGTTTCTCAACTTGCAGCGGGAAGCTTGGCGTTCCTCTCTATTTGCGACGGGGACCCCAGGAACTCGCTCATGTTTCCCCAAGGAAAGTCAGGTCTCCTATCATTTTCGAAGGGGAACCTCGAGATTCCTCTATAAGGAGCAGCAGAGGAATAGAACCTTGTCTAGCATTCAGTTAATCCACTGTTTGTTCTTTTCCAGTGGAGACAGAGAAATTTTGGTTGCTCTCAAAATTCTCCAGGGGATTCAGGCCTCGTCTCTTGTTCTGACCTGGAACTGCGCTTTTTTCTCGAGTTGTAATACGGGTGATAGGCCACTTTAGTTTTCCATTTTTACCTGGAGATTGTATAGAGTATGCTCGTGGAGTCAGGTCTCCTATCGTCTTCTGAGTTGATACTCGAGTATACATCTGAATCTGTGCAGTAGAATCAGACAATATCTCGAGTGGGTGGTGACATCCGTACCTTTTCCATTTGTGTTTGGAAAACCGGTTATCCTCCCGAGTTTCAAGGTGGTACCTGCCTCCTCGTCCTGTGGGATCGGAACTTCTGATTTCCATTCCAGAGGAAGCAGAGGAATCAACTCTCATCTGGAAAAGAGGAGTGGAAAACGGATCATTTTGTCAGTGTCGCAAGAAACTCGGTGTTCCTCTGGATTGGCGCTGTGTATGTAGGTTTAGTTTTTAGTCTCATTAAGGATGTTAAGTAAACTGTCGAGTTTCAAGCGGGAATGTGGAATTTCTCTTGCGAATCTGAAATGCAAATGCTCTTCATCTCGCCTTGAGGGCAGAATCTTGTGGTTTTTCTCGAGTTGCGGCGGGAAGTTGGGCTCTCTCTCGATTTGCCAAGGGGACATCAGGACATCCTCCATGTTGCATCAGAGAAGTCAGTTCCCCTTTTGTGTTGGAAGGAAAACTTCGGGATTACTCTGGAGCCGTTAAATGGGAATAGGGCCTCTTCTCGAGTTGAGTCCGTGAAATGTGTACTTCTCTTCAATGGGGACCGCTGTGTTAGGGAACTTTCTGAGTCGCATAAATGTTGTCAAGTTAACGTTCGCGTTTCAAGCGGCAATGTGGGATTTCTCTAGAGATCTGAAGTGGAAATTTTCCTCATCTCTCATTGAGGGGTAATATTGTGGTGTTTCTCGACTTGCAGCAGGAAGCTAGATGTTCCTGTCGTGTTGTGACGGGGACCTCAGGACCTTGATCGTGATGTCCCAGGGAAGTTGGGTCTCATGGCGTGTTAGAAGGGGAACATGGTGATTCCCCTCGAGACACAATAGAATAACAGGATCACATCTAGTGTTGTATAGAAAATTGTGTTCTCCGCTTCAATGTGGACGGCTTTCTTGGGGAAGTTTTTGGGTCGCATAAATGGTGTCAAGTACCCGTTCGAGTTTCAAACGGTAATGTGCGATTTCTCTTGAGTCTCTGCAGCGGAAAATATCCTCATCTCGCATTGAGGGGATAATACTGAGGTGTTTTTCGAGTTGCGGCGGGAAGCTTGGTCCCCCTCTCGATTCGGGACGGGGACCTCAGGAAATCCCCTGTGTTGCTTCAGAGAAGGCATGTCCCCTTTTGTGTTCAAAGGGGAACTTCGGGATTACTCTCGTGCCGTTCAAGGGGAATAGGGCCTCTTCTCGAATTGAGTTCGTAAATTGTATTCTCCTCTCCAATGGGGACGGCTGTGTTAGGGAACTTACTGAGTTTCATAAAGTGTGTCGAGTTCCGTTCGGGTTTCAACCGGTAATGTGCGATTTCTCTTGAGACTCTGCAGTAGAAATTATCCTCATCTCGCATTGAGGGGAAATTTTTCTGGTGTTTCTCGAGTTGCGGCATAAAACTTGGTGTTTTTTTCGACTTGCGACGGGGACCTCAGGAACTCGCTCGTGTTGCTTCAGGGAAGTCAGGTCCCCTTTTGTGTTGGAAGGGGAACTTCAGGATTACTGTCGACCTGTTAAATGTGAACAGGGCCTCTTCTCGACCTGAGTCCGTTAATTGTGTTCTCCTCTCCAATGGGGACGGCTGTGCTAGGGAACTTACTGAGTTGCATAAAGGATGTCAAGTTCCCGTTCACCTTTCAAGTGGAAATGTGGGATTTCTCTTGAGATTCTGCAGTGGAAAATGTCCTCATCTCGCATTGAGGGGATAATTTGTGGTGTTTCCCGATTTGCGGCGGGAAGCTTGGGGTTCCCCTCGAGTTGCGACGGGGACCCCAGGAACTCGTTCGTGTTGCCCCAGGGAAGTCAGGTCTCCTATCTTTTTGGAAGGGGAACCTCGAGATTCCTCTATAAAGAGCAGCAGAGGAATAGGGCCGCATCTAGCGTTGAGTCAGTCAACTGTTTGCTCTTCTCCAGTGGAGACAGAGACCTCACGGTTGCTCTCAAAATTCTCCAGGGGATTCAGGCCTCGTCTCTTGTTCAGACCTGGAAGTGCGCTTTCTTCTCGAGGTGTAATATGGGTGATAGGCCACTTTCAGTTCAGTTCGATTCAGTCGCTCAGTCGTGTCCGACTCTTAGTGGCTCCTGAACCACAACATGAAAGGCCTCCCTGTCCATCACCAACTCCCGACGTTCACACAAACTCATGTCCATCGAGTCAGTGATGCCATCCAGCCACCTCATTCTCTGTCGTCCCCGTCTCCGCCTACCCCCAATCGCTCCCAGCATCAGAGTCTTTTCCAGTGAGTCATCTCATCGCATGAGGTGGCCAAAGTATTGGAGTTTCAGATTTAGCATAAGTCCTTCCAATGAACACCCAGGATTTATCTCCTCTAGAATGGACTGGTTGGATCTCCTTGCAGTCCAAGGGACTCTCAAGAGTCTTATCCAACACCACAGTTCAAAAGCATCAATTCTTCGGCCATCAGCTTTCTTCACAGTCCAACTCTCACATCCATACATGACCACGGGAAAAACCATAGTCTTGACTAGACGGACCTTGGTTGACAAATTAATGTCTCTGCTTTTTAATATGCTATTTAGGCTGGTCATAACTTTCCTTCCAAGGAGTAAGCGTCTTTTAATTTCATGGCTGCATTCAGCATCTGCAGTGATTTTCGAGCCCCCAAAAATCAAGTCTGACACGGTTTCGACTGTTTCCCCATCTATTTCCCAAGAAGTGATGGGACCAGATGCGATGATCTTCGTTTTCTGAATGTTGAGCTTCAAGCCAACCATTTCACTCTCCTCTTTTGCTTTCATCAAGAGACCTTTGAGTTCCTCTTCACTTTCTGCCATAAGGGTGGTCTCATCTGCATATCTGAGGTTATTGATATTTCTTCTGGAAATCTTGATTCCAGCTTGTGCTTCTTCCAGGCCAGAGTTCCTCATGATATACTCTGCATAGAAGTTAAATAAGCAGGGTGACAATATACGACCTTGACGTACTCCTTTTCCTATTTGGAACCAGTCTGTTGTTCCATGTCCAGTTCTAACTGTTGCTTCCTGACCTGCATACAGGTTTCTCCAGAAGCAGGTCAGGTGGTCTGGGATTTTCATCTCTTTCAGAATGTTCCACAGTTTATTGTGATCCACACAGTCAAAGGCCTTGGCATAGTCAATGAAGCAGAAATAGATGTTTTTCTGGAACTCTCTTGCTGTCTCCATAATCCAGCTGATGTTGGCAATTTGATCTCTGGTGCCTCTGCCTTTTCTTAAACCTGCTTGAACATCTGGAAGTTCACGATTCACATATTGCTGAAGCCCAGCTTGGAGAATTTTGAACATGACTTTACTAGCATGTGAGATGAATGCAATTGTGTGGTAGTTTGAGCATTCTTTGGCATTCCCTTTCTTTGGGATTGGAATGAAGACTGACCTTTTCCAGTCCTGTGACCATTGCTGAGTTTTCCAAATTTGCTGGCATATTGAGTGCAGCACTTTCACAGCATCATCTTTTAGGATTTGAAATAGCTCAATTGGAATTCCATCAGCTCCACTAGCTTTGTTCGTCGTGATGCTCTCTAAGGCCCACTTGCCTTCACATTCCAAGATGTCTGGTTCCAGGTGAGTGATCACGCCATCCTGATTATCTTCATCGTGAAGATCTTTTTTGTACAGTTCTTCTGTGTATTCTTGCCACCTTCTCTTAATATCTTCTGCTTCTATTAGGTCCATACCAGTTCTGTCCTTTATCGAGCCCATTTCTGCATGAAATGTTCCCTTGATATCTCTAATTTTCTTGAAAAGATCTCTTGTTTTTCCTATTCTGTTGTTTTCCTCTATTTCTTTGCATTGATCGCTGAGGAAGGCTTTCTTATCTCTCCTTGCTCTTCTTTGGAACTCTGCATTCAGATGCTTATATCTATCTTTTCCTCCTTTACTTTTCGCTTCTCTTCTTTTCACAGCTATTTGTAAGTCCTCCTCAGACGCCATTTTGCTTTTTTGCATTTGTACCTTGAGATTGTATAGAGTATGTTCATGGAGTCAGGTCACCATTTGTCCTGTGATTTGGTACTCGAGGCTACATTTGAAACTGTGCAGTAGAATCAGACAATAGGGTCGAATCTAGTGCTGTGTAGATAATTTGTGTTCTCCGCTTCAATGTGGACCACTATCTCGGGGATGTTTTGGAGTCACATTAAAGGATGTCAAGTACCCGTTCGAGTTTCAAGCAGTAATGTGTGATTTCTCTTGAGACTCTGCAGCGGAAAATATCCTCATCTCGCATGGAGGGGAAAATTTTGTGGTGTTTCTTGAGTTGTGGCGGAAAGCTTGGGGTTTTTCTCGACGTGCGACGGGGACCTCAGGAACTCGCTCATGTTCCCCCAGGGAAGTCAGGTCTCCTTTTGTGTTGGAAGTGGAACTTCGGGATTTCTCTCAAGCCGTTAAATCAGAATAGGGCCTCTTCTCGAGTTGAGTCCGTGAATTGTGTTCTCTCCAACGGGGACGGCTCTGTTAGGGAACTTTCTGAGTCACATAAAGTGTGTCAAGTTCCCGTTTGCATTTCAAGCGGGAATGTGGGATTTCTCTTGAGATTCTGCAGCAGAAAATTTCCTCATCTCGCATTGAGGGGATAATTTTGTGTTGTTTCTCGACTTTCAGCAGGAAGCTTCATGTTACTCTCGAGTTGCGAAGGGGACCTCAGGACCTCGATCGCCATGTCCCAGGGAAGGTAGGTCTCCTTGCGCATTGGAAGGGGAACATCGGAATTTCTCTTGAGGCATGGCAGAGTAATATGGTCGCATCTAGTGCTGTGTGGATATATTGTGTTCTCCGCTTCAATGTGGATGGCTATCTCTGTGAAGTTTTTGGTCGCATAAAGGGTGTCAAGTTCCTATTCAAGTTTCAAGTGGGATAGTGGGATTTCTCTTGAGACTCTGCCGCAGAAAAAATTCCTCATCTCGCATTGAGGGGATAATTTTGTGGTGTTTCTCGAGTTGCGGCAGGAGGCCTGGGCTCCCTCTTGAGTTGCAATGGGGACCTCAGGAAATCCCCGTGTCTCTTCAGAGAAGTCAGGTCCATTTTTTGTTGGAAGCGGAATTTCTGGATTACTCTCGAGTCATTAAATGATAATAGGGCCTCGTCTCAAGTTAAGAATATAAATTGTGTGCTCCTCTCGAGTGGGGATGGCTATGGTAGGGAACTTTCTGAGTCACATAAAGTGTGTCAAGTACCCGTTCGCCTTTCAAGCTAGAATGTGGGATTTCTCTTGAGACACTGACACGGAAAAAATTCCTCATCTTGCATTGAGGGGATAATTTTGTGGTGTTTCTTGAGTTGCGGCGGGAAGTTGGGGTTCATCTTGAGTTGCAATGGGGATGTCAGGAACACGCTCCTGTTGACCCAGGGAAGTCAGGTCTCCTATAGTGTTGAAAGGGGAAACTCAGGATTCCTCTATAAGGAGAAGCAGAGGAATAGGGCCGCATCGAGCGTTGAGTCAGGCAACTGTTTGTTCTTCTCCAGTGGAGACAGGGATCTCCGATTGCTCTCAATATTCTCCAGGGGATTCAGTTCTCCTCTCTTGTTCTGACCTGGAACTGTGCTTTCTTCTCGAGTTGTAATATGAGTGTTAGGCCACATTAGAGTTGAATTTGTACCTGGAGATTGTATAGAGTATGCTCGTGCAGTCAGGTCTCCACTCGTCCTGTGAGTTGATACTCGAGGTTACATTTGAATTTCTCTTGCGAAACTGAAATGGAAATGTTCTTCATCTCGCCTTGCGGGAAGAATCTTGTGGTTTTTCCTGTGGCGGGAAGCTTGGGCTACCCCTCGACTTGCGATGGGGAACTCAGGAAATCCCCATGTTGCTTCAGAGAAGTTAGTTCCATTTTTTGTTGGAAGAGGAACTTCGGGATTACTCTCGAGCTGTTAAATGGGAGTAGGGCCTCTTCTCAATTTAAGTCTGTAAACTATGTGCACGTCTCCAGTGGGGATGTTTGTTAGGGAACTTTTTGAGTCGAATAAATGGTGTCAAGTGGCCTTTTGAGTTTCAAGCGGGAATGTGAGATTCCTCTTGAAACTCTGCACTGGAAATGTTCCTCATCTCACATTGAGGGGAAAATTTTGTGGTATTTCTCACATTGCACTGGAAAGTTTGGGGTTCTTCTCGAGTTGAGAGGGGGACCTCATGTCGTAGCTAGTGTTGCTTCAGGGAAGTCAGGTCCTCTTTTGAGTGGTACGTGGAACTTCGGGTTTACTCTCGAGACCTTAAATGGGAATGGGGCCTCATCTCAAGTTCAGTCCGTAAATTGTGTGCTCCTCTTCAGGGGGACAGGTATGGTAGGGAACTTTTTGAGTCACATAATGGCTGTCAAGTACCGTTCGAGTTTCAAGTGCGAATATGGGATTTCTATTGAGATTCTGCAGCAGAATATTTCCTCATCTCGCATTGATTGGGTACCATTGTCGTTTTCCTCGTGTTGTGGGGGAAAGCTTGGTGTGGTTCTTGAGTTGCAACGGGGACCTCTGGAACCCACTCTCGTTGTCCCAAGATGTTCAAAATCATTTGCTGTTGGAAGGGAAACCTCAGGATTCATGTCTAGGCTCAGGATACGAATAGGGCCACATGTAGTGTTGTGTACATAAATTGTGTGCTTCGCTTCATGTGGACGGCTATGTCAGGGAAGTATTTGGGTCGCATAAAGGGTGACAAGTACCCAATCGCCTTTCAAGAGGGAATGTGGCATTTCTCTTGAGACTCTGCCACCGAAAGAAGTCCTCATCTCGCATTGGAGGGTTAATTTTGTGTTGTTTCTTGGCTTGTTTTGGGAAGCTGGGGATTCCTCTCTAGTTGTGATGGGGATGTAAGGAAATCGCTCGTGTTGCCCCAGTGACCTCAGGTCTTCTATCCTGTTGAAAGGGGAACCTCGGGATTCCTCTATAAGGAGAAGCAGAGAAATAGGGCCGCATCGAGCATTGAGTCGGGCAACTGTTTGTTCTTCTACAGTGGAGAGAGGGATTGCGCGGTTGCTCTCAAAATTCTCCAGGGTATTCAGGCCTCGTCTCTTATTCAGGCCTGGAACTGCGCTTTCCTCTCGAGTTGTAATACCGTTGATGGGCCACTTTAGAGTTGCATTTGTACCTGGAGATTGTATAGAGTATGCTGGTGGAGTCAGGACTCCATTCTTCCAGTGAGCTGATACTCGAGGAAACATTTGAACCTGTGCAGTAGAATCAGACAATATCTCGATTGGGTGGTGACATCCATACCTTTTCCACTTGTGTTTTGAAAACCGGTTATCCTCCCGAGTTTCAAGGTTGTACCTGCCTACACGTCCTGTGCGACCGGAACGTCTGGATTCCATTCCAGAGAAAGCAGAGGAATCAACTCTCATCTGTAAAAGAGAAGTGGAAAACGGGGCATTTTGTCAGTGTGGCAAGAAACTCGTTGTTCCTCGGGATTGGGGCTGTGTATGTTGGCTTAGTTTTTAGTCGCATAAAGGATGTTAAGTAACCTGTCGAGGTTCAAGCGGGAATGTGGAATTTCTCTTACTGAATCTGAAATGGAAATGTTGTTCATCTCGCCTTGAGGGCACAATCTTGTGGTTTTTCTTGAGTGTCGGCGCGAAGCTTCGGCTCCCTCTCGATTTGCGACGGGGTCCTCAGGTAATCCCCCGTGTTGCTTCTGAGAAGTCAGTTTCCCTTCGTGTTGAAAGGGGAACTTCGGGATTTCTCTCGAGCCGTTCAATGGGAATAGGGCCTCTTCTCGAGTGAGTCCGTAAATTTTGTTCTCTGCAATGGGGACGGCTATGTTAGGGAACTTTCTCAGTCGCATAAAGGGTGTCAAGTTCCCATTCTCCTTTCAAGCGGTAATGTGGGATTTCTCTTGAGATTCTGCAGCGGAAAGTTTCCTCATCTCGCATTGAGGTGAAAATTTTGTGGTGTTTCTCGAGTTGCGGCGGGAAGTTTGGGGTTTATCTCGACTTGTGATGGGGACCTCAGGAACTCGCTTGTGATGCTTCAGGGAAGTCAGGTCCCCTTTTTTGTTGGAAGGAGAACTTCGGGATTACTCTCAAGCTGTTAAATGGGAATAGGGCCTCTTCAAGAGTTCAGTCCATAAATTGTGTTCTCCTCTCCAATCGGAACGGCTGTGTTAGGGAACTTTCTGAGTCGCATAAAGGGTGTCAAGTACCTGTTCGCCTTTCAAGTGGAAATGTGGGATTTCTCTTGAGATTCTGCAGCTGAAATCTTCCTCATCTCGCATTGAGGGGATAATTTTGTGGTGTTTCTCTTCTTGTGGCGGGAAGCTCGGGGTTCCTCTCGAGTTGTGACGGGTACCTGAGGAACTCGCTCGTGTTGCCCCAGGGAAGTCAGGTCTTCTATAGTTTTTGAAGGGGAACCTTGAGATTCCTGTATAAGGAGCAGCAGAGGTATAGAGCCGCATCTAGGGTTGTGTCGGTCAACAGTTTTTTCTTCTCCAGTGGAGACAGGTATCACGCGGTTGTTCTCAATATTCTCCAGGGTATTCAGGCCTCGTCTCTTATTCAGGCCTGGAACTGCGCTTTCTTCTCGAGTTGTAATACCGTTGATGGGCCACTTTAGAGTTGCATTTGTACCTGGAGATTGTATAGAGTATGCTGGTGGAGTCAGGACTCCATTCTTCCAGTGAGCTGATACTCGAGGAAACATTTGAACCTGTGCAGTAGAATCAGACAATATCTCGATTGGGTGGTGACATCCGTACCTTTTCCACTTGTGTTTTGAAAAACGGTTATCCTTCCGAGTTTCAAGGTTGTACCTCCCTACACGTCCTGTGCGACCGGAACGTCTGGATTCCATTCCAGAGAAAGCAGAGGAATCAACTCTCATCTGTAAAAGAGAAGTGGAAAACGGGGCATTTTGTCAGTGTGGCAAGAAACTCGTTGTTCCTCGGGATTGGGGCTGTGTATGTCGGTTTAGGTTTTAGTCGCATAAAGGATGTTAAGTAACCTGTCGAGTTTCAAGTGGGAATGTGGAATTTCTCTTACCGAATCTGAAACGGAAATGTTGTTCATCTTGCCTTGAGGGCACAATCTTGTGGTTTTTCTTGAGTGTCAGCAGGAAGCTTCGGCTCCCTCTCGATTTGCGACGGGGACCTCAGGTAATCCCCCGTGTTGCTTCTGACAAGTCAGTTTCCCTTTGTGTTGGAAGGGGAACTGCGGGATTACTCTCGAGCAGTTCAATGGGAATAGGGCCTCTTCTCGAGTGAGTCCGTAAATTTTGTTCTCCTCTCCAATGGGGACGGCTATGTTAGGGAACTTTCTCAGTCGCATAAAGGGTGTCAAGTTCCCATTCTCCTTTCAAGCGGTAATGTGGGATTTCTCTTGAGATTCTGCTGCCCAAAATTCCCTCATCTCGTATTGAGGCCATATTTTTGTGGTGTTTCTAGAGTTTCAATGGGAAGCTGTGCGTATTTCTCTAGTTGCAACGGGGACCTCAGGAACTCGCTCGGGTTGCTTCAGGAAAGTCAGCTCTACTTTTGTGTTGGAAGGGGAACTTCTGGATCACTCTCCAGGCGTTAAATGGGAATAGGTCCTTCACTCAGGTTGAGTCCAAAAAGTGTGTTTTCCTCTCCAATGGGGACGGCTGTGTGAGGGAAATTTCTGAGTCACATAAAGGGTGTCAATTACCATTTTGCCTTTCAAGTGGGAACGTGGGATTTCCCTTGAGATACTGCCGTGCAAAATTTCCTCATTTCGCATTGAGGCCATACTTTGTGGTGTTTCTCGAGTTACGGTGGGAAGCTGGGGGTACTTCTAGAGTTGCAACGGGGACTACAGGAACTAGATCGGGTTGCTTCAGGGTAGTAAGGTCTCCATTTTGTGTTGAAAGGGGAACTTCTGGATTACTTTCGGGCCATTTAATGGGAATAGGGCCTCATCTCGAATTGAGTCCATAAAGTGTGTTTTCCTCTCCAATGGGGACGGCTGTGTGAGGGAAATTCCTGAGTCACATAAAGGGTGTCAAGTACCCGTTTGCCTTTCAAGTGGGAATGTGGGATTTCTCTTGAGATACTGCCACGCAAAATTTCCTCATGTCACATTGAGGCCATATTTTTGTGGTGTTTCTGGAGATTTGGTGGGAAGCTGGGGGTACTTCTCGAGTTGAGACGGGGACCTCAGGAACTCACTCGGGTTGCTTCAGGGATGTCAGGTCCGCTTTTGTGTTGGAAGGGGAACTTCCGGATTACTCTCGAGCCATTAAATGGGAGTAGGGCCTCTTCTCTTGTTGAGTCCATAAAGTGTTTTTTCCTCTCCAATCGGGACATATGTGTGAGGGAACTTCCTGAGTCACATAAAGGGTGTCCCTACCATTTTGCCTTTCAATCGGGAATGTGGCTTTTCTCTTGAGATCCTGCAGCACAAAATTACCTCATCTCGCACTGAGGGGATAATTTTGTGGTGTTTCCCGAGATGCGGCGGTAAGCTGGCAATAATGTTCGAGGTACAACGACGACCTTGGGAACTCATTCCAGTTGCTTCAGGGAAGTCAAGTCCCCTTTTGTGAGGCAGGTGGAAATTCGGGATTACTTTCACGACGTTAAATGGGAAAAGGGCCTCTTTTCGAGGTGAGGCCATAAAGTGTGTTCTCTCAAATGGGGATGGCTGTGTGAGGGAACTTTCTGCGTTCCATTAAGGATTTCAAGTATCCTTTTGCCTTTCAACAGGGAATGTGGGATTTGTCTTGAGATTCTGCAGCGCACAATTTCCTCATCGTGAATTGAGGGGATAATTTCGTTGTTTTTCTCTAGTGTCTACGGGAATCTTGGGGTACTTCTCGAGTTGCGACGAGGACCTCATGAACTCTCTCGGGTTGCTTCAGGAAAGTCAGTTCCCCTTTTGTGTTGGAAGAGGAACTTCCAGGTTACTCCAGAGGAATTAAATGGGAATAGAGCTTCTTCTCGAGTTTAGTCCATAAGGTGAGTTCTACTCTCCAATCGGGAATGCTGTTTGAGGGAACTTTCTGAGTCGCATAAGGGGTGTCAAGTACACTTATGCCTTTCAAGCGGGAATGTGGGAATTCTCTTGAAATTCTAAAGCCCAAAATATCCTCATTTCGCTTTGAGGGGATTATTTTGTGGTGTTTCTCAAGTTGCGGTGGGAAGCTGGAGGTACTTCTCGAGTTGCAACAGGGACCTCAGGAACTCGCTCTGGTTGCTTCAGGGAATAAGGTCACCTTTTTTGTTGGAAGGGGAACTTCCGGATTACTCTCGAGGCGTTAAATGGGAATAGGACCTCTTCTCGAGTTTAGTCCAAAAAGTGTGATTTCCTCTCCAGTGGGGCGGCTGTTTGAGGGAACTTTCTGAGTCGCACAAAGTTTGTCAAGTAGCCTTTTGCCTTTCAAGCGGGAATGTGGGTCTTTTCTTGAGATCTGCAGCCCAAAATTTCCTCATTTCGCTTTGAGGAGATAATTTTGTGGTGTTTCTCGAGTTGGGGGTAGCTGGGTGTTCTTCTCCAGTTGCCACAGGGACCTCAGCTACTCGCTCGTGTTGCTTTAGGGAAGTCAATTCCCCTTTTGTGAAGGAAGGGGAATTTCGGGAATACTCTCGAGCCATTACATGGGAATAGGGCCTCTTTTTGAGTTGAGTCCATAAAGTATGTTCTCCTCTCCAATGGGGACAGCTGTGTGAGGGAAATTTCTGAGTCACATAAAGGGTGTAAAGTACAGTTTTGCCTTTCCAGCGGGAACGTGGGATTTCTTTTGAATTGTGCAGTGCAAAATTTCCTGATCTAGCATTGAGGGGATAATTTTGTGGTGTTTCTCGTGTTGCGGCAGGAAGCTTGGGGTAATTCTCGAGTAGCGAAGAGGACCTCAGGAACTCACTCAGGTTGCTTCAGGGAAGTCAGGTCTCCTTTTGTGTTGGAAGGGGAACTTCGGGATTACTCTCGAGCCGTTAAATGAGAATAGGGCCTCTTCTCGAGTTGAGTCCATAAATTGTATTCTCCTCTCCAATGGGGACGACTGTGTGAGGGAATTTCCTGAGACTCACCCATCGGCGCAGACCCAAGAGACCCCGGCCACGCCCGCATAGATGCGAGAGATGCCGGCCCTGGAGAAACCGACCATGCAAAGATGCGCGGCCATGAGGAGCTACCCCACGCCTGAGGCCAGGGCATGCGGCCGAGAGGAGGTACGCCACGTCCAATAGGTGGTGGCTGTGCTAGGGAGGGCCGACAGGATCTACTCACGTTCAAGGTCAGGAGGGGCGGCCTTGAGGAGATACCCCTCATCCAAGGTAAGATGCAGCAGCTGCGCTTTCTTGGAGCAGCTGTGAAGAGATATCCCACACCCAAGGTAAGAGAAACTAAATAAGATGGCAGGTATTGTGAGGGGGCATCAGAGGGCAGACACACTGAAATCATAATCACAGGAATCTAGTCGATCTGATCACATGGACCACAGCCGAATGTGGTCCACTGGAGAAGGGAAAGGCAAACCACTTCAGTATACTTGCCTTCAGAACCCCATGAGCAATATCAAAGGGCAAAATGACAGGATACTGAAAGAGGAATTCCCCAGGTCTGTAGGTGCCCAGTATGCTACTGGAGATCACTGGACAAATAACTCTAGAAGGAATGAAGGGATGGAGCAAAAGCAAAACCAGTACCCAGTTGTGGATGTGACTGGTGATAGAAGCAAGGTCCTTTGCTGTAAAGAGCAATATTGCATAGGAACCTGGAATGTTAGGTCCAGAATCAAGGCAAATTGGAAGTGGTCAAACAAGAGATGGCAAGAATGAACATAGACATTCTAGGAATCAGTAAATTAAAATGGACTGGAATGTGTGAATTTAACTCAGATGACCATTATATCTACTACTGTGGGCAGGAATCCCTTAGAAGAAATGGGGAAGCCATCATGGTCAACAAAAGAGTCCGAAATGTAGTACTTGGATGCAATCTTAAAAACGACAGAATGATTTCTGTTCGTTTCCAAGGCAAACCATTCCACATTACAGTAATCCAGGCCTATGCCCCAACCAGTAATGCTGAAGAAGCCGAAGTGGAAAGGTTCTATGAAGACCTACAAGACCTTTTAGAACTAACACCCAAAAAAGATGTCCTTTTCATTATAGGGGACTGGAATGCAAAAGTAGGAAGTCAAGAAACACCTGGAGTAACAGGAAAATTTGCCCTTGGAGCATGGAATGAAGCAAGGCCAAGTCTAATAGAGTTTGTCAAGAGATCGCACTGGTCATAGCAAACACCCTCTTCCAAAAACACAAGAGAAGACTCTACACGTGGACATCACCAGATGATCAACACCGAAATCAGATTGATTATATTCTTTGCAGCCAAAGATGGAGAAAATGTATACAATTAGTAAAAACAAGACGAGGAGCTGACTGTGGCTCAGATCATGAACTCCTTATTGCCAAATTCAGACTTAAATTGAAGAAAGCAGGGAAAACCCCTAGAGCATTCAGATATGACCTAAATCAAATCCCTTATGATTATACAGTGGAAGTGAGAAATAGATTTAAGGGACTGGATCTGATAGATAGAGTGCCTGATGAACTCTGGACGGAGGTTCGTGACATTGTAGAGGAGACAGGGACCAAGAGCATCCCCATGGAAAAGAAATGCAAAAAAAAAGCAAAATGGCTGTCTGAGGCGGCCTTACAAATATCTGTGAAAGGAAGAGAAGCAAATAGCAAAGGAGAAAGGGAAAGATATAAGCATTAGAATGCAGAGTTCCAAAGAATATCAAGGAGAGATAAGAAAGCCTTCCTCAGTGATCAATGCAAAGAAATAGAGGAAAGCAACAGAATAGGAAAAACAAGAGATCACTTCAAGAACATTAGAGATTCCAAGGGAACATTTCATGCAAAGATGAGCTCGATAAAGGACAGAAATGGCATGGACCTAACAGAAGCAGAAGATATTAAGAAGAGGTGGCAAGAATACACAAAAGAACTGTACAAAAAAAGATCTTCACGACCAGAATAGTCACGATAATGTGATCACTGACCTAGAGCCAGACATCTTGGAATGTGAAGTCAAGTGGGCCTTAGAAAGCATCACTACGAACAAAGCTAGTGGTGGTGATGGAATTCCAGTTGAGATATTTCAAATCTTGAAAGATGATGCTGTGAAAGTGCTGCACTCAATATGGCAGAACATTTTGAAAACTCAGCAGTGGCCACAGGACTGGAAAAGGTCAGTCTTCATTCCAATCCCAAAGAAAGGCAATGCCAAAGAATGTTCAAACTACTGCACAATTGCACTCATCTCACACGCTAGTAAAGTCATGCTCAAAATTCTCCAAGCCAGGCTTCAGCAATATGTGATCCGTGAACTCCCAGATGTTCAAGCGGGTTTTAGAAAAGGCAGAGGCACCAGAGATTAAATTGCCAACATCGGCTGGATCATGGAGAAAGCAAGAGAGTTCCGGAAAAAACATCTATTTCTGCTTCATTGACTATGCCAAAGCCTTTGACTGTGTGGATCACAATAAACTGTGGAAGATTCTGAAAGAGATGGGAATATCAGACCACCTGAGCTGCCTCTTGAGAAACCTGTATGCAGGTCAGGAAGCAACACTCAGAACTGTACATGGAACAACAGACTGGTTCCAAATAAGAAAAGAATTACGTCAAGGCTGTATATTTTCACCTTGCTTATTTGACTTATATGCAGAGTACTTCATGAGAAATGCTGGGCTGGAAGAAGAACAAGCTGGAATAGCATCACCGACTCTGTGGACATGAGTTTGAGTGAATTCTGGGAGTGGGTGATGGACAGGGAGGCCTGGCGCACAATGATCTATTGGGATGCGGAGAGTCGGACACGACTGAGTGACTGAACTAAACTGAATAAAGTGTGTCAAATACCCTTTTGCCTTTCAGGATGATATGTGGAATTTCTCTTGATTGTGCAGTGCAAAATTTCCTCATCTCGCCTTGAGGGGATAATTTTGTGGTGCTTCTGGAGTTGTGGCGGGAAGATGGGGGTACTTCTCGAGTTGCGACGGGGACCTCAGTAATTCGCTCGGGTTGCTTCAGGGAATTCAAGTTCACTTTTGTGTTGGAAGGGGAACTTCCGGTTTACTCTCCAGCCATTAAATGGGCATAGGGCCTCTACTCATTTTGAGTCCAAAAAGTGTGTTCTCCTCTCCAATGGGGACTGCTATGTCAGGGAACATTATGAGTCACATAAAGGGTGTCAAGTAACATTTTTCCTTTCAAGCAGGAATGTGGGATTTCTCTTGAGATTCTGCAGCGAAAAATTTCCCCATCTCCCATTGAAGGATAATTTTGAAGTGTTTATTGAGTTGCAGCCGGAAACTGAGTGTTCTTCATGAATTGCGATGGGGACCTCAGGTATTCGCTCGGGTTGCTACAGAGAAATCAGATCCCTTTTTGTGTTCGAAGGGGAACTTCGGGATTACTCTCGAGTCGTTAAATGGGAATTGGCCTCTTCTCGAGTTGAATTCATAAAGTGTGTTCTCCTCTCCAATGGGGACGGCTGAGTGAGGGAACTTTCTGAGTCGCATAAAGGGTGTCCAGTACCCTTTTACCTTTCAAGCGGGAATATGGGATTTCTCTTGGGATTCTGCAGCATAAAATTTCCTCATCTTGCATTGAGGAGATAATTTTGTCGTGTTTCTCGAGTTGCGGCGGGAAGCTGGGGTTACTTCTAGAGTTGCGACGGGGACCTCAGCAACTCGCTCGGGTTGCTTCAGGGAAGTCAGGTCCAATTTTGTGTTGGAAGGCATTACTCTGGAGCCGTAAAATGGGAATAGGGCCTCCTCTCGAGTTGAGTCCATAAAGTGTGTTCTCCTCTCCAATGGGGACTAACAGTGTTAGGGAAATTTCTGAGTCAAATTATTGTTGTCAAGTACCCTTTTGCCTTTCAAGCTGAAATGTGGGATTCCTCTTGAGATCTGCTGCGCAAAATTTCCTCATCTCGCATTAAGGGTATAATTTTCTGGTGTTTCTCGAGTTGCGGCGGGAAGATTGGGGTATTTCTTGAGTTGCAACGGGGACCTCAGGAACTCACTAGGGTTGCTTCAGGGAATTCAGTTCCCATTTTGTGTTGGAAGGGGAACTTCCGGATTACTCTCGAGCTATTAAATGGGAATAGGGCCTCTTCTCGAGTTGAGTCCATAAAGTGTGTTCTCCTGTCCAATTGGGACGTCTGTGTGAGGGAAATTTATGTGTCACATAAAGAGTGTCAAGTACCCTTTTGATTTTCAGGCGAGAATGTGGGATTTCTCTTGAATAGTGCTGCGCAAAATTTCCTCATCTCGCATTGAGGGGATAATTTTGTTGTGTTTCTCCTGTTGAGGCGGGAAGCTGGGGGTACATATCGAGTTGCGACATGAAATTCAGGAACTCGCTCGTGTTGCTTCAGGGAAGTTAGGGCCACTATTTAATGGAAAGGGAATTTCGGGATTACTCTTGAGCCGTTAAATGGAAATAGGACCTCTTCTCCAGTTGAGTACGTAAAGTAATTTCTACTCTCCAATGGGGACGACTGTGTGAGGGAAATTTCTGAGTCGCATAAAGCGTTTCAAGTACCCATTTGCCTTTCAAGTGGGAAAGTAGGATTTCTCTTGAGATTCTGCAGAGCAAAATTTCCTCATCTCACAATGAGGGGATAATTTTCTGGTGTTTCTCGAGTTTCGGTGGGAAGTTGGGGGAACTTCTCGAGTTGCGACGGGGACCTCATTAACTCGCTTGGGTTTCGTCAGGGAAATCAAGTCCGCTTTTGTGTTGGGAGGGGAATTTGGGGATTACTCTCGATCCGTTAAATGGGAATAGGGCCTCTTCTCGATTTGAGTCCATAAAGTGTGTTCTACTCTCCAATGGGGATGGCTGATTGAGGGAACTTTCTGAGTCTCATAAAGGGTGTCAAGTACACTTTTACCTTTGAAGTGGGAATATTTGATTTCTCTTGAGATTCTGCAGTGGAAAATTTCCTCATCTCGCATTGAAGGGTAATTTTGTGGTGTTTCTCGAGTTGCGGCGGGAAGATTGGGGTATTTCTCGATTTGCGATGGGGAACTCAGGAACTCGCTCGGGTTGTTTCAGGGAGGTCAGTTCCCCTTTTTTGTTGGAAGGGGAACTTCCGGATTACTCTCGAGCTGTTAAATGGGAATAGGGCCTCTTCTCGAGTGGAGTCCATAAAGTGTGTTCTCCTCTCCAACTGGGATGTCTGTGTGAGGGAAATTTGTATGTCGCATAAAGGGTGTCAAGTACCCTTTTGATTTTCAGTCGAGAATGTGGGATTTCTCTTGAATAGTGCTGCGCAAAATTTCCTCATCACGCATTGAAGGGATAATTTTCTGATGTTTCTCCTGTTGAGGCGAGAAGCTGGCGGAACTTCTCGAGTAGCAACGAGGACCTCAGGAACTCACTCTGGTTACTTTAGGCATGTCAGGTCCCCTTTTGTGTTGGTAGGGGAACTTCGCCGTTACTCTCGAGCCCTTAAATGGGAATAGGGCCTCTTCTAGAGTTGAGTCCAGAAAGTGTGTTCTCCTCTTTAATGGGGACAGCTGTGTGAGGGAAATTTATGAGTCGCATAAAGGCTGTCAAGTACCCTTTTGATTTTCAGACGGGAATGTGGAATTTCTCTTGAATTGTACAGTGCAAAATTTCCACATCTCGCATTGAGCGGATAATTTTGTGGTGTTACGCCTGAGAGGCCGGAAGCTGGGGGTACATTTCGAATTGCGACGGGGATGTCAGGAACTCGCTCGGGTTCCTCAGGGAAGTAAATTCCCCTTTTGTGAAGTAGGGGAAACCTCAGGATTACTCTCGAACCGTAAAATGGGAATAGCGCCTCTTCTCGTGTTGAGTCCAAAAAGTGTGTTTTCCTCACCAATGGGGACGGCTGTGTGAGGGAACTTTCTGAGTCTCATAAAGTTTGTCAAGTACACTTTTGCCTTTCTAGAGGAATGTGGGATGTCTCTTGAGATTCTGCAGCAAAAAAATTTAGTCATTTCACATTGAGGGGATAATTTTGTGGTGTTTCTCGATTTACGGCGGGAAGTTGGGTACTTCTCGAGTTGCGACAGGGACCTCAGGAACTCTCTCGGGTTGTTTCAGAGAAGTCAGGTTCCCTTTTGTGTTGGAAGGGAAACTTCCAGATTACTCCCAAGACCTTAAATGGGAATAGGGCCTCTTCTAGAGTTGAGTCCTTAAATTGTGTTCTCCTATCCAATGGTGACGTCTGTTAGGGAACTTTCTGAGTCGCATAAAGTGTGTCAAATAAACTTTTGCCTTTCAAGCAGAAATGTGGGATTTCTCTTGAGATTCTGCAGCGCACAAATACCTTATCTGGCACTGAGGGAATAATTTTGAGGTGTTTCTCCAGTTGGGCCTGGTAGGTGGAGTATTTTACGAAATGCGACTGGGACCTCAGGAATTTGCTTGGGTTGCTTCAGGGAAGTCAGATCCCCTTTTGTGTTGGAAGGGGAACTTCCGGTTTACTCTCGAGACATTAAATGGGACTATGGCCTTATCTCGAATTGAGTCCATAAAGTGTGTTCACCTCTCCAAAGGGGACGGCTGTGTGAGGGAACTTTCTGAGTCGAATAAAGGGTGTCAAGTACCATTTTGCCTTCCAAGATGGAATATGGTATTTCTCTTGAGATTCTGCAGCACAAAATTTCCACATCTCGCATTGAGGGGATAATTTTGTGGTGTTTCTCGAGTTGCGGCGGGAAGCTGTGTGTACTTCTCGAGTTGCCACAGGGAACTCAGGAACTCGCTCGGGTTGCTTCAGGGAAGTCAGGTCCCATTTTGTGTTGGAAGGGGAACTTCCGGATGACTCTCGTGCCCTTAAATGGGAATAGTGCCTTTTCTCGAGTTGAGTCCATAAAGTGTGTCCTCCTCTCCAATGGGGACGGTTGTTTGAGGGATATATCTGAGTCACATAAAGGGTGTCAAGTACACTTCTGCCTTTCAAGCGAGAATTTGTGTATTCTCTTGAGATTCTGCAGCGCAAAATTACCTCATCTGCATTGAGATGATAATTTTGTGGTGTTTCTCCAGTTTCTGCGGGGAGCTGGGGGTACATCTCGAGTTGGGACGTGGACCTCAGGAACTCGTTACGGTTGCTTCAGGGAAGTCAGGTTCCCTATTGTGTTGGAAGGGAAATATCCGGATTACTCTCGAGACGTTAAATGCATATAGGGCCTCTTTTCGAATTGAGTCCATAAAATGTGTTCTCTTCTGCAATGTGTACAGTTGTTTGAGTGAATTTTCAGAGTCGCATAAAGTGTGTAAAGGACCCTTTTGCCTTTGAAGTGTGAATGTGGGATTTCACTTGAGATTCTGCAAAGGAAATTTTCCTCATCTCACATTGAAGGTATAATCCTGTGCTGTTTCTCGAGATGCGGCGGGAAAATGGGGGTACTTCTCAAGTTGTGACTGGAACCACAGGAACTCGCTCGGGTCGCTTCAGGGAAGTCCGGTCCCCTTTAGTGTCGGAAGGGGAACGTCCTATTTAATCTTGAGCCCTTAAATGGGAATAGGGCTTCTTCTCGAGTTTAGTTCATAAAGTGTGTTCTCCTCTCCAATTGTGACTGTTTTTAATAAAATTTCTGAGTCGCATCAGTTCAGTTCAGTTCAGTTCAGTCGCTCAGTCATATCCGACTCTCCGCGACACCATGAATCACAGGACGCCAGGCCTCCCTGTCCATCACCAACTACCAGAGTTCACTCAAACTCATGTACACAGAGTCGGTGATGCCATCCAGCCTCTCATTCTCTGTCGTTCCCTTCTCCTCCCGCCCCAAAACTTTCCCAGCATCAGAGTCTTTTCCAGTGAGTCAACTCGTCGCATGAGGTGGCTAAAGTATTTCAGTTTCAGTTTTAGCATCAGTCCCTCCAATGAACACCCAGGATTGATCTCCTTTAGAATGGATTGGTTGGAACTCCTTGCAGTATAAGGGACTCTAAAGAGTCTTCTCCAACACCACAGTTCAAAAGCATCAATTCTTTGGCGATCAGCTAAAGGGTGTCAAATAGCCTTTTGCCCTTCAAGACGAAATGTGGCATTTCTCTTGAGATTCTTTATTGCAAAAGTTCCTCATCTCACATTGAAGGGATAATTTTGGGTTGTTTCTCGAATTGCGGCGGGAAGCTGGGGGTACTTCTCGAGTTGTGACGGGGACCTCAGAAACTCACTCTAGTTACTTCAGGAAAGTCAGGTCCCCTTTTGTGATGGAAGGGGAACTTCCTGATTACTCTAGAGCCATTTAATGTGAATAGGGCCTCTTCTAGATTTGAGTCCGTAAAGTGTGTTCTCCTCTCCAATGGGGACGGATGTTAAGGAATTTTCTGAGTGGCATAAAATGTGTCAAGCACCCTTTTGCCTTTCAAGAGGTAATGTGGGATTTCTCTTGAGATTCTGCAGCACAAAATTTCCTCATCTCGCATTGAGGGGATAATTTTGTGGTGTTTCTCGAATTGCGCTGGGAAGCTGGGGGTATTTCTCGAGTTGCAACGGGGACCTCAGGAACTCGCTCGGATTGCTTCAGGGAAGTCAAGTCCCCTTTTGTGTTGGAAGGGGAACTTCCGGATTACTCTTGAGCCGTTAAATGGGAATGCTGCCTCTTCTCGATTTGAGTCCATAAAGTGTATTCTCCTCTCCACTGAGGATGGATGATAGCGACCATTCTAAGTCGCCTCAAGGGAGGCAAGTACCCTTTGGTGTTTCAAGCGGGAATGTGGGATTTCTCTTGAGATTCTGTAGTGCAAAATTTCCTCATCTTGCATTGAGGGGATAATTTTGTGGTGTTTCTCGAATTGTGGTGTGAAGCGGGGGGAACTTCTCGAGTTGCGACGGGGACCTCGGGAATTCACTCGAGTTATGTCAGGGAAGTCAGGTCCTCTTTTGTGCTAGAAAGTGGAACTTCCGCATTACTCTCAAACCCTTTAGTGGGAATAGGGCCTCTTCATGATTGATTCGATAAAGTGTGTTTTGCTCTCCAATAAGGATGGATTTTAGGGAAATTTCTTAGTGGCATAAATTGTGTCAATTGCACTTTTGCCTTTCAGGCGGGAATGTGGGATTTCTCTTGAGATTCTGCGGCACAAAATTACCTCATCTCGCATTGAGGGGATAATTTTGTGCTGTATTTTTCAGTTGCGCCGGGAAGCAGGGGGTACTTCTCGAGTTGCGACGAGGACCTCAGGAACTCGCTCTGGTTGCTTCAGGGAAGTCAGGTCCCCTTTTTTTTGGAAGGGGAGCTTCCGTTTTACTCTCTAGCCGTTAAATGGGAATAGGGCTTCATCTCGAATTGAGTCCATAAAGTGTGTTCTCCTGTCCAATTGGGAAGGCTGTGTGAGGGAACTAACTGAGTCGCAAAAAGGGTGTCAGGAACCCTTTTGCCTTTCAAGAGGGAATGTTGTATTACTCATGAGGTTATGCAGCGAAAATTTCCTCATGTCGTATTAAGGGATAATTTAGCGGTATTTCTCGAGTTGTGGCGGGAAGCTGGGGATACTTCTCGAGTTACGTCGGGCACCTCAGGAACTCGCTCAGGTCGCTTCAGGGTAGTCAGATCCCCTTTTGTGTTGGGAAGGGAACTTCCTGTTACTCTCAAGCGGTTAAATGGCAATAGGGCCTCATCTCGAATTGAGTCCATAACTTGTGTTCTCCTCTCCAATGGGTACAGCTGTGTGAGGGAACTTTCTGAGTCCCATAAAGGGTGTCAAGTACCTTTTTGCCTTTCAAGAGGGAATGTGGGATAACTCTTGAGATTATGCATCGAAAATTTCCTCATGTCACATTTAGGTGATAATTTTGTGGTGTTTCTCGAGTTGCGGCGGGAAGCTGGGGGTACTTCTCTAGTTACGTCGGGCACCTCAGGAACTCACCTGGGTCGCTTCAGGATAGTAAGGTACACTTTTGTGTTGGGAGGGGAACTTTCTGTTACTCTCAAGCGGTTAAATGGCAATAGGGCCTCATCTCGAATTGAATCCATAACGTGTGTTCTCCTCTCCAATGGGTACAGCTGTGTGAGGGAACTTTCTGAGTCCCATAAAGGGTGTCAAGTACCTTTTTGCCTTTCACGAGGGAATGTGGGATTACTCTTGAGATTATGCATCAAAAATTTCCTCATTTCCCATTTAGGTGATAATTTTGTGGTGTTTCTCGAGTTGCGGTGGAAAGCTGGGGGTACTTTTCCAGTTGCGACGGGGACCTCAAGAACTCGCTTGGATTGCTTTCGTGAATTCAGGCCCCCTTATGTGTTGGAAGGGGAACTTCCGGTTTACTCCCGAACAGTTAAATGGTAATAGGGCTTCATCTCGTATTGAGTGCAAAATTGTGTTCTCATGTCCAATGGGGAGGACTGTGTAAGGGAACATTCAGAGTCACATCAAGGGTGTCAAGTACCCTTTTGCCTTTCAAGAGGGAAAAGGGTATTTCTGTTGAGATTCTGCAGCATAAAATTTCCTCATCTCGCATTGAGGGCATACTTCTCTGGTGTTTCTCGAGTTGCGCCGGGAAGTTGGGGGTACTTCTCGAGTTGCGACGGGGACCTCAGGAACTCGCTCGGATTGCTTCAGGGAAGTCAGGTCCCCTTTTGTGTTGAAGGGGAACTTCCGGTTTACACTCGAGCCGTTAAATGGGAATATGGACTCATCTCGTATTGAGTCCATAAAGTGTGTTCACCTCTCCAATGGGGACGGCTATGTGAGGAACTTTCTGAGTCGCATAAAGGGTGTCAAGTACCCTTTTGCCTTTCAAGAGAGAATGTGGTATTTCACTTGAGATTCTGCAGTGCAATATTTCCTCATCTGGAATTGAGGGGATCATTTTGTGGTGTTTCTCGAGTTGCGGCGGGGATCTGGGGGTACTTCTCGAGTTGCAACGTGGACCTCAGGAACTCGCTCAGGTTTCTTCAGGGAAGTCAGGTCCCCTTTTTTGTTGGAAGGGAAACTCCCGGTTTACTCTCGAGCCCTTAAATGGGAATATTGCCTCATCTCGAACTGAGTCCATAAAATGTGTTCTCCTCTCCAATTGTGACTGTTTTTAATAAAATTTCTGAGTCGCATCAGTTCAGTTCAGTCGCTCAGTTGTGTCCGACTCTCCGCGACCCCATGAATCACAGCACGCCAGACCTCCCTGTCCATCACCAACTCCCGGAGTTCACTCAAACTCATGTCCACAGAGTCGGTGATGCCATCCAGCCATCTCATTCTCTGTCGTCCCCTTCTCCTCCCGCCCCCAAACTTTCCCAGCATCAAAGTCTTTTCCAGTGAGTCAACTCGTCGCATGAGGTGGCTAAAATATTGCAGTTTCAGCTTTAGCATCAGTCCCTCCAATGAACACCCAGGATTGATCTCCTTTAGAATGGACTGTTTGGATCTCCTTGCAGTATAAGGGACTCTCAAGAGTCTTCTCCAACACCACAGTTCAAAAGCATCGATTCTTCGGCGATCAGCTAAAGGGTGTCAAATAGCATTTTGCCCTTCAAGACGGAATGTGGCATTTCTCTTGAGTTTCTTCAGCGCAAAATTTCCTCATCTCGCATTGAGGGGATAATTTTGTGGTGTTTCTCGAATTGCGGCGGGAAGCTGGGGGTACTTCTCGAGTTGCGACGGGGACCTCAGGAACTCGCTCGGGTTGCTTCAGGGATGTCAAGTCCCCTTTTGTGTTGGAAGGGGAACTTCCGGATTACTCTCGAGCCGTTAAATGGGAATATTTTCTCTTCTCGATTTGAGTCCATAAAGTGTTCTCCTCTCCACTGAATATGGATGATAGGGTCCATTCTGATTCGCCTGAAGGGAGGCAAGTATCGTTTGGCCTTTCAAGCGGGAATGTGGGATTTCTCTTGAGATTCTGCAGCGCAAAATTTCCTCATCTTGCATTGAGGGGATAATATTGTGGTGTTTCTCGAATTGCAGTGCGAAGCGGGGGGACCTTCTCGCGTTGCGACGGGGACCTCGGGAATTCACTCGAGTTACTTCAGGGAAGTCAGGACCTCTTTTGTGCTGGAAGTTGAACTTCCACATTACTCTCAAACGCTTTAGTGGGAATAGGGCCTCTTCTCGATTGAATCGATAAAGTGTGTTTTGCTCTCCAATAAGGATGGATATTAGGGAAATTTCTTAGTGGCATAAATTGTGTCAATTGCACTTTTGCCTTTCAGGCGGGAATGTGGGATTTCTCTTGAGATTCTGTGGCGCAAAATTACCTCATCTCGCATTGAGGGGATAATTTTGTGCTGTTTTTTTCAGTTGCGGCGGGAAGCAGGGGATACTTCCCAAGCTGCGATGGGGACCTCAAGACCTCGCTAGGGTTGCTTCTGGGAAGTCAAGTCCCGTTTTGTGTTGGAAGGGAAACTTCCGGATTACTCTCGAGCGGTTAAATGGGAATATTGCCTCTTCTCAATTTGAGTCCATAATGTGTGTTCTCCTCTTCAGTGAGGACGGATGTTAATGAACATTATGAGTCGCCTAAAGGGAGTCAAGTACCCTTTTGCCTTTCAAGCGGGGATGTGGGATGTCTCTTGAGGTTCTGCAGCACAAAATTTCCTCAACTCGCATTAGGGCATAATTTTGTGGTGTTTCTCGAGTTGCGGTGGGAAGCTGGGGGTACTTCTTGAGTTGTGACGGGGACCTCAGGAACTCGCTCGGATTGCTTCAGGGAAGTAAGGTCCCCTTCTGTGTTGAAGGGGAACTTCCGGTTTACACTCGAGCCGTTAAATGGGAATATGGACTCATCTCGTATTGAGTTCATAAAGTGTGTTCACCTCTCCAATGGGGACGGCTGTGTGAGGAACTTTCTGAGTCGCATAAAGGGTGTCAAGTACCCTTTTGCCTTTCAAGAGAGAATGTGGTATTTCACTTGAGATTCTGCAGTGCAATATTTCCTCATCTGGAATTGAGGGGATCATTTTGTGGTGTTTCTCGAGTTGCGGCGGGGAGCTGGGGGTACTTCTCGAGTTGCAACGTGGACCTCAGGAACTCGCTCAGGTTTCTTCAGGGAAGTCAGGTCCCCTTTTTTGTTGGAAGGGAAACTTCCGGTTTACTCTCGAGCCCTTAAATGGGAATATTGCCTCATCTCGAACTGAGTCCATAAAATGTGTTCTCCTCTCCAATTGTGACTGTTTTTAATAAAATTTCTGAGTCGCATCAGTTCAGTTCAGTCGCTCAGTTGTGTCCGACTCTCCGCGACCCCATGAATCACAGCACGCCAGACCTCCCTGTCCATCACCAACTCCCGGAGTTCACTCAAACTCATGTCCACAGAGTCGGTGATGCCATCCAGCCATCTCATTCTCTGTCGTCCCCTTCTCCTCCCGCCCCCAAACTTTCCCAGCATCAAAGTCTTTTCCAGTGAGTCAACTCGTCGCATGAGGTGGCCAAAATATTGCAGTTTCAGCTTTAGCATCAGTCCCTCCAATGAACACCCAGGATTGATCTCCTTTAGAATGGACTGTTTGGATCTCCTTGCAGTATAAGGGACTCTCAAGAGTCTTCTCCAACACCACAGTTCAAAAGCATCGATTCTTCGGCGATCAGCTAAAGGGTGTCAAATAGCATTTTGCCCTTCAAGACGGAATGTGGCATTTCTCTTGAGATTCTGCAGTGCAAAATTTCCTCATCTCGCATTGAGGGGATAATTTTGTGTTGTTTCTCGAATTGCGACGAGAAGCTAGGGGTCCTTCTCGAGTTTCAACGGGGACCTCAGGAAATAACTCGAGTTACTTCAGGAAAGTCTGGTCCCCTTTTGTGCTGAAGGGGAATTCCGGATTGCTCTCGAGCGATTTAATGGGAATAGGGCCTCTTCTAGATTTGATTCTGTAAAGTGTGTTCTCCTCTCCAATGGGGATGGATGTTAGGGAACATTCTGAGTGGCATAAAATGTGTCAAGAACCCTTTTGCCTTTCAAGCGGGAATCGGGGATTTCTCTGCAGCGCAAAATTTCCTCATCTCGCATTGAGGGGATAATTTTGTGTTGTTTCTCGAATTGAGGCGGGAAGCTGGGGGTACTTCTCCAGTTGCGATGGGGACCTCAGGAACTCACTCGAGTTACTTCAGGGATGTCAGGTCCCCTTTTGTGCTGAGGGGAACTTCCGGATTACTCTCGAGCCCTTTATTGGGAATAGCGCCTCTTCTCCATTTGAGTCCAAAAAATGTGTTCTCCTCTCCAATGGGGACGGATGTTAGGGAACTTTCTGAATGGCCTAAATTGTGTCAAGCACTCTTTTGCCTTTCAAGCGGGAATGTGGGATTTCTCTTGAGATACTGCCGCGCAAAATTTCTTCATCTTGCATTGTGGGGATAATTTTGTGGTGTTTCTCCTGTTGCGGCGGGAAGCAGGGTGTACTTCTCGAGTTGCAACGGGGACCTCAGGAGCTCCCTCGGGTTGCTTCAGTGAAGTCAAGTCCCCTTTTATGTTGGAAGGGGAACTTCCGGATTACTCTCGAGACGTTAAATGGATATAGGGCCTCATCTCGAATTGAGTCCATAAAGGGTGTTCTCCTGTCCATTGGGCACGGCTGTTTGAGAAAACTTTCTGAGTCGCATAAAGGGTGTCAAGTACCTTTTTGCCTTTCAAGAGGGAATGTGGTATTTCTCTTGAGATTCTGCATTGAAAAGTTTCCTCAACTCACATTGAAGGGATAATTTTCTGGTCTTTCTCGAGTTGCGGCGGGAAGCTAGGGATACTTCTCGAGTTGTGATGGGGACCTCAGGAACTAGCTCGGTTTGCATGAGGGAAGTTAGTTTCCCTTTTGTGTTGGAAGGGGAACTTCCGGTTTTCTCTTGAGCCGTTAACTGGGAATAGGGCCTCATTTCGAATTGAGTCCATAAACTGTGTTCTCCTCTGCAATGGGGACAGCTGTGAGAGGGAACTTTCTGAGTCAAAAAAAGGGTGTCATGTTCCCTTTTGCCTTTCAAGAGGGAATGTGGGATTACTCTTGAGATTATGCAGCGAAAAATTCCTCATCTCGCATTGAGGGGATAATTTTGTGGTGTTTCTCAAGTTGCGTCAGGAAGCTGGGGTACTTTTCGAGTTGCGACGGGGACCTCAGGAACTCGCTGGGGTTGCTTCAGGAAAGTAAGTTCCCCTTATGTGTTAGAAGGGCAACTTTGGTTTATTCTCGAGCCGTTAAATGGGCTTAGGGCCTCATCTCAAATTGAGTCCATAAAGTGTATTCTCCTGTCCAATGTGGACGGCTGTGTGAGGGAACTTACTGAGTCGCATAAAGGGTGTCAACTAACTTTAGCCTTTCAAGCGGGAATGTGGGATTTCCTTAAGATTCTGCAGCGCAAAATTTCCTCATCTCTCACGGAGGAGATAATTTTGTGGTGTTTCTCGTGTTGCAGCGGGTAGCTGGTGGTACATCTCGAGTTGCAACTGGGACTTCAGTTACTCGCTCGTGTTGCTTCATGTAAGTCAGGTACCATTTTGTGATGGAAGGGAAATTCCGGTTAACTCTCGAGCCCTTAAATGAGAATAGAGCCTCTTCTCGATTTGAGTCCATAAAGAGGGTTCTCCACTCCAATGGAGACAGATGTTAGGGATCTGTGTAAGTAGCATAAAGTGTTTCATGTAGCCTTTTGCCTTTCAAGAGGGAATGTGGGATTTCTCTTGAGATTCTGCAGCGCAAAATTACCTCATCTCGTTTGAGAGGATAATTATGTGGTGTTTCTCGAGTTGCGTCAGGAAGCAGGGGGTACTTCTCCAGTTGTGACGGAGACCTCAGGAACTCGCTCGGGTTGCTTCAGGGAAGTCAGGTTCCCTTTTGTGTTGGAAGGAGAACTCCCGTTTTACTCTCGAGCTTTTAAATGGAAAGATGGCCTCATCTCGAATTGCGTTCATAAAGTGTTTTCATCTCTCCAATGGGGACGGCTGTGTCAGGATAAATTCTGAATCGCATAAATGGTGTCAACTACCCTTTTGCCTTTCTAGAGGGAATGTGGTATTTCTCTTGATATTCTGCAGTGCAAAATTTCCTCATCTCACAATGAGGGGATAATTTTTTGGTGTTTCTCGAGTTGCGGCGGGAAGATGGGGGTACTTCTCGAGGTGCGACTGGGACCTCAGAAATGCGCTCCGGTTGCTTTAGGGAAATCAGGTCCCCTTTTGTGTTGGAAGGGGACCTTCCAGTTTACTCTCGAGCCGTTAAATGCGAATAGGGCCACATCTCGAATTGAGTCCATAAAGTGTGTTCTCCTCTGCAATGGGGACTGATGTTAGTCAAATTTCTGAGTCGTATGAAGTTTGTGAAGTACCCTTTTGCCTTTCAAGAGGGAATGTGGTATTTCTCTTCAGATTCTGCAGGGTAATATTTCCTCATCTAGCACTGAGGGGATAATTTTCTGTAGTTTCCTGATTTACGGCGGGAAGCTGGGGGTATTTCTCGAGTTGCGACCGGGACCTCAGGTCCTTGCTCGGATTTCTTCAGGGAAGGAAGGTCATCTTTTGTGTTGGAAGGGGAACTTCCGGTTTACTCTTGGCCGTTAATTGGGAATAGGGCCTCATCTCGAATTGATTCCATAAATTGTGTTCTCCTCTGCAATGTGGACAGCTGTGTGAGGGAACTTTCTGAGTCGCATAAAGGGTGTCAAGTTCCCTTTTGCCTTTCAAGAGGGAATGTGGGATTACGCTTGAGATTATGCAGCGAAAAATTCCTCGTCTCCCATTGAGGGGATAATTTTCTGGTGTTTTTCGAGTTGCGTCGGGAAGCTGGGGATAGTTCTCAAGTTGCGACGGGGACCTCAGGAACTCGCTGGGGTTGCTTCAGGAACGTCAGTTCCCCTTATGTGTTGGAAGGGCAACTTCCGGTTTATTCTCGAGCTGTTAAATGGGCTTAGGGCCTCATCTCGAATTGAGTCCATAAAGTGTATTCTCCTGTCCAATGGGAACGGCTGTGTGAGGGCACTTTTTGAGTCGCATAAAGGGTGTCAACTACCTTTGCCTTTCAAGCGGGAATGTGGGATTTCCTTGAGATTCTACAGCGCAAAACTTCCTCATCTCGCACTGAGGAGATAATTTTGTGGTTTTTCTCATGTTGCTGCGGGTAGATGGTGGTACATCTCGAGTTGCAACTGGGACTTCATTTACTCGCTCGGGTTGCTTCATGTAAGTCAGGTCCCCTTTTGTGATGGAAGGGAAATTACGGTTAACTCTCGAGCCCTTAAATGGGAATAGAGCCTCTTCTCTATTTGAGTCCATAAAGAGGGTTCTCCACTCCAATGGAGACAGATGTTAGGGATCTGTGTAAGTCGCATAAAGTGTGTCAAGTAACCTTTCGCATTTCAAGCGGGAATGTGGATTTTGTCTTGAGATTTTGCAGCACAAAATTACTTCATCTCGCATTGAGGGGAAAATTTGGTGCTGTTTCTCGAGTTGCGACGGGAAGCAGGGTGTAATTCTTGAGTTGGAAGGGGACCTCAGGAACTCGCTCGGGTTGCTTCAGCGAAGTCAAGTCCCCTATTTGTTGAAAGGGGAACTTCTGGATTACTCTCGAGCCATTAAATGGGAATATTGCCTCTTCTCGATTTCACTCCATTAAGTGTGTTCTCCTCTCTAATGAGGACAGATGTTGGGGCTGTTCTGAGTCACCTCAAGAGAGTCAAGTTCCCTTTTGCCTTTGAAGCGGGAATGTGGGATTTCTCTTGAGATTCTGCAGCACAAAATTACCTCATCGTGCATTGAGGTGATAATTTTGTAGAGTTTCTCGAGTTGCGGAGGGAAGCAGTGGGTACTTCTTGAGTTACGACGGGAACCTCAGGAACTCGCTGGGGTTTCTTCAGGAAAGTCAAGTCCCCTTTGGTGTTGGAAGGGGAACTTCCAGATTACTCTCGAGCCGTTAAATGGGAAAATTGCCTCTTCTCGATTTGAGTCATTAAAATGTGTTCTCCTCTCCAATGAGGATGGATGCTAGGGAACAATGTGAGTCGCATATAGGGAGTCAAGTACCCTTTTGCCTTTCAAGCGGGAATGTGGGATTCATCTTGAAATTTTACAGCGCAAAATTTCCTCATCTCACATTCTGGGGATAAGTTTGTGGTGTTTCTCTATTTGCGGCAGGAAGCTGAGGGTACTTCTGGAGAAGCGACGGGGTCCTCAGGAACTCACTCGAGTTACTTCAAGGAAGGCAGGTCCCCTTTTGTGTTGGAAGGGGAACTTCCGGATTTCTTTCTAGCCTTTAATGGGAATATTTCCTATTCTCGATTTGAGTCCATGAAGTTGTTCTCCTCTCCACTGAGGAAGGATGTTAGGGAACATTCGAAGTCGCATAAAGTGTGTAAAGTTCCCTTTTGCCTTTCAAGCGGGAATGTGGGATTTCTCTTGAGATTCTGCAGAGCAAAATTTCCTCATCTCGCATTGAGGGGATAATTTTGTGGTGTTTCTCGAATTGTGGTTGGAAGCTGGGGGGATTTCTCTAGTTGTGAAGAGGACCTCAGGAACTTACTCGAGTTACTTCAGGGAAGTCAGGTGCCATTTTGCGCTGGAAGGGGGAATTCCGGATTAAAATGGAGAAATTTAATGGGTATAGAGCCTCTTCTCGAGTTGAGTCCAAAAAGTGTTGTCTCCTCTCTAATGGGGACGGATGTTAGGGAACTTTCTGAATGGCATAAAATGTGTCAAGTACCCTTTTGCTTTTCAAGCGGGAATGTGGAATTTCTCTCGAAATTCTGCAGCGAAAAATTTCCACATCTCACATTGACGGGATAACTTCGTGGTTTTTCACGAATTGCGGCGGGATACTGGGGGTACTTCTCGAGTTGCGATGTGGACTTCAGGATCTCACTCGAGTTACTTCAGGGAAGTCAGGTTCCATTTTGTGCTGGAAGGTAAACATCCGGATTACTCTACAGCCCTTAAACAGGAATATTGCCTCTTCTCGATTTGAGTCCATAAAGTGTGTTCTCCTCTCCGATGAGGACGGATGTTAGGGACCATTCTGAGTCGACTAAACGGAGTCAAGTACCCTTTTGCCTTTCAATCGGGAATGTGGGATTTCTCTTGAGATTCTGCAGCACAAAATATCCTCATCTCGCATTGAGGAGATAATTTTGTGCTGTTTCTCGAATTGCGGTTGGAAGCTGGGGGCCTTTCTCGAGTTACGACGTGGACCTCAGGAACTCACTCGAGTTACTTCAGGGAAGTCAGGTCCCCTTTTGTGCCAAAGGAGAAACTCCCGGATTACTCTCGAGCCTTTTAATGGGAATAGGACCTCTCGTCGAGTTGAGTCCATAAAGTGTGTTCTCCTCGCCAATGGGGACGGATGTTAGGGAACTTTCTGAGTGGCATAAAGTGTGTCAAGTACCTTTTGCCTTTCAAGCGGGAATGTGGGATTTCTCTTGTGATGCTGCAGCGCAAAATAACCTCAACTCGCATTGAGGGGATAATTTTGTGGTATTTCTCTAGTTGCGGCGGGAAGCAAGGGGTATTTCTGGAGTTCCGATGAGGACCTCAGGACCTCACTCGGGTTTCTTCAGGGAAGTCACATCCCCTTTTGTGTTGGAAGGGCAACTTCCGGATAACTCTGGAGCGGATAAATAGGAATATTGCATCTACTCGATTTGAGTCCATAAAGTGTGTTCTCGTCTCCACTGAGGACGGATATTAGGGACCATTCAGAATCGCCACAAGGGACTCAATGTGGGATTTCTCTTGAAATTCTGCAGTGCAAAATTACCTCATCTCGCATTGAGGGGATAATTTGGTGGTTTTTCTCGAGTTGCGGCGGGAAGCTGGGTGTAATTCTTGAGTTGCAACGGGGACCTCAGGAACTCGTTCGCATTGCTTCAGTGAAGTCAAGTCCCTTTTGTGTTGAAAGGGGAACTTCCGGATTACTCTCGAGCCGTTAAATGGGAATATTGCCTCTTCTCGATTTGACTGCATTAAGGGTGTTCTCCTCTCCAATGAGGACGTATGTTAGGGAACATTCGGAGTCGCCTCAAGGGAGTCAAGTACCCTTTTGCCTTTCAAGTGGGAATGTGGGATTTCTCTTGAGATTCTGCAGTGCAAAATTTCCTCATCTCGCCTTGAGGGGATAATTTTGCGGTTTTTCTCAAATTGCGGCGGGAATTTGGGGGTACTTCTCGAGTAGCGACGGGGACCTCAGGAACTCACTCATGTTAATTTGGGGTAGTCGGTCCACTTTTGTGCTGGAAGGGGAACTTCCGGATAACTCTCGAGTCGTTTAATGGGAATAGGGCCTCTACTCTAGTTGAGTCCATAAATTGTGTTCTCCTCTCCAATGGGGACGGGTGTTAGTGAACTTTCTGAGTGGCATAAAGTGTGTCAAGTACCCTTTTGCCTTTCAAGCGGCAATGTGGGATTTCTCTTGAGATTCTGCAGCGCAAAATTCCTTCATCTCGCATTGAGGGGATAATTTGGTGGTGTTTCTCGAGTTGCGGCGGGAAGCAGGGTGTAATTCTTGAGTTGCAAAGGGGACCTCAGGAACTCGCTCGGTTTACTTCAGCGAAGTAAAGTCCCTTTTTGTGTTGGAAGGGGAACTTCCGGATTACTCTCCAGCCTTTAATGGGAATATTTCCTATTCTCGATTTGAGTCCATAAAGTTGTTCTCCTCTCCACTGAGGACGGATGCTAGGGAACATTCGGAGTCGCATAAAGAGAGTCAAGTACCCTTTTGCCTTTCAAGCGGGAACGTGGGATTTCTCTTGAGATTCTGTAGCGCAAAATTTCCTCATCTCGCATTCAGGGGATAATTTTGTGGTGTTTCTCGAATTGCGGTTGGAAGCTGGGGGGAATTTCTCGAGTTGCGACGAGGACCTCAGGAAGTTACTCAAGTTACTTCAGGGAAGTCAGGTCCCCTTTTGTGCTGGAAGAGGGACTTCCGGATTACAATCGAGTCCTTTAATGGGAACAGGGTCTCTTCTCGAGTTGAGACCATAAAGTGTATTCTCCTCTCCAATGGGGACGGATGTTAGGGAACTTTCTGAATGGCATAAAATGTGTCAAGTACCCTTTTGCTTTTCAAGCGGGAATGTGGGATTTCTCTTGAAATTCTGCAGCGAAAATTTACCTCATCTCACATTGAGGGTACAATTTTGTGGTGTTTCACGACTTGCGGCGGGATAATGGGGGTACTTCTCGAGTTGCGAGGTGGACTTCAGGAACTCACTCGAGTTACTTCAGGGAAGTCAAGTCCCATTTTGTGCTGGAAGGGGAACTTCCGGATTACTCTCGTGCCATTAAACAGGAATATTGCCTCTTCTCGATTTGAGTCCATAAAGTGTCTTCTCATCTCCACTGAGGACGGGTGTTAAAGAACATTGTGAGTCGCCTATTTGGAGTAAGGTACCCTTTTGCATATCAAGCGGGATGTGGGATTTCTCTTGAGATTCTGTAGCGCAAAATTTCCTCATCTCGCATTGAAGGGTAATTTTGTGGATTTTTTTGAATTGCGGAAGGAAGCAGGGGGTACTCTTGAATTGCAATGGGGACCTGAGGAACTCGCTCTGGTTTCTTCAGGTAAGTCAAGTGCCCTTTTGTGTTGGAAGGGGAACTTCCGGATTACTCTCCAGCCGTTAAATGGGAATATTGCCTCTTCTCGATTTGAGTCCACAAGTGTGTTCTCCTCTATTCTGAAGAGCGATGTTAGGGACCATTGTGAGTCGCCTAAAGGGACTCAAGTACCCTTTTGCATTTCAATCGGGAATGTGGGATTTCTCTTGAGATTCTGCAGCGCAAAATTTCCTCATCTCGCATTGAGGTGATAATTTTGTGCTGTTTCTCGAATTGCGGTTGGAAGCTGGGCGGGTTTCTCGAGTTGCGACGAGGACCTCAGGAACTTACTCGAGTTACTTCAGGGAAGTCAGGTCCCCTTTTGTGCCAGAGAAGAAACTTCCATATTACTCTCAAGCCCTTTAATGGGAATAGGTCCTTTTCTCGAGTTGAGTCCATAAAGTGTGTTCTCCTCTCCAATGGGGACGGATGTTAGGAAACTTTTTGAATGGCATAAAGTGTGTCAAGTACCTTTTGCCTTTAAACGGGAATGTGGGATTTCTCTTGAGATGCTGCAGCGCAAAATGACCTCATCTCCCATTGAGGGGTTAATTTGGTGGTGTTTCTCTAGTTGCGGCGGGAAGCACGGGGTAGTTCTGGAGTTCTGATGGGGACCTCAGGACCTCACTCGGTTTGCTTCAGGGAAGTCACATCCCCATTTTTGTTGGAAGGGCAACTTCCGGATTACTCTCGAGCCGATAAATGGGAATATAGCGTCTACTCGATTTGAGTCCATAAAGTGTGTTCTCCTCTCCAATGAGGATGGATGTTAGGGACCATTCTGAGTCGCCTGAAGGGAGTCAAGTACCATTTTGCCTTTCAAGCGGGAATGTGTGATTTCTCTTGAGCTTCTGCAGTGCAAAATTTCCTCATCTCACATAGAGGGGATAATTTTTTGGTGTTTATCGAATTGCGGCCGGAACCTGAGGGTACTCCTTGAGTTGCGACAGGGACTTCAGGAAATCGCTCGGGTTGCTTCAAGGAAGTCAAGCCCCTTTTGTGTTGCAAGGGGGACTTCCGGATTCCTCTCGAGCCCTTTACTGGGAATAGGGCCTCTTCTCGAGTTGCGTCCATAAAGTGTGTTCTCCTCTCCAATGGGGATGGAAGTTAGGGATCTTTCTAAGTGGTAAAAAGTGTGTCAAGTACACTTTTGCCTTTCAAGCGGGAATGTGGGATTTCTCTTGAGATTCTGCAGCGCAAAATTACCTCATCTCGCATTGAGGGGATAATTTGGAGGTGTTTCACGAGTTGCGGCAGGAAGCAGGGTGTAATACTTGACTTGCGACGGGGACCTTAGGAACTGGTTCGAGTTGCTTCATTGAAGTCAAATCCCGTTTTGTGTTGAAAGTGGAACTTCCGGATTACTCTCGAGCCATTAAATAGGAATATTGCCTCTACTCGATTTGACTCCATTAATTGAGTTCTCCTCTCTAATGAGGACGGATGTTAGGGAACATTCTGAGTCGCCTCAAGGGAGTCAAGTACCCTTTTGCCTTTCAAGCGGGAATGTGGGATTTCTCTTTAATTTCTGCAGCGCAAAATTTCCTCATCTCGCATTGAAGGGATAATTTTGTGGTGTTTCTCGAATTGCGGTTGGAAGCTGGGGGGATTTCTCGAGTTGAGACGAGGACCTCAGGAACTTACTCGAGGTACTTCAGGGAAGTCAGTTCCCCTTTTGTGCTACAAGGGGGACTTCCGGATTACAATTTAGTCCTTTAATGGGAATAGGGCCTCTTCTCGAGTTGAGTCCATAAAGTGTGTTCTCCTCTCCAATGGGGACTGTGTTAGTGAACTTTCTGAATGGCATAAAGTGTGTGAAGTACCCTTTTGCTTTTCAAGCGGGAATGTGGGATTTCTCTTGAAATTCTGCAGCGAAAAATTACCTCATCTCACATTGAGGGGATAATTTTGTGGTGTTTCAAGAATTGCGGCGGGATACTGGGGGTACTTCTCGTGTTGCGAGGTGGACTTCAGGAATTCACTCGAGTTACTTCAGGGAAGTCAGGTCCCATTTTGTGCTGGAAGGGGAAATTCCGGATTACTCTCGAGCCGTTAGACAGGAATATTGCCTCTTCTCGATTTGAGTCCATGAAGTGTGTTCTCCTCTCCACTGAAGATGGATGTTAGGGAGCATTCTGAGTCGCCTAAAGGGAGTCAAGTACACTTTTGCCTTTCAAGCGGGAATGTGGGATTTCTCTTGAGATTTTGCAGCGCAAAATTTCCTCACCTCGCATTGAGGGGTAATTTTGTGGAGTTTCTCGAGTTGCGGAAGGAAGCAGGGGGTACTCTTGAATTGCAACGTGGGCCTCAGGAACTCGCTCTGGTTTCTTCAGGTAAGTCAAGTCCCCTTTTGTGTTGGAAGGGGAACTTCCGGATTACTCTCCAGCTGTTAAATGGGAATATTGCCTCTTCTCGATTTGAGTCGACAAGTGTGTTCTCCTCTCCTCTGAAGAGGGATGTTAGGGACCATTCTGAGTCACCTAAAGTGACTCAAGTACCCTTTTGCCTTTCAATTGGGAATGTGGGATTTCTCTAGAGATTCTGCACTGCAAAATTTCCTCATCTCGCATTGAGGTGATAATTTTGTGCTGTTTCTCGAATTGCGGTTGGAAGCTGGGGGGGGTTATCGAGTTGCGACGAGGACCTCAGGAACTCACTCGAGTTACTTCAGGGAAGTCAGGTGCCATTTTCTTCCAGAGGAGAAACTTCCGGATTACTCTCGAGCCCTTTAATGGGAATAGGACCTCTTCTCGAGTTGAGTCCACAAAGATTTTTCTCCTCTCCAATGGGGACGGATGTTAGGGAACTTTCTGAGGGGCATAAAGTGTGTCAAGTCCCCTTTTGCCTTTCAAGCGGGAATGTGGGTTTTCTCTTGAGATGCTGCAGCGCAAAATTACCTCATCTCGCATTGAGGAGAAAATTTTGTGCTGTTTCTATAGTTGCGGCGGGAAGCAGGGTGTACTTCTGGAGTTCCGATGGGGACCTCAGGACCTCGCTCGGGTTGCTTCAGGGAAGTCACATCGCCTTTTGTGTTGGAAGGGCAATTTCAGTATTACTCTCGAGCCGATAAATGGAAATATTGCGTCTACTCGATTTGAGTCCATTCAGTGTGTTCTCCTCTCCACTGAGGACGGATGTTAGGGACCATTCTGAGTCGCCTGAAGGGAGTCAAGTACCATTTTGCCTTTCAAACGGGAATGTGGGATTTCTCTTGAGCTTCTGCAGCGCAAAATTTCCTCATCTCGCATTAATGGGATAATTTTGTGGTGTTTCTCGAATTGCGGTTGGAAGCTGGGGGGATTTCTTGAGTTGCGACGAGGAACTCAGGAACTTACTCGAGTTACTTCAGGGAAGTCACGTCCCCTTTTGTGCTGGAAGGGGGACTTTTGGATTTCAATCGAGTCCTTTAATGGGAATAGGGCCTCTTCTCGAGTTGAGTCCATAAAGTGTGTTTTCCTCTCCAATGGGAACGGATGTTAGGGAACTTTCTGAATGGCATAAAGTGTGTCAAGTACCCTTTTGCTTTTCAAGCGGGAATGTGGGATTTCTCTTGAAATTCTGCAGCAAAAAATTTCCTCATCTCACATTGACGGGATAATTTTGTGGTGTTTCACGAATTGCGGCGGGATACTGGGGGTACTTCTCGAGTTGTGAGGTGAACTTCAGTTACTCACTCGAGGTACTTCAGGGAACTCAGGTCACATTTTGTGCTGGAAGGGGAACTTCCGGATTACTCTCGAGCCGATAAACGGGAATATTGCATCTACTCGATTTGAGTCCATTAAATGTGTTCTCCTCTCCACTGAGGATGGAAGTTAGGGACCATTCTGAGTCGCCTGAAGGGAGTCAAGTACCATTTTGCCTTTCAAGCGGGAATGTGTGATTTCGCTTGAGATTCTGCAGCGCAAAATTTCCTCATCTCGCATTGAGGGGATAATTTTTTGGTGTTTCTCGAATTGCGGCCGGAACCTGAGGGTACTTCTCGAGTTGCGATGGGGACTTCAGGAAATCGCTCGGGTTGCTTCAGGGAAGTCAGATCCCCTTTGGTGTTCGAAGAGGAACTTCCGGTTTACTCTCGAGCAGTTAATTGGGAATAGGGGGTCATCTAGAATTGAGTCCGTAAAATGTGCCCTCCTTTCCAATGTGGACTGATGTTAGTGAAATTTCTGAGTCGCAAAAGCGGTGTCAAGTACACTTTTGCCTTTCAAGAGGAAATGTGCAATTTCTCTTGAGATTCTGCATCGCCAAATTTCCTCATCTCGCATTGAGGGGATAATTTTGTGGTGTTTCTCGAGTTGCGTCGCGAAGCTGGGGGTAATTCTCGAGTTGCGACGGGAACCTCAGGAACTAGCTCGGGTTGCTTCAGGGAAGTTAGGTCCCCTTTAGTGTTGGAAGGGAAACTTCCGGTTTACACTCGAGCCCTTAAATGTGAACAGGTGCTGATCTCCAATTGAGTCCATAAATTGTTTTCTCCTCTCCCATGGGGACGGCTATGCGAGGGAATTTTCAGAATCGAATAAAGGATGTTAAGTACCTTTTTGCCTTTCAAGATGGAATGTGGTATTACTCTTGAGATTCTGCATCACAAAATTTCCTCATCTTGCATTGAGGGGATAATTTCGTGGTGTTTCTCGAGTTGTGGTGGGAAGCTCGGGGTACTTCTCGAGTTGCAACGGGGACCTCAGGAACACGCTCGGGTTGCTACAGGGAAGTCAGGTCCCCTTTGGTGTTTGAAGGGGAAATTCCGGTTTTCTCTCGAGCCCTTCAGTGTGAACAGGGGCTCATCTCGAATTGAGTCCATAAAGTGTGTTCTCCTCTCCAACGGGGACGGGTGTATGAGGGAACATTCTGTGTCGAATAAAGGGTCTCAAGTACCTTTTTGCCTTTCAAGAGGGAATGTGGTATTTCTTTTGATATTCTGCATCGCAAAATTTCCTCACCTCGCATTGAGGGGATAATTTTGTTGGGTTTCTCGAGTTGCGGCGGGAAGCTGGGGGTACTTCTCGAGTTGCGACGGGGACCTCAGGAACTCGCTCGGGTTGCTTCAGGGAGGTCAGGTCCCCTTTTGTGCTGGAAGGGGAACTTCCGGATTACCCTCGAGCCCTGAAATGGGAATAGGGACTCTTCTGGAGTTGAGTCCATAAAGTGTGTTCTCCTCTCCAATGGGACAGATGGTAGGGAACTTTCTGAGTGGCATAAAATGTGTCAAGTACCATTTTGCCTTTCAAGTGGGAATGTGGGATTTCACTTGACATTCTGCAGCGCAAAATTACCTCATCTCGCATTGACGGGATAATTTTGTGGTGTCTATAGTGTTGCGGCAGGAACCTTGAGGTATTTCTCGAGTTTTGATGGGTACCTCAGGAACTCGCTCTGGTTTCTCAGGAAAGTTAGGTCCCCTTTTTTGTTGGAAGGGGAACTCACGATTACTCTCGAGCCCTTAAATGGGAATAGGGCCTCTTCTCGAATTGACTCCATAATGTGTGTTCTCCTCTCCAATGGGGATGGATGTTAGGGAACTCTCTGAGTGGTATAAAGTGTGTCAAGTACACTTTTGCCTTTCAAGTGGAAATGCGGTATTTCTCTTGAGATTCTGCAGTGCAAAATTTCCTCATGTCGCTTGAGGGGATAATTTTGTGGTGTTTCTCGTAATGCAGCGGGAAGCTGGGGGTTCTTCTCCGGCTGCGACGGGGACCTCAGGAACTCACTCGAGTTACTTCAGGGAAGTCAGGTCCCCTTCTGTGCTGGAAGGGGAACTTCCGGATTACTCTGGATCCCTTTAATGGGAATAGGGTCCCTTCTCAAGTTGAGTACAGAAAGTGTGTTCTCCTCTCCAATGGGGATGGATCTTAGGGAACTTTTTGAGTGGTATAAAGTGTGTCAAGTACACTTTTGCCTTTCAAGCGGGAATGTGGGATTTCACTTGATATTCTGCAGTGCAAAATTACCTCATCTCGCATTGACGGGATAATTTTGTGGTGTCTCGCGTTTTGAAGCGGGAATCTTGGGGTATTTCTCGAGTTGCGTCTGGGACCTCATGAACTCTCTCCGGTTTCTTCAGGGAAGTCAGGTCCCCTTTTGTGATGGAAGGGGAACATCTGGATTGCTCTCGAGCCCTTTAATGGGAATAGGGCCTCTTCTCGAGTTGAGTCCATAAAGTGTGTTCTGCTCTCCAATGGGGACGGATATTAGGGAACATTCTGAGTGGCATAAAGTGTGTCAAGTACACTTTTGCCTTTCAGGCAGGAATGTGGGATTTCTCTTGAAATTTTGCAAGGCAAAATTTCCTCATCACTCATTAAGGGGATAATTTTGTGGTGTTTCTCGAATTGCGGTGGGAAGCTGGGTGTACTTCTCTATTTGCGACGGGGACCTCAGGAACTCACTGGAGTTACTTCAGGGAAGTCAGGTCCCCTTTTGTGCTGGAAGGGGAACTTCCGTATTACTCTCCAGCCCTGAATTGGGAATAGGGCCTCTTCTCAAGTTGAGTCCATAAAGTGGGTTTTTCTCTCCAATGGGGATGGATCCTAGGGAACTTTCTGAGTGGTATAAATTGTGTCAAGTACACTTTTTCCTTTCAAGCGGGAATGTGGTATTTCTCTTGAGATTCTGCAGCGCAAAATTTCGTCATCTCGCATTGAGGGGATAGTTTTGTGGTGTTTCCTGAGTTGCGGCGGAAAGCTTGGGGTACTTCTCGAGTTGCGACGGGGACCTCAAAACTCGCTCGGGTTGCTTCAGGGAAGTCAGGTCCCTTTTGGTGTTGGAAGGGGAACTTCCGGTTTACTCTCGAGTCGTTAAATTTGAATATGGGCTCATCTCGAATTGAGTCCATAAAGTGTGATCTCCTCTCCAATGGGGACGGCTGTGTGAGGGAACTTTCTGAATCGCATTAAGGGTGTCAAGTACCCTTTTGCCTTTCGAGAGGGAATGTGGTATTTTTTTTTTTGAGATTCTGCTGTGAAAAATTTCCTCATCTCGCATTGAGGGAGTAATTTTGTGGTGTTTCTCGAGTTGCGGAGGGAAGCTGGGGGTGCTTCTTGGGTTGCTACGGAGACCTCAGGATGTCGTTCGGGTTGCTTCAGGGAAGTCAGGTCCCCTTTGATGTTGGAAGGGGAACTTCCGGTTTACTCTCGAACCCTTAAATGTGAACAGGAGCTAATCTCGAATTCAGTCCTTAGAGTGTGTTCTCCTCCCCAATGGGGACAGCTGTATGAGGGAACATTCTCAGTCGAATAAAGGGTGTCAAGTAGCTTTTGGCCTTTCAAGAGGGAATGTGGTATTTCTCTTGAGATTCTACCTGGCAAAATGTCCTCATCTAGCATTGAGGGAATAATTTTTTGTGTTTATCGAGTTCCGGTGGGAAGTTGGGAGTACTTCTCAAGTTTCGACGGGGACCTCAGGAACTCGCTCGGGTTGCTTCAGGGAAGTCAAGTCCGCTTTTTTGTTGGAAGGGGAACTTCCGGATTACTCTCGAGCCATTAAAAGGGAATATTGCCTCCTCTCCATTTGAGTCCATAAAATGTGTTCTCCTCTCCACTGAGGACAGATGTTAGGGTACATTCTGAGTCGTATAAAGGGAGTCAAGTACCCTTTTGCCTTTCAGGCGAGAATGTGGGATTTCTCTTGAGATTCTGCAGGGTAAAATTTGCTCATCTCGCATTGAGGTGATAATATTGTGTTGTTTCTCGAGTTGCGGCGGGAAGCATGGGATACTTTTCGAGTTGAGCCAGGAACCTCAGGAACTCGCTCAGGTTGCTCAGGGAAGTCAAGTCCTTTTCGTTTTGGAAGGGTTACTTCTTGATTACTCTCTACCCTTTAAATAGGAATATTGCCTCTTTTTGATTTGACTCCATGAAGTGTGTTTTCCTCTCCACTGAGGAAGGATGTTAGGGAACATTCTGAGTCGCATAAAGGGAGTCAAGTACCCTTTTGCCTTTGAAGTGGGAATGTGGAATATCTCTTGAGATTCTGCAGCGCAAAATTTCCTCCTCGCTTTGAGGGGATAATTTTATGATGTTTCTCGTATTTGGCGGGTAGCTGGGGGTACTTCTGAAGTTGTCACGGGAACCTCAAGGACTCACTCCAGTTACTTCAGGGAAGTCAGGTCCCCTTTTGTGCTGGAAGGGGAACTTACAGATTACTCTCGAGCTCTTTAATGGGAATAGGGGCTCTTCAGTTGAATCCATAAAATGTGTTCACCTCTCCAATGGGGAAGGATGTTAGGGAACTTTCTGAGTGGCATAAAGTGTGGCAAGAACGCTTTTGCCTTTCGAGCGGGAATGTGGGATTTCTCTTGAGATTCTGCAGGGCAAAATTTCCTCATCTCGCATTGAGGGGATAATTTTGTGGTGTTTCTTGAGTTGTGGCGGGAACCAGGGGGTATTTCTATAGTTGTGTCGGGGACCTCAGAAACTCGCTCGGGTTGCTACAGTGAAGTCAAGTCCCCTTTTGTGTTGGAAGGGGAACTTCCGGATTACTCTCGTGCTGTTCAACGGGTATAATACATCTTCTCGATTTGATTCCATAAAGTGTTTTTTCCTCTCCACTGAGGAATGATGTTAGGCAACATTCTCAGTCGCCTAAAGGGAGTCATGTTGCCTTTTACCTTTCAAGAGTGAATGTGGAATTTCTCTTGAGATTCTGCAGAGCAAAATTTCCTCATCTCGCATTGAGGGGATATTTTGTGGTATTTCTCGAGTTGCAGCGGGAAGCTGGGTGTACTTCTAGAGTTGCGACGGGGACCTCAGGAAGTCGCTCAAGTGGCTTCAGGGAAGTCAGGTCCCCTTTGGTGTTGGAAGGGGAACTTCAGGTTTCCTCTTGAGCCGTTAAATGGGAATAGGGGCTCATCTCGAATTGAGTCCATAAAGTGTGTTCTCCTATCCAATGGGGACAGATGTTAGGGAACTTTCTGAGTGGCATAAAGTGTGTCAAGTACACTTTTGCCTTTCAAGTGGAAATGCGGTATTTCTCTTGAGATTCTGCAGTGCAAAATTTCCTCATGTCGCTTGAGGGGATAATTTTGTGGTGTTTCTCGTAATGCAGCGGGAAGCTGGGGGTTCTTCTCCGGCTGCGACGGGGACCTCAGGAACTCACTCGAGTTACTTCAGGGAAGTCAGGTCCCCTTCTGTGCTGGAAGGGGAACTTCCGGATTACTCTGGATCCCTTTAATGGGAATAGGGTCCCTTCTCAAGTTGAGTACAGAAAGTGTGTTCTCCTCTCCAATGGGGATGGATCTTAGGGAACTTTTTGAGTGGTATAAAGTGTGTCAAGTACACTTTTGCCTTTCAAGCGGGAATGTGGGATTTCACTTGATATTCTGCAGTGCAAAATTACCTCATCTCGCATTGACGGGATAATTTTGTGGTGTCTCGCGTTTTGAAGCGGGAATCTTGGGGTATTTCTCGAGTTGCGTCTGGGACCTCATGAACTCTCTCCGGTTTCTTCAGGGAAGTCAGGTCCCCTTTTGTGATGGAAGGGGAACATCTGGATTGCTCTCGAGCCCTTTAATGGGAATAGGGCCTCTTCTCGAGTTGAGTCCATAAAGTGTGTTCTGCTCTCCAATGGGGACGGATATTAGGGAACATTCTGAGTGGCATAAAGTGTGTCAAGTACACTTTTGCCTTTCAGGCAGGAATGTGGGATTTCTCTTGAAATTTTGCAAGGCAAAATTTCCTCATCACTCATTAAGGGGATAATTTTGTGGTGTTTCTCGAATTGCGGTGGGAAGCTGGGTGTACTTCTCTATTTGCGACGGGGACCTCAGGAACTCACTGGAGTTACTTCAGGGAAGTCAGGTCCCCTTTTGTGCTGGAAGGGGAACTTCCGTATTACTCTCCAGCCCTGAATTGGGAATAGGGCCTCTTCTCAAGTTGAGTCCATAAAGTGGGTTTTTCTCTCCAATGGGGATGGATCCTAGGGAACTTTCTGAGTGGTATAAATTGTGTCAAGTACACTTTTTCCTTTCAAGCGGGAATGTGGTATTTCTCTTGAGATTCTGCAGCGCAAAATTTCGTCATCTCGCATTGAGGGGATAGTTTTGTGGTGTTTCCTGAGTTGCGGCGGAAAGCTTGGGGTACTTCTCGAGTTGCGACGGGGACCTCAAAACTCGCTCGGGTTGCTTCAGGGAAGTCAGGTCCCTTTTGGTGTTGGAAGGGGAACTTCCGGTTTACTCTCGAGTCGTTAAATTTGAATATGGGCTCATCTCGAATTGAGTCCATAAAGTGTGATCTCCTCTCCAATGGGGACGGCTGTGTGAGGGAACTTTCTGAATCGCATTAAGGGTGTCAAGTACCCTTTTGCCTTTCGAGAGGGAATGTGGTATTTTTTTTTTTGAGATTCTGCTGTGAAAAATTTCCTCATCTCGCATTGAGGGAGTAATTTTGTGGTGTTTCTCGAGTTGCGGAGGGAAGCTGGGGGTGCTTCTTGGGTTGCTACGGAGACCTCAGGATGTCGTTCGGGTTGCTTCAGGGAAGTCAGGTCCCCTTTGATGTTGGAAGGGGAACTTCCGGTTTACTCTCGAACCCTTAAATGTGAACAGGAGCTAATCTCGAATTCAGTCCTTAGAGTGTGTTCTCCTCCCCAATGGGGACAGCTGTATGAGGGAACATTCTCAGTCGAATAAAGGGTGTCAAGTAGCTTTTGGCCTTTCAAGAGGGAATGTGGTATTTCTCTTGAGATTCTACCTGGCAAAATGTCCTCATCTAGCATTGAGGGAATAATTTTTTGTGTTTATCGAGTTCCGGTGGGAAGTTGGGAGTACTTCTCAAGTTTCGACGGGGACCTCAGGAACTCGCTCGGGTTGCTTCAGGGAAGTCAAGTCCGCTTTTTTGTTGGAAGGGGAACTTCCGGATTACTCTCGAGCCATTAAAAGGGAATATTGCCTCCTCTCCATTTGAGTCCATAAAATGTGTTCTCCTCTCCACTGAGGACAGATGTTAGGGTACATTCTGAGTCGTATAAAGGGAGTCAAGTACCCTTTTGCCTTTCAGGCGAGAATGTGGGATTTCTCTTGAGATTCTGCAGGGTAAAATTTGCTCATCTCGCATTGAGGTGATAATATTGTGTTGTTTCTCGAGTTGCGGCGGGAAGCATGGGATACTTTTCGAGTTGAGCCAGGAACCTCAGGAACTCGCTCAGGTTGCTCAGGGAAGTCAAGTCCTTTTCGTTTTGGAAGGGTTACTTCTTGATTACTCTCTACCCTTTAAATAGGAATATTGCCTCTTTTTGATTTGACTCCATGAAGTGTGTTTTCCTCTCCACTGAGGAAGGATGTTAGGGAACATTCTGAGTCGCATAAAGGGAGTCAAGTACCCTTTTGCCTTTGAAGTGGGAATGTGGAATATCTCTTGAGATTCTGCAGCGCAAAATTTCCTCCTCGCTTTGAGGGGATAATTTTATGATGTTTCTCGTATTTGGCGGGTAGCTGGGGGTACTTCTGAAGTTGTCACGGGAACCTCAAGGACTCACTCCAGTTACTTCAGGGAAGTCAGGTCCCCTTTTGTGCTGGAAGGGGAACTTACAGATTACTCTCGAGCTCTTTAATGGGAATAGGGGCTCTTCAGTTGAATCCATAAAATGTGTTCACCTCTCCAATGGGGAAGGATGTTAGGGAACTTTCTGAGTGGCATAAAGTGTGGCAAGAACGCTTTTGCCTTTCGAGCGGGAATGTGGGATTTCTCTTGAGATTCTGCAGGGCAAAATTTCCTCATCTCGCATTGAGGGGATAATTTTGTGGTGTTTCTTGAGTTGTGGCGGGAACCAGGGGGTATTTCTATAGTTGTGTCGGGGACCTCAGAAACTCGCTCGGGTTGCTACAGTGAAGTCAAGTCCCCTTTTGTGTTGGAAGGGGAACTTCCGGATTACTCTCGTGCTGTTCAACGGGTATAATACATCTTCTCGATTTGATTCCATAAAGTGTTTTTTCCTCTCCACTGAGGAATGATGTTAGGCAACATTCTCAGTCGCCTAAAGGGAGTCATGTTGCCTTTTACCTTTCAAGAGTGAATGTGGAATTTCTCTTGAGATTCTGCAGAGCAAAATTTCCTCATCTCGCATTGAGGGGATATTTTGTGGTATTTCTCGAGTTGCAGCGGGAAGCTGGGTGTACTTCTAGAGTTGCGACGGGGACCTCAGGAAGTCGCTCAAGTGGCTTCAGGGAAGTCAGGTCCCCTTTGGTGTTGGAAGGGGAACTTCAGGTTTCCTCTTGAGCCGTTAAATGGGAATAGGGGCTCATCTCGAATTGAGTCCATAAAGTGTGTTCTCCTATCCAATGGGGACAGATGTTAGGGAACTTTCTGAGTGGCATAAAGTGTGTCAAGTACACTTTTGCCTTTCAAGTGGAAATGCGGTATTTCTCTTGAGATTCTGCAGTGCAAAATTTCCTCATGTCGCTTGAGGGGATAATTTTGTGGTGTTTCTCGTAATGCAGCGGGAAGCTGGGGGTTCTTCTCCGGCTGCGACGGGGACCTCAGGAACTCACTCGAGTTACTTCAGGGAAGTCAGGTCCCCTTCTGTGCTGGAAGGGGAACTTCCGGATTACTCTGGATCCCTTTAATGGGAATAGGGTCCCTTCTCAAGTTGAGTACAGAAAGTGTGTTCTCCTCTCCAATGGGGATGGATCTTAGGGAACTTTTTGAGTGGTATAAAGTGTGTCAAGTACACTTTTGCCTTTCAAGCGGGAATGTGGGATTTCACTTGATATTCTGCAGTGCAAAATTACCTCATCTCGCATTGACGGGATAATTTTGTGGTGTCTCGCGTTTTGAAGCGGGAATCTTGGGGTATTTCTCGAGTTGCGTCTGGGACCTCATGAACTCTCTCCGGTTTCTTCAGGGAAGTCAGGTCCCCTTTTGTGATGGAAGGGGAACATCTGGATTGCTCTCGAGCCCTTTAATGGGAATAGGGCCTCTTCTCGAGTTGAGTCCATAAAGTGTGTTCTGCTCTCCAATGGGGACGGATATTAGGGAACATTCTGAGTGGCATAAAGTGTGTCAAGTACACTTTTGCCTTTCAGGCAGGAATGTGGGATTTCTCTTGAAATTTTGCAAGGCAAAATTTCCTCATCACTCATTAAGGGGATAATTTTGTGGTGTTTCTCGAATTGCGGTGGGAAGCTGGGTGTACTTCTCTATTTGCGACGGGGACCTCAGGAACTCACTGGAGTTACTTCAGGGAAGTCAGGTCCCCTTTTGTGCTGGAAGGGGAACTTCCGTATTACTCTCCAGCCCTGAATTGGGAATAGGGCCTCTTCTCAAGTTGAGTCCATAAAGTGGGTTTTTCTCTCCAATGGGGATGGATCCTAGGGAACTTTCTGAGTGGTATAAATTGTGTCAAGTACACTTTTTCCTTTCAAGCGGGAATGTGGTATTTCTCTTGAGATTCTGCAGCGCAAAATTTCGTCATCTCGCATTGAGGGGATAGTTTTGTGGTGTTTCCTGAGTTGCGGCGGAAAGCTTGGGGTACTTCTCGAGTTGCGACGGGGACCTCAAAACTCGCTCGGGTTGCTTCAGGGAAGTCAGGTCCCTTTTGGTGTTGGAAGGGGAACTTCCGGTTTACTCTCGAGTCGTTAAATTTGAATATGGGCTCATCTCGAATTGAGTCCATAAAGTGTGATCTCCTCTCCAATGGGGACGGCTGTGTGAGGGAACTTTCTGAATCGCATTAAGGGTGTCAAGTACCCTTTTGCCTTTCGAGAGGGAATGTGGTATTTTTTTTTTTGAGATTCTGCTGTGAAAAATTTCCTCATCTCGCATTGAGGGAGTAATTTTGTGGTGTTTCTCGAGTTGCGGAGGGAAGCTGGGGGTGCTTCTTGGGTTGCTACGGAGACCTCAGGATGTCGTTCGGGTTGCTTCAGGGAAGTCAGGTCCCCTTTGATGTTGGAAGGGGAACTTCCGGTTTACTCTCGAACCCTTAAATGTGAACAGGAGCTAATCTCGAATTCAGTCCTTAGAGTGTGTTCTCCTCCCCAATGGGGACAGCTGTATGAGGGAACATTCTCAGTCGAATAAAGGGTGTCAAGTAGCTTTTGGCCTTTCAAGAGGGAATGTGGTATTTCTCTTGAGATTCTACCTGGCAAAATGTCCTCATCTAGCATTGAGGGAATAATTTTTTGTGTTTATCGAGTTCCGGTGGGAAGTTGGGAGTACTTCTCAAGTTTCGACGGGGACCTCAGGAACTCGCTCGGGTTGCTTCAGGGAAGTCAAGTCCGCTTTTTTGTTGGAAGGGGAACTTCCGGATTACTCTCGAGCCATTAAAAGGGAATATTGCCTCCTCTCCATTTGAGTCCATAAAATGTGTTCTCCTCTCCACTGAGGACAGATGTTAGGGTACATTCTGAGTCGTATAAAGGGAGTCAAGTACCCTTTTGCCTTTCAGGCGAGAATGTGGGATTTCTCTTGAGATTCTGCAGGGTAAAATTTGCTCATCTCGCATTGAGGTGATAATATTGTGTTGTTTCTCGAGTTGCGGCGGGAAGCATGGGATACTTTTCGAGTTGAGCCAGGAACCTCAGGAACTCGCTCAGGTTGCTCAGGGAAGTCAAGTCCTTTTCGTTTTGGAAGGGTTACTTCTTGATTACTCTCTACCCTTTAAATAGGAATATTGCCTCTTTTTGATTTGACTCCATGAAGTGTGTTTTCCTCTCCACTGAGGAAGGATGTTAGGGAACATTCTGAGTCGCATAAAGGGAGTCAAGTACCCTTTTGCCTTTGAAGTGGGAATGTGGAATATCTCTTGAGATTCTGCAGCGCAAAATTTCCTCCTCGCTTTGAGGGGATAATTTTATGATGTTTCTCGTATTTGGCGGGTAGCTGGGGGTACTTCTGAAGTTGTCACGGGAACCTCAAGGACTCACTCCAGTTACTTCAGGGAAGTCAGGTCCCCTTTTGTGCTGGAAGGGGAACTTACAGATTACTCTCGAGCTCTTTAATGGGAATAGGGGCTCTTCAGTTGAATCCATAAAATGTGTTCACCTCTCCAATGGGGAAGGATGTTAGGGAACTTTCTGAGTGGCATAAAGTGTGGCAAGAACGCTTTTGCCTTTCGAGCGGGAATGTGGGATTTCTCTTGAGATTCTGCAGGGCAAAATTTCCTCATCTCGCATTGAGGGGATAATTTTGTGGTGTTTCTTGAGTTGTGGCGGGAACCAGGGGGTATTTCTATAGTTGTGTCGGGGACCTCAGAAACTCGCTCGGGTTGCTACAGTGAAGTCAAGTCCCCTTTTGTGTTGGAAGGGGAACTTCCGGATTACTCTCGTGCTGTTCAACGGGTATAATACATCTTCTCGATTTGATTCCATAAAGTGTTTTTTCCTCTCCACTGAGGAATGATGTTAGGCAACATTCTCAGTCGCCTAAAGGGAGTCATGTTGCCTTTTACCTTTCAAGAGTGAATGTGGAATTTCTCTTGAGATTCTGCAGAGCAAAATTTCCTCATCTCGCATTGAGGGGATATTTTGTGGTATTTCTCGAGTTGCAGCGGGAAGCTGGGTGTACTTCTAGAGTTGCGACGGGGACCTCAGGAAGTCGCTCAAGTGGCTTCAGGGAAGTCAGGTCCCCTTTGGTGTTGGAAGGGGAACTTCAGGTTTCCTCTTGAGCCGTTAAATGGGAATAGGGGCTCATCTCGAATTGAGTCCATAAAGTGTGTTCTCCTATCCAATGGGGACAGATGTTAGGGAACTTTCTGAGTGGCATAAAGTGTGTCAAGTACGCTTTTGCCTTTCAATCGGGAATGTGGGATTTCTCTTGAGATTCTGCAGCGCAAAATTTCCTCATCTCGCATTGAGGGGATAATTTTTTGGTGTTTCTCGAGTTGTGGCAGGAAGCAGAGAGTACTTCTCTAGTTCCAGCGGGGACCTCAGGAACTCCCTCAGGTTGCTTCAAGGAAGTAAAGTCCCCATTGGTGTTGGAAGGGGAACTTCCGGATGACTCTTGAGCTGTTAAATGTGAGTAATGCCTCTTCTCGATTTGAGTCCATAAAGTGTGTTTTCCTCTCTACTGAGAAAGGATGTTAGGGAACATTCTGAGTCACCTCAAGGGAGTCAGGTACCCTTTTGCCTTTCAAGCAGGAATGTGGGATTTCTCTTGAGATTCTGCAGCGCAAAATTTCCTCATCTCGCATTGAGGGGATAATTTTGTGTTGTCTCTCGAGTTGTGATGGATACCTCAGGAACTTTCTCGAGTTACTTCAGGGATTCAGGCCCCTTTTTTCCTGGAAGGAGAACTTCCGGATTACTCTTGAGCCCGTTAATGGGAATAGGGCCTCTTCTGGAGTTGAATCCATAAAGTCTGTTATCCTCTCCACTGAGGACGAATGTTAGGGACCATTCTGAATCGCCTAAAGGGAGTCAAGTACTCTTTGCCTTTCAAGCGGAAATGTTGAATTTCTCTTGAGATTCTGCAGGGCAAAATTTGCTCATCTCACTTTGTGGGGATAATTTTGTGGTGTTTCTCGAGTTGTGGCAGGAAGCAGGGGGTACTTCTCTAGTTGCAGCAGGGACCTCAGGAACTCGCTCGGGTTGCTTCAGGGAAATCAAGTCCCCTTTTGTGTTGGAAGGGGAACTTCCGGTTTACTCTGGAGCTGTTAAATGGGAATAATGCCTCTTCTGGATTTGAGTCAATAAAGTGTGTTTTCCTCTCCACTGAGGAAGGAAGTTAGGGAACATTCGGAGTCGCCTAAAGGGAGTCAAGTACTCTTTGTCTTTCAAGCGGAAATGTTGGATTTCACTTGAGATTCTGCAGTGCAAAATTTTCTCATCTCACATTGAGGGGATAATTTTGTGTTGTTTCTCGAATTGTGGCCGGAAGCTGGGGGTACTTCTCCAGTTGCCACGGGGACCTCAGGAACTCGCTCGGGTTGCTTCAGGGAAGTCAAGTCCCCTTTTGTGTTGAAAGGGGAACTTCCGGATTACTCTCCAGCCCTTAAATAGGAATATTGCCTCTTCTCGACTTGAGTCCATAAAGTGTGTTCTCCTCTCCAATGAGGACGGTTTTAGGGGCCATTCTGAGTCGCCTAAAGGGAGTCAAGTACCCTTGTGCATTTGAAGCGGGAATGTCGGATTTCTCTTGAGATTCTGCAGCAAAAATTTACCTCATCTCGCATTGAGAGCATAATTCTGTGGTGTTTCTCGAGTTGCTGCGGGAAGCAGGGTTTACTTCTCGAGTTTCGACGGGGAACTCAGGACTCGCTCGGGTTGCTTGAGGGAAGTAAAGTCCCCTTGTGTGTTGGAAGAGGAACTTCCAGATTACTCTCGAGCTGTTAAATGGGAATATTGCCTCTTCTCGATTTGAGTCCATAAAGTGTGTTCTCCTCTCCACTGAGGAGGGATGTTAGGGACCATTTGGAGTCTCCTCAAGGGAGCCAAGTACACCTTTGCCTTTCAAGTGGGAATGTGGGATTTCTCTTGAAATTCTGCCGCGCAAAATTTCCTCATGTTGCATTGAGGGTATAATTTTGTGGTGTTACTCAAATTGCGGCAGGAAGCTGTGGGTACATCTCGAGGTGCCACTGGGACTTCAGGAACTCACTCGAGATACTTCAGGGAAGTCAGGTCCCCTTTTGTGCTGGAAGGGGAATTTCCGGTTACTCTGGAGCCGTTACATGGGAATATTGCCTCTTCTCGATTTGAGTCCATAAAGTGTGTTCTCCTCTCCACTGAGGACAGATGTTAGGGAACATTTGGAGTCGTATAAAGGGAGTCAAGTACTCTTTTGCTTTTCAAGCGGGAATGTGGGATTTTTCTTGAGATTGTGCAGCGCAAAATTTCCTCATCTCACATTGAGGGATAATTTTGTGGTGTTTCTAGAATTGCGGCGGGAAGCTCGGAGTACTTCTGGAGTTGCGACGGGGACCTCAGGAATTCACTCGAGTTACTACGGAGAAGTCAGGTCCCCTTTTTTGCTGGAGGGGGAATTTCCGGATTACTCTGGAGCCGTTAAATGGGATTATTGCCTCTTCTCGTTTTGAGCCCATAAAGTGTGTTATCCTCTCCACTGAGGATGGATGTTAGGGATCATTCTGAGTCGCATAAAGGGAGTCAAGTACCCTTTTGCCTTTCAAGCGGGAATGTGGGATTTCTCTTGAGATTACGCAGTGCAAAATTTCCTCATCTCGCATTGAGGGGATAATTTTGTGGTGTTTCTCCTATTGCAGAGGGAAGCTAGGGCTACTTCTCGAGTTGCGAAGGGGACCTCAGGAAATCACTCGAGTTACTGCAGGGAAGCCAGGTCCCCTTTTGTGCTGGACGGGGAACTTCCAGATTACTCTCGAGCCCTTTCATGGGAATAGGGGCTCTTCTGGAGTTGAGTCCATAAATTGTGTACGCTTCTGCAATGGGGACTAATTTTAGGTAACTTTCTTAAAGGCATAAAGTATGCCAAGTTCCCTTTTGCCTTTCAAGAGGGAATGTGGCATTTCCCTTGAGATTCTGCAGCGCAAAATTACCTCATGTCGCATTGAGGGGATAATATTTTGTTGTTTCTCGAGTTGTGGTGGGAAGTAGGGGATACTTCTAGAGTTGAAACGGGAACCTAAGGAACTCTCTCGGGTTGATCCAGGGAAGTCAAGTTCCCTTTTGTGTTGGAAGGGGAAGTCTTGATTACTCTTGAGCCTTTAAATGGGAATATTTCCTCTTCTCGATTTGAGTGCATGAAGAGTGTTCTCTCCACTGAGGATGGATGTTAGGGAACATTCTGAGTCGTATAAATGGAGTCAAGTACCCTTTTGCCTTTCAAGCAGTAATGTGAGATTTCTTTTGAGTTTCTGCAGCGCAAAATTTCCTCATCTCGCATCGAGACGATAATTTTGTGGTGTTTCTCGAATTGCAGCGGGAAGCTCCGGATACTTCTCGAATTGCGACGGGGACCTCAGGAACTCACTCGAGTTACTTCAGGGAAGTCAGGTCCCCTTTTCTGCTGGAAGGGGAACTTCCAGATTACTCTGCATCCCTTTAATTGGAATAGGGCCTCTTCTCTAGTTGAGTTCATAAAGTCTGTTGTTCTCTCCAATGGGGACGAATGTTAGGGAACTTTCTGAGTGGTATTAAGTTTTTCAAGTACCCTTTTGCCTTTCAAGAGGGAATGTGGTATTTCTCTTGAGATTCTGCAGCGCAAAATTACCTCATCTCACAATGAGAGCATAATTTTGTGGTGTTTCTCGAGTTGCGGCAGGAATCATGGTGTACGTCTCCAGTTGCGACGGGGAACTCAGGACTCGCTCGGGTTGCTTCCAGGAATTTAAGTCCCCTTTTGTGTTGGAAGTGAAACTTCCGGTTAACTTTCGAGCTGTTAAATGGGAATATTGCCTCTTCTCAATTTGAGTCCGTAAAGTGTGCTCTCCTCTCCACTGAGGAGAGATATTAGGGACCATTCGGTGTCGCCTCAAGGGAGCCAAGTACACTTTGGCCTTTCAAGTGGGAATGTGGTATTTCTTTTGAAATTCTGCAGCGCAGAATTTCCTCATGTTGCATTGAGGGGATAATTTTGTGGTGTTTATGGAGTTGTGGCGGGCACCAGAGGGTATTTCTCTAGTTGTGACGGGGACCTCAGGAACTCGCTCGGGTTGCTTCAGGGAAGTCAAGTCCCCTTTTGTGTTGGAAGGGGAACTTCCGGATTACTCTCGTGCTGTTTAATGGGAATAAAATATCTTCTCGATTTGAGTTCATGAAGTGTGTTTTCCTCTCCACTGAGGAAGGATGTTAGGCAACATTTTGAGTCGCCTAAAGGGAGTCAAGTACACTTTTGCATTTCAAGCCGGATTGTGGGATTTCTCTTGAGATTCTGCAGCGTAAAATTTCCTCATCTCGCATTGACGGGATAATATTGTGTTGTTTCTTGAGTTGCGGCGGGAAGCATGGGGTACTTCTCAAGTTTAGCCGTGAACCTCAGGAACTCGCTCTGGTTGCTTCAGGGAAGTCAAGTCCTTTTTATGTTGGAAGGGGAACTTCTTTATTACTCTCTAGCCTTGAAATGGGAATATTGCCTCTTTTCGATTTGAGTCCATGAAGTGTGATTTCCTCTCCACTGAGGATGGATATTAGGGAACATTCTGAGTCGCATAAAGGGAGTCAAGTACCCTTTTGCCTTTCAAATGGGAATGTGGGATATCTCTTGAGATTTTGCCACGCAACATTTCCTCCTCGTTGTGAGGGGATAATTTTGTGATGTTTCTCGAATTTGGCAGGTAGCTTGGGGTACTTCTGAAGTTGCCACGGGGATTTCAGGAACTCACTTGAGTTACTTCAGGGAAGTCAGGTCCCCTTTTGTGCTGGAAGGGGAATTTCCGGGTTACTCTGGAGCCGTTACATGGGAATATTGCCTCTTCTCGATTTGAGTCCATAAAGTGTGTTCTCCTCTCCACTGAGGACAGATGTTAGGGAACATTTGGAGTCGTATAAAGGGATTCAAGTACTCTTTTGCCTTTCAAGCGGGAATGTGGGATTTTTCTTGAGATTGTGCAGCGCAAAATTTCCTCATCTCGCACTGAGGGGATAATTTTGTGGTGTTTCTCGAATTGCGGTGGCAAGCTGGGAGTACTTCTGGAGTTGCGAATGGGACCTCAGGAAATCACTCTAGTTACATCAGGGAATCAGGCCCCTTTTGTGCTGGAAGGAGAACTTCCGGATCACTCTTGAGCCCTTTAATGGGAATAGGGCCTCTTCTGGAGTTGAGTCCATAAAGTGTGTTATCCTCTCCACTGAGGATGAATTTTAGGGACCATTTTGAGTCGCCTAAAGGGAGTCAAGTACCCTTTTGCCTTTCAAGCAGAAATTTGGGATGTCTCTTGAGATTCTGCAGCACAAAATTTCCTCATCTCACATTGTGGGGATAATTTTGTGGTGTTTCTCGAGTTGTGATGGGGACCTCAGAAACTTACTCGAGCTACTTCAGGGAATCAGGTCACATTTGTGCTGGAAGGGAAAATTCCGGATTAGTCTCGAGCCCTTTAATGGGAATAGGGCTTCTTCTGGAGTTGAGTCCATAAAGTGTGTATGCCTCTCCAATGGGGACGGCTGTGTGAGGGAACTTTCTGAGTCGCATAAAGTGTGTCAAGTACACTTTTGCATTTCAAGCAGGAATGTGGGATTTCTCTTGAGATTCTGCATCGCAAAATTACCTCATCTCGCATTGAGGGGATAATTTTGTTTTGTTTCTCGAATTGCGGCGGGAAGCTAGGGGTACTTCTGGAGTTGCGATGGGGACCTCAGGAATTCACTCGAGTTACTTCAGGGAATCAGGCCCCTTTTGTGCTGGAAAGAGAACTTCCGGATTACTTTTGAGCCCTTTAATGGGAATCGGGCCTCTTCTGGAGTTGAGTCCATAAAGTGTGTTATCCTCTGCACTGAGGACGAATGTTAGGGACCATTCTGAGTCGCCTAAATGGAGTCAAGTACCCTTTTGCGTTTCAAGTGGAAATGTGGGATTTCTCTTGAGATTCTGCAGCGCAAAATTTCCTCATCTCGCATTGAGGGGATAATATTGTGATGCTTCTCGAATTGCGGCGGGAAGCTGTGGGTACTTCTCGAGTTGAAGCGGGGACCTCAGGAACTCACTCGGATTGCTTCAGGGAAGTCAAGTCCCCTTTTTTGTTGGAAGGGGAACTTCAGGAATAATCTCGAACCATTAAAAGGGAATATTGCCTCTTCTCCATTAGAGTCCATAAAATATGTTCTCCTCTCCACTGAGGATGGATGTTAGGTAGTATTCTGAATCGCATAAAGGGAGTAAAGTACCCTTTTGTCTTTCAAGCGGGAATGTGGGATTTCTCTTGAGATTCTGCAGAGCAAAATTTCCTCATCTCGTATTGAGGGGATAATTTTGTGGTGTTTCTCGAATTGCGGCGGGAAGATGGGGGTACTTCTAGATTTGCAACGAGGACCTCAGGAACACACTCCAGTTACTTTAGGGAAGTCATGTCCCCTTGTGTTCTTGAAGGGGAACTTCCGGATTACTGTGGAGCCCTGTAAATGAAATAGGGCCTCTTTGCGAATTGAGTCCATAAAGTGTGTTTTCCTCTCCAATATGGAAGGATGTTAGGGAACTTTCTGAGTGACATAAAGGGAGTCAAGTACGCTTTTACCTTTCAATTGGGAATGTTGGATTTCTCTTCAGATTCTGCAGCGCAAAGTTTCCTCATCTCGCATGGAGGAGATAATTTTGTGGTGTTTCCCGAATTTTGGCGGGAAGCTGGGGCTACTTCTTGAGTTTCAACGGGGACCTCAGGAACTCACTGGTGTTACTTCAGGGAAGTCAGGTCCCCTTTTGTGCTGGATGGAGAACTTCCGGATTACTCTCGAGCCCTTAAAGGGAATAGAGGCTCTTTTGGAATTGAATCCATAAATTGTGTACGCCTCTGCAATGGGGACGGATTTTAGGGAACTTTCTGAGGGGCATAAAGTATGGAAAGTTCCCTTTTGCCTTTAAAGCGTTAATGTGGGATTTCTCCTGAGATTCTGCAGCACAAAATAACCTCATGTCGCATTGAGGGGATAATGTTGTGTTTTTTCTCGAATTGCCGTGGGAAGTAGGGGATATTTCTGGAGTTGAAACGGGAAGCTTTAGGAACTCTCTCGGGTGGCTCCAGGGAAGTCAAGTCCCCTTTTGTGTTGGAAGGGGAACTTTTTGATTTCTCTTGAGCCTTTAGATGGGAATATTGCCTCTTCTCGATTTGAGTGCATGAAAAGAGTTTTCCTCTCCACTGAGGATGGATGTTAGGGAATATTCTGAATCGCATAAAGAGAGTCAAGTACCGTTTTGCCTTTCAAGAAGGAATGTGATATTTCTCTTGAGATTCTGCAGCGCAAAATTTCCTCATCTCGCATTGAGGCGATAATTTTGCAGTGTTTCTCTAGTTGCGGCGGGAAGCTGGGGGTACTTCTCGAGTTGCCATGGTGACCTCAGGAACTCGCTCGGGTTTCTTCAGGTAAGGCAGGTTCCCTTTTGTGTTGGAAAGTGCACTTCCGGTTTACTCTCCAGCCGTTAAATGGGAATAGGGCCTCATCTAGAATTGAGTCCATAAAGTGTGTTCTCCTCTCCTATGGGGACGGCTGTATGAGGGTACTTTCTGAGTCGAATAAAGGATGTCAAGTACCCTTTTGCCTTTCAAGCGGGAATGTGGTATTTCTCTTGAGATTCTGCAGTGCACAATTTCCTCATCTCGCATTGAGGGGATAATTTTGTTGTGTTTCTCGAGTTGCGACGGGATGCTGTTGTTGCTTCTCCAGTTGCAACGGGGACCTCAGGAAGTCGCTCGGGTTGCTTCAGGGAAGTCAGGTCCCCTTTTGTGTTGGAATGGGAACTTCCTGTTTACTTTCGAGCCGTTAATGGGGAATAGGGATTCATCTGGAGTTGAGTCCAAAAAGTGTTTTTTCCTCTCCAATGAATACGGCTGTGTGAGCGAACTTTCTGAGTCGCATAAAGTGTGTCAATTAAACTTTTGCCTTTCAAGCGGGTATTTGGGACTTCTCTTGAGATTTTGGAGCTCAAAATTTCCTCATCTCGCATTGAGGGGATAATTTTGTTGTGTCTTGAGTTTCAGCTTGGATCTGGGGGTACATCTCGAGTTGCAACGTGGACCTCAGGAGCTCGTTCATGTTGCTTCCGGGAAGTCAGATCCCTTTTTTTTGGAAGTGGAACTTCCGGATTACTCTCGAGCCCTTAAATGGGAATAGGGCCTCTTCTAGATTTGAGTCCATAAATTGTGTTCTCTGCTCCAATAAGGACAGGTGTTAGGAAGTGTGTCTAGTGCCCTTTTGCCTTTCAAGCGGTAATGTGGGATTTCTATTTAATTGTGCAGTGCCAAATTTCCTCATCTAACATTTAGCGGATAATTTTTTGGTGTTTCCCCTTTTGAAGCGGGAAGCTGGGGGTACTTCTCGAGTTGCGACAGGGACCTCAGGAAGTCACTTGTGTTGCTTCAGGGAAGTTAGTTACCCTTTTCTGCTGGAAAGGGAATTTCGGGATTTCTCTCGAGCCGTTAAATGGGAATAGGGCCTCTTCCCAAGTTGAGTCCATAAATTGTGTTCTCCTCTCCAATGGGGATGGCTGTGTGAGGGAATTTTCTGAGTCGCATAAAGGGTGTCAAATACAGTTTTGCCTTTCCAGTAGAACGTGGGATTTCTCTTGAATTGTGCAGCAAAATATATTCCTGATCTTGCATTGAGGGGATAATTTTGTGGTGTTTCTAGAGTTGCGGCGGGAAGCTGGTTGAACTTCTCAGGTAGCGAAGAGGACCTCAGGAATTCACTCTGGCTGCTTCAGGGAAGTCAGGAACCCTTTTGTTTTGGAAGGGGAATTTCGGGATTACTGTTGAGCCTTTAAATGGGAATAGGGCCTCTTCTGGAGTTACGTCTGTAAAGGGTGTTCTCCTCTCCAATGGGGACGACTGTTTGAGGGAATTTTCTGAGTCTCACCCGGCTCTGCAAACGGGAGAAATACCAGCCCCACACACGCAGACACGAGAGATGCCGGCCCAGGTGGCTGAGATGCCAGAGACAGGGGCCTTGCCGGCGCAGACGTGAGAGAGACCTTCCCCACTCACGCAGACGCAAGAGACACAGGCCCCGCCCGTGAAGACGCGAGAGACCCCGGCCCTGCTCGCTCAGACGCTATTGTCCCTGGCGCCACCCGGGGAGACACAAGAGAAGCGGGCCCCGCCTGCACAGATGCGAGAGACCCTTGCCCCGCCCGCGCAGACGCAAGAGACCCTGTCCCCGCCTGCCCAGATGCGAGAGACCCCGGCCCCGTCCACCAGATGTGGGATACGCAGGCCCCGCCCATGCAGACTGGAGAGAAGCCGGCCCTGGCGCAACCAACCATGCAAAGATGCGCGGATGTGAGGAGCTACCCCATGCCTGAGGCCAGGGCAGGTGGCCGAGAGGAGGTACCCCACCTGCAATAGGCGGTGGCTGTGTGGGGGAGGGCCGAGAGGAGGTACTCACATTCAAAGTCAGGAGGGGCGGCCTTGAGGACATACCCCTCATCCAAGGTAAGGTGCAGCAGCTGTGCTTTCTTGGAGCAGCTGTGAAGAGATATCCCACACCCAAGGTAAGAGAAACTCAAATCAGATGGTAGGGATTGCGAGGGGGCATCAGATGGCAGACACACTGAAATCATAATCACAGGAATCTACTCGATCTGATCACATGGACCACAGCCGAATGTGGTCCACTGGAGAAGAGAATGGCAAACCACTTCAGGATATTTGCATTGAGAACCCCATGAACAGTATCAAAGGGCAAAATGACAGGATACTGAATGAGTAATTCCCCAGGTCTGTAGGTGCCCAGTATGCTACTGGAGACCAGTGGAGAAATAACTCTAGAAGGAATGAAGGGATGGAGCAAAAGCAAAACCAGTACCCAGAAGTGGATGTGACCGGTGATAGAAGCAATGTCTGGTGCTGTAAAGGGCAATATTGCATAGGAACCTGGAATGTAAGGTCCAGGAATCAAGGCAAATTGGAAGTGGTCAAACAGGAGATGGCAAGAGTGAACATAGACATTCTAGGAATCAGTAAATTAAAATGGACTGGAATGTGTGAATTTAACTCAGATGACCATTATATCTACTACTGTGGGCAGAAATCCCTTAGAAGAAATGGAGTAGCCATCATGGTCAACAAGAGACTCCGAAATGCAGTACTTGGATGCAATCTTAAAAACGACAGAATGATTTCTGTTCGTTTCCAAGGCAAACCATTCAACATTACAGTAATCCAGGCCTATGCCCCAACCACTAACGCTGAAGAAGCCGAAGGTGAACGGTTCTATGAAGACTTACAAGAACTTTTAGAACTAACACCCAAAAAAGATGTCCTTTTCATTATAGGGGACTGGAATGCAAAAGTAGGAAGTCAAGAAACACCTGGAGTAACAGGCAAATTTGGCCTTGGAGCACGGAATGAAGCAGGACCAAGTCTAATAGAGTTTTGTCAAGAGAATACACTGGTCATAGCAAACTCCCACTTCCAACAACACAAGAGGAGATTCTACACGTCGACATCACCAGATGGTCAACACCGAAATCAGATTGATTATATTCTTTGCAGCCAAAGATGGAGAAGCTGTATACAGTTAGCAAAAACAAGACCAGGAGCTGCCTGTGGCTCAGATCATGAAATCCTTATAGCCAAATTCAGACTTAAATTGAAGAAAGTAGGGAAAACCCCTAGAGCATTCAGATATGACCTAAATCAAATCCCTTATGATTATACAGTGGAAGTGAGAAATAGATTTAAGGGACTAGATCTGATAGATAGAGTGCCTGATGAACTCTGGACGGATGTTCGTGACATTGTACAGGAGACAGGGACCAAGAGCATCCCCATGGAAAAGAAATGCAAAAGAGCGAAATGGCTGTCTGAGGAGGCCTTACAAATAGCTGTGAAAAGAAGAGAGGTGAAAAGCAAAGGAGAAAAGGAAAGATATAAGCATCTGAATGCAGAGTTCCAAAGAATAGCGAGGAGAGATAAGAAAGCCTTCCTCAGTGATCAATGCAAAGAAATAGAAGAAAACAACAGAATAGGAAAAACAAGAGATCTCTTCAAGAACATTAGAGATTCCAAGGGAACATTTCATGCAAAGATGGGCTCGATAAAGGACAGAAATGTTATGGACCTAACAGAAGCAGAAGATATTAAGAAGAGGTGGCAGGAATACACAGAAGAACTGTACAAAAAAGATCTTCACGACCAGGATAGTCACTAAAATGTGATCACTGACCTAGAGACAGACATCTTCGAATGTGAATTCAAGTGTGCCATAGAAAGCAACACTACGAACAAAGCTAGTGGAAGTGATGGAATTCCAGTTGGACTCTTTCAAATCTTGAAAGATGATGCTGTTAAAGTGCTGCACTCAATATGCAAACAAATTTGGAAAACTCAGCAGTGGCCACAGGACTGGAAAAGGTCAGTCTTCATTCCAATCCCAAAGAAAGGCAATGCCAAAGAATGCTCAAACTACCACACAATTGCACTCATCTCACACGCTAGTACAGTCATGCTCAAAATTCTCCAATCCAGGCTTCAGCAATATGTGATCCGTGAACTCCCAGATGTTCAAGCAGGTTTTAGAAAAGGCAGAGGCACCAGAGATCAAATTGCCAACATGGGCTGGATCATGGAGAAAGCGAGAGAGTTCCAATAAAACATCTATTTCTGCTTCATTGACTATGCCAAAGCCTTTGACTGTGTGGATCACAATAAACTTTGGAACATTCTGAAAGAGATGGGAATACCAGACCACCTGACCTGCCTCTTGAGAAACCTGTATGCAGGTCAGGAAGCAACAGTCAGAACTGTGCATGGAACAACAGACTGGTTCCAAATAGGAAAAGGAGTACATCAAGGCTGTATATTGTAATCTTGCTAATTTAACTTATATGCTGAATGCATCATGAGAAATGCTGGGCTGGAAGAAGAACAATTGGAATCAAGATTGCTGGGAGAAATAACAATAACCTCAGATATGCAGATGACACCACCTTTAGGGCAGAAATTGAAGAGGAACTCAAAAGCCTCTTGATGAAAGTGAAAGAGGAGAGTGAAAAGTTTGGCTTGAAGCTCAACATTCAGAAAACAAAGGTCATGGAATCTGGTCCCAACAGTTCATGAGAAATAGATGGAAAAACATTGGAAACAGTGTCACACTTTATTTTTTTGGGCTCCAAAATCACTGCAGATGCTGATTGCAGCCATGAAATTAAAAGGCGCTAACTCCTTGGAAAGAAAGTTATGACCAACCTTGATAGTATATTAAAAACAGAGACATCACTTTGCCAAAAAAGCTCCACCTAGTCAAAGCTATGGTTTTTCCCTTTGTCATGTATGGATGTGAGAGTTGGACTGTGAAGAAAGCTGATCGCCGAAGAATTGATGCTTTTGAACTGTGGTATTGGAGAAGACTCTTGAGAGTTCCTTGGACTGCAAGAAGATTCATCCAGTCCATTCTAAGGGAGATCAATCCTGGGTGTTCATTGAAAGGACTGATGCTAAAGCTGAAACTGCAATACTTCGGCCACTTCATGTGATGAGTTGACACACTGGAAAAGATTCTGATGCTAGGAAAGGTTGGGGGCTGGAGGAGAAGGGGACGACAGAGAATGAGATGGCTGGATAGCATCACCGACTCTGTGGCCATGAGTTTGAGTGAATTCCGGGAGTTGGAGATGGACAAGGAGGCCTGGCGTACAGTGATTCATGGGGTTGCGGAGAGTCGGACACGACTGAGCGACTGAACTGAACTGAACTGAATAAAGTGTGTCAAATACGCTTTTCCCTTTCAGGCGGAAATGTGGGATTTCTCTTGAAATTCTGCAGTGCAAAAGTTCCTCATTACGCATTGAGGGGATAATTTTTTGGTGGTTCTCGAGTTGCGGCGGTAAGCTGGGGATACTTGTCGAGTTGCGACGGGGACCTCAAGTACTTGCTTGGGTTGTTCACTGAAGTCAGATTCCCTTTTGTGTTGGAAAGGAAACTTCCGGTTTGCTGTCGAGCCCTTAAATGTGAACGGGGGCTCATCTCGAATTGAATTCATAAAGTGTGTTCTCCTCCCAATTAGGACGGCTGTGTGAGGGAACTTTCTGAGTTGCGTAAAGTGTGTCAAGTACACTTTTGCCTTACATGAGGGAATGTTTTATTTCTCTTGAGATTCTGCATCGCAAAATTTCCTCATCTCGCATTGAGGGGATAATTTTATTGTGTTTCTCGAATTGCGGCGGGAAGCTGGGGGTACAACTGGAGTTGCTAGGAGGACCTCCGGAACTCACTCGTGTTGCTTCTGGGAAGTCAGGTCCCCTTTTGTGTTGGAAGCGGACCTTCTGCTTTACTCTCGAGCCGTTAAATGGGAATAGGGTCTCATCTCGAATTGAGTCCAAAAATTGTGTTCTCCACTGCAATGGGGACGGCTGTGTGAGGGAACTTTCTGAATGCAAAAAGGGTGTCAAGTACCCTTTTGCCTTTCAAGAGGGAATGTGGTATTTCTCTTGAGATTCTGCAGCGCAAAATTCCCTCATCTCGCATTGAGCGTATAATTTTGTGGTGTTTCTCGAGTTGCGGCGGGAAAAAGAGGTTACTTCTCGAGTTGCCACGGGGACCTCAGGAAATCGCTCGGGTTGCTTCTGGGAGGTATGTTCCCCTTTTGTGTTCTAATGTGAATTTCCTGTTTACTCTCGAGCCGTTAAATGGAAATAGGGGCTTTTCTCGAATTGAGTTCGTAAACTGTGTTCTCCCATCCAAAGTTGACGGCTGTAAGAGGGAACATTCTGAGTCGCATAAACGGTGTCAAGTACCCTTTTGCCTTTCAAGAGGGAATGTAGTATTTCTCTTGAGTTTCTGCAGCGCAAAATTTCCTCATCTCTCATTGAGGGGATAATTTTGTGGTGTTTCTCTTGTTGCGGCCTGAAGCTGGGGGTCCTTCACGAGTTGCAACGGGGAACTCATAAACTCGTTCGGGTTGCTTCAGGGAAGTCAGGTTCCCTTTGGTGTTGGATGGGGAACTTCCGGTTTACTCTCGAGCTTTTAAATGGGAATAGGCGCTCACACGAATTGAGTCCATTTAAGTGTGTTCTCCTCTCCAATGGGGAGGGCTCTGTGAGGGAAACTTCTGAGGCGCATAAAGGGTGTCAAGTACCCTTTTGCCTTTCAATAGGGAATGTGGTATTTGTCTTGAGATTGTGCAGCGCAAAATTTCCTCAACTTGCATTGAGGGGATAATTGTGTGGTGTTTCTCGTACTGCAGCGGAAAGCTTGGGGTACTTCTCGACTTGCAATTGGGACCTTAGGAACTCGCTCGGGTTGTTTCAGGGAAGTCAGGTCCCCTTTGATGTTGGAAGGGGAACTTCCGGTTTACTCTCAAGCCGTTAAATGGGAATAGGGGCTCATTTCGATTTGAGTCCATAAAGTGTGTTTTCCTCTCCAATGGGGACTGATGTTAGTGAAATTTCAGAGTCGCATAAAGGGTGTCAAGTACACTTTTGCCTTTCAGTAGGGAATGTGGCATTTCTCTTGAGATTCTTCAGCACAAAATTTCCTCATCTCGCATTGAGGGGATAATTTGGTGGTGCTTTCTATTAGCGGCGGAAAGCTGGGGGTACTTCTCGAGTTGCAACGGGAACCTCAGTAACTCACTCGGGTTACCTCGGGCAAGTCAGGTCACCTTTGGTGTTGGAAGGGAACTTTCGGTTTACAATCGAGCCGTTAAATTGGAATAGGTCCTCCTCTAAAATTGAGTCCATAAAATGTGTTCTCCTCTCCAATGGGGACTGATGGTAGTGAAATTTCTCAGTCGAATAAAGGGTTTCATGTATACTTTTCCCTTTGAAGAGGGAATGTGGTATTTCTCTTGAGATTCTGCAGCGCAAAATTTCCTCTTCTCCCATTGAGGGGATACTTTTGTGGGGTTTCTCGAGTTGCGGCCGGCAGCTCTGAGTACTGCTCGAGTTGCGACGGGGACCTCAGGAACTCGCTCGGGTTGCTTCAGGGAAGTCAGGTCCACTTTGGTGTTGGAAGGGGAACTTCCGGTTTACTCTGGAGTCGTTAAATGGGAATAGGGGTTCATCTCGATTTGATTCCATAAAGTGTGTTCTCCTCTCCACTGGGGACGGCTGTGTGAGGGAACTTTCTGAGTCGCATAATGGTTGTCAAGTATCCTTTTGCCTTTCAAGAGGGAATGTGGTTTTTCTCTTGAGATTCTGCAGCGCAAATTTTCCTCATCTCATTGAGGGGATAATTTTGTGGTGTTTCTCGAGTTGCGGCGAGAAGCTGGGTTTATTTCTCGAGTGGCGACGGCGACATCAGGAACTCGCTCGGGTTGCTTCAGGGAAGTCAGGTCCCTTTTGTGTTGGAAGCGGACCTTCTGCTTTACTCTCGAGCCGTTAAATGGGAATACGGTCTCATCTCGAATTGAGTTCAAAAATTGTGTTCTCCTCTGTAATGGGGATGGCTGTGTGAAGGAACTTTCTGAGTGCAAAATGGGTGTCAAGTACCCTTTTGCCTTTCAAGTGGGAATGTGGGATTTCCCTTGAGATTCTGCTGCGCAAAATTACCTCATCTCGCATTGACGGGATAAATTTGTTATGTTTCTCTAGTAGCGGCGGGAATCAGGGGGTTCTTCTCGAGTTCCAGCGGGGAACTGAGGAACTCGTTCAGGTTGCTTCAGGGAAGTCAATCCCCTTTTGTGTTGGAAAGGGACATTCCGGATTACTCTCGAGCCCTTTAATGGGAATTGGGCCTCTTCACGATTTGAGTCGATAAAGTGTGTTCTCCTCTCCACTGAGGACAGATGTTATTGACCATTTTTAGTCGCATACAGGAAGTTAAGTACACTTTTGCCTTTCAAGGGGGAATGTGGTATTTCTCTTGATTTTCGGCCCAAAATTTCCTCATCTCGCATTGAGTGGATAATTTTGTGGTGTTTCTCGGATTGTGGTGGGAAGCTGGCGGTACTTCTCGAGTTGCGATGGGGAACCTAGGAACTCACTCGAGTTACTTCAGGGAAGTCAGGTCCCCTTTTTGAGCTGGAAAGGAACTTCCGAATTACTCCCGAGGCCTTTAATGGGTATAGGGCCTCTTCTAGACCTGAGTCCATAAAGTGTATTTTCCTCTCCAGTGGGGACGGAAGTTAGGGAACTTTCTGAGTGGCATCAGTTCAGTTCAGTTCAGTTCAGTCGCTCAGTCGTGTCCGACTCTCCGCGACCCCATGATTCACAGCACGCCAGGCCTCCCTGTCAATCACCAACTCCCGGAGTACACTCAAACTCATGTCCACAGAGTCAGTGATGCCATCCAGCCATCTCATTCTCCGTTGTCCCCTTCTCCTCCCGCCCCCAACCTTTCCCAGCATCAGAGTCTTTTCCAGTGAGTCAACTCGTCGCATGAGGTGGCCAAAGTATTGCAGTTTCAGGTTTAGCATCAGTCCCTCCAATGAACATCCAGGATTGATCTCCTTTAGAATGGACTGTTTGGATCTCCTTGCAGTATAAGGGACTCTGAAGAGTCTTCTCCAACACCACAGTTTAAAAGCATTGATTCTTTGGCGATCAGCTTTCTCACAGTCCAACTCTCACATCCATACATGACCACGGGAAAAACCATTGCCTTGACTAGACAGACCTTGGTTGGCAAAGTAATGTCTCTGCTTTTTAATATACTATCAAGGTTGGTCATAACTTTCCTTCCAAGGAGTAAGCGTCTTTTAATTTCATGGCTGCAATCAGCATCTGCAGTGATTTTGGAGTCCAAAAAAATAAAGTGTGACACTGTTTCCACTGTTTTTCCATCTATTTCCCATGAAGTGATGGGACCAGATGCCATGATCTTTGTTTTCTGAATGTTGAGCTTCAAGCTAACCTTTTTATTCTCCTCTTTCACTTTCATCAAGAGGCTTTTGAGTTCCTCTTCACTTTCTGCCGTAAGGGTGTTGTCATCTGCATATCTGAGGTTATTGATATTTCTCCCAGCAGTCTTGATTCCAGCTTGTGCTTCTTCCAACCCAGCGTTCCTCATGATGTACTCTGCATATAAGTTAAATAAGCAAGGTGACAATATACAGACTTGACGTACACCTTTTCCTATTTGGAACCAGTCTGTTGTTCCATGTCCAGTTCTAACTGTTGCTTCCTGACCTGCATACAGGTTTCTCAAGAGGCAGGTCAGGTGGTCTGGGATTCCCATCTCTTTCAGAATGTTCCACAGTATATTGTGATCCACGCAATCAAAGGCTTTGGCATAGTCAATGAAGCAGAAATAGATGTTTTTCTGAAACTCTCTTGCTTTCTCCATGATCCAGCGGATGTTGGCAATTTGATCTCTGGTGCCTTTGCCTTTTCTAAAACCTGCTTGAACATCTGGGAGTTCATGGTTTACACACTGATGAAGCCTGGCTTGGAGAATTTTGAGCATGACTTTACTAGTGTGTGAGATGAGTGCAATTGTGCGGTAGTTTGAGCATTCTTTGGCATTGCCTTTCTTTGGGATTGGAATGAAGACTGACCTTTTCCAGTCCTGTGGCCAGTGCTGAGTTTTCCAAATCTGCTGGCATATTGAGTGCAGCACTTTCACAGCATCATCTTTCAAGTCTTGAAATAGCTCAACTGGAATTCCATCACCTCCAATAGCTTTGTTAGTAGTGTTGCTTTCTAAGGCCGACTTGACTTCACATTCCAAGATGTCTGACTCTAGGACAGTGATCACGTTATCGTGACTATCTTGCTCATGAAGATCTTTTTTGTACAGTTCTTCTGTGTATTCTTGCCACCTCTTCTTAATATCTTCTGCTTCTGTTAGGTCCATATCATTTCTGTCCTTTATCGAGCCCATCTTTGCATGAAATATTCCCTTGGAATCTCTAATGTTCTTGAAGAGGTCTCTTGTTTTTCCTATTCTGTTGTTTTCCTCGATTTCGTTGCATTGATCACTGAGGAAGTCTTTCTTATCTCTCCTTGCTATTCTTTGGAACTCTGCATTCAGATGCTTATATCTTTCCTTTTTTCCTTTGCTTTTCACCTCTCTTCTTTTCACAGCTATTTGTAAGGCCTCCTCAGACAGCCATTTCGCTCTTCTGCATTTCTTTTCTATGAGGATGGTCTTGGTCCCTGTCTCCTGTACAATGTCACAAACCTCCGTCCAGAGTTCATCAGGCACTCTATCTATCAGATCTAGTCCCTTAAATCTATTTCTCACTTCCACTGTATAATCATAAGGGATTTGATTGAGGTCATATCTGAAAATGTGTCAAATCGCTTTTGCCTTTCAAGTGGGAAAGTTGGATTTCTCTTGAGATTCTGCAGCGCAAAATTACCTCATCTCGCATTGAGGGGATAATTTTGTGGTGTTTCTCGAGTTGCAGCGGGAAACGGGCTTTACTTCTGCAGTTGCAACGGGGACCCCAGGAAGTCGCTCATGTTGCTTCAGGGAATTTAAGTCCCCGTTTGTGTTAAGTTCCGGATTACTCTTGAGCCATTTAATGGTAATAAGTCCTCTTCTTGATTTGAGTTCATAAAATGTGTTCTTCTCTCCACTGAGGACGGATGTTATGGACCATTCTGGTCGCATAAACGGAGTCAAGTACCCTTTTGCCTTTCAAGAGGGAATGTGGTATTTCTCTTGAGATTCTGCAGCTCAAAATTTCCTCATCACGCATTGCAGTGATAATTTTGTGGTGTTTCTCGAGTTGTGGCCAGAAGCTGGGGTATTTTGCGTGTGGCTACAGGGACCTCAGGAACTCGCTCCAGTGCCTTCATGGCAGTCAGTTCCCCTTTTTTGTTGGAAGGGGAACTTCCAGTTTACTCTCCAGCCGTTAAATGGGAATAGGGCTTCATCTCGAATTGAGTACATAAAGTGTGTTCTCCTTTCCAATGGGGACTGAGGTTAGTGAATTTTCTGAGTCGCATAAAGGGTATCAAGTACCCTTTTGCCTTTCAAGAGGGAATGTGGTATTTCTCTTGAGATTCTGCAGCGCCAAATTTCCTCATCTCGCATTGAGGGGATAATTTTGTGGTGTTTTTTGAGTTGCATCGGGAACCTCTGGGTACTTCTCGAGTTGCGACAGGGACTTCATGAACTCGCTAGGGTTGCTTCAGGGAAGTCAGGTCCCCTTTGGTGTTGGAAGGGGAACTTCCGGTTTACTCTCGAGCCGTTAAATGGGAATAGGGGCTCTTCTCGAATTTAGTGTATAAAGTGTGTTCTCCTCTCCAATCAGGAGGGCTGTGTGAGGGAATTTTCTGAGTCGCATAAAGGCTGTCAAGTACCCTTTTGCCTTTCAAGAGGGAATGTGGTATTTCTATTGAGATTCTTCAGCGCAAAATTTCCTCATCTCGCATTGAGGCGATAATTTTGTAGTATTTCTCGAGTCGCAGCGGGAAGCTGGGGGTACTTCTCGAGTTGCGACGGGGACCTCAGGAACTCGCTAGGGTTCCTTCAGGGAAGTCAGGTCCCCTTTTGTGTTGGAAGAGGAACTCAGGTTTACTCTCGGTGCTGCTAAATGGGAATAGGGCCTCATCTCGAATTGAGTCTATAAAGTGTGTTCTCCTCTCCAATGGGGACTGATGTTAGTGAAATTTCTGAGTCGCATAAAGGGTGGCAAGTACCCTTTTGCCTTTCAAGAGGGAATGTGGTATTTCTCTTGAGATTCTGCAGCGCCAAATTTCCTCATCTCGCATTGAGGGGATAATTTTGTGGTGCTTCTCGAGTTGCGGTGGGAAGCTGGGGTACTTCTCGAGTTGCGACGGGCACCTCAGGAACTCTCTCCTTTTTCTTTAAGGAAGGCAGGTCCCCTTTGGAGTTGGAAGGGGAACTTCCGGTTTACTCTCGAGCCGTTAAATGGGAATAGGGCCTCATCTCGAATTGAGTCCATAAATTTTGTTCTCCAACCAATCGGGACTGATGTTAGTGAAATTTCTGAGTCGCATTCAGGGTGTCAAGTACCCTTTTGCCTTTCAAGTGGGAATGTGGTATTTCCCTTGAGATTCTGCTGCGCAAAATTACCTCATCTCGCATTGACGGGATAAATTTGTTGTGTTTCTCTAGTTGCGGCGGGAAGCAGGGGGTTCTTCTCAAGTTCTGACCGGGAACTCCGGAACTCGCTCAAGTTGCTTCAGGGAAGTCAAGTCACCTTTTATGTTGGAAGGGGACATTCCGGATTACTCTCGAGCCCTTTAATGGGAATATGGACTCTTCTCGACCTGAGTCCATAATGTGTGTTCTCCTGTCCAATGGAGACGGATGTTAGGGAACTTTCTGAGTGGCATAAAGTGTGTCAAATCCCCATTTGCCTTTCAAGCGGGAATGTGGTATTTCTCTTGAGATTCTGCAGCGAAAATTTTCCTCATCTCGCATTGAGGAGATAATTTTGAGGTGTTTATGGAGTTGCGGCCTTAGGCTGGGGGTACTTCTCGAGTTTCGACAGGCTCCTCAGGAACTCGCTTGGGTTTGTTTCAGCGAAGTCAGTTCACCTTTGGTGTTGGAAGGGGAATTTCCGGTTTACTCTCGAGCCGCTAAATGGGAATAGGGCCTCATCTCGAATTGAGTCTATAAAGTGTTTTCTCCTCTCCAATGGGGACTGATGTTAGTTTAATTTCTGAGTCGCATAAAGGGTGGCAAGTACCTTTTCGCTTTTCAAGAGTGAATGTCGTATTTCTCTTGAGATTCTGCAGCGCCAAATTTCCTCATCTCGCATTGAGGGGATAATTTTGTGGTGTTTCTCGAGTTGCGGTGGGAAGCTGGGGGTACTTCTCGAGTTGTGATGGGGACCTCAGGAACTCTCTCGTTTTTCTTCAGGGAAGGCAGGTCCCCTTTTGTGTTGGAAGGGGAACTTCTGGTTTACTCTCGAGCCGTTAAATGGGAATAGGGCCTCATCTTGAATTGAGTCCATAAAGTGTGTTCTCCTCTCCAGTGTGTACTGATGTTAGTGAAATTTTTGATTCGCATAAAGGGTGTCAAGTACCATTTTGCCTTTCAAGTGGGAATGTGGGATTTCCCTTGAGATTCTACTGCGCAAAATTACCTCATCTCGCATTGACAGGAAAAATTTGTTGTGTTTCTCTAGTTGCGGCGGGAAGCAGGGTGTTCTTCTCAAGTTCCGACGGGGAACTCAGGAACTCGCTCAGGTTGCTTCAGGGAAGTGGTATTGTGGTATTGTGTTAATGTGGTATTTCTCTTGAGATTATGCAGCCCAAAATTTCCTCATCTCGCATTGAGGGGAAAATTTTGTGGTGTTTCTCGAATTGTGTCAGGAAGCTGGGGGTAATTCTCGAGTTGCGATGGGGACCTCAGGAACTCACTCCAGTTACTTCAGTTAAGTCAGGTCCCCTTTTTGAGCTGGAAAAGGAACTTCCGAATTACTCCCGAGCCCTTTAATGGGAATAGGGCCTCTTCTCGAGCTGAGTCCATAATGTGTGTTCTCCTGTCCAATGGAGACGGATGTTAGGGAACTTTCTGAGTGGCATAAAGTGTGCCAAATCCCCATTTGCCTTTCAAGCGGGAATGTGGTATTTCTTTTGAGATTCTGCAGTGCAAAATTTCTTCATCACGCATTGAGGGGATAATTTTGAGGTGTTTCTGGAGTTGTGGCCTGAAGCTGGGGGTACTTCTCGAGTTTCAACGGGCTCCTCAGGAACTCGCTCGGGTTGCTTCAGCGAAGTCAGATCACCTTTGGTGTTGGAAAGGGAATTTCCGGTTTACTCTCGAGTCGTTAAACGCGAATAGGGGCTCATCTCGAATTGAGTCCATAAAATGTGTACTTCTCTCCAATGGGGACTGATGTTACTGAAATTTCTGAGTCACATGTCAAGTATCCTTTTGCCTTTCAAGAGGGAATGTGGTATTTCTCTTGAAATTCTGCAGCGCAAAATTTCCTCATCTCTCATTGAGGGGCTAATTTTGTAATGTTTCTCAAGTTGCGACGGGAGACTGGGGGTACTTCTCGAGTTGCGACGGCGACCTCAGGATATCGCTTGGGTTGCTTCAGGAACGTCAGTTGAACTTTTTTTGTTTGAAGGGGACCTTCCGGTTTACTCTCGGAATGGGAATAGGGGCTCATCTCGAATTGAGTCCATAAAGTGTGTTCTCCTCTCCAATGGGGTCGGCTGTGTGAGGGAGCTTCTGAGTCGCATAAAGGGTGTCAAGTAGCCTGTTACCTTTCAAGAGGGAATGTGGTATTTCGCTTGAGGTTCTGCAGCGCAAAATTTCCTCACCTCGCATTGAGGGGATAATTTTGTGGTGTTTACTGAGTTGCGGCGGGAAGCTGGGGGTACTTCACAACTTTCAACGCAGACCTCAGAAATTCGCTCGAGTTGCTTCAGGGAAATCAGGTCCCCTTTTTGTTGAATGGAGAACTTCTGAGTTACTCTCGATCCCACAAATGGGAATAGGGGCTCATCTCGAATTGAGTCCATAATGTGTTCTCCAGTCCAATGGGGACGGCTGTGTGAGGGAACTTTCTGAGTCGCATAAAGCGTGTCAAGTACCCTTTTGCCTTTCAAGAGGGAATGTGGAGTTTCTCTTGAGATTCTCCAGTGCAAAATTTCCTCATCTCGCATTGAGGGGATAATTTTGTGGTGTATCTCGAGTTGTGGCGGGAAGCTGGGAGTACTTCTTGATTTGTGGCAGGTACCTCAGGAACTCGCTCTGGTTGCTTAAGTGAACTCAGTTCCCCTTTTTTGTTGGAAGGGGAACTTCCGGTTTTCTCTCGAGCTGTTAAATGGGAATAGAGCCTCATCTCCAATTGAGTCCATAAAGTGTGTTTTCCTCTCCAATGGGGACGGTTGTGTGAGGGAACTTTCTGAGTCGCATAAAGAGTGTCAAGTACACTTTTGCCTTTCAAGCTGGAATGTGGTATTTCTCTTGAGATTCGGCAGCTCACAATTTCCTCATCTCGCACTGAGGGGATAACTTTGTGGTGTATCTCGAGTTGAGGCGGGAAGCTGGGGGTACTTCTCGAGTTGCGACGGGGTCCTCAGGAACTCGCACGGGTTGCTTCAGGGATGTCAGGACCCCTTTTGTGTTGGAAGGGGAACTTCCGGTTTACTCTCGAGTAGTTAAATAGTAATAGGGACTCATCCGAATAGAGTCCATAAAGTGTGTTCTCCTCTCCAATGGGAATGGCTCTGTGAGGGAAATTTCTGAGTGGCATAAAGAGGGTCAAGTACCTTTTTGCCTTGCAAGAGGGAATGTGGTATTTCTCCTGAGATTCTGCAGCAAAAAATTTCCTCATCTCGCATTGAAGGGATAATTTTGTGGTGTTTCTCGAGTTGGGGCGGAAAGCTGGGGGTACTTCTCGAGTTGCGTCGGTTTCCTCAGGACCTCGCTCTGGTTGCTACAGGGAAGTCAGGTGCCCTTTTTTAGTGGAAAGGGACCTTCCGTTTTACTCTCGAGCTGTTAAATGGGAATATGGGCTCATCTTGAATTGAGTCCATAAATGTGTTCTCCTCTCCAATGGGAATGGCTGTGTGAGGGAACTTTTTGAGTCGCATTAAGTAAGTACCCTTCTGCCTTTCAAGAGGAAATGTGGGAATTCTCTTGAGATTCTGTAGCGCAAAATTACCTCATCTCGCACTGAGGGGATAATTTTCTGGTGTTTCTCGAGTTGTGACGGAGAGCTAAGTTACTCTCTCGGGTTGCTTCAGGGAAGTCAAGTCCCCTGTCGTGTTAGAAGGGGGACTTCCAGATTACTCTCGAGCCGATAAATTGGAATATTGCCTCCTCTCGATTTGAGTCCATAAAGTGTGTTCTTCTCTCCAATGAGAACGGATGTTAGGGACCATTCTGAGTCGCCTAAATTGAGTCAAGTACCGCTTTGCCTTTCAAGCGGAAATGTGCGATTTCTCTTGAGATTCTGCAGCGCAAAATTACCTCATCTCGCATTAAGGGGTTAATTTGGTGGTGTTTCTGGAGTTGCGGCGGGAAGCAGGGGGTACTTGTAGAGTTGCGATGGGGACCTCAGGAACTCGCTCCAGTTTCTTCAGGGAAGTCAAGTCCCCTTTTGTGTTGGTTGGGGAACGTCCGGATTACTCTCGAGCTGTTAAATGGGAATATTGCCTCTTCTCGATTTAAGTCCATAAAGTGTGTTCTCCTCTCCACTGAGGACGGATATTAGGGAACATCCTGAGTCGCCTAAAGGGAGTCAAGTACCCTTTTGCCTTTCAAGTGGGTATGTGGGAATTCTCTTGAAATTCTACAGCGCAAATTACCTCATCTCGCATTGAGGGGACAATTTTGTGATGATTCTCGAGGTTCTGTGGGAAGCAGGGTACTTCTGGAGTTGCGACGGGGATCAAAGGAACTCGCTCGATTTGCTTTAGGGAAGTCAAGTTCCCGTTTGTGTTGGAAGGAGAACTTTCGGATTACTCTCGAGCCGTTAAATGGAAATATTGCCTCTCTTGATTTAAGTCCATAAAGTGTGTTCCCCACTCCACTGAGGACGGATGTTAGGGAACATTTTGAGTCTCATAAAGGGAGTCAAGTACCCTTTTGCCTTTCAAGCGTGAATGTGGGATTTCCCTTGAGATTCTTCAGCAGAAAATTTCCTCATCTCGCATTGAGGGGATAATTTTGTGGTACTTCTTGAATTGCAGCGAGAAGCTGGGGTACTTATCGAGGTGCGACGGGGACCTCAGGAACTCACTCGAATAACCTCAGGGAAGTCAGGTCCCCTTTTGTGCTGGAAGGGGAACTTCCAGATTATTCTCTAGCCCTTTAATTGGAATAGGGCCTCTTCTCGTGTTGATTCCATAGAAAGTGTTCTCCTCTCCACTGTGAAGGGATGTTAGGGAACTTTGTGAGTGGCATAAAGTGTGTCAAGTACCATTTTGCCTTTCAAGAGGGAATGTGGGATTTCTCTTGAGATCCTGCAGCGCAAAATTACCTCATCTAGCATAGAGGGGATAATTTTGTGGTGTTTCTCGTGTTGCGGCAGGAAGCAGCGGGTACTTTTCGATTTGCGAGGAGAAACTCAGGAACTCGCTCCAATTGACTCACGGAAGTCAAGTCCCCTTTTGTGTTGGAAGGGGAACTTCCGGGTTACTCTCGAGCCGTTAAATGGGAATATTGCCTCTTCTGGATTTGAGGCCATAAATTGTTTTTCCCTCTCCACTGAGGACAGATGTTAGGGAACATTCTGAGTGGCATGAAGGGAGTCAATACCCTTTCTCCTTTCAAGCGGGAATGTGGTATTTCTCTTGAGATTCTGCAGCTCAAAATTTCCTCATCTAGCATTGAGGAGATAATTTTGTGGTATTTCTCAAATTGCGGCGGGAAGCTGGGGGTACTACTGGAGTTGCGAGGAGGACCTCAGGAACACACTCGTGTTGGTTCAGGTAAGTCAGGTCCCCTTTTGTGCTGGAAGGGGAACTTCCGGATTACTCTCTAGCCCTTTAATTGGAATAGGCCTTCTTCACGTGTTGAATCCATAAAGTGTGTTCTCCTCTCCAATGGGGATGGATGTTAGTGAAATTTCTGAGTGGCATAAAGTGTGTCAAGTACCCTTTTGCCTTTCAAGCGGGAATGTGTGATTTCTCTTGAGATTCTGCAGCGCAAAATTACCTCATCCCGCATTGAGGGGATAATTTTGTTTTGTTTCTTTTGTTGCAGCGGGAAGCCGGGGTTACTTCTGGATTTGCGAAGGGAACGTCAGGAAGTCACTAGGGTTGCTTCAGAGAATTCAAGTCCCCTTTCGTGTTGGAAGGAAACTTACCGGTTACTCTTGAGCCGTTAAATGGGAATATTGCCTCTTCACGATTGGAGTTCATAAAGTGTGTTCTCCTCTCCACTGAGGACGGATGTTAGGGAACATTCTGTGTCGCATAAAGGGAGTCAAGTATCCTTTTGCCTTTCAAGCGGGAATGTGGGATTTCTCTTGAGATTCTGCATTGCAATATTCCTCATCTCTCATTGAGGGGATAACATTGTGGTGTTTCTCGAATTGCGAATTGTGGCAGGAAGTTAGGGGTATTCTCGAGGTGCAATGGAGACCTCAAGAACTCACTCCAGTTACTTCAGGGAAGTCAGGTCCCCTTTTGTGCTGGAAAGGGATCGTCCGTATTACTTTTGAGCCCTTTAAAGGGAATAGTGACTCTTCTCGATTTGAGTCCATAAAGTGTGTTCTCCTCTCTAATGTGACGGATGTTAGGGAATTTTGTGAGTGGCATAAAGTGTGTCAAGTACCCTTTTGCCTTTCAAGCAGGAATGTGGGATTTCACTTGAGATTCTGCAGCGGAAAATGACCTCATCTCGCATTGATGGGACAATTTTGTGATGATTCTCGAGTTTCAGCGGGAAGCAGGGGATACTTCTCAAGTTGGGACGGGGATCACAGGAACTCGCTCGATTTGCTTTTGAGAACTCAAGTTCCCTTTTGTGTTGGAAGGAGAAGTTTCGGATTACTCTCGAGCCGTTAAATGGAAATATTGCCTCTCTTGATTTGAGTGCATAAAGTGTGTTCCCCTCTCCACTGAGGACGGATGTTAGGGAACATTTTGAGTCTCATAAAGGGAGTCAAATACCCTTTTGCCTTTCACGCGAGAATGTGGGATTTCTCCTGAGATTCTGCAGCAGAAAATTTCCTCATCTCGCATTGAGGGGATAATTGTGTGGTATTTCTTGAATTGCGGCGAGAAGCTGGGATAATTATCGACATGCGACGGGGACCTCAGGAACTCACTCCAGTTACTTCAGGGAAGTCAGGTCCCCTTTTGTGCTGGAAGGGAACTTCCGGATTACTCTCTAGCCCTTTAATTGGAATAGGGACCCTTCTCGTGTTGAATTCATAAAATGTGTTCTCCTCTCCACTGAGTTCGGATGTTAGGGAACTTTGTGAGTGGCATAAAGTGTGTCAAGTACCCTTTTGCCTTTCAAGCGGGAATGTGGGTTTCTCTTGAGATACTCATCGCAAAATTACCTCATCTCCCATAGAGGGGATAATTTTGTGGTGTTTCTCGTGTTGCGGCGGGAAGCAGCGGGTACTTTTCGATTTGCAATGGAACCTGAGGAACTCGCTCCAATTGCTTCAGGGAAGTCAAGTCCCCTTTTGTGTTGGAACGGGTATTTGCGGGTTACTCTCCAGCCGTTAAATGGGAATATTGCCTTTTCTCGATTTGAGTCCATAAAGTGTGTTCCCCTCTCCACGGAGGACGGATGTTAGGGAACATTCTGAGTCGCCTAAAGGGAGTCAAGCACCCTTTTACTTTTCCAGCGGGAATGTGGGATTTCTCTTGAGATTCTGCAGCGAAAATTACCTCAGCCACCATTCACGGGATAATTTGTGGTGTTTCTCGAGTTGTGGCTGGAAGCAGGGGATACTACTGGAGTTGCGAGGAGGACCTCAGGAACTCACTCGTGTTGCTTCAGGGAAGTCAGGTCCCTTTTTGTGCTGGATGGGGAACTTCCGGTTTACTCTCTAGCCCTTTAAATGGCATAGGGTGTCTTCACGTGTTTAATCTATAAAGTGTATTCTCTACTCCAATGGGGACGGATTTTAGGGAACTTTGTGAGTGGTTTAATGTGTGTCAAGTACCCTTTTGCCTTTCAAGCGGGAATGTGGGATTTCTCTTCAGATTCTACAGCACAAAGTTTCCTCATCTTGTTTTGAGGGGATAATTTTGTGGTGTTTCTCAAATTGCCGCGGGAAGCTGGGGGTAGTACTCGAGTTGTGACGTGGACCTCAGCAACTCACTCGAGTTACTTCAGGGAAGTCAGGTCCCCTTTTGTGCTAGAAGGGGAACTTCTGGATTACTCTCGAGCCATTAATAGGGAATATTGCCTCCTCTCGATTTCAGTGCATAAATTGTGTTCTCCTCACCTTGAGGACAGATGTTAGGGAACATTTTGAGTCGCATAAAGGGAGTCAAGTACACTTTTACTTTTCAAGCGGGACTGTGGGATTTCTCTTGAGATTCTGCAGCACAAAATTTCCTCATCTTGCTTTGAAGGGATAATTTTGTTGTGTTTCTCGAATTGCGGCGGGAAGCTGGGGGTACTTCTCGTGTTGCGACGCGGACCTCAGCGACTCACTGGAGTTACTTCAGGGAAATCAGTTCCCCTTTTTTTCTAATAGGGGAACTTCCGGATTACTCTCTAGCCCTTTAATTGGGATAGGGCGTCTTCATATTTTGAATCCAGAAATTGTGTTCTCCTTTCTAATGGGGATGGATGTTACGGAAATTTCTCAGTGGCATTGCTTCAGGGAAGTCAAGTCCCCTTTTGTGTTGGAAGGGAAACTTCCGGGTTACTATCGACCCTTTAAATGAGAATATTGCCTCTTCTCGATTTCAGTCGATAAAGTGTGTTCTCCTCTCCACTGAGCACGGATGTAAGGGAACATTCTGAGTCGCATAACGGGAGTCAAGTATCCTTTTTCTTTTCAAGCGGGAATGTGGGATTTCTCTTGAGATCCTGCAGCGCAAAATTTCCTCATCTCGAATTGAGGGCATAATTTTGTGGTATTTCTCTAATTGTGGTGGGAAGGTGGGCGTACTACTGGAGTTACGACGGGGACCTCAGGAACTCACTTGAGTTGTTTCAGAGAAGTATGGTCGCCTTTAATGCTGGAAGGGGAACTTCGATATTACTCTCTAGCCCTTTAATTGGAATAGGGCCTCTTCTGGTGTTGAATCCATAAAGTGTGTTCTCCTTTCCAATGGGGACCGATCTTACGGAAATTTCTAAGTGGCATAAAGTGTGTCAAGTACCCTTCTGCCTTTCAAGAGGGAATGTGGGATTTCTCTTGAGAATCTGCAGCGGAAAATTTCCTCATTTCGCATTGAAGGGATAATATTGTGGTGTTTCTTTTTTGCGGAGGAAAGCCGGGGGTACTTCTGGATTTGCGAAGGGAACGTCAGTAACTCGCTAGCGTTGCTTCAGGGATGTCAAGTCCCCTTTTGTTTTGGAAGGGTGAACTTCCAGGTTACTCTCCAGCCATTAAATGAGAATATTGCCTCTTCTGGATTTGAGGCCATAAATTGTGTTCCCCTCTCCACTGAGGACGGATGTTAGGGAACATTCTGAATCGCATGAAGGGAGTCAAGTACCCTTTTTCCGTTCAAGGGGGACTGTGGGATTTCTCTTGAGATTCTGCAGCACAAAATTACCTCATCGCGCATAGAGGGGATAATTTTGTGTTGTTTCTCCTGTTGCGGCGGGAAGCAGCGGGTACTTTTCGATTTGCGACGGGAACCTCAGGAACTCGCTCTAATTGTTTCAGGGAAGTCAAGTCCCCTTTCGTGTTGGAAGGGGAACTTTGGCGTTACTCTCCAGCAGTTAAATGGGAATATTGCCTCTTCCTGATTTGAGTCCATAAAGTGTGTTCTCCACTCCACTGAGGATAGATTTTAGGGAACATTCAGAGTCGCAAAAAGGGTATCAAGTACCCTTTTGCCTTTCAAGAGGGAATGTGGGATTTCTCTTGAGATTCTGCAGCACAAAATTTCCTCATCTCGCATTGAGGGAATAATATTGTGGTGTTTCTTTAGTTGCGGCGGCAAGCCGGGGTACTTCTGGATTTGCGAAGGGAACGTCAGGAGCTCGCTCGTGTTACTTCAGGGAAGTCAAGTCCCCTTTTGTGTTGGAAGGGAAACTTCCGGGTTACTCTCGACCCGTTAAATGAGAATATTCCCTCTACTAGATTTCAGTCGATAAATGTGTTCTCCTCATCGCTGAGGACGGAAGTTAGGGAACATGCTGAGTCGCATAATGGGAGTCAAATACCCTTTTCTTTTCAAGCGGGAAGGTGGGATTTCTCTTGAGATTCTGCAGCGAAAATTACCTCAGCCACCATTCACGGGGTAATTTTGTGGTGTTTCCTGCGTTGTGGCCGGAAGCAGGGGGTACTTCTCGAGTTGCGACGGGGACCTCAGGCACTCAATCGGGTTGCTTCAGGGAAGTCAAGTCCCCTTTTGTGTTGGAAGGGGAACTTCCAGATTACTCTCCAGCCTTTAAATGAGAATATTGCCTCTTCTCGATTTCAGTGCATAAAGTGTGTTCTCCTCTCCTTAAGGACGGATGTTAGGGAACATTCTGAGTGGCCTAAAGGGAGTCAAGTAAACTTTTACTTTACAAGCGGGTATGTGGGATTTCTCTTGAAATTCTGCAGCACAAAATTTCCTCATCTCCCATTGAGGGGATAAATTTGTGGTGTTTCTCGAATTGCGGCGGGAATTTGCGGGTATTCTCTACGTGCAACGGAGACCTCAGGAACTCACTCGAGTTGCTTCAGGGAAGTCAGGTCCCCTTTTGTGCTGGAAAGGGAACGTCCATATTACTTTTGAGCCCTTTAAAGGGAATAGGACCTCTTCTCGATTTGAGTCCATAAATTGTGTTCTCCTCTCCAGTGATGATGCATGTTAGGGAACATTCTGAATGGCACAAAGTTTGTCAAGTACGCTTTTGCCATTCAAGCGGAAATGTGGGATTTCACTTGAGATTTTGCAGCACAAAATTACCTCATCTCGCATTGAGGGGACAATTTTGTGATGATTCTCGAGTTTCAGTGGGAAGCAGGGGGTATTTCTGGAGTTGCGACGGGGATCACAGGAATTCGCTCGATTTGCTTTAGGGAAGTCAAATTCCCCTTTGTGTTGCAAGGAGAACTTTCAGATTACTTTCGAGCCGCTTAATGGAAATATTGCCTCTTCTCGACTTCAGTGGATAAAGTGTGTTTTCCTCTCCACTTGGGACGGATGTTACGGAACATTCTGAGTCGCTTAATGGGAGTCAAGTACCGTTTTTCTTTTCAAGCGGGAATGTGGGATTTCTCTTGAGATTCTGCAGTGAAAATTACCTCAGCCACCATTCACGGGATAATTTTGTGGTGTTTCTCGAGTTGCTCCCGGAAGCAGGGGGGACATCTCGATTTGCTATGGGGACCTCAGGCACTCGCTCGGGTTGCTTCAGGGAAGTCAAGTCCCCTTTTGTGTTGGAAGGGGAACATAAGGATTACTCTCGAGGCTTTAAATGAAAATATTGCCTCTTCTCCATTTCAGTGCATAAAGTGTGTTCTCCTCTGCTTAAGGACGGATGTTAGGGAACATTCTGAGTGGCCTAAAGGGAGTCAAGTACCATTTTAATTTACAAGCGTGAATGTGGGATTTCTCTTCAGATTCTTCAGCGAAAATTACCTCAGCCTCCATTCACGGGATAATTTTGTGGTGTTTCTCGAGTTCCGGCCTGAAGGAGTGGGTATTTCTCGAGTTACAATGGGGACCTCAGGCACTCACTCGGGTTGCTTCAGGGAAGTTAAGTCCCCTATTGTGTTGGAAGGGGAACTTCCGGAATACTCTCCAGCTGTTAAATGAGAATATTGCCTCTTCTCGATTTCAGTGCATAAACAGGGTTCTCCTCTCCTTAAGGACGGATGTTAGGGAACATTCTGAGTGGCCTAAAGGGAGTCAAGTACCCTTTTACTTTACAAGCGGAAATGTGGGATTTCTCTTGAGATTCTGCAGCACAAAATTTCTTCATCTCGCTTTGAGGGGTTAAATTTGTGATGTTTCTCGAATTGCGGCGGGAAGTTGCGGGTATTCTGCACGTGAAACTGACACCTCAGGAACTCACTCCAGTTACTTCAGGGAAGTCAGGTCCCCTTTTGTGCTGGAAAGGGAACGTCCCTATTACTTTAGAGCCATTTAAAGGGAATAGGGCCTCTTCTCGATTTGAGTCCATAAAGTGTGTTCTCCTCTCCAATGGGGAAGGATGTTAGGAAACTTTCTGAGTGAAATAAAGTGTGTCAGATACACTTTTGCCTTTCAAGCGGGAATGTGGGATTCCTCTTGAGATTCTGCTTTGCAAAATTACCTCATCTCGCATGGAGGGGATAATTTGGCTGTGTATCTTAAGTTGCAGCGGGAAGCCAGGGGTACTTATGGATATGGGAAGGGAAGGTCAGGCACTCGCTCGGGTTGCTTTAGGAAAGTCAAGTCCCCTTTTGTGTTGGAAGGGGAACTTCCGGATTACTCTCCAGCCCTTAAATGAGAATATTGCCTCTTCTCGATTTCAGTGCATAAAGTGTGTTCTCCTCTCCTTGAGGACGGATGTTAGGGAACATTCTGAGTTGCCTAAAGGGAGTCAAGTACACTTTTACTTTTCAAGCGGGAATTTGGGATTTCTGTTGAGATTCTGCAGCACAAAATTCCCTCATCTCGCATTGTGGGGATAAATTTGTGGTGTTTCTCGAATTGCGGCGGGAACCTGGGGATAATTCTCAAGTGGCGCCGCGGACCTCAGGAACTCACTCGAGTTACTTCAGGGAAGTCAGGTCCCCTTTTGTGCTGGAAGGGAACTTCCGCGTTACTCTCTAGCCCTTTCATTGGAATAGGGCGTCTTCACGTGTTGAATTCATAAAGTGTGTTCTCCTCTCCTATGGGGACGGATGTTAGGGAACTTTGTGAATGGCCTAAAGTGTGTCAAGTTAACTTCTGCCTTTCAAGCGGAAATGTGGGATTTTCCTTGATATTCTACAGCGCAATATTACCTCATTTCGCATAGAGGGGATAATTTTGTGGTGTTTCTGGTGTTGTGGCAGGAAGCAGCGGGTACTTTACGATTTGCGACAGGAACGTCAGGAACTCGCTCCAATTGCTTCAGGGAAGTCAAGTCCCCTTTTGTGTTGGAATGGGAACTTCCGGGTTACTCTCGAGTTATTAAATGGGAATATTGCCTCTTCTCGATTTGAGTCCATAAAGTGTGTTCTCCACACCACTGAGGACGGATATAAGGGAACTTTGTGAATGCCTACAGGGTGTCAAGTACCCTTTTGCCTTTTAAGAGGGAATGTGGGATTTCTCTTGAGATTCTGCAGCACAAAATTTCCTCATCTTGCATTGAGTGGATAATATTGAGGTGTTTCTTTTTTGCGGAGGAACGCCGGGGGTACTTCTGGATTTGCGAAGGGAACGTCAGGAATTCTCTAGGGTTTTTTCAGGGAAGTCAAATCACCTTTTTTGTTGAAAGGGGAAATTCCGGGTTACTCAAGACCCGTTAAATGGGATTATTGCCTCTTCTCGATTTGAGTCAATATAATTTGTTCCCCTCTCCACAAAGGACGGATGTTAGGGAACATTCTGAGTCACATAGGGAGTCAAGTACCCTTTTTCCTTTCAAGCGGGAATGTGGGAATTCTCTTGAGATCCTGAAGCACAAAATTTCCTCATCTCGAATTGAGGGCATAATTTTGTGGTATTTCTATATTAGTGGTGGGAAGGTGAGCGTACTACTGGAGTTACTACGGGGACCTCAGGAACTCACCTGAGTTATTTCAGAGAAGTCTGGTCGCCTTCTTTCCTGGAAGGGGAACTTCGAGATTACTCTCTAGCTCCTTAATTGGAATAGGGCTTCTTCTGGTGTTGAATCCATAAAGTGTGTCCTCCTCTCCAATGGGGATGGATGTTAGGGAACTTTCTGAGTCGCATGAAGGTAGTCAAGTACACTTTTACTTTTCAAGCGGGAATATGGGATTTCTGTTGAGATTCTGCAGCACAAAATTCCCTCATCTCGCATTGTGGGGATAAATTTGTGGTGTTTCTCGAATTGCGGTGGGAAGCTGGGGATAATTCTCGAGTGGAGACGCGGACCTCAGGAACTCACTCGAGTTACTTCAGGGAAGTCAGGTCGCCTTTTGTGCTGGAAGGGAACTTCCGCGTTACTCTCTAGCCCTTTCATTGGAATAGGGCGTCTTCAGGTGTTGAATCCAAAAAGTGTGTTCTCCTCTCCAATGGGGACGGATGTTAGGGAACTTTGTGAATGGCCTAAAGTGCGTCAAGTATCCTTTTGCCTTTCAAGCGGAAATGTGGGATTTTTCTTGAAATCCTACAGCGCAAAATTACCTCATTTCGCATAGAGGGGATAATTTTGTGGTGTATCTCGTGTTGTGGCTGGAAGCAGCAGGTACTTTACCATTTGCGACGGGAACGTCAGGAACTCGCTGCAATTGTTTCAGGGAAGTCAAGTCCCCTTTTGTGTTGGAATGGGAACTTCCGGGTTACTCTCGAGCTGTTGAATGGGAATATTGCCTCTTCTCGATTTGAGTCCATAAAGTGTGTTCTCCACACCACTGAGGACGGATGTTAGAGAAAATTCAGAGTCGCAAAAATGGTCAAGTAACCTTTTGCCTTTCAAGGGGGAATGTGGGATTTCTCTTGAGATTCTGCAGCGCAAAATTTCCTCATCTCGCATTGAGGGTATAATATTGTGGTGTTTCTTTTGTTGTGGCGGGAAGCCGGGGGTACTTTTGGATTTGCGAAGGGAACGTCAGGAATTCTCTAGGGTTTTTTCAGGGAAGTCAAGTCCCCTTTTGTGTTGGAAGGGGAACTTCCGGGTTACTCTCGACCTGTTAAATGGGAATATTGGCTCTTCTCCATTTGAGTCAATATAATGTGTTCCCCTCTCCGCAGAGGACGGATGTTAGGGAACATTCTGAATCACATAGGGAGTCAAGTACCCTTTTTCCTTTCAAGCGGGAATGTGGGAATTCTCTTGAGATCCTGAAGCGCAACATTTCCTCATCTCGAATTGAGGGCAAAATTTTGTGTTATTTCTATATTAGTGGTGGGAAGGTGGGCGTACTACTGGAGTTACAACGGGGACCTCAGGAACTCAACTGAGTTATTTCAGAGAAGTCCTGTCGCCTTTTTTCCTGGAAGGGGAACTTCGATATTACTCTCTAGCCCTTTAATTGGAATAGGGCCTCTGCTTGTGTTGAATCCATAAAGTGTGTCCTCCTCTCCAATGGGGACGGATGTTAGGGAACTTTCTGAGTGGCATAACGTGTGTCAAGTACCCCGTTGCCTTTCAGCCGGGAATGCGGGATTTCTCTTGAGATTTTGCATTGGACAAATTCCTCATCTCGCATTGAGAGGATAATATTGTGGTGTTTCTTTTTTGCAGAGGAACGCCGGGGGTACTTCTGCATTTGCGACGGTAACGTCAGGAACTCGATAGCGTTACTTCATGCATGTTAAGTCACTTTTGTGTTGGAAGGGGGAACTTCCAGGTTACTCTCCAGCCATTAAATGGGAATATTGCCTCTTCTGGATTTGAGGCCATAAATTGTGTTCCACTCTCCACTGAGGACGGATGTCAGGCAACATTCTGAGTCGCATGAAGGGAGTCAAGTACACTTTTTCCTTTCAAGCGGGTATGTGGGATTTCTTTTGAGATTCTTCAGTGCTAATTACCTCATCTTGCATGGAGGGGATAATTTTGTGGTGTTTCTCCTGTTGCGGCAGGAAGCAGCGGGTACTTTTCGATTTGCAACGGGAACCTCAGGAACTGGCTCCAATTGTTTCAGGGAAGTCCAGTCCCCTTTTCTGTTGGAAGGGGAACTTCCGGGGTACTCTCGAGCCGTTAAATGGGAATATTGCCTCTTTTGGATTTGAGGCCATAAATTGTGTACCCAACTCCACTGAGGACGGATGTTAGGGAACATTATCTGTCGCATGAAGGGAGTCAAATACTATTTTTCCTTTCAAGCGGGAATGTGGGATTAATCTTGAGATGCTGCAGCTCAAAATTTCCTCATCTCGCATTGAAGGGATAATTTTGTGGTATGTCTCGACTTGCGGCGGGAAGCTAGTGATACTCCTGGAGTTGCGAGGGGGACCTCAGGAACTCAATCGTGTTACTTCAGGGAAGACAGGTCCCCTGTTGTGCTGGAAGGCGAACTTCCGGATTACTCTCTAGCCCTTTAATTGGAATAGGGCGTCTTCACGTGTTGAATCCATAAAGTGTGTTCTCCTCTCCAATGGGGACGGATGTTAGGGAAATTTCTGAGTGGCATAAAGTGTGTCAAGTACACTTTTGCCTTTCAAGCGGGAATGTGGGATTTCTCTTGAGAGTCTGCTTTGCAAAATTACCTCATCTCGCATGGAGGGGATTATTTGGTTGTGTTTCATTAGTTGCAGAGGGAAGCCAGGGGTACTTATGGATATGGGAAGGGAACGTCAGGCACTCGCTTGGGTTACTTCAGGAAAGTCAAGTCCCCTTTTGTGTTGGAAGGGGAACTTCCGGATTACTCTCGAGCCGTTAAATGAGAATATTGCCTCTTCTGGATTTCAGTGCATAAAGTGTGTTCTCCTCTCCTTGAGGACGGATGGTAGGGAACATTCTGATTCGCCTAAAGGGAGTCAAGTACACTTTAACTTTTCAAGCGGGAATGTGGGATTTCTGTTGAGATTCTGCAGCACAAAATTCCCCCATCTCGCATTGTGGGGATAAATTTGTGGTGTTTCTCGAATTGCGGGGGGAAGCTGGGGATAATTCTCGAGTGGCGACGCGGACCTCAGGAACTCACTCGAGTTACTTCAGGGAAGTCAGGTCCTCTTTTGTGCTGGAAGGGAACTTCCGTGTTACTCTCTAGCCCTTTCATTGGAATAGAGTGTCTTCACGTGCTGAATCCATAAAGTGTGTCCTCCTTTCCAATGGGGACGGATGTTAGGGAACTTTCTGAGTGGCATAACGTGTGTCAAGTACCCCTTTGCCTTTCAACTGGGAATGCGGGATTTTTCTTGCGATTCCGTAGCAGAAAAATTCCTCATCTCCCATTGAGGGGATAGTATTGTGGTGTTTCTTTTTTGCGGATGAACGACGGGGGTACTTCTGGATTTGCTAAGGGAATGTCAGGAACTCCATAGCGTTGCTTCATGGGAGTTAAGTCCCCTTTGGTGTTGGAAGGGGGAAATTCCGGGTTAACTCTCCAGCCATTAAATGGGAATATTGCCTCTTCTGGATTTGAGGCCATAAATTGTGTTCCCCTCTCCACTGAGGACGGATGTTAGGGAACATTCTGAGTCGCAGGAAGGGAGTCAAGTACACTTTTTTCTTTCAAGCGAGTATGTGGGATTTCTTTTGAGATTTTGCAGTGCAAATTACCTCATCTCGCATTGAGGGGATAATTTTGTGGTGTTTCTCCTGTTTCGGCCGGAAGCAGCGGGTACTTTTCGATTTGCGATGGGAACCTCAGGAACTGGCTCCAATTGTTTCAGGGAAGTCAAGTCCCCTTTTGTGTTGGAAGGGGAACTTCCGGTTACTCTGGAGCCATTAAATGGGAATATTGCCTCTTCTCGATTTGAGTCCATAAAGTGTGTTCTCCACTGCACGGAGGACGGATGTTAGTGAACATTCAGAGTCGCATAAAGGGTATCAAGTACCCTTTTGTCTTTCAAGCGGAAATGTGGGATTTTTCCTGAGATTCTGCAGCTGAAAATTTCGTCATCTCGCATTGAGGGGATAATATTCTGGTGTTTCTTTTTCGGTGCGTGAAGACGGGGGTACTTCTGGATTTACGAAGAGAACGTCAGGCAGTCGCTAGGGTTGCTTCAGGGAAGTCAAGTCCCTTTTTGTGTTGGAAGGGGAACTTCCGGGTTACTCTCGAGCCGTTAAATGGGATTATTGCCTCTTTTGGATTTGAGGCCATAAATTGTGTTCCCAACTTCACTGAGGACGGATGTTAGGGAACATTCTGTGTCGCATGAAGGGAGTCAAGTACCCTTTTTCCTTTCAAGCGGGAATGTGGGATTAATCTTGAGATGCTGCAGCTCAAAATTTCCTCATCTCGCATTGAAGGGATAATTTTGTGGTATGTCTCGACTTGCGGCGGGAAGCTGGGGATACTCCTGGAGTTGCGAGGGGGACCTCAGGAACTCACTCGTGTTGCTTCAAGGAAGACAGGTCCCCTTTTGTGCTGGAAGGGGAACATCCGGATTACTCTCTAGCCCTTTAATTGGAATAGGGCGTCTTCACGTGTTGAATCCATAAAGTGTGTTCTCCTCTCCAATGGGGATGGATGTTAGGGACATTTCTGAGTGGCATAAAGTGTGTCAAGTACCCTTTTGCCTTTCAAGCGGGAATGTGGGATTTCTCTTGCGATTCTGCAGCACAAATTTACCTCATCTCGCATTGAGGTGATAATTTTGTTCTGTTTCTTTATTTGCGGCGGGAAGCCGGGGTTACTTCTGGATTTGAGAAGGGAACGTCAGGAAGTCTCTCAGGTTGCTTCAGGGAATTCAAGTCCCCTTTTGTGCTGGAAGCGGAACTTCCGGGTTACTCTTGAGCCCTTAAATAGACTATTGCCTCTTCTCGATTTCAGTGCATAAAGTGTGTTCTCCTCTCCAATGGGGACGGATGTTAGGGAACTTTCTGAGTGAAATAAAGTGTGTCAAGTACACTTTTGCCTTTCAAGCGCGAATGTGGGATTTCTCTTGAGATTCTTTTTGCAAAATTACCTCATCTCGGATGGAGGGGATTATTTGGTTGTGTTTCTTTCGTTGCAGCGGGAAGCCAGGGGTACTTATGGATAAGGGAAGGGAACGTCAGGCACTCGCTCGGGTTGCTTCAGGAAAGTCAAGTCCCCTTTTGTGTTGGAAGGGGAACTTCCGGATTACTCTCCAGCCATTAAATGAGAATATTGCCTCTTCTCGATTTCAGTGCATAAAGTGTGTTCTCCTCTCCTTGAGGAAGGATGTTAGGGAACATTCTGAGTCGCCTAAAGGGAGTCAAGTACACTTTTACTTTTCAAGCGGGAATATGGGATTTCTGTTGAGATTCTGCAGCACAAAATTCCCTCATCTCGCATTGTGGGGATGAATTTGTGGTGTTTCTCGAATTGCGCCGGGAAGCAGGGGATAATTCTCGAGTGGCGACGCGGACCTCAGGAACTCACTCGAGTTACCTCAGGGAACTCAGGTCCCCTTTTGTGCTGGAAGGGAACTTCCGCGTTACTCTCTAGCCTATCATTGGAATAGGGCGTCTTCAGGTGTTGAATCCATAAAGTGTGTTCTCCTCTCCAATGAGGACTGATGTTTGGGAACTTTGTGAATGGCCTAAAGTGAGTCAAGTAACCTTTTGCCTTTCAAGCGGAAATGTGGGATTTTTCTTTAAATCCTACAGCGCAAAATTACCTCATTTCGCATAGAGGGGATAATTTTGTGGTGTTTCTCGTGTTGTGGCGGGAAGCAGCTGGTCCTTTACGATTTGCGACCGGAAAGTCAGGAACTCGCTCCAGTTACTTCAGGGAAGTCAAGTCCCCTTTTGTGTTGTAATGGGAACTTCCGGGTTACTCTCGAGCTGTTAAATGGGAATATTGCCTCTTCTCGACTTGAGTCCAAAAAGTGTGTTCTCCACACCACTGAGGACGGATGTTAGGGAACATTCAGAGTCGCATAAATGGTATCAAGTACGCTTTTGCCTTTCAAGAGGGAATGTGGGATTTCTCTTGAGATTCTGCAGCGCAAAATTTCGTCATCTCGCATTGAGGGGATAATATTGTGGTGTTTCTTTTGTTGCGGCGGGAAGCCGGGGGTACTTTTGGATTTGCCAAGGGAACGTCAGGAATTCTCTAGGGTTTTTTCAGGGAAGTCAAGTCCCCTTTTGTGTTGGAAGGGGAACTTCCGGGTTCCTCTCGACCCGTTAAATGGGAATATTGCCTCTTCTCGATTTGAGTCAATATAATGTCTTCCCCTCTCCACAGAGGAGGGTTGTTAGGGAACATTCTGAGTCACATAGGGATTCAAGTATCTTTTTTCCTTCCTAGCGTGAATGTGGGAATTCTCTTGAGATCCTGAAGCGCAAAATTTCCTCATCTCGAATTGAGGGCACAATTTTGTGGTATTTTCTCTATTAGTGGTGGGAAGGTGGGCGTACTACTGGAGTTACAACGGGGACCTCAGGAACTCACCTGAGTTATTTCAGAGAAGTCCAGTCGCATTTTTTCCTGGAAGGGAACTTCTAGATTACTCTCTAGCCCTTTAATTGGAATAGGGCCTCTTCTGGTGTTGAATCCATAAAGTGTGTCCTCCTTTCCAATGGGGACGGAAGTTAGGGAACTTTCTGAGTGGCATAACGTGTGTCAAGTACCCCTTTGCCTTTCAAAAGGGAAAGTGGGATTTCACTTGAGATCCTGCAGCGGAATAATTCCTCATCTCGCATTGAGGGCTGAATATTGTGGTGTTTCTTTTTTGCGGAGGAACGCCGGGGGTACTTTTGGATTTGGGAAGGGAACGTGAGGAACTCGATAGCGTTACTTCATTCCTCTCGAGCCGTTAAATGGGAACATTGCCTCTTTTGGATTTGAGGCCATAAATTGTGCTCCCAACTCCACTGAGGACGGATGTTAGGGAACATTCTGTGTCGCATGAAGGGAGTCAAGTACCCTTTTTCCTTTCAAGCGGGAATGTGGGATTAATGTTGAGATGCTGCAGCTCAAAATTTCCTCATCTCGATTTGAGGGGATAATTTTGTGGTATGTCTCAACTTGTGGCGGGAAGCTGGGGATACTACTGGAGTTGCCAGGGGGACCTCAGGATCTCACTGGTGTTGCTTCAGGGAAGACAGGTCCCCTTTTGTGCTGGAAGGGGAACTTCGGGATTACTCTCTAGCCCTTTAATTGGAATAGGGCTTCTTCACGTGTTGAATCCATAAAGTGTGTTCTCCTCTCCAATGGGGATGGATGTTAGGGACATTTCTGAGTGGCATAAAGTGTGTCAAGTACCCTTTTGCCTGTGAAGCGGGAATGTGGGATTTTTCTTGAGATTCTCCAGCGCAAATTTACCTCATCTCGCCTTGAGGGGATAATTTTGTTGTGTTTCTTTATTTGCAGAGGAAGCCGGGGTTACTTCTGGATTTGCGAAGGGAACGTCAGGAAGTCGCTTCGGTTGCTTCAGGGAATTCAAGTCCCCTTTTGTGTTGAAAGCGGAACTTCCGGGTTACTCTCCAGCCGTGAAATGGGAATATTGCCTTTTCACGATTTGAGTCCATATAGTGTGTTCTCCTCTCCAATGGGGACGGATGTTAGGGAACTTTCTGAGTGAAATAAAGTGTGTCAAGTGCACTTTTGCCTTTCAAGCGGGAATGTGGGATTTCTCTTGAGATTCTGCTTTGCAATATTACCTCATCTCGCATGGAGGGGATAATTTGGCTGTGTTTCTTTCGTTGCAGCGGGAAGCCAGGGGTACTTATGGATATGGGAAGGGAACGTCAGGCACTCGCTCGGGTTACTTCAGGGAATTCAAGTCCCCTTTTGTGTTGGAAGCGGAACTTCCGGGTTACTCTCCAGCCGTGAAATGGGAATATTGCCTTTTCACGATTTGAGTCCATAAAGTGTGTTCTCCTCTCCTTGAGGACGGATGTTAGGGAACATTCTGAGTCGCCTAAAGGGAGTCAAGTACACTTTTACTTTTCAAGCGGGAATGTGGGATTTCTGTTGAGATTCTGCAGCACAAAATTCCCTCATTTCGCATTGTGGGGATGAATTTGTGGTGTTTCTCGAATTGCGGCGGGAAGCTGGGGATAATTGTCGAGTAGCGACGCGGACCTCAGGAACTCACTCGAGTTACTTCAGGGAAGTCAGGTCCTCTTTTGTGCTGGAAGGGAACTTCCGCGTTACTCTCTAGCCCTTTCATTGGAATAAGGCGTCTTCAGGTGTTGAATCCATAAAGTGTGTTCTCCTCTCCAATGGGGACTGATGTTAGGGAACTTTGTGAATGGCCTAAAGTGTGTCAAGTAACCTTTTGCCTTTCAAGCGGAAATGTGGGATTTTTCTTGAAATCCTACAGCGCAAAATTACCTCATTTCGCATAGAGGGGATAATTTTGTGGTGTTTCTGGTGTTGTGGCAGGAAGCAGCGGGTACTTTAAGATTTGCGAAGGGAACGTCAGGAACTCGCTCCAATTGCTTCAGGGAAGTCAAGTCCCCTTTTGTGTTGGAATGGGAACTTCCGGGAGACTCTCGAGCTGTTAAATGGGAATATTGCCTCTTCTCGACTTGAGTCCATAAAGTGTGTTCTCCACCCCACTGAGGACGGATGTTAGGGAACATTCAGAGTCGCATAAATGGTATCAAGTACCCTTTTGCCTTTCAAGAGGGAATGTGGGATTTCTCTTGAGATTCTGCAGCGCCAATTTTCCTCATCTCGCATTGAGGGGATAATATTGTGGTGTTTCTTTTGTTGCGGCGGGAAGCCGGGGGTACTTTTGGATTTGCCAAGGGAACGTCAGGAATTCTCTAGGCTTTTTTCAGGGAAGTCAAGTCCCCTTTTGTGTTGGAAGGGGAACTTCCGGGTTCCTCTCGACCCGTTAAATGGGAATATTGGCTCTTCTCGATTTGAGTCAATATAATGTGTTCCCCTCACCACACAGGAAGGATGTTAGGGAACATTCTGAGTCACATAGGGAGTCAAGTACCCTTTTTCCTTTCAAGCGGGAATGTGGGAATTCTCTTGAGATTCTGAAGTGCAAAATGTCCTCATCTCGAATTGAGGGCATAATTTTGTGGTATTTCTCTATTTTTGGTGGGAAGGTGGGGGTATTACTGGAGTTACGACGGGGACCTCAGGTACTCACCTGAGTTATTTCAGAGAAGTCTGGTCGCCTTTTTGACTGGAAGGGGAACTTCGAGATTACTCTCTAGCCCTTTAATTGGAAAAGGGCCTCTTCTGGTGTTGAATCCATAAAGTGTGTCCTCCTTTCCAATGGGGACGGATGTTAGGGTACTTTCTGAGTGGCATAACCTGTGTCAAGTACCCCGTTGCCTTTCAACCGGGAATGTGGGATTTCTCCTGAGATCCTGCAGCGGACAAATTCCTCATCTCGCTTTGAGGGGATAATATTGTGGTGTTTCTTCTTTGCGGAGGAACGCCTGGGGTACTTCTGGATTTGCGAAGGGAACGTCAGGAACTCGATAGCGTTGCTTCATGGAAGTTAAGTCCCATTTTGTGTTGGAAGGGGGAAATTCCGGGTTACTCTCCAGCCAATAAATGGGAATATTGGCTCTTCTGGATTTGAGGCCATAAATTGTGTTCCCCTCTCCACTGAGGACGGATGTTAGGGAACTTTCTGAGTCGCATGAAGGGAGTCAAGTACACTTTTTCCTTTCAAGCGTGTATGTGGGATTTCTTTTGAGATTTTGCAGTGCAAAATTACCTCATCTCGCATTGAGGGGATAATTTTGTGGTGTTTCTCCTGTTTCGACTGGAAGCAGCGGTTACTTTTCGATTTGCGATGGGAACCTCAGGAACTGGCTCCAATTGTTTCAGGGAAGTCAAGTCCCCTTTTTTGTTGGAAGGGGAACTTCCGGTTACTCTCGAGCCATTAAATGGGAATATTGCCTCTTCTTGATTTGAGTCCATAAAGTGTGTTCTCCACTGCATGGAGGACGGATGTTCGTGAACATTCAGAGTCGCATAAAGGGTATCAAGTACCCTTTTGTCTTTCAAGCGGAAATGTGGGATTTCTCCTGAGAATCTGCAGCAGAAAATTTCGTCATCTCACATTGAGGGGATAATTTTGTGGTATGTCTCGACTTGCGGCGGGAAGCTGGGGATACTACTGGAGTTGCCAGGGGGACCTCAGGAACTCACTCGTGTTGCTTCAGGGAAGACAGGTCCCCTTTTGTGCTGGAAGGGGAACTTCCGGATTACTCTCTAGCCCTCTAATTGGAATAGGGCATCTTCACGTGTTGAATCCATAAAGTGTGTTCTCCTCTCCAATGGGGATGGATGTTAGGGACATTTCTGAGTGGCATAAAGTGTGTCAAGTACCCTTTTGCCTTTCAAGCGGGAATGTGGGATTTCTCATGCGATTCTGTAGCACAAATTTACCTCATTTCGCATTGAGGTGATAATTTAGTTCTCTTTCTTTATTTCCGGTGGGAAGCCGGGGTTGCTTCTGGATTTGAGAAGGGAACATCAGGAAGTGCCTGGGGTTGCTTCAGGGAATTCAAGTCCTCTTTTGTGCTGGAAGCGGAACTTCCGGGTTACTCTTGAGCCTTAAATAGACTATTGCCTCTTCTCGATTTCAGTGCATAAAGTGTGTTCTCCTCTCCAATGGGGACGGATATTAGGGAACTTTCTGAGTGAAATAAAGTGTGTCAAGTACACTTTTGCCTTTCAAGCGCGAATGTGGGATTTCTCTTGAGAGTCTGCTTTGCAAAATTACCTCATCTCGCATGGGGGGATTATTTGGTGTTTCTTTCGTTGCAGCGGGAAGCCAGGGGTACTTATGGATATGGGAAGGGAACGTCAGGCACTGGCTCGGGTTGCTTCAGGAAAGTCAAGTCCCCTTTTGTGTTGGAAGGGGAACTTCCGGGTTACTGTGGAGCCTTTAAATGAGAATATTGCCTCTTCTAGATTTCAGTGCATAAAGTGTGTTCTCCTCTCCTTGAGGACGGATGGTAGGGAACATTCTGAGTCGCCTAAAGGGAGTCAAGTACACTTTTACTTTTCAAGCGGGAATGTGGGATTTCTGTTGAGATTCTGCAGCACAAAATTCCCTCATCTCGCATTGTGGGGATGAATTTGTGGTGTTTCTCGAATTGCGGCGGGAAGCTGGGGATAATTGTCGAGTAGCGACGCGGACCTCAGGAACTCACTCGAGTTACTTCAGGGAAGTCAGGTCCCTGTTTGTGCTGGAAGGGAACTTCCGTGTTACTCTCTAGCCCGTTCATTGGAATAGAGCGTCTTCACGTGCTGAATCCATAAAGTGTGTCCTCCTTTCCAATGGGGACGGATGTTAGGGAACTTTCTGAGTGGCATAACGTGTGTCAAGTACCCCTTTGCCTTTCAACTGGGAATGCGGGATTTTTCTTGAGATTCCGTAGCAGAATAATTCTTCATCTCCCATTGAGGGGATAGTATTGTGGTGTTTCTTTTTTGCGGTGAACGACGGGGGTACTTCTGATTTGCTAAGGGAATGTCAGGAAGTTGATAGCGTTGCTTCATGGGAGTTAAGTCCCCTTTGGTGTTGGAAGGGGGAAATTCCGGGTTAACTCTCCAGCCATTAAATGGGAATATTGCCTCTTCTGGATTTGAGGCCATAAATTGTGTTCCCCTCTCCACTGAGGACGGATGTTAGGGAACATTCTGAGTCGCAGGAAGGGAGTCAAGTACACTTTTTTCTTTCAAGCGGGTTTGTGGGATTTCTTTTGAGATTTTGTAGTGCAAAATTACCTCATCTCGCATTGAGGGGATAATTTTGTGGTGTTTCTCCTGTTTCGGCCGGAAGCAGCGGGTACTTTTCGATTTGCGATGGGAACCTCAGGAACTGGCTCCAATTGTTTCAGGGAAGTCAAGTCCCCTTTTGTGTTGGAATGGGAACTTCCGGGAAACTCTCGAGCTATTAAATGGGAATATTGCCTCTTCTCGACTTGAGTCCATAAAGTGTGTTCTCCACCCCACTGAGGACGGATGTTAGGGAACATTCAGAGTCGCATAAATGGTATCAAATACGCTTTTGCCTTTCAAGAGGGAATGTGGGATTTCTCTTGAGATTCTGCAGCGCAAAATTTCGTCATCTCGCATTGAGGGGATAATATTGTGGTGTTTCTTTTGTTGCGGCGGGAAGCCGGGGGTACTTTTGGATTTGCGAAGGGAACGTCAGGAATTCTCTAGGGTTTTTTCAGGGAAGTCAAGTCCCCTTTTGTGTTGGAAGGGGAACTTCCGGGTTCCTCTCGACCCGTTAAATGTGAATATTGCCTCTTCTCGATTTGAGTCTATATAATGTTTTCCCCTCTCCACAGAGGACGGATGTTAGGGAACATTCTGAGTCACATAGGTATTCAATTATTCTTTTTCCTTTCAAGCGGGAATGTAGGAATTCTCTTGAGATCCTGAAGCGCAACATTTCCTCATCTCGAATTGAGGGCATAATTTTGAGGTATTTCTCTATTAGTGGTGGGAACGTGGGCGTACTACTGGAGTTACGACGGGGACCTCAGGAACTCACCTGAGTTATTTCAGAGAAGTCTGGTCGCCTTTTTGACTGGAAGGGGAACTTCCAGATTACTCTCTAGCCCTTTAATTGGAATAGGGCCTCTTCTCGTGTTGAATCCATAAAGTGTGTCCTCCTTTCCAATGGGGATAGATGTTAGGAACATTTCTGAGTGGCATAAAGTGTGTCAAGTACCCTTTTGCCTTTCAAGCGGGAATGTGGGATTTCTCTTGAGATGCTGCAGCGCAATTTACCTCATTTCTCATTGAGGGGATAATTTTGTTGTGTTTCTCTATTTGCGGCAGGAAGCCGGGGTTACTTCTGGATTTGCGAAGGGAACGTCAGGAAGTCCCTCGGGTTGATTCAAGGAATTCAAGTGCCCTTTTGTGTTGGAAGCGGAACTTCCGGGTTACTCTCAGGCCTTGAAATGGGAATATTGCCTCTTCACGATTTGAGTCCATAAAGTGTGTTCTCCTCTCCAATGGGGACGGATGTTAGGGAACTTTCTGAGTGAAATAAAATGTGTCAAGTACACTCTTGCCTTTCAAGAGGGAATGTGGGATTTCTCTTGAGATTCTGCTTTGCAAAATTACCTCATCTCGCATGGACGGGAAAATTTGGTTGTGTTTCTTTCTTGCAGCGGGAAGCCAGGGGTACTTATGGATATGGGAAGGGAACGTCAGGCAATCGCTCGGGTTGCTTCAGGAAAGTCAAGTCCCCTTTTGTGTTGGAAGGGGAACTTCCGGATTACTCTCGAGCCTTTAAATGAGAATATTGCCTCTTCTAGATTTCAGTGCATAAAGTGTGTTCTCCTCTCCTTGAGGACGGATGTTAGGGAACATTCTGAGTCGCCTAAAGGGAGTCAAGTACACTTTTACTTTTCAAGCAGGAATGTGGGATTTCTGTTGAGATTCTGCAGCACAAAATTCCCTCATCTCGCATTGTGGGGATGAATTTGTGGTGTTTCTCGAATTGCGGCGGGAAGCTGGTGATAATTCTCGAGTGGCGACGTGGATCTCAGGAACTCACTCGAGTTACTTCAGGGAAGTCAGGTCCCCTTTTGTGCTGGAAGGGAACTTCCGGGTTACTCTCTAGCCCTTTCATTGGTTTAGGGCATCTTCCTGTGTTGAATCCATAAAGTGTGTTCTCCTCTCCAATGGGGACTGATGTTAGGGAACTTTGTGAATGGCCTAAAGTGTGTCAAGTAACCTTTTGCCTTTCAAGCGGAAATGTGGGATTTTTCTTGAAATCCTTCAGCGCAAAATTACCTCATTTCGCATAGAGGGGATAATTTTGTGGTGTTTCTCGTGTTGTGGCGGGAAGCAGCGGGTACTTTACGATTTGCGACGGGAACGTCAGGAACTCGCTCCAGTTGCTTCAGGGAAGTCAAGTCCCCTTTTGTGTTGGAATGGGAACTTCCGGGTTACTCTCCAGCTGTTGAATGGGAATATTGCCTCTTCTCGACTTGAGTCCATAAAGTGTGTTCTCCACCCCACTGAGGACGGATGTTAGGGAACATTCAGAGTCGCATAAATGGTATCAAATACGCTTTTGCCTTTCAAGAGGGAATGTGGGATTTCTCTTGAGATTCTGCAGCGCAAAATTTCGTCATCTCGCATTGAGGGGATAATATTGTGGTGATTCTTTTGTTGCGGCGTGAAGCCGGGGGTACTTTTGGATTTGCCAAGGGAACGTCAGGAATTCTCTAGGCTTTATTCAGGGAAGTCAAATCCCCTTTTGTGTTGGAAGGGGAACTTCCGGTTTCCTCTAGACCCGTTAAATGGGAATATTGCCTCTTCTCGATTTGAGTCAATATAATGTTTTCCCTTCTCCACAGAGGAAGGATGTTAGGGAACATTCTGAGTCATACAGGGAGTCAAGTACTCTTTTTCCTTTCAAGCGCGAATGTCGGCATTCTCTTGAGATCCTGAAGCGCAAAATTTCCTCATCTAGAATTGAGGGCATAATTTTGTGGTATTTCTCTATTAGTGGTGGGAATGTGAGCGTACTACCGGAGTTACGACGGGGACCTCAGGAACTCACGTGAGTTATTTCAGAGAAGTCTGGTCGCCTTTTTTCCTGGAAGGGGAACTTCGAGATTACTCTCTAGCCCTTTAATTGGAATAGGGGCTGTTCTGGTGTTGAATCCAAAAAATGTGTCCTCCTTTCCAATGGGGACGGATGTTAGGGTACTTTCTGAGTGGCAAGAAGGGAATCAAGTACACTTTTTCCTTTTAAGCGGGTATGTGGGATATCTTTTGAGATTCTGCAGTGCAAAATTACCTCATCTCGCATTGAGGGGATAATTTTGTGGTGTTTCTCCTGTTTCGGCCGGAAGCAGCGGGTACTTTTCGATTTGCGATGGGAACCACAGGAACTGGCTCCAATTGTTTCAGGGAAGTCAAGTCCCCTTTTGTGTTGGAAAGGGAACTTCCGGGTTACTCTCCAGCCGTTAAATGGGAATATTGCCTCTTCTCCAATGAGTCCATAAAGTGTATTCTCCACTGCACGAAGGACGGATGTTAGTGAACATTCAGAGTCGCGTAAAGGGTATCAAGTACCCTTTTGTCTTTCAAGCGGAAATGTGGGATTTCTCCTGAGATTTTGCAGTGGGAAATTTCATCATCTCGCATTGAGGGGATTATATTCTGGTTTTTCTTTTTCGGTGCGGGAAGACGGGGGTACTTCTGGATTTACGAAGAGAACGTCAGGAATTCGCTAGGGTTGCTTCAGGGAAGTCAAGTCCCTTTTTGTGTTGGAAGGGGAACTTCCGGATTATTCTCAAGCCTTTAAATGAGAATATTGCCTCTTTTGGATTTGAGGCCATAAATTGTGTTCCCAGCTCCACTGAGGACGGATGTTAGGGAACATTCTGTGTCGCATGAAGGGAGTCAAGTACCCTTTTGTCTTTCAAGCGGGAATTTGGAATTTCTCTTGAGATCCTGCAGAGCAAAATTTCCTCATCTCGCATTGAGGGGAAAATTTTGTTGTATGTCTCCACTTGCGGCGGGAAGCTTGCGATACTACTGGAGTTGCCAGGGGGACCTCAGGAACTCACTCGTGTTGCTTCAGGGAAGACAGGTCCCCTTTTGTGCTGGAAGGGTAACTTCCGGGTTACTCTCTAGCCCTTTAATTGGAATAGGGCGTCTTAACCTGTTGAATCCATAAAGTGTGTTCTCTTTTCCAATGGGGATGGATGTTAGGGACTTATCTGAGTGGCACAAAGTAAGTCAAGTACCCTTTTGCTTTTCATCCGGGAATGTGGGATTTCTCTTCAGATTCTGGCGGAAAAATTCCTCATCTCGCATTGAGGGGATAAAATTGTGGTGTTTCTTTTTTGCGGAGGAACGCCGGGGGTACTTCTGGATTTGCGAAGGGAACGTCAGGAACTCAATAGCGTTGCTTCATGGAAGTTAATTTCCCTTCTGTGTTGAAAGGGGGAACTTCCGGGTTACTCTCCAGCCATTAAATGGGAATATTGCCTCTTCTCGATTTCAGTGCATAAAGTGTGTTCTCCTCTCCAATGGGGATAGATGTTAGGGAACTTTCTGAGTGAAATAAAGTGTGTCAAGTACACTTTTGCCTTTCAAGCGCGAATGTGGGATTTCTCTTGAGATTCTGCTTTGCAAAATTACCTCATCTCGCATGTAGGGGAAATTTGGCTGTGTTTCTTTCGTTGCAGCGGGAAGCCAGGGGTACTTATGGATATGGGAAGGGAACGTCAGGCACTGGCCTGGGTTGCTTCAGGAAGTCAAGTCCCCTTTTGTGTTGGAAGGGGAACTTCCGGATTACTCTCCAGCCATTAAATGAGAATATTGCCTCTTCTCGATATCAGTGCATAAAGTGTGTTCTCCTCTCCTTGAGGACGGATGTTAGGGAACATTCTGAGTCGCCTAAAGGGAGTCAAGTACACTTTTACTTTTCAAGCGGGAATGTGGGATTTCTGTTGAGATTCTGCAGCACAAAATTCACTCATCTCGCATTGTGGGGATGAATTTGTGGTGTTTCTCGAATTGCGCCGGGAAGCAGGGGATAATTCTCGAGTGGCGACGCGGACCTCAGGAACTCACTCGCATTACTTCAGGGAAGTCAGGTCCCCTTTTGTGCTGGAAGGGAACTTCCGCGTTACTCTCTAGCCCTTTCATTGGAATAGGGCGTCTTCAGGTGTTGAATCCATAAAGTGTGTTCTCCTCTCCAATGGGGACGGATGTTAGGGAACTTTGTGAATGGCCTAAAGTGTGTCAAGTAACCTTTTGCCTTTCAAGCGGAAATGTGGGATTTTTCTTGAAATCCTACAGCGCAAAATTACCTCATTTCGCACAGAGGGGATAATTTTGTGGTGTTTCTCGTGTTGTGGTGGGAAGCAGAGGGTACTTTATGATTTGCGACGGGAACGTCAGGAACTCGCTCCAATTGCTTCAGGGAAGTCAAGTCCCCTTTTGTGTTGGAATGGGAACTTCCGGGAGACTCTCGAGCTGTTAAATGGGAATATTGCCTCTTCTCGACTTGAGTCCATAAAGTGTGTTCTCCACCCCACTGAGGACGGATGTTAGGGAACATTCAGAGTCGCATAAATGGTATCAAGTACCCTTTTGCCTTTCAAGAGGGAATGTGGGATTTCTCTTGAGATTCTGCAGCGCCAATTTTCCTCATCTCGCATTGAGGGGATAATATTGTGGTGTTTCTTTTGTTGCGGCGGGAAGCCGGGGGTACTTTTGGATTTGCCAAGGGAACGTCAGGAATTCTCTAGGCTTTTTTCAGGGAAGTCAAGTCCCCTTTTGTGTTGGAAGGGGAACTTCCGGGTTCCTCTCGACCCGTTAAATGGGAATATTGCCTCTTCTCGATTTGAGTCAATATAATGTGTTCCCCTCTCCACAGAGGACGGATGTTAGGGAACATTCTGAGTCACATAGGTATTCCAGTACTCTTTTTCCTTTCAAGCGTGAATGTGGGAATTCTCTTGAGATCCTGAAGCGCAAAATTTCCTCATCTTGAATTGAGGGCATAATTTTGAGGTATTTCTCTATTAGTGGTGGGAACGTGGGCGTACTACTGGAGTTATGACGGGGACCTCAGGAACTCACCTGAGTTATTTCAGAGAAGTCTGGTCGCCTTTTTGACTGGAAGGGGAACTTCCAGATTACTCTCTAGCCCTTTAATTGGAATAGGGCCTCTTCTGGTGTTGAATCCATAAAGTGTGTCCTCCTGTCCAATGGGGATGGATGTTAGGAACATTTCTGAGTGGCATAAAGTGTGTCAAGTACCCTTTTGCCTTTAAAGTGGGAATGTGGGATTTCTCTTGAGATGCTGCAGTGCAAATTTACCTCATCTCGCATTGAGGGGATAATTTTGTTGTGTTTCTTTACTTGCGGCGGGAAGACGGGGTTACTTCTGGATTTGCGAATGGAACGTCAGGAAGTCGCTTGGGTTGCTTCAGGGAATTCAAGTCCCCTTTTGTGTTGGAAGCGGAACTTCCGGGTTACTCTCAGGCCTTGAAATGGGAATATTGCCAATTCACGATTTGAGTCCATAAAGTGTGTTCTCCTCTCCAATGGGGACGGATTTTAGGGAACTTTCTGAGTGAAATAAAGTGTGTCAAGTACACTTTTGCCTTTCAAGCGGGAATGTGGGATTTCTCTTGAGATTCTGCTTTGCAAAATTACCTCATCTCCCATGGAGGGGATAATTTGGTTGTGTTTCTTTCGTTGCAGCGGGAAACCAGGGGTACTTATGGATATGGGAAGGGAATGTCAGGCAATCGCTCCGGTTGCTTCAGGAAAGTCAAGTCCCCTTTTGTGTTGGAAGGGAAACTTCCGGATTACTCTCGAGGCGTTAAATGAGAATATTGCCTCTTCTCCATTTCAGTGCATAAAGTGTGTTCTCCTCTCCTTGAGGACGGATGTTAGGGAATATTCTGAGTCGCCTAAAGGGAGTCAAGTACACTTTTACTTTTCAAGCGGGAATGTTGGATTTCTGTTGAGATTCTGCAGCACAAAATTCCCTCATCTCGCATTGTGGGGATAAATTTGTGGTGTTTCTCGAATTGCGGGGGGAAGCTGGGGATAATTCTTGAGTGGCGCCGCGGACCTCAGGAACTCACTCGAGTAACTTCAGGGAAGTCAGGTCCCCTTTTGTGCTGGAAGGGAACTTCTGCGTTACTCTCTAGCCCTTTCATTGGAATAGGGCGTCTTCAAGTGTTGAATCCATAAAGTGTGTTCTCCTCTCCAATGGGGACGGATGTTAGGGAACTTTGTGAATGGCCTAAAGTGTGTCAAGTAACCTTTTGCCTTTCAAGCGGAAATATGGTATTTTTCTTGAAATCCTACAGCGTAAAAATACCTCATTTCGCATAGAGGGGATAATTTTGTGGTGTTTCTCGTGTTGTGGTGGGAAGCAGCGGGTATTTTAAGATTTGCGACGGGAACCTCAGGAACTCGCTCCAATTGTTTCAGGGAAGTCAAGTCCCCTTTTGTGTCAGAAGGGGAACTTCCGGGTTACTCTGGAGCTGTTAAAAGGGAATATTGCCTCTTCTCGATTTGAGTCCATAAAGTGTGTTCTCCACTGCACGGAGAACGGATGTTCGTGAACATTCAGAGTCGCGTAAAGGGTATCAAGTACCCTTTTGTCTTTCAAGCGGAAATGTGTAATTTCTCCTGAGATTCTGCAGCGGAAAATTTCGTCATCTCGCATTGAGGGGATAATATTCTGGTGTTTCTTTTTCGGTGCGGGAAGACGAGGGTACTTCTGGATTTATTAAGAGAACGTCAGGAATTCGCTAGGGTTGCTTCAGGGAAGTCAAGTCCCTTTTTGTGTTGGAAGGGAAACTTCCGGATTACTCTTGAGCCGTTAAATGGGAATATTGCCTCTTTTGGATTTGAGGCCATAAATTGTGTTCCCAACTTCACTGAAGACGGATGTTAGGGAACATTCTGTGTTGCATGAAGGGAGTCTAGTACCCTTTTTCCTTTCAAGCGGGAATGTGGGATTTCTCTTGAGATCCTGCAGCGCAAAATTACCTCATCTTGCATAGAAGGGATAATTTTGTGGTGTTTCTTGTGTTGAGGCGGGAAGCTGCGCGTACTTTCCGATTTTCGATGGGAACCTGATGAACTCCCTTCAATTGCTTCAGGGAAATCAAGTCCCCTTTTGTGTTGGAAGGGGAACTTCCGGGTTTCTCTGGAGCAGTTAAATGGGAATAAAACCTCTTCTGGATTTGAGGCCATAAACTGTGTTCCCCTCTCCACTGAGGACAGATGTTAAGGAACAATCTGAGTCGCCTAAAATGAGTCAAGTACCCTTTTACTTTTCAAGTGGGAATATGGGATTTCCCTTGAGATCCTGCAGCGCAAAATTACATCATCTCGCATAGAGAGGATAATTATGTTGTGTTTCTTTGGTTGTGGCGGGAACAGCGTGTACTTTTTCGATTTGTGACGGGAACCTGAGGAACTCGCTCCAATTGTTTCAGGGAAAACAAGTCCCTTTTTGTGTTGGAAGAGGAACTCCCTGGTTACTCTCGAGCCGTTAAATGTGAATATTGCCTCTTCTCGATTTGAGTCCATAAAGTGTGTTCTCCACTCCACTGAGGCCAGATGTTAGGGAACATTCAGAGTCGCATAAAGGGTATCAAGTACCCTTTTGTCTTTCAAGCGAGAATGTGGGATTTCTCTTGAGATTCTGCAGCGCAAAATTTCCTCATCTCCCACTGAGGGGATAATATTGTGGTGTTTCTTTAGTTGCGGCGGCAAGCCGGGGGTACTTCTGGATTTGCGAAGGGAACGTCAGGAACTCGCTAGGTTTGCTTCACATAAGTCAAGTCTCCTTGTGTGTTGGAAGGGGAACTTTCGGGTTACTCTCAATCCGTTAAATGGGAATATTACCTCTTCTCGATTTGAGTCAATATAGTGTGCTCTCCTCTCCACAGAGGACGGATGTTCGGGAACATTCTGAGTCGCATAAAGGGAGTGAAGTACACTTTTGCCTTTCAAGTTGAAATGTGGGATTTCTCTTGAGATCCTGCAGGGCAAAATTTCCTCATCTCCAATTGAGGGCATAATTTTGTGGTATTTCTCTAATAGTTGTGGGAAGCTGGGCATACTACTGGAGTTGCGACGGGGACCTCAGGAACTCACTTGAGTTATTTCAGGGAAGTCTGGTCGCCTTTTGTGCTGGAAGGGGGAACTTCTAGATTACTCTCTAGCCCTTTAATTGGAATAGGGCCTCTTCTGGTGTTGAATCCATAAAGTGTGTTCTACTCTCCTTGGGACAGGTGTTAGGGAACTTTGTGAGTGGCTTAAAATGTGTCAAGTACCCTTTTGCCTTTCAAGCGGGAATGTGGGATATCTCTTGAGATCCTGCAGCGCAAAATTACCTCATCTCGCATTGAGGGGATAATTTTGTGGTGTTTCTCGAATTGCAGCTGGTAGCAGGGGGTATTTCTGGAGTTGCGACGGGGACCTCATGCACTCGCTCGGGTTGCTTCAGGGAAGTCAAATCCTCTTTTGTGCTGGAACGGGAACGTCCCTATTACTTTTGAGCCCTTCAAAGGGAATAGGGCCTCTTCTCGATTTGAGTCCATGAAGTGTGATCTCCTCTCCACTGAGGATGGATGTTAGGGAAATTTCTCAGTGACATAAAATGTGTCCAGTACCCTTTGGCCTTTCAAGCGGGAATGTGGGATTTCTCTTGAGATTTTGCAGGGGAATATTACATCATCTCGCATTGAGGCGATAATTTTGTCGTATGTCTTTAGTTGCAACGGTAAGCCGGGGGAACTTCTGGATTTGCGAAAAGAATGTCAGGAAGTCGCTAGGGTTACTTCAGGGAATTCACGTCCCCTTTTGTGTTGGAAGTGCAAATTCCGGGTTACTCTCCAGACATTAAATGGGAATATTGCCTCTTCACGATTTGAGTCCATAAAGTGTGTTCTCCTCTCCACTGAGGAGGGATGTTAGGGAACCTTCTGAGTCGCATAAAGGGACTCAAGTACGCTTTTGCCTTTCAAGAGGGAATGTGGGATTTCTCTTGAGATTCTGCATTGCAAGATTTCCTCATCTCGCTTTGAGGGAATAATATTGTGGTGCTTCTTGAATTGCGGTGGGAAGTTGGGGGTATACTCGACGTGCAACGGAGACCTCAGGAATTCACTTTAGTTACTTCAGGGAAGTCAGGTCCCCTTTGTGCTGGAAAGGGAACGTCCGTATTACTTTTGAGCCCTTTAAAGGGAATAGGGCCTCTTCTTTATTTGAGTCCATAAAGTGTGTTCTCCTCTCCACTGAGGACGGATGTTAGGGAACATTCTGAATGGCACAAAATGTGTCAAGTACGCTTTTGCCTTTCAAGCGGGAATGTGGGATTTCACTTGAGATTCTGCAGCGCAAAATTACCTCATCTCGCATTGAGGGGACAATTTTGTGATGATTCTGGAGTTTCGGTGGGAAGCAGGGGGTACTTCTCGAGTTGCGACCAGGATCACAGGAACTCGCTCGATTTGCTTTAGGTAAGTCAAGTTACCCTTTGTGTTGGAAGGAGAACTTTCGGATTACTCTCGAGCCGTTAAATGGAAATATTGCCTCTCTTGATTTGAGTCCATAAAGTGTGTACTCCACTCCACGGAGGATGGATGTTAATGAACATTTTGAGTCGCATAAAGTGTATCAATACCCTTTTGCCTTTCAAGCGTGAATGTGGGGTTTCTCTTGAGATTCTGCAGCGGAAAATTTCCTCATCTCGCATTGAGGGGATAATATTGTGGTGTTTCTTTTTTGTTGCGGGAAGCTGGAGGTACTTCTAGATTTGCGAAGGGAAAGTCGGGAACTCGCTAGGGTTTTTTAGTGAAGTCAAATCCCTTTTTGTGTTGGAAGGGGAACTTCCGGTTTACTCTCGAGCAGTTAAATGGGAATATTGCCTCTTCTGGATTTGAGGCCATAAATTGTGTTCCCCTCTCCACTGAGGACGGATGTTAGGGAACATTCTGAGTCGCATAAAGGGAGTCGCATAAAAGTACCCTTTTGCCTTTCAAGCGGGAATGTGGGACTTCTCTTGAGATTCTGCATTGCACAATTTCCTCATCTCGCATTGAGGGGATAATATTGTGGTGTTCCTCGAATTGCGGCGGGAAGTTGGGGGTATTCTCGACGTGCAACGGAGACCTCAGGAACTCACTCCAGTTACTTCAGGGAAGTCAGGTCCCCTTTTGTGCTGGAAATTGAAAGTCTGTCTGGCACCAGCCTCGATATGGCCCAGGGTATCCTCAGGATGAACAGCGTCGGCGTCAGAGAGAGAGAGAGAGAAAGAGAGAGAGACAGGGGCTGATGATTCCTTGGTTTACGCTGGAAACCAATAAAACCCCAGCACGGGACTTGCTCTGTCTACGTAGGCCGCAGGCGCCCTCTCGAATCACTGGAGGCACCCCACCAGGGCACCCCCTCGAGTGGGTCTTAGAAGCCCAGGCAGATAAGTAAACTCAGAGGGCCCAGCGCTCCAAGGATCTCAATCAGAAAAAGGAGAATAGAGAAAAGGATGGAAAAAGAGAAAGAACGACACGGGGAGACCAAGCTTCAGTGAGCAAGGCCCAAAACTTTATTTTCCAGTGTTGCTTTTATACCCTAAGTTATGCGCATAAGAAATAGAGAAAGGGAGGTATAGAGTCACGCCAAAATCGCGTGGGGTCACCAGTCTTGACCCTTATCAGGATCAGGGCTTATTTTTGTGTGTCTTGTGGTAAAAGTTTTAGGTGGTTTACATCCTCTTCTGGCCAGGGGCCCTGCTAACATTTTATGGCCCTCTCTCCTCACAATAGGTTAGTTAGCAAGTAAAAGGCTTATATTCTTTTAAGGTGACTTTCCTAGAGTCAGGTGCTAGACACATAACAAAGTTACATTCCTATAAGGCACCGGTGTAGTGAGCTGCAAGAAAGGAATTTATTAACTTAAGTTCTGATGTGGTTAAATCAAAGGCTACTACTTATATTCTCTATATGTGATTAATATATTTCCAAGGATACAATAGATAGAGGAAACTGCAGCAAGCATTGATTCAACAATGAAAACTTTTTTAGTACTACTCTAATGATTTTAACTTCTTCAACAGATTCCTGTATTTTAGAATATTAGGCTTTCTGTCCTTGCATGGCTGGGAGGCTATAAATAGTCACACTCATAGTTGTAAGAGCCCGGACAAACTTGTCATGCAAGTTAGAAAGCTATCAGAGGGGCTTGGATTGGAACACGACTATTAGGCCGAGGAGAACTTTTAAACTACAGCTCTGAATTAATGTTTTCAGAGAAAGGTGGTTGGAGGGAAGCCCCTGTAAATATTAGAGGACTTGGTAAGAGGCGTAAGATAGTAAAGCAGTCAGACTCCAGTTTTCTTTGGGGTAGATGCTCAGTTAAGTCCAGGGGGTTCCTGGAGCCCTGATTAGCCTTTGAACGTCAGACCTCTTCCCCAAATGACCTTTGCCATGGGTAGGATTTCCCTCGCTGGCACCCGGCAAACATCCCTATTACCTTTGAGCCCTTTAAAGGGAATAGGGCCTCTTCTCGATTTGAGTCCATAAAGTGTGTTCTCCTCTCCACTGAGGACGGATGTTAGGGAACATTCTGAATGGCACAAAGTGTGTGAAGTACGCTTTTGCCTTTCAAGCGGGAATGTGGGATTTCACTTGAGATTCTGCAGCGCAAAATTACCTCATCTCGCATTGAGGGATAATTTTGTGGTGGTTCTCGAGTTGCAGCTGGAAGCAGGGGGTACTTTTAGAGTTGCGACGGTGATCACAGGAACTCGTTCGATTTGCTTTAGGGAAGTCAAGTTCCCTTTTGTGTTGGAAGGAGAACTTTCGGATTACTCTCGAGCCGTTAAATGGAAATATTGCCTCTCTTGATTTGAGTCCATAAAGTGTGTTCCCCTCTTCAGTGAGGACAGATGTTAGGGAACATTTTGAGTCGCATGAAGGGAGTCAAGTACGCTTTTGCCTTTCAAGCGTGAATGTGGGAATTCTCTTGAGATTCTGCAGCGGAAAATTTCCTCATCTCGCATTGAGGGGATAATTTTGTGGTATTTCTTGAACTGCAGCGAGAAGCTGGGGTACTTATCGAGGTGCGACGGGGACCTCAGGAACTCACTCGAGTAACTTCAGGGAAGTCAGGTCCCCTTTTGTGCTGGAAGGGAACTTCCGGGTTACTCTCTAGCCCTTTCATTGGAATAGGGTGTCTTCACGTGTTGAATCCATAAAGTGTGTTCTCCTCTCCAATGGGGACGGATGTTAGGGAACTTTGTGAATGGCCTAAAGTGTGTCAAGTACCCTTTTGCCTTTCAAGCGGAAATGTGGGATTTTTCTTGAAATCCTACAGCGCAAAACTACCTCATTTCGCATAGAGGGGATAATTTTGTGGTGTTTCTCCTGTTGTGGCGGGAAGCAGGGGGTACTTTACGATTTGCGACGGGGACGTCAGGAACTCGCTCCAATTGCTTCAGGGAAGTCAAGTCCCCTTTTGTGTTGGAATGGGAACTTCCGGGTTACTCTGGAGCTGTTAAATGGGAATATTGCCTCTTCTCGATTTGAGTCAATATAATGTGTTCCCCTCTCCACAGAGCAAGGATGTTAGGGAACATTCTGAGTCACATACGGAGTCAAGTACTCTTTTTCCTTTCAAGCAGGAATGTCGGCATTCTCTTGAGATCCTGAAGCGCAAAATTTCCTCATCTCGAATTGAGGGCATAATTTTGTGGTATTTCTCTATTAGTGGTGGGAATGTGGGCGTACTACTGGAGTTACGACGGGGACCTCAGGAACTCACCTGAGTTATTTCAGAGAAGTCTGGTCGACTTTTTGACTGGAAGGGGAACTTCGAGATTACTCTCTAGCCCTTTAATTGGAATAGGGCCTCTTCTGGTGTTGAATCCATAAAGTGTGTTCTCCTCTCCACTGAGGACTGATGTTAGGGAACATTCTGAATGGCACAAAGTGTGTGAAGTACGCTTTTGCCTTTCAAGCGGGAATGTGGGATTTCACTTGAGATTCTGCAGCGCAAAATTGCCTCATCTCGCATTGAGGGATAATTTTGTGGTGGTTCTCGAGTTGCAGCTGGAAGCAGGGGGTACTTTTGGAGTTGCGACGGGGATCACAGGAACTTGCTCGATTTGCTTTAGGGAAGTCAAGTTCCCTTTTGTGTTGGAAGGAGAACTTTCGGATTACTCTCGAGCCGTTTAATGGAAATATTGCCTCTCTTGATTTGAGTCCATAAAGTGTGTTCCCCTCTTCAGTGAGGACAGATGTTAGGGAACATTTTGAGTCGCATGAAGGGAGTCAAGTACGCTTTTGCCTTTCAAGCGTGAATGTGGGAATTCTCTTGAGATTCTGCAGCGGAAAATTTCCTCATCTCGCATTGAGGGGATAATTTTGTGGTATTTCTTGAACTGCGGCGAGAAGCTGGGGTACTTATCGAGGTGTGACGGGCACCTCAGGAACTCACTCGAGTAACTTCAGGGAAGTCAGGTCCCCTTTTGTGCTGGAAGGGAACTTCCGGGTTACTCTCTAGCCCTTTCATTGGAATAGGGCGTCTTCACGTGTTGAATCCATGAAGTGTGTTCTCCTCTCCAATGGGGACTGATGTTAGGGAACTTTGTGAATGGCCTAAAGTGTGTCAAGTACCCTTTTGCCTTTCAAGCGGAAATGTGGGATTTTTCTTGAAATCTTACAGCGCAAAATTACCTCATTTCGCATAGAGGGGATAATTTTGTGGTGTTTCTCGTGTTGTGGCGGGAAGCAGCGGGTACTTTACGATTTGCGACGGGGACGTCAGGAACTCGCTCCAATTGCTTCAGGGAAGTCAAGTCCCCTTTTGTGTTGGAATGGGAACTTCCGGGTTACTCTCGAGCTGTTAAATGGGAATATTGCCTCTTCTCGATTTGAGTCCATAAAGTGTGTTCCCCTCTTCAGTGAGGACAGATGTTAGCGAACATTTTGAGTCGCATGAAGGGAGTCAAGTACGCTTTTGCCTTTCAGGCGTGAATGTGGGAATTCTCTTGAGATTCTGCAGCGGAAAATTTCCACATCTCGCATTGAGCGGATAATTTTGTGGTATTTCTTGAACTGCGGCGAGAAGCTGGGGTACTTATCGAGGTGCGACGGGGACCTCAGGAACTCACTCGAGTAACTTCAGGGAAGTCAGGTCCCCTTTTGCGCTGGAAGCGGAACTTCCGGATTACTCTCTAGCCCTTTAATTGAAATAGGGCCTTTTCTCCTGTTGAATCCATAAAATGTGTTCTCCTCTCCACTGAGGACGGATGTTAGGTAACTTTGGGAGTGGCATAAAGTGTGTCAAGTACCCTTTTGCCTTTCAAGCGGAAATGTGGGATTTCTCTTGAGATCCTGCAGCGTAAAATTACCTCATCTCGCATAGAGGGGATAATTTTGTGGTGTTTCTCCTGTTGAGGCGGGAACCAACGTGTACTTTTCGATTGGCGATGGAACCTCAGGAACTCGCTGAATTGCTTCAGGGAAGTCATGTCCCCTTTTGTGTTGGAAGAGGAACTTCTGGGTTATTTTCGAGCCGTTAAATGGGAATATTGCTTCTTCTGGATTTGAGGCCATAAATTGTGTTCTCCTCTCCACTGTGGACGGATGTTAGGGAATATTCTGAGTCTCCTAAAGGGAGTCAAGTACCGTTTTACTTTTCAAGCAGGAATGTGGGATTTCTCTTGAGATTCTGCAGGACAAAATTTCCTCATCTCGCTTTGAGGGAATAATTTTTGGTGTTTTTCGAATTGCTGCGGGAAGCTGGGGGTACTTCTCGAGTTGCGACGCGGACCTCAGCGACTTACTCGAGTTACTTCAGGGAAGTCAGGTCCTCTTTTTTGCTGGAAGCGGAATTTCCGGATTACTCTCTAGCCCTTTAATTGGAATAGGGCGTCTTCACATGTTGAATCCAAAAAGCGTGTTCTAATCTCCAATGTGGACGAATTTTAGGGAAATTTCTGACTGACATAAATAGTGTCAAGTACCCTTTTGCTTTCAAGCGGGAATGTGGGATTTCTCTTGAGATTCTGCAGCGCAAAATTATCTCATCTCGCAGAAAGGGGATAATTTTGTGGTGTTTCTCGTGTTGCAGCAGGAAGCAGCTGGAACTATTCGGTTTGCCAGGGGAACCTCAGCAACTCGCTGCAATTGCTTCTGGGAAGTCAAGTGTCTTTTGTGTTGGAAGGGGAACTTCCGGGTTATTCTCGAGCCGTTAAATGGGAATATTGCCTCTTCTCGACTTGAGTCCATAAAGTGTGTTCACCACTCCAAGGAGGACGGATGTTAGTGAACATTCAGTCGCATAAAGGGTATCAATACCCTTTTGCCTTTCAAGCGGGAATGTGGGATATCTCTTGAGATTCTGCAGCGGAATATTTCCTCATCTCTCATTGAGGGGATAATATTGTGGTGTTTCTTTTTTGAAGCAGGAAGCCGGGGGTACTTCTGGATTTGCGAAGGGAACGTCAGGAACTCGCTAGGTTTGCTTCAGGGAAGTGAAGTCACTTTTTGTGTTGGAAGTGAAACTTCCAGGTTACTCTCGAGGAGTTAAATGGGAATATTGCCTCTTTTGGATTTGAGGCCATAAATTGTGTTCCCCTTTCCACTGAGGACGGATGCTGGGGAACAGTCTGGGTCGTATGAAGGGAGTCAAATAACATTTTTCCTTTCAAGCGGGAATGTGGGATTTCTCTTGAGTTTCTGCAGCGCAAAATTTCCTCATCTCGAATTTAGGGCATAATTTTGTGGTATTTCTCTAATAGTGGTGGGAAGCTTTGGGTACTACTGGAGTTGCGAGGGTGACCTCAAGAACTCACTCGTGTTGCTTCAGGGAAGTCAGGTTCCCTTTTGTGCTGGAAGGGGAACTTCCGGATTACTCTCTAGCCCTTTAATTGGAATAGGGTGTCTTCACGTGTTGAATCCATAAAGTGTGTTCTCCTCTCCAATGGGGACGGATGTTAGGGAAATTTCTGAGTGGCATAAAGTGTGTCAAGTACCCTTTTGCCTTTCAAGCGGGAATGTGGGATTTCTCTTGAGATTCTGCAGCGCAAAATTACCTCATCTCGCATTGAGGCGATAATTTTGTCATGTTTCTTTAGTTGTGAAGGGAAGCCCGGGGTACTTCTGGATTTGTGAAGGAACGTCAGGAATTCACTAGGGTTGCTTCAGGGCATTCAAGTCCCCTTTTGTGTTGGAAGGGGAACTTCCGGGTTACTCTCATCCCGTTAAATGGGATATTGCTTATTCACGATTAGAGTCCATAAAGTGTGTTCTCCTCTCCACTGAGGACGGATGTTACGGAACATTCTGTGTCGCCTAAAGGGAGTCAAGAACCCTTTTGCCTTTCAAGCGGGAATGTGGGATTTCTCTTGAGATCCTGCAGGGCAAAATTTCCTCATGTCGAATTTAGGGCACAATTTTGTGGTATTTCTCTAATAGTGGTGGGAACCTGGGGGTACTACTGGAGTTGCGACGGGGAACTCAGGAAATCACTTGTGTTATTTCAGAGGAGTCTAGTCGCCTTTAGTGCTGGAAGGGGAACTTCTAGATTACGCTCTAGCCCTTTAAATGGTATAGGGCCTCTTCTGGTGTTGAATCCATAAAGTGTGTTCTCCTCTCCAATGGGGGCGGATGTTAGGGAACTTTCTGAGTGGCATAAAGTGTGTCAAGTACCCTTTTGCCTTGCAAGCAGGAATGTGGGCTTTCTCTTGAGATTCTGCTTCGCAAAATTACCTCATCTCGCATTGAGGGGATAATTTTGTGCTGTTTCTCGAATTGCTGCAGGAAGCTGGGTGTATTTCTCGAATTGTGACGCGGACCTCAGCAACTCACTCGAGTACCTCAGGGAAGTCAGGTCCCCTTTTGTGCTACAAGGGGAGCTTCTGGATAACTCTGGAGCCCTTAATAGGGAATATTGCCTCCTCTCGATTTCAGTGCATAAAGTGTGTTCTCCTCGCCTTGAGAACGAATGTTTGGGAACATTCTGAGTCGCCTAAAGGGAGTCAAGTACGCTTTTAATTTTCAGGCGAGAATGTGGGAATTCTCTTGAGATTCTGCAGCATAAAATTTCCTCATCTTACTTTGAGTGGAAAATTTTGTGGTGTTTCTCGAATTGTGGCGGGAAGCTGCGGGTACTTCTCGAGTTGCGACGCGGACCTCAGCGACTCACTCGAGTTACTTCAGGGAAATCAGGTCGCCTTCTGTGCTAGAAGGGGAACTTCTGGATTACTCTCGAGCCCTTAATAGGGAATATTGCCTCCTCTCGATTTCAGTGCATAAATTGTGTTCTCCTCTCCTTGAGGACGGATGTTAGGGAACATTCTGAGTCGCATGAAGGGAATCAAGTACCCTTTTTCCTTTCAAGCGGGAATGTTGGATTTCTCTTGAGATTCTGCAGCTCAAAATTTCCTCATCTCGCATTGAAGGGATAATATTGTGGTATTTCTCGACTTGCGGCAGGAAGCTGGGGATACTACTGGAGTTGCGAGGGGGACCTCAGGAACTCACTCGTGTTGCTTCAGGGAAGACAGGTCCCCTTTTGTGCTGGAAGGAGAACTTCCGGATTACATATTCTGCAGCAAAAATTACCTCATCTCACATTGACGAGATAATTTTGTGCTGTCTCTCGTGTTGCGGAGGGAAGCTTGGGGTATTCCTCGAGTTGCGATGGGGATCTCAGGAACTTGCTCTGGTTTCTTCAGGGAAGTCAGGTCCCCTTTTGTGCTGGAAGGGGAACTTCCGGATTACTCTCGAGCCCATTAATGGGAATAAGGCCTCTTCTCGAGTTGAGTCCATAAAGTGTGTTCTCTCCAATAGGGATGGATGTTAGGGAACTTTCTGAGTGGCATAAAGTGTGCCAAGTACCCTTTTGCCTTTCAGGCAGGAATGTGGGATTTCTCTTGAGATTCTGCAGTGCAAAATTTCCTTATGTCGCATTGAGGGGATAATATTGTGGTGCTTCTCGAATTGCGGCGAGAAGATGGGGGTACTTCTCGGGTTGTGACGGGGACCTCAGGAACTCACTCGAGTTACTTCAGGGAAGTCAAGTCCCCTTTTGTGCTGGAAGGGGAACTTCCGGATTACTCTCGTGCCCTGTAATGGGAATAGAGCCTCTTCTCGATTTGAGTCCATGAAGTGTGTTCTCCTCTCCTATGGTGATGGATGTTAGGGAAATTTCTGAGTGCTATATAGTGTGTCAAGTGCACTTTTGCCTTTCAGGCTGGAATGTGGGATTTCTCTTGAGATTCTGCAGCGCAAAATTTCCCCATGTCACAATGAGGGGATAATTTGGTGGTGTTTCTCGATTTGCGGCGCGAAGCAGGTTGTAATTCTTGAGTTGGGACGGGGACCTCAGGAACTCGCTCGGGTTGCTTCATCGATGTCAAGTCCCCTTTTGTGTTGAAAGGGGAACTTCCGGATTACTCTCGAGCCGTTAAATGGGAATTTTCCCTCTTCTCGATTTGACTCCATTAAGTGTGTTCTCCTCTCATATGAGGACGGACATTAGGGACCGTTCTGAGTCGACTCAAGGGAGTCAAGTTCCCTTTTGCCTTTCAAGCGGGAATGTGGGATTTTTCTTGACATTCTGCAGCGCAAAATTTCCTCATTTTGCATTGAGGGAATAATTTTGTCGTGTTACTAGAATTGCGGCGGGAAGCTGGGGGTACTTCTCGAGTTATGACAGGGACCTCAGGAAGTCACTCGAGTATCTTCGGGGAACTCAGATCGCATTTTCTGCTGTAAGGGGATCTTCCGGATACTCTCGATCCCTTTAATGTGAATAGGGCCTCTTCTGGAATTGAGTCCATAAAGTGTGTTCTCCTCTCCAATGGGGATGGATTTTAGGGAACTTTCTGAGTGGCATAAAGTGTGTCAAGTACTGTTTTGCCTTTCAAGCGGGAATGTGGGAATTCTCTTGAGATTCTGCAGCGCAAATTTCCTCATGTCGCTTTGAGGGTATAATTTGGTCTTGTTTCTCGAATTGCGGCAGGAAGCTGGGGGTATATCTCTAGTTGTTACGGGCACCTCAGGAACTCACTCGAGTTACTTCAGGATAGTCAGGCCCCCTTTTGTGCTGGAAGGGGAACTTCCGATTACTCTTGAGCCCTTTAATGGAAATAGAGCCTCTTCTCGAGTTGAGTCCAAAAAGTGTGTTCTCCTCTCCAATGGGGACAGATGTTAGGGAATTTTCTGAGTGGCATAAAGTAGTGTCAAGTACCCTTTTGCCTTTCAAGCAGGAATGTGGATTTTCACTTGAGATTCTGTAAAGCAAAATTACCTCATGTCGCATTGAGGGGATAATTTTGTGGTGTCTATCGTGTTGCGGTGGGAAGCTTGGTGTATATCTCGAGTTGCGACAGGGACCTCAGGAACTCGATCAGGTTGCTTCAGGGAAGTAATTTCCCCTTTGGGGTTGGAAGGGGAACTTCCGGTTTACTCTCGAGCCGGTAAATGGTAATAGGGGCTCATCTTGAATTGAGTCCATAAAATGTGTTCTCCTGTCCAATGCGGACAGCTGTGTGAGGGAACTTTCTGAGTCGCATAAAGGGTGTCAAGTACCCTTTCGCCTTTCAAGAGGGAATGGGGTATTTCTCTTGAGATTTGGCATCGCAAAATTTCCTCATCTCGCATGGAGGTGATAATTTTCTGCTGTTTCTCGAGTTGTGGCGGAAAGGTGGGGGTACTTCTCGAGTTGCCCCGGGGACCTAGGGAACTCGCCCTGGTTGCTTCAGGTAAGTCAGGTCCCCTATGGTGTTGGAAGTGAAACTTCCGATTTACTTTCGAGCCATTAAATGGGAATAGGGGCTCATCTCGAATTGAGTCCATAAAGTTTGTTCTCCCATCCAATGGGGACGGCTGTGTGAGGGAACTTTCTGAGTCCCATAAAGTTTGTCAAGTTCCATTTTGCCTTTCAAGAGGGAATGTGGAATTTCTCGAGATTCTGCAGTGCAAAATTTCCGCATCTCGCATTGAGGGGATAATTTTTTTATGTTTCTGAAGTTGCGGCGGGAAGCTAGGGGTACTTCTCGAGTTTTGACGGGGACCTCAGGAACTCGCTCGGGTTGCTTCAGGGAAGTCAGGTCCCCTTTGTGTTGGAAGGGGAAATTCCGGTTTACTCTCGATCCGTTAAATGGGAACAGGGGATCATCTCTAATTGAGTCTATAAAATGTGCTTTCCTCTCGAATGCGGACTGATGTTAGTGAAATTTTTGAGTCACATAAAGGGTGTCAAGTACCCTTTTGCCTTTCAAGCGGGAATGTGGAATTTCTCTTGAGATTCTGCAGCGTAAAATTTCCTCATCTCGCATTGAGGGGATAATTTAGTGGTGTATCTCGAATTGCGGCGGGAAGCTGGGGGTACTTATGGAGTTGCGACGGGGACCTCAGGAACTCGCTTGGGTTGCTTCAGGGAAGTCAGGTCCCCTTTGGTGTTGGAAGGGAAACTTCTGGTTTACTCTCCAGCCGTTATTTCTGAATAGGTCTTCATCTCGAATTGAGTCCATGTGTATTCTCCTCTCCAATGGGGACTGATGTTAGTGAAATTTCTGAGTCGCATAAAGGCTGTCAAGTACCCTTTTGCCTTTCAAGAGGGAATGTGGTATTTCACTTGAGATTCTGTAGCGCAAAATTTCCTCATCACGCATTGAGGGGATAATTTTCTGGTGTTTCTCGTGTTGAAGCGGGAAGCTGGGTGTACTTCTCGAGTTGCAACGGGGACCTCAGGAACTCGCTCGGGTTGCTTCAGGGAAGTCAGGTCCCCTTTGGTGTTGGAAGGGGAACTTCTGGTTTACTCTCGAGCCATTAAATGGGAATAGGAGCTCATCTCGAATTGAGTCCATAAAGTGTGTTCTCCTGTCCAATGGGGACGGCTCTGTGAGGGAACTTTCTGAGTCGCATCAAGTGTGCCAAGCAAAGTTTTGCAATTCAAGCGGGAATGTGGTATTTCCCTTGACTTTCGGCAGAGCAAAATTTCCTCATCTCGCATTGAGGGAATAATTTTGTCGTGTTTCTCGAGTTGCGACGGGTAGTTGGGGGTACTTCTCGAGTTGCAACGTGGACATCAGGAATTCGCTCGGGTTGCTTCAGGGAAGTCAGGTCCCCTTTTGTGTTGGAGGGGAACTTCCGGTTTTTACTCGATCCGTTAAATGGAAATAGGGCCTCATCTCGAATTATGTCCATAAAGTGTGTTCTCCTATCCAATGGGGATTGATGTTAGTGAAATGTCTGAGTCGCATAAAGGCTTTCAAGTACACTTTTGCCTTTCAAGAGGAAATGTGACACTTCTCTTGATATTCTGTAGCGCAAAATTTCCTCATCTCGCATTGAGGGGATAATTTTGTGTTGTTTCTCGAGTAGCGGTGGAAGTTGGGGAAACTTCATTAGTTGCAACGGAGACCTCAGGAACTCGTTCTGGTTGTTTCAGGGAAGTCAGGTCCCCTTTTGTGTTGGAAGTAGAACTTCAAGTTTACTTTCGAGCTGTTAAATGGGAATAGGGCCTCACCTCGAATTGAGTCCATAAAGTGTGTTCTCCTCTCCAATGGATATGGCTGTGTGATGGAACTCTCTGAGTCGCATAAACTGTGTCAAGTACACTTTTGCCTTTCAATCGGGAATGTGGGATTTCTTTTGAAATTCTGCAGCGCAAAATTTCCTCATGTTGCATTGAGGGGATAATTTTGTGGTGTTTCTCGAATTGCAGCGGGAAAATGGGGGTACTTCTGGAGTTGCGACGGGGACCTCAGTAACTCACTCCAGTTATTTCAGGGAAGTCAGGTCCCCTTTTGTTCTTGAAAGGGAGCTTCCGGATTACTCTCGAGCTCTTTAAATGGAATAGGGTCTCTTCCCGAGTTGAGTCCATAAAGTGTGTTCTCCTCTCCTATGGGGAATGATGTTAGGGAACTTTCTGAGTGACATAAAGGATGTCAAGTACGCTTTTGCCTTTCAATTGGGAATGTGGGATTTCTCTTCAGATTCTGCAGCACAAATTTTCCTCACCTCCATTGAGGGGATATTTTTGTGGTGTTTCCCGAATTTCAGCGGGAATCTGGGGGTACGTCTCGAGTTTCAAAGGGGACCTCAGGAACTCACTGGAGGTACTTCAGGGTAGTCAGGTCCCCTTTTGTGCTGGACGGGGAACTTCCGGATTACTCACGAGGCCTTTAAGGGAATAGGGGCTCTTCTGGAGTTGAGTCCATAAATTGTGCACGCCTCTGCAATGGGGACGGATTTTAGGGAACTTTCTGAGGGGCATAAAGTATACCATGTTCCCTTTTTCAAGCGGGAATGTGGGATTTCTCTTGAGATTCTGCAGCGTAAAATTTCCTCATCTCGCATTGAGGGGATAATATTGTGTTGTTTCTCGAGTTGCGGCTGGAAGCATGGGGTACTTCTGGAGTTGAGCTGGGAACCTCAGGATCTCTCTCGGGTTGCTCCAGGGAAGTAAAGTCCCCTTTTGTGTTGAAAGGGGAACTTCTTGATTACTCTTGAGGCTTTAAATGGGAATATTGCCTCTTCTCGATTTGAGTGCATGAAGAGTGTTCTCCTCTCCACTGAGGATGGATGTTAGGGAACATTCTGAGTCGCATAAAGGGAGTCAAGTAACCTTTTGCCTTTCAAGCAGGAATGTGGGATTCCTCTTGAAATTCTGTAGCGAAAATTTTCCTCATCTCGCTTTGAGAGTATAATTTTGTGGTGTTTCTCCAGTTGCGTCGGGAAGAGTGGGTATTTCTCGAGTTTCGGCGGGGACCTCAGGAACTCGCTCGGGTTGCTTCAGGGAAGTCAAGTCCCCTTTTGTGTTGGAAGTGGAACTTCCGGACGACTCTCGAGCCATTTAAAGGTAATATTGCCTCCTCTCCATTTGTGTCCATAAAATGTGTTCTCCTCTCCACTGAGGACAGTTGTTAGGGAACATTCTGAGTCGCCTAAAATGAGTCAAGTAGCATTTTGCCTCTCAAGCGGGATTGTGGGATATCTCTTGAGATTCTGCAGCGCAATATTTCCTCATCTTGCATTGAGGGGATAATTTTGTGGTGTTTATGGAATTTGGCGGGTAGCTGGGGGTACTTCTGAAGTTGCCACGGGAACCTCAGGGACTCACTTGAATTACTTCAGGGAAGTCAAGTCCCCTTTTGTGTTGGAAGGGGAACTTCCGGATTACTCTCGCGATGTTAAATGGGAATAATACATCTTCTTGATTTGAGTCCGTAAAGTGTGCTTTCCTCTCCACTGAGGATGGATGTTAGGGAACATTCTGAGTCGCATAAAGGGAGTCTAGTAGCCTTTTGCCTTTCAAGGGGATTGTGGGATATCTCTTGAGATTCTGCAGAGCAATATTTCCTCATCTCGCATTGAGGGGATAATTTTGTGGTGTTTATCGAGTGGCGCCGGAAGCTCGGGGTACTAATCGAGTTGCGACGGGGACCTCAGGAACTCGCTCGGGTTCCTTCAGGGAAGTCATGTCCCCATTTGTGTTGGAAGGGAAACTTCTGATTTACTCTCGAGTCGTTAAATGGGAATAGGGCCTCATCTCGAATTGAGTCTAATAATTGTGTTCTCCTCTCCAATGGGGAAGGATGTGTGAGGGAATTTTATGAGTTGCATACAGGGTGTCAAGTACCCTTTTGCCTTTCAAGAGTGAATGAGGTATTTCTCTTGAGATTCTGTAGCGCAAAATTTCCTCATCTCGCATTGAGGGGATTATTTTGTGGTGTTTCTCGAGTTGCATCGGGAAGCTGGGTGTACTTCTCGAGTTGCGACGGGGACCTCAGGAACTCGCTCGGCTTGCTTCAGGGAAGTCAGTTCCCCTTTTGTGTTGGATGGGGAACTTCCGGTTTCCTCTCCACCCGTTAAATGGGAATAGGGGCTCATCTCGAATTGAGTCCACAAAGTGTGTTCTCCTCTCCAATGGGGACGGATGTTAGGTAACTTTCTGAGTGGCATAAAGTGTGTCAAGTACGCTTTTGCCTTTCAATCGGGAATGTGGGATTTCTCTTCAGATTCTGCAGCGCAAAATTTCCTCATCTTGCATTGAGGTGTTATTTTGTGGTGTTTCTCGAATTGCGGCAGGGACTTCAGGAACTCACTCGAGTTACTTCAGGGAAGTCAGGTCCCCTTTTGTGCTGGAAGGGGAACTTCCGGATTACCCTCGAGCCCTTTAATGGGAATAGGGGCTCTTCTGGAGTTGAGTCCATAAAGTGTGTATGCCTCTCCAATGCGGACGGATGTTAGGGAATTTTCTGAGGGTCATAAAGTGTGTCAAGTACGCTTTGCCTTTCAAGCGGGAATGTCGTATTTCTCTTGAGATTCTGCAGGGCCAAATTTCCTCATCTCGCATTGAGGGGATAATTTTGTGGTGTTTCTCGAGTTGTGGAGGGAAGCAGGGTTACTTCTCTAGTTGCTGCGGGGACTTCAGGAACTCACTCGAGTTACATCAGGGAAGTTAGGTCCCCTTTTGTGTTGGAAGGGGAAATTTCGGATTAATCTTAAGCCCTTGAATGGGAATAGGGCCTTTTATCCAGTTGAGTCCATAAAGTGTGTTCTCCTCTCCAATGGGGACGGATGTTAGCGAACATTTTGAGTGGCATAAAGTGTGTCAAGTACGCTTTTGCCTTTCAAGGTTAATGTGGATTTTCTCTTGAGATTCTGCAGCACAAAATTTCCTCATCTCGCATTGAGGGGATAATTTTCTCGAGTTTCGGCTGGAAGCATGGGGTACTTCTGTGGTTGAGCTGGGAAGCTCAGGAACTCTCTCTGGTTGCTCGAGGGAAGTTAAGTCCCCTTTTGTGTTGGAAGGGGAACTTCCAGATTACTCTCGAGCTGTTAAATGGAAATATTGCCTCTTCTCGCCTTGAGTCCATAAAGTGTGTTCTCCTCTCCACTGAGGAGGGATGTTAGGGACCATTCGGTGTCGCCTTAAGGGAGCTAAGTACACTTTTGCCTTTCAAGTGGGAATGTGGGATTTCTCTTGAAATTCCGCAGCGCAAAATTTCCTCATGTTGCATTGAGGGGTTAATTTTGTGGTGTTTCTGGAATTGCGGCGGTAAGCTGAGGGTACATCTCCAGGTGCCACGGGGACTTCAGGAACTCACTCGAGTTACTTCAGGGAAGTCAGGTCCCCTTTTGTGCTGGAAAGTGAATTTCCGGGTTACTCTGGAGCCGTTAAATGGGAATATTGCCTCTTCTCAATTTGAGTCCATATAGTGTGTTCTCCTCTCCACTGAGGACAGATGTTAGGGAACATTCTGCGTCGTATAAAGGGAGTCAAGTACCCTTTTACTTTTCAAGCGGGATTGTGGGATTTCTCTTGAGATTCTGCAGCACAAAATTTCCTCATCTCTCTTTGAGGGGATAATTTTGTGATGTTTCTCGAATTTCGGCGGGAAGCTGGGGGTACTTTTCGAGTTGCGACGCGGACCTCAGCGACTCACTAGAGTTACTTCAGGGAAGTCAGGTCCCCTTTTTTGCTGGAAGGGGAACTTCCGGATTACTCTCTAGCCCTTTATTTGGAATAGGGCGTCTTAACGTGTTGAATCCATAAAGTGTGTTCTCCTCCCCAATGTGGACTGATGTTAGGGAAATTTCTGAGTGGCATAAAGTGTGTCAAGTACCCTTTTGCCTTTCAAGCGGGAATGTAGGATTTCTCTTGAGATCCTGCAGCGCAAAATTACCTCACCTCGCATAGAGGGGATAATTTTGTTGTGTTTCTTTAGCTGCGGTGGGAAGGCTGGGGTACTTCTGGATATGGGAAGGGAACGTCAGGAACTTGCTAGGTTGCTTCAGGGGTGTTAAGTCCCCTTTTGTGTTTGAAGGGGAACTTCCGGGTTACTCTCGAGCCGTTAAATGGGAATATTGCCTCTTCTGGATTTGAGGCCATAAATTGTGTTTCCCTCTCCACTGAGGACGGTTGTTAGGGAACATTCTAAATCGCATGAAGGGAGTCAAGTACACTTTTTCCTTTCAAGCGGGAATGTGGGATTTCTCTTGAGATTCTGCAGCGTAAAATTACTTCATCTTGCATTGAGGTTAGAATTTTGTGGTGTTAAGCATGGTGTAATTCTAGAGTTGCGAAGTGAACCTCAGGCTCTCGCTGGGGTTGCTTCAGGGAAGTCAAGTCGCCTTTTGTGTTGGAAGGGGAACTTCCGGATTTCTCTCGAGCCATTAAATGAGAATATTGCCTCTTCCTGATTTCAGTCAATAAAGTGTGTTCACCTCTCCATGAGGACTGATTTAGGGAACATTCTGAGTCACATTAACGGGAGTCAAGTACGCTTCTGCCTTTCAAGCGGAAATGTGGGATTTCACTTGAGAATCTGCAGAGCAAAATTACCTCACCTCGCACTGAGTGGTCAATTTTGTGATGATTCTCGAATTGCGGCTGGAAGCAGGGGGTACTTCTTGAGTTGCGACAGGGATCACAGGAACTCGCTCGATTTGCTTTAGGGAAGTCAAGTTCCCATTTCTGTTGGAAGGAGAACTTTCGGATTACTCTGGAGCCGTTAAATGGAAATATTGCCTCTCTTGATTTGAGTCCATAAAGTGTGTTCTCCTCTCCACTGAGGACGAATGTTAGGGAACATTCAGAGTCGCATAAAGGTTATAAAGTACCCTTTTTCCTTTCAAGCGGGAATGTGGATTTCTCTTGAGATTCTGCAGCGGAAAATTTCCTCATCTCGCATTGAGGGGAAAATATTGTGGTGTTTCTTTTTTGCGGCGGGAAGCCTGGGGTACTTCTGGATTTGCGAAGGGAACGTCAGGAACTCGCTAGCGTTGCTTCAGGGAAGTCAAGTCCCCTTTTGTGTTGAAAGGGGAACTTCCGTGTTACTCTCCAGCCGTTAAATGGGAATATTGCGTCTTCTCGATTTGAGTACATTAATTGTGTTCCCCTCTTCACTGAGGACGGATGTTAGGGACCATTCTGAGTCGCATTAATTGAGTCAAGTACCCTTTTTCCTTTCAAGCGTGAATGTAGGATTTCTCTTGAGATTCTGCAGCGCAAAATTTCCTCATCTCTCATTAAGGGGATAATTTTGTGGTGTTTCTCGTGTTAGGCGGGAAGCAAGGTGTATGCTCGAGGTGCGACTGGGATATTTGGAACTCTCTCAGGTTGCTTCAGGGAAGTCAAGTTCCCTTTTGTGTTGGAAGGGGAACTTCCGGATTACTCTCGAGCCATTAAATGGGAATATTGCCAATTCTCGAGCTGAGTCCATAAAGTGGCTCTTCCTCTCCAATGGGGACAGATTTTAGGGAACTTTCTCGATGGCATAAAGTGTGTCAAGCACCCTTTTGCCTTTCAAGCGGGAATGTAGGATTTCTCTTGAGATTCTACAGCACAAAATTTCCTCATCTCGCATTGAGGGGATAATTTTGTGTTGTTTCTCCAGTTATGGCAGGAAGCAGGGGGTATGCTCGAGTTGCGATGGGGACTTCAGTAAATCACTCGGGTGGATTCAGGGAAGTCAGATCCCCTTTTGTTTTGGAAGGGGAAATTTAGGGTTGCTCAACAACCGTTAAATGGAAATATTGCCTCTTTTCGAATGAGTCTATAAAGTGTATTCTCTCCACTGAGAATAGATGTGAAGGAAAATTCTGAGTCGCATAAAGGGAGTCAAGTTCCCTTTTGCCTTTCAAGCTGGAATGTGGGATTTCTCTGGAGATTCTAAAGCGCAAAATTACCTCATCTCATATTGAGGGGATAATTTTTTGGTGTTTCTGGAATAAGGCGGGAAGCTGGGGGTACTTGTCTAGTTGTGACGGGGACCTCAGGAATTCACTCGAGTTATGTCAGGGAAGTCAGGTCCCCTTTTGTGCTGGAAGGGGAACTTCCATATTACTCTCGAGCCGATAAATGGGAATAGGGCTTCATCTCGAATTGAGTCCATAAAGTGTGTTCTCCTTTCCAATGGGGACGGCTGTGTGAGGTAACTTTCTGAGTCACACAAAGGGTGTTCCGTACCCTTTTGCCTTTCAAGAGGGAATGTGGTAATTCACTTGAGATTCTGCATCGCAAATCTTCCTCATATCGCATTGATGGGATAATTTTGTGGTGTTTCTCGAGTTTCGGCGGGAAGCTGGGGGTACTTCTCGAGTTGCGACGGGGAACTCCGGAACTCGATGGGGTTGCTTCACGGAAGTCAGGTCCCCTTTGGTGTTGGAAGGGGAACTTCCAGTTTCCTTTCGAGGCCTTAAGTGTGAACAGGGGCTCATCTCGAATTGAGTCCATAAAGTGTGTTCTCTTCTCCAATGGGGACTGCTGTGTGAGGGAACTTTCTGTGTCGAATAAAGGGTGTCAAGTACTTTTTGCCTTTCAAGAGGGAATGTGGTATTTCTCTTGAGATTCTGCATCGCTAAATTTCCTCATCTCACATTGAGGGGAAAATTTTGTGGTGTTTCTCCAGTTGCAGCGGGAAGCTGGGGGTACTTCTCGAGTTGCGACGGGGATCTCCGTAACTCGCCTGGGTTGCTTCAGGGAAGTCAGATCCCCTTTTCTGTTGGAAGGGGAACTTCCGGTTTACTCTTCAGCCGTTAATTGGGAATAGGGCCTCATCTAGAATTGAGTCCATATAGTGTGTTCTCCTCTCCATTGGGGACTGATGTCAGTGAAATTTCTGGGTCGTTTAAAGGCTGTCAAGTACCCTTTTGCCTTTCAAGCGGGAATGTAGTATTTCTCTTGAGATTTGGCAACGCAAAATTTCCTCACCTCGCATTGAGGGGATAATTTTGTGGTGTTTTGCGAATTGCGGCAAGAAGCTGAGGGTTCTTCTCGAGTTGCGACGGGGCCCTCAGGAACTCGCTCGGGTTTCTTCAGGGAGGTCAGGTCACCTTTTGTGCTGGAAGGGGAACTTCTGGATTACTCTCGAGCCTTTAAATGGGAATATTGCCTCTTCTCGATTTGAGTCCACAAAGTTTATTCTCTCTCCACTGAGGATGATTGTTAGGGACCATTCTGAGTCCCCAAAAGGGAGTGAAGTACCCTTTTGCCTTTCAAGCGGGAATGTGGGATTTCTCTTGAGATGCTCCAGTGCAAAATTTCCTCATCTCGCATTGAGGGGATAATTTTGTGGTGTTTCACGGTTGCGGAGAGATGCTGGGGTTACTTCTCGAATTGTGACGGGGACCTCAGGAACTCACTCGAGTTACTTCAGGGAAGTCATGTCCCCTTTTGTGCTAGAAGGAGAACGTCCGGATTACTCTCGAGCCCTTTAATGGGAATAGGGCCTCTACTCGTGTTGAGTCCCTAAAGTGTGTTGTCCTCTCCAATGTGGACGGATGTGAGGGAACTTTCTGAGGGGCATAAAGTGTGTCAAGTACCCATTTGCCTTTCAAGCGGGAATGTGGGATTTCTCTTGAGATTTGCAGGGCAAAATTAATTCATCTCGCATTGATGGGATAATTTTGTGGTGTTTCTCAAGTTGCGGCGGGATGCAGGGTGTACTTCTTGAGTTGCGACGAAGACCTCAAGAACTCCCTTGGGTTGCTTCAGGGAAGTCAACTCCCCTTTTGTGTTGGAAGGGGAACTTCCGTATTGCTCTCGAGCCGTTAAATGGGAATATTGCCTATTCTCGATTTGAGTCCATAAAGTCTGTTCTCATCTCCACTGAGGACAGATGTGAGGGAACATTCTGAATCGCATAAAGGGAGTCAAGTAGCCTTTTGCCTTTCAATCGGGAATGTGGGATTTCTCTTGAGATTCTGCAGCGTAAAATTTCCTCATCTCGCATTGAGGGTCAATTGTGTGGTGTTTTCGAATCTTGGCGGGAAGCTGGGGGTACTTCTCGAGTTGCGACGGGACCTCAGGGACTCGCTTGGGTTGCTTCAGCGAAATGAATTCCCCTTCTTTTTTGGAAGGGGAACTTCCGAATTGCTCGCGAGCAGTTAAGTGGGAATACTGCCTATCCTCGATTTGAGTCCATAAAGTCTGTTTTCCTCTCCACTGAGGATTGATGTTATGGACCATTCTGAGTCGCATACAGGGAGTCAAGTACCTTTTTCCCTTTCAAGCGAGATTGTGGTATTTCTCTTGAGATTCTGCAGCGCAAATTTTCCTCATCTCACATTGAGGGGATAATTCTGTTGTGTTTCTCGAATTGCTGCGGGAAGCTGTGGTTACTTCTGGAGTTGCGACGGGGATCTCAGGAACGCACTCGAGTTACTTCAGGGAAGTCAGGTCCAATTTTGTGCTGGAAGAGCAACTTCCGGATTACTCTGAAGCCCTTTAATGGAAATAGGGCATCTTCTCAGGTTGAGTCCATAAAGTGTATTCTCCTCTCCAATGGGGACGGATATTAGGGAAGTTCTGAGTGACATAAACTGTGTCAAGTACACTTCAGCCTTTCAAGCGAGTATGTGGGATTTCTCTTGAGATTCTGTAGCGCAAAATTACCTCATCTTGCATTGAGGGGATAATTTTGTGGTGTTTCTCGAGTTGCAGCGGGAAGCAGGGGTACTTATCGAGTTGCAGTGGGGACCTCAGGACTCGCTCGCGTGACTTCAGGGAAGTCAAGTCCCCTTTTCTTTCTGAAGGGGAACTTCCAGATTACTCTCCAGCATTTAATTGGGAATATTGACTCTTCTCCATTTGAGTCCGTAAATTGTGTTCTGCTCTCCACTGAGGATGGAGGTTAGGGACCATTCGGAGTCGCATAAAGGGAGTCAAGTACCCTTTTGCCTATCAAGCGGGAATGTGGAATTTCTCTTGAGATTCTGCAGCGCAAAATTTCCTCATCTCGCGTTGAAAAGATAATTTTGTGGTGTTTCTCGAATTGCGGCCGGAAGCTGTGGTACTTCTCGAGAAGCGACGGGAACCTCAGGAACTCACTCGAGTTACTTCAGGGAAGTCAGGTCCCCTTTTGTGCTGGCAAGGTAACTTCCGGATTTCTCTCGAGCCCTTTAATGGGAATAGGGCCTCTCCTCGATTTGAGTCCATACAGTGTGTTCTCCTCTCCAGTGAGGACAGATGTTAATGACCATTCTGAGTCGCCTAAAGGGGGTCAAGTACACTTTTGCCTTTCAAGAGGAAATGTGGTATTTCTCTTGAGATTCTACAGCGCAAAATTTCCTCATCTCGCATTGAGGGCATAATTTTGTGGTGTTTCTCGAGTTGCGGCGGGAACCTGGGGGTACTTCTCGAGTTGCCACGGGGACCTCCGGAACTTGCTCGGGTTGCTTCATGGATGTCAGGTCCCCTTTTGTGTTGGAAGGGGAACTTCCGGTTTACTCTCGAGCTGTTAAATGGGAATAGGGCCTCATCTCGAATTGAGACCATAAAGTGTGTTCTCCTCTCCAATGGGGACTGATGTAAGTGAAATTTCTGAAACGCGTAAATGGTGTCAAGTACACTTTTGCCTTTGAATAGGGAATGTGGTATTTCTCTTGAGATTCATCAGCTCAAAATTTCCTCATCTCGCATTGAGGGGTAATTTTGCGGTGTTTCTCGAGTTGAGGCGAGAAGCTGGGGATACTTCTCGAGGTGCGACTGAGACCTCAGGAACTCGCTCAGGTTACTTCAGGGAAGTCTGGTCCCCTTTGGTATTGGAAGGAGAACTTCCGGTTTACTCTCGAGCCATTAAATGAGAATATTGCGTCATCTCGAATTGAGTCCATAAAGTGTGTTCTGCTCTCTTAAGGGGTCGGGTTTGATGGAAATTTCTGAGTCACATTAAGGGATTCAAGTAACCTTTTGCCTTTCAAGAGGGAATGTGGTATTTCTCTTGAGATTCTGCAGCGCAAAATTTCCTCATCTCTCATTGAGGGAATAATTTTGTGGTGTTTCTCGAGTTGCGGCGGGTAGCTGGGGGTACTGCTCGAGTTGTGACCGGGACCTCAGGAACTCGCTCGTGTTGCTACAGGAAAGTCAGGTCCCCTTTTGTGTTAAAAGGTGAACTTCCGGTTTACTCTTGAGCCGTTCAATTGGAATAGGGGCTCATCTCGAATTGAGTCCAAATACTGTGTTCTCCTGTCCAATCTGGACTGACATTAGTGAAATTTCTGAGTGGCATAAAGATTCTCAAGTACCCTTTTGCCTTTCAAGAGTAAATGTAGTATTTCTCTAGAGATTCTTCAGCGCAAAATTTCCTCATCTCACATTGAGGGCATAATTTTGTGGTGTTTCTCGAGTTACAGCTGAAAGAAATGTGCACATCTCGTGTTGCGACGGCACCTCAGGAACTCGCTCGGGTTGCTTCAGGGAAGTCAGTTCCCCTTTTGTGATGGCAGGGGAACTTCCAGTTTACTCTCTAACCATTAAATGTGAATAGGGCCTCATCTAGAATTGAGTCCATAAAGTGTGTTCTCCTCTCCAATGGGGACTGATGTTAGTGAAATTTCCGAGTCGCATAAAGGGTGTCATGTACCCTATGCTTTTCAAGAGGAAATGTGGTATTTCTCTTGAAATTCTTCAGCGCAAAATTTCCTCATTTTGCATTGAGGGGATAATACTGTTGTGTTTCTCTAGTTGCAGCGGGAATCTGGGGGTTCTTCACGAGTTGCAACGGGGACCTCAGGAACTCGCTCGGATTTCTTCAGGGAAGTCAGGTCCCCTTTGGTGTTGGAAGGGGAACTTCTGCTTTACTCTCCAGCCGTTAAATGGGAATAGGGCCTCATCTCGAAGTGAGTCCATAAAGTGTATTCTACTTTTCAATATGCACAACTGTGTGAGGGAACCTTCTGAGTCACATAAAGGGTGTCAAGTAACCTTTGCCATTCAAGAGGGAATGTGGGATTAGTTTTGAGATTATGCAGCGAAAATTTCCTCATCTCCCATTGAGGGGAAAATTTTCTGGTATTTCTGAGTTGTGGCAGGAAGCGGGGGGTACATCTCGAGTTGTCATTGGCACCTAAGAAACTCGCTCGTGTTTCTTCAGGGAAGTCAGGTCCCGTTTTGTGTTGGAAGGGGAACTTCCGGTTTACTCTGGAGACGTTAAATGGGAATAGGGCCTCGTCTCAAATTGAGTGCATAACTTGTGTGCTCCTCTCCAATGGGGACAGATTTTAGTAAAAACTCTGAGAGGCATAAAGTGTGTGAAGTACCTTTTTGCCTTTAAAGAGGGAATGTGGGATTTCTCTTGAGATTATGCAGCGAAAATTTCCTCATCTCCCATTGAGGGGATAATTTTCTGATGTTTCTGAGTTGCGGCAGGAAGCTGGGGGTGATTCTCGAGTTGTGACGGGCACCTGAGTAAATCGCTCGTGTTTCTTCAGGGAAGTCAGGTCCCGTTTTGATTTGGAAGGTGAATTTCAGGTTTACTCTTGAGCCGTTAAATGGGAATAGGGGCTCATCTCGAATTGAGTCCATAAAGTGTGTTCTCCTGTTCAATGGGGACGGCTGTGTAACGGAACTTTCTGAGTCGCATAAAGGGTGTCAAGTGCCCTTTTACCTTTGAAAAGGGAATGTCATATTTGTCTTGAAAATCTGCAGTGCAAAATTTCCTCATCTCCATTGATGGGATAATTTTGTGGTGTTTCTGAGTTTCGGCGGGAAGCTATGTGTACTTCTTGATTTGCGACGGGGACCTCAGTCACTCGCTTGGGTTGCTTCAGGGATGTCAGGTCCCCTTTTTTGTTGAAAGAGGATCTTCCGGGTTACTCTCGAGCTGTCAAATGGGAATAGGGGCTCATCTCGAATTAATTCCATAAAGTGTGTTCTACTCTCCAATGGAAACGGCTGGTTGAGGGAACATTCTGTGTCGCATAAAGGGTTTCAAGTACCCTTTTGCCTTTCAAGAGGGAATGTGGTATTTCTCTTGAGATTCTGCAGCGAAAAATTTCCTCATCTCGCATTGAGGGAATAATTTTGTGGTGTTTTTCGAGTTGTGACAGGAAGCTGTGGGTACTTCTAGAGTTGCGACGGGGAACTCAGGAACTCGCTCAGGTCGCTTCAGGGAAGTCAGGTCTCCTTTGGTTTTGGAAGGGGAACATCCGGTTTACTCTCGAGCCGTTAAATGGGAATAGGGGCTCATCTCGAATTGAGTCCATAAAGTGTGTTCTCCTGTCCAATGGGGATGGCTGTGTGAGGGAACTTTCTGAGTCTCATAAAGGGTCTCAAGTATCCTTTTGCCTTTCAAGCGGGAATGTGGTATTTCTCTTGAGATTCTGCTGTGCAAAATTTCCTCACCTTGCATTGACGGGATAATTTTGTGGTGTTTATTGAGTTGCGGCGGGAAGCTGGGGGTATTTCTCGAGTTGTGATGGGTACCTCAGGAACTCGCTCGGGTTGCTTCAGGGAAGTCAGGTCTCCTTTGGTGTTGGAGGGGAACTTCCAGTTTCCTCTCGAGCCGTTAAAGGGGAATAGGGGCTCATCTCCAATTGAGTCCATGAAGTGTGTTCTCCTCTCCAATGGGGACTGATGTTAGTGAAATGTCTCAGTCTCATAAAGGGTGTCAAGTACCCTTTTGCCTTCCAAGAGGGAATGTGGTATTTCTTTTGAGATTCTGCAGCGCAAAATTTCCTCATCTCGCATTGATTGGATAATATTTGGTGTTTCTCGTGTTGTGGCGGGAAGCTGGGGGTACTTCTCGAGTTGCGATGCGGACCTAAGGAAATCGCTTGGGTTTCTTCAGGGATTTCAGGTCACCTTTTGTGTTGGAAGGGGAATTTCCGGTTTACTCTCGAGCCATTAAATGGGAATAGGGGCTCATCTCGAATTGAGTCCATAAAATCTATTCTCCTCTCCAATGGGAACGGCTGTGTGAGGGAACTTTCTGAGTCGCATAAAGGGTGTCAAATACCCTTTTGCCTTTCAAGAGGGAATGTTGTATTTCTATTGAGATTCTGCAGCGCAAAATTTCCTCATCTCACATTGAGGGGATAATTTTGTGGTGTTTCTCATGTTGCGGCGGAAAGCTGGGGTACTTCTCAGGTTTCAACGAGGACCTCAGGAACTCGCTTGATTTGCTTGAGTTTAGTCAGGTCCCCTTTTGTGTTGGAAGGGGAACTTCCGGATTAATCTCGAGCCGTTAAATGGGAATAGGGACTCATCTCGAATTGAGTCCATAAAGTGTGTTCTCCTGTCCAATGGGGACGGCTGTGTGAGGGAACTTTCTGAGTCGCATAAAGGGTTTCAGGTACCCTTTTGCCTTTTAAGAGGGAATGTGATATTTCTCTTGAAATTCTGCAGGGCAAAATTTCCGAACATCGCATTGAGGGATAATTTTTTGGTGTTTCTCAAGTAGTGGCGGGAAGCTGGGGGTACTTCTCGAGTTGGGACTTAGACCTCAGGAACTCGCTCAGGTTGCTTCAGGGAAGCCAGGTCCGGTTTTTTTTTTTTTGTTTTTTTTTTGAAGGGGAACATCAGGATTACTCTCGAGCTGTTAAATGTGAATTGGCATCTTCTCGAGTTGAGTCCAAAAATTGTGATTTCCTCTCCAATGGCGATGGCTGTGTGATGGAACTTACTGAGTCACTTAAAGGGTGTCAAGCACCCTTTTGCCTTTCAAGCGGGAATGGGGAATTTCTTTTGAGATTCTGCCTCGCAAAATTTCCTCTACTCGCGTGGAGGGAATACTTCTGTGGTGTTTCTTGAGTTTCGTCGGGAAGCTGGGGGTAATTCTCAAGTTGCGATGGGGACTTCAGGAACTCGCTCTGGTTGCATCAGGGAAGTCAGGTCCCCTTTTATGTTGGAAGGGGAACTTCGAGATTACTCTCGAGCTGTTAAATGGGAATTGGCCTCTTCTCGAGTTGAGTTCATAAAGTGTGTTCTCCTCTCCACTAGAGATCGCAGTTTGAGGGAACATTCTAAGTCTCATAAAGGATGTCAAGTAACCTTCTGCCTTTCAAGAGGGAATGTGGGGTTTCTCTTGAGATTCTGAAACCCCGAATTTCCTCTTCTAGCATTGTTGAATAATTTTTGGTGTTTCACGTTTTGCGGCTGGAAGCTGGGGGTACTTCTGGAGTTGCGTTGGGGACCTAAGGAACTCTCTCAGGTAGCTTCAGGGAAATCAGGTCCCCTTTTCTATTGGAATGGGAACTTCCGGATTACTCACCAGCCATTAATTGTGAAAAGGACCTCTTCTCGATTTGAGTCCATAAATTGTGTTCTCCTCTCCAATGGGGACGGCTCTGTGAGGGAACTTTCTGAATCGCATAAACAGTGTCAAGAACCCTTTTGCCTTTCAGGCCGGATTGTGGGATTTCCCTCGAGATCTGCCACACAATATTTCCTCATCTCGCATTGGGGGATAATTTTGTGGTGTTTCTCGACTTGCGGCGGGAAGCTGGGGTACTACTCAACTTGCGACGGGAACCTCAGGAACTCGGCCGGGTTCCTTGAGGGAAGTCATTTCCCCTTTTGTGTTGGAAGGGCTACTTCGGGATTACTCTCAAGCCGTTTAATGGGAATATTGCCTCTTCTCGAGTTGAGTCCGTAATTGTGTTTTCCTCTCCAATGGGGACGGCTGTATTATGGAACTTTCTGAGTCCCATAAAGGGTGTCAAATTCCCTTTTGCCTTTCAAGAGGGAATGTCGGATTTCTCTTGAGATTCTGCTGTGCAAAATTTCCTCATCTCGCATTGAGGGGATAATTTTGTGGTGCTTCTCGAGAAGTGGTGGGAAGCTGGGGGTACTTCTCGAGTTGCGACGGGGACCTCAGGAACTCGCTTGGGTTGTTTCAGAGAAGTCAGGTCCCCTTTTTTGTTGGAAGGGGAACATTGGGATTACTCTCGAGCTGTTAAATGTGAATTGTCCTCTTCTCGAGTTGAATCCATAAAGTGTGATTTCCTCTCCAATGGGGACGGATGTGTGAGGGTCCTTTCTGTGTCACTTAAAGGGTGTCAAGTACCCTTTTGCCTTTCAAGCGAGAATGTGGAATTTCTCTTGAGATCCTGCAGCACAAAATTTCCTTATCTCTCATTGAGAGGATAATTTGTCATGTATGGATGTGAGAGTTGGACTGTGAAGAAGGCTGATCGCCGAAGAATTGATGCTTTTGAACTGTGGTGTTGGAGAAGACTCTTGAGAGTCCCTTATACTGCAAGGAGATCCAACCAGTCCATTCTAAAGGAGATCAATCCTGGGTGTTCATTGGAGGGACTGATGCTAAAGCTGAAGCTGCAATACTTTGGCCACCTCATGCGACGAGTTGACTCACTGGAAAAGACTCTGATGCTGGGAAAGGTTGGGGGCGGGAGGAGAAGGGGACGACAGAGAATGAGATGGCTGGATGGCATCACCGACTCTGTGGACATGAGTTTGAGTGTACTCCGGGTGTTGGTGATGGAGAGGGAGGACTGGCGTGCTGTGATTCATGGGGTCGCGGAGAGTCGGACACGACTGCGCGACTGAACTGAACTGAACTGAACTTCTCGAGTTGCGCCGGGAAGCTGCGAGTACTTTTCGAGTTACGACGGAGACCTCAGAAACACACTCAGTTTGCTCTATGGAAGTCAGTTCCCCTTTTGTGTTGGACAGGGAACTTCGGGATTACTCTCGAGCACTTAAATGGGATTAGGGCCTCTTCTCGAGTTGAGTGCAAAAAGTGTGTTTTCCTCTCCAAAGAGGACGGCTGTTTGAGGGAAATTACTGAGTCTCATATACTGTCTCATGAACCTTTTTTTTTTTTTAAGCGGGAATGTCGGATTTCTCTTGCGATTCTGCAATGCAAAATTTCCTCATCTCGCAAGGAGGGAATAATTTTGTAATGTTGCTTGAGTTGTGGCGGGAAGCTGGGGATACTTCTCGAATTGTGATGGGGACCTATGGAACTCGCTAGTGTTGCTTCAGAAAAGTCAGGTCCCCTATTGTGTTGGATGGGGAATTTCGGCATTAGTCTCCATCCTTTAAATGGGAATAGGGCCTCTACCCGAGTTGAGTCCATAAAGTATATTCTCCTCTCCAATGGGAACGGCTGTGTGAGGGATCTTTCTGAGTCTCATAAAGGGTGTCAAGTACCCTTTTGGCTTTCAAGCAGGAATGTGGGGTTTCTCTTGAGAATCTGCAGCGCAAAATTCCTCATCTCGCATTGAGGAGATAATTTTGTGGTGTTTCGAATTGCAGCAGGAAACTGAGTGTAGTCCTCGAGTAGCGATGTGGACAACAGGAAATCTCTCAGGTTTTTTCAGGGAAGTCAGGTCCCCTTTTGTGTTGCAAAGGGAACGGCGGGATTACTCTCGAGCTGTTAAATGGGAGTAGAGCCTATTCTCTAGTTTAGTCCATAAATTGTATTCTCCTCTCTAATGTGGACGGCTGTGTGAGGGAACTTTCTGGGTCGCATGAATGTCTTGTACCCTTTTGCCTTTTATGAAGGAATGTGGGATTTGCCTTGAGATCTGCAGGAAAATTTCCTGATCTCGCATTGGGGGATAATTTTGTGCTGTTTCTCAATTTGCAGCGGGAAGCTGGGGGTACTTCTCGAGTTGTGACGGGGAACTCAGGAACTCGCTTGGTTTGCTTCTTGAAAATCAGGTCCCCTTTTTTGCTGGAAGGGGAACTTCCTGATTACTCTTGAGCTGTTAAATGGGAATAGGGCCTCTTCACGAATTGAGTCCATAAAGTGTGTTCTCCTCTGTAAAGGGAAGGCTAGGTGAGGGACCTTTCTGAGTCGCATAAAGGGTGTCAAGTACCTTTCGCCTTTCAAGCGGGAATGTGGGATTTCTCTTGAGAGTCTGCAGTGCAAAATTTCCTCTTCTCGCATTGAGGGGATATTTTCTAGTGGTATTTCTCTAGTTTCAATGAAAAGCTGGGGTTACTTCTCGAATTGCGATGGGGATCTAAGGAACTCGCTCAGGTTTCTTCAGGGAAGTCAGGTCCCCTTTTGTGTTTAAGGGGAACTTCCGGTTTACTCTCGAGCCGTTAAATGGGAATACGGCCTCTTCTCGAGTTGAGTCCATAATGTGTGTTCTACTCTCCAAGGGGAAAGCTGTTTGAGGGAACTTTCTGAGTCGCATAAAGGGTGTCAAGTACCCTTTTGCCTTTCAAACCTGAATGTGGGTTTTATCTTGAGATTCTGCAGCGAAAAATTTCCTCATATGCAATGAGGGGATAATTTGTGGTGTTTCTTGTGTTGCGGCAGGAATCTGGGGGTACTTCTCGAGTCGTGTTGGGAAATTCAGGAACTCGCTAAGGTTGCTTCAGGGAATCAGGTACCATTTGTGTTTAAGGGGAACTTCCGGATTACTCTCGAGACGTTAAATAGGAATAGGCCCTCTTCTTGATTTGAGTCCAAAAAGTGTGTTTTCCTCTCCAATGGGGACGGCTCTTTGGGGGAAATTTCTTAGTCGCATAAAGGGTGTCAAGTACCCTTTTGCCTTTTTACAGGGAATGTGGAATTTCTCTTGAGATTCTGCAAGGCAAAATTTCCTCATCTCGCATTGAGGGGATAATTTTGTTGTGTCTCTCCAGATTCGGTGAGAAACTGGGTGTACTTGTTGAGTTGCGACGGGGACCTCAGAAACGTGCTTCGGTGGCCTCAGAGAAGTCAGTTCCTCTTTTGTGAAGGAAGGGGAACTTCTGGATTACTCTCGAGCCATTAAATGGGAATAGGTCCTCTTCTCGAGTTGAGTCCATAAAGTGTGTTCTCCTCTCCAATGGGGACGGATGTTAGGGAACTTTCTGAGTCGCATAAATGGTGTCAAGTAACCTTTTGCCATTCAAGCGGGAATGTGGGATTTCTCTTGAGATTCTGCAGTGCAAAATTTCCTCATCTCACATTGAGGGGATAATTTTTTTTGTGTTTCTCAGTTGCGGCGGGATGCTGTGGGTACTTCTCAAGTTGAGAAGGGGATCTCAGGAACTCGCTCAGGTTGCTTAAGGGAAGTAAATTCCTCTTTTGTGAAGGAAGGGGAACTTCGGGATTACTCTCGAGCCCTTAAGTGGGAATAGGGCCTCTTCTTGAGTTGAGTCCATAGAGTGTGTTCTCCTCTCCAATGGGGATGGCTCTGTGAGGGAACTTTCTGAGTCGCATAAAGGGTGTCAAGTAACCATTTGCCTTTCAAACGAGAATGTGGGATTTCTCTTGAGATTCTGCAGGGCAAAATTTCCTCATCTCGCATTGAGGAGATAATTTTGTGGTGTTTCTCTAGTTGGGGCCGGAGGCTTGTGGTACTTCTCAAGTTGCGACGGGGACCAAAGTTACTCGCCCGGGTTGCTTCACGAAAGTCAGTTCCCCTTTTGTGTTGGAAGGGGAACTTCCGGATTAATCTCGAGCCATTAAATGGGAATAGGTCCTTTTCTCGAGTTGAGTCCATTAAATGTGTTCTCCTCTCCAATAAGGACGGCTGTGTGAGATAAATTTCTGCTTCTCATGAAGGGTGTCAAGTTCCCTTTTGCCTTTCATGGGGGAATGTGAGATTTCTCTTGAGTTTCTGCAGCGCAGAATTTCCTCAACTCGCATTGAGGGAATAATTTTGTGGTCTTTCTACAGCTGCGGCCGAAAGGTGGGGGTACTTCTCCAGTTGCGACGGGGACCTCAGGAACTCGATCGAGTAGCTTCACAGAATTCAGGTCCCCTTTTCTGTTGGAAGGGGAACTTCCGTATTAGTCTCGAGCCGTTAAATGGGAATAGGGCCTCTTCTGAGTTGAGTACAAAAAGTGTGTTCTTCTCTCCAATGGGGACAGATGTTAGGAAAATTTCTGAGTCGCATAAAGGGTGTCAAGTACCATTTTAACTTTCAAGAGTGTTGTGCGAATTCAGCACAAAATTTCCTCCTCTCGCATTGAGGGGATATTTATTTGGTGTTTATCGAGTTTCTGCGGGAAGCTGGGGGTACATCACAAGTTGCGACGTAGAACTAAGGAACTCTCTTGGGTTGCTTCAGGAAGTCAGGCCCCCTTTTATGCTGGAAGGGGAACTTCCGGGTTACTCTCGAGCCTTTAAATGGGAATAGGACCTCTTCTCGAGTTGAGTCCAAAAATTGTGTTCTCCTCTCCAATGGCGATGGCTGTGTGAGGGAATTTTCTGAGTCGCATGAAGGTTGTCAAGTATCCTTTTGCCTTTCACAGGGAATGTGGGATTTCTCTTGAGATTCTGCAGCGCAAAATTTCCTCATCTCGCATTGAGGGGATAATTTTGTGGTGTTTCTTGAGTTGCAGCGGGAAGCTGGGTGTACATCTCGAGTTGCGATGTAGACCTCAAGAAATCGTTCGGGTTGCTTCATGGAAGTCAGGTCCCCTTTTGTGTTGGAATGGGAACTTCCTAATTCTCTCCAGCCATTAAATGGGAATAGGGCCTCTGCTCGTGTTGAGTCCATAAAGTGTCTTCTCCTCTCCAATGGTAACAGCTATGTGAGGGAACTTTCTGAGTCGCATAAACGGTGTCAAGTATCCTTTTGCTTTTCAAGAGGGAATGTGGGATTTCTCTTGAGATTCTGCTGTGCAAAATTTCCGCAACTCGCATTGAGGGAATAATTTTGTGGTGTTTCTCGCATTGGGGCCGTAGGCTGGGGGTACTTCTTGAGTTGCGACAGGGACCTAAGGAACTCGCTCAGGTTTCTTCAGGGAAGTCAGGCCCACATTTGTGTTGGAAGGTGAACTTCCGGATTATTCTCGAGCCATTAAATGGGAATAGGACCTCTTCTCGAGTTGAGTCCAAAAAGTCTGTTCTCCTCTCCAATGGCGACGGCTGTGTGAGGGAAATTTCTGAGTCGCATGAAGGTTGCCAAGTTCCCTTTTGCCTTTCACAGGGAATGTGGGATTTCTCTTGAGTCTCTGCAGCGCAAAATTTCCTCATCTCGCTTTGAGGAGATAATTTTGTGGTGTTTCTAGAGTTGCGGCCGGAAGCTGGGGGTATTTCTTGACTTGCGACGGGGACCTCAGGAATTTGATTGGGGAGCTTCAGGGAATTCAGGTCCCCGTTTGTGTTGGAAGGGGAACTTCGGTATTACTCTCAAGCCGTTAAATGGAAATTCGGCCTCTTCTCGAGTTGAGTCCATAAATTGTGTTCTCCTCTCCAATGGGGACGGCTGTTTGTGGGAACTTTCTGAGACCCATAAATGGTATTAAGTACACTTTTGCCTTTAAAGAGGGAATGTGGGATTTCTCTTGAGATTCTACAGCGTAACATTTCCTCATCTCACATTGATGTGATAATTTATTTGTGTTTCTCGAGTTTCGGCTGGAAGCTAGGGGTACTTCTCGAGTTGAGAAGGGGATCTCAGGAACTCACTCGGGTTGCTTAAGGGAAGTTCCTCTTTTTTTAAGGAAGGTGAACTTCGGGATTACTCTCGAGCCCTTAAATGGGAATAGGGCCTCTTGTTGAGTTGAGTCCATAAAGTGTGTTCTCCTCTCCAATGGGGACGGCTGTGTGAGGGAAATTTCTGCATAGCATTAAGGGTGTCAAGTACCCTTTTGCCTTTCAAGGGGAATGTGGGATTTCTCTTGAGATTCTGCAGCGCAGAATTTCCTTATCTCGCATTGAGGGGATAATTTTGTGGTGTTTCTCGAGTTGCGTCGGGAAAATAGGGGTACATCTCAAGTTGCGACGTAGACCTCTGAAACTCGCTCGGGTTGCTTCAGGGAAATCAGGTCCCATTTTCTGTTGGAATGGGAACTTACTGATTACTCTCCAGCCATTAAATAGAAATAGGGCCATTGCTCATGTTGAGTCCATAAAGTGTCTTCTCCTCTCCAATGGTAACGGCTATGTGAGGGAACTTTCTGAGTCGCATAAAGGGTGTCAAGTATCCTTTTGCTTTTCAAGCGGGAATGTGGGATTTGTTTGAGATTCTGCAGCGAAAATTTCCTCATCTCGCATTGAGGGGATATTTTTGTGGTGTCTCTCGAGTTTCCACGGGAAGCTGTGGGTAATTCTCGAGTTATGACGGTGACCTCAGGAACTCGCTCGAGTTGCTTCAGGAAAGTCAGTTCCCTTTTGTGTTGGAAGGGGTACTTAGAGATTAGTCTTGGGCCGTTAAATGGGAATAGGTCTTCTTCTCGAGTGAGTCCATAAAGTGTGTTCTTCTCTCCAATGGATCGGATGTTAGGGAACTTTCTGAGTCGCAAAAAGGGAGTCAAGTACAATTTTGCCTTTCAAGCTGGTTGTGCGATTTCTCTTGAGAATCTCCAGGGCAAAATTTCCTCATCTCCCATTGATGGGATAATTTTGTGGTTTTTCTCGAGTTGCGTCAGGAAACTGGGGCTACATCTCAAGTTGCGACATAGACCTCAGGCACTCACTCGGGTTACTTCAGGGAAGTCAAGCCCCCTTTCGTGTTGGAATGGGAACTTACGATTACTCTCCAGCCATTAAATGGGAATAGGGCCTCTGCACGTGTTGAGTCCATGAAGCGTCTTCTCCTCTCCAATTGAGACGGCTATTAGGGAACTTTCTGGGTCGCACAAACTGTGTCAAGTACCCTTTTTCATTCAAGCGGGAATGTGGGATTTCTCTTGAGATTCTGCAGCGCAAAATTTCCTCAACTGGCAATAAGGGGATAATTTTGTGGTGTTTCTTGAGTTTTGGCAGAAGCTGGGGGTTCTTTTCGAATTGCAACGGGGAATACAGGAACTTCCTCGGGTTTCTTCGTGGAACTCAGGTCCCCTTTTGTTTTGGAAGGGGAACTTCATGACTACTCACGATCCGTTAAATTGGAATAGGGCCTCTTCTCGAGTTGAGTCCATAAAGAGTGTTCTTCTCTACAATGGGGACATATATTAGGGAACTTCCTGAGTCGCATAAATGGTGTCATGTACACTTTTGTGTTTCAACCGAGAATGTGGGATTTCTCTTGTATTTCTACAGTGAAAAATTTCATCATCTCCTATTGAGGGGATAATTTTGTGGTGTTTCTCGAGTTGCACCGGGAAGCTGAGGGTATTTTTCGAGTTGTGACGGGGCCCTCAGGAACTCGCTCGGGTTGCTTCAGTGAAGTCAGGTCCCCTTTTGTGTTGGAAGGGGAACTTTCGGATTACTCTCGAGCCGTTAAATCGGAATAGGGCCTCTTCTCCAGTTGAGTCCATAAAGTGTGTTCTCCTCTAAAATAGGGACGAATGTTAGGGATCTTTCTCAGTCGCATAAAGTTTGTCAAGTACCCTTTTGTCTTTCAAGCGGGAATGTGGGATTTTTCTTGAGATTCTGGAGTGCAAAATATCCTCATCTCGCATTGAGGGGATAATTTTTGGGTGTTTCTCGAGTTGCGGCGGGACGCTGTCAGTACTTCTCAAGTCGACTAGGACCAGAGGAATTTGCTCGGGTTTTTTCAGAGAAGTCGGGTCCCCTTTTGTGTTGGAAGGGGCACTTCGGGATTACTGTCCTGACGTTAAATGGGAATAGTGCCTCTTTTCTATTGAGTCCATAAAGTGTGTTCTCCTCTCCAATGGGGACCCCTGTGTGAGGGAACCTTCTGAGTGCCATGAAAGTTGTCAAGTACACTTTTGCCTTTCAAGCGGGAATGTGGGCTGTCTCTTGAGATTCTGCAGTGCAAAATATCCTCATCTCGCATTTAGGGGATATTTTTCTGGTGTTTCTCGAATTTCGGCGGGAAGCTAGGGGTACTTCTCGGGTTGTGACGGGACTTCAGGAACCAGCTCGGGTTGTTTCAGGGAAGTCAGTTCCCCTTTGTGTTGGAAGGGAAACTTCGGGATTACTCTCGAGCCATTAAGTGGGAATAGGGCCTCTTCTCGAGTTGAGTGAATAAAGTGTGTTCTCCTCTTCAATGGGGATGCTGTGTGAGGGAACTTTCTGAGTCTCAAAAAGGGTGTCAAGTAACTTTTGCCTTTCAAGCGGGAATGTGGGATTTCTCTTGAGATTCTGCAGTGCACATTTTCCTCATCTCGCATTGAGGGGATAAATCTGTGTTGTTTCCCGAGTTGCGGCCGGAAGCTGGGGGGTACTTCTCGAGTGGCGTCGGGGTCCTCAGGAACTCGCTCGGTTTGCTTCAGGGAAGTCAAGTCCTCTTTTGTGTTGGAAGAGGATCTTCGGGATTACTCTCGAACCGTTAAAAGGGAATAGTGCGTATTCTCGAGTTGATTCCAAAAACTGTGTTCTCCTCTCCAATGGGGACCGCGGTTGGAGGGAACTTTCTGAGTCGCATAAAGGGTGTTAAGTACCCTTCTGCCTTTCAAGCGGGATGTGGGATTTCTCTTGACATTCTGCAGTGCAAAATTTCCTCATCTCGCAAATGACGGAAGAATTTTGTAATGTTTCTCTAGTTGCGGCAGGAAGCTGGGGGTATTTCTCGGTTGGGACGGGAACCTGAGGAACTAACTCGGATTTCTTCAAGGAAGTCAGTTCACCTTTTGTGAAGGAAGGGGAACTTCGGGATTATTCTTGAACAGTTAAATGGGAATAGGGCCTCTACTCGAGTTGAGTCCATAAAGTGTTTTCTCCTATCCAATGCGAACGGCTGTTAGGGAACTTTCTGAGTCGCATAAAGCGTGTCAAGAACACTTTTGCTTTTCAAGCCGGAATTTGGGATTTCTCTTGAGATTCTGCAGTGCAAATTTCCTCATCTCGCATTGAGGGGATAATTTTGTGGTGTTTCTCGAGTCTCGGCGAAAGCTGGCGGTACTTTACGAGTTGCAAATGGGAATACAGGGACTTCCTCGGGATCCTTCAGGGAATTCAGGACCCTTTTTTGTGTTGGAATAGTAACTTCGGGATTACTCTCGAGCCCTTAAATGGGAATAGGTTTTCTTCTTGAGTTGAGTCCATAAAGTTTGTTCTCCTCTCCAATGGGGATGGCTGTTTGAAGGAACATTCTGAGTCGCATAAATGGTGTCAAATACATTTTGCCTTTCAAGCATGAATGTGGCATTTCTATTGAGATTCCGCAGCACAAAATTTCCTCATCTCGCATTGAGGGGATAATTTTGCGGTGTTTCTCGAGTTGGGGCGGAAAGCTGCGGGTATTTCTCCAGTTGCGATGGGGACTTCAGAAACTCGCCCAGGTTGCTTCAGGGAAGTAAGTTCCCTTATTATGAAGGAAGGGGAACTTCCCGATTACTCTCGAACCATTAAATGGGAATAGGACCTCTTCTCAAGTTGAGTCCAAAAAGTGTGTTCTCCTCTCCAATGGCGACGGCTGTGTGAGGGAATTTTCTGAGTCGCATGAAGGGTGTCAAGTACACTTTTGCCTTTCACAGGGAATGTGGGATTTCTCTTGAGCTTCTGCAGCGCAAAATTTCCTCATCTCGCATTGAGGGGATAATTTTGTGCTGTTTCTCGAGTTGCGGCCGGAAGCTGGGGGTACTTCTCGAGTTGCGACGGGGACCTCAGGAACTCGCTCGAGTTGCTTCAGGGAATTCAGGCCCCATTTTGTGTTGGAAGGGGAACTTCCGGATTACTCTCAAGCCGTTAAATGGAAATAGGGCCTCTTCTCTAGTTGAGTCCATAAAGTGAATTATTCTCTCCAAAGGGGCGGATGTTAGGGAACTTTCTGAGTCTCATAACGGGTGTCTAGTACCATTTTGCCTTTCAAGCCGGTTGTGGGATTTCTCTTGAAATTCTGCAGCACAAAATGTCCTCATCTCGCATTGAGGGGATAATTTTGCATTGTATTCGAGTTGCGAGTTGGACCTCAGGAACTTTCTCAGGTTACTTCAAGGAAGTCACATCCCCTTTTGTGATGTAAGGGGAACTTTGGGAATTCTCTAGAGCCATTAAATGGGAATAGGGCCTCTTCTCGTGTTGAGTCCAAAAGGTGTGTTCTCCTATCCAATGGGGACGGCTGTGTGAGGGAAATTTCTGAGTCGCATAAAGGGTGTAAAGTACCCTTTTGACTATATACCAGGAATTTTGGATTTCTCTTGAGATTCTGCAGCGGAAAATTTCCTCATCTCGCATTGAGTGGATAATTTTGTGGTGTTTCTCGAGTTGCACCGGGAAGCTGGGGGTACTTCTCGAGTTGCGACGGGGACCTCAGGAACTCGCCTGGGTTGCCTCAGGGAAGTCAGTTCCCCTTTTATGTTGGAACAGGAACTTCGGGATTACTGTCAAGATCTTAAATGGAATAGGGACTCTTCTCGATTTGAGTCCATAAGGTGTGTTCCTCTCTCCAATGGGGACTGCTGTTTGAGAGAACTTTTGAGTCGCATTAAGGGTGTCAAATACCATAGTGCCTTTGAAGAGAGAATGAGGGATTTCTCTTGAGATTCTACAGCGCAAAATTTCCTCATTTCGCATTGATCAGATAATTTTGTGGTGTTTCTCAAGTTGCAGTGGGAATTGGGGGTACTTCTCGAGGTGCGATGGGGACCTCAGGAACTAGCTCGGCTTGATTCAGGGAATTCAGGTCCCCTTTTGTGTTGGAAGGGGAACTTCGGGATTACTCTCAAACCTTCAAATTGGAATAGGGCTTCTTCTCGAGTTGAGTCCATAAAGTGTGCTCTACTCTCCAATGGGGATTGCTGGGTGAGGGAAATTTTGGAGTCGCTTAAAGGTTTTCCTGTACCCTTTTTCCTTTCAAGCGGGAATGTGGGATTTCACTTGAGATTTTGCAGCGAAAATTTCCTCATCTCACATTGAGTGGATAATTTTGTGGTGTTTCTCGTGTTGCGGTGGGAAGCTGGGAGTACATCTCGAGTTAAGACTGGGACCACAGGAATTCGTTCGGGTTGCTTAGGTAAGTCAGTTCCCCTTTTGTGCCAGAAGGGGAACTTCCGGATTACTGTAGAGCCGTTCAATGAGAATAGGGACTCTTGAGTTGAGTCCAAAAAGAGCGTTTTCCTCTCCAATGGGGACGGCTGTGTGAGGGAAATTTCTGTGTCGCATAATTGTGTCAAGTACCCTTTTGCTTTTCAAGCGGGAATGTTGGTTTTCTATTGAGATTCTGCAGCGCAAATTTACCTAATCTCGCATTGAGGGGATAATTTTGTGGTGTTTCTCAAGTTGCGCCGGGAAGCTGGGGGTACTCCTCGAGTTGCAAAGTGGACCTCAGGAACTCTCTCGGGTTGCTTCAGGGAAGTCAGGTCCCTTTTTTTGTTGGAAGTGGAACTTCCGGATTACTCTCGAGCCCTTAAATGGGAATAGGGCGTCTTCTCGAGTTGAGTCCATAAAATGTGTTATTCTCTCCAATGGGGACGGCTGTGTGAGGGAATTTTCTCAGTCGCATAAAGGGTGTCAAGTACCCTTTTGCCTTTCAAGCGGGAATGCGGGATTTCTCTTGAGATTCTGCAGCGCAAAATTTCCTCATCTCGCAATGAGGGGATAATTTTGTGGTGTTTCTCTAGATTAGGAAGGAAGCAGGGGGTACTTCTCAAGTTGCGACGGGACCTCACGAACTCTCTTGATTGATTCAGGGAAGTGAGGACACTTTTGTGTTGGAAGGGGAACTTCGGGATTACTCTCGAGCCATTGAAAGGGAATAGGGCCTCTTCTCGAGTTGGGTCCATAAGGTGTATTCTCCTCTCCAATGGCGACGTCTGTGTGAGGGAACTTTCTGAGTCACATAAAGGGTGTCAATTACCCTTTTGTCTTTCAAGCAGGAATGTGTGTTTTCTCTTGAGATTCTGCAGCGCAAACTTTCCTCATCTCGCACTGAAAGGATAATTTTTTGGTGTTTCTCTAGTTTCCGCTGGATATTGGGGGAACTTCTAGAGTTTCGCAGGGAACCTCAGGAACTCGCTCGGGTTGCTTCAGGGAAGTCAGGTCCCCTTTTGTGTTGGAAGAGGAATTTCGGGATTACTCTCTAGCCATTAAATGGGAATTGGCCTCTTCTCGAGTTGAGTCCTTAAAGTGTGTTCTCCTCCTAAATGTGGATGGCTGTTTGAGGGATTTTTCTGAGTTGAATAATGGGTTTAAAGTAACTATTTGTCTTTCAAGCGGTAATGTGGGATTATCATTGAGATTCTGTCTCGCAAAATTTCCTCATCTCGCATTGAGGTGATATTTTTGTGGTGTTTCTCCAGTTTCAACGGGAGGTTGTGTGTACTTCTCGAGTTGCGACATGGAACTCAGGAGCTCGCTCCGGTTGTTTCAAGCTAGTCAGGTCCACCTTCGTGTTGGAAGGGGAACTTCGTGTTTACTCTCGAGCGGTTAAATGGGAATAGAGCTTCTTCTCAAGTTGAGTCCATAAAGTGTCTTCTCCTCTCCAATGGGGACGGCTGTGTGAGGGAACTCTCTGAGTAGCATATAGGGTGTCAAGTACCCTTTTGCCTTTCAAGAGGGGATGTGGGATTAACCTTGAGATTCTGCCACTCAAATTTTCCTCATCTCACATTGAGGGGATATTCTGTGGTGTTTCTCGTGTTGCAGCGGGAAGCTGGGGGTACTTCTCCAGTTGCGATGGGAACATCAGGAACTCGCTCGGGTTGCTTCAGGGAAGTCAGATCCCCTTTTGTGTTGGAAGGATAACTTCGGGATTACTCTCCAGCCGTTAAATGGGAATTGGTCTTTTCTCGGGTTGAGTCCATAAATTGTGTTCTCCTCTCCAATGGGGACGGCTGTGTGAGGGAACTTTCTGAGTCGCATAAACAGTGTCAAGAACCCTTTTGCCTTTCGGCGGGATTGTGGGATTTCCCTTGAGATCTGCCACACAAAATTTCCTCATCTCGCATTGGGGGATAATTTTGTGGTGTTTCTCGAGTTGCGGCAGGAAGATGGGGGTACTTCTCGAGTTGCGACGGACATCACAGGAACTCACTCGTGTTGCTTCAGGGAAGTCAGTTTCACTTTTGTGCTGTAAGGGAAACTTCCGGATTTCTCTTGAGATTTTAAATGGGAATACGGCCTATTCTCCATTTAGGCCATAAAGTGTGTTCTCCTATCCAATGAGCATGGTTGTTAGGGAACTTTCTGTGTTGCATAAAGGGTGTCAAGTAACCTTTTGACGTTCAAGCGGGAATGTGGGATTTCTCTTGAGATTCTGCAGTGGAAAATTTCCTCATCTCGCAGTGAGGGGATAATTTTGGGGTGTTTTTCAAGTTTCAGTGGGAAGCTGGGGGTACTACTACTGTTTCGATGGGGTCCTCGGGAACTCTCTCGGGCTGCTTCAAGGAAGTCAGGTCCCCTTTTGTGTTTGAAGGAAAATGTCGGGATTACTCTTAAACCGTTAAATGGGAATAGGGACTCTTCTCGAGTTGAGTCCATAAAGTGTGTTCTCCTCTCCAGTAGGGACCACTCTGTGAGGGAACTTTCTGAGTCGCACAAAGGGTGTCAAGTACCCTTATACCTTTCAAGAGGGAATGTGGGATTTCTCTTGACATTCTGCAGCACAAAATTTCCTCATCTCGCATTGAGGGGATAATTTTGTGTTGTTTTTCGAGTTGCAGCGGAAAGCTGGGGGTACTTCTCCAGTTGCGACTGGGACCTCAAGAACTCGCTCTGGTTGCTTCAGGGAAGTCAGTTCCCCTATTTTGAAGGAAGGGGAACTTCCGGATTACTCTCGCGCCATTAAAGGGGAATAGGACCTCTTCTTGAGTTCAGTCCAAAATGTGTGTTCTCCCCTCCAATGGCGACGGCTGTGTGAGGGAATTTTCTGAGTCGTATGAAGGGTGTCAAGTACCCTTTTGCTTTCACAGGGAATGTGGGATTTCTCTTGAGATTCTGCAGCGCAAATTTTCCTCATCTAGCATTGAGGGGATAATTTTGTGGTGTTTCTCGAGTTTGGGCCGGAGGCTGGGGGTACTTCTCGAGTTGCGACATGGAGTGAAGGAACTAGCTTGGGTTGCTTCAGGGATGTCAGGTCCCCTTTGTGTTGGAAGAGGAACTTCTGGATTACTCTCAAGCCGTTAAATGGGAATAGGTCCTCTTCTCGAGTTGAATCCATAAAATGTGTTCTCCTCTCCAATGGGGACATCTGTGTGAGGGAAATTTCTGAGTTGCATGAAGGATGTCAAGTACCCTTTTGCCTTTCAAGGGAGAATGTTGGATTTCTCTTGAGATTCTACAGCGCAGAATTTCCTCATCTCGCACTGAGGGAATAATTTTGTGGTTTTTCTCGAGTTGTGGCCAGAAGCTGGGGATACTTCTCGAGTTGCGATGGGAACTCAAGAACTCACTCGTATTGCTATAGGGAAGTCAGGTCTGCTTCTGTGTTGCAAGGGGAACTTCCGTATTACTCTCGAGCCATTAAATGGGAATAGGACCTCTTCTCCAGTTGAGTCAAAAAAGTGTGTTCTCCTCTCCAATTGCGACGGCTGTGTGAGGGAATTTTCTGAGTCGCAAGAAGCGTGTCAAATACCCTTTTGTCTTTCACAGGGAATGTGAGATTTCTCTTGAGATTCTGCAGCGCAAAATTTCCTCACCTCGCACTGAGCGGTTAATTTTGTGGTGTTTCTCGAGTTGCGCCCGGAAGCTGGGGTTATTTCTTGAGTTGCGACAGGGACCTCATTAACTCGATCGGGTTGCTTCAGGGAATTCAGGTCCCCTTTTATGTTGGAAGGGGAACTTCCGGATTACCTCAAGCCGTTAAATGGGAATACGGCCTCTTCTCGAGTTGAGTCCATAAAGAGTGTTCTTCTCTCCAATGGGTTGGATGTTAGGGAACTTTCTGAGTCGCATAAAGCGTGTCAAGTACCATTTTGCCTTTCAAGCGGGTGGTGAGATTTCTCTTGAGATTCTGCAGTGCAAAATTTCCTCATCTCGCATTGACGGGATAATTTTGTAGTGTTTCTCGAGTTGCGGTGGGAAGGTGGGGGTACTTCTCGAGTTGCAACGGGGACTTCAGGAACTCACTCGGATTGCTTCAAGGAAGTCAGGTCCCCTTTTGTTTTGGAAGGGGAACTTCCGGATTTCTCTCGAGCCGTTAAGTTGAAATAGGGCCTTTTCTCGAGTTGAGTCCATAAAGTGTGTTCTCCTCTCCAATGGGGACGGCTGTTTGTGGGAACTTTCTGAGTCGTCTAAAGGGTATCGAGTACACTTTTGCCTTTCAAGCGGGAATGTGGGATTTCTCTTGAGATTCTACTGCGCAAATTTTCCTCTTCCCGCATTGAGTGGATAATTTTGTGCTGTTTCTCGAGTTGCGGCAAGAAGATGAGAGTACTTCTCGAGTTGCGACGGGGACCTCAGGAACTCGGTCGGGTTGCTTCAGGGAAGTCAGGTCCCCTTTTGTGTGGGAAGGGGAACTTCCGGATTACTCTCGATCCCTTAAATGGTAATAGGGCCTCTTCTCGAGTTGAGTCCATATAGTGTGTTCTCCTGTCCAAAGGGGACGGCTGTGTGAGGGAAGTTTCTGAGACGCATAAAGCATGTCACGAACACTTTGCCTTTCAAGCGGGAATGTGGGATTTCTCTTGAGATTCTGGATCGCAAAATTTCCTCATCTCACATTTAGGGGATAATTTTGCTGTGTTTCTCGAGTTTCAGTGGGAAGCTGGGGTACTTCTCGAGTTGCAACGGGGACTACAGGAACATGCTCGGGTTTCTTCAGGGAATTCAGGTTCCCTTTTTGTGTTGGAAGGGTAACTTCAGGATTACTCTCGAGCCCTTAAATGGCAATAGGGCCTCTTATGGAGCAGAGTCCATAAAGTTTGTTCTCCTCTTCAATGGGGACGGCTCTAAGAGGGAAATTTTTGATGCGCATAAAGGGTGTCAAGTACTCTTTTGCCTTTCAAGCGGGAATGTTGGATTTCTCTTGAGATTCTGCAGCGGATATTTTCCTCATCTCGCATTGAGGGGATAATTTTTGGTGTTTCTATAGTTGCGGCGGGAAGCTTGGAGTACTTCTCGAGTTGCAGTGGGGACCTCAGTCATTCGCTCAGGTTTCTAGAGGTAAGTCAGGTCCCCTTTTTTGTTGGAAGGGGAACTTCCGGATTTCTCTCGAGCCGTTAAATGGGAATAGGGCCTCTTCTCGGGTTGAGTCCATAAAGTGTGTTCTCCTCTCCAATGGAGACGGCTGTTAGGGAACTTTCTGATTCAGGTAAAGGGTGTCAAGTACTATTTTGCCTTTCAAGCGGGAATGAGGGATTTCTCTTGAGATTCTGCAGCGCAAAATTTCTTCATATCGCATTGAGGGGATAATTTTGTGCTGTTTCTCGAGTTTGCGGTGGGAAAGTGGAGGTACTTCTCGAGTTGCGCCGGGGACCTCAAGAACGTTCTCGGGTTGCTTCAGGGAAGTCAGGTCCCATTTTGTGCTGGAAAAGGAACTTCCTTATTACTCTCGAGCCCTTAAATGGGAATAGAGTTTCTTCTACTTTTGAGTCCATAAAGTGTGTTCTCCTCTCGAATGGGGACTGCTGTTAGGGAACATTCTGATATTCATAAATGGTGTCAAGTACCCTTTTGCCTTTCAAGCGGGAATGTAGGATTTCTCTTGAGATTCTGCAGCGCAAAATTTCCTCATCTCGCATTGAGGTTATAATTTTGTGCTGTTTTTCGATTTGCGTCAGGAAGCTGATGGTACATCTCGAGTTGCGACAGGAACTCGCTCGGGTTGCTTCAGGGAAGTAGCTCCCCTTTGGTGAAGGAAAGGGAACTTCATGATTACTCTCCAGCCGTTAAATGGGAAAAGGTCCTATTCTCAACTTAAGTTCATAAAGTGTGTTCTCCTCTCCAATGGGGACGGCTGTGTGAGGAAACGTTCTGAGTCGCATAAATGGTGTCAAGTATCTTTTGCCTTTCAAGCAGGAATTTGGGATGTCCCTTGAGATTTTGCAGAGCAAAATTTACTCATCTCGCATTGAGGGGATAATTTTGTGCTGTTTTTCGAGTTGCAGCAGGAAGCTGGGTGTATTTCTCGAGTTGCGACAGGGACCTAAGGAACTCTCTCGGGTTGCTTCAGGAATGTCAGTTCCCCTTTTGTGAAGGAAGGGGAATTTCGGGATTACTCTTGTGCCGTTAAATGGGAAAAGGGCTTTTTTCGAGTTGAGTCCATAAAGTGTGTTCTCCTCTCCAATGGGGATGGCTCTGTGAGGGAACTTTCTGAGTCGCATAAAGGGTGCCAAGTACCATTTTACCTTTCAAGCGGGAATGTGGGATTTCTCTTCAGATACTGCAGCACAAAATTTCCTCATCTCACATTTAGGGGATAATTTTGTTGTGTTTCTCGAGTTTCACCGGGAAGCTGGGGGTACTTCTCGAGTTGCCACGGGGACTACAGGAACTTCCTTGGGTTGCTTCAAGGAATTCAGGTCCCCTTTTTGTGTTGGAACGGTAACATCGGGATTACTCTAGAGCCCTTAAATGGGAATAGGGCCTCTTCTCGAGTTGAGTCCATAAAGTGTGTTCTCCTCTCCAATGGGGACGGCTCTGTGAGGGAACTTTCTGAGTCGCATAAATGGTGTCAAGTCCACTTTTTCCTTTCAAGCGGGAATGTGCGATTTCTCTTGAGATTCTGCAGCGCAAAATTTCCTCATCTAGCATTGAGGGGATAATTTTGTGCTGTTTCTCGAGTTGTGGCAGGAAGCTGGAGTACTTCTCGAGTTGCGACATGGACCTCAGGAACTCGCTCGGGTTGCTTCAGGGAAGGCAGGTCCCCTTTTTTGCTGGAAGAAGAACTTTCGGACTACTCTCCATCAGTTAAATGGGAATAGGCCCTCTTCTCGAATTGAGTCCATAAATTGTGTTCTCCTCTCCAAAGGGGTCGGCTGTGTGAGGGACTTTTCTGAGGTTCATTAAGGGTGTCAAGTACCCTTTTTCCTTTCAAGCGTGTATATGGGATTTTTCCTGAGATTCTGCAGCGCAAAATTACCTCATCTCGCATTGAGGGGATAATTTCGTGGTGTTTTTGGAGTTTCGGCTTGAAGCTGGGGGTACTTTTCGAGTTATGATGGGGACCTCAGGAACTGGCTTGGGTTGCTTCAAGGAAGCAAATTCCTCTTTTGTGAAGGAAGGGGAACTTTGGGATTATTCTCGAACCGTCAAATCGGAATAGGGCCTGTTCTCGAGTTGAGTCAAAAAGTGTATTCTCCTCCCCAAAGCCGATGGCTGTTTGAGGGAACTTTCTGAAGCGCATAAAGCGTGTCAAGTACCGTTTTGCCTTTCAAGCGGGAATGTGGGATTTCTCTTGAGATTCTGCAGGGCAAAATTTCCTCATCTTGCATTGAGGGGATAATTTTGTGGTGTTTCTCGAGTGTAAGCGGGAAGCTGGGTCTACTTTCCGAATTGCGATGGGGACCTTAGGAACTCGCTCGGGTTGCTTCAGGGAATTCAGTTCCCCGTTTGTGAAGTATGGTGAAATTCGGGATTACTGTCGAGCCATAAAATGTGAATACGGCCTCTTCTCCATTTGAGTCCATAAACTGTATTCCCCTCTCCAATGGGGACGGCTGTTTGAGGGAAATTTCTGAGTCACAAAAATCGTGTCAAGTACACTTTTGCCTTTCAAGGGGAATTTGGGATTTCTCTCGTATTTCTGCAGCACATATTTTCCTCATCTCGCATTGAGGGGATAATTTTGTGGTGTTTCTCGAGTTGCAAGGGAAAGCTGGGGTACTTCTCGAGTTGCGACAGGGACCTCAGGAACTTGCTTGGGTTGCTTCAGAGAAGTCAGGTCCCCTTTTGTGTTGGAAAGGGATACTCGGGATTACTTTTGAGCCATTAAATGGGAACAGGGCCTTTTTTCTGAATTGAGTCCATAAAGTGTGTTCTCCTCTCCAATGTGGACTGCTGTGTGAGGAAAACTTCTGAGTCGGGGAAAGGGTGTCAAGTACACTTTTGCCTTTGAAGCGGGAATGTGGAAATTCTCTTGAGGTACTGCAGTGCAGTATATCCTCATCTCGCATTGAGTGGATAATTTTGTGGCGTTTTTGGATTTGCGCCGGGAAGCTTGGGGTATTTCTCGAGTTGGGACTGCGGCATCAGGAACTCCTTCAAGTTGCTTCAGGGAAGTCAGGTCCCCTTTTGTGTTGAAAGGGGAAGTACCGGATTAATCTCTAGCTGTTATATGGGAATAGGGCCTCTTCTCGAGTTGAGTCATAAAGTGTGTTCTCCTCTCAAACGGGGACGGCTGTGTGAGGGAACTTTGTGAGTTGCATAAAGGGTGTCAGTACCCTTTTGCCTTTCAAGCGGGAATGTGGGATTTCCCTTGAGTTACTGGAGTGCAGTATATCCTTATCTCGCATTGAGGGGATAATTTTGTGGTGTTTCTCAAGTTGCGGCGGGAAGCTCGGATACTTCTCGATTTTCGACGGGGACCTCAGGAACTCTCTCGGGTGCTTCAGGTTAGTCATGTCCACTTTGGTGTTGGAAGGGGAAATTCGGGATTACTCTCGAGCTGTAAAATATGAATACGACCTCTTTTAGGCTTGAGTCCATAAACTGTGTTCCATTCTCCAATGAGGACGGCTGTTTGAGGGAACTTTCTGAATCACATAAATGGTGTCAAGTACCCTTTTGCATTTCAAGGGGAATTTGGGATTTCTCTTGTAATTCTGCAGCGCCCATTTTCCTCATCTCTCATTGAGGGGGTAATTTTCTGGTTTTTCTCGAGTTGCGGTGGGAAGCTGGTGGATTTTTTGAGTTACGACGGGGACCAGTGGAACTCGCTCGGGTTGCTTCAGGGAAGTCAAGTCCCCTTTAGTGTTGGATGCGGAACTTCGGAATTACTCTCGAAACTCTAAATACGAATAAGACCTCTTCTCGGGTTGTGTCCATAAAGTCTGTTCTCCTCTCCAATGGGGACGGCTGTGTGAGGGAACTTTCTAAGTCTGAAAAAGGGTGTCAAGTACCCTTTGCCATTCAGGCGGGAATGTGGGATTTCTCTTGAGATTCTGCAGTGCACAATTTCCTTATCTCGCATTGAGGGGATAGTTTTGTGGTGTTTCTCGAGTTGCGGCGGGAAGCTGGGGTTAAGTCTCAAGTTTCAACTGGGACCTCAGAAACTCTCTGGTGTTGCTTCAGGTAGGTCAGGTCCCCTTTGTACTGGATGGGAAAGTTCGGGATTACTCTCAAGCCGGTAAGTGGGAATTGAGCCTCTTCTAGGTTTGAGTCCGTACCATGTGTTCTCCTCTCCAATGGGGACAGCTGTGTGAGGGAAATTTCTCAGTCGCATAAAGGGTGTCAAGTATCCTTTTGCCTTTCATGTGGGAATGTGGGATTTCTCTTGAGATTCTGCAGCGCACAATTTCCACATCTCGCATTGAGTGGATTTTTTTGTGGTGTTCTTCGAGTTGCGGCGGGATGATTGGGGTCCTTCTCAAGTGGCAACAGGGACTTCAGTTACTCGCTCGTGTAGTCCCTGGGAATTCAGGTCTCCTTTCGTTTTTGTTGGGGAACATCGAGATTACTCTCGAGGCATGGAATGCAAATAGGGCCTCATCTTAAGTTTAGTCCATAAATAGTTTTCTCCTCTCAAATGGGGATAGCTATGTCAGGGGATGTCTTGTGTCGCATAAAGTGTGTCAAGTACCTCTTCGCGTTTCAAGCGGTTTTGGGATTTCTCTTGAGACTCTGCAGGGGAAATTTTCCTCACCTCACCTTGCGTGCAGAATCTTGTGGTTTTTCGCGAGTTGCGGCTGGAAGATTGGGGTCCTTCTCAAGTGGCGACAGGGACTTCAATTACTCGCTCGTGTAGTCCCTGGGAATTCAGGTCTCCTTTCGTTTTTCCAGGGGAACATCGGGATATCTCTTGAGGCGGGGAATGCGAATAGGGCCTCATCTTAAGTTTAGTCCATAAATTGTTTTCTCCTCTCAAATGCGGATAGCTATGTCACGGAATGTCTTGAGTCGCATAAAGTGTGTCAACTACCCGTTCGCTTTTCAAGCGGGAGTGTGGGATTTCTCTTGAGACTCTGCAGGGGAAACTTTCCTCATCTCATCTTGCGTGCACAATCTTGTGTTTCTTCAGAAGTAGCTTCAGGAAGCTTGGGGTCCAACTAAGCGGCGACAGGGACCTCAGGAACTCGGTCATGTAGTCCCTGGGAAATCAGGTCTCCTTTCGTTTGGTAGGGGAACATCGTTATTACTCTCGAGGGGACGAGTGGTAAGAGGGCCTCTGCTAAAGTTGAGTCCATAAATTGTGTTCTCCCCTCAAGTGTGGACAGGTATGTCAGGGAATGTTTTGTGTCGCATAAAGTGTGTCGAGTACCCGTTCGACTTTCAACCAGAAATGTTGGGTGTCCTTTGAAACTATTCAAGGGAAATTTTCCTCATCTCACCTTGAGTGAAGAATCTTGTGGCTTTTGTTGAATTGCGGCCGGAAGCTTGGTGTCCTCCTCGAGTTGCGACAGAGACCTCAGGAACTATCTCATGTAGTCCCTGGGAAGTCAGGTCTCCTTTCGTTTTGGTAGGGGAACTTCGGGATTACTCTTGAGAGGTGGAATGGGAATAGGACCTCATTTAAGGTGAGTGCATAAATTGTGTTCTCCTCTCAAGTGGAGACAGCTATGTCAGGGAATGTCTTGAGTCACATAAAGGGTGTCAAGCACCCGTTCGGGTTTCAAAGCGGGAATGTGGGATTTCTCTTGGGACTCTGCATTGGAAAATTTCCTCATCTCACCTTAAGTGAAGAAACTTGTGGTTTTTCTCAAGTAGCGGCAGGAAGTAGGGTCCTTCTCGAGTTGCGACAGGGACCTCAGGACATCGCTCGTGTAGTCCCTGGGAAGTCAGATCTCCTCTTGTTTAGGTGGGGAAACATAAGGAATACTCTTTAGGCATGGAATGAGCATATTGCCTCATCTAAATTTGAGTCCATAAATTGTGTTCTCCTCTCATGTGGGGACAGATATATCAGTTTCTGTCTTGAGTAGCATAAAGGGTGTTAAGTACACTTCATGTTTCAAGGGGAAATGAAGGATTTCTCTTGAGACTCTGCAGGGGAAATTTTCCTCATCATACCTTGAGTACAGAATCTTGTGGTTTTTCTCGAGTTGCGGCGGGAAGCTTGGGGTCCTATTCGAGGGGCGACAGGGACCTCAGGAACTCGCTTGTGTAGTCCCTGGGATGTCAGCTCTCTTTTCGTTTTGGTAGGGGAACATCGGGATTACTCTCGAAGCGTGGAGTGGGAATAGAATCTCATTTAAAGTTGAGTCCATAAATTGTGTTCTCTTCTCAAGTGGGGACAGCTAGGTAAGGGAATGTCTTGAGTTGCATAAAGGGTGTCAATGCCCGTTCACGTTTCAAGCAAACATGTGGAATTTCACTTGAGTCTCTGCAGGGGAAATTTTCCTCATGTCACCTTGAGTGCAGAATCTTGTGGTTTTTGTCGAGTTGCGGCGGGAAGTTTGGGGTGCTTCTCGAGATGCGACAGGGACCTCAGGAACACGTGCGTGTAGTCCCTGGGAAGTCAGATCTCCTTTCCTTTTGGTTGGGGAATATCGGGATTACTCTCGAGACGTGGAATGGGTATAGGGCCTCATCTAAAGTTGATTCCATAAATTGCGTTCTCCTCTCAAGTGGGGACTGCTATGTCAGGGAATGTCTTGAGTCGCATAAAGGGTGTCAAGTACTCGTTCGCGTTTCAAGCGGGATTGTGGAATTTCTCTGGGACTATGCAGGGGAAATATTCCTAATCTCATCTTGAGTGAAGAATCCTGTGGTTTTTGTAGAGTTTCGGCGGGACGTTGGGTTCCTTCTCGAGTTGCGACAGGGACCTCAATAACTCGCTCGTGTAGTCCCTGGGAAGTCACGTTTCCTTTCTTTTTGGGAGGGTACATCGGCGTTACTCTCGAGGCGTGGAATGGGAATAGGGCTTCATCTTAAGTTGAGTCCATAAATTGTGTTCTCTTCTCAAGTGAGGAGAATTATGTCAGGGAATGTCTTGAATCGAATAAATAGTGTGAAGTACCCGTCCGAGTTTCAAGGGTGAATGTGGGATTTCTCTTGAGCCTCGGCAGGGGAAATTTTCCTCATCTCACCTTGAATGCACAATCTTGTGGTTTTTCTAGAGTTGCGGCGGGAAGTTTGGGGTTATTTTCGAGTTGCGACAGGGACCTCAGTGACTCTCTCGTGTAATCCCTATGAATTCAGGTCTCCTTTCATTTTGGTAGGGGAACATCGGATTACTCTCGAGGCGTGGAATGGGAATAGGGCCTCATCAAAGCTTGAGTCCATAAATTGTGTTCTCCCCTCAAGTGGCGACAGCAATGTCAGGGAATGTCTTGAGTCACATAAAGGGTGTCAAGTACCCGTTAGAGTTTCAAGAGGGAATGTGGGAATTTTCTTGAGACTCTGCAGGCGAAATTTTCCTCAACTCACCTTGAGTGCAGAATCTTGTGTTTTTTCTCGAGTTGAGGCGGGAAGCTTGGGTCCTTCTCGAGTTGCGACAGGGACCTCAGTAACTCGCTCGTGTAGTCCCTGGAATCAGGTCTCCTTTTGATTTGGTAAGGGAACATCTTGATTACTCTCGAGGCGTGGAATGGGAATAGGGCCTATTCTAAATTTGATTCCATTAATAGTGTTCTCCTCTCAAGTGGGGACAGCTATGTCAGGGTATGTCTTGAGTTGCATAAAGGTTGTGAAGTACCCATTCGAGTTTCAAGTGGGAACGTGTGATTTCTCTTGAGAATCTGCAGTGGAAAATTTCCTCATTTCACCTTGAGTGCAGAAAATTGTGGTTTTTCTCGAGTTGCGGCAGGAAGCTTCGTGTCCTTCTCGAGTTGCAACATGGACCTCAGATACACGCTCATGTAGTCCGTGGGAATTTAGGTCTCCTTTGTTTTAGTAGGGGAACATTGGGATTGCTCTCGAGGCGTTTAATGCGAATAGGGCCTCATCTAAAGTTGAGTCCATAAATTGTGATCTCCTCTGAAGTGGGGACAACATTGTCAGGGAATATCTTCAGTCGCATAAAGGGTGTCAAGTACCCGTTCGCGTTTCAAGCTGGAATGTGAGATTTCTATTGGGACTCTGCAGGAGAAATTTTCCTCATCTGACCTTGAGTGCAGAATCTTGTGGTTTTTCTCGAGATGCGGCGGGAAGATTCGGGTCCTTCTAGAGTTGTGACCGGGACCTCACGACCTCGCTTGTGTAGTCCCTGGGAAGTCAGGTCTCCTTTCGTTTTGGTAGGGGAACATCGGGATTACTCTCGAGGCGAGGAAGGGGAATTGGGCCTCATCTAATTTTGAGTCCATTAATTTTGTTCTCCTCTCAAGTGGGGACATCTATGTCAGGGAATGTCTTGAGTCGCATAATGGGTGTCCAGTACCCGTTCGAGTTTCAAGCGGGAATGTGGGATTTCGCTTGATACACTGCAGGGGAAATATGCCTGTTCTCACCTTGAGTGCAGAATCTTGTGGTTTTTTTCGAGTTGCAGCGGGAAGCTTGGGGTCCTACTCAAGTTGCGACAGGGACCTCAGGAACTCCCTTGTTTAGTTCCTGGAAGTGAGGTCTCCTTTCGTTTTAGTAGGGGAACATCGGGATTACTCTCCAGGCGTGGAATGGGAATAGGCTTTCATCTTAAGTTGAGTCCATAAATTGTGTTCTCCTCTCAAGTGGGGAGAGTTATGTCAGGGAATATCTTGAATCGCAGTAAGAGTGTGAAGTACCCGTCCGAGTTTCAAGGGTGAATGTGGGATTTCTCTTGAGCCTCGGCAGGGGAAACTTTCCTCATCTCACCTTGAGTGCAGAATCTTGTGGTTTTCCTCGAGTTGCGGCAGGAAGACTGGGTTCCTTCTTGAGTTTCGACAGGGACGTCAGGAACTCAGGTGTGTAGTCCCAGGGATATCAGGTCTCCTTTCGTTTTAGTCGGGAAACATCGGGATTACTCTTGAGGCGATGAGTGGGAATAGGGCATCATCTAAAGTTGAGTCCATAAATTGTGTTCTCCTCTCAAGTGTGAACAGCTATATCAGGGAATGTCTTGAGTTGCATAAAGGATGTCAAGAACCCATTCGCGTTTCAAGTGGGAATGTGGGATTTCTCTTCAGACTCTGCAGGGGAAATTTTCCTCATCTCACCTTGAGTGCAGAATCTTGTGGTTTTTGTCGAGATGCAGCGGGAAGCGTGAGGTCCTTCTCGAGTTCCGACAGGGACCTCAGGAACTCACTCGTGTAGTCCCTGGGAAGTCAGATCTCCTGTCGTTTTGGTAGGGGCACATAGGGAATACTCTTGAAGTGTGGAATGGGAATAGGGCCTCATCTATAGTTTAGTCCAGAAATTGTGTTCTCCTCCAAATGGGGACAGCTATGGCATGTTGTATCTTGAGTAGAATGAAGGGTCTCAAGTACCCGTTCACGTTTCATGGGGGAATGTGGGGTTTCTCTTGAGACTCTGCAGGGGAAATTTTCCTCATTTCACCTTGAGCGCAGAATCTTCTGGTTCTTCTCAAGTTGAAGCGGGAAGATTGGGGTCCTTCTCGAGTTGCGACAGGGACCTCAGGACCTCTCTCTTGTAATCCCTGGGAAGTCAGGTCTCCTTTCATTTTGGTAGGTGAACATCGGGATTACTCTCGAGGCGTGGAATGGGAGTAGGGCCTCATCGAATGTTGAGTCCATGAATTATGTTCTCCTCTCAAGTGGGGACAGCTATGACAGGGAATGTCTGGAATCGCATAAAGGGTGTGAAGTACCCGTCTGAGTTTCAAGGGTGAATGTGGGATTTCACTTGACACTCGGCAGACGAAATTTTCCTCATCTCACCTTGAGTGCAGAATCTTGTGGTTTTTCTACAGTTGTGGTGGGAAGCTTGGGGTCCTTCTCGAGTTGCGACAGGGACCTCGGGAACTCGTTCATGTATTCCCTGGGAAGTCAGGTCTCCTTTCGTTTTGGTAGGGGCATATCGGGATTACTCTCAATGCGTTCAGTGGGAATAGGGTATCATCTAAATTTGAGTCCATAAATTGTGTTCTCCTCTCAAGTGGGGAGAGTTATGTCAGGGAATGTCTTGAGTCCCATAAAGAGTGTGAAGTATCCGTCCGAGTTTCAAGGGTAAATGTAGGATTTCTCTTGAGACTCGGCAGGGGAAATTTTCCTCATCTCACCTTAAGTGCACAATTTTGTGATTTTTCTAGAGTTGCGGCGGGAAGCTTGGGGTCCTTCTCGAGTTGGGGCAGGGACCTCAGGAAATTGCTCCTGTATTCCCTGCGTAGTCAGGTCTCCTTTCGTTTTGGTATGAGAACATCAGGATTTTTCTCGAGGGGTGGAATGGCAATAGGGTCTCATCTAAATTTGAGTCCATAAACTGTGTTCTCCTCTGATGTCTGGAAAGGTGTATCAGGGAATGTCTTGAGTCGTATAAAGGGTGTGAATTACCCATTCGAGTTTCAAAAGGGAATGTGGGATTTCCCTTGAGACTCTGCATGGGAAATTTTCCTCATCTCACCTTGAGTGCAGAATTTTTTGCTTTTCTCGAGTTGCGGCAAGAAGCTTGGTGTCCATCTCGAGTTGTGACAGGGACCTCCGCAACTCGCTCGTGTAGTCCCTGGGAAGTCAGGTTTCCATTCGTTTTGGTAGGGGAACTTGGGAATTACTCTCTAGGCGTGGAATGTGTATAGGGCCTCATCTAAATTTGAGTCCATAAATTGTGTTCTCCTCTCAAGTGGGGACAGCTATGTCAGGGAATGTCTTGAATCGCATCAAGGGTGTGAAGTTCGCGTTAGGGTTTCAAGCGGGAATGTGGGGTTTCTCTTGAGACTCTGCAGGGCAAATATTTGTCATCTCACCTTGAGTGCAGAATCTTGTGGTTTTTCACGAGTTTTGGCGGTAAGCTTGGGGTCCTTCTCTAGTTGGAACAGGGTCCTCAGGAACTCGCTCGTGTAGTCCCTGGTAAGTCAGGTCTCCTTTCATTTTGGTAGTGGAACATCGGGATTACTCTCGAGTCGTGGAATGAGAATAGGGCTTCATTTTAAGTTGAGTCTGTATTTTCTCCTCTCAAGTGGGGAGAGCTATGTCAGGGAATGTCTTGAGTTGCATACAGGGTGTGAAGTATGTGTTCGAGTTTCAAGTGGGAATGTGGGATTTCTCTTGAGACTGTGCAGCGGAAATTTTCCTCATCTCACCTTGAGTGAAGAATCTTGTGGTTTTTGTCGAGTTGCGGTGGGAAGCTTGGGGTCTTTCTCGAGTTGCGAGAGGACCTCAGGAACTCGCTCGTGTAGTCGCTTGGAAGTCAGGTCACCTTTCGTTTTGGTAGGGGAACATCAGGTTTACTCTCGAGGCGTGGAATGGGAATAGGGAATAATCTAAAGTTAAGTCCATAAAGTGTGTTCTCCTCTCAAGTTGGGACAGCTTTGCCAGGGAATGTCTTGAGTCGCATAAAGGGTGTCAATTATCCGTTCGAGTTTGAAGCTGGAATGTGGGATTACTCTTGAGACTATGCAGGGGAAACTTTCCTCATCTCACCTTGAGTGCAGAATCTTGTGGTTTTCCTCGAGTTGCGGCAGGAAGCATGGGGTCCTTCTCAAGTTGCTGCAGAGACCTCAGGAACTCGCTCAAGTAGTTCCTGGGAAGTCAGGTCTCCTTTCGTTTTGGTAGGGGAACATCGGGATTACTCTCAAGGTGTGGAATGGGAATAGGTCCTAATCTAAAGTTGAGTCCATAAATTGTGTTCTCCTCTCAATTGGGGAGATCTATGTCAGTGAAAGTCTTGAGTCGCATAAAGGGTGTGATGTACCCGTTCAAGTTTCAAGTGGGAATGTGGGATTTCTCTTGAGACTATGGAGGGGAAATATTCGTCATCTCACCTTGAGTGCAGAATCTTGTGATTTTTCTCGAGTTACGGCGGGAAGCATGGGGTCCTTCCCGAGTTGCGTCAGGGAACTCAGGTAATCGCTCCTGTATTCCCTGGGTAGTCAGGTCTCCTTTCGATTTGGTATGGGAACATCAGGATTATTCTCGAGGCGTTGAATGGGAATAGGCCTCATCTAAATTTGAGTCCATAAATTGTGTTCTCCACTGAAGTGGGGACAGGTATGTCAAGGAATGTCTTGAGTTGCATAAGGGTTGTCAAGTACCCTGTCGAGTTTCAAGCATGAATGTGGGATTTCTCTTGAGTCTCTGCAGGTGAAATTTTCCTCATCTCACTTTGAGTGCAGAATCCTGTGGTTTTTAACGAGTTGTGGCGGTAAGCTTGGGGTCCTTCTCGAGTTTCCATAGAGTGCTCAGGAACTCGCTCGTGTAGTCCCTGGTAAGTCAGGTCTCCTTTCGTTTTGTTAGAGGAACATCGGGATTACTCTCGATGCGTGGAATGTGAATAGGGTTTCATCTTAAGTTGAGTCCATAAATTGTGTTCTCCTCTCAAGTGGGGAGAGCTGTGTCAGGGACTGTCTTGAGTCGCCTAAAGGGTGTGAAATTCCCGTTTGTTTTAAGCGGGAAAGTGGGATTTCTCTTGAGACTCTGCAGTGGAAAATTCCTCATCTCCCATTGATGGGATAATTTTGTCGTGTTTCTCGATTTCTGGCTGGAAGCTTGGGGTTCCTCTCACTTTGCGACTGGGATCTCAGGAACTCGCTCGTGTTGCCCCAGGGAAGTCAGGTCTCCTATCTTGTTCGAAGGGGAACTTTGGGATTACTCTCGAGCCATTAAATGGGAATAGGGCCTCATCTCGAGGTGAGTCCCTAAATTTTGTGCTCCTCTCCAGTGTGGACGGCTATGTTAGGGAACTTTTTGAGTCACATAAATGGTGTCATGTACCCGTTCAAGTTTCAAGCGGTAATGTGGGATTTCTCTTAAGATTCTGCAGAAGAAATATTCCTCATCTCGTATTGATGGGGGAACATTTTCATTTTTCTCGAGTTGCAGCAGAAAGTTAGGGGATCCCCTCGAGTTGTGACGGGGACCTCAGGAACTCGCTCGTGTTGCCCCAGGTAAGTCAGGTCTCCTGTCATGTTGGAAGGGGAACCTCGGGATTCCTCTCGAGGCGCAGCAGGGGAAAAGGGCCGCATCGAGTGTTGTGTCGGTCAACTGTGTGTTCCTTGTTTGTGACGACAGGGATCTCGGGGTTGGTCTCAAAATTCACCTGGGATGTCAGGCCTCATCTCATGTTAAGATATCGAACTGCACTTTCTTCTCGAGTAGTAAAACGGGTGTTAGGTCACATTAGATTTGAATTTTTACCTGGAGATTTTATCCTGTATGCTCTGCGAGTCAGGTGTCCACTCATCCTGTGAATTGATACTCGAGGATGCATTTGAATCTGTGGAGTAGAATCAGACAGTATCTCCAGTGGGTGTTGACATACATAACTTTTACATTTCTGTTTTGAAAACCTGGGGATCCTCCTGAATTTCAACGTGGTACACGCCTCCTCGTACTCTGTGACTGGAACATCTGAATTCCATTCCAGAGAAAGCAGAGGAATCGACTCTCATCTGGAAATGAGGACTGAAAAACAGGACAAGTTGTCAGTGTGGCAGGTAACTCGGTGTTCCTCTCGATTGGGCTGTGCATGTCGATTTAATTTTTGAGTCGCATAAAGGATGTTAAGTAGTAACCTGTCGAGTTTCAAGCGGGAATGTGGAATTTCTCTTGCGAATCTGTAACGGAAATGTTCTTCATCTCGCCTTGACGGCAGAATCTTGTGGTTTTTCTCGAGTTGCCGCGGGAAGCTTGGGTTCCAACTCGCGTTGGGCCATGGACGTCTGGAACTCACTCCTGTTGCTTCAGGGATGAGAGGTCTCCTTTGTGTTGGAAGCGGAACTTCAGGATTACTCTGGGGCCCTTAAAGGGGAATAGGACCTCATCTCGAGTTGAATCCATAAACTGTGTGCTCCTCTCCAGTGGGGACATCTATGTTAGGGAAGTTTTTGAGTCGCATAAAGTGTGTCAAGTACCCGTTCGAGTTTCAAGTGGGAATGTGTAATTTCTCTTCAGATTCTACAGCAGAAATGTTCCTCATCTCCAATTGATGGAGTATTTCTCGCTTTCCTCAAGTGGCATCAGAAAGCTTGGGGTTCCTCTCGAGTTGAGACGGGCACCTTAGTAACTCGCTCGCGTTGTCCTAGGGAAGTTAGCTGTCCTTTACTGTTGGAAGGGGAACCTCAGGATTCCTCATGAGGCGCCGGAGAGGAATAGGGCGGCATGTAGTGTTGTGTATGTAAATTGTGTGCTCCACTTCAATGTGGACAGCTATGCCAGGGAAGTTTCTGGGTCGCATAAAGTGTGTCTAGTACCCGTTCGAGTTTCAAGCGGAATGTGGGATTTCTCTTGAGACTCTGCAGTGGAAAAAATCTTCATCTCGCATTGAGGGGAAATTTTGTGCTGTTTTTCGATTTGTGGCGGGAAGCTTGGGGTTCTTCTCGAGTTGCGACCTCTGGAACTCACTCGTGTCCCCCCACAGAAGTCAGGTCTCCTATCCTGTCGGAAAGGGAACCCCGGGATTCCTCTCGAGGCGCAGCAGAGGAATAGGGCCTCATCTAGCTTTAGGTCGGACAACTGTGTGTTCCTTGACAGAGGTGACAGGGATCTCGCGGTTGCTTTCAAAATTCACCTGGGGAGTCAGGCCTCGTCTTTTGTTCAGACATGTGACGGCGCTTTTTCTCGAGTTGTAAAACGGGTGTTAGGCCACGTTAGAGTTGAATGTGTACCTGGAAATTGTATGCTCGGGGTGTCAGGTCTCCACTCGTCTTGTGAGTTGATACTCGAGGATACATGTGAATCTGTTCAGGAGAATCAGACAATATCTCGAGTGGCTGGTGACATCCGTACCTTTTCCATTTGTGTTTTGAAAACCTGGGGATCCTCCCGAGTTTCAGCGTGGTACACGCTTCCTCGTACTTTGTGACTGGATCGTCCGGATTCCATTCCACAGAAAGCAGAGGAATCAACTCTCATCTGGAAAAGAGGATTGGAAAACGGGGCAATTTGTCAGTGTGGCAGGAAACTCGGGGTTCCTCTAAATTGGTACTGTGTATATCAGTTTAATTTTTGAGTCGCATAAAGGATGTTAAGTAACCTGTTGAGATCAAGAGTTAATGTGGAATTTCACTTGCGAATCCCAAAGGAAATGTTCCTCATCTCGCCTTGAGGGCAGAATTCTGTGGTTTTTCTTGAGATGCGGCGAGAAGCTTGGGCTCCCTCTCGAGTCGAGCCGGGGACGTCAGGAACTCGCTCATGTTGCTTCAGGGAAGTCAGGTCCCCTTTGTGTTGGAAGGGGAACTTCTGGATTACTCTCTCGAGCCATTAAATGGGAATAGGACCTCATCTCGAGTTGAATCCTTAAATTGTGTGCTCCTCTCCAGTGGGGACGGCTATGTTAGTGAACTTTTAGAGGCGCATAAGGAGTGTCAAGTACCCATTCGAGTTTCAAGAGGGAATGTGGGATTTCTCTTGAGATTCTGCAGCATTATTGTTCCTCATCTCTCATTGATGGGGGAACATTGTCATTTTTCTCGAATTGGGGCAGAAAGCTTGGGGTTCCTCTCGAGTTGCGTCGGGGATCTCAGGAACTCATTGTTTTGTCAATTTTATTTACCTTCTCAAAGAACCAGCTTTTGGCTTTGTTGATTTTTGCTATGGTCTCTTTTGTTTCTTTTGCATTTATCTCTGCCCTAATTTTTACGATTTCTTTTCTTGTACTAACCCTGGGGTTCTTCATTTCTTCTTTTTCTAGTTGCTTTAGATGTAGAGTTAGGTTATTTAGTTGACTTGTTTCTTGACGTGTGCCTCTATTACTGTGAACTTCCCCCTTAGCACTGCTTTTGCAGTGTCCCAGAGGTTTGGAGTTGTTGTGTTTTCATTTTCATTCATTTCTATGCATATTTCTCTTTTGATTTCTTCTATTAATTGTTCATTATTCAGCAGCATGTTGTTCAGCCTCCATATGTTGTCATTTTTAATAGTTTTTCTCCCGTAATTGAGATCTAATCTTACTGCCTTGTGGTCAGAAAAGATGCTTGGAATGATTTCAATTTTTTTGAATTTACCAAGGCTAGATTTATGATCCAGCATGTGATCTATCCTGGAAAAGGTTCCGTGTGTGCTTGAGAAAAAGATGAAATTGATTGTTTTGGGGTGAAATGTCCTTTAGAGATCTATTAGGTCTAACTGGTCTATTGTATCATTTAAAGTTTGTGTTTCCTTGTTAATTTTCCGTTTAGTTGATCTATCCATAGATGTAAGTGGGGCATTAAAGTCTCCCACTATTATTGTGTTAGTGTTAATTTCCCCTTTCATACTTGTTAGTAATTGTCTTATATATTGTGGTGCTCCTATGTTGGGTGCATAAATATTTATAATTGTTATATCTTCTTCTTGGATTGATCCTTTGATCATTATGTAGTTTCCTTCTTTGTCTCTTTTCACAGCCTTTTTTTTTTAATCTATTTTATCTGATGTGAGTATTGCAACTCCTGCTTTCTTTTGGTCTCTATTTGTGTGGAATATCTTCCTCCAGCTCTTCACTTTCAGTCTGTATGTGTCCCTCGTTTTGAGGTGGGTCTCTTGTAGACAACATATATGGGGGTCTTGTTTTTGTATCCATTCAGCCAAACTTTGTCTTTTGGTTGGGTCATTCAAGCCATTTATGTTTAAGGTGATTATTGATAAGTATGATCCCGTTGCCATTTTCTTTATTGTTTTGGATTCTAGTTCGTATACCCTTTCTTTGTTTCCTGTCTAGAGAAGATCCTTTAGTATTTGTTGGAGAGCTGGTTTGGTGATGCTGAATTCTCTCAGCTTTTGCTTGTCTGTAAAGCTTTTGATTTCTCCTTCATATTTGAATGAGATCCTTGCTGGGTATAGAAATCTGGGCTGTAAGTTACTTTCTTTCATCACTTTAAGTATGTCTTGCCATTCCCTCCTGGCCTGAAGGGTTTCTGCTGAGAGATCAGCGGTTATCCTTATGCGGATCAACTTGTGTGTTATTTGTTGTTTTTCCCTTGCTGCTTTTAATATTTGTTCAAAGACATAAAGATGGCTAACAAACACATGAAAAAATGCTCAACATCCCTCATAATCAGAGAAATGCAAATCAAAACCACAATGAGATACCATTTCACACCAGTCAGAATGGCTACTTTCCAAAAGTCTACATGCAATAAATGCTGGTGAGGGTGTGGAGAAAAGGGAACCCTCTTACACTGTTGGTGGGAATGCAAACTAGTACAGCCACTATGGAGAACAGTGTGGAGATTCCTCAAAAAACTGGAAATAGAACTACCATATGATCCAGCAATTGCACTCCTGTGCATACACATGGAGGAAACCAGAATTGAAAGAAACACATGTACTCCAATTTTCATCGCTGCACTCTTTATAATAGCCAGGACATGGAAGCAACCTAGATGTCCATCTGCAGATGAATGGATAAGAAAGCTTTGGTACATATACACAATGGAATATTTTTCAGCCATCCAAAAGAATACATTTTAATCAGTTTTAATGAGGTGGATGAAAGTGGAGCCTATTATACAGAGTGAAGTAAGCCAGAAAGAAAAACACCAATACAGTATACTAACACATATATATGGAATTTAGAAAGATGGTAACATTAACCCTGTATACGACACTGGAAAATCGACATAGGTATATAAAACAGTCTTTGGGACTCTATGGGAGAGGGTGAGTTGGGATGATTGGAGAGAACGACATTGCAGCACATATATTAACATATGTGAAATGAATCACCAGTCCAGATTCGACACATGATACAGGATGCTTGGGGCTGGTGCATGGGGATGACCTGGAGGGAGGATATGGGGAAGAGGGAAGTGGGAGGGGCTTTCAAGAAAGGGAACACATGTACACCCGGAGCAGATTCGTCTCAATATATGGTGAAACAAACCAATATATTAATGTAAGGTAATTTGCCTCCAATAAAATAAATTTAAAAAAAATAAAATCCAAGATTTGGACTCTGGGAAAGACCTTCTGAAAAACGCAAATGAGACATCCCAAGCTGGGAGACAACAGTTTACAGACACAGAGCTTTGGCAGGATTTGGCTCCTAATACACAAACGACATGAACAGAAACGAGCCTGAAGGAGAGGTCTGAACGGACACCAAGCGAAGGTAGGGACACGGAGAGTACACTGAATGATGCCCAACACTGAGGGCCTTAGAAACACGGTCTAGCTGCACTCCCCGAGCCCCATGGGTCCCTGAACTAGGCCTCTTCTACCTGGAGTCTCAGAGAGATGGACAGTGAGGAAGGGGAAGAGAAATCTTTGGCATTTCTAACACAGAGAGCAAATGATTTGAAGGAGAAGTCAAGGAACAACCCCACCGACAGTGACATACCCAGAAAGACAATAGCTAGGAGTCCATCTAACCCAGGAAGGAAGTTCCTCGTCTTAGAGAACTGCAAGAGATGGATGAAAGAAAGTGAAACCGACAAATCCAATGGAAAATAAGCTGTGCTCACGGAGCAGAAGAATTCCTCCTTGTAAGATGATGTCAGTTCCCCATCCCCCTTATGCCCACTGTGGGTCAATACACAGGTTCCAGGCTATTCCTCTCAAAATACCATCTGGTGCTCTCAGGACATTATAACCAAAGAAATCCAAAATGTCTATGGAAACACAAAGGAGACAAAAGGGTCAATGCAATCTGCCGCAAAGCCCTGAAATGGACATAGCAGGCTGCCTGATAGCCAATTTGATTATCACACCAGGATAACAGGACAGCATGGTACTGGGAAGAAATCAAACATGCAGAACCAGATCCATGGAATGGAATTGAGGGTCCAGAACTAAACCCAAGCTTCTATGGTCAATTCATTGACGCCAAAGGAGGGGAGGCGATAAGAATGGGAACAAGAGCCTCTGCAACGAAAGGACGTGGGAAATGGAGATGGTTCCATCTAAACAATCACATTGGCTTTTGGTCTCAGAACACGTCAGATTCAGTGAAACACATCACAATGCAAAGCCTGAAGTGATGAAACTCCTGGAAATAAGCAGGGGTCATAGGGTCCTCCTTGTCAGGGATTTCTCAACATGTGTGTGTGTGGGCGAAGCAAAATTGGGTCTCTTCAATTCAAGGAAACAGGAAACCAAGGGACACCCACCAGCTTCCATCCACTTGAACAGCTTTGCAACAGAAAAGCTAAGCATTCACAAATCAAAATGGTAACAAAGTGAACACACAAGCTTATTTGCAAGCAGAATATCGGAGAAGGGGTTATTATGGAAGAGAATGAGAACTCACACCACTAAGTCTCCCAGAACAAACCCCAGACCTAACCCTTCCCCTAACTCCAACTCCAACCCCAAACCTTTACCTCACTCAAAATGAAACCCTAAAGCCTCAGCCTAGGCCAAAAATATACATGCGTACATGCCTTCACGGGCATGCGAGCATCCACAGGAGAGACACAGCGTGGAAGAGACAGACTGAATTTGGAAAGGTCAAGAAAGAGAGGAAACGAGGGAGAGAGACTGAACAATGCAGAGAGGAAATGAGTCGATTTCACAGAATTTGCATGAATCTCTCTTGAGGTTGGAAACAGTGACAGTGAATATTCCCCTGCCAGGGGGAAAATGACCCAAGATGATGAGACTCAAAGACAAGATTCCGGGGAGCCACTGTTGGGGCAGACTCCCCCAACCCTCGAGGCTGAGTGGGACATTTGAGTAGGACAGGGAAGGTTGATATCAGAGTGGGGGATGTGTGAATATGACCTTCCGGTCCTCCCAAATCGGGGGCCATAAATAGGCAGGAAGGGGACTGCCTTTTCCCAGGTCCCAGAGCAAATCCAGGCCTGATTCTGCCCATTGTGTGCTAGGTCAGCCCTGTGTGGAATCCATCCTTTGGGAAGTCTGTGTTCAAGTTTCAAGTGAAAGCGGCCCAAATTTTGAACAGGCACTGGAGCTCCTCGTAGGCTGACAGACCTAGTCAGGAGACGGGAGATTGTGACCCACTCTGCAGATGGAGAGACGGGAAACCCTGTGGAGCACATGGCTTGCCCAGGGCCACAACACTTCTGAGAAGAAGGAGCCTGTTCTGAAAGGAGCTGTGTCCTCAGAACTAAGGCCCTGGCTGCACCCAGATCTCCCCAAGGCTGTGGGATGGGCTCTGTGAGTGTCACTGTGCCTGCACGTGGCCTAAGGGCATGGGAGAACAGCGAGAAAACCAGAAGTTCCATTTGGGAGCTTTGTGGAAGGGACCTCAGCCACGAACCACGAAATGATGTCACTTCCTGGTAACAGAACCCAACAGAACCCGCAACCTGTGTATCCAGGCCTGGCCAGCAGAGAGGAGACCCTGGCCAGATCGCTAGCTGTGAAGATATTCTGCTGTTTGCCCTTGCCCAGAGGACGGGGTTCAGGCTATCTAACAGGCAGAATGCGTGGGGATGCGGTCTACACTGGCTCAGGGCCCCCGCCAAGAGGCCTCTGGCCCTTTGCTGAAGGAAAAGAAAGGTAACAGGGGAGCCCCAGACTGGGTCCGGCCACCTCTCCTGTCCCACACGGCGAAGCCTGAGGCTTTTATCTGTGTGTGGATGGGGGTTTCTTGGGGTGTGTTTGCCTCAAGCAAGCCCAGCCGCATTTCAGTCAGGAGCCCATGTGCTTCTTGTGTCCACACCCCAGGGGAGAGCAGGCTGTGTGGCATGGGGAGTGTCCGGGCAGAGCCAGATGCCCAGGCTGACCTCATGCCCTCAGGGGATTCTCCATCCTCCCGGGTGGGTATCTGAGCAGACACTCGTGTCTCTGGTCTTTCTTGGAGCAGAAGGGCAGGCAGGCAGAAGCAGCAGCCATCCTTGCCAAGCTAACCTCAGAAATATCGAAGCAGGGCTGGCTGATGGTCACTGACATTGCAGACCGTCCCACCAGAGGTGGCCTCTGAGGAGCACACCCCATCCACCTCCCAAAGGGAGGGTTCAGAGCACCAGCCCCCTGCTCAGGAGGCCCAGTGCAGGCTCCAGGTGAGGGTGGCCACGGAGGGCTCAGCCCAACTTGCGATGGAGAGGAAGTGGGCAAGGTCTGCTGTCCAGACTCCATCCAGCACACACCCTGGGACCCAGTCTCAGGCTGCCACGGAGTTCAGCACAGCCGGCTCTGATACAGAACTCCGAGAAGCCCTGCCTCGGAGGCAGCAGGAAGACCTGGAGGCCAGCATGGAAGAGCACAGAGGTGAGTTAGCTGGGGCTACTGCCTGTGAGTGTGGGGAGGCGGTGCTGAGCCACACAGGGAGGTGTCCCCCAGAGCTGGGCTGGGCCTGGAACGAAGACTAGCCTCACACCACCCATCTTGGAGACTGCAGAGAAGACTCTGATGCTGGGCCTTCTTAGAAAATCTCTAGGAAGCTTTCATGCCCACTTAGGCACATGGCAAGTCTGGCCTGTGGCAAACTTTTCTTCTCCCACAGCTTTAGCTCTGGCCGTCAAACTCAGCCAGCCTCCATGTCTAAGACCTGTCCCTATGGAGGTGGGAGCTCCTGGTGCAGGAATCACGGATCCACTGAGGGGAGATCGAGACCTGAGACGTCCCATCCCAATGACACGGGGCCAGCCGGGTATTGGCCACCACCCTCAACACATCAAATCTCTGTGCCTGCACAACACCCAGCGCCAGGCCAAGATGTCCCACCCCGCCTTCGAGAAACTCCAACTCCATGCGCACTTGCACCTGCTCAGGCTTTGGCGGCAGAACCTGAGTCAGGGCCTGAGTGACCAACTTTGGAGCGGCAGCCTGCCCTGCCTCCTACCAAGGACTCAGACGCTCACCATGACTATCCAACACTTGAAGGGAGAACAGGACCCTGCTCTGGAAAGAAGCCCAGAACCCTTTGGCAACCACATCATCCAGGGGCGCAGTTGGCTCTGCAGTCTCCATCCCTGTGTGTTCCCCGTGGACGCTGTCTACTCCCTCCACACCCAGGGGAGATTGAATTTCCTTCCCCAGAGCTCATTTTCATCAGGCTCCTAGGCATCTTTCTTCTCTTTTATGTCTTTTATGGCTTTCTGTATATTTTGCTCACAAGTGTGTGTCAATAAATTTTCCTTCCTTGGGAATATGGAGGCCTTTACAATGCTGTGTAAGCGTCACCGCTGTCTACATTCAGACACCCTCATTCTATCCCCCCCACTTCGCAGCAAAGCCTGGATTCATGGCAAGCATTCCCCGTTCCTCTCTCCCCCGCCTCTCAAAGTTGAGTCCACTTCTCTCTGCATTTCTTCCCATCCTTTCAGGCTTCCCAATCAACGCTATTCACTGAAATAATAGGAAACTGGATTTTGCTCTTATTGAAGGCGAAAGTTATAGTCTCTAAGTATTGTTAGAGTCTTGGCATCCCTATGAATTCTACAGTCCATGGAATTCTCTAGGCCAGAATCTTGGGTGGGTAGCTTTTCCCTTCTCCAGAGGATTGTTCTGACTTCCCACATATTGGAACACCAAAGTGTGAAGTAGCCTTTGGGGATCTGAAAGGACTTGTAGGTCCTTTTATAATGTTATCTTCCAAATGAAGCCTTCTCGGCTAATATGCTCAGAATCTCCAGGTAGGCAGTGCTGTTGTAAGTGGGACACCTCAGGCACACGGGAAATTCTGAGTTCTTCCGCCGGCACAAACAAACTCACAAGAATAAACCAGGCAGGAGAAATGGAAAGATATACCCACACCAACAAAGGAACAAGTGTTCCTCAGAGCACAAGGCGAGAGAAAGACCCACCATCCTTGTGGCCCCCACATGCTTGAGAAAATCAGTGATCAGGAATTAAAAAGATGAAACATGTGCAGGTACAATGAGAGGCAATGCACATGGCTAGTGTAGCTCAGAGATGTCCTGACTCTTCGCTTGGTCACATGGGCAAAGGGAAACACAGTGCAGGTGGCGGTGGTCATCATCTCACAGCTAGGTGTACAGGATGATCAAAACCAGCCTTCGAGATTCAAAGAGGGAGCAGAGGGCCTAACAGAGCCCATAGACTTCTGTCTTGCTCTCTGTCAGAAGAGATTGGCGGACCAATCAAAGTCCCACAGTAGCATCACTTAATGATCAATGCCAACCCTCAAGGGGATTCCACTTACTTCTGCCACGGTTGCTCCTGTCCTCTTAGATGTTCACCTGTAGCGATCCAAAGCTGCAGACCTGCTGGGCGCCTGTGGAGTAGAACCTCACTTCAGCTGCTCACACAGACAAGGACACACAAGGATGCCTGTGGCCTCTGGCTCACAGATGGAAGATCAAAGCCCTGTCAACCTGAACTGGGGACCAGTGTTGAAAGGGAGGACGCAGCTGACTCCCCTTTCACTTTACACAGCGTCCCTGATGCTAGAGCTGCTGAATCCACTCAACTGTGGAAATTCATGCTGAAAAACACCCATCTTTCCGACAAGGTCTCTAAAAGGGTTTACGAGCAACGCATTTGGAAACCAGAGGGGATGACATGCATGTCCATGATAATTGACACCTCTCAACAAATGCACTTCAAATGATTCCTAGACATATGTACCATGCAAAACGGTTCATAAATCCAGAAGTAAATGGAGCATACATTAGACATGAACTCTGAGTCTTTACACACAATACAGAAAGGCACTACACAAAGAGTAACCAGAGAACACAGTGAACTTAGTCAAATCAAAGATTAGGACTCTTGGAAAGACCATCTGAAAAACGCATAAGACACCTCCCACGCTGGGAGACAACTCTTTGCACACACAGAGTTTAGGCAAGATTTGGCTCCTAATATGCAAACGACATGAACACAAACTAGCCTGAAGGAGAAGTCTGAAGGGACACCAGGCGAAGGAAGGGACACAGAGAGTACACCGAATGATGCGCAGCACTGAGGTCCTGAGAAACACGGTCTAGCTGCACTCCCCGAGGCCCGTGGGACCCTGGACTAGGCCTCTTCCACCTGGAGGCTCAGAGAGATGGACAGTGAGGAAGGGGAATAGAAATCCGCTGCATTTCTAACACTCAGAGCAAACGCTTGGAAGGAGAAGGCAAGTATCAACCCCACCGACAGTAATTTCCCTGAAAGGCAATAGCTAAGAATCCATCTAACCCAGGAGGGGTGCCCCTCCTCTCAGAGAAAGGCAAGAGATGGATGAAAGAAGGTGAAGCCCACCAATCCAATGGAAAATAAGCTGTGCTCATGGATCAGAAGAATTACTCATGATAAGATGATGTTACTTCCCCCTCCCCGGAACCACACCGTGGGGCAATCCAGAGGTTCCACGCTATTCCTCTCAAAATAAAAACGGCTGCTCTCAGGGCATAAAAACCAAAGAATTCCTAAATGTCTATGGAAACACTACGGTGTCAAAAGAGTCAATGCAATCGGCCGCAAAAACCTGAAATATATATAGCAGGCTGCTGATAGCCAATTAGATTATCACACTAGGATCATCAGGACAGCATGGTACTAGGAAGAATTCAAACATGCAGCACCAGATGCATGGAATGGAATTGAGGGTCCAGACATAAACCCAAGCTTCTACGGTCAATTCCTCGACGCCAAAGGAGGGGAGGCGATAAGAATGGGAACAAGAGTCTGTGCAACGAAAGACCTTGGGAATTGCAGATGGTTCCACCTGAACAATCACGTTGGCTTTTGGTCTCAGAACATGTCAGATTCAGTGAAACACATCAAAGCAAAGCCTGAAGTGAAGAAACTCCTGGAAATAAGCACAGGACATAGGCTTTTAATGTCAGGGACTTCTCAACATATGTGGGTGGAAAAGCAAAGTAGGGTCTCTTCAAGTCAAGGAAACAGGAAACGAAAGGACACCCACGAGTTTCTGTCCACTTGAACAGCTTTGCAACAGAAAACCTAGGCATTCACAAATCAAAATGGTAACAAACTGAACACAAAAGGATATTTGCAAACAGAATATCGGAGAAGGGGTTCCTACGTAAAAGAGACTGAGAACTCACACAACTAAGTCTCCGAGAAAAAAACCCAGACCTATCCCTTCCCCTAACACCAACTCCAACCCGATACCATTATCTCACTCGACACGAAACCATAAAGCCTCACCCTAGGTCAACACTATACATGTTTACATGCATTCACAGACATGCGAGCATCCACAGGAGAGACACAGAAAGGAAGATACAGAATGAATTTGGAAAGATCAAGAAAGAGACAGAAAGAGGGAGAGAGACTGAACAATAGAGAGAGGAAATGAGTCAATTTCACAGAACTTGCATGAATCTCGCTTGAGAATGGAAACAATGACAGTGCCTATTCCCCCTGCAAGAGGGAAAATGACCCAAGTTGATGAGTCTCAAAGACAAGGATTCGGGGAACCACTGTTGGGGCAGCCTCCCCCAGGCCTCGAGGCTGAGTGGGACACTTGAATAGGACGAGGAAGGTTGAAATCAGAGGTCGCGATGTGTGAATATGATTTTCCGATCCTCCCAATGCAGGGGTCAAGAAATAGGCAGAAAGGGGACTGACTTTTCCCAGGTCCCAGAGCCCATCCAGGCCTGATTCTGCCCATTCTGTGCTAGGTCAGCCTTGTGTTGAATCCGTCCTTAGGAAAGTCTCAGTGTCTAAGTTCCATGTGATAGCAGCCGAAAGTCTGAACAGGCACTGGAGCTGTTTGTAGGATGACAGACCTAGGGAGGAGATGGAAGAGTGACCCCCACTCTGCAGATGGAGAGACTGGGGAAACCAAGGGGGGCACATGTCTTGCCCAGGACCACATCACTTCTGAGAAGAGGGAACCTGGGCTGAAAGCAGCTGTGTCCTCAGAGCTCAGGCCCTGGCTGCACCCAGGTCTCCCAAAGGCTGTGGGATGGGCTGAATGTGTGTCACTGTGCCTGCACGTGGCATAAGGGCATGGGAGAACAGCCAGAAACCCAGAGGTTCCCTTGGGGAACTTTGTGGAAGGGACCTAGGCCACGAACCAGGAAATGATGTCGTTTCCTGGCAACAGAACCCAACAGAACCCACAACCCGTGTATCTAGGCCTCCCCAGCGGAGAGGAGCCCCCAGCCAGATCACTTGCTGTCAAGATGTTCTGCTGTTTGCCCCTGCCCAGAGGCCGGGTCCTCAGGCGAGTTCACAGGCAGAGAGTGTGGGAAGGCTGTCGACGCTGGCCCAGGGCCCCTCCGAGAGTCCTCTGGACCTTTGCCCGAAGGAACAGAAAGGTAACAGGGGAGCCCCAGGCCGGGTCCGCCCACCTCTCCCATCCCACCCGTGGAAGCCTGAGGCCTTTCGCTGTGTGTGGATGGGGGTTTCTCAGGCTATGTCTGCCTCAAGCAAGCCCAGCCACAGGAGGGTCAGGAGCCCGTGGACCGCTTGTGTCCACACCCCAGGGGAGAGCATGCTTGGTGGCATGGTGAGCGTCCAGTCAGAGCCGTGTGCCCAGGCTGACCTCAAGCCCTTGGCGGGGGGTCTCCATCCTCCCTGGTGGGTATCTGAGCAGGCATTCATCTCTGTTCTTTCTGGGAGCAGAAGGGCAGACGGGCAGAAACATTAGACTTCCTGGCCAGGCTCAACTCAGAAATATCGAAGCAGGGCTGGCTGATGGTCACTATCATTGCATAGCGTCCCACCCGAGGTGGCCTCTGAGGGGCACACCCCATGCACCTCCCAGAGGTAGGGTTCAGAGCACCACCCCATGACCAGGAGGCCCAGTGCAGGTTCCAGGTGAGCATGGCCACGGAGGGCTCAGCCCAACTGGCAATGAAGAGGAGGCGGGCAAGTCCTGCTCTGAGACACCACCCAGCTAAGGCTGTCACGGAGCTCAGCACAGCTGGCTCTGACACAGAGCTCCAAGAAGCCCTGCCTCAGAGGCAACAGTAGGACCTGGAGCCCAGCACGCCAGAGCTCGGAGGTGAGGCGGCTGGGCTTCTGCGTGTGAGTGTGGAGAGGCGGTGCTGAGCCACACAGGGAGGAGTCCTACAGAGCTGCGGCTGGACCTGGACCAAAGGCTGGCCTCAAACTACCCATCTTGGAGACTGCAGAGAAGACTCCGATGCTGGGCCTTCTTAGCGAATCTCTAGGAAGCTTTCGTGCCCACTTAGGCACATGGCAAGGCTGGCCTGTGGCAAACTTTTCTTCTCCCCCAGCTCTAGCTCTGGCCGTCGAACTCAGCCAGCCTCCATGTCTAAGACTTGTCCCTACAAAGGTGGGAACTCCAAGTGCAGGACCCAGGGATCCACTGATGGGAGATCGAGACCTGAGACGTCCCCACCCAAAGATACGGGGCCAGCCATGTACTGGCCAGTACCCTCAGTACATCGGATCTCAGGATGCATGATGCCTAGCCCCAGGCCCTGATGTCGCACCACGCCTTCCACAGCCTCTACCTCCACCGGCACTTGCACCTGCTCGGGCTTTGGTGGCAGCACTAAAGTCAGGTCCTGATTGACCACCTGCACAGAGGGAGCCCGTCCTGGCTCCTGCCCAGGACTCAGATGCCCACCATGACTGTCCAACCCCTGCAGGGAGAACAGGCCCCTGCTCTAGACAGAGGCCCAGAGCCCGTTCGGCAAATACCTTATCCAGGGGTGCAGTTGGCTCTGCAGCCACCATCCCTGTGTGTTCCCCATGGACGCTGTCCACTCCCTCCCTACCCAGGGGAGATTGAGTTCCCTTCCCCTGAGCTCATTTTCATCAGGCTTCTAGGAATCTTTCTTCTCATCTTTTATGTCTTTGTGTATATTTTGCTCACAAGTGTGTGTCAATAAATTTTCCTTCCTTGATGCCATTGCGAATATGGAGGCCTTCAATGCTGTGTAAGGATCACCACTTTCTACATTCGGACACCCTCATTCTCCCCCCTCCCCAACTTCACAGCAAAGCCTGGATTCATAGCAAGCACTGCCCGTTTTTCTCTCCCCCGCCTGACAACATTGAGTCTATTTCTTTCTGCATTTCTTCCCATTTTTTCGTGGTCCCCAATCAATGCCAATCACTGAAAAGATAGGAAACTTTATTTTGGTCTGACTGAAGGTGAAAATTATAGTCTCTGAGTATCGTTCGAGTCTTGGCATTCCCATGAATTCTACAGTCCATGGAATTCTCTAGGCCAGAATCCTGGAGTGGGTAGCTTTTCCCTTCTCCAGGCAATTGTTCTGACTCCCCATATGTTGGAAGACCAAACTGGATTATTCTGGTTTCTATTTCATTTGAAGTAGCCTTTGGGTATCTGAAAGGACCATGTAGGTCCTTTCAAGAAGTCATCTGCCAAACGAAGCCCTCTCGGCAAATGTGCTCAGAATCTCCAGGTAGGCAGTGCTGTTTCAGTGGGAAACTGCAGGCATAAGGGAAAGTCTGAGTTCTTCCGCCGGCACAAACAAGGGCTGACCTAGCACAGAATGGGGCAGAATCAGGCCTAGATGGGCTCTGGGGCCTGGGAAAAGGCAGTCCCCTTCCTGCCTATTTCTTGACCCCCTCATTGGGAGGACCGGAAGGTCACATTCAGCCATCGCTCCCTCGGATATCAACTTTCATCCTCCTGCTCAAGTGTCCCACTCATCTTCGAGGGGTTGGGGAGGCTGCCCCAAAAGTGGCTCCCCGCATCCTTGTCTTTGAGCCTCATCAACTTGGGTCATTTTCCCCTTTGCAGGGGGAATAGGCATTGTCATTGTTTCAAAACTCAAGAGAGATTCATGCACATTTTGTGGAATCGACTCATTTCCTCTCTCCATTGTTCAGTCTCTCTCCCTCCTTCTGTCTTTCTTGAGCTTTCCAAATTCATTCTGTATCTTCCTTTCTGTGTCTCTGCTGTGGATGCTCGCGTGCCTGTGAATGAATGTAAGCATGTATATTGTTGACCTAGAGTGAGGCTTCAAGGTTTCCTTTCCAGTGAGGTAAAGGTTTGGGGATGGAGTTGAGGTTAGGGGAAGGGATAGGTCTGGGGTTTGTTCTGTGAGACTTAGTCGTGTGAGTTCTTGTCTTTTTTACTTAAGAAACCCTTCTTCTATATTCTGCTTGCAAATATTCCTTTGTGTTCAGTTTGTTACGATTTTGATTTGTGAATGCTAAGCTTTTCTGTTTCAAAGCTGTTCAAGTGGATGGAAGCTAGTTGATGTTGTTTGGTTTCCTGTTTCCTTGACTTGAAGAGACGCAATTTTGCTTCCGCCACCACACACATGTCGTGAAGTCCCGGACATTATGGAACCCATTGCCCATGCTTATTTCCAGGAGTTTCATCACTTCAGGCTTAGCGTTGATGTGTTTCACTGAATCTGAGGTGTTATGAGACGAAAAGCCAATGTGATTATGCAGATGCAACCACCTCCAATACCCACAGCTTTTCGTTGCAGAGGCTCTTGTTCCCATTCATATCGCATCCCCTCCTTTGGGAGTGACTATAGAAGCTTGGGGTTATTTCTGGACCCTCAATTCCATTCCATGGATCTGGTTCTGCATGTTTGTAACATGCTGTCCTGATGATCCTAGTGTGATAGTCTAATTGGCTATCAGGCAGCCTGCTATGTACATTTCAGGGCTTTGTGGCAGATTGCATTGACTATTTTGACTCCTTTCTGTTTCCATAGACATTTTGGAATTCTTTGGTTATAATGCCCTGAGAACAGCCTTTGGTATTTTGAGAGAAATAGCATGCAACCTCTGGATTGCCCCACGGTGGGGGTTGGGGGGAGGGGGAAGTGACATCATCTTACCAGGAGGAATTCCTCTGATCCGGGAGCACAGCTTATTTTCCATTAGATTGGTGGGCTTCACCTTCTTTCATCCATCTCTTGCAGTTCTCTGAGAAGAGGGACTTCCCTCCTGGGTTAGATGGACTCCTAGCTATTGCCTTTCAGGGAATGTCACCATCGGTGGGGTTGTTACTTGCCTTCTCCTTCTAAGTGCTTGCTGTGAGTGATAGAAATGCCAAGGATTTCTCTTCCCCTTCCTCACTGTCCATCTCTCTGAGCCTCCAGATAGAACAGGCCTAGTCCCCGGTCCCCAGGGGCTCGGGGAGTGCAGCTAGATCATGTTTCTCAGGTGTTCAGTGCTGGGCATCATTCGGTGTACTCTCCAGGTCCCTTCCTTCGCCTGGTTTCCCTTCAGACCTCTCCCTCAGGCTCCTTTGTGTTCATCTCACTTGTGTATTAGAAGCTAAATCTGCCTAAGCTCTGTGTATGCAAGCAGTTGTCTCTCAGCTTGGGATGTGTCGTTTGCGTTTTCCAGACCCTTTTTCCCAGAGTCCAATTATTGGTTAGACAAGTTCACTGTGTTCCCTGGTTAGTCGTTGTGTAGTGTCTTTCTGTATTGTGTGTGAAGACACAGAGTTCATGTCTAATGTCTGCTTCATTTCCTTCTGGTTTTGTGAACCATTTTCCATGGAACGTATGTCTAGGAATCATTTGAAGTGCATTTGTTGAGAGGTGTCAAGTTTCCATGGACATGCATGTCATCCCCTCTGGGTTCCAAATGCGTTGCTTCTAAACTTTTTAGGAGAACTTCTCGGAAAGATGGGTGTTTTACAGCTTGCGTTTTCACAGTTGAATGGATTCAGCAGCTCTAGCAGAAGGGGTGCTGACTCCAATGAAGGGAGTCGGGTGCGGCCTCCCTTTCAGCACAAATACCCAGGTCGTATTGTCAGGGGGCAGATCTTCCATCTGTGAGCCACAGGCCACTGGCATCCTTGTGTGCTCTTGGCTGTGTGAGCAGCTGAAGGGAGTTTCGTCTCAGCAGGCCTGTGGCTTCGGACCGCCAGAGGTAAGCATCTCTGAAGACAGGAGCCACTGTGCCAGAAGTGGAGTGGGATCCACACTAAGGGTGGGCACTGATCGTCAATAGATGCTCCTATGGGACTTTGATGGGTCCGGCACACTCTTCTCCCAGATTCCGAGAGAGATGTCTATGGGCTCTGTTAGGACCTCCACTCCCTCTTGTGGTCCCGAAGGCTGGTTGTCACCATGATGAGCACCTAGATCTAGATGATGACCACTGCCACCTGCCCTGTGTTTCCTTTTGACTGCATGTCCACGGAAAGCGTCAGGCTGTCTCTGAGCTACACTAGCCATGCCCATTGCCTCTCATTGGACCTGCATATGTTTCTTCTGTTTCCTTCCTGATCATACATTTTCTCGAGCATGTGGGGACCACAAGGATGGTGGGTCTTTTTCTGGCCTTGTGTTCTGAGGAAGTTTTCCCTTTGTTGGTGTGGATTTGTCTTTCCATTTCTCCTGCCTGGTTTATTGTTGTGAGTTTGTTTGAGCCGGGAAAAGAACTCAGCATTTCCTTGTGTCTGAGGTGTCCCACTTACAACAGCACTGCCTACCTGGAGATTCTGAGCAGTTATCGAGAGGGCTTTGATGGGCAGATGACATCTTGAAAGGACCTACACTGTCCTTTCATATACCCAAAAGCTCCTTCAAATGACATAGAAACCAGAATTCTCCAGTTTGGTCTTCCAATATGTGGGGACTCAGAACAATCCCCCGGAGAAGGGAAAAGCTACCCACTCCAGGATTATGGCCTAGAGAATTCCATGCACTGTAGAATTCATGGGCATGTCAAGACTCTAACAATACTGAGAGACGATAACGTTCACCTTCAGTCACAGGAAAATCCAGTTTCCTTTCATTTCAGTAATTGCATTGATTGGGGACCCCGAAAGGATGGGAAGAAATGCAGAAAGAAATAGACTCAATGTTGTCAGTCGGGGGAGAGAGGAATGGGCAGTGCTTGCCATGAATCCAGGCTTTGTTGGGAAGTGGGTGGGGGGATAGAGTGAGAGTGTCCGAATGTAGACAGTGGTGATGCTTACACAGCATTGTGAAGGCCTATATATTCCCAAATGGCATCAAGGAAGGAAAATTTATTGACACACACTTGTGAGCAAAATATACAGAAAGCCATAAAAGAAATAAAAGATGAGAAGCTGATGAAAATCAGCTCAGGTGAAAGGAAGTCAGTCTGGGTGGGGAGGGAGTGGACGGCATCCACAGGGAACACACAGGGATGGAGCCTGCAGAGAAAAACGCGCCCCTGGACGAGGTGTTTGCTGAACGGGCTCTGGGTCTCTCTCCAGAGCAGGGGCCTTTTCTCCCTGCAGGGGTGGGACCGTCATGGTGGGTGTCTGAGTCCTTGGCAGGAGCCAGGGCAGGCTGCCCTTGTGCAGGTGGTCACTCAGACCCTGACTCAGGTTCTGCCACCAATGCCCGAGCAGGTGTAAGTGCACGTTGAGGTGGAGGATCTGGAAACGGGGTGGGACATCGGGTCCTGGGACTGTGGGTCTTGCAGGCACAGAGATCCGATGTGATGAGTGTGCCTGCCAATACCCGGTTGGCCACATGTCTTTGGGAGGGTACGTCTCAGGTCTCGAACCCCCCCTCAGTGGATCCCTGGGTCCTGCACCTGGAGCTCCCACCTCCGTAGGGACAGGTGTTGGAGGTGGAGACTCGCTGAGTTTGACGGCCGGAGCTAGAGCTAGGGGAGAAGAGAAGTTTGCCACAGGCCAGCCTTGCCATGTGCCTAAGTGGGCAAGAAAGTTTCCTAGAGATTCGCTAAGAAGGCCCAGCATCGGAGTCTTCTCTGCAGTCTCCAAGATGGGTGGTGTGAGGCTAGCCTTTGGTCCAGGCCCAGCCCCAGCTCTGGGGGACTCCTACCTGTGTGGCTCAGCACTGAATCCCTACACTCATGTTCAGCAGTCCCAGCCGCCTCACGTCTGTGCTATGCCGTTCTGGGTTTCAGGTCCTCCTGCTACCTCAGGTGCAGGGCTTCTCAGAGCTCTGGGTCAGTGCCGGCTCTGCGGAGCTCTGTGGCAGCCTGAGACTGGGCCCCGGGGTGCATGCTGGGTGGTGTCTGGGTAGCAGGCCTTGCCCGTTCCGTCTTCATCTTCAGTTGGGCTGAGCCCTCCTTGGCCACGCTCACTTGGAGCCTGCACTGGGCCTCCCGGGCAGGGGGCTAGTGCTCTGAGCCCTCCTTCTGGGAGGTGGATGGGGTGTGCCCCTCAGGGGCCAACTCGGGTGGGACGCTCTGCAATGATAGTGACCATCAGCCAGGCCTGCTTCGATATTTCTGGGTTGAGGCTGGCCAGGATGGCTGCTGCCTCTGCCTGTCTGCCCTTCTGCTCAGCTCACAGAAAGAGCAAAGACAAAGATCTGCTCAGCTACCCACCCGGGAGGACAGAGACACCCCTGAGGGTGTGAGGTCAGCCTGGGCAGGCAGCTCTGACTGGACACTCCCCAAGCCACCCAGCCTTCTCTCCCCTGGGGTGTGGACACAAGCGACCCATGGTCTCCTGACCCACATGCGGTTGGGCTTGCTTGAGGCAGACACAGCCCGAAAAACCCCCATCCACACACAGCGAAAGGCCTCAGACTTCCCCGGGTAGGACAGGAGAGGTGGCCGGACCTGGCCTGGGGCTCCCCTGTTACCTTTCTGTTCCTTCGGGCAAAGGGCCAGAGGACTCTTGGGGGGGGGCTGAGCCATTGTCAACCTCGTGCCCACACAGTCTGCCTGTGAGCTCGCCTCAGGTCCCGGCATCATCTGGGCAAGGGTAAGCAGTAGAACATCTTGACAGCAAACCATCTGGCTGGGGGCTCCTCTCCGCTGTAGAGGACTGGATACCCGGTTTGTGGGTTCTGTTGGGTTCTGTTGCCAGGAAGTGACATCATTTCCTGGTTCGTGGCCGAGGTCCCTTCCACAAAGCTCCCCAAGGGAACCTCTGTGTTTCTGGCTGTTCCCCCATGTCCTTAGACCACATGCAGGCACAGTGAAACCACACACCCCACCCCACAGCATTGGGGAGACCTGGGTGCAGCCAGGGCCTGAGCTCTGAGGACACAGATGTTTTCAGCCCAGGATCCTTCTTCTCAGAAATGATGTGGCCCTGGGCAAGGCATGTGCTCCTCAGGGTAACCCAGTCTCTTGATCTTCAGAGTGGGGAACACTCTCCCATCTCCTGCCTAGGTTTGTCAGCCTACGAACAACTCCAGTTCCTATTCATACTTTGGGCCTCTATCACATGGAGCTTGGACACTGAGACTTCCCAAAGGACAGATTTCACACAGGGCTGACCTAGCACAGAATGGGGCAGAATCAGGCCTGGATGGGCTCTGAGACCTGGGAAAAAGCAGTCCGCTTCCTGCCTATTTCTTGACCCCCGCATTGGGAGGACCGGAAGGTCATATTCAGATATCGACCCCTCTGATATCAACCTTCCTTGTCCTACTCAAGTGTCCCACTCAGCCTCGAGGAATGGGGGAGTCTGCCCAAACAGTGGCTCCCCGCATCCTTGTCTTTGAATCTCATCATCTTGTGTCATTTTACCACTTGCAGGGGGAATACGCACTGTCAATGTTTCCAAACTCAAGAGAGATTCATGCAAATTCTGTGAAATCGATTCATTTCCTCTCTCCCTGGTTCAGTCTCTCTTCCGCGTTCCGTTTCTTTCTTCACCTTTCCAAATTCAGTCTGTCTTCCTCTCTGTGTCTCTCCTGTGGATGCTTGAATGCATGTGAATATATGTAAGCATGTAAACTGTTGACCTAGGGTGATGCTTTAGTGTTTCGTGTAGAGTGAGTTAAAGGTTTGGGGATGGAATTGGTGTTAGGGGAAGGGCTAGATCTGGGGTTTGTTCTGGGAGACCTAGTGGTGTGAGTTCTCAGTCTCTTACATAATAACCCCTTCTCCGATATTCTGCTTGCAAATATGCTTGTGTGTTCACTTTGTTACCATTTTGATTAGCAAATTCTTAGCTTTTCTGTTGCAAAGCTGTTCAAGTGGATGGAAGCTGGTGGGTGTCCTTTGGTTTACTGTTTCCTTGACTTGAAGAGACCCAATTTTCTTCCACCCCCACACACATGTTGAGAAGTCCCTGACATTAAGGCGCCTATGGCCCGTGCTTATTTCCAAGAGTTTCATCACTTCAGGCTTTGCATTGATGTGTTTCACTGAATCTGACGTGTTATGAGACCAAAAGCCAATATGATTGTTCAGATGCAACCATCTCCAATTCCCACGGCCTTTCCTTGCAGAGGTTCTTTTTCCCATTCGTATCACCTCTCCTCCTTTTGCGTCGAGGAATTGACCGTAGAAGCTTGGGTTTCCGTCTGGAACCTCAAATCCATTCCATGGATCTGGTTCTGCGTGTTTGATTTCTTCCCAGTACTATGCTGTGCTGATGATCCTAGTCCGAGAGTCTAATTGGCTATCAGTCAGCCTGCTATGTCCATTTCAGAGCTTTACGGCAGATTGCATTGACTCTTTTGACTCCTTTGTGTTTCCATAGACATTTTGGATTCTTTGGTTATAATACCTTGAGAAAAGCCGTTGGTATTTTGAGAGAAATAGAGTGGATCCTCTGGATTGCCCCACGGTGGGGGTCCTGGGTAGGGGGAATTGATATCATCTTACCAGGAGGAATTCTTCTGATCCTTGAGCACATCTATTTTCCATTGGATTTGTGGGATTCAACTTCTTTTATCCATCTCTTGCACTTCTCAGAGAAGAGGTGCTCCCCTCCTGGTTTAGATGGACTCCTAGCTATTGCCTTTCAGGGAATGTAACTGTCGGTGGGGTTGATAATTGCCATCTTCTAAGCGTTTGCTGTGAGTGTTAGAAATGCCAAGTATTTCTCTTCCCCTTCCTCACTGTCCATCTCTCTGAGCCTCCAGGTAGAACAGGGCTAGTCCAATGTCCCACGGGCCACGGGGAGTGTACCTAGACCCTGTGGATCAGACCCTCAGTTCTGGGCATCATTTGGTGTACTCTCCACATCCCTTTCTTCGCCTGGTATCCCTTCAGACCTCTCCTTCACGCTCCTTTGTGTTCATGTCATTTGTGTATTAACAGCCAAATCCTGCCTAAGCTCAGTGTATGCATACAGGGTCCTGCCACCTCTCCCATCCCACCCGGGGAAGCCTGAGGCCTTTCCCTGTGTGTGGAAGGGGTTTTCTCGGCTTGTGTCTGACTGAAGCAAGCCCAGCTGCATGTGGGTTTGGAGCCCTTTGACTGCTTATGTCCACACCCCAGCGGATAGTAGGCTGCCTGTCATGGGGAGCGTCCAGTCAGAGCTGGTGGACCAGGCTGACCTCACGCCCTCGGGTGTGTCTCCTTCCTCCTGGGTGGGTAAATCAGCATATCTTTGTCGCTGCTCCTTCTGGGAGCAGAAGGGCAGACGGGCAGAAGCAGCAGCCATACTGGCCAGTCTCAGCTCACAAATATCAAAGCAGGGCTGGCTGATGGTCTCTATCATTGCAGAGCATCCCACCCGAGGTGGCCCCTGAGGGGCACACCCCTTCCACCTCCCAGAGGGAAGGCTCAGAGCACTAGCCCCCTGCTCGGGAGGCCCAGTCCAGGCTCCAGGTGAGCGTGGCCACGGAGGGCTCAGCCCAACTGGCAATGAAGACGGAGCAGGCCAGGCCTGCTACACAGACACCACCCAGCACGCACCCTGGGGCCCAGTCTCAGGCTGCCAAGGAATTCAGCAGGGCCTGCCCTGACCCAGAGCTCTGAGAAGCCCTGCCTGGGAGGTAGCAGTAGGACCTGGAACCCAGGAGGGCAGAGCAAATAGATGAGGCGTTTGTGGCTGCTGCATGTAAGTGTGGGGAGGTAGTGCTGAACCACACAGGGAGGTGTCCCCCAGAGATGGGGCTGGTCCGGGACCAATGGCTGGCTTCACACCACACATTTTGGAGACTGCAGAGAAGACTCCGATGCTATGCCTTCTTATAGAATCTCTAGGAAGCTTTCGTACCCACTTAAGCACATGGCAAGGCTGTCCTGTGGCAAACTCTTCTCCACCATCTCTAGCTCTGATCGTCAAACTCAGCCAGGCTCCACGTCCAAAACGAGTCCCTACAGAGGTTGGAGCTCCAGGTGCAGCACCCAGGGATCCACTGAGGGGAGATTGAGACCTGAGACGTCCCCTCCCAAAGAAATGGGGTGAGCCGGGTACTGGCTAGAACCATCAGCACATCCGAACTCTGTGCCTACACGAACCAGAGCTCCAGGCTCTGATGTCCCACCCCGTTTTCCAGAACCTTGACCGACACGTGAACTTACAATTGCTCGGGCTTTGGTGGCAGAACCCGAGTCAGGGCCTGAGTGACCACGTGCAGAAGGGCAGCCTGCCATGTCTCCTGCCAAGGACTCAGACGCCCAACATGCCTGTCCCACCCCTGCAGGGAGAACAGGCCCATGCTCTGGACAGAGACCCAGAGCCCTTTCATCAAAAACCTCGTCCAGGGACACGGTTGACTCTGCAGCCTGTATCCCTGCGTGTTTACCGTGGCAGCCGTCCACTCTCTCCCCACCCAGGGGAGATTGACTTCCATTCCCCTGAGCTGATTTTCATCAGGCTCCTAGGAATCTTTCTTTTCATCTTTTATGTCTTTTATGGCTTTCTGTATATTTTGCTCGCAACTGTGTGTCAATAAATTTTCCTTCCTTGATGCCATTTGGGAATATGGAGGCCTTCACAATGCTGTGTAAACATCACCACTGTCTACATTTGGACACCCTCATTCTATCCGCCCCCACTTCCCAGCACAGCCTGGATTCATGGCAAGCACTCTCCATTCTTCTCTCTCCGCCTGACAACATTGAGCCTACTTCTCTCTGCATTTCTTCCCATCCTTTCGAGTTCCCCAATCAATGCCAATCACTGAAATAAAAGGAAACTGGATTTTGCTCTGACTGAAGGCGAAAGCTATAGTCTCTCGCCATTGTTAGAGTCTTGATATCCCCATGAATTCTACAGTCCATGCAATTCTCTAGGTCAGAATCCTGGAGTCGGTAGCTTTTCCCTTCTCAGTGGATTGTTCTGACTCCCCACATATTGGAAGACCAAACTGGAGAATTCTGGTCCCTATGTCATTTGACGTAGCCTTTGGGTATCTGAAAGGACCATGTAGGTCTTTTCAAGATGTTATCTGCCAAACGAAGCCCTCTGGCAAATGTGCTCAGAATATGCAGGTAGGCAATGCTGTTGTAAGTGGGACACCTCAGGCACAAGGGAAATGCTGAGTTCTTCCGCTGGCACAAACAAACTCACAACAATAAACCAGGCAGGAGAAATGGAATGATAAACCCAAACCAACAAAGGGAGAAGTGTTCCACAGAACACAAGGCCAGATCCACCATCCTCGAAGCCCCCACATGCTCGAGAAAATGAGTGATCAGGAAAGAAACAGAAGAAACATGTGCAAGTCCAATGTGAGGCAATGAACATGGCTAGTGTAGCTCAGAGATGGCCTGATGCTTCGCATGGACACGCGGGCAAAGGGAAACACAGTGCAGGGGGCGGTTCTCATAATCTCAGAGCTAGGTGCTCAGGTTGGTGTCAACCAGCCTTCGGGACAAGAGGGAATGGAGGGCCAGCAGAGCCCATAGACATCTGTCTCGCTCTCTGCCAGAAGAATGTGCTGGACACATCAAAGTCCCACTGGAACATCTCTTGGTGATCAGTGCCCACCCTTAAGGTGGATCCCCTTCCACTTCTTGCACGGTTGATCCTGTCTTCTGAGATGCTCACCTCTGGTGGTCCAAAGCCGCAGGCTTGCTTGGTGCCTGCGCAGACGAAACTCCCTTAAGACGCTCACACGTCCAAGGGCACACAAGGATGCCTGTGGCTTCTGGCTCAATGATGGAAGATCAGAGTCCTCTCACCCAGACTTGGGGATCGGTGCTGAAAGGGAGGCCACACCTGACTCCCCCTTTCACTGGACAAAGTGTCCTTGCTTCTAGAGCTGCTGAATCCTTTCAACTGTGGAAATGCAAGCTGAAAAACACCCATCTTTCCAAGAAGGTCTCCAAAAGAGTTTAGGAGTGACACATTGGAAACCAGAGGGGATGACATGCATGTCCATGGAAAATTAACACCTCTCAACAAATGAACTTCCAATGATTCCTAGACATATGTTCCATGCAAAATAGTTCACAAATCCAGGAGGAAATGGAGCAGACATTAGACATGAGCTCTGAGTTTTCACACACAATACCAAAAGGCACTACACAAAGAGTAACCAGGGAACACAGTGAACTTTGTCAAATCCAAGATCTGGGCTCTGGGAAAGACCGTCTGAAAAACACAAACAACATATCCCAAGCGGGAAGACAACTGTTTGCATACACGGAACATAGACAGAATTTGGCTACTAATACACAAACGACATGAACACAAGCTTGAAGGAGAGGTCTGCAGGGAAACCAGGAGAAGGAAGGGACATGGAGAGTATACCGAAAGATGCCCAACAATGAAAGCCTGAGAAACACGGTCTAGCTGCACTCCCCAATAGCCGTGGGACCCTGGACTAGGCCTGTTCAACCTGGAGGCTCAGAGAGGTGGATAGTGAAGAAGGTGAAGAGAAATTGTTGGCATTTCAAATACTAACAGCAAATGCTTAGAAGGAGACAGCAAGTATCAACCCCATCGACAGTGACATTTCCTGAAAGGCAATAGCTAGGGGTCCATCTAACCCAGGAGGGAAGCCCCTCTTCTAAGAAAACTGCAAGAGATGGATGAAAGAATGTGAAGCCCACCAATCCAATGGAAAATAAACTGTGCTCCAGTATCAGAAGAATTTCTCCTGGTAAGATAATGTCACTTCCCCCTCCCCCCAACCCCCAACTTGGGGCAGTCCAGAGGTCGCACGCTATTCCTCTCAAAATACCAACGACTACACAAATACAAAGGATTATTAAAGAATACTATCAGCAATTATATGGCAATAAAATGAATAACCTGGAAGAAATTGAGAAATTCCAAGAAAAGTACAACTTTGCAAAACTGAACCAGGAAGAAATAGAAAATTTGAACAGAGCCATCACAAACTCGGAACTAGAGGCTATAATAAAAAATCTTCCAGCAAACAAAAGCCCTGGTCCAGACGGCTTCACGGCTGAGTTCTACCAAAAATTTAGAGAAGAGCTAACACCCATTCTACTCAAACTCTTCCAGAAAATTGCTGAGGAAGGGAAACTTCCAAACTCGTTCTATGAGGCCACCATCACCCTAATCCCAAAACCTGCTAAAGATCCCACAAAAGAAAGTAAACTACAGGCCAATATCACTGATGAACATAGATGCAAAAATCCTTAACAAAATTCTAGCAATCAGAATCCAACAACACACTAAGAAGATCATACATCATGACCAAGTGGGTTTATCACAGGAATGCAAGGATTCTTCAATATCCACAAATCAATCAATGTAATACACCACATTAACAAACTGAAAACTAAAAATCATATGATTATTTCAATAGATGCAGAGAAAGCCTTTGACAAAATACAACATTCATTTATGATAAAAACCCTCCAGAAAGTGGGAATAGAAGGGACATATCTCAATATAATAAAAGCTATATATGACAAACCCACAGCAAACGTTATCCTCAACGGTGAAAAACTGAAAGCATTTCCCCTAATGTCAGGAATAAGACAAGGGTGCCCATTCGCACCACTATTATTCAACATAGTTCTGTTCTGGAAGTTTTGGCTACAGCAATCATAGCAGAAAAAGACATATAAGGAATACAAATAGGAAAAGAAGAAGTAAAACTTTCACTGTTCACTGATGATGTGATCCTCTACACAAAAACCCTAAAGAATCTACCAGAAAACTACTAGAGCTAATCAATGAATACAGTAAAGTTGCAGGATATGAAGTCAACACACAGAAATCACTTGCATTCCTTTACACTAATAATGAGAAAATAGAATGAGAAATTAAGGAAACTATTCCATTCTCTGTTGCAAAGAAAAGATTTAAATACTTAAGAATGTATTTACCTAAGGAAACAAAAGACTTGTACACAGAAAACTATAAAACACTAGTGAACATAATCAAAGAGTACACTAATAGATGGAGAAATATACCATGTTCGTGTATTGGAAGAATAAATATTGTTAAAATGAGTATAATATCTAAAGTAACTTATACATTCAGTGCAATCCCTGTCCAGCTACCAACGATATTTTTCATAGAACTAGAACAAATAATCTCACAATTTGTATGGAAATACAAAAAACCTCGAATAGCCAAAGCAATCTTGAGGAAGAAAAATGTCACTGGGGGAATTAGCCTGCCGGAATTCAGGCTCTACTACAAAGCCACAGTCATCAAGACAGTATGGTATGGGCATAAATACAGAAACATAGATCAATGGACCAAAATAGAAAGCCCAGTGATAAATCCACGCACCTATGGATACCTTATCTTTGACAAAGGAGGCAAGAATATAAAATGGAGAAAAGACAGTCTCTTTAACAAGTGGTTCTTGGAAAACTAGTCAGCCACTTGTAAAAGCATAAAACTAGAATACTCCCTAACACCATATACCAAAATAAACTCAAAATAGACTAGAGAGATAAACGTAAAACCAAAAACTATAAAACTCCTAGAGGAGAATGTAGGCGAAACACTCTCTGACATAAATCACAGCAGGATCCTCCAAGACCCACCTCCCAGAATATTGGAAATAAAAGCAAAAATAAACAAATGGGACCTAATTAAAATCAAAAGCTTCTGCACAGCAAAGGAAACTATAAGCAAGGTGAAAAGACAGCCTTCAGAATGGGGGAAAATAATAGCAAATGAAACAACTGATAAACGATTAATCTCCAAAATATACAAACAGCTCCTGCAGCTCAATTCCAGAAAAATAAATGAGCCAATCAAAAAATGGGCCAAAGAACTAAACAGACATTTCTCTAAAGAATTCATAAAGATGGCTAACAAACACATGAAAAAATGCTCAACATCTCTCATAATCAGAGAAATGCAAATCAAAACCACAATGAGATACCATTTCACACCAGTCAGAATGGCTGCTATCCAAAAGTCTACATGCAATAAATGCTAGACAGGTTGTGGAAAAAAGGGAACCTTCTTACACTGCTGTTGGGAATGCAAACTAGTACAGCCACTATGGAGAACAGTGTGGAGATTCCTCAAAAAACTGGAAATAGAAATGCCATATGATCCAGCAATCACACTCCGGGGCATACACACCGAGGAAACCAGAATTGAAAGAGACACATGTACTCCAATGTTCATCGCAGCACTGTTTACAATAGCCAGGACATGGAAGCAACCTACATGTCCATCTGCAGACGAATGGATAATAAAGCTTTGGTACATATACACAATGGAGTATTACTCAGCCGTTAAAAAGAATGCATTTGAATCAGTTCTAATGAGGTGGATGAAATTGGAGCCTATTATACAGAGTGAAGTAAGCCAGAAAGAAAAACACCAATACAATATACTAACGCATATATATGGAATTTAGAAAGATGCAAATGATAACCCCATATACGAGACAGCAAAAGAGAAACAGATGTATAAAACAGTCGTAGGGATTCTGTGGGAGAGGGTGAGGATGGGATGGTTTTGGAGAATGGCATTGAAACATGTATATTATCATATGTGAAACGAATCACCAGTTCAGGGTCGAGGCATGTTACAGGATGTTCAGGGCTGGTATGACCCAGAGGGAAAATAAAGGAAGGAGGGATGTGGGAGGGGGGTTCGGGAGAGGGACCTCATGTACACCCGAGGCGGATTCATGTCAATGTATGGCAAAACCAACCAATAAAATATTGTGAAATATTTAGCCTCCAATAAAAATTAAAAAAAAAAAAAAAAAAACTAACGGCTGTTCTCAGGGCATTATAACCAATGAATTCCAAAATGTCTATGGAAACACAAAGGAGTCAAAAGAGTCAATGCAATCTGCCACAAAGCCCTGAAATGGACATAGCAGGCTGCTTGATAGCCAGTTAGACTATCACACTAGGATCATCAGGACAGCATGGTACTGGGAAGAAATCAAACACGCAGAACCAGATCCATGGAATGGATTTGAGGGTCCAGATATAAACCCAAGCTTCTACGGTCAATTCCTCGACGCCAAAGGAGGGGAGGTGATACGAATGAGAACAAGAGCGTCTGCAATGAAAGGCCGTGGGAATTGGAGATGGTTCCATCTGAACAATCACATTGGCTTTTGGTCTCAGAACACGTCAGATTCAGTGAAACACATCAACGCAAAGCCTGAAGTGGTGAAACTCCTGGAAATAAGCACGGGCCATAGGCTCCTTCATGTCATGGACTTCTCAACATGTGTGTGTGTGGGGGGGGGAGAAAATTGCGTCCCTTCAAGTCAAGGAAACAGTAAACCAAAGGACACCCATGGGCTTCCATCCACTTGGACAGATTTGCATCAGAAAAGCTGAGCATTCACAAATCAGAATGGTGACAAACTGAACAAAAAAGAATATTAGCAAGCAGAATATCAGAGAAGGGGTTCCTACGCGTCTCCCAGAACAAACCCCATACCTATCCCTTCCCCTAACAACAAATCCAACGACAAACCTTTAACTCACTCGACACGAAACCCTAAAGCCTCAAACAAGTTCAACAACATCCATGCATCCATGCATTCACATGCATGCGAGCATCCAGAGGAGAGACACAGAGAGGAAGAGACAGACTGAGTTTGGAAAGGTCAAGAAAGAGAGGGAATGAGGGAGAGAGACTGAACAATGGAGAGAGGAAATGATTCGATTTCATAGAATTTGCATGAATCTCTCTTGTGTTTGGAAACAATGACTGTGCTTTTCCCCCAAGGGGGAAAATGACTCAAGATGATGAGACTCAAGGACAAGGATGCGGGGAGCCACTGTTGGGGCAGACTCCCCCAGCCTTCGAGGCCGAGTGGGGCAATTGAGGAGGATGGGGAAGGTTGATATCAGAGGGGGTGATGTCTGAATATGACTTTCCGGTCCTCCAAATGCAGGGGTCAAGAAATAGGCAGAAAGGGGACTGCCTTTTCCCAGGTCCCTAAGCCCATTCAGGCCTGATTCTGACCCATTCTGTGCTAGGTCAGCCCTGTGTGGAATCCATCCTTTGGGAAGTCTCAGTGTCCAAGCTCCATGTGATAGCGGCCCAATGTTTGAACAGGCACTGGAGCTGTTCGTAGGCTGACAGACCTAGGCAGGAAATGGGAGAGTGACCCCCACTCTGCAGATGGAGAGAGTGGGGAAAACCTGCATGGCACATGCCTTGCCCAGGGCCACTTCACTTCTGAGAAGGAGCCTGGGCTGAAAGCAGCTGCGTCCTCAGAGCTCAGGCCCTGGCTGCACCCAGGTCTCCCCAATGCTGTGGGGTGGGCTGTGTGTGTCACTGTGCCTGCACGTGGCCTAAGGGCATGGGGAAACAGCCAGAAACCCAGAGGTTCCCTTGGGGAGCTTTGTGGAAGTGACCTCTGCCATGAACCAGGAAATGATGTCACTTCCTGGCAACAGAACCCAACAGAACCGGCAACCCTGGTATCCAGGCCTCCTCAGTGGAGAGGAGTCCCCAGCCAGATCACTTGCTTTCAAGATGTTCTGTTGTTTGCCCCTACCCAGAGGCTGGGGCCTCAGGCGAACTCACAGGCAGAGAATGTGGGAACGTGGATGACGCTGGCTCAGGGACCCCGGAGAGGCCCCTGGCCCTTTGCCCTAAGGAACAGAAAGGTAACAGGGAGGCCCAGGCCGGGTCCGGCCACCTCTTCCGTCCCACATGGGGAAGCCTGAGGCCTTTGTCTGTTTGTTGATGGGGGTTTCTTGGGGTGTGTCTGCCTTAAGCAAGCCCAGCCGCTTGTTGGTCAGGAGCTTGTGGGTCGCTTTTGTCCACACCACAGGGGAGAGCAGGCTGGTGGCATGGGAAGCATCCGGGCAGAGCTGGCTGCCCAGGCTGACCTCACTCCCTCAGGGGTATCTCTGTCCTCCCGATTGCGTATCTGAGCAGACACTCGTCTCTGCGCTTTCTGGGAGCAGAAGGGCAGATGGGCAGAGGCAGCAGCCATCCTGGCCAGGCACAGCTCAGAAATATCGAAGGAGTGCTGCTGATGGTCACTGTCATTGTCGAGCGTCCCACCCAAAGTGGCCCCTGAAGGGAACAGCCCTACCAGCACCCTGAGGGAGGGTTCAGAGAACCAGCCCCCTGCCCAGGAAGCCCAGTACAGGCTGCAGATGAGCGTGGCCATGGAGGGCTCAGCCAAACTGGCCAAGAAGAGGAAGCAGGCAAGGCCTGCTGCACAGACACCACCAAGCACACACTCCGGGGCCCACGCTCAGGCTGCCACGGAGCTCAGCACACCCGGTTCTGACCCAGAGCTCCGAGAAGCCCTTCCTTGGAGGCAGCAGGAGAGCCTGGAGCCCAGCAGTGCAGAGCACAGAGTTGAGGCTCCTGGGGCTGCTGCATGTGAGTGTGGGGAGGCGGTGCTTAGCCACACAGGGAGGAGTCCCCCAGAGTGGGGCTGGGCCTGGACCAAAGGCTGGCCTCACACCACCCATCTTGGAGACTGCAGAGAAGACTCCGAAGCAGGGCCTTCTTAGCGAATCTCTAGGAAGCCTTCATGTCCCCTTAGGCTCATGGGAAGGCTGGCATTTGGCAAACTCTTCTTCTCTCCCAGCTCTAGCTCTGGCCATGAAACTCAGCCAGCCTCCATGTACAAGACCCGTCCCTACAGAGGTGGGAGCTCCAGGTGCAGGACGCAGGGATCCAATGAGGGGAGATCAAGACCTAAGACAACCCTCCCAAAGCTACGGGGCGAACCGGGTACTTGACAGTCCCTTGAGCACATCAGAGCTCTGTACCTGCACGACTCCCAGCCCCAGGCCCCGGTGTCTCACCATGCCTTCCAGAACCTCCACCTTCACGTGTACATGCACCTGCTTGGGCTTTGGCGGCAGAACCCGAGTCAGGGGCTGAGTGACCACCTGCACAAGGGCAGCCTGCCCTGGCTGCTGCCAAAGACTCAGACGCCCACCATGACTGTCCCACCCCTGCAGGGAGAACAGGTCCCTGCTCTGGACAGACTTCCAGAGCCCTTTCAGCAAACACATCGTCCAGGGGCGCGGTTGGCTCTGCAGCCTCCATCCCTGTGTGGTCCCCGTGGACGCCGTCCACTCCCTCCCCACCCAGGGGAGATTGACTTCCCTTCCCCTGAGCTGATTTTCATCAGGCTTCTAGGCATCTTTCTTCTCATCTTTTATGTCTTTTATGGCTTTCTGTATATTTTGCTCACAAGTGTGTGCCAATAAATTTTCCTTCTTTGATGCCATTTGGGAAGATGGAGGCCTTCACAATGCTGTGTAAGCATCACTACTGTTTACATTCTGAAACACTCATTCTATCCCCTTCCCACTTCACAGCAAAGCCTGGATTCATGGCAAGCACTCCCTGTTCCTCTCTCCCCAACCTGAAAACATTGAGTCTACTTCTCTCTGCATTTCTTCCCATCGTTTCGGGGTCCCCAATCAATGCCAATCGCTAAAATGAGAGGAAACTGGATTTTGGTCTGACTGAAGGTGAAAGTTATAGTCTCTCATTATTGTTAGAGTCTTGGCATCCCCATGAATTCTACAGTCCATGGAATTCTCTAGGCCAGAATCCTGGAGTTGGTAGCCTTTCCGTTCTCCAGGGGATTGTTTTGACTCCCCACATATTGGAAGACCAAACTGGAGAATTCTGGTTTCTGTGTCATTTGAAGGAGCCTTTGGATATCTGAATGGACTGTGTAGATCCTTTCAAGATATCATCTGCCAAATGAAGTCATCACTGCAAATGTGCTCAGAATCTCCAGGTAGGTCTTCCGACGCATCAGGCAAAAGTGAAAGGCTGAGTTCTTCTGCCGATACAAACAAACTCACAACAATAAACCATGCAGGATAAATGAAAAGATAAACCCACACCAACAAAGAGAGAAGTGTTCCTCAGAACACAATGTCAGAGAAAGTAAAGCCATCCTTGTGGCACCCACATGCTCGAGAAAATCGGTTATCAGGAAGGAAACTGAAAAAACATGTGCAGGTCCAATGACAGGCAAAGTACATGGCTAGTGTAGCTCAGAGATGGCCTGACACTTTGCATGGATACGTGGGAAAAGGGACATACATTGTAGGTGGAGGTGGCCATCATCTCAGAGTTAGGTGCTCAGTATGGTGACAACCAGCCTTCGGGACCACAAGAGGGAGTGGAGGGCCTAGCAGATCCCATAGACATCTCTCTCGCTATGTGGGAGAAGAGTGTGGCGGACCCATCAAAGTCCCAGTGGAACATCACTTGACGATCAGTGCCCAACCTGAGGGTGGATCCCACTCCACTTCTGGCACGGTGGCTCCTGTCCTCTGAGATGCTCACCTCTGGCGGTCTGAAGCTGCAGGCCTGCTGGGCGCCTTCGGAGATGAAACTCCCTTCAGCTGCTCACACAGCCAAGGGCACACAAGGATGCCTGTGGAATCTGGATCACAGATGGAAGTTCAGAGCCCTGTCAACCTGAACTTGGGATTGGTGCTGAAAGGGAGGCCGCACCCAACTCCCTTTTCACTGGACACAGCGTCCCTGAGCTAGAACTGCTGAATCCATTCTTCTGTGGAAATGCAAGCTGAAAAAAAAACCCATCTTTCCCAGAAGATATCCTAAAGAGTTTAGGAGCAACACATTTGGAAACCAGAGGGGATGACATGCATGTCCATGGAAACTTGACACCTCTCAACAAATGCACTTGAAATGATTCCTAGATATATATTCCATGCAAAACGGTTCACAAATCCAGAAGGAAACGGAGCAGAGATTAGCATGAGTTCTGTGTCTTCACACACAATACAGAAAGGCACTACACAAAGAGTAACAAGGGAACACAGTGAACTTTGTCAAATCCAAGATTTGGACTCTGGGAAAAACCGTCTGAAAAGCGCAAATGACACATCCCAGGCTGGGAGACAATGTTTGCATATACAGAGCTTAGGCAGGATTTGGCTCTTAATACACAAATGACATGAACACAAATGGGCCCGAAGGAGACACCAGAAGAAGGAAGGGACAGGGAGAGTACACCGGTACACCGGATGATGCCCAGCACTGAGGCCTGAGAAATACAGTCTAGCTGCATTCCCCGAGCCCCGTGGGACCCTGGAATAGGCCTGTTCTACCTGGAGGCTCAGAGAAATGGACAGTGAGGAAGGGGAAGAAAAATCCTTGGCATTTCTAACACTTCCAGCAAACGCTTAGAAGAAGGCAATTATCAACCCCACCGACAGTGACATTCCCTGAAAGGCAATAGCTAGGAGTCCATCTAACCCAGGACGGAAGCCCTTCTTCTCAGAGAACTACAAGAGATGGATGAAAGAAGGTGAAGCCCAACAATCCAATGGAAAATAAGCTGTGCTCACGTATCAGAGGAATTCCTCCTGGTAAGGTGATATCACTTCCCCCTCCCCACAACCCCCACCGTGGGACAATCCAGAGTTTCCACGCTATTCCTCTCAAAATACCAGCGGGTGTTCTCAGGTCATTATAACCAAAGAATTCCAGAATATCTATGGAAAAACAAAGGAGTCAAAATAGTCAATGCAATCTGCCACAAAGCCCTGAAATGTGCATAGCAGGCTGCCTGATAGCCAATTAGAGTATCACACTAGGATCATCAGGACAGCATGGTACTGGGAGGAAATCCAACACGCAGAACCAGATACATGGAATGGAATTGAGGGTCCAGAAATAAACCCAAGCATCAACGGTCAATTCCTCAATGCCAAAGGAGGGGAGGCGATAATAATGGGAACTAGAGCCTCTGCAACGAAAGGCCGTGGGAATTGCAGATGGTTCCATCTGAACAATCACATTAGCTATTGTTCTCATAACATTTCACATTTAGGGAAACACGTCAATACAATCCTGAAGTGATGAAACTCCTGGAAAGAAACAAGGGCCATTGGCTCCTTAATGTCAGGGACTTCTCAACACGTGTGTGGGAGGGGGAAGAAAATTGGGTCACTTCAAGTCAAGGAAACAGGAAACCAAAAGACACCAACTTGCTTACATCCACTGAACAGCTTTGCATCAGAAAAGCTAAGCATTTACTTATCAAAATGGTAACAATCTGAACACAAAAGAATATTTGCAAGGAGAATATCGGAGAAGCGGTTCCTTCATAAAAGAGATTGAGAACTCACACCACTAAGTCTCCCAGAACAAACCCCAGACATATCCTTTCCCCTAACACAAACTCCCACCCGAAACCTTTACCTCACTTGAAATGAAACCCTAAAGCCTAAACCTAGGTCAACAATTCCCCAGCGATCAATGCAAAGAAATACAGGAAAACAACAGAATAGGAAAAACAAGAGATCTTTTCAAGAAAATTAGAGATATCAAGGGAATATTTCATGCAAAGATGGGCTCGATAAAGGACAGAAATGTTATGGACCTAACAGAAGCAGACGATATTAAGAAGAGGTGGCAAGAATACACAGAAGAACTGTACAAAAAAGATCTTCAAGACCAAAATAATCACAATGGGGTGATCACTCACCTGGAGCCAGACATCTTGGAATGTGAAGTCAAGTGGGCCTTAGAGAGCATCACTACAAACAAAGCTAGTGGAGGTGATGGAATTCCAACTGAGCTATTTCAAATCCTAAAAGATGATGCTGTGAAAGTGCTGCACTCAATATGCCAGCAAATTTGGAAAACTCAGCAATGACCACGGGACTGGAAAAGGTCAGTCTTCATTCCAATCACAAAGAAAGACAATGCCAAAGAATGCTCAAACAACAGCACAGTTTCACTCATCTCACACACTAGTAAAGTTATGCTCAAAATTCTCCAAGCCAGGCTTCAGCAATATGTGAATCAAGAACTTCCAGATGTTCAAGCAGGTTTTAGAAAAGGCAGAGGCACCAGAGATCAAATTGCCAACATCCGCTGGATTATGGAGAAAGCAAGAGAGTTCCAGGAAAGCATCTATTTCTACTTCATTGACTATGCCAAGGCCTTTGACTGTGTGGATCACAATAAACTGTGGAACATTCTGAAAGAGATGGGAATCCCAGACCACCTGACCTGCCTCTGGAGAAACCTGTATGCAGGTCAGGAAGCAACAGTTAGAACTGGACATGGAACAACAGACTGGTTCCAAATAGGAAAAGGAGTACGTCAAGGTTGTATATTGTCACCCTGCTTATTTAACTTCTATGCAGAGTACATCATGAGGAACGCTGGGCTGGAAGAAGCACAAGCTGGAATCAAGATTGCTGGGAGAAATATCAATAACCTCAGATATGCAGATGACACCACCCTTATGGCAGAAAGTGAAGAGGAACTCAAAGGCCTATTGATGAAATTGAAAGAGGAGAGTGAAAAGGTTGTCTTGAAGCTTACCATTCAGAAAACGAAGATCATGGCATCTGGTCCCATCATTTCTTGGGAAATAGATGGAGAAACAGTCGAAACAGTGTCAGACTTTATTTTTTGGGGCTCCAAAATCACTGCAGATGCTGATTGCAGCCATGAAATTAAAAGACGCTTACTCCTTGGAAGGAAAGTTATGACCAGCCTAGATAGCATATTAAAAAGCAGAGACATTACTTTGCCAACCAAGGTCCGTCTAGTCAAGGCTATGGTTTTTCCTGTGGTCATGTATGGATGTGAGAGTTGGACTGTGAAGAAAGCTGATCGCCGAAGTATTGATGCTTTTGAACTGTGGTGCTGGAAAAGACTCTTGAGAGTCCCTTGGACTGCAGGGAGATCCAACCAGTCCATTCTCGAGGAGATCAATCCTGGGTGTTCATTGGAAGGACTTATGCTAAAGCTGAAACTCCAACACTTTGGCCACCTCATGTGACGAGTTGACTCACTGAAAAAGACTCTGATGCGGGGAGCGATTGGGGGTAGGAGGAGACGGGGACGACAGAGAATGAGGTGGCTGGGTCGCATTACCGACTCGATGGACATGAGTTTGAGTGAACTCCTTGAGTTGGTGATGGACAGGGAGGCCTGGCGTGCTGTGGTTCATGGGGTTGCTAAGAGTCGGACACGACTAAGCGACTGAACTGAACTGAACTGAACTGAAGGTCAACAATGTACATGTGTACATGCATTTTTCAGGCATGCAAGCATCCAGAGGAGAAACACAGAGAGGAAGAGACAGACTGAATTTGGAAAGGTCAAGAAAGAGAGGGAAAGAGGGAGAGAGACTGAACAATGGAGAGAGTAAATGAATCGATTTCACAGTATTTGCATGAATCTCACTTGAGTTTGGGAAAAGTAACAGTGCCAGTTCAAAATGACCCAAGATGATGAGACTCAAAAACAAGTATGCGGGGAGCCACTGTTGGGGCAGGCTCCACCACCCCTCGAGGCAGAGTTCGACATTTGAGTAGGAAGAGGAATGGTGATATCAGAGGTGGCGATGTCTGAATATTACCTTCCGGTCCTCCCAATGCTGGGGTCAAGAAATAGGCAGGAAGTGGACTTCATCTTCGAAGGTCCCAGAGCCCATCTAGGCCTGATTCTGCCCGATTCTGTGCTAGGTCAGCCCTGTGTGGAATCCGTCCATTGGGAAGTCTCAGTGTCCTAGCTCCATGTGAGAGCGGCCCAAAGTTTGAACAGGCACTGGAGCTGTTCGTAGGTTGACAGACCTAGGCAGGAAATGGGAAAATGATCCCCACTCTGCAGATGGAGAGACTGTGGAAACCCTGCGGGGCACATGGCTTGCCCAGGGCCACATCACTTCTGAGAAGAAGGAGCCTGGGCTGAAAGCAGCTGTGTCCTCAGAGCTCAGGCCCTGGCTGCACCCTGGGCTCCTCAAGGCTGTGGGTTGTGCTGTGTGGGTGTCAATTTGCTTGCACGTGTCCTGAGGGCATGGGGGAACAACCAGAAACACAGAGGTTCCCTTGGGGAACTTTGTGGAATGGACCTTGGCCACGAAAGCAGGAAATGATATCACTTCCTGGAAACAGAACGCAACAGAACTCGAAACCCGGGTTTCCAGGCCTCCCCAGCAGAGAGGAGCCCCCAGCCAGATCGCTTGCTTTCAAGATGTTCTGCTGTTTGCCCTTGCCCAGATGCCAGGGCCTCAGGCAAGCTCAGAGGCAGAGTGTGTGGGAACGCGGTCGACGCTGGCTCAGGGCCCCCATTGAGGCCTCTGATCCTTTGCCCAAAGGAACCGAAAGGTAACAGGGGAGACCCAGGCCAGGTCAGGCCACCTCTCCTGTCCCATATGGGGAAGGCTGAGGCCTTTCCTTGTGTGTGGATGGGGTTTTCTTGGGGTGTGTCTGCCTCAGGCAAGCCCAGCCGCATGTGGGTCAGGAGCCCGTGGGTCGCTTGTGTCCACACCCCAGGGGAGAGCATGCTGGGTGGCATGGGGAGCGTCCGGGCTGAGCCGTGTGCCCAGGCTGACCTCACACCCTCATGGGGGGTCTCCGTCCTACACGGTGGGTACAGAGCAGACACCCGTATCTGTTCTTTTTGGGAAGAGAAGGGCAGACGGGCAGAAACTTTAGACATCTTGTCCAGGCTCAGCTCAGAAATATTGAAGCAGGGCTGGCTGGTGGTCACTATCATTGCATAGCGTCCCACCCGAGGTGGCCCCTGAGGTGCACACCCCATCAACCTCCAAGAGGGAGGTTTCAGAGCACCACCCCCTGCCCTGGAGGCCCAGTGCAGGCTCCAGGTGAGCGTGACCACGGAGGGCTCAGGCGAACTGGCGATGAAGAGGAAGCGGGCAAGGCCTGCTGCTCAGACACCACCAAGCACACACCCGGGTACCCAGTCTCAGGCTGCCACTGAGCTCAGCACAGCCAGCTCTAAACCAGAGCGCTGAGAAGCCCTGCCTCGGAGGCAGCAGGAGGACCTGGAACCCAACACAGCAGAGCACAGAGGTGAGGCGGCTGGGGATGCTGCATGTGAGTGTGGGGAGGCGGTGCTGAGCCACACAGGGATGAGTCTTCAAGAGCTGAGGCTGGGCCTGGACCAAGGGCTGGACTCAAACCACCCATCTTGGAGACTGCAGAGAAGACACCAATGCTGGGCCTTCTTAGTGCATCTCTAGGAAGCTTTCATGCCCACTTAGGCACATGGCAAGGCTGGCCTGTGGCAAACTCTTCTTTTCCCCAAGCTCTAGCTCTGGCCGTCAAACTCATCCAGCCTCCACGAACAAGACCTGTCCCTACAGAGGTGGGAGCTCCAGGTGCAGGACCCAGGGATCCAATGAGGGGAGATCGAGACCTGAGACGTCCCCACCCAAAGACACGGGGCAAGCCGGGTACTGGCCAGCACCCTCAGCACATTGGATCTCTGTGCCTGCAGGACCCCCAGACCCAGGCCCTGATGTCCTACCCCACCTTCCAGAACCTCCACCTCCACGTGCACTTGCACCTGCTTGGGCTTTGGTGGCAGAACCCTAGTCAGGGCCTGAGTGACCACCTGGGCAGGGGCAGCCTGCCCTGGCTCCTGCCAAGGACTCAGACGCACATCATTTCTTTCCCTCCCCTGCAGGGAGAACAGGCCCCAGTTCTGGACATAGACTCAGAGCCCTTTTGGCAAATACCTGGTCCAAGGGTGCGGTTGGCTCTGCAGCCTCCATCCCTGTGCGTTCCCCATGGACGCCGTCCACTCTCTCCCCACCTAGGGGAGATTGAATTCCCTTCCCCTGAGCTGATTTTCATCAGTCTCCTAGGCATCTTTCTTCTCATCTTTTATGTTTTTTTGTGGCTTTATGTATATTTTGCTCATAAGTGTGTATCAGTAAATTTTCCTCCCTTGAAGCCATCTGGGAATATGGAGGCCTTCACAATGCTCTGTAATCATCACCACTGTCTACATTCAGACACCCTCATTCTATTCCCCCCACTTCCCAGCAAAGCCTAGATTCATGGCAAGCACTCCCCGTTCCTCTCTCCCCCTCCTGACAACATTGAGTCTACTTTTCTCTGCATTTCTTCCCATCCTTTTGAGGCCACAATCAATGCCAATCACTGAAATGAAAGGAAACTGGATTTTCCTCTGACTGAAGTTGAAAGTTGCAGTCTCTCAGTATTGTTAGAAACTTGGCATCCCCATGAATTCTACAGTCCGTGGATTTCTCTAGAGCAGAATCCTGGAGTGGGTAGCTTTTCCCTTCTGCAGGGGAGTTTCTGACTCCACACATATTGGAAGAACAAACTTTAGGATTCTCGTTTCTATGTCATTTGAAGTAGCCTTTGGGTATCTGAAAGGACAGTGTAGGTCCTTTCAAGGTGTCATCTGCCAAACGAAGCCTCTTGGCAAATGTGCTCAAAATCTCCAGGTAGGCAGTGCTGTGGTAATTGGGACTCCTCAGGCACAAGGGAAATGCTGAGTTCTGCCGGAACAAACAAACTCACAACAATAAACCAGGCAGGAGAAATGGAAAGATAAACCCACACCAACAAAGGGAGAAGTGTTCCTCAGAGCACAAAGCCAGAGAATGACCCACCATCCTTTTGGCCCCCATATCCTCGAGAAAATCAGTGATCGGGAAGGAAAGAGAAGAAACATATGCAGGTCCAATGAGAGGAAATGCACATGTCTCGTGTAGGTCAGAGATGGCCTGACACTTCGCATGGACACGCGGGGAAAAGGGAAACACAGTGCAGGTGGCAGTGGTCATCATCTCAGAGCTAGGTGCTCCAGATGGTGACAACCAACCTTCGGGACCACAAGAGGGAGCCGAGGGCCTAGCAGAGCCCATAGACATCTCTCTCGCTCTCTGAGAGAAGAGTGTGCAGGACCCAGCAAAGTCCCACAGGAGCATCTCTTGGCGATCAGTGCCCACCCTCAGGGTAGATCCCACTCCACTTCTGGCACGGTTGTTTCTGTCTGCTGAGATGCTCACCTCTGGCGGTCCGAAGCCACAGGCCTGCTGGGCGCCTGCCGAGACTAAACTCCCTTCAGCTGCTCACACAGCCAAGGCCAAACGAGGATACCTGTGGCCTGCGGCTCACAGATGGACGATCAGAACCCTGTCAACCCGACCTGCGGATCGGTGCTGAAAGGGAGGCTGCACCCGAGTCCCTTTTCACTGGAAACAGAGAAAGTCTGATTGGCTATTGTTCGTCGGGAACATCCAGAAAGTTTAATTAGCGGATGGGGCGACCTGTACGTGGAGTGCAGAATTTCATGGTTTTTCTCGAATTGCGGCTTGAAGCTTGGAGGTCTTCTCGAGTTACGACTGGAACCACTGTGACTCGCTAGTTTTGCCTCATGGAAGTCAGGTCTCCTGTCGTGTTGTAAGTGGAACTTCGTGATTCCTTTCGAGTCGTTGCAGGGCTTGAGGGCCACATTTCGACTTGAGAGGGTAAACTCAGTTTTCCTCTCCAGTGGCCCCAGGGATCTTGGGGTTGCTATGAAAGTTCCCCTGGGGAGTCACGCCTAGTCTTCTTTGAGGAGGGAACTAAGATTTACCCGCAAGTTGTAAAAGGATTATCAGGCCCACTATCTGTTTGAGCGGGAAATTTGGGCTTTTTCGAGAGTCTCAGTGGGGGATTAATTCCTCCGATCACGTTAGGAGTTGATACTCCGTGTTCCACTGGAGCTGCTGCAAACACAACACGACTCATCTCTAGTTGAGTGTGAACTCGGAGTCCTTTGACCTTGCTGCAGTATCTATTGGGTTGCCCTCGAGTGTCAATAGATGTGACAGGACTCATCAAGTGGTGTGAGTGGAAGTTGGGATTCCTCTTCATTTGAAAGTGGAATGTCCCATTATCTTCAGCTGAGGTGAGATCACAGGCCTTCTCTTAAATTGTGGTGGGGAAATTCAATTTTCTTCTCTCATCGGGATGGGTATCTCTGGGCGACCCTTAAGTTGAATCAAGGAAGTCAAGCCTCATATCGAATTTGGAAAAGGAACTCGGGACTTCTGTCTATGTGTTTCAGGAAAAAAAAGATTACCTCATCTTGCTTTGAAAGAGGAATCTCGAGGTTTTGCTCGAGTTGCTATGGGAAGTTTGGTGATCCACTCGAGTAACGACGGGAATATCAGGGAGCCTCCCGTGTTGTCTCTGGGAAGTCAGAACTCCTTTCCATTTGCAAGAGGAAACTTAGGATTCCTTGGCGTTGCTGTAAAGAAAGAGGTCTGCATCTAGGTTCGCGTCGGTTTAACTCAGCATTCCTCTCCAGTAGCAACAGAGTTCTAAGGATTGCTCTCAAATTTCACCTGGGGAGTCAGGCCTCCTCTCGTTTTCAGACTTGGAACTCCGCTTCCTTCTCGATTTGTAAAAGGGGTGTTAGGCCACAGTCGAGTTGAATTTGTACCTGGAGATTGTATTGAGAATGCTCGGGGAGTCAGGTCTCCACTCGTCTTATGAGTTGATCCTCGAGGATACATTTGAATCTGTTCAGTGGAATCAGACAATATATCGAGTGGGTGGGGACACCGGTACCTTTTCCAATTGTGTTTTGAAACCCTGTGCATATTCCCGAGTTTCAGGGTGATACTGGCCTCCTTGTACTGTGCCACGGGAATGTCCGGATTCCATTCCAGACATAGCAGTGGGATTGACTGTCATCTGGAAAAGAGAACTGGAAACAGGGCACTTTGTCAGTTGTGGCAGGAAACTCGGTGTTCTTCTTGATTGGGATGGGGTAGGTCGGTGTAATTTTTCAGTCACATAAAGGGTGTTAAGAACCTTCTGGAGTTTCCAACGGGAACGTGGGACTGCCCTTGAAAATCTGCAACGGAAATGCTCCTTATCTCGCCTTTATGGCAAAATCTTGTTGTTTCTCTCGAGTTGCGGAGGGAAGCTTCGTATCTCTCTCCAGTTGCGAAGGGAACCTAGGAAATCGCTCATGCTGCTTCAGGGAATTCAGGACTCCTGTCATCTTGGAAGGGGTACTTCAGGATTACTCTTGAGACGTGGAATGGGAATAGGGCCTCCTCTGCTGTTGAGTCGGAAAAACGTGTGCTCCTCTCCAGTGTGGACAGCTATGTTGCGTAGTTTTTGAGTCGCATAAAGGGTGTCAAGTACCCATTCGAATTTCAAGCGGGAATGTGGGATTTCTTATGAGACTCTGCAGCAGAAAAGTTCCTCATCATGCCTTGAGGGCAGAATGTTGTGGTTTTTCTTGAGTTGCGGCGGGAACCTTGGAGTCCCTCTCGAATTGGGACGGGGACCTCAGGACCCTGGAAAGTCAGGTCTACTTTCGTGTTGGAAGGGCAACTTAGAGATTCCTGTCGAGGCGTGGAATGGGAATTGGGCCTCATCTGGAGATGAGTCCGTTAATTGTGTGCTCCTCTCCTGTGGGGACGGCATAATCAGGGAGCTTTTTGTGTCGCCAAAAGGGTGTCAACTATCCATTCGAATTTAAACCGGGAATGTGGGGTTTCTCTTGAGACTCTGCAGCAGAAATATTGCTCATCTCACGTTGATGGGGAATCTTTTGATTTTTCTCGCTTTGCAGCGGGAAGCATGTGGTCTCTCTTGAGTTACTTCGGGGACCTCAGGAACTAGCTCGTGTGGCTTCAGGGAGGTCAGGTCTTCTTTTGTGTTGCAAGAGACCTTCTGGATTACTCTGGAGGCGTGGAATGAGAATAGGGCTTCATCTAAGAATGAGTCTGTAAATTATGTTCTCCTCTCCATGCGGGCAGCTTTATCATGGAACGTTTTGAGTCGCATAAAAGGTGTCAAGTACCCGTAAGAGTTTCAAGGGAAAATGTGGGGTTTCTCTTGAGATTCTGCAGCGGAAAATTTTCTCATCTCACATTGAGGGTAGAATCTTGTGGTTTTTCTCGAGTAGTGCCGGGAAACTTGGGGTCCCTCTCTAGTTGCGCCGGGGACCTCAGGAATTCGCTTTTGTTGCTTCAGCGAAGTCAGGTCTCCTTTCCTTTTGCAAGAAGAGCTTCAGGATTACTCTCGAAGCGTGGAATGGGAATAGGGCCTCATATAACATTGAGTCCGTAAATTGTGTGCTCCACAGCACTGGAGACTGCTATGTCAGGGAACTTTTTGAGTCACCTAAACGGTGACAAGTACCCATTCGAGTTTCAAGCGGGAATGTGGGATTTCTCCTGAGACTCTGCAGCAGAAAATTTCCTCATCTCACATTGATGGGGGAGTCTTGTGGCTTTTCTCGAGTTGTGGCAGGAAGCTTGGGCTTCTTCTCGAGTTGTCACGGGGACCTCAGAAAATCACTCTTGTTGCCCCAGTGAAGGAAGGTTTCCTATAATGTTGGAAGGGGAACCTCGGGATTCCTCTCCAAACGCAGCAGATGAATAGGGCCATATTTAGTGTTGATTTTGTCAACTGTGTGTTCCTCTCCAGTGGGGATATGCATCTTGGAGTTGCTCTCAACATTCACCTGGGGCTCTTCTCCTGTTCAGGCATGGAACTCCACTTTCTTCTCGATTTGTAAAAGGGGTGTTAGACCACAGTCGAGTTGAGTTTGTAACTGGAGATTGTATAGAGAATTCTCGGGGAGTCAGGTCTCCATTCTTCTTGTGAGTTGATACTCGAAGATACATTTGTATCTGTGCCGTGTTATCATAAAATATCTCTAGTGGGTGGGGACATTGGTTCCTTTTCCAATTGTGTTTTGAAACCCTGTGGATCCTCCCTAGGTTCAAGGTGGTCCTGGCCTCCTCCTAGGGTGCGATGGAAACGTCCGGATTCCATTCCAGACAAAGCAGTTGAATCGACTGTCATCTGGAAAACAAGACTGTATAACGGGGCACTTTGTCAGTTGTGGCAAGAAAATCAGTGTTCCTCTCAACTGGGGCAGGGTATGTCGATGTAATTTTTGAGTCACATAAAGGATGTAAAGTTACCTGTCATGTTGGAAGCTGGAATGTGGGGTTTCTTTTGAGAATCTGCAACAGAAATGTTCCTCATCACGCTTTGAGGGCAGAATTTTCTGGTTTTCCTCGAGTTGTGGCGGGAAGTTTCGGGTCCCTCTCGAATTGTGATGGGGAACTGAGGAACTCGCTTGTGTTTCCCCAGGAAAGCCAGGTCTCATTTCGTGTTGGAAGAGGAATTTCAGGATTCCTCTGGAGGCGTGGAATGGGAATTGGGCTTCATATAGAGATGAGTTCGTTATTGTGTGCCATTCCCCTGTGGGTTCGGCTTAATTAGGATGCTTTTTGTGTCACAGAAAGGGTGTCAAGTAGCAGTTCGAGTTTCAAGCGAGAATGTGGGATTTCTCTTGAGACTCTGCAGCAGAAAAGTTCCTCATGTCACATTGATGGGGAAATCTTGTGATTTCTCTCAAGTTGTGGTGGGAAGCTTGTAGTCTATCAGGAGTTATGACCGGGACCTCAGGAACTCGCTCATATTGCTTCAGGGAAGTCAGGTCTCCTTTCGTGTTGCTAGGAGAGCTTCGGGATTACTCTCCAGGCGTGGAATGGGAATAGGGCCTCATCTAAGAATGAGTCTGTATATTGTGTTCTCCTCTCCAGTGGGGACAGCTATGTCTGGGAAATTTTTGAGTCGCATAAAGGGTGTCAGGTACCCCTACGGGTTTCAAGCGGCATTGTGGGATTTCTCTTGAGACTCTGCAGCAGAACACTTCCTTATCTCTCATTGATGGGGAATCCTGTGGTTTATTTCGACTTATGGCGGGAAGCTCCGGGTTCATCTGGAGTTGCTACGGGGACCTCAGGAACTCTCTCGTGTTGTCCCAGGGAAGTCTGGTCTCCATTCGTGTTGGAAGGGGAACCACAGTATTCTTCCCGTGGCGCGGCAGAGGAATAGCTCCGAATCTAGCATTGTGTAGGTAAATTGTGTGCTCTTCCTGAGTGGGGCCAGTTATATCATGGAAGTTTTGAGTCGCATAAATGGTGTCAAGTCCTCCTACGAGTTTCAAGCGGGAATGTGGCATTTCTCTTGAGACATTGTAGCAGAAAATTTCCTCATCTCGCACTGATGGCCGAATCATTTGGTTTTATTTCCAGTTGCGGTGGGGAATTTGTAGTCTCTCTCGAGTTACGACGGGGATCTCAGGATATTGCTGGTGTTGTCCCTGGGAAGTAGGGTCTCCTTTCGCATTGGAACGGAACCACGGTATTCTTCCCATGGCGCAGCAGAGGAGTAGGGCCGAATCTAGCGTTGTGTAGGTAAATTGTGTGCTCTTCCTCAGTGGGGCCGGTTATGTTGGGGAAGTTTTGAGTCGCATAAAGGGTGTCAAGTACCCTTTCGAGTTTCAAGCGGGAATGTGGAATTTTAATGAGACTCTGCATTGGAAAAGATCCTCATCTCGCCTTGAGGGTTGAATCTTTTGGTTTTTCTCGAGTTGTGGCGGGAAGCTTGTGGTCCCTCTCGAGTTGCGACGGGGACCTCAGGAACTCACTCGTGGTCTTCAGGGACATCAGTTCTCCTTTTGTGTTGCAAGGACAGCTTCGGGATTACTGTCGAGGAGTGGAATGGGAACAGGGCATGACCTAAGTTTGAGTCCGGAAATTGTGTGCTCCTCCGTACTGGGGACAGCTATGTCAGGGAACGTTTTGGGTCGCATAAAGGGTGTCAAGTACCCGTAGGAGTTTCAAGCGGAAATGTGGGATATCTCTTGAGACTCTGCAGCAGAAAAGTCCCTCATCATGCCTTGAGGGCAGAATGTTGTGGTTTTTCTTGAGTTGCGGCGGGAACCTTGGAGTCCCTCTCGAATTGGGACGGGGACCTCAGGAACTCGTTCCCATGGACCCTGGAAAGTCAGGTCTCCTTTCGTGTTGGAAGGGCAACTTAGAGATTCCTGTCGAGGCGTGGAATGGGAATTGGGCCTCATCTAGAGATGAGTCCATTAATTGTGTGCTCCTCTCCTGTGGGGACGGCTTAATCAGGGAGCTTTTTGTGTCGCAGAAAGGGTGTCAACTATCCGTTCGAATTTAAACCGGGAATGTGGGGTTTCTCTTGAGACTCTGCAGCAGAAATATTCCTCATCTCACATTGATGGGGAGTCTTTTGATTTTTCTCGAGTTGCGGCACTAAGCATATGGTCTCTCTCGAGTTACGTCGGGGACCTCAGGAAATCGCTCGTGTTGCTTCAGGGAAGTCAGGTCTCCTTTAGTGTTGCAAGAGAGTTTCTGGATTAACTGGAGTCATCGAGCGAATAGGGCTTCATCGAGGAATCAGTCTGTAAATTGTGTTCTCCTCTCTGTGCAGGCAGCCATTTCATGGAAATTTTTGAGTCACATAAAGTGTGTCAAGTACCCGTAAGAGTTTCAAGCGGAAATATGGGATGTCTCTTGAGACTCTGCAGCGGAAAATTTCTCATCTTACACTTAAGGTAGAATCTTGTAGTTTTTCTCAAATTGTGGCAGGAAGCTTGGGGACCCTCTCAAGTTGCGCCGGGGACCTCAGGAAATCACTCGTGGTGCTTCAGCGAAGTCATGTCACCTTTCGTTTTGCAAGAAGAGCTTCGGGATTACTCTCGAAGCGTGGAATGGGAATAGGGCCTCATCAAATGTTGAGTCCGTAAATTGTGTGCTCCTCTCCAGTGGGGACGGCAGAGTCAGGGAACTTTTTGTGTCACAGAAAGTGTTTCAAGTACCCTTTCGAGTTTCAAGTGAGAATGTGTGGTTTCTCTTGAGACTCTGCAGGAGACATGTTCCTCATCTCGCATTGAGGAGAGAATCTTGTGGTTTTTCTCAAGTTGCAGCTGAAAGCTTGGGGTCCCTTTCGGGTTGAGACGGGGATCTCAGGAACTGGCTAGTGTAGCCCAAGGGAAGTCACGTCTCCTTTCTTCTGATAGGGGAACTTCGAGATTACTCTTTAGGCGTGGAATGGGAATAGGGCATCATCTAAAGTTGAGTCCATAAATTGTGTTCTCCTCTTACGTGGGGAGAGCTATGTCAGGGAATGTCTTGAGTCGCATAAAGGGTGTCATGTATTCATTTGAGTTTCAAGCGGGAATGTGGGATTTCTCTTGAGATTCTGCAGGGGAAATTTTCCTCATCTTGCCTTGAGTGCAGAATCTTGTGGTTTTTCTGTGGTGTGGCATGAAGCTTGGGGTCCTTCTCGAGTTGCGACGGGGCCCTCAGATATTCGCTGGTCATGCCCCAGGGAAGTCAGGTCTCCTTGCGTGTTGGAAGGGAAACTTGGGTTTATTCTGGAGGCGTAGAATGGCAAATGGAAGTCATCTAGAAATGAGTCCTTAAATTGTGTGCTCCTCTCCAGTAGGGACGGCTTAGTCAGGGAACTTTTATGGTTGCCGAAAGGGTGTCAACTACCCGTTCGAATTTCAAGCGGGAATGTGGGTTTTCCCTTGAGACTCTGCAGCAGAAAATTCCTCATCTCGCATTGCTGGGGGAATCTCGTGATTTTTATCGAGTTGCGGCGGGAAGCTTGTAGACCCTCTCGAGTTGGGACAGTGACCTCAGAACCTAGCTCTTTTTACTTCAAGGAGGTCAGGTCACTGTTCTTTTTGCAAGGGGAGCTTCGGCATTACACTCGAGGCGTAGAATGGGAATACGGCCTCATCTAAAATTGAGTCCATAAATTGTGTTCTCCTCTCCAGTGAGGACAGATATGTCAGCGAATGTCTTGAGTCGCATAAAGTGTGTCAAGTACCCATTCGAGTTTCAAGCGGAAATGTGTGATTTCTGTTTAGACTCTGCAGCAGAAATATTCTGCATCTCGCATTGAGGGGAGAATCTTGTGGTTCTTCTCGAGTTGCAGCTGAAAGCTTGGGTTCCCTTCCGGGTTAAGACGGGGATCTCAGGAAATCGCTCCTGTAGCCCCAGGGAAGTCAGGTCTCATTTCCTGTTGTAAAGGGTACTTCGGGATTTATCTCGGGGCATGGAATGTGAATTTGGACTCATCTAGAGATGAGTCTGTTAATTGTGTGCTCCTCTGCAGTGGGGACGGCTTAGTAAGGGAGCTTTTAAGGTTGCAGAAACGGTGTCAAGTACCCGTTTGAATTTAAGCGGGAATGTGGGAATTCCCTTGAGACTCTGCAGCAGAAACTTCCTCATCTCGCATTGATGGGGTAATCTCGTGGTTTTTATCGAGTTGCAGCGGGAAGCTTGTAGTCGTTCTCGAGTTGGGACAGTGATTTCAGATCCTAGCTCTTTTCACTTCAGGGATGTCAGGTCACCCATCTTGTTGCAAGGAGAGCTTCAGGATTACACTCGAGGCATAGAATGGGAATACCACCTCATCTAAAGATGAGACCATATACTGTGTTCTCCTCTCAAGTGGGGACAGCTATATCAGGGAATGTCTTGAGTCGCATAAAGGGTGTCAAGTACACGTTGTAGTTTAAAGCGGCAATGTGGGATTTCTCTTGAAACTCTGCAAGGGAAATTTTCCTCACCTCATGTTGAGTGCACAATCTTGTGGTTTTTCACGAGATGCGGCGGGAAGCTAGGGGTCCTTCTCGAGTTTCGACGGGGACCTCAGTAACTCGCTCGTGTTGCCCCAGGGAAGTCAGGTCTCATTTCGTGTTGGAAGGGAAACTTTGGGATTATTCTCGAGGCGTGGAATGGGAATTGGAAGTCATCTACAGATGAGTCCGTAAATTGTGTGCTCCTCTCCAGTAGGGACAGCTTAGTCAGGGAACTTTTATGGTTTCAGAAATGGCGAAAAGTACCCGTTCCAATTTCAATTGGGAATGTGGGATTTCCCTTGAGACTCTGCAGAAGAAAATTCCTCATCTCGCTTTGATGGGGAAATCTCGTGGTTTTATCGAGTTGTGGCGACAAACTTGTAGTCCCTCTGGAGTTGGGACAGTGGCCTCAGAACCTAGCTTTTTTTACTTCAGAGAGGTCAGGTCACTTTTCTTGTTACAAGGAGAGCCTCGGGATTTCACTCGAGGAGTAGAATGGGAATAGGGCCCCATCTAAAATTGAGTCCATAAATTGTTTTCTCCTCTCCAGTGGGGACATCTATGTCAGGGAATATATTGAGTCGCATAAAGGGTGTCAAGTACCCGTTCGCGTTTCAAGCGGGGATGTGGGATTTCACTTGAGACTCTGCAGGGGAAATTTTTCTATTCTCACCTTGAGTGCAGAATTTGTGGTTTTTCCTGAGTTGCGGCGGGAAGCTTGGGGTCCTTCTCAAGTTGCGACGGGGCCCTCACGAACTGGCTCGTGTTTTTCCAGGGACGTCAGGTCACCAATCGTGTGGAAGGGTAACCTCGGGATTCCGTTCGTGGCATGGAATGTGATTTCAGTCTCATCTTGTGTTGAGTCCGTTAATTGTGTGCTCCTCTCCACTGGGGACGGCATAGTCAGGGATGTTTTAGCGTCGCAGAAAGGGTTTCAAGTACCCTTTCGAGTTTCAAGCAGGAATGTGTGATTTCTCTTAAGACTCTGCAGCAAAAATATTCCTCATCTCGCATTATGGAAGAATCTTATGGTTTTACTCGAGTTGTGGCTGGAAGCTTGGGGTCCCTTTTGGGTTGCGACGGGGATCTCAGGAACTCGCTCGTGTAGCCCCAGGGAAGTCAGGTCTCCTTTCCTGTTGGAAAGGGTACTTCAGGATTTCTCTTGAGGCATGGAATATGAATTGAGACACATCTAGAGATGAATCCATTAATTGTGCGTTCCTCTCCAGTGTGAACTGCTTAGTAAGGGTCCTATTTATGTCACAGAAATGGTGTCAAGTACCCGTTTGAGTTTAAGTGGGAACGTGGGATTTCTTTTGAGACTCTGCAGGGGAAATTTTCCTCATCACACCGTGAGTGCAGAATCTCGTGTTTTTTCTCGAGTTGCGGCGGGAAGCATGCGTTCCTTCTCGAGTTGCAACAGGGAACTCAGGGACTTGCTCGTGTACTCGCTGGGAAGTCAGGTCTCCTTTCGTATTGGTAGGGGAACATCAGGATTTCTCTTAAGGCGTGGAAACGGAATAGGGCCTCATCTAAAGTTGAGTCCATAAATTGTGTTCTCCTCTCAAGTGGGGAAAGCAATATCAGGGAATGTCTTGAATCTCATAAAGGGTGTCAAGTACACGTTGGAGTTTAAAGGGAGAATGTGGGATTTCTCTTGAAACTCTGCAAGGGAAATTTTCCTCATCTCACGTTGAGTGCACAATCTTGTGGTTTTTCACGAGATGCGGGGGGAAACTAGGGGTCCTTCTCGAGTTTTGACGGGGACCTCAGTAACTCGCTCGTGTTGCCCCAGGGAAGTCACGTCTCATTTCGTTTTGGAAGGGAAACTTCGCGATTATTCTCGAGGCGTGGAATGGGAATTGGAAGTCATCTAGAGATGAGTCTGTAAATTGTGTGCTCCTCTCCAGTAAGGACAGCTTAGTCAGGGAAATTTTATGGTTGCAGAAAAGGTGTCAAGTACCCGTTCCAATTTCAAGCGGGAAGGTGATTTCCCTTGAGACTCTGCAGCAGAAATATTCCTCATCTCGCATTGAGGAGAGAATCTTGTGGTTTTTCTCGAGTTGCAGCTGAAAGCTTGGGGTCCCTTTCGGGTTGAGACGGGGATCTCAGGAACTCGCTCGTGTAGCCCCAGGGAAGTCAGGTCTCCTTTCCTATTGCAAAGGGTACTTCGGGATTTCTCTCGAGGCATTGAATGTGAATTGGGACACATCTAGAGATGAGTCCGTTAATTGTGTGCTCCTCTCCAGTGGGGACTGCTTAGTAAGGGTCCTATTTATGTTGCAGAAATGGTGTCAAGTACCCGTTATCGTTTCATGCGTGAATGTGGATTTCTCTTGAGACTCTGCATGGGAAATTTTCCTCCTCTCACCTTGAGTGCAGAATCTCGTGTTTTTTCTCGTTTTGTGGCGGGAAGCTTTTGGCCCTACTCGATTTCCAACAGGGACTTCAGAAACTCGCGACTGTAGTCCCTGGGAAGTCAGGTCTACTATTGTTTTCATAGGGGAACATCGAGATTACTCTCGAGGCGTGAATGAAAATAGGGATCAGAAATTTGAGTCCATAAATTGTGTTGTCCTCTGAAGTAGGGACAGCGATATCATGATTGTCTTGAGTCGCATAAAGGGTATCAGTTCCTCTTTCACGTGTCAAGCGGGAATGTGGGATTTCTCTTCAGACTCTGCAGGGGAAAATTTCCTCATCTAACCTTGAGTGCAGAATCTTGTGGTTTTTCTCACGTTGCGGCGGGAAGCTTGTGGCCCTTCTCGAGTTGTGACAGGAACCTCAGTACCTCGTTCTGTAGTCCCTGGGAAGTCAGATCTCCTTTCGTTTTGATAGGGGAATTCAGGATTGCTAGTGAGGCCTGGAAGGGAAAAGGCCTTCATTACTGTTGGGTTCATAAATTATGTTCTCCTCCTAAGTGGGGACTGCTATGTCAGGGAATGTCTTGAGTCGCATAAAGGTTGTCAAGTACCCGTTCGCATTTCAAGTGGCAATGTGAGATTTCCCTTGAGACTCTGCCTGGGAGATTTTCCTCATGTCACTTTGAGTGCAGAATCTTGTGGTTTTTCTCTTGTTGCGGCAGGAAGCTTGGGGTCCTTCTCTAGTTACGAAAGGGACCTCAAAAACACGCTCTTGTAGTCCATGGGAATTCAAGTCTCCTTTCGTTTTAGTAGGGGAACTTTGGGATTACAATCGAACCATGGAATGGGAATAGGGCCTCATCTAAAGTTGAGTCCATGAACTGTGTTCTCCTCACAAGTATGGACAGCCTTGTCAGGGAATTTCTTGAGTCGCCTAAAGTGTGTCAAGTACCCGTTCGCGTTTGTAGCGCGAATGTGGGATTTCTCTTGAGACTCTACAGGGGAAATTTTCCTCATCTCACCTTGAGTGAAGAATCTTGTGGTTTCTCTCGAGTTGAGGCGGGAAGCTTGGGTTCCTTCTGGAGTTGTGACAGGGAACACAGGATCTCGCTCGTGTAGCCCCTGGGAAATCAGGTCTCCTTTCTTTTGGAAGGGGAACATTGGGATTACTCTTGAGGCGTGGAATGGGAATAGGGCCTCATCTAAAGTTGAGTCCATAAATTGTGTTCTCCTCTCAAGTGAAGACAGCCATGTCAGGGAATGTCTTGAGTCGCATAATGGGTGTCAGGTGCCCAATCACATTTCAATCGGGAATGTGGGATTTCTCTTGTGACTGCAGGGGAAATTTTCCTCATCTCACCTTGAGTAGAGAATATTGAGGTTTTTCTCGAGTTGCGGCGGGAAGCTTGGGGTCCTTCTCGAGTTGCGACAGGGACCTCAGGAACTCGCTCGTATAGTCCCTGGGAAGTCAGGTCTCCTTTCGTTTTGGTACGGGAATATTGGGATTATTCTCGAGGCGTGAAATGGGAATAGGGCTTCATCTAAATTTGAGTCCATAAAATGTGTTCTCCTCTCAAGCAGCGACAGCTAAGTCAGGGAAATTCTTGAGTGGGATAAACGGTGTCAAGTACCGATTCGCGTTTCAAGCGGGTATGTTGGATTACTCTTGATTCTATGCATTGGAAATTTTCCTCATCTCTCCGTTACTGCCGAATGTTGTGTTTTTTCTCGAGTTGCGGCGGGCAGCTTGGGGTCTTTCTGGAGTTGAGACAGGGACCTCAGGAAGTCGATGGTGCAGGCCCTTGGAAGTCAGATCTCCTTTTCTTTTGGTAGGGGAACATCGGAATTACTCTCAAGGCGTGGAAAGGGAATAGGGCCTCATCTAAAGTTGCGTCCAAAAAGTGTGTTCTCCTCTCAAGTGGGGACAGCTATGTCAGGGAATGTCTTGAGTCGCATAAAGGGTGTCAAGTGCCCGACTGCTTTTCAATCAGGAATGTGGGATTTCTCTTGAGATGCTGCAGGCGAAATTGTCCTCACCTCATCTTGAGTAGAGAATATTGTGTTTTTCTCGAGTTTCGGTGGGAAACTTGGTGTCCTTCTCGAGTTGCGACACAGACCTCAGGAACTCGCTCGAGTGTTGCTCGGTACTCTGCTCTTCTTTCGTTTTGTTAGGGGAACATCAGGATTACTCTCGAGGCGTGGAATGAGAATAGGGCCTCATCTAAAGTTGAGTCCATAAACTGTGTTCTCCTCTCAAGTGGGGACAGGTATGTCAGGGAACATTTTGAGTCTCATAAAGGGTGTCAAAAACCCGTTCGCGTTTCAAGCGGGAATGTGGGATTTCTCTTGAGACTCTGCAGGGGAAGTTTTCCTCATCTCACCTTGAGTGCAGAATTATGTAGTTTTTCTTGAGTTGCGGCGGGAAGCTTGGAGTCTTTCTCGAGTTGCGACAGGACCTCAGGAACTCGCTCGTGTTGTCACTGGGAAATCAGTTCTCCTTTTTTTAATTAGAGGAAAATCAGGATTACTCTTGAGGCTTGGAATGGGAATAAGGCCTCATCTAGAGTGGAGTCCATAAACGCTGTTCTCCTCTCAAGTGGCAAGAGCTATGTCAGGGAAAGTCTTGAGTTGCATAAAGGGTGTCAAGTGATGATTCGCGTTTCAAGCGGGAATGTTGGATTACTCTTGAGATTCTGCATGGGAAATTTTCCTCATCACACCTTCACCGCCGAATTTTGTGATTTTTATCGAGTTGGGGCGGGAATATTGGGGTCTTTCTGAAGTTCCGACAGGGACCTCAGGAACTCGCTGGTGTAGTCGCTGGGAAGTCAGATCTCCTTTCATTTTGGTAGGGGAACATTGGGATTACACTCGAGGCGTGGAATGGGAATAGGGCCTCATCTATGCTTGAGTCCATAAATTATGTTCTCCTCTTAAGTGGGGATAGCTATGACAGGGAATGTCTTTAGTCGCATAAAGGGTGTCACGTACCCGTTCGCGTTTCAAGCAAATATGTGGGATTTCTCTTGAGACGCTGCAGGGGAAATTTTCCTCATCTCACCTTGAGTGCAGAATCTTGTGGTTTTTCTCAAGTTGCTGCGGGAAGCTTGGGTCCCTTCTCGAGTTGCGACAGGGACCTCAGTACCTCGCTCTGTAGTCCCTGGAAAGTCAGGTCTCCTTTCGTTTCGGGAGGGGAATTTGGGATTACTAGCGAGGCCTGGAAGGGGAATAGGGCTTCATTACTGTTGAGGCCATAATTTGTATTCTACTCTCAAGTACGGACAGCTATGTCAGGGAATGTCTTGAGTCGCATAAAGGGTGTCAAGTACCCATTCGCATTTCAAGCGGGAATGTGAGATTTCTCTTGAGACTCTGTAGGGGAGATTTTCCTCATGTCACCTTGAGTTTAGAATCTTTTCGTTTTTCTCTTGTTGCGGCGGAAGCTTGGGGACCTTCTCGAGTTACGAAAGGGACCTCAAAAACACGCTCTTGTAGTCCCTGTGAAGTCAAGTCTCCTTTCGTTTTGGTATGGGAACATTGGGATTATTATCCAGCCATGGAATGGGAATCGGGCCTCATCTAAATTTGAGACCATATATTGTGTTCTCTAATCAAGAGGGGAGAGCTATGTCAGGGATTTCTTCAGTCGCATAAAGGGTGTCATACACCCGTTCTTGGAGAAGGAAACGGTAACCCACTCCAGTGTTCTTGCCTGGAGAATCCCATGGACGGAGAAGCCTGGTGGGCTACAGTCCACGGGGTCGCAAAGAGTCTGACACGACTGAGCGACGGAACGGAACAGAACACCCATTCTGGTTTCAACCGGGAAATTGGGATTTCTCTTGAGACTCTGCAGAGGAAATTTTCCTCATCTCACCATGAGTGCAGAATCTTGTGGTTTTTCTCGAGTTGAGGCGGGATGCTTGGGGTCCTTCTCAAGTTGCGACAGGGACCTCAAGATCTCCCTCGTGTTGCACCTGATAATCAGGTCTCCTTTCCTTTTGGTAGGGGAACATCAGGATTACTAGCGGTGCGTGGTAGGGTAATAGGGCATCATTAAAGTTTACTCCATAAATTGTTTTCTACACTCAAGTACGTACAGCTATGTCAGAAAATGTCTTGCATCGGAAAAAGGGTGTCAAGTACCCGTTCGCCTTTCAAGCGGGAATGTGGGATTTCTCTTGAGACTCTGCAGGGGAGATTTTCCTCATCTCAAATTGAGTGCAGAATCTTGTGGTTTTTCTCAAGTTGCGGCGGGAAGCTTGGGTCCCTTCTCGCGTTGGGACAGGGACCTCAGTACCTCGCTCTGTAGTCCCTGGGAAGTCAGGTCTCCTTTCGTTTTGGTAGGGGAATTTGGGATTACTATCGAGGCCCGGAAGAGAAATAGGGCCTCATTAAAGTTGAGTTCATAAATTGTGTTCTACACTCAAGTACGCACAGCTATGTCAGGGAATGTCTTGAGTCGCATAAAGGGTGTCAAGTACCCGTTCGCATTTCAAGCGGGAATGTGAGATTTCTCTTGAGACTCTGCAGGGGAGATTTTCCTCATGCCACCTTGAGTGCAGAATCTTGTGGTATTTCTCTTGTCGTGGCGGGAAGCTTGGGGTCCTCCTCGAGTTACGAAAGGGACCTCAAAAACACGATCTTGTAGTCCATGGGAATTCAAGTCTCCTTTCGTTTTGGTAGGGGAATATCGGGATTAATATCGAGCCATGGAATGGGAATAGGCCTCATCTAAACTTGAGGCCATAAATTGTTTTCTCCTCTGAAGAGGGGACAGCTATGTCAGGGAACGTCTAGGGTTGTATAAAGGGTGTCAAGTACGAGTTCGGGTTTCAACCGGGAATTTGGGATTTCTCTTGTGACTCTGCAGGGGAACTTTTCCTCATCTCACCATGACGGCAGAATCTTCTGTTTTCTCTCACATTGTGGCAGGAAGTTTTGGGCCCTTCTCGATTTACGACAAGGACTTTAAGAACTCGCTCGTGTAGTACCTGGGAAGTCAGGTCTCCTTTCGTTTTGGTAGGGGAATATCGGGATTACTCTCAAGGCGGGGAAGGGGAATAGGGCCTCATCTAAATTTGAGTCCATAAATTGTGTTCTCCTCTCAAGTATGGACAGCCTTGTCAGGGAATTTCTTGAGTCGCCTAAAGTGTGTCAAGTACCTGTTCGCGTTTGTTGCGTGAATGTGGGATTTCTCTTGAGATTCTACAGGGGAAATTTACCTCATCTCACCTTGAGTGAAGAATCTTGTTGTTTCTCTCGAGTTGAGGCGGGAAGCTTGGGGTTCTTCTCGAGTTGTGACAGGGAACTCAGATTCTCGCTCGGGTAGCCCCTGGGAAATCAGGTCTCCTTTCTTTGGTAGGGGAACATTGGGATTACTCTCGAGGCGTTGAATGGGAATAGGGCCTCATCTAAAGTTGAGTCCATAAATTGTGTTCTCCTCTCAAATGGGGACAGCAATGTCAGGGAATGTCTTGAGTCGCATAAAGGGTGTCATGTGCCCAATCGCATTTCAATCGGGAATGTGGGATTTCTCTTGTGACTGCAGGGGAAATTTTCCTCATCTCACCTTGAGTAGAGAATATTGAGGTTTTTCTCGAGTTGCGGCGGGAAGCTTGGGGTCCTTCTCGAGTTGCGACAGGGACCTCAGGAACTCGCTCGTATAGTCTCTGGGAAGTCAGGTCTCCTTTCGTTTTGGTACGGGAACATCGGGATTATTCTCGAGGCGTGAAATGGGAATAGGGCTTCATCTAAATTTGAGTCCATAAAATGTGTTCTCCTCTCAAGTAGCGACAGCTAAGTCAGGGAAATTATTGAGTGGCATAAACGGTGTTAAGTACCAATTCGCGTTTCAAGCGGGTATGTTGGATTACTCTTGATTCTATGCATTGGAAATTTTCCTCATCTCTCCGTTACTGCCGAATGTTGTGTTTTTTCTCGAGTTGCGGCGGGCAGCTTGGGGTCTTTCTGGAGTTGAGACAGGGACCTCAGGAAGTCGATGGTGTAGGCCCTGGGAAGTCAGATCTCCTTTTCTATTGGTAGGGGAACATCGGAATTACTCTCAAAGCGTGGAAAGGGAATAGGGCTTCATCTAAAGTTGCGTCCAAAAAGTGTGTTCTCCTCTCAAGTGGGGACAGCTATGTCCGGGTATGTCTTGAGTCGCATAAAGAGTGTCAAGTGACCGCCTGCTTTTCAATCAGGAATGTGGGATTTCTCTTGAGACGCTGCAGGCGAAATTGTCCTCACCTCATCTTGAGTAGAAAATATTGTGGTTTTTCTCGAGGTTCGGTGGGAAAATTGGTGTCCTTCTCGAGTTGCGACACGGACCTCAGGAACTCGCTCGAGTGTTGCTCGGTACTCTGCTCTTCTTTCGTTTTGTTAGGGGAACATCAGGATTACTCTCGAGGCTTGGATTGGGAATAGGGCCTCATCTAAATTGGAGTCCATACACTCTGTTCTCCTCGCAAGTGGCAAGAGCTATGTCAGTGAAAGTCTTGAGTCGCATAAAGGGTGTCAAGTGATGATTCACATTTCAAGCAGGAATGTTGGATTACTCTTGAGTTTCTGCATAGGAAATTTTCCTCATCACACCTTTAGTGCCGAATCTTGTGATTTTTATCAATTTGGGGCCGGAATCTTGGAGTCTTTCTGGAGTTCCGACAGGGACCTCAGGAACTCACTGGTGTAGTCCCTGGGAAGTCAGGTCTCCTTTCATTTTGGTAGGGGAACATCGGGATTACACTCGAGGCGTGGAATGGGAATAGGGCCTCATCTATGCTTGAGTCCATAAATTATGTTCTCCTCTTAAGTGGGGATAGCTATGACAGGGAATGTCTTTAGTCGCATAAAGGGTGTCACGTACCCGTTCGCGTTTCAAGCAAATATGTGGGATGTCTCTTGTGACGCTGCAGGGGAAAATTTCCTCATCTCACCTTGAGTGCAGAATCTTGTGGTTTTTCTCAAGTTGCTGCGGGAAGCTTGGGTCCCTTCTCGAGTTGCGACAGGGACCTCAGTACCTCGCTCTGTAGTCCCTGGAAAGTCAGGTCTCCTTTCGTTTCGGGAGGGGAATTCGGGATTACTAGCGAGGCCTGGAAGGGGAATAGGGCTTCATTACTGTTGAGGCCATAATTTGTATTCTACTCTCAAGTACGGACAGCTATGTCAGGGAATGTCTTGAGTCGCATAAAGGGTGTCAAGTACCCATTCGCATTTCAAGCGGGAATGTGAGATTTCTCTTGAGACTCTGTAGGGGAGATTTTCCTCATGTCACCTTGAGTTTAGAATCTTTTCGTTTTTCTCTTGTTGCGGTGGGAAGCTTGGGGACCTTCTCGAGTTACAAAAGGGACCTCAAAATACGCACTTGTAGTCATTGGGAATTCAAGTCTCCTTTCTTTTTGGTATGGGAACATCAGGATTTTATCCAGCCACTGAATGGGAATCGGGCCTCATCTAAATTTGAGGTCATAAATTGTGTTCTCCAATCAAGAGCGGACAGCTATGACAGGGAATGTCTTCAGTCGCATAAAGGGTGTCAAGTACCTGTTCGGGTTTCAACCGGGAAATTGGGATTTCTCTTGAGACTCTGCAGGGGAAATTTTCCTCATCACACCTTTACTGCTGAATCTTGTGGTTTTTCTCGTGTTACTGTGGGAATTTTGTGGTCTATCTGGAGTTGCGACAGGGACCTCAGGAACTCGCTTGTGTAGTCCCTGGGAAGTCAGATCTCCTCTCGTTTTCGTAGGGGAATTTCGGGGTTAGTCTCAAGGCGTGGAAGGGGAATAAGGCCTCATCTAAACTTGAGACCATAAATTGTGTTCTCCTCTCAAGTATGGTAATCTTTGTCAGGGAATGTCTTGAGTCGCCTAAAGTGTGTCAAGTACCCGATCGCGTTTCTAGCGGAAATGTGGGAATTCTCTTGAGACTCTACAGGGTAAATTTTCCTCATCTCACCTTGAGTGCAGAATCTTGTGGTTTTTCTCGAGTTGCGGCAGGATGCTTGGGACCATTCTTGAGTTGCTACAGGAACCTCAATACCTCGCTCTGTAGTCCCTGGGAAGTCAGGTCTCCTTTCGTTTTGGTAGGGGAATATCGGGATTACTCTCAAGGCGTGGAGGGGAATAAGGCCTCATCTAAAGTTGAGACCATAAACTGTGTTCTCTCTCAAGTATGGCTATCTTTGTCAGGGAATGTCTTGAGTCGCCTAAAGTGTGTCAAGTATCCGATCGCATTTCTCGCGGGAATGTGGGATCTCTCTTGAGACTCTGCAGGGGAAATTTTCCTCATCAGACCTTTAGTGCAGAATCTTGTGGTTTTTCACGTGTAGTGGGAGGAAGCTTTACCCTTCTCGATTTGCGACAGGGATGTCAGGAACTCGCTAGTGTAGTCCTGGGAAGTCAGATCTCCTTTCTTTTTTGTAGGGCAATATCGGGATTACTCTCAAGGAGTGGAAGGGCAATAGGGCTTCATTAAATTTGAGTACATAAATTGTATTCTCCTCTCAAGTGGGGACAGCTGTGTCAGGGAATGTCTTGAGTGGCATAAAGGGTGTCTAGTAACTGTTCGCATTTCATCAGGGAATGTGGGATTTCTCCTGAGACTCTGCATTGGAAATTATCCCCATCTCACCTTGAGTGCAGAATCTTGTGTTTTTTCTCGAGTTGCGGCGGGTAGTTTGGGGTCCTTCTCGATTTGCGACAGGGACCTCTTGAACTCGCTCATGTAGTCCCTGTGAAGTCACGTCTCCTTTTGTTTTGGTAGGTGAACATACGGATTACTCTTGAGGCATGGAATGGGAATAGGGCCTCATCTAAAGTTGAGTACATAAATTGTGTTCTCCTCTCAAGTGGGGACAGCTATGTCAGGGAATGTCTTGAGTCGCATAAAATGTGTCCAGTACCCATTCGCGTTTCAAGAGGGAATGTGGGATTTTTCCTGAGACTCTGCATTGGAAATTTTCCCCATCTCACCTTGAGTACAAAATCTTGTGGGTTTTCTCGCGTTACGGCGGGAAGCTTGGTGTCCTTCTAGAGTTGCAACAGGTACCTCAAGAACTCGATCATGTAGTTTCTGGGAAGTCAGGTCTCCTTTCGTGTTGGTAGGGGAATATTGGTTTTACTATTGAGGCGTGGAATGGGAATAGTGCCTCATCTTTGTTGGCCCATAAATTGTGTTCTCCTTTCAATTGAGGACAGCTATGTCAGGGAATGTCTTTAGTCGCATAAAGGGTGTCAAGTACCCGCTAGCGTTTCAAGCGGAAATGTGGATTTTCTCTTGAGATTTCAGGGGGAATTTTCCTCATCTCACCTTGAGTTCAGAATCTTGTGGTTTTTCTCGAGTTGCGATGGGAAACTTGGGTTCATTTTTGAGTTCTGATAGGGATCTCAGGAACTCGCTCCTGTACTACCTTGGAAGTCAGGTTTTTCGTTTGGTAAGGGAACATCGGGATTACTCTACAGGCATAGAATGGGGATAGGGCCTCATCTCAAGTTGAGTCCATAAATTGTGTTCTCCTCTCATTTGGGGACAGTAATATAAGGGAATGACTTGAGTCACATGAAGGGTGTCAAGTACCCATTAGCGTTTCAAGCGGGAATTTGGGATTTCTCCTGACTCTGCCGGGAGAAATTTCATCATCTCACCTTGACTGCAGAATCTTGTGGGTTATCTCGAGTTGCAGCGGGAAGTTTGGGGACCTTCTCGAGTTGCGAAACAACTTCAGGAACTCGCTCGTGTAGTACCTGGGAAGTCAGGTCTCCTTTCGTTTTGGTAGGGGAATATCGGCATTACTCTCAAGGCATAGAAGGGCAATAGCGCTTCATTAATGTTGAGTCCATAAATTGTGTTCTCCTCTCATGTGGGGACAGCTATGTCAGGGAATGTCTTGAGTCACATAATGGCTGTCCAGTACCTGAGCGCGTTTCAAGCAGGAATGTGGGATTTCTCTTGAGACTCTGCAGGGGAGATTTTCCTGATCTGAACTTGAGTGCAGAATCTTGTGGTTTTTCTCCAGTTGCGGCGCAAAGCTTGAGTTCCTTTTTGAGTTGGGAAAGGGAGCTCAAGAACACGCTCATGTAGTCCCTGGTAAGTCAGGTCTCCCTTTGTTTTAGTAGGGGAACATCGGGATTTCTCTCTAAACGTGGAATGGGAATAGGGCCTCATCTAAAGTTGAGTCCATAAATTGTGCTCTCCTCTCAAGTGTGGACAGCTATGTCAGGGAATGTCTTGAGTCGCATAAAGGGTGTCAAGTATCCGTTCACATTTCAAGCTGGAATGTGGGATTTCTCTTTAGACACTGCGGGGGAAATTTTCCTCATCTCACCTTTAGTGAAAGAATCTTGTGGTTTTTCTCCAGTTGTGGCGTGAAGCTTGGTGTCCTTCTCGAGCTGCGACAGGGACCTCAGGAACTCGCTCGTGTAGTCCCTGGGAAGTCAGGTCTCCTTTCGAATTGGTAGGGAACATGGGGATACAAGAGAGGCGTGGAAGGGGAATAGGGCCTCATTAAAATTGAGTCCATCAATTGTGTTCTCCTCTCAAGTACGGACAGCTATGTCAGGGAATGTCTTGCGTCACATAAAAGGTGTCAATTACCCGTTCGTGTTTCAAGCGGGAATGTGGGATTTCTTTTGAGACTCTGCAGGGGAGATTTTCCTCATGTCACCTTGAGTGCAGAATCTTGTGGTTTCTCTCTTGTTGCGGCGGGAAGCTTGGGGCCCTTCTCGAATGTGACAGCGACCTCCGGAACTCGCTCAAGTAGTCCCTGGGAAGTCACGTCTCCTTTCTTTTTTGTAGGGGAACATCGGGAATGCTCTCGAGGCGTGGAATGAGAATAGGGCCTCATCTAAATTTGAGTCCAAAAATTGTTTTCTCCTCTCCAGTATGGACAGCTTTGTCAGGGTATGTCTTGAGTAGCATAAAGGGTGTCAAGTACCCATTTGCGGGAATGTTGGATTTCTCTTGAGACTGTGCAGGGGAAATTTTCCCCATCTCATCTTGAGTGCAGAAACTTGTGGTTTTTTTCTTGTTTCAGCGGGAAGCTTCGGTCCTTCTTCGAGTTGCGACAGGGACCTCAGGAACTCGCTCGAGTAGTCCCTGGGCAGTCAGGTCTCCTTTCGTTTTGGTAGGGGAACATCGGGATTACTCTCGGGGCATGGAAATGGAATACTGCCTCATCTAAAGTTGAATCCCTAAATTGTGTTCTCCTCTCAAATTGGGACAGCTGTGTTAGGGAATGTCTTGAGTCGCATAAAGGTTGTCAAGTACCAGTTGGCGTTTCATGCGGGAATGTGGGATTTCTCTGGAGACTCTGCAGGGGAAATTTTCCTCAACTCACCTTGAGTGCAGATATTGTGGTTTTTTCGTGTTGCGGCGGGAAGTTTGGGTCCTTCTCGAGTTGCGACCTGGACCTCAAGAACTCGATCGTGTAGTCCCGGGGAAGTCAGGACTCCTTTCGTTTTGGTAGGGGAACATCGGGATTACGCTCAAGGCGTTTAACGGGAATAGTGCCTCATCTAAAATTGATTCCATAAAATATTTTCTCCTCTCAAGTGGGGACAGCTATGTCAGGGAATGTCTTGAGTTGCATAAAGGGTGTCAAGTACCCATTTCACTTCAAGTGGGACTGTGAGATTTCTCTTGAGATTCTGCAGGTGAAATTTTCCTCATCTCAAGTTGAGTGCAAAATCTTGTGGTTTTTCTCGAGAGGCAGCGGGAAAATTGGGGTCCTTCTCGAGTTACGACATGGACATCAGGAACTCGCTCGTGTTTTCCCTGGGAAGTCAGGTGTCCTTTCGTTTTGGTAGGGGAACATCAGGATTACTCTTGAGCCGTGGAAAGGCAATAGGGCCTCATCTAAAGTTGAGTCCATAAATTGTGTTCTCTTCTCAAGTGGGGACAGCTATGTCAGGGAATGTCTTGAGTCACATAAAGGGTGTCAAGTAACCGTTCGTGTTTCAAACCTGTATGTGGCATTTCTCTTGAGATTCTGCAGGGGAAAATTTCCTCAGCTCACTTTGAATGCAGAATGTTGTGGTTTTTCTCGAGTTGCGGCGGGAAGTTTGGGGTCCTTCTCGAGTTGTTGCAGGGACCTGAGGAACTCGCTCGGGTATTCCCTGGTATATCAGGTCTTCTTTCGTTTTGGTAGGGAAACATTGGGATTACTCTCGTGGTGTGGAATGGGGATAGGGCCTCATCTAAATTTAAGTCCATAAATTGTGCTATAATCTCAAGTGGGAAGAGCTATGTCGGGGAATGTCTTGAGTCACATAAAGGGAGTCAACCCATTTGAGTTCAAGCGGGAATGTCGGAGGTCTCTTGAGATTCTGCAGGGTAAATTTTCCTCATTTCACCTTGAGTGCAGAATCTTGTGTTTTTTCTCGTTTTGCGGCGGGAAGCTTGGTGTCCTTCTCGAGTTACTACAGGGGCCTCAAGAACTCGCTTGTGTGTCCATAGGAAGTCAGGTCTCCTTTCGTTTTGGTAGGGGAACATCGAGATGACTCTCGAGGCATGGAATGGGAATACGGGCCCATTTAATGTTGAGTCCATAAATTGTGTTCTCCTCTCAAGTGCGTACAACTATGTCAGGGAATGTCTTGAGCAGCATAAAGGGTGTCAATTACCCTTTCGCATTTCAAGCGGGCATATGGGATTTCTCTTGAGACTCTGCAGGGAACATTTTCCTCATCTCACCTTCAAGGCAGAATCTTGTGTTTCTTTCTCGAGTTGTGGCGGGTAGCTTGGGGTCCTTCTCAATTTACGACAGGGACCTCTGGAACTCGCTTGTGTAGTCCCTGTGAAGTCAGGTCTCCTTTCGTTTTGTTAGGGGAACATACGCATTACTCTTGAGGCGTGGAATGGGAATAGGGCCTCATCTAAAGTTGAGTCCATAATTGTGTTCTCCTCTCATGTGGGGACAGCTATTTCAGGGAATGTCTTGAGTGGCATAAAGGGTGTCCAGCACCCGTTCGCATTTCAACAGGGAATGTGGGATTTCTCCTGAGACTCTGCATTGGAAATTTCCCCCATCTCACCTTGAGTGCAGAATCTTGTGGTTTTTCTCTAGTGGCAGTGGGAAGCTTGGTGTCCTTCTAGAGTTGTGACAGGGACCACAAGAACTCGATCGTGTAGTTTCTGGGAAGTCAGGTCTCTTTCGTTTCGGTAGCAGAACATTCGTATTACTCTCAAGGCGTGGAATGGGAATAGGGCCTCATCTATGTTGAGCCCATAAATTGTGTTCTCCTTTCAAATGGGGACAGTTATGTCAGAGAATATCTTGAGTAGCATAAAGGGTGTCAAATACTCGTTTGCGTTTCAAAAGGAAATGTGGGATTTCTCCTGAGACTCTGCATTGGAAATTTTCCTCATCTCACCTGAGTGCAGAATCGTGTGGTTTTTCTCGAGTTGCTTTGGGAATCTTGGGGTCCTCCTCGATTTGCGACAGGGACCTCAGGAACTCGCTCGTGGAGTCCCAGGGAAGTCAGGTCTTCTTTAGTTTCCGTAGGGGAACATTGGGATTACTAGCGATGCGTGGTAGGGAAATAGGGCCTCATTAATGTTGAGTGCATAAATTGTTTTCTACTCTCAAATACGGACAGCTATGTCAGGGAATGTCTTGAGTCGCATAAAGGGTGTCAAGGACCCGTTCGCGTTTCAAAAGGAAATGTAGGATTTCTCTTGAAACTCTGCAGGGGAGATTTTCCTCATCTCACCTTGAGTGCAGAATCTTGTGGGTTTTTTTCATGTTGTGGCGAGAAGCTTTTGGCCCTTCTCAATTTGCGACAGGGACTTCAGAAACTCGCTAGTGTCGTCCCTGGGAAGTCAGGTCTACTTTCATTTTGGTAGGGGAACACCGGGATTACACTTGAGGCGTGGAATGGAAATAGGTCTCTTCTCAATTTGAGTGCATAAATTGTGTCCTCCTCTCAAGTAGGGACAGCGATGTCAGGGATTGTCTTTAGTCGCATAAAGGGTGTCAATTCCCCTTTTCCGTGTCAAGCAGGAATGTTGGATTTCACTTAGATTCTACATGGGAAATTTTCCTCATGTCAACTTGAGTGCAGAATCTTGTGGTTTTTCTAGTGTTGTGGCGGGAAGCTTTTGGCCCTTCTCGATCTGTGACAGGGACTTCAGAAACTCTTTGTGTAGTCCCTGGGATGTCAGGTCCCCTTTCGCTTTGGTAGGGGAACATCGGGATTACTCTCAAGGGGTGAATGGGAATAGGGCTCATCTAAATTTGAGTCCATAAATTGTGTTCTATTCTGAAGTAGGGACAGCGATGTCAAGGGTTCTCTTGAGCCGCATAAAGGGTGTCAATTCCCCTTTCCCGTGTCAAGCGAGAATGTGGGATTTCTCTTGAGACTCTTCAGGGGAAATTTTCCTCATCTCACCTTGAAAGCAGAATCTTGTGGTTTTTCTCGAGTGGCGACAGGGACCTCAGTACCTCGCTCTGAAGTCCCTGGGAAGTCAGGTCTCCTTTCGTTTTGGGAGTGGAATTCGGGATTGCCAGTGAGGCCTGGAAGGGGAATAGGGTCTCATTAAATTTGAGTCCATAAATTGTGTTCTACTCTCAAGTACGGACAGTTTTGTCAGGGAATGTCTTGAGTCGCATAAAGGGTGTCAAGGACCCGTTCGCATTTCAAGTGGGAATGTGAGATTTCTCTTGAGACTCTGCGAGGGAGATTTTCCTCATGTCACCTTGAGTGCAGAACCTTGTGGTTTTTCTTCTGTTGCTGCGACAAACTTGGTGCCCTTCCCGATTTGCAACAGGGACCCCAGGAACTCGCTCGTGTAGTCCGTGGAATCAGGTCTCCTTTCGTTTTTGTAGGGGAACATCGGGATTAATCTCATGGTGTGTAATGGGAATAAGGCCTCATCTAAAGTTGAGTACATAAATTGTGTTCTCCTCTCAAGTAGGGAAGCTATGTCGGGGAATCTCTTGAGTCGCATAAATGGAGTCAAGTACACATTCAAGTTTCAAGCGGATATATGCGGTTTCATTTGAGACTCTGCAGGGTTAAATTTCCTCATTTCACCTCGAGTGCAGAATCGTGTGAAGTCTCTAGAGTTGTGGCTGGAAGCTTGGGGTCCTTCTCGAGTTACGAAAGGGACCTCAAGTACACCCTCTTGTAGTCCCTGGGAAGTCAAGTCTCCTTTCATTTTGGTAGGGGAACATCGGGATTACTATCGAGCAGTGGAATGGGAATAGGGCCTCATCTAAAGTTGAGGCCATAAATTGTGTTCTCCTCTCAAGTAGGGATAGCTATGTCAGGGAATGTCTTGAGACGCATAAAGGGTATCAAATACCTGTTCCCATGTCAAGCGGGAATGAGGGATTTCCTTGAGACTCTGCAGGTGAAATATTCCTCATCTCACCTTGAGTGCAGAATCGTGTGGTTTTTCACGTGTTGCGGCGGGAATCTTGGGGCCCTTCTCGATTTGCCACAAGAACTTCAGGAACTCGCTCTTGTAGTCCCTGGGAAGGCAGGTCTCCTTTCGTTTTGATAGGGGAACATCGGGATTTCGCTCGAGGCGTGGAATGGGAATAGGGCCTCATCTAAAGTTGAGTCCATAAACTGTCTTCTCCACTCCAGAGGGGACAGCTATATCAGGGAAAGTCTTGAGTCGAATAAAAGGTGTCAAGTACCATTCGCATTTCAACTGGTAATGTGCGATTTCTCTTGAGACTCTGCAGGGGAAATTGTCCTCTTTTAACTTGAGTGCAGAATCTTGTAGTTTTTCACGTGTTGTGGCAGGAAGTTTGGGCCCTCCTTGATTTGCGACTGGGACGTCAGGAACTCGCTAGTGTAGTCCCTGGGAAGTCAGATCTCCTTTCGTTTTTGTAGGGAAATATCGGCATTACTCTCAAGGCGCGGAAGGGCAATAGCGCTTCATTAATGTTGAGTCCATAAATTGTCTTCTCCTCTCATGTGGGGACAGCTATGTCAGGGAATGTCTTGAGTCGCATAAAGGGTGTCCAGTACCTGAGCGCATTTCAAGCAGGAATGTAGGATTTCTCTTGAGACTCTGCAGGGGAGATTTTCCTGATCTCAACTTGAATGCAGAATCTTGTGGTTTTTCTCCAGTTGCGGCGCAAAGCTTGAGTTCCTTTTTGAGTTGGGAAAGGGAGCTCAAGAACACGCTTGTGTAGTCCCTGTTAAGTCAGGTCTCCTTTTGTTTTGGTAGGGGAATATCGGGATTACTCTCGAAACGTGGAATGGGAATAGGGACTCATCTAAAGTGCCGTCCATCAATTGTGTTCTCGTCTCAAGTACGGACAGCTATGTCAGGGAATGTCTTGCGTCGCATAAAAGGTGTCAATTACCCGTTCGTGTTTCAAGCGGCAATGTGGGATTTCTCTTGAGACTCTTCAGGGGAAATTTTCCTCATCTCACCTTGAACGCAGAATCTTGTGGTTTTTCTCGAGTGGCGACAGGGTCCTCAGTACCTCGCTCTGAAGTCCCTGGGAAGTCAGATCTCCTTTCGTTTTTGTAGGGGAATATCAGAATTACTCTCAAGGCGTGGAGGGGAATAGGGCTTCATTAAAGTTGAGGCCATAAATTGTGTTCTCCTCCAAAGTGGGGACAGCTATGTCAGGGAATGTCTTGAGCAGCATAAAGGGTGTCAAATACCCTTTTGCGTTTCAAGCAGGAATATGGGATTTCTCTTGAGACTCTGAAGGGAACATTTTCCTAATCTCACCTTTAAGGCAGAATCTTGTGTTTTTTCTCTTGTTGGGGTCGGTACCTTGAGGTCCTTCTTGATTTGGGACTGGGTCCTCTGGAACTCCCTCGTGTAGTCCCTGGGAAGGCACATCTCCTTTCGTTTTGGTAGGGTAACATCGGGATTTCTCTTGAGGCGTGGAATGGAAATCGGGCCTCATCTAAAGTTGAGTCCATAAATTATCTTCTCCTCTCAAGTGGGGACAGCTATGTCAGGAAATGTCTTGAGTCACATAAAGGGTGTCAAATACCCGTTCTCGTTTCAAGCGGTAATGTGGGATTTCTCTTGAGACTCTGCAGGGGAAATTTTCATCATCTCACCTTGAGTGCACAATCTTGCAATTTTTCTCGAGTTTTGGCGGGAAGCTAGAAATCCTTCTCGAGTTGCGACAGGGACTTCAGGAACTCGCTCGTGGAGTCCCTGGGATGTCAGGTCTCCTTTCATTTTGGTAGGGGAACATCGGGAATACTCTCGAGTCGTGGAATGGGAATAGGGCCTCATCTCAAATTGAGTCGATAAATTGTGTTCTCCTCTCATTTGGGGACACCTATATCAGGGAATGACTTGAGTCGCATAAAGGGTGTCAAGTACCCATTATCCTTTCAAGCGTGAATTTGGGATTTCTCTTGACTCTGCTGGGGGAAATTTCATCATCTCAACTTGAGTGCAGGATCTTGCGGGTTATCTCGAGTTTCAGCGGGAAGCTTGGGGTCCTTCTCGAGTTGCGAAACAGACCGCAGGAGATTGCTCATGTAGTCCCTGGGAAGTCATGTCTCCTTTCGTTTAGGTAGGGGAACCTCGGGATTTCTCTCAATGCATGGAATGGGAATAGGGCCTCGTCTAATGTTGAGTCCATAAATTGTGTTTTCCTCTCAAGTGGGAACAGCTATGTCATGGAATGTCTTTAGTCTCAAAAAATGGTGTCAAGTACATATTCACGTTTCAGGCGGGGATATGGGATTTCTCTTGAGAGTCTACAGGGGGAATTTTCCTCATCTCACCTTGAGTGCAGAATCTTGTGGTTTTTCTCGATTTGCGGCGGGAAGCTTAGGGTCCTACTCGAGTTGCGCCAGGGACCTCAGGAACTCGCTGGTGTAGTACCTGGGAAGTCAGTTCGCCTCTCCTTTTGGTAGGGGAACATCGGGATTACACTCGAGGCGTGGATTGGGAATACGGCCTCAACTCAAGTTGAGTGCATAAATTGTGTTTTCCTCTCAAGTGTGGACAGCTATGTCAGGGAATGTCTTGAGTTGCATAAAGGGTGTCAAGTACCCGTTCGCGTTTCAACCGGGAATGTGCGATTTATCTTTAGACTTTGCAGGGGAAATTTTCCTCTTCTCACCTTTAAGGCAGAATCTTGTCTTTTTTTCTCGAGTTGCGGCGGGTAGCTTGGGGTCCTTCTCAATTTGCGACAGGGACCTCTGGAACTCACTCGTGGAGTCCCAGGGAAGTCAGGTCTCCTTTCGTTTTGGTAGGGGAACATTGGAATTACTCTCGAGGTGTGGAATGGGCATAGGGCCTCATCTATTTTGAGTCCATAAATTTCGTTATCTTTTCAAGTGGGGACAGCTATGTCAGGGAATGTCTTGAGTTGCATAAAGGGTGTCAAATACCCATTCGCGTTTCAAAAGGGAATGTGGGATTTCTCCTGAGACTCTGCATTTGAAATTTTCCTCATCTCACCTTGAGTGCAGAATCTTGTGGTTTTTCTCGTGTTTGCTTGGTAAGCTAGGCGTCCTTCTCGAGTTGCGACAGGGATCTCAGTAAATCGTTCCTGTAGTCCCTGGGAATCAGGTCTCGTTTCGTTTTGGTAGGGGAACATCGGGATTACTCTCGAGGCGTGGAATGGGAATAGGGCCTCATCTAAAGATGAGTCAGTAAATTGTGGTGTCCTCTGAAATTGGGACAGCTATGTCAAGGAATGTCTTGAGACGCATAAAGGGTGTCAATTACTTGTTGGCGTTTCAAGCGGGAATGTTGGATATCTCTGGACTCTGCCAGGGGAATTTTCCTCATCTCACCTTGAGTTCAGAATCTTTGGTTTTTCTCCGAGCTGTGGCAGGAAGCTTGGGGTCTTTCTCGAGTCGTGACACAGACCTCAGGAACTCACTCTTGTAGACCCTGGGATTTCAGGTCCCCTTTCCTTATGGTAGTGGAACATCGGGATTACTCTCGAGGTGTGGAATGGGAATAATGCCTCATGTAAAGTTGAGTCCATGAATTGTGTTTTCCTCTCAAGTGGGGACAGCAATGTCAGAGAATGTCTTGAGTCGCTTAAAGGGTATCAAGAAACTTTTCGCGTTTCAAGCGGGAATGTGGGATTTCTCTGGATAATCTGCAGGGGAAATTTTCCACATCTCACCTTGAGTGCATAATATTGTGGTTTCTCTAGAGTTTAGGCGGGAAGCTAGGGGTCCTTCTCAAGTTGCTACAGGGACCTCAGGAACTCGCTGGTGTATTCCCTGGAAAGTCATGACTCATTTCGTTTTGGGAGGGGAACATCGGTATTACTAACGAGGTGAGGATTGCGAATCGGGCATCATCTAACGTTTGTCCATAAATTTTGTTCTCCTCTCAAGTGAGGACAGCTATCAGGGAATGTCTTGAGTCGCATAAAGAGTGTCAAGTACCCGTTCAAGTTTCAAGCAGAAATGTTTGATTTCTCTTGAGATTCAAAGGGGAAATTTTTCTCATCTCACTTTGAATGCAGGATCTTGTGGTTCTTCTCGAGTTGCGGCGGGAAGATTGGGGTCCTTCTCGAGTTGCGACAGGGACCTCAGGAACTCGCTCCTGTAGTCCCTGGGACGTAATGTCTCCTTTCGTTTGGTAGGGGAACATCGGGATTACTCTTGAGGCATGAAATGGGAATAGGTCCTCATCTAAAGTTCAGTCCATAAATTGTGTTCTCCTCTCAATTGGGGGCAGCTATGTCAGGGAATGTCTTGAATTGCATAAAGGGTGTCAAGTGTCCATTCGAATTTCAAGCACGAATATAGGATTTCCCTTGAGACTCTGCAGGGGAAATTTTCCTCATCTTGCTTTGAGTACAGAATCGTGTGTTTTTTCTCGAGTTGCGGCTGGAAGCTTGGGGTCCTTCTCGAGTTGCAACGGGGAACTCAGTTACTTCCTGGTCATGCCCCAGGGAAGTCAGGTCTCCTTGTGTTTTGGAAGGGAATTCTCGGGATCATTCTCGAGGCGTGGAATGGCAATTGGACGTCATCTAGAGATGAGTCCATAAATTGTGTGCTCCTCTCCAGCAGGGACGGCTTAGTCAAAGAACTTTTATGGTTTCAGAAAGGGTGTCAAGGTCCTGTTCGAATTTCAAGCGGTAATGCGGGTTTTCCCTTGAGACTGCAGCAGAAAATTCCTCATCTCGCATTGATTTGGGAATCTCATGGTTTTTATCGAGTTGCTGCGGGAAGCTTGTAGTCCCTCTCAAGTTGACACAGTGACCTCAGAACCTAGCTCCTTTTACTTCAGGGAGGTCAGGTCACTTTTCTTTTTGCAAGGAGATCTTCGGGATTACACTCAATTAGTGGAATGGGAATACAGCCTCATCTAAAATTGAGTCCAAAAATAAAAAAAAATAAAATAATAATAATAAAATTGAGTCCATTAATTGTGTTCTTCTCTCAAGTGGGGACAGCTATGTCAAGGCATGTCTTGGGTCGCATACAGTGTGTCAAGTCTTGGTTCGAGTTTCAAGCGGGAATGTGGGATTTCTCTTGAGACTCAGAATGGGAAAATTTTCCTCATCACACCTTGAGTGCACAATCTTGTGGTTTGTTTCGAGTTGCGGCGCAAAGCTTATGGTCCTTCTCAAGTTGCGACGGGGACTCAGAAACTCGCCGGTGTTATCCCAGGGAGGGCAGGTCTCCCATCGTGTTGGAAGGGGAACCTCGGGATTCCAATCACGACATGGAACGTGATTTGCTTTTCATTTTGTGTTGAGTGCGATAATTGTGTGCTCCTCTTCAGTGGGGACGGCTTAGTCTGGGTTCTTCTTTTGTTTCAGAAAGGGTTTCAATACCCTATCGAATTTCAAGCAGGAATGTGTGATTTCCCTTGAGACTCTGCAGCAGAAATGTTCATCATCTCGCATTGACGGGAGAATCTTGTGGTTTTTCTCATGTTGCGGTTTGAAGCTTGGGGTCCCTTTCAGGTTGTAACGGTGATATCAGGAACTCGATATGTAGTCCCTGGGAAGTCAGGTATCCTTTGGTTTTGGTAGGGGATTTCAGGATTACTCTCGAGGCATGGAATGGGAATACGGCCTCATCTAAAGTTGAGTCCATAAATTTTTCTCCTCTCATGTGGCGACAGCTATGTCAGGGAATGTCTTGAGTCACATAAAGGGTGTCATGGACACTTTCAAGTTTCAAGCGGGAATGTGCGATTTCTCTTGGGACTCTCCATGTGAAATCTTCCTCAGCTCACCTTGAGTGCAGAATCTTATGTTTTTTCTCGAGTTGCTTCGGGATGCTTTGGCTTCTTCTTGAATGCGACGGTACGTCAGGAATTCGTTCATGTTGCCCCGTGGACGTCCGGTCTCCAATTTTGTTGGAAGAGGAACCTCGGGATTCCACTCGTGACGTGGAATGTAATTTGGGCATCATCTTTTGTTGAGTCCGTTAATTGTGTGTTCCTCTCCAGTGGGGACGGATTAGTCAGGGATCTATTTTGTGTCAAAGAAAGAGTTTAAAGTACCCTTTGAGTTTCAAGCGGGAATATATGATTTCTCTTGAGACTCTGCAGCAGAAATATTCCTCATCTCGCATTGAGGGGAGAATCTTCTGGTTTTTCTCGAGTTACGGCTGGATGCTTGGGGTCCCTTTTGGGTTGCGATGGAGATCTCAGGAAAGCGCTCGTGTTGCCCCAGGGAAGTCAGGTCTCATTTGCTGTTGGAAAGGGTACTTTCGGATTTCACTCAAGGCGTCGAATGTGATTTGGGCCTCATCTAATGATGAGTCTGTTAATTGTGTGCTACTCTCCAGTGGGTACGGCTTAGTAAGTGTCCTTTTTGTGTCGCAGGAATAATGTCAAGTGCCCGTTAGAGTTTAAAAGGGTATGTGGGATTTCTCTTGAGATTCTGCAGGGAAAATTTTCCTCATCTCACCTTGAGTGCAGAATCTTGTGTTTTTTCTCGAGTTGAGAAGGAAGCCTGGGGTCCTTTTCGACTTACAACAGGCACCCAAGGAACACACTCGTGTTATCCCTGGGAAGTCAGGTCTCCTTGCCTCTGGTAGGGGAACTTTGGGATTACTCTGGAGACGTGGAATGGGAATAGGGCCTCATCTAAAGTTGAGTCCAGAAACTGTGTTCTCCTCTCAAGTGGGGACAGCTATGTCAGGGAATGTCTTGAGTCGCATAAAGGGTGTCAAGTATCCGTTCGAGTTTCAAGAGGGAATGTGGGATTTCTCTTGAGATTCTATTTGGGAAATTTTCCTCATCTTGCCTTGAGTGCAGAATCTTGTGGTTTTTCTCTAGTTGCGGCGGGAAGCTTTGGGTCCTTCTCAAGTTGCGATGGGGACCGCAGTTACTCACTGGACCTGCCCCAGGGAAATCAGGTCTTCTTAGGTGTTGAAAGGGAAACTTCGGGATTATTCTCCAGGCGTGGAATGGCAAATGGAAGTCATCTAGAAATGAGTTCTTAAATTGTGTGCTCCTCTCCAGTAGGGACGGCTTAGTCAGGGAACTTTTATGGGTGCAGAAAGGGTGTCAAGTACCCGTTCGAATTTCAAGCAGTAATGTGGGTTTTCCCTTGAGACTCTGCAGCAGAATATTCCTCATCTTGCATTGATGTGGGAATCTCGTGGTTTTTATCAAGTTAATGTAGGAAGCTTGTAGTCCATCTCAAGTTGAGACAGTGCCCTCAGAACCTAGCTCTGTTTACTTCAGGGATGTCAGGTCACTTTTCTTTTTGCAAGGAGAGCTTCGGGATTACACTCGAAGTCTAGAATGGGAATACGACCTCATCTAAAATTGAGTTCATAAATTGTGTTCTTCTCTCCAGTGGGGACAGCTATGTCAAGGAATGTCTTGGGTCGCATATAGTGTGTCAAGTCCTGGTTCGAGTTTCAAGCGGGAATGTGGGATTTCTCTTGAGACTCAGAATGGGAAAATTTTCCTCATCACACCTTGAGTGCACAATCTTGTGGTTTGTCTCGAGTTGCGTCGGAAGCTTGGGGTCCTCTTCGACTTACAACGGGCACCTAAGGGACACGCTCGTGTTGTCCCTGGGAAGTCAGGTCTCCTTTCCTCTGGTAGGGGACTTCGGGATTACTCTTGAAGCATGGAATGGGAAAAAGGCCTCAGCTAAAGTTGAGTCCAGAAATTGTGTTCTCCTCTCAAGTGGGGAAAGCTATGTCAGGGAACGTCTTGAGTCGCCTAAAGGGTGTCAAGTATCCGTTCAAATTTCAAGCGCGAATGTAGGATTTCTCTTGAGACTCTGCAGGGGAAATTTTCCTCATCTCACCCTGAGTGAAGAATCTTGTGGTTATTCTCGAGTTGCAGCGGGAAGCTTGGGGTCCTTCTCGAGGTGCGATGGGGACCTCAATTACTCGCTGGTCATGCCCCAGGGAAGTCATGTCTCCTTGAGTTTTGGAAGGGAAACCTCGGGATTATTCTCGAGGCGTTGAATGGGAATACAGCCTCATCTAAAATTGAGTCCATTAATTGTGTTCTTCTCTCCAGTGGGGACAGCTATGTCAAGGTATGTTTTGGGTCTCATATAGTGTGTCAAGTCCTGGTTTGAGTTTCAAGCGGGAATGTGGGATTTCTCTTCAGACTCAGCATGGGAAAATTTTCCTCATCACACCTTGAGTACACAATCTTGTGGTTTGTCTCGAGTTGCGGCGGGAAGCTTGGGGTCCTTCTCGAGTTGCAACGGGGAACGCAGAAACTCGCTCGTGTTATCCCAGGGATGGCAGGCCTCCAATCGTGTTGTAAGGGGAACCTCGGGATTCCAATCGTGGCGTGGAATGTGATTTGCTTCTCATTTTGTGTTGAGTCCGATAATTGTGTGCTCCTCTCCAGTGGGGACGGCTTAATCCGGGATCTTTTTGTGTTTCAGAAAGGGATTCAAGTAGCCTCTCGAGTTTCAAGCAGGAATGTGTGATTTCTCTTGAGACTCTGCAGTAGAAAGGTTCCTCCTCTCGCATTGAGGGGAGAATCTTGTGGTTTTTCTCGTGTTGTGGCTTGAAGCTTGGAGTCCCTTTCAGGTTGTGACGGTGATATCAGGAACTCGCTCTTGTAGTCCCTGGGAAGTCAGGTCTCCTTTAGTTTTGGTAGGGGATTTCGGGATTACTCTCGAGGCATGGAATGGGAATACGGCCTCATCTAAAGTTCAGTCCATAAATTTTGTTCTCCTCTCATGTGGCGACAGCTATGTCAGGGAATGTCTTGAGTCACATAAAGGGTGTCATGGACCCTTTCGAGTTTCAAGCGGGAATGTGGGATTTCTCTTGGGACTCTCCATGGGAAATTTTCCTCAGCTCACCTTGAATGCAGAATCTTGTGGTTGTTCTCGAGTTGTGGTGGGATGCTTTGGCTCCTTCTGGATTGTGACAATATCTCAGGAATTCGCTCATGTTGCCCCAGGGACATTTGGTCTCCAATCGTGTTGGAAGCGGAACCTTGGGATACCGCTCGTGGCATGGAATGTGACTTGGGCATCATCTTGTGTTGTGTCCGTTAATTGTGTGTTCCTCTCCAGTGGGGTCGGATTAGTCAGGGATCTTTTTGTGTCAAAGAAATGGTTTAAAGTACCCTTTCGAGTTTCAAGGGTAAATGTGTGATTTCTCTTGAGACTCTGCCTTAGAAATATTTCTCATCTCGCATGGAGGGGAGATTCTTGTGGTTTTTCTTGAGTTGCGGCTGGATCCTTGGGGTCCCTTTCAGGTTGCGACAGGGATCTCAGGAAATCGCTCGTGTTGCCCCAGGGGAGTCAGGTCTTCTTTCCAGTTGGAAAGGGTACTTCGGGATTTCACTCTAGGCATCGAATGTGAATTGAGCCTCATCCAGAGATGAGTCTGTTAAATGTTTGCTCCTCTCCAGTGCGGACGGCTTAGTAAGGGTCCTTTTTGTGTCACAGAAATAGTGTCAAGTGCCCGTTCGAGTTTAAAAGGGTATGTGGGATTTCTCTTGAGACTCTGCAGGGAAATTTTTCCTCATCTCACCTTGAGTGAAGAATCTTGTGGTTTTTCTCGAGTTGCGGCAGAAACTTGGGGTCCTTTTCGACTTACAACGTGCACCCCAGTGACACGCTTGTGTTGTCCCTGGGAATCAGGTCTCCTTTCCTCTGGTAGGGGAACTTCGGGATTACTCTTGAGGCGTGGAATGAGAATAGGGCCTTATCTAAATTTGAGTCCATAAGTTGTGTTCTCCTCTCAAGTGGGGACAGGTATGTCAGGAAATGTCTTGAGTCGCATAAAGGGTGTCAAGTATCCATTCGGGTTTCAAGTAAGGAATGTGTGATTTCACTTGAGACTCTGCAGCAGAAATGTTCCTCAACTCGCATTGAAGCGAGAATCTTGTGGTTTTTCTCAAGTTACAGCTTGAAGCTTGGCGTCCATTTCCGTTTTTGACGGTGATATCAGGAACTCGCTCATGTAGTCCCTGGGAAGTCAGGTCTCCTTTCCTTTTTTAGGGGATCTTAGGTACTACTCTCGAGGCATGGAATGGGAATACGGCCTCATCTAAAGTTGAGTCCATAAAGTGTGTTCTCCTTTCAAATCGGGACGGCTGTGTGAGGGAAATTTATGAGTCACATAAAGGTTGTGAATTACTCTTTTGCCTTTCAAGAGAGAATGTGGTATTTCTCTTGAGATTCTGCAGTTCAAAAATTCCTCATCTTGCATTGAGGAGGTAATTTTGTGTAGTTTCTCAAGAGGCGGCGGAATGCTGGGGGTACTTCTCGAGTTGCGACGGGGACCTCAGGAACTCGCTCAGTTTTCTTCAGGGAAGGCAGGTCCCCTTTTGAGTTGAAAGGGGTCTTCCGGTTTACTCTCGAGCCTATAAGTGGGAATAGGGCCTCATCCCGTATTGAGTCCATAAAGTGTGAACTCCTCTCCAATGGGGACTGAGGTTAGTGAAATATCTGAGTCGCATAAAGGGTGTCAAGTACTCTTTGTCTTTCAAGAGGGAATGTGGTATTTCTCTTGAGATTCTGCAGCGCAAAATTTCCTCATCTCGCATTGAGGGGAAAATTTTCTGGTGTATCTCAAGCTACGACGGGAACCTGGGGGTAATTCTCGAGTTGCAATCGGGATCTCAGGAACTCGCTCGGGTTGCTTCAAGGAAGGTATGTCCCCTATTGTGTTGGAAGTGGAACTTCCTGTTTACTCTCGAGCTGTTAAATGAGAATAGGGGCTTATCGCGAATTGAGTCCATAAAGTGTGTTCTCCTCTCCAATGGGGACTGATGTTATTGAAATTTCTGAGTTTCATAAAGGGTGTCAAGTACCTTTTGCCTTTCAAGAGGGAATGTGGTATTTTTCTTGAGATTCTGCAGCGCAAAATTTCCTCATCTCGCATTGAGGGGATAATTTTGTGGTGTTTCACGAGTTGCGGCGGGAAGCTGGGGGTACTTCTCGAGTTGCGACGGGGACGTCAAAAATTCACTCTGGTTGCTTCAGGGAATTCAGGTCCCCTTTGGTGTTGGATGGGGAGCTTCCTGTTTTCTCTCAAGCCATTAAATAGGAATAGGGGCTCATCTCGAATTGAGTCCATAAAGTGTGTTCTCCTCCTCAATGGAGATTAATGGTAGTGAAATTTCTGAGTCGTATAAAGGGTGTCAAGTACCCTTCTTCCTTTCAAGAGGTAATGTGGTATTTCTCTTGAGATTCTGCTGCGCAAAATTTCCTCATTTCGCATTGAGGGGATAATTTTGCGGTGTTTCACGAGTTGAGGCGGGAAGCAGGGGGTACTTCTCGAGTTGTGATGGAGACCTCAGGAACTCGCTCCGTTTGCTTCAGGGAAGTCTGGTCCCCTTTGGTGTTGGAAGGGGAACTTCCGGTTTACTCTCGAGCCGTTAAATGGGAATATAGCGTCATCTCGATTTGAGTCCGTAAAGTGTGTTCTGCTCTCCTAAGGGGACGGGTTTGAGGGAAATTTCTGAGTCACACAAAGGGATTCAAGTACCCTTTTGCCTTTCAAGAGGGAAAGTGGTATTTCTCTTGAGATTCTGTAGCGCAAAATTTCCTCATCTCTCATTGAGGGAATAATTTTGTGGTGTTTCTCGCATTGCGGCTGGAAACAGGGGGTACTACTCGAGTTGCGACGGGGACCTCAGGAACTCGCTCGGGTTGCTACAGGAATGTCAGGTCCCCTTTTGTGTCGGAAGGTGAACTTCCGGTTTACTCTCAAGCCGCTCAATGGGAATAGGGGCTCATCTCTAATTGAGTCCATACACTCTGTTCTCCTGTCCAATGTGGACTGACGTTAGTGAAATTTCTGAGTGTTATAAAGGATGTCAAGTACCCTTTTGCCTTTCAAGAGGAAATGTAGTATTTCTCTAGAGATTGTACAGCGCAAAATTTCCTCATCTCGCATTGAGGACATGATTTTGTGGTGTCCCTCAGTTGCAGTGGAAAGAAGGGTGCACATCTCGTGTTGTGATGGGGACCTCAGGAACTCGCTCGCCTTGCTTCAGGGAAATCACGTCCCCTTTTGTGATGGCAGGAGAACTTCTGGTTTACTCTCTAGCCGTTAAATGGGAATAGGGCCTCATCTCGAATTGAGTCCATAAAGTCTGTTCTCCTCTCCAATGGGGACTGATGTTAGTGAAATATCTGAGTCGCATAAAGTGTGTCATGTACCCTTTGCTTTTCAAGAGGGAATGTGGTATTTCTCTTGAGATTCCTCAGCGCACAATTTCCTCATTTCACATTGAGGGGATAATATTGTGTTTCTCGAATTGAAGCGGGAAGCTGGGGATACTTCACGAGTTGCAACGGGGACCTCAGGTACTCGCTCGGATTTCTTCAGGGAAGTCAGGTCCCCTTTGGTGTTGGAAGGCGAACTTCTGCTTTACTGTCCAGCCGTTAAATGGGAATAGGGCCTCATCTCGAAGTGAGTCCATAAAGTGTGTTCTCCTTTCCAATATGCACGTCTGTGTGAGGGAACCTTCTGAGTCGCATAAAGGGTGTCAAGAACGCTTTGCCATTCAAGAGGAAATGTGAGATTAGTTTTGAGATTATGCAGCGAAAATTTCCTCATCTTCCATTGAGGGGATACTTTTCTGGTATTTCTGAGTTGCGGCAGGAAGCTGGGGTACAGCTCGAGTTGTGACGGGCACCTAAGGAACTCGCTCGTGTTTCTTCAGGGAAGTCAGGTCCCGTTTTGTGTTGGAAGAGAAACTTCCAGTTTACTCTGGAGCCATTGAATGGGAAAAGGGCCTCATCTCAAATTGAGTCCATAACGTGTGTGCTCCTCTCCAATGGGGACTGATTTTAGTGAAAACTCTGAGACGCATAAAGGGTGTCAACTACCCTTTTGCCTTTCAAGAGGGAATGTGGGATTTCTCTTGAGATTCTGCAACACAATATTTCCTCATCTCGCATTGAGGGGATAATTTTGTAGTGTTTCACGAGTTGCGGTGGGAAGCTGGTAGTACATCTCGAGTTGCGACGGGGACCTCAGGAACTCGCTCGGGTTTCTTCAGGGAATTCAGGTCCCCTTTGGTGTTGAAAGGGCAACTTCCGGTTTACTCTCCAGCCATTAAATGGGATTAGGAGCTCATCTCGAATTGAGTCCATAAAGTGTGTTCTCCTCCTCAATGGGGACTGATGTTAGTGAAATTTCTGAGTCGTATAAAGGGTGTCAGGTACCCTTCTTCCTTTCAAGAGGGAATGTGGTATTTCTCTTGAGATTCTGCAGCGCAAAATTTCCTCAGCTCGCATTGAGGGGATAATTTTGTGGTGTTTCCTGTGTTTTGGCAGGAAGCTGGGGGTACTTCTCGAGTTGGGACAGGGACCTCAGGCACTCGCTCGGGTTTCTTCAGGAAAGGATGATCCCCTTTTGTGTTGAAAGGGGATCTTCCGGTTTACTCTGGAGCTGTTAAATGGGAATACGGCCTCATCTCGAATTGAGTCCATAAAGTGTGTTCTCATCTCCAATGGAGACTGATGTAAGTAAATGGTGTTAAGTACACTTTTGCCTTTGAAGAGGGAATGTGGTATTTCTCTTGAGATTCAGCAGCTCAAAATTTCCGCATCTCGCATTGAGGGGTTAATTTTGCGGTGTTTCTCGAGTTGAGGCGGGAAGCAGGGGGTACTTCTCGAGTTGCGTCGGAGACTTCAGGAACTCGCTCGGTTTGCTTCAAGGAAGTCTGGTCCCCTTTGGTGTTGGAAGGGGAACTTCCGGTTTACTCTCGAGCCGTTAAATGGGAATATAGCGTCATCTCGAATTGAGTCCATAAAGTGTGTTCTGCTCTCCTAAGGGGACGGGTTTGAGGGAAATTTCTGAGTCACACAAAGGGATTCAAGTACCCTTTTGCCTTTCAAGAGGGAAGGTGGTATTTCTCTTGAGATTCTGTAGCGCAAAATTTCCTCATCTCTCATTGAGGGAATAATTTTGTGGTGTTTCTCGCGTGGCGGCGGGAAGCAGGGGGTACTACTCGAGTTGCGACAGGGACCTCAGGAACTCGCTCGGGTTGCTACAGGAATGTCAGGTCCCCTTTTGTGTCGGAAGGTGAACTTCCGGTTTACTCTCAAGCCGTTCAATGGGAATAGGGGCTCATCTCTAATTGAGTCCATACACTGTGTTCTCCTGTCCAATGTGGACTGACGTTAGTGAAATTTCTGAGTGTCATAAAGGATGTCACGTACCATTTTTACCTTTCAAGAGGAAATGTAGTATTTCTCTAGAGATTGTACAGCGCAAAATTTCCTCATCTCGCATGGAGGGCATAATTTTGTGTTTTTTCTCGAGTTGCAGCGGAAAGAAGGATGCACATCTCGTGTTGTGACGGGGACCTCAGGAACTCGCTCGCCTTGCTTCAGGGAAGTCACGTCCCCTTTTGTGATGGCAGGGGAACTTCCGGTTTACTCTCTAGCCGTTAAATGGGAATAGGGCCTCATCTCGAATTGAGTCCATAAAGTCTGTTCTCCTCTCCAATGGGGCCTGATGTTAGTGAAATATCTGAGTCGCATAAAGTGTGTCATGTACCCTTTGCTTTTCAAGAGGGAATGTAGTATTTCTCTTGAGATTCCTCAGTGCACAATTGCCTCATTTCACATTGAGGGGATAATATTGTTGTGTTTCTCGAGTTGCAGCGGGAAGCAGGGGGTACTTCACGAGTTGCAACGGGGACCTCAGGAACTCGCTCAGATTTCTTCAGGGAAGTCAGGTCCCCTTTGGTGTTAGAAGGCGAACTTCTGCTTTACTCTCCAGCCGTTAAATGGGAATAGGGCCTCATCTCGAAGTGAGTCCATAAAGTGTGTTCTCCTTTCCAATATGCACGTCTGTGTGAGGGAACCTTCTGAGTCGCATAAAGGGTGTCAAGAACGCTTTGCCATTCAAGAGGAAATGTGAGATTAGTTTTGAGATTATGCAGCGAAAATTCCCTCATCTTCCATTGAGGGGATACTTTTCTGGTATTTCTGAGTTGCGTCAGGAAGCTGAGGTACATCTCGAGTTGTGACGGGCACCAAAGGAACTCGCTCGTGTTTCTTCAGGGAAGTCAGGTCCCGTTTTTTGTTGGAAGGGGAACTTCCGGTTTACTCTGGAGCCGTTAAATGGGAATAGGGCCTCATCTCAAATTGAGTGCATAACGTGTGTGCTTCTCTCCAATGAAGACTGATTTTCGTGAAAACTCTGAGACGCATAAAGGGTGTCAAGTACCCTTTTGCCTTTCAAGAGGGAATGTGGGATTTCTCTTGAGATTCTGTAGTGCAAAATTTCCTCATCTCGCATTGAGGGGATAATTTTGTGGTGTTTCTCGAGTTGTGGCGTAAGCCGGGGTACTTCTCGAGTTGCAACGGGGACCTCAGGAACTCGCTCAGATTGCTTCAGGGAAGGCAGTTTCCCTTTTGTGTTGGAAGGGGATCTTCCGGTTTACTCTTGAGCCGTTAAATGGGAATAGGGGCTCATCTCGAATTGACTCCATAAATTGTGTTCTCCTGTCCAATGGGGATGGCTGTGTGAGGAAATTTTCTGAGTCGCATAAAGGTTGTCAAGTACACTTTTGCCTTTCAAGAGGGATCGTGGTATTTCTCTGGAGATTCGGCAGCGCAAAATTTCCTCATCTCTCAATGTGGGGATAATTTTTTAGTGTTTCTCAAGTTGCGGTAGAAACCTCAGTGTACTTCTCGAGTTGCGACGGGGACCTCAGGAACTCGCTTGGGTTGCTTCAGGGAATTTAGGTCCCCTTGTGTGTTGGAAGGGGAATTTCTGGTTTACTCTAGAGCCATTAAATGGGAATAGGGCCTCATCTAGAATTGGGTCCATAAAATGTGTTCTCCTTTCAAATGGGGACGGCTGTGTGAGGGAACTTTATGAGTCACATGAAGCATGTGAAGTACTCTTTCGCCTTTCAAGAGAGAATGTGGTATGTCTCTTGAGATTCTGCAGTTCAAAAATTCCTCATCTTGCATTGAGGGGATAATTTTGTGTTGTTTCTCGAGTTGCGGTGGGATGCTGGGGTACTTCTCCATTTGCGTCGGGGACCTCAGGAACTCGCTCGGGTTTCTTCAGGGAAGGCAGGTCCCCTTTTGAGTTGAAAGGGGTTCTTCGGGTTTACTCTTGAGCCTGTAAGTGGGAATAGGGCCTCATCTCGTATTGAGTCCATAAAGTGTGATCTCCTCTCCAATGGGAACTGAGGTTAGTGAAACTTCTGAGTCCCGAAAAGGGTTTCAAGTACCCTTTGCCTTTCAAGAGGGAAGGTGGTATTTCTCTTGAGATTGAGTAGCACAAAATTTCCTCATCTCACATTGAGGGGAAAATTTTGTGGTGTACCTCGAGCTACGACGGGAACCTGGAGTAATTCTCGAGTTGCAATCAGGATCTCAGGAACTCGCTCGGGTTGCTTCAAAGAAGGTATGTCCCATATTGTGTTGTAAGTGGAACTTCCTGTTTACTCTCGAGCCGTTGAATGTGAATAGGGTCTAATCTCTAATTGAGTCCATAAAGTGTGTTCTCCTCTCCAATGGGGACTAATATTAGTGAAATTTCTTAGTCTCATAAAGGGTGTCAAGTACCTTTCGCCTTTCAAGAGGTAATGTGGTATTTCTCTTGAGATTCTGCAGCGCAATATTTCCTTATCTCGCATTGAGGGGATAATTTTTGGTGTTTCCCGAGTTGCGGCAGAAAGCTGGGGGTACTTCTCGAGTTGCGACGGGGACCTCAGGAACTCTCTCTGGTTGCTTCAGGGAATTCAGGTCCCCTTTGGTGTTGGAAGGGGAACTTCCTGTTTACTCTCAAGCCATTAAATGGGAATAGGGGCTCATCTCGAATTGAGTCCATAAAGTGTGTTCTCCTCCTCAATGGGGACTGATGTTAGTGAAATTTCTGAGTCGTATAGAGGGTGTCAAGTACCCTTCTTCCTTTCAAGAGGGAATGTGGTATTTCTCTTGAGATTCTGCAGTGCAAAATTTCCTCAGCTCGTATTGAGGGGATAATTTTGTGGTGTTTCCTGTATTGCGGCGGGAAGCTGGGGGTACTTCTCAAGTTGTGACAAGGACCTCAGGAACTCGCTCGGGTTTCTTCAGGGAAGGAGGATCCCCTTTGGTGTTGGGAGGGGAACTTCCGGTTTACTCTCGAGCTGTTAAATGGGAATAGGGCCTCATCTCGAATTGAGACCATAAAGTGTGTTCTCCTCTCCAATGGAGACTGATGTAAGTGAAATTTCTGAAACGCGTAAATGGTGTCAAGTACACTTTTGCCTTTGAAGAGGGAATGTGATATTTCTCTTGAGATTCAGCAGCTCAAAATTTCCTAATCTCGCATTGAGGGGATAATTTAGCGGTGTTTCTCGAGTTGCGGCAGGAAGATGGGGGTACTTCTCGAGTTGCGACGGGGACCTCAAGAACTCTCTCGTGTTGCTACAGGAAAATCAGGTTCCCTTTTGTGTCGGAAGGTGAACTTCCGGTTTACTCTCGAGCTGTTCAATGGGAATAGGGGCTCTTCTCGAATTGAGTCCATACACTGTGTCCTCCTGTCCAATGTGGACTGACATTAGTGAAATTTCTGAGTGGCATAAAGGGTGTGAAGTACCCTTTTGCCTTTCAAGAGGGAATGTTGGATTTCTCTTGAGATTCTGCAGCACAAAATTTCCTCATCTCGCATTGAGGGGATAATTTTGTGGTGTTTCTCGAGTTACGGCTGGAAGCTGGGGTACTTCTCGTGTTGCGACGGGGACCTCAGGAACTCGCTCGGATTGCTTCAGGAAAGTCACGTCCCCTTCTGTGTTGGAAGGGGATCTTCCGGTTTACTCTCGAGCCGTTAAATGGGAATAGGGGCTCAACTCGAATTGACTCCATAAATTGTGTTCTCCTGTCCAATGGGGACGGCTGTGTGAGGAAATTTTCTGAGTCGCATAAAGGTTGTCAAGTACACTTTTGCCTTTCAAGAGGGATCGTGGTATTTCTCTGGAGATTCGGAAGCGCAAAATTTCCTCATCTCGCATTATGGGGATAATTTTTTAGTGTTTCTCGAGTTGCAGTAGAAACCTGGGTGTACTTCTCAAGTTGTGATGGGGACCTCAGGAACTCGCTTGGGTTGCTTCAGGGAAGTCTGGTCCCCTTGTGTGTTTGAAGGGGAATTTCCGGTTTACTCTAGAGCCATTAAATGGGAATAGGGCCTCATCTCGAATTGAGTCCATAAAGTGTGTTCTCCTTTTAAATGGGGACGGCTGTGTGAGGGAACTTTTTGAGTCACATAAAGGGTGTGAAGTACTCTTTTGCCTTTCAAGAGAGAATGTGGTATTTCTCTTGAGATTCTGCAGTTCAAAAATTCCTCATCTTGCATTGAGGGGATAATTTTGTGTTGTTTCTCGAGTTGCGGCGGGATGCTGGGAGTACTTCTTGATTTTCGACAGGGACCTCAGGAAATCGCTCGGGTTTCTTCAGGGAAGGCAGGTCCCCTTTTGTGTTGAAAGGGGAGCTTCCAGTTTACTCTCGAGCCCGTAATTGAAAATAGGGCCTCATCTCGTATTGAGTCCATAAAGTGTTGTCTCCTCTCCAATGGGGACGGATGTTAGTGAAATTTCTGAGTCGCATAAAGTGATTCAAGTACCCTTTTGCCTTTCAAGAAGGAATGTGGGATTTCTCTAGAGATTCTTCAGTGCAAAATTTCCTCATCTCTCATTGAGGGAATAATTTTGTTGTGTTTCTCGAGTTGCGGCGGGAAGCTGGGGGTACTGCTCGAGTTGCGACCAGGACCTCAGGAACTCGCTCGTGTTGCTACAGGAAAGTCAGGTCCCCTTTTGTGTCAGAAGGCGAACTTCTGGTTTACTCTCGAGCTATTAAATGGGCATAGGGACTCATTTCGAATTGAATTCATATACTGTGTTCTCCTGTCCAATGTAGACTGATTTTAGTGAAATTTCTGAGTCACATAAAGGGTGTCAAGTACCCTTTTTCCTTTCAAGAGGGCATATGGTATTTCTCTAGATATGCTGCAGCGCAAAATTTCCTCATCTCGCATTGAGGGCATAATTTTGTGGTGTTTCTCGAGTTGCAGCGAAAAGAAGGTTGCACATCTCGTGTTGCGACGGGGACCTCAGGAACTTGCTCGCGTTGCTTCAGGGAAGTCAAGTCCCCTTTTGGGATGGCAGGGGGTCTTCCGGTTTACTCTCTAGCTTTTAAATGGGAATAGAGCCTCATCTAGAATTGAGTCCATAAAGTGTGTTCTCCTCTCCAATGGGGACTGATGTTAGTGAAATATCTGAGTCGCATAAAGGGTGTCAAGTACCCTATGCTTTTCAAGAGTGACTGTGGTGTTTCTCTTGAGATTCTTCAGTGCAAAATTTCCTCATTTTGCATTGAAGGGATAATTTTGTGGTGTTTCTCGAGTTGCGACGGGAAACTGGGGGTACTTCTCTAGTTGCGAAGGGGACCTCAGGAACTCACTCGAATTTCTTCAGGGAAGTCAGGTCCCCTTTGGTGTTGGAAGGGAAACTTCTGCTTTACTCTCGAACCGTTGAAAGGGAATAGGGCATCATCTAGAATTGAGTCCATAAAGTGTGTTCTCCTCTCCAATGTGCACGTCTGTGTGAGGGAACCTTCTGAGTCGCATAAAGGGTGTCAAGTATTCTTTGCCATTCAAGATGGAATGTGGGATTAATTTTGAGATTATGCAAGGAAAATTTCCTCATCTCCCATTGAGGAAATAATTTTCTGATGTTTCTGAGTTGCAGGAGGATGCTGGGGGTGATTCTAGAGTTGCGAAGGGCACCTGAGTAAATCGCTCGTGTTTTTTCAGGGAAGTCAGGTCCCGTTTTGAGTGGAAGGTGAATTTCAGGTTTACTCTCGAGCCGTTAAATGGGAATAGGGGGCTCATCTCGAATTGAGTCCATAAAGTATGTTCTCCTGTTCAATGGGGACGGCTGTGTGAGGGAACTTTCTGAGTCGCATAAAGGGTGTCAAGTGCCCTTTTACCTTTGAAGAGGGAATGTCATATTTGTCTTGAAATTCTGCAGTGCAAAATTTCCTCATCTCCATTGATGGGATAATTTTGTGGTGTTTCTGAGTTGCGGCAGGAAGCTGTGTGTACTTCTTGATTTGCGACGGGGCCCTCAGTCACTCGCTTGGGTTGCTTCAGGGATGTCAGGTCCCCTTTTTTGTTGGAAGAGGATCTTCCGGGTTACTCTCGAGCTGTCAAATGGGAATAGGGGCTCATCTCGAATTAATTCCATAAAGTGTGTTCTGCTCTCCAATGGAAACGGCTGGTTGAGGGAACATTCTGTGTCGCATAAAGGGTTTCAAGTACCCTTTTGCTTTTCAAGTGGGAATGTGGTATTTCTCTTGAGATTCTGCAGCGAAAAATTTCCTCATCTCGCATTGAGGGAATAATTTTGTGGTGTTTTTCGAGTTGCGACAGGAAGCTGTGGGTACTTCTCGAGTTGCCACGGGGACCTCATGAACTCACTCGGGTTGCTTCAGGGAAGTCAGGTCTCCTTTGGTGTTGGAAGGGGAACATCCGGTTTACTCTCGAGCCGTTAAATGGGAATAGGGGCTCATCTCGAATTGAGTCCATAAAGTGTGTTCTCCTGTCCAATGGGGATGGCTGTGTGAGGGAACTTTCTGAGTCTCATAAAGCGTGTCAAGTATCCTTTTGCCTTTCAAGCGGGAATGTGGTATTTCTCTTGAGATTCTGCTGTGCAAAATTTCCTCATCTCGCATTGAGGGGATAATTTTGTGGTGTTTATTGAGTTGCGGCGGCAAGCTGAGGGTACTTCTTGAGTTGTGACGGGTACCTCAGGAACTCGCTCGGGTTGCTTCAGGGAAGTCAGGTCTCCTTTGGTGTTGGAGGGGAACTTCCAGTTTCTTCTCGAGCCGTTAAATGGGAATAGGGTCTCATCTCCAATTGAGTCCATAAAGTGTGTTCTCCTCTCCAGTGGGGACTGATGTTAGTGAAATGTCTCAGTCTCATAAAGGGTGTCAAGTACCCTTTTGCCTTCCAAGAGGGAATGTGGTATTTCTCTTGAGATTCTGCAGTGCAAAATTTCCTCATCTCGCATTGATTGGATAATATTTGGTGTTTCTCGAGTTGTGACGGGAAGCTGGGGGTACTTCTCGAGTTGCGACACAGACCTAAGGAACTCGCTCGGATTTCTTCAGGGAAGTCAGGTCACCTTTTGTGTTGGAAGGGGAATTTGTGGTTTACTCTGAAGCCATTAAATGGGAATAGGGGCTCATCTCGAATTGAGTCCATAAAGTCTATTCTCCTCTCCAATGGGAACGGCTGTGTGAGGGAACTTTCTGAGTCGCATAAAGGGTGTCAAATACCCTTTTGCCTTTCAAGAGGGAATGTAGTATTTCTCTTGAGATTCTGCAGCGCAAAATTTCCTCATCTCGCATTGAGGGGATAATTTTGTGGTATTTCTCGTGTTACGGCGGGAAGCTGGGGTACTTCTCGAGTTTTGACGGGGACCTCAGGAACTCGCTTGATTTGCTTGAGTTTAGTCAGGCCCCCTTTGGTGTTGGAAGGGGAACTTCCGGTTTACTCTCGAGCTGGTAAATGGCAATAGGGGCTCATCTCGAATTGAGTCCATAAAGTGTGTTCTCCTCTCCAATGGGGACGGCTGTGTGAGGGAAGTTTCTGAGTCGCATAAATGGTGTCAAGTACCCTTTGGAATTTTAAGAGGGAATGTGATATTTCTCTTGAAATTCTGCAGGGCAAAATTTCCTCACCTCCCATTGAGGGATAATTTTTTGGCGTTTCTCTAGTAGCGGCGGGAAGCTGGGGGTACTTCTCGAGTTGGGACTGGGACCTCAGGAACTCACTCAGGTTGCTTCAGGGAAGCCAGGTCCCGTTTTTTTTTTGTTGTTGTTTGTTTGTTTGTTTTTGCTTTTTTTGGAAGGTGAACATCAGGATTACTCATGCGCTGTTAAAAGTGAATTGGCATCTTCTCGAGTTGAGTCCAAAAATTGTGATTTCCTCTCCAATGGCGATGGCTGTGTGAGGGAACTTACTGAGTCACTTAAAGGGTGTCAAGCACCCTTTTGCCTTTCAAACGGGAATGGGGAATTTCTTTTGAGATTCTGCCTCGCAAAATATCCTCTACTCGCGTTGAGGGAATATTTCTGTGGTGTTTCTTGAGTTTCGTCGGGAAGCTGGGGCTAATTCTCAAGTTGCGATGGGGACTTCAGGAACTCGCTCTGGTTGCATCAGGGAAGTCAGTTCCCCTTTTATGTTGGAAGGGGAACTTCGAGATTACTCTCGAACTGTTAAATGGGAATTGGTCTCTTCCTGAGTTGAGTTCATAAAGTGTGTTCTCCTCTCCACTAGGGACGGCAGTTTGAGGGAACATTCTGAGTCTCATAAAGGAGGTCAAGTAACCTTTTGCCTTTCAAGAGGGAATGTGGGGTTTCTCTTGAGATTCTGAAACCCCGAATTTCCTCTTCTAGCATTGTTGGATAATTTTTGGTGTTTCACGTTTTGCGGCTGGAAGCTGGGGGTACTTCTGGAGTTGCGTTGGGGACCTAAGGAACTCTCTCAGGTAGCTTCAGGGAAATCAGGTCCCCTTCCAATAGAGAAGAACTTCCAGATTACTCACCAGCCATTAATTGTGAAAAGGGCCTCTTCTCGATTTGAGTCCATAAATTGTGTTCTCCTCTCCAATGGGGACGGCTCTGTGAGGGAACTTTCTGAATCGCATAAACAGTGTTAAGAACCCTTTTGCCTTTCAGGCCGGATTGTGGGATTTCCCTCGAGATCTGCCACACAATATTTCCTCATCTCGCATTGGGGGATAATTTTGTGGTGTTTCTCGACTTGCGGCGGGAAGCTGGGGGTACTACTCAACTTGCAACGGGAACCTCAGGAACTCGGCCGGGTTCCTTGAGGGAAGTCATTTCCCCTTTTGTGTTGGAAGGGCTACTTCGGGATTAATCTCAAGCCGTTTAATGGGAATATTGCCTCTTCTCGAGTTGAGTCCATAATTGTGTTTTCCTCTCCAATGGGGACGGCTGTGTTATGGAACTTTCTGAGTCCCATAAAGGGTGTCAAATTCCCTTTTGCCTTTCAAGAGGGAATGTCGGATTTCTCTTGAGATTCTGCTGTGCAAAATTTCCTCATCTCGCATTGAGGGGATATTTTTGTGGTGTTTCTCGAGAAGAGGTGGGAAGATGGGGGTATCTCTCGAGTTGCGACGGGGACCTCAGGAACTCACTCGGGTTGTTTCAGGGAAGTCAGGTCCCCTTTTTTGTTGGAAGGGAATCATTGGGATTACTCTCGAGCTGTTAAATGTGAATTGGCCTCTTCTCGAGTTGCATCCATAAAGTGTGATTTCCTCTCCAATGGGGACGGATGTGTGAGGGTCCTTTCTGTGTCACTTAAAGAGTGTCAAGTACCCTTTTGCCTTTCAAGTGAGAATGTGGAATTTCTCTTGAGATACTGCAGCACAAAATTTCCTTATCTCTCATTGTGGGGATAATTTGTTGTGTTTCTCGAATTGCGCCGGGAAGCTGCGGGTACTTTTCGAGTTGCCACGGAGACCTCTGAAACACACTCAGTTTGCTCTAGGGAAGTCAGTTCCCCTTTTGTGTTGGACGGGGAACTTCGGGATTACTCTCGAGCACTTAAATGGAATTAGGGCCTCTTCTCGAGTTGAGTGCAAAAAGTGTGTTTTCCTCTCCAAAGAGGACGGCTGTTTGAGGGAAATTTCTGACTCTCATATACTGTCTCATGAACCTTTTTTTTTTAAGCGGGAATGTCGGATTTCTTTTGCGATTCTGCAACGCAAAATGTCCTCATCTCGCAAGGAAGGAATAATTTTGTAATGTTGCTCGAGTTGTGGCGGGAAGCTGGGGATACTTCTCGAATTGTGACGGGGACCTTTGGAACTCGCTAGTGTTGCTTCAGAGAAGTCAGGTCCCCTTTTGTGTTGGAAGGGGAATTTCGGCATTAGTCTCGAGCCTTTAAATGGGAATAGGGCCTCTACCCGAGTTGAGTGCATAAAGTGTGTTCTCCTCTCCAATGGGAACGGCTGTGTGAGGGATCTTTCTGAGTCGCATAAAGGGTGTCAAGTACTCTTTTGGCTTTCAAGGAGTAATGTGGGATTTCTCTTGAGATTCTGCAGCGCAAAATTCCTCATCTCGCATTGAGGAGCTAATTTTGTGGTGTTTCGAATTGCAGCGGGAAACTGAGGGTAGTCCTCGAGTTGCGATGTGGACAACAGGAAATCTCTCAGGTTTTTGCAGGGAAGTCAGGTCCCCTTTTGTGTTGGAAAGGGAACGGCGGGATAACTCTCGAGCCATTAAATGGGAATAGAGCCTATTATCGAGTTTAGTTCATAAATTTTATTCTCCTCTCTAATGTGGACGGCTGTGTGAGGGAACTTTCTGGGTCGCATGAATGTCTTGTACCCTTTTGCCTTTTATGTAGGAATGTGGGATTTGCCTTGAGATCTGCAGGAAAATTTCCTGATCTCGCATTGGGGGATAATTTTGTGCTGTTTCTCAATTTGCAGCGGGAAGCTGGGGGTACTTCTCGAGTTGTGACGGGAAACTCAGGAACTCGCTTGGTTTGCTTCTTGGAAATCAGGTCCCCTTTTTTGCTGGAAGGGGAACTTCCGGATTAGTCTCGAGCTGTTAAATGGGAATAGGGCCTCTTCACGAATTGAGTCCATAAAGTGTGTTCTCTTCTGTAAAGGGAAGGCTAGGTGAGGGACATTTCTGAGTCACATAAAGGGTGTCAAGTACCTTTCGCCTTTCAAGCGGGAATGTGGGATTTCTCTTGAGAGTCTGCGGTGCAAAATTTCCTCTTCTCACATTGAGGGGATATTTTGTAGTGGTTTTTTTCTAGTTTCAATGAAAAGCTGGGATTACTTCTTGAGTTGCAATGGGGATCTAAGGAATTCGCTCAGGTTTCTTCAGGGAAGTCAGGTCCCCTTTTGTGTTGGAAGGGGAACTTCCGGTTTACTCTCAAGCCGTTAAATGGGAATAGGGCCTCTTCTCGAGTTGAGTCCTTAATGTGTGTTCTACTCTCCAAGGGGAAAGCTGTTTGAGGGAACTTTCTGAGTCGCATAAAGGGTGTCAAGTACCCTTTTGCCTTTCAAACCTGAATGTGGGTTTTATCTTGAGATTCTGCAGCGAAAAATTTCCTCATCTGCAATGAGGGTATAATTTGTGGTGTTTCTTGAGTTGCGGCAGGAATCTGGGGGTAATTCTCGAGTCGTGTTGGGAAACTGAGGAACTCGCTAGGGTTGCTTCAGGGAAGTCAGGTCCCCTTTGTGTTGGAAGGGGAACTTCCGGATTACTCTCTAGCCGTTAAATGGGAATAGGGCCTCTTCTCGATTTGAGTCCAAAAAGTGTGTTTTCCTCTCCAATGGGGACGGCTATTTCGGGGAAATTTCTTAGTCGCATAAAGGGTGTCAAGTACCCTTTTGCCTTTTTTACAGGGAATGTGGGATTTCTCTTGAGGTTCTTCAAGGCAAAATTCCCTCATCTCGCATTGAGGGGATAATTTTGTTGTGTCTCTCCAGATTCGGCGAGAAACTGGGTGTACTTGTCAAGTTGCGACAGGGACCTCAGAAACGTGCTCGGGTGGCCTCAGGGAAGTCAGTTCCCCTTTTATGAAGGAAGGGGAACTTCGGGATTACTCTCGAGCCGTTAAATGGGAATAGGTCCTCTTCTCGAGTTGAGTCCATAAAGTGTGTTCTCCTCTCCAATGGGGACGGATGTTAGGTAAGTTTCTTAGTCGCATAAAGAGAGTCAAGTAACCTTTTGCCATTCAAGCGGGAATGTGGGATTTCTCTTGAGATTCTGCAGCGCAAAATTTCCTCATCTCACATTGAGGGGATAATTTTTTGTGTTTCTCGAGTTGCGGAGGTATCCTGCGGGTACTTCTCAAGTTGAGAAGGGGATCTCAGGAACTCGCTCAGGTTGCTTAAGGGAAGTAAGTTCCTCTTTTGTGAAGGAAAGGGAACTTCGGGGTTACTCTCGAGCCCTTAAATGGGAATAGGGCCTCTTCTTGAGTTGAGTCCATAAAGTGTGTTCTCCTCTCCAATGGGGATGGCTGTGTGAGGGAACTTTCTGAATGGCATAAAAGGTGTCAAGTAACCATTTGCCTTTCAAACAAGAATGTGGGATTTCTCTTGAGAATCTGCAGCGCAAAATTTCCTCATCTCGCATTGAGGGGATAATTTTGTGGTGTTTCTCTAGTTGGGGCCGGAGGCTTGTGGTACTTCTCAAGTTGCGACGGGCACCAAAGTTATTCGCTCGGGTTGCTTCAGGAAAATCAGTTCCCCTTTTGTGTTGGAAGGCGAACTTCCGGATTAATCTCGAGCCATTAAATGGGAATAGGTCCTTTTCTCGAGTTGAGTCCATTAAATGTGTTCTCCTCTCCAATAAGGACGGCTGTGTGAGATAAATTTCTGCTTCGCATGAAGGGTGTCAAGCTCCCTTTTGCATTTAATGGGGGAATGTGGGATTTCTCTTGAGTTTCTGCAGCGCAGAATTTCCTCAACTCGCATTGAGGGAATAATTTTGTGGTTTTTCTACAGCTGCGGCCGAAAGGTGGGGGTGCTTCTCGAGTTGCGACGGGGACCTCAGGAACTCAATCGAGTAGCTTCAGGGAATTCAGGTCCCCTTTTCTGTTGGAAGGGGAACTTCCGTATTAGTCTTGAGCCGTTAAATGGGAATAGGGCCTCTTCTGAGTTGAGTAAAAAAAGTGTGTTCTTCTCTCCAATGGGGACGGATGTTAGGAAAATTTCTGAGTCGCATAAAGGGTGTCAAGTACCATTTTGCCTTTCAAGACTGTTGTGCGAATTCTCTTGAGAATCTGCAGCGCAAAATTTCCTCATCTCGCATTGAGGGGATAATTTTGCGGTGTTTCTCGAGTTGCTTCTGGAAGCTGGGGGTACATCTCAAGTTGAGACGTAGACCTCAGGAACTCGCTTGGTTTGCTTCTGGGAAGTCAGGTCCCCTTTTTTGTTGGAGTGGGAACTTACTGATTACTCTCCAGCCATTAAATGGGAATAGGGCTTCTGCGCGTGTTGAGTCGAGAAAGTGTCTTAACCTCTCCAATGGGAGGGCTATTAGGGAACTTTGTGAGTCGCATAAAGTGTGTCAAGTACCCTTTTTCATTAAAGCCAGAATGTGGGATTTCTCTTGAGATTCTGCAGCGCAAAATTTCCTCATCTCTCATTGAGGGGATAATTTTGTGATGTTACTCGAGTTGCGCTGGGAGGCAGGGCTACTTTGCGAGTTGTGGTGGGGACCTCAGGAACTCGCTCGGGTTGCTTCAGGGAAGTCAGGTCCCATTTTGTGTTGGAAGGGGATCTTCTGGATTTCTCTCGAGCTGTTAAATGGTAATAGGGCCTCTACTCGAGTTGAGTCCATCAAGTGATTTCTCCTCTCCAATGGGAACGGCTGTTAGTGAACTGTCTGAGTCGCATAAAGGGTGTCAAGAACACTTTTGCCTTTCAAGCGGGAATGTGGGATTTCTCTTGAATACTGCAGCACAAAATTTCCTCCTTTCGCATTGAGGGGATATTTATTTGGTGTTTATCTAGTTTCTGTGGGAAGCTGGGGGTACATCACAAGTTGCGACGTAGACCTAAGGAACTCGCTTGGGTTGCTTCAGGAAGTCAGGTCCCCTTTTGTGTTGGAAGGGGAACTTCCGGGTTACTCTCGAGCCTTTAAATGGGAATAGGACCTCTTCTCGAGTTGAGTCCAAAAATTGTGTTCTCCTCTCCAATGGCGATGGCTGTGTGAGGGAATTTTCTGAGTCGCATGAAGGTTGTCAAGTATCCTTTTGCCTTTCACAGGGAATGTGGGATTTCTCTTGAGATTCTGCAGCGCAAAATTTCCTCATCTCGCATTGAGGGGATAATTTTGTGGTGTTTCTTGAGTTGCAGCGGGAAGCTGGGGGTACATCTCAAGTTGCAACGTAGACCTCAAGAAATCGTTTGGGTTGCTTCATGGAAGACAGGTCCCCTTTTGTGTTGGAATGGGAACTTCCTAATTCTCTCCAGCCATTAAATGGGAATAGGGCCTCTGCTCATGTTGAGTCCATAAAGTGTCTTCTCCTCTCCAATGGTAACAGCTATTTGAGGGAACTTTCTGAGTCGCATAAAGGGTGTCAAGTATCCTTTTGCTTTTCAAGAGGGAATGTGGGATTTCTCTTGAGATTCTGCCGTGCAAAATTTCCTCAACTCGCATTGAGGGAATAATTTTGTGGTGTTTCTCGGATTGGGGCCGTAGGCTGGGGGTACTTCTCGAGTTGCGACGGGGACCTAAGGAACTCACTCAGGTTTCTTCAGGGAAGTCAGGCCCCCTTTTGTGTTGGAAGGTGAACTTCCGGATTATTCTCAAGCCGTTAAATGGGAATAGGACCTCTTCTCGAGTTGAGTCCAAAAAGTGTGTTCTCCTCTCCAATGGCGATGGCTGTGTGAGAGAAATTTCTGAGTCGCATGAAGGTTGCCAAGTTCCCTTTTGCCTTTCACAGGGAATGTGGGATTTCTCTTGAGTCTCTGCAGCGCAAAATTTTCTCATCACGCATTGAGGAGATAATTTTGTGGTGTTTCTCGAGTTGCGGCCGGAAGCTGGGGGTATTTCTTGACTTGTGACGGGGACCTCAGGAATTTGATTGGGTAGCTTCAGGGAATTCAGGTCCCCTTTTGTGTTGGAAGGGGAACTTCCGTATTACTCTCAGTCCGTTAAATGGGAATTCGGCCTCTTCTCGAGTTGAGTCCATAAATTGTGTTCTCCTCTCCAATGGGGACGGCTGTTTGTGGGAACTTTCTGAAACCCATAAATGGTATTAAGTACACTTTTGCCTTTAAAGAGGGAATGTGGGATTTCTCTTGAGATTCTGCAGCGTAACATTTCCTCATCTCACACTGATGGGAAAATTTATTTGTGTTTCTCGAATTTCGACTTGAAGTTAGGGGTACTTCTCGAGTTGAGAAGGGGATCTCAGGAACTCACTTGGGTTGCTTAAGGGAAGTAAGTTCCTCTTTTTTGAAGGAAGGGGAATTTCGGGATTACTCTCGAGCCCTTAAATGGGAATAGGGCCTCTTGTTGAGTTGAGTCCATAAAGTGTGTTCTCCTCCCCAATGGGGACGGCTGTGTGAGGGAAATTTCTGCATAGCATTAAGGGTGTCAAGTACCCTTTTGCCTTTCAAGGGGGAATGTGGGATTTCTCTTGAGATTCTGCAGCACAGAATTTCCTTATCTCGCATTGAGGGGATAATTTTGTGGTGTTTCTCGAGTTGCGTAGGGAAACTAGGGGTACATCTCAAGTTGCGACGTAGACCTCTGGAACTCGCTCGGGTTGCTTCAGGGAAATCAGGTCCCATTTTCTGTTGGAATGGGAACTTACTGGTTACTCTCCAGCCATTAAATGGGAATAGGGCCATTGCTCGTGTTGAGTCCATAAAGTGTCTTCTCCTGTCCAATGCTAATGGCTATGTGAGGGAACTTTCTGAGTCGCATAAAGGGTGTCAAGTATCCTTTTGCTTTTCAAGCGGGAATGTGAGATTTCTTTGAGATTCTGCAGCGAAAATTTCCTCATCTTGCATTGAGGGGATATTTCTGTGGTGTCTCTCGAGTTTCCGCGGGAAGCTGTGGGTAATTCTCGAGTTATGACGGTGACCTCAGGAACTCGCTCGAGTTGCTTCAGGAAAGTCAGGTCCCTTTTGTGTTGGAAGGGATACTTCGAGATTAGTCTCGGGCCATTAAATGAGAATAGGTCTTCTTCTCGAGTGAGTCCATAAAGTGTGTTCTTTTCTCCAATGGATCGGATGTTAGGGAACTTTCTGAGTCGCAAAAAGGGAGTCAAGTACAATTTTGCCTTTCAAGCGGGTTGTGCGATTTCTCTTGAGAATCTCCAGGGAAAAATTTCCTCATCTGGCATTGAGGGGATAATTTTGTGGTTTTTCTCGAGTTGCGTCAGGAAACTGGGGCTACATCTCAAGTTGCGACATAGACCTCAGGCACTCACTCGGGTTGCTTCAGGGAAGTCAGGTCCCCTTTTGTGTTGGAATGGGAACTTACGATTACTCTCCAGCCATTAAATGGGAATAGGGCCTCTGCGCGTGTTGAGTCCATGATGTGTCTTCTCCTCTCCAATTGGGACAGCTGTTAGGGAACTTTCTGGGTCGCATAAACTGTGTCAAGTACCCTTTTTCTTTCAAGCGGGAATGTGGAATTTCTCTTGAGATTCTGCATCGCAAAATTTCCTCATCTAGCAGTGAGGGGATATTTGTCTGTTTTTTCTCGAGTTTTGGCGGGAAGCTAGGGGTACTTCTCGAGTTGCAACACGGAATACAGGAACTTCGTCTGGTTACTTCAGGGAATTCAGGACCCCTTTTTATGTTGGAAGGGGAACTTCGGGATTTTTCCCGAGCCGTTAAATGGGAATAGGGCCTCTTCTCGAGTTGAGTCCATAAATGTGTTCTCCTCTCCAATGGGGACAGTGGTGTGAGGGAACTTTCTGAGTCGCATAAAGGTTGTCAAATAACCTTTTGCCTTTCAAGCGGGAATGTGGGATTTCTCTTGAGATTCTGCAGCACAGAATTTCCTCATCTCGCATTGAGGGAATAATCTTGTGGTTTTTCTCGAGCTGAGGCCGGAAGCTGGGGGTACTTCTCCATTTGGGACGGGGACCTCAGTATCTCGATCAGGTTACTTCAGGGAATTCAGGTCTCCTTTTGTGTTGGAAGGGGAACTTCCGGATTACCATCAAGGTCTTAAATGGGAATACGGCCTCTTCTCGATTTGAGTCCATAAAGAGCCCTCTTCTCTTCAATGGGTTGGATGTTTGGAAACTTTCTGGGTCGCATAAAGGTTGTCAAGTGCCATTTTGCCTTTCAAGCATGTGGTAGGATTTCTCTTCAGATTCTGCGGCGCAAAATTTCCTCATCTCGCATTGAGGGAATATTTTTGTGGGTTTCTCGAGTTGGGGCAGGAGGCTACGAGTACTTCTCGAGTTGTGACGGGTACCTAAGGAACTCGCCCTCGTTGCTTCAGGGAAATCAGGTTCCTTTTTGTGTTGGCCGGGGAATTTCCGAATTACTCTCGAGCCATTAAAAGGGAATAGGACCTCTTCTCGAGTTGAGTCCAAAAAGTGTGTTCTCCTCTCAATGGCGACGGCTGTGTGAGGGAATTTTATGAGTCGCATTTAGGTTGTCAAGTACCCTTTTGCCTTTCACAGGGGATGTGGGATTTCTTTCGGGATTCTGCAGTGCAAAATTTCCTCATCTCGCATTGAGGAGATAATTTTGTTGTGTTTCTCGAGTTGCGGTGGGAAGCTGGGGGTAGTTCTCGAGTTGCGTCTGGGACCTCGGGAATTTGCTCGGGTTTCTTCAGGGAAGTCAGGTCCCCTTTGTGTTTGAAGGGGAACTTCCGGATTACTTTCGAGCCCTTAAATGGGAATAGGCCCTCTTCTCGAGTTGAGTCCATAAAGTGTGTACTCCTCTCCAATTGTGACGACAGTGTGAGGGAACTTTCTGAGCCACATAAAGGGTCTCTAGTACCCTTTTGCCTTTCAAGCGGGAATGTGGGATATCTCTTGAAATTCTGCAGCGGAAATATTCCTCATCTCGCATTGAAAGGTTAATTTTTTGGTGTTTCTCGCGTTGCGGGGGGAAGCTGCAGGTACTTCTCGAGTTGCGATTGGTACCTCTGGAACTCGCTCAGGTTGCTTTCGGGAAGTCAGGTCCCCTTTTGTGTTGGAAGGGGTACTTCGGGATTGCTCCCGAGCCGATAAATGGGAGTTGGCCTCTTCTCGAGTTGAGTCCATGAAGTGTCTTCTCCTCTCCAATGGCGACAGCAGTTAGGAAACTTTCTGAGTCGTATCAAGGGTGCCAAGTACACTTTTGCCTGTCAAGTGGGAATGTGGGATTTCTGTTGAGATTCTGCAGTGCAAAATTTCCTCATCTCGCATTGACGGAATAATTTTGTGGTGTTTCTCGATTTACGGCGGGAAGCTGGGAGTACTTCTCGTGTTGCAACGAGAACCTCAACATCTCTCTCGGGTTTTTTCAGGGAAGTCAGGTCCCCTTTTGTGATGGAAGGGGAACTTCGGGATTTCTCTCAGACCATTAAATGGAAATAGGGCCTCTTCTCGTGTTGAGTCCAAAAAGTGTGTTCTCATCTCAAAAAGGGGACGGCTGTGTGAAGGAAATTTCTGAGCCGCATAAAGGATGTAAAGTACCCTTTTGACTTTATAGAGGGAATTTGAGATTTCACTTGTGGTTCTGAAGCGCAAAATTTCCACATCTCGCATTGAGGGGATAATTTTGTGGTGTTTCTCGAGTTGCGTCGGGAAGCTGGGGGTACTTCTCGAGATGCGATAGGGATCTCAGGAACTCGCTCGGGTTTCTTCAGGGAAGTCAGGTCCCCTTTGGTGTTGGAAGGGGAAATTACGGAATACTCTTGAGCCGTTAAATGGGAAAAGAGCCTCTTCTCGACTTGAGTCCTTAAAATGTGTTCTCCTCTCCAATGGGAATGGTTATGTGAGGGAACTTTCTGTGTTGCTTAAAGGGTGTCAAGTAAACTTTTGCCTTTCAAGCGGGAATTTGGGATTTCTCTTTAGATTCTACAGCGTAAAATATCCTCATCTCGCATTGAGCAGATAATTTAGTGGTGTTTCTCGAGTTGTATCGGGAAAAACGGTTACTTCTTGAGTTTCGACAGGGACCTCAGGAATTAAATCCGGTTGCTTCAGGGAAGTCAGGTCCACTTTTGTGTTGAAAGGGGAACTTCGGGGTAACTCTCGAGCCGTTAAATGGGAATAGGGCCTCTTCTCGTTTTGAGTCCATAAAGTGTGTTCTCCTATCCAATGGGGACGGCTGGTTGAGGGAAATTTTTGAGTCACATAAAGGTTGTCAAGTACCATTTTTCCTTTCAAGCAGGACTGTCGGATTTCTCTTGAGATTCTGCAGCGCAAAATTTCTTCATCTCGCATTAAGGGGATAATTTTGTGGTGTTACTCGAGTTTCGGCGGGAAGATGGGGGTACTACTCAAAGTGCGACGGGGACCTCAGTAACTCTCACGGGTTGCTTCAGGGAAGTCAGGTCCCCTTTAGTGCTGGAATGGAAAATTTGGGATTCCTCTAGAGCCGATAAATGGGAATAGGGCCTCTTATTGAGGAGAGTCCCTAAAGTGTGTTCTCCTGTCTAATGGGGTCGGCTGTGTGAGGAAAATTTCTGAGTCGAATAATGGATGTCAAGTACACTTATGCCTTTCAAGCGGGAATATGGGATTTCTCTTGAGACTCTGCAGCACAAAGTTTCCTCATCTCGCATTGAGGGGATAATTTTGTGGTGATTCTCAAGTTAAGACTTGAAGATGGGGGTACTTCTCTAGTTGCGACGGGGATCACAGTAGTTCTTTCATTTTGTTTCAGGGAAGTCAGGTTCCCTTTTGTTTTGGAAAGTGAACCTCGGGGGTACTCTCAGGTCGTTAAATGGGAATAGGGCCTCTTCTCGTGTTGAGTCCATAAAGTGTGTTCTCCTCTCCAATGGGGATGGCAGTGTCAGGGAACTTTCTGAAACGCATAAAGTTTGTCAAATACCATAGTGCCTTTGAAGTGAGAATGCGGGATTTCTCTTCAGATTCTGCAGCGCAAAATTTCCTCATCTCACATTTAGGGGATAATTTTGTTGTGTTTCTCGAGTTTCACCGGGAAGCTGGGGGTACTTCTCGAGTTGCCACGGGGACTACAGGAACTTGCTTGGGTTGCTTCAAGGAATTCAGGTCCCCTTTTAGTGTTGGAAGGGTAACATCAGGATTACTCTAGAGCACTTAAATGGGAATAGGGCCTCTTCTCGAGTTGAGTCCATAAAGTGTGTTTTCCTATCCAATGGGGACGGCTCTGTGAGGGAACTTTCTGAGTCACATAAATGGTGTCAAGTCCACTTTTGCCTTTCAAGTGGGAATGTGGGATTTCTCTTGAGATTCTGCAGCGCAAAATTTCCTCATCTCGCATTGAGGGGATAATTTTGTGCTGTTTCTCGAATTGTGGCAGGAAGCTGGGGTACTTCTTGAGTTGCTTCAGGGAAGTCAGGTCCCCTTTTTTGCTGGAAGAAGAACTTCCGGACTACTCTCCATCAGTTAAATAGGAATAGGCCCTCTTCTTGAATTGAGTCCATAAATTGTGTTCTCCTCTCCAAAGGGGTCGACTGCGTGAGGGAAGTTTCTGAGGTTCATAAAGGGTGTCAAGTACCCTTTTTCCTTTCAAGCGTGTATATGGGATTTTTCCTGAGATTCTGCAGCGCAAAATTACCTCATCTCGCATTGAGGGGATAATTTCGTGGTGTTTCTGGACTTTCGGCTTGAAACTGGGGGTACTTCTCGAGTTATGATGGGGACCTCAGGAACTGGCTTGAGTTGCTTCAAGGAAGTAAGTTCCTCTTTTGTGAAGGAAGGGGAACTTCGGGATTATTCTCGAACCATTAAATCGGAATAGGGCCTGCTCTCGAGTTGAGTCAAAAAGTGTATTCTCCTCCCCAAAGCCGACAGCTGTTTGAGGGAACTTTCTGAAGCGCATAAAGCGTGTCAAGTACCGTTTTGCCTTTCAAGCGGGAATGTGGGATTTCTCTTGAGATTCTGCAGGGCAAAATTTCCTCATCTTGCATTGAGGGGATAATTTTGTGGTGTTTCTCGAGTGTAAGCTGGAAGCTGGGTTTACTTTCCGAATTGTGACGTGAACCTCAGGAACTTGCTCGGGTTGCTTCAGAGAAGTCAGGTCCCCTTTTGTGTTGGAAAGGGATACTCGGGATTACTTTTGAGCCATTAAATGGGAACAGGGCCTCTTTTCTGAATTGAGTCCATAAACTGTGTTCTCCTCTCCAATGTAGACTGCTGTGTGAGGGAGACTTCTGAGTCGGGTAAAGGGTGTCAAGTACACTTTTTCCTTTCAAGCAGGAATGTGGAAATTCTCTTGAGGTACTGCAGTGCAGTATATCCTCATCTCGCATTGAGTGGATAATTTTGTGGCGTTTTTGGATTTACGCCGGGAAGCTTGGGGTATTTCTCGAGTTGGGACTGCGACATCAGGAACTCTTTCAAGTTGCTTCAGGGAAGTCAGGTCCCCTTTTGTGTTGAAAGGGGAAGTATTGGATTAATCTCTAGCTGTTATATGGGAATAGGGCCTCTTCTCGAGTTGAGTCCATAAAGTGTGTTCTCCTCTCCAATGGGGACGGCTGTATGAGGGAACTTTGTGAGTCGCATAATGGGTGTCAGTACCCTTTTGCCTTTCAAGCGGAAATGTGGGATTTCCCTTGAGTTACTGGAGTGCAGTATATCCTTATCTCGCATTGAGGGGATAATTTTGTGGTGTTTCTCAAGTTGCGGCGGGAAGCTCGGATACTTCTCGATTTTCGATGGGGACCACAGGAACTCGCTTGGGTGCTTCAGGGTAGTCAGGTCCACTTTGGTGTTGGCAGGGGAAATTCGGGATTACTCTCGAGCTGTAAAATATGAATACGGCCTCTTTTAGACTTGAGTCCATAAACTGTGTTCCCTTCTCCAATGGGGACGGCTGTTTGAGGGAACTTTCTGAGTCACATAAATGGTGTCAAGTACCCTTTTGCATTTCAAGGGGAATTTGGGATTTCTCTTGTAATTCTGCAGCGTCCATTTTCCTCATCTCTCATTGAGGGGATAATTTTCTGGTTTTTCTCGAGTTGCGGTGGGAAGCTGGTGGTTTTTGTTGAGTTACGACGGGGACCAGTGGAACTCGCTCGGGTTGCTTCAGGGAAGTCAGGTCCCCTTTAGTGTTGGATGCGGACCTTCGGAATTACTCTCGAAACTTTAAATACGAATAAGGCCTCTTCTCGGGTTGTGTCCATAAAGTCTGTTCTCCTCTCCAATGGGGATGGCTGTGTGAGGGAACTTTCTAAATCTGAAAAAGGGTGTCAAGTACCCTTTGCTGTTCAAGCGGGAATGTGGGATTTCTCTTGAGATTCTGCAGTGCACAATTTCCTCATCTCGCATTGAGGGGATAGTTTTGTGGTTTTCTCGAGTTGCGGCGGGAAGCTGGGGTTAAGTCTCGAGTTACAACTGGGACCTCAGAAACTCTCTGGTGTTGCCTCAGGTAGGTCAGGTCCCCTTTATATTGGATGGGAAACTTCGGGATTACTCTCGAGCCGGTAAGTGGGAATTGAGCCTCTTCTAGGTTTGAGTCCATACCATGTGTTCTCTTCTCCAATGGGGACAGCTGTGTGAGGTAAATTTCTCAGTCGCATAAAGGGTGTCAAGTATCCTTTTGCCTTTCATGTGGGAATGTGGGATTTCTCTTGAGATTCTGCAGCGCACAATTTCCTCATCTCGCATTGAGTGGATATTTTTGTGGTATTCCTCGAGTTGCGGCAGGAAGATTGGGGTCCTTCTCAAGTGGCAACAGGGACTTCAGGTACTCGCTCGTGTAGTCCCTGGGAATTCAGGTCTCCTTTCGTTTTTGTTTGGGAACATCGAGATTACTCTCGACGTGTGGAATGCAAATAGGGCCTCATCTTAAGTTTAGTCCATGAATTGTTTTCTCCTCTCAAATGGGTATAGCTATGTCAGGGGATGTCTTGAATCACATAAAGTGTGTCAAGTACCTCTTCGTGTTTCAAGCGGGAATTTGGGATTTCTCTTGAGACTCTGCAGGGGAAATTTTCCTCATCTCACCTTGCGTGCAGAATATTGTGATTTTTCTCTAGTTGCGGCTGGAAGATTGGGGTCCTTCTCAAGTGGCGACAGGGACTTCAGTTACTCGCTCGTGTAGTCCTTGGGATTCAGGTCTCCTTTCGTTTTTGTAGGGGAACATCGGGATTACTCTTGAGAGGTGGAATGGGAATAGGGCCTCATCTAAAGGTGAGTGCTTAAATGGTGTTCTCATCTCAAGTGGAGACAGCTATGTCAGGGGATGTCTTGAGTCGCATAAACTGTGTCAACTACCAGTTCGCTTTTCAAGCGGGAATGTGGGATTTCTCTTGAGCCTCTGCAGGGGAAACTTTCCTCATCTAATCTTGCGTGCACAATATTGTGTTTCTTCAGAAGTAGCTTCAGGAAGCTTGTGGTCCAACTAAGGGGTGACAGGGCCCTCAGGAACTCGGTCGTGTAGTCCCTGGGAAATCAGGTCTCCTTTCGTTTGGTAGGGGAACATCATTATTACTCTCGAGGGGAGGAGTGGTAAGAGGGCCTCTGCTAAAGTTGAGTCCATAAATTGTGTTCTCCCCTCAAGTGTGGACAGGTATGTCAGGGAATGTTTTGTGTCGCATAAAGTGTGTCGAGTACCCGTTCGACTTTCAACCAGAAATGTTGGGTGTCCTTTGAGACTATTCAAGGGAAATTTTCCTCATCTCACCTTGAGTGAAGAATCTTGTGGCTTTTGTCGAATTGCGGCCGGAAGCTTGGTGTCCTCCTCGAGTTGCGACAGAGACCTCAGGAACTCACTCATGTAGTCCCTGAGAATTCAGGTCTCCTTTCGTTTTGGTAGGGGAACTTCGGAATTACTCTTGAGAGGTGGAATGGGAATAGGGCCTCATCTAAAGGTGAGTGCATAAATGGTGTTCTCCTCTCAAGTGGAGACAGCTATGTCAGGGAATGTCTTGAGTCATATAAAGGGTGTCAAGCACCCGTTCGGGTTTCAAAGCGGGAATGTGGGATTTCTCTTGGGACTCTGCAGTGGAAATTTTCCTCATCTCACCTTTAGTGAAGAATCTTGTGGTTTTTCTCGAGTTGCGGCAAGAAGTTTGGGGTCCTTCTCGAGTTGCACCAGGGACCTCAGGACATCACTCGTGTAGTCCCTGGGAAGTCAGATCTCCTCTTGTTTAGGTGGGGAAACATAAGGAATACTCTTTAGGAATGGAATGAGCATATTGCCTCATCTAAATTTGTCCATAAATTGTGTTCTCCTCTCATGTGGGGACAGATATGTCAGTTTATGTCTTGAGTAGCATAAAGGGTCTCAAGTACACTTCACGTTTCAAGGGGAAATGAGGGATTTCTCTTGAGAGTCTGCAGGGGAAATTTTCCTCATCCCACCTTGAGTACAGCATATTGTGGTTTTTCTCGAGTTGAGGCGGGAAAATTGGGGTCCTATTCGAGGGACGACAGGGACCTCAGGAACTCGCTTGTGTAGTCCCTGGGATGTCAGGTCTCTTTTCGTTTTGGTAGGGGAACATCGGGATTACTCTCAAAGCGTGGAGTGGGAATAGGATCTCATTTAAAGTTGAGTCCATAAATTGTGTTCTCTTCTCAAGTGGGGACAGCTAGGTAAGGGAATGTCTTGAGTCGCATAAAGGGTGTCAAGTACCCGTTCACGTTTCAAGCAAAAATGTGGAATTTCACTTGAGTCTCTGCAGGGGAAATTTTCCTCATGGCACTTTGAGTGCAGAATCCTGTGGTTTTTGTCGAGTTGCGGCGGGAAGTTTGGGGTCCTTCTCGAGTTGCGACAGGGACCTCAGGAACTCGTGCGTGTTGTCCCTGCGAAGTCAGATCTCCTTTCCTTTTGGTTGGGGAATATCGGGATTACTCTCGAGACGTGGAATGGGTAATCCTCATCTAAAGTTGATTCCATAAATTGTGTTCTCCTCTCAAGTGGGGACTGCTATGTCAGGGAATGTCTTGAGTCGCATAAAGGGTGTCAAGTACTCGTTCGCGTTTCAAGCGGGATTGTGGTATTTCTCTGGGACTATGCAGGAGAAATATTCCTAATCTCATCTTGAGTGAAGAATCCTGTGGTTTTTGTAGAGTTTCGGCGGGACGTTGGGTTCCTTCTCGAGTTGCAACAGGGACCTCAGGAACTCGCTCGTGTAGTCCCTGGGAAGTCACGTTTCCTTTCTTTTTGGGAGGGTACATCGGCATTACTCTCGAGGCGTGGAATGGGAATAGGGCTTCATCTTAAGTTGAGTCCATAAATTGTGTTCTCTTCTCAAGTGAGGAGAATTATGTCAGGGAATGTCTTGAATGGCATAAATAGTGTGAAGTACCCGTCCGAGTTTCAAGGGTGAATGTGGGATTTCTCTTGAGCCTCGGCAGGGGAAATTTTCCTCATCTCACCTTGAGTGCACAATCTTGTGGTTTTTCTAGAGTTACGGCGGGAAGTTTGGGGTCTTTCTCAAATTGCGACAGGGACCTCAGGGACTCTCTCGTGTAATCCCTATGAATTCAGGTCTCCTTTCATTTTGGTAGGGGAACATCGGATTACTCTTGAGGTGTGGAATGGGAATAGGGCCTCATCAACACTTGAGCCCATAAATTGTGTTCTCACCTCAAGTGGCGACAGCAATGTTAGGGAATGTCTTGAGTCACATAAAGGGTGTCAAGTACCCGTTCGAGTTTCAAGAGGGAATGTGGGAATTTTCTTGAGACTATGCAGGCGAAATTTTCCTTAACTCACCTTGAGTGCAGACTCTTGTGTTTTTTCTCGAGTTGAGGCGGAAAGCTTGGGTCCTGCTCGAGTTGCGACAGGGACCTCAGTAACTCGCTCGTGTAGTCCCTGGAATCAGGTCTCCTTTCGATTTGGTAAGGGAACATCTTGATTACTCTCGAGGCGTGGAATGGGAATAGGGCCTATTCTAAATTTAATTCCATTAATAGTGTTCTCCTCTCAAGTGGGGACAGATATGTCAGGGTATGTCTTGAGTTGCATAAAGGTTGTGAATTACCCGTTCGAGTTTCAAGTGGGAAAGTGTGATATCTCTTGAGAATCTGCAGTGGAAAATTTCCTCATTTCACCTTGAGTGCAGAAAATTATGGTTTTTCTCAAGTTGCGGCAGGAAGCTTCGTGTCCTTCTCGAGTTGCAACATGGACCTCAGATACTCGCTCATGTAGTCCGTGGGAATTTAGGTCTCCTTTGTTTTAGTAGGGGAACATCGGGATTACTCTCGAGGCGTTTAATGCGAATAGGGCCTCATCTAATGTTGAGTCCATAAATTGTGATCTCCTCTGAAGTGGGGAAAACATTGTCAGGGAATATCTTCAGTCGCATAAAGGGTGTCAAGTACCCGTTCGCGTTTCAAGCTGGAATGTGAGATTTCTATTGGGACTCTGCAGGGGAAATTTTCCTCATCTGACCTTGAGTGCAGAATTTTGTGGTTTTTCTCGAGATGCGGCGGGAAGATTGGGGTCCTTCTAGAGTTGCGACCAGGACCTCACAACCTCGCTTGTGTAGTCCCTGGGAAGTCAGGTCTCCTTTCATTTTGGTAGGGGAACATCGGGATTACTCTCGAGGCGAGGAAGGGGAATAGGGCATCATCTAATTTTGAGTCCATTAATTTTGTTCTCCTCTCAAGTGGGGGCAGTTATGTCAGGGAATGTCGTGAGTCGCATAATGGGTGTCCAGTACCCGTTCGAGTTTCAAGCGGGAATGTGGGATTTCGCTTGATACACTTCAGGGGAAATATGCCTGTTCTCACCTTGAGTGCAGAATCTTGTGGTTTTTTTCGAGTTGCAGCGGAAAGCTTGGGGTCCTTCTCAAGTTGCAACAGGGACCTCAGGAACTCCCTTGTTTAGTCCCTGGAAGTGAGGTCTCCTTTCGTTTTAGTAGGGGAACATCGGGATTAATCTCGAGGCGTGGAATGGGAATAGGCCTTCATCTTAAGTTGAGTTAATAAATTGTGTTCTCCTCTCAAGTGGGGAGAGTTATGTCAGGGAATATCTTGAATCGCATAAAGAGTGTGAAGTACCCGTCCGAGTTTCAAGGGTGAATGTGGGATTTCTCTTGAGACTCGGCAGGGGAAATTTTCCTCATCTCACCTTGAGTGCAGAATCTTGTGGTTTTTCTAGAGTTGCGGCGGGAAGCTTGGGGTCCTTCTCGAGTTGTGACAGGGACCTCGGGAACTCACTCATGAAGTCGCTGGGAAGTCAGGTCTCCTTTCGTTTTGGTAGGGGAATACTGGGATTACTCTCGAGGCGTGGATGGGAATAGGGCTTCATCTTAAGTTGAGTCCATAAATTGTGTTCTCTTCTCAAGTGTTCAGAGCTATCTCAGGGAATGTTTTGAGTCGCACAAAGGGTGTGAGGTACACGTTCGAGTTTCAAGCGGGAATGTGGAATTTCTCTTGAGACTCTGCAGGGGAAATTTTCCTCATCTCACCGTGAGTGAGGAATCTTGTGGTTTTCCTCGAGTTGCGGCAGGAAGCTTAAGTTCCTTCTTGAGTTTCGACAGGGACGTCAGGAACTCCCGCGTGTAGTCCCAGGGATATCAGGTCTCCTTTCCTTTTGGTCGGGGAACATCGGGATTACTCTCGAGGTGATGAGTGGGAATAGGGCATCATCTAAAGTTGAGCCCATAAATTGTGTTCTCCTCTCAAGTGTGGACAGCAATATCAGGGAATGTCTTGAGTTGCATAAAGGATGTGGAGTACCCGTTCGTGTTTCAAGCGGGAATGTGGGATTTCTCTTCAGACTCTGCAGGGGAAAGTTTCCTCATCTCACCTTGAGTGCAGAATCTTGTGGTTTTGGTCGAGATGCAGCGGGAATCGTGGGGTCCTTCTCGAGTTGCGATAGGGACCTCAGGAACTCGTTTGTGTAGTGCCTGGGAATTAAGGTCTCCTTTCCTTTTGGCAGGGCAACATCGGGATTACTCTCAAGGCGTGGAATGGGAATAGGGTCTCATCTAAATTTGACTCAATAAATTGTGTTCTCCTCTCAAGAGGGGACAGCTCTGTTAGGGAACGTCCTGTGTCGCTTAAAGGGTTTCAAGTACCCGTTCGCCTATCAAGCGGGAATTTGAGATTTCTCTTGGGACTCTGCAGGGCTAAGTTCCCTCATCTCACCTTGAGAGAAGAATCTTGTGGTTTTTCTCGTGTTGCGGCGGGAAGCTGGGGGTCCTTCTCGAGTTGCGACAGGGACCTCAGGAACTCGCTCGTGTAGTCCCTGGGAAGTCAGATCTCCTGTCGTTTTGGTAGGGGAACATAGGGATTATTCTCGAGGCGTGCAATGGGAATAGGGCCTCATCTATAGTTTAGTCCAGAAATTGTGTTCTCCTCCAAATGGGGACAGCTATGGCAGGTTGTATCTTGAGTAGCATGAAGGGTCTCAAGTGCCCGTTCACGGTTCATGGGGGAATGTGGGGTTTCTCTTGAGACTGTGCAGCGGAAATTTTCCTCATCTCACCTTGAGTGAAGAATCTTGTGGTTTTGTCGAGTTGCGGTGGGAAGCTTGGGGTCTTTCTCGAGTTGCGACAGGACCTCAGGAACTCACTCGTATAGTCCCTTGGAAGTCAGGTCATCTTTCGTTTTGGTAGGGGAACATCAGGTTTACTCTCGAGGCGTGGAATGGGAATAGGGAATCATCTAAAGTTAAGTCCATATAGTGTGTTCTACTCTAAAGTTGGGACAGCTATGCCAGGGAATGTCTTGAGTCGCATAAAGGGTGTCAATTATCCGTTCGAGTTTGAAGCTGGAATGTGGGATTTCTCTTCAGACTATGCAGGGGAAATTTTCCTCATCTCACCTTGAGTGCGGAATCTTGTGGTTTTCCTCGAGTTGCGCCAGGAAGCATGGGGTCCTTGTCAAGTTGCTGCAGAGACCTCAGGTACTCGCTCAAGTAGTTCGTGGGAAGTCAGGTCTCCTTTCGTTTTGGTAGGGGAACATCGGGATTACTCTCGAGGTGTGGAATGGGAATAGGTCCTCATCTAAAGTTGAGTCCATAAATTGTGTTCTCCACTGAAGTATGGACAGGTATGTCAAGGAATGTCTTGAGTTGCATAAAGGCTGTCAAGTACCCTTTCGAGTTTCAAGCGTAAATGTGGGATTTCTCTTGAGTCTCTGCAGGGGAAATTTTCCTCATCTCACCTTGAGTGCAGAATCCTGTGGTTTTTAACGAATTGTGGCTGTAAGCTTGGGGTCCTTCTCGAGTTTCCATAGAGTCCTCAGGAACTCGCGCGTGTAGTCCCTGGTAAGTCAGGTCTCCTTTCGTTTTGTTAGAGGAACATCGGGATTACTCTCTATGCGTGGAATGGGAATAGGGTTTCATCTTAAATTGAGTCCATAAAGTGTTTTCTCCTCTCCAGTGGGGAGAGCTATGTCAGGGAATGTCTTGAGTCGCATAAAGGGTGTTCAGTATGCATTCGAGTTTCATGCGTCAATTTGGGACTTCTCTTGAGACTCTGCAGGGGAAATATTCGTCATCACACCTTGAGTGCATAATCTTGTGGTTTTTCTCGAGTTGCGGCGGGAAGCTTGGGGTCCTTCTCGAGTTGGACAGGTACATCAGGAATAAGTCAGGATTACTTTCGTTTTGTTAGGGGAGCAGCGGGTGTTCCCTTGAGGCATGGAATGGGAATAGGCCCTCATCTAACGTTGAGTCCATTAATTGTGTTCTCCTCTCAAGTGGGGAGAGCTATGTCAGGGAAAGTCTTGAGTCACATAAAGGGTGTTCAGTACACGTTCGAGTTTCAAGCGTTGATGTGGGATTTCTCTTGAGACTCTGTGGGCGAAAAATTCGTCATCCCACCTTGAGTGCAGGATCTTGTGGTTTTTCTCGAATTGCGGCGGGAAGCTTGGGGTCCTTCTCGAATTGCTACAGGGACCTCAGGAACTCGCTTGGGTAGTCCCTGATAAGTCAAGTTTCCTTTCATTTTGGTAGGGGTCACCGGGATTACTCTCGAGGCGTGGAGTGGGAATAGGGCCTCATCTAAAGATGAGTCCATAAAATGTGTTCTCCACTCAAGTGGGGAGAGCTGTGTCAGGGAATGTCTTGAGTCGCCTAAAGGGTGTGAAATTCCCGTTTGAGTTTCAAGCGGGAATGTGGGATTTCTCTTGAGACTCTGCAGTGGAAAATTTCTCATCTCCCATTAATGGGATAATTTTGTCGTGTTTCTCGATTTCTGGCGGGAAGCTTGGGGTTCCTCTCACGTTGCGTCTGGGATCTCAGGAACTCGCTCGTGTTGCCCCAGGGAAGTCAGGTCTCCTATCTTGTTCGAAGGGGAACTTCGGGATTACTCTCGAGCCATTAAATGGGAATAGGGCCTCATCTCGAGGTGAGTCCCTAAATTTTGTGCTCCTCTCCAGTGTGGACGGCTATGTTAGGGAACTTTTTGAGTCACATAAATGGTGTAATATATCCGTTCAAGTTTCAAGGGTAATGTGGGATTTCTCTTGAGAATCTGCAGAAGAAATGTTCCTCATCTCGTATTGATGGGGCAACATTTTCATTTTTCTCGAGTTGCAGCAGAAAGTTAGGGGATCCCCTCGAGTTGCGACGGGGACCTCAGGAACTCGCTCGTGTTGCCCCAGGTAAGTCAGGTCTCCTGTCATGTTGGAAGGGGAACCTCGGGATTCCTCTCGACGTGCAGCAGGGGAATAGGGCCACATCTAGTGTTGAGTCAGTCAACTGTGTGTTCCTTGTTTGTGACGACAGGGATCTCGGGATTGGTCTCAAAATTCACCTGGGATGTCAGGCCTCATCTCATGTTAAGATATCGAACTGAGCTTTATTCTCGAGTAGTAAAACGGGTGTTAGGTCACATTAGATTTGAATTTTTACCTGGAGATTTTATCATGTATGCTCTGCGAGTCATGTGTCCACTCATCCTGTGAATTGATACTCGAGGATACATTTGAATCTGTGCAGTAGAATCAGACAATATCTCAAGTGGGTGTTGACATATGTAACTTTTCCATTTCTGTTTTGAAAACCTGGGGATCCTCCTGAGTTTCAACGTGGTACACGCCTCCTCGTACTGTGGGGCTGGAAACTCTAAATTCCATTCCAGAGAAAGTAGAGGAATCGACTCTCATCTGGAAATGAGGACTGAAAAACAGGACAAGTTGTCAGTGTGGCAGGTAACTCGGTGTTCCTCTCGATTGGGCTGTGCATGTCGGTTTAATTTTTGAGTCGCATAAAGGATGTTAAGTAGTAACCTGTCGAGTTTCAAGCGGGAATGTGGAATTTCTCTTGCGAATCTGTAACGGAAATGTTCTTCATCTCGCCTTGAGGGCAGAATCTTGTGGTTTTTCTCGAGTTGCCGCGGGAAGCTTGGGTTCCAACTCGCGTTGGGCCATGGACGTCTGGAACTCACTCCTGTTGCTTCAGGGATGAGAGGTCTCCTTTGTGTTGGAAACGGAACTTCAGGATTACTCTGGGGCCCTTAAATGGGAATAGGACCTCATCTCGTGTTGAATCCATAAACTGTGTGCTCCTCTCCAGTGGGGACATCTTTGTTAGGGAAGTTTTTGAGTTGCATAAATGGTGTCAAGTACCCGTTCGAGTTTCAAGCGGGAATGTGTAATTTCTCTTCAGATTCTGCAGCAGAAATGTTCCTCATCTCCAGTTGATGGAGTATTTCTCGCTTTCCTCAAGTGGTGGCAGAAAGCTTGGGGTTCCTCTCGAGTTGCGACGGTGACCTTAGTAACTCGCTTGCGTTGTCCCAGGGAAGTTAGCTGTCCTTTACTGTTGGAAGGGGAACCTCAGGATTCCTCATGAGGCGCCGGAGAGGAATAGGGCGGCATGTAGTGTTGTGTATGTAAATTGTGTGCTCCACTTCAATGTGGACAGCTATGTCGGGGAAGTTTCTGGGTCGCATCAAGTGTGTCTAGTACCCGTTCGAGTTTTAAGCGGAATTTGGGATTTCTCTTGAGACTCTGCAGTGGAAAAGTTCTTCATCTCGCATTGAGGGGAAATTTTGTGGTGTTTCTTGATTTGTGGCGGGAAGCATGGGGTTCTTCTCGAGTTGCGACCTCAGGAACTCGCTTGTGTTCCCCCACAGAAGTCAGGTCTCCTATCCTGTCGGAAAGGGAACCCCGGGATTCCTCTCGAGGCGCAGCAGAGGAATAGGGCCTCATCTAGCTTTAGGTAGGACAACTGTGTGTTTCTTGACAGAGGTGACTGGGATCTCACGGTTGCTTTCAAAATTCACCTGGGGAGTCAGACCTCGTCTTTGGTTCAGACATGTGACTACGCTTTTTCTCGAATTGTAAAACGGGTGTTAGGCCACGTTAGAGTTGAATGTGTACCTGGAAATTATATGCTCGGCGTGTCAGGTCTCCACTCGTCTTGTGAGTTGATAATCGAGGACACATATGAATCTGTTCAGGAGAATCAGACAATATCTCGAGTGGCTAGTGACATCCGTACCTTTTCCATTTGTGTTTTGAAAACCTGGGGATCCTCACGAGTTTCAGCATGGTACACGCTTCCTCATACTTTGTGACTGGATCGTCCAGATTCCATTCCACAGAAAGCAGAGGAATCGACTCTCATCTGGAAAAGAAGACTGGAAAACGGGGTAATTTGTCAGTGTGGAAGGAAACTCGGGGTTCCTCTAAATTGGTACTGTGTATATCAGTTTAATTTTTGAGTCGCATAAAGGATGTTAAGTAACCTGTTGAGATTCAAGAGTTAATGTGGAATTCCACTTGGGAATCTCAAAGGAAATGTTCCTCATCTCGCCTTGAGGGCAGAATGCTGTGGTTTTTCTTGAGATGCGGCGAGAAGCTTGGGCTCCCTCTCGAGTTGAGCCGGGGACTTCAGGAACTCGCTCGTGTTGCTTCAGGGAAGTCAGGTCCCTTTGTGTTGGAAGGGGAAATTCTGGATTACTCTTCGAGCCATTAAATGGGAATAGGACCTCATCTCGTGTTGAATCCATAAATTGTGTGCTCCTCTCCACTGGGGACGGCTATGTTAGTGAACTTTTAGAGGCGCATAAAGAGTGTCAAGTACCCGTTCGAGTTTCAAGAGGGAATGTGGGATTTCTCTTGAGATTCTGCAGCATTATTTTTCCTCATCTCTCATTGATGGGGGAACATTGTCATTTTTCTCGAATTGCGGCAGAACGCTTGGGGTTCCTCTCGAGTTACGTCGGGGATCTCAGGAACTGGTTTGCGTTGTGCCAGGGAAGTTAGGTCTCCTTTCGTGTTGGAAGGGAAACATCGGGATTCTTCTCGAGTCACGTTAGAGGAATAGGGCCACATCTAGTGTTGTGTACGTAAATTGTGTTCTCCTCTTCAATGTGGACGGCTATGTTGGGAAGTTTATGGGTCGCATAATGGGTGTCAAGTACCCGTTCGAGTTTCAAATGAGAATGTGGGATTTCTCTTGAGACTCTGTAGCGGAAATATTCCTCATCTTGCATTGAGGGGATAATTTTGTGGTGTTTCTCGAGTTGCGGTGGGAAGCTGGGGGTTCTTCTCGAGTTGCGAGGGGGACCTCAGGAACTCGCTCATGTTGCACTAGGGAAATCAGGTCCCCTATCGTGTTGGAAGGGGAACCTCGGGATTCCTCTATAAGGAGCAGCAGAGGAATAGGGCCACACCTAGCGTTGAGTCAGTCAACGGTTTGTTATTTTCCAGTTGCGACAGGGATCTTGCTGTTGTTGCGGGTGAAATGACACAAAGACAAGACACACAAAAGACAGACAAAGACACAACTCCGGCCAGAGGAAAAATTCTGCTCAAGCCCCCTTGCGGTTTATTTTTATACCCCGGTAGCTGGACACATACCAAAATCTAAGCAATGCATTTTTCTACCAAATAAGGACAAAAAGCCAAGCACATTTCAAGGACGGGAGGAAGAAAGGGAGGAAGTGACAACATCATGTTTATTACGAAGCCTGCAGAGAACTCCAGCCTCTTCCTTATTTTTAAGGAGCTCATGTTCCCTCGTATGCAAGCGGACCATTAACCTTGGATATTGTGTGCAGGCTTCCTGGCAGAACATCCTGTTTCAAGCATGCTCTGCCCAAGCAGAGAGTCTTGTTTGCAGGCTTCCTTAACCATTCTTTCTCGTGGTCACTGTCGGGCTCCTACATTTCCCCCTTCTTTCTGAGAGGCAGTAGTAAGCTGTAAGGCGGCAGTAATGCATTGTCTGTCCTTTTTTAGTTGTTGCCTTCTCCACCAGCACCAGAAGACTAGAATAATTACACAGCATAATAGTATTATGAACAACGTATTCCCAAAGTAGTTCCGATTAGAGTAGATACATGCCCAAAAAGATTCAAATTTTTCATCCCTTCCTGCAAATCCTTTAACAGATTGGACCCAGTAGTATCAGGTAGCGTTTTGCTAAATGTATACAAAATTTGTTGCTCTAATTCCATAATTTCCCCGGTTAGCTTTTGATGCCCTTTTAAAGACTGTTTCACCTTTTCCCAACCCTCACTCATGTTGAAAGGCACAGGTGTTATACATAATTGAGAGGAGTTCCAATCACATTTCAACACACTTCTTGTGGATAAGACAGTTAATTGATCCCCAAGCCAAGAAACAGTATGTTGAAGATTGTGCACATAATTTGCAAGTTGGGTATCCAAATTTCGTTGTTGTTGCCATAATAAATGAGAGTCTTTATGCCATTCCCGCACAAAGTCTGCTGTTTGGATTCCTTGATGCAAAGCAAGTCCAGCCATGGCAGTGGTTGTAGTAACTGAAACCACTGCAAGAACTGAAGCTATGATTACTCCAAGCATGCGTCGGGATCAATGAAGCAAAGTCTGTACAGCAGTCACCAAATGAGACACAGCAAAATAGTCTGACCAAGGTCTTGTCAAATTTACAGGTAGCCATACTTCGGTTTGAGTATTAACAACCACCATAGAAAACTTAGATTTGAGATTTTGTATGTCAAAATTTTCCCACCATGATTGATTTACACATTGTGTTAAATTGCAATGATTACACGATATAGATCCCTCAGTTGCATTTCAAGTCCAATTCCCATACAACAATGCAAAGGTGTATTTTAAACAAGCCGTAGCAGAATAAGATTTATTAATATGCAACTTAACATGTAAGGGACCTGAACTGTCACTTGTATCCAAAGTATAGTTTTCCGACCATATAGTGAGATTCCCGGCAACTGCCCACAATTTCCAAATATTCCCTTGGAAGTGGGGATACCCTAACAATTGCAACTGAGGGGGAATGAGTGCAAACTGCTGCAATTTTACGGTTTCATTACCGTTACCCACTAAAGTACCAATAATTCGATGCCATTTGAGAGTTTTGTTAGACCATTTTTCCAAAATTTGGCTATGATCAGGGATCTTATCTACAATAACAAATCCAGAATAGGTCATGACTTTGAAACGCCAATGACCTTGGTAACGTTCCCATTCCAAAGATTCTAGAGAAGAAATAAAAAATTTAGAAGGGCATAATGGTATAAAGGTATCAGAATGATGACTCCTTGGTGTCTTAGAGGTTTTGAGTCCCCTGGTGGAAACAAGCACAGTAAAGACAGCAGAATGATAATTATTATATTATACCCCCCAGGTATTATGAGAGTGATGATTGTGATTTTTTGTAGAAAGGCAAAAGGGATGTCCTCTAATGCACAAGGGGAGGCCCTCCACTGCAACAGTAACATTATTTATGTTATATTGATTATTATGGTGATACAAATGCTCAATTTCTCCACACGCGGATGGTGGGAAGAAGGCAGTTTCATTGGTGCATACCTATACTTCAGGTTCACCCCAAGAGACCGCTCTCACAAGAGGAGGATTAGGAACATAATCCCAATAAATATATTCTATCGCTTGTGCATACATTACCTGACAGGTAACCACAGCCATCATAGCCAACAGCCAATTAGTAGGATTGAAAGGTTGATCAGCATTAACGAGGGTTTTTTCAGCATCCTGTGTAAGCTTCTTCAGTTGCCCCCATGTTGGTAGGGACGCAGATAGGGTAGGGAAAGTAAAGCTCCGCTGTGCAGAAAGCTCTTCAAATTTTCGCACAAAGTGGTCATCCATGATGAATCTTGATCAACCGAGTTGGTGTCCAAAACCTAAAATTTTCAACAGATATGAAAGCATAACCTCGTCCTAAATATATCAGTGATGCTGGAACCCAAACTTTTTATCTTTATACCAAAGGAGTGTATTCAAGATCTTCTTATCCTCATCTTTTCTTCGAAAATGCAATTCTGCAGCTGATAGAATTTCTTTGCGTCAAATATTCAAAAAATTTAAAGTAAGTAAGGTTTTATTCAAGATATCTTTTGGTTTCATAAATCTGTCCTGTTCCCTTTTTTTATTTTTTCAATATATTTACATAAAGTACGATTAGCTCTTTCAATGGTAGCTTGTCCTTGACTATTATAAGGGATGTCAAAAGTATGAGTTATATGATATTGGGATAAAAAGTGAGCTAATTTAGCCGATTGGTAAGCAGGTGCATTATCAGTTTTTAATTCAATTGGTATTCCCATAATTGCAAAACAAGATAATAAATGAGTAATAGCAGCGTCATCTTTTTCAGAATGTAATGCAGTAGCCCATTGGAAATGTGTGCATGTATCTATAGTATGATGGACACATTTTTGTTGCCCAAAAGATGAAATTAAAATAAGATCCATTTGCCATATCTGATTTGCTTGTAGTCTTCTTATGTTGACACCTGGTTGGGTAAATGGTAAAGTAAAAGGCGCACATTTGGGACATGAGCGAACAATATTTTCAGCTTGTTTTTGAGCAATATCATAAGATATTTTTAATCCTTTAGAGTTAGTGGGTGGCAGATGATGCTCTTGTTTTGCTACTTTTATATGATAAAGTAATGCATGAATTGCAGCATTTCCAAAGGACAAGGGTCCAGGAAAGGCGGAATGAGCATGGATATGAGTAAAGAAAATTGATTTTGAATGTTGTAGAAGCAATTGCTGCACCTGATAAAACAATTTATCAGTATCTGTCTTAAGAGTTATAGGCAGGGAAACTTGAGGAAGTTGAAGACAAGAGAGAACAGCATATCGAGAATTTGAAACAATGTTAACAGGAAGTTGAGGAAAATCTTGCAAAACTAAATAATTAGCCCACAACTCAGCAGGCTGTGCAGAGGAGAATGAATGGGGAAGAACTTTAGAACGTTCAAAAGTAAAATGTCCAGCGGTGTTTTCATTTGCATCAGTAAAAACAGTGGGTCTTTTAACTGGAATATCTGAAATCGGAGATTTCCTGGCGTTGGCTTGAAGAAAATCAATCAATTTAGATGACGGATAATGATTCGAAAATGAACCAGGAAATGAAGCAAGGGAGATTTGCCAATTTTTATTAAATTGTAAACAAAGATATCTGAGCATTTGTTAATTGAATGAAAATTTGGTGTTTTTTTTTCTGATAATTGTAAAATGCGATTGTGACCCTTTTGTATAAGAAAGGCTAATTTATCCATTTATATATAGTTAATTTTTTAGAGAAACTATTAGGTAAAAAAAAAAAAAACATTTTATTAATCCTTTTCCTTGAGCAATTGCACCAGATGGAGAATGAGGGGTGTGAAATATTATGAATGCAATAGGTTTAGACGCAGAAATATATGTTAAAAAACCATCATTTAATCTTTGTTCAACAAACTGAACCTCTTGCAAAGCCAAGGGGGTTAAGATTCAGGGACTATCTAAAGCTGTGTCTCCTTTTAAAGTAGAAAATAAGTGTTGTAATTGATAAGTAGTGAAGCCAATTAATATCTCCTCATAATTTCTGGAAGTCATTTAAAGTTTTTAAATGGTATCTTTATATTTGCAAATTTTGAGGCCAAATTTGTTGTTGTTCTAATATGGTCCTCAAATAAGAAATGGGAAAATCCTTTTGAATTTTCTCTGGCGCTATCAGCAAGTTATATTATTTCAAAGCCTCCTGTACTTTTCAGAAGAATTTATCACGTTCAGCGATACCGGGAACTGCCAATAAATGATCATCCATATGATGATAGAGAATATAATTAGGATATTCTTGATGGATAGATTGTAAGGAACGAGCTACAAACTCTTGATATAAGGTAGGACTATATATCATTCCCTGTGGCAAGACTGTCCAATGGTAGTGCTTAACGGGCTGAGCGTGATTAAGAAGAAGAACCGTGAAAGCAAATTTATCTCTATCTCGTAAGTGTAAGGGAATAGTAAGAGAAAAAAAAAAACAATTGTTAAGATCTAATACCATTAAAGACCAATTTTGTGCAAAAATAGCAGGAGAAGGAAGGCCCAACTGTAAGGCTCCCATGGGTTCAATACATTTATTAACTTCTCTTTAATCAGTCAACATTTTCCATTTTTCAGATTTCTTTTTTTATAACAAATACAGGAGAATTCCAAGGGGAAGTAGAAGGCTCTGTATGGCCAAGTTGAAGTTGTTTGTTATTAATTACTCTAAGGCCTCGAGCATCATTTTTGGTAATGGCCACTGCTCAACGCATTTAGGAGTATTAATTATCCATTTTAATGAGAGTGCTCGAGGAGTTTGAGCAGTGGCTATTAGTTTCCCGACGGAATGCTTACAGAGGCTCCCATGGGAGAGAGAATATCTCTTCCCCATATATTAATAGGTATACTAACAATATAAAAAGTGACAAAAACTGTTTTTCCATTATGGAACTGGCATTGTAAAGGACGAGTACTTTTTCAAACATCTGCAATGGAGCCTATTCCGGTCAACATTAGAGGACTCTTTTCTTTGCTCCAGTCTTGGGGCCGTTGTTGGGAGGATATGACTGAAACATCTGCCCTGGTGTCAATTAGCCCTTCAAAGTTCTTTCCTTGTATGGTCAAGGAAAGGACAGGACGAGAATCTTTGATGAGCATCTCCCAAAACATATGTTGCCCAGTACTTCTAAAACCTCCTGACATTTCATAAGGAAGAGCAGAAAATGGTAGATAAGATAAAAGAAGTACTTGTGCTATACGTTCTCCAGCCAATAGTGAAATTGTAACAGAAGTAGAGACCAAAATTAAAATTTCTCCAACAAAATCAGAGTCTATTACTCAAGGAATTATGGTTAGGCCTCTTAGAGAGGCACTATTGCGCCCCAATATTAAGCCAAATGTGCCTTTAGACAATGGGCCAAATACGTTTGTTCTTAATTTATAAATGCCACAGCCCGGAGACAAAAGAATACTTTCAGCGAGAGGCAAATCAGCAGCAGCTCTTCTTGAAGTTGCAGAGCATAAATCTGACACCATTAGAGGTTTGGTTTTTCCTGTTGTAGTGGTCATCTCTAAGGGTTGTTGCGAAACAAAGGAGTTACTTGAGGAGCAGGAGGCACGGTTAATTGCATCCCCGGTATTGATCCTGGGACCCAGGGACTGAGGCACGCTAAGTAGTTTCCGAATGTGGGTTATCAATAGGATTTCCATATTTATTAGTTTTAGAGAGGCATTCATTGGTCCAATGAAGCCTTTTACCACATTGGCGGCAAAGCCCATGGGGCTTATTTTGTTTTGTATATCCTTGTTTTGCCTTTATTTTTTTGCTATCCTTTTTCATATGTCCAGGTTTCCCACAATGGTAACAATTTTTGCCCTTAGAGGGCTTCATAGCTTGAGCCAAGGCAGGAGCAGAAACAGTAGCACTATGTTCAGTTCCTCCCACTCCCGAACAAGCTCTAATATATTTAACTATAGAAGCCGCCTGTCCCCTTAAAGGACCTAAAACACGTTTACATTCCGGGTTTGCATTTTCGAAAGCAAGTGTTTGTAAAAGTATCTCTGAAATTTCATCACGTCCAACAGCCCCACAACAGCCACCCACAATCTAGCAAGGAAATCAGTATAAGGTTCATTGGGTCCTTGTAAAGTTTTTGTGAAAGAAGGCTGAGCGTGGCCAGTAGGTACAATATGGCGCCAAGCCCTAAGAAATACTTGGCGCACCTGTTTTAAATCCTGGTCAGAATATTGAGCCTGATCTCTTAAGGCTCGAAATTGTCATTCTTCCATCAATTTATCTTCTAAAGGACCAGGAGGGTTCTGTCCCTCATTAATTTGAGCCTGTGTTTGGGCTTTTTCTTCTCACCAACTCTTTAATTGCAAACACTGGGATCCTTTAAGCAGAGCCTGGGCTATGGACTCCAAATCGAAGGGAAGAATCAATTTTGTCTTCTCTACAGAATCTAACATAGCTAATACAAAAGGGTATTGGGGACCATATTGAGCAACAGCAGCTTTAAGATCCTTGAAAAATTTATATTTAAAAGGCGAATATTGAACATTAATCATACTGTTGGGAGCTGCTTGCCATTGAATTGGAAATAACTGTGGAGGATCTGTAAAACCACCAGAGGGCACAGGGATATCATCATCATAAAGCATGGACTCGGGAAATGAGAAAGAGGGCCCCTCTTGGCCTACATCTGGAGAACTATGCGATACCGGAAAAAGAGAAGCATAGGGAGGGGCTGTAGGAGTAGGAACCCTCTTTGTTCCTTCATTCTGTGTTTTCCACCATTGTTGAAAATTTCGGGTCACTTTATCAACATCGTCGTTCCCTTCGGACGACGAGGAGAAATCACTAGCACTATCAGATTTGGTGTCTGATTCCCCATCCCTGGAATGCAAAGCAGTGGCCATGGAAGCGTCATTTAAAGCGGCACCACTTGATTTTTTGTTTGTTTGTTTCTCAATAGGACTTCCTCATAAATTACCTCAGATTTTGTAGATTTAGTTTCACTATCGGTGGAACGCAATGCAAGTGCTTGAGTGATAGCACTACATAGAGTCCACAATTTCAAAAGAATTATGTTACCCTTCTGATGCTGTTGCCGTAATTCTTTCTGTATTAATTTCCATTCCTTTAAGTTTAATTGTACTTTAGGTTGGCACTTAAACCAATAACAATGCTGCTCCACAAGGGGAAATAACTCCGATTAAAGACGAATAGATACCTTTATCCCGATGGAGTGGAGAAGTCCTTTGACTAGCTCCATATATTGTGCCTTTGCTAATGGGGAATTCCCCATAATTTTCCCGAAAGTTCCCCTGCCTTGGACCTACAATGCCCGAGGGGTTACTCACCCTTTCGGTTTCGCTTGGGCCCCACGTTGGGCGCCAGATGTTATGGGCTAAATGACACAAAGACAAGACACACAAAAGACAGACAAAGATACAACTCCGGCCAGAGGTAAAATTCTGCGCAAGCACCCTTGCGGTTTAATTTTATACCACGGTAGCTGGGCACATACCAAAATCTAAGCAATGCATTCTTCTACCAAATAAGGACAAAAAACTAAGCACATTTCAAGGAGAGGAGGAACAAAGGGAGGAAGTGACCACATCATGTTTACTGCAAAGCCTGCCCAGAACTCCAGCCTCTTCCTTTTTTTTAAGGCGGGCATGTTACCTCCTATGCGAGCGGAACATTAACCTTGGATATTGTGTGCAGGCTTCCTGGAAGAACATCCTGTTTGCAAGCATGCTCTGCCCAAGCAGAGAGTCTTGTTTGCAGGCACATCTCTGCTTCCTTAACCATTCTCTCTCGTGGTCACTGTCGGGCTCCTAAACGTGGTTGCTCTCAAAATTTTCCAGGGGATTCATCCCTCGTCTCTTGTTCAGACATGGAACTGCGCTTCCTTCTCGAGTTGTAAAATGGGTGTTAGGCCCCATGAGAGTTGATTTAGTAACTGAAGATTGTATCGAGTATGCTCAGGGAGTCAGGTCTCCACTCGTCTTCTGAGTTGATACTCAAGGCTACATTTGAATCTGTGCAGTAGAATCAGGCAGTATTTCCTGTGGGTGGTGACATCCATACCTTTTCCATTTGTGTGTTGAAAACCTGGGGATCCTCCCGAGTTTCAAATTGGTACCCGCCTCCTCGTACTGTGCGACCAGAACATCCGGATTCCATTCCAGAGAAAGCAGAGGAATCGACTCTCTCATCTGGAAAAGAGGACTGGAAAACGGGGTAATTTGTCACTGTGGCAGGAAACTCGGTATTCCGCTGGATTGGGGCTGTGTATGTCACTTTAATTTTTGAGTCGCATAAAGGATGTTCAGTAACCTGTAGAGTTTCAATTGGGAATGTGGAATTTCTCTTGCGAAGCTGCAACGGAAATGTTCCTCATCTCGCCTTGAGGGCAGAATCTTGTGGTTTTTCTTGAGATGCAGAAGGAAGCTTGGGGTCCCTCTCGAGTTGGGCTGGGGACCTCAGGAACTCTCTTGTGTTTCTTCATGGAAGTCTGGTCCCCTTTTGTGTTGGAAGGGGAACTTTGGGATTACTCTCGAGCCGTTAAATGGGCTTAAGGCCTCACCTTGAGTTGAGTCCGTAAATTGTGTGCTCCTCTCCAGTGGGGACGGCTATGTAAGGGAGATTTTGGAGTCGCATAAAGGGTGTCAAATACCTCTTTGAGTTTCAACTGGAAATGTGGGATTTCTCTTGAGATTCTGCAGCAGAAAATTTCCTCATCTCGCATAGATGGGGCAAATTTGTCGTTTTTCACGAATTGAGGCCGAAAGCTTTGGGTTCCTCTCGAGTTGCTATGGGAACATCAGGAACTCACTCGCATTATCCCAGGGAAGTTGGGTCTCTTTGCTGTTGGAAGGGGAACCTCAGAATTCATCTAGAAGCGCGGGAGAAGAATAGGGTCATTATCTAGTGTTGTGTAGGAAAATTGGGTGTTCCACATCAATGTGGATGGCTATGTTGGGGAATTTTCTGAGTCGCATAAAGGGTTTCAAGTACCCGTTCGAATTGCAAGCGGGAATGTGGGATTTCTCTTGAGATTCTGCAGTGGAAAATTTCCTCATCTCGCATTGAGGGCATAATTTTTTGGTGTTTCACGAGTGCGGCGGGAAGCATTGGGTTCTTCCCGAGTTGTGACGGGGACCTCAGGAAATCCCTCGTGTTGCCCCAGGGAAGTCAGGTTTCCTATCGTGTTGAAAGGTGAACCTCCGGATTCCTCTCGAGGTGCAGCAGAGGAATAGGGCGGCATTTAGTGTTGATTCGTTCAACTGTGTGTTCTTTGCCAGTGGCAACAAGTATCTCGGGGTTGCTCTCAAAATTCACCTGGGGAATTAGGCCTCGTCTATTGTTCAGACATCGAACTGCACTTTCTTCTCAAGTTGTCAAATGGGTGTTAGGCCACATTAGAGTTGAATTTGTACTTGGAGATTGTATCGAGTATGCTCGGGGAGTCAGGTCTCCACTCGTCTTATGAGTTGATACTCGAGGATACATTTGAATCTGTGCAGTAGAATCAGACAATATCTCAAGTGGGTTTTGACATCCGTACCTTTTCCATTTGTGTTTTGAAAACCTGGGGATCCTCCTGAGTTTCAAGGCGGTACCCACCTCCTCGTACAGTGCGACCTGAAGGTCCGGATTCCATTCCAGAGAAAGCAGAGGAAACTCGGTGTTCCTCTCGACTGGGGCTGTGTATGTCGGTTTAATTTTGGAGTCGCATAAAGGATGTTCAGTAACCTGTCGAGTTTCAAGTGGGAATGTGGATTTCTCTGGTGAATCTGCTACGGAAATATTCCTCATCTTGCTTTGAGGGCAGAATCTTGGTTTTTCTCCAGTTGAGGCGGGAAGCTTGGGTTCCCTCTCGAGTTGCGCCGTGGACCTCAGGAACTCGCTCGTGTTGCTTCAGGGAAGTCTTTTCCCCTTTTGGGTTGAAAAGGGAATTTTGGGGTTACACTTGAGCCGTTAAATGGGAATAGGCCCTCATCTCGTGTTGAGTCCATTAATTGTGTACTCCTCTCCAGTGGGGACGGCTATGTTAGGGAACTTTTTGCGTTCCATAAATTGTGTCAAGTACCCTTTCGAATTTCAAACGGGAATTTGGGATTTCTCTTGATATTCTGCAGCAGAAAATTTCCTCATCTCACATTGATGGGGGAACATTGTCGTTTTTCTTGAGTTGCGGCGGAAAGCTAGAGGTTCCCTGCGAGTTGCGACGAGGAACTCAGGAACTCGTTTGCGTTGTCCCAGGGAAGTTAGTGCTCATTTGCTGTTGGAAGGGGAACCTCAATATTCCTCTCGAGGCGCGTGGGAGGAAAAGGGCCTCATCTAGTGTTGTGTACGTAAATTGTGTGCTCCGGTTCAATGTGGACGGCTATGTCCGGGAAGTTTTTGGGTCACATGAAGGGTATCAACTACCTGTTCGAATTTCAAGCGGGAATGTGGGATTTGTCTTGAGACTCTGCAGTGGAAATATTCCTCATCTCTCCTTGAGGGCAGATTTTTATGGTTATTCTCTAGTTGTGGCAAGAAGCTTGGGCTCCCTCTCGATTTGCGACAGGGACCTCTGGAACTCGATGATGTAGCTTCGGGGAAGTCAGGTCTCCTTTCGTGTTGAAGGGGAACCTCGGGATTCCCCTCAAGTTGCGGTACAGATATAGGGCTGCATCTAGCGTTGTGTACCTAAACTGTGTGCTCCTCTTCAGTGGGGACAGCTCTGTCGGGGAAGTTTTGATTTGCATACAGGGTGTCAAGTACTTGTTCGAATTTCAAGCGGGAATGTAGGATTTCTCTTGAGACCCTGCAGCGGAAAAATTTCTCATCTCGCATTGAGGGGAAAATCTGATGGTTTTTCTCTATTTGCAGCGGTAAGCTTGGGGTTCTTCTCCAGTTGTGACGGGGACCATATGAAATCGCTCATGTTGCCCCAGGGAAGTCAAGTCTCCTTTCGTGTTGAAAGGGGAACCTCGGGATTTCTCTCTAGGTGCAGCAGAGGAATAGGGCTGCATCTAGCGTTGAGTCTGTCAACTCTGTGTTCTTTTCCAGTGGCGACAGGGATCTCGGGGCTGCTATGAAGGTTCTACTGGGGAGTCAGGCTTCATCTCGATTTGAAGCATGGAATTCTGCTTTCCTTTCTAGTTGTAAAAGGGGAATCATTCTTCGTGTCTTGATCAGGAGGTTCATTAGGGCTTTTTCTCTCGGTTGAGCATGGGTGTCAGGTTTCTCATCATGTTGTGAGGGGATAGTCGGTGTTCCATTGGAGCTTTGCTAGATCATCAGGACTTACCTTGATTGGAGGTGGAACTCAGAGTCCTCAGCAGCTTACGCGGGAGGGCACTTGAATTTCAATAGGAGACAGAGGCCTCCTCTTGTGGTGGGAGAAGAAGAAAGGATACATCTAGAGTTGAAGCAGGGTTTGAATGCTCATATCATGAGGACGTGGGGAATACAGAGCTCTTCTAGAGCTGTGCACGGAAACTGGTCTTTTCTCTCAATTGAAGATGGATATTCTGGGAGCCCCTTCAATTGTAAATAGGGATTCAAGTCTTCTGTGGTAACTTGACAGAACTCGGGATTGCGCTCCAGGCACTGTAGGAAAAAAGGGCCTCAAGTGACATTGCCTGGGTCTTCTCGTGGTATATGGAGATTGCAAAGGGAAGTATGGCTTTCATTTCGAGTTATGCCAGGGAACTCAGGGAGACACTCATATTGCCTCAGGGAAGAAAAGTTGTGAGGGGAAGTTCGTGATTGATCTCGAGTCAATGCAGAGGAATCGGGCTTCAATTCACATCGAAAGTGGGTAATCCCAAAGTGTTTCTCGAATTTGGGCAGGAATCTTTCGGATCCCTCGAGTTGCAAAAGGGCCTCACGGATCCTCTCAAGTTGTCTCTGGGAAGTCCAGAAACCTTTTGTAGTGTGGAGAGCCTTTGGGATGCCTTTCGAGACAGTGCAGGGGAATAGGGTCTCATCTGGAGTTGAGGCGCTAACCTCAGTGTGCCTCTCCAGTTCTTACATGGATCACAGTGTTCCTACGAAGTTTCAAAAGGGGAGTCATGCCAAGTCTCTTGTTGAGGCATGGAACTCCACTAACTTTTCGAGTTGTAAAAGGGGTGGTCGGCCTCCTGTTGAGTTGATTTTCTGTCCTGGGGATTTTTCTCTATGATGCACCTGGGAAATCCGGCCTCCCTGAGTGGTGTTACTTGATCCTGGGAGTTCCCTTTGAATTGGGACGGTGGAATCATTCCTTATATTGAGCAGATGGTTAAATTGGTGTCTTTTTGAATTGTGGCACGACTCCCCGGGGTCCTCTCGAGTTTTAATAGGACATAGGCCTCCTCTTCAGATTTGACAGCAACATCGGGATTAATTTCCATAGGAAGCAGGGCCATCGATCCTCACCTTGAGATGACGAGTGGAAAACGGGTCTCTTCTTGAGCTGTGGCAGGAACCTCGGTGCTCCTCTTGAGTTTAGCCGGGTATCTCGGGGAAACTCTTCAGTTGCATATAGTGTGCCGAGTATCCTTTCGAGTTTGAAGAGGGAATGTGGGACTTCTCTTAAGACGCAGGCAGCAGAAAAGGGTGTCCTGTCGCGTGGAGTGGAGAATTTCATGGTTTATTTGGAGTTGCGGCTTGAAGCTTGGAGGTCTTCTCGCATTATGACGGGAACCACTTGGACTTGCTAGTTTTGCCTCAGGGAAGTCAGGTCTCCTTTCCTGTTGAAAGTGGAACTTTGCGATTCCGTTGGAGTCGCTGCAGGGCATGAGGGCCACATTTAGACTTGAGTGGGTAAATTCAGTATTCCTTTGAGTGACCACATGGATCTTGATGTTGCTCTGATGGTTGCACGGGGAATCAAGCCTAGTCTTTGTTGAGCAGGGAGCTCTACTTTACGCCCGAGTTGTAAAAGGACTATCAGGTCTGCTTTCTCTTTTAGCGGGAAATTTGCGCTTTTTCGAGAGTCTCAGCAGGGAATTCATGCCTCCGATCATGTTGCGAGTTGATACTCCGTGTTCTACTGGAGCTGCTGCAAACACAACACGACTCATCTCTAGTTGAGTGTGAACTCGGAGTCCTTTGAACATGCTGCAGTATCTACAGCGTTGCCCTCAAGTGTAAATAGATGTGACAGGACTCGTCCTGTGCTACGAGGTGAAATTGGGATTCCTCTTCAGTTGAACGTGGAACGCTCATTATCTTCAGCTGAGGTGTGATCACTGGCCTTTTCTTAAATTGTGGTGGGGAAAATCGGTTTTCTTCTCTCATTGGAACCGGTAGCTCTGGGAGACCCTTAAGTGGCATCAAGGAACTTAAGCCTAATCGAATTTGGAGAAGGAACTTGGGACTTTTGTCTACGTGCTGTAGGAAAAAAAAAAGGGGGGGGCATCATCTTGCTTTGAAAGAGGAATTTCGAGGTTATTCTCGAGTTGCGGCGGGAAATGTGGTGATCTTCTCGAGTGACTATGGATATATCAGGGAGCCTCCTGTGTTGTTTCTGGGAAGTCAGAACGCCTTTCCATTTGCAAGGGGAACCTCGGGATTACTTTGGAGTCACTGCAGAGAAGTAGGTCTGCATCTAGATTTGAGTTGGTTTAACTCAGAATTCCTCTCCAGTAGCGAAAGGGTTGCTCTCAAAATTGTCTTGGGGAGTCAGGCCTCGTCTCGTGTTCAGACATGGTACTCCACTTTCTTCTCGAGTTGTAAAAGGAGTGTTAGGCCACAATTGAGTTAAATTTTACCTGGAGATTTTGTTGAAAATCCTCAGGAGACAGGTCTCCACTCGTCTTGTGAGTTGATATTCGAGGATATATTTGAATCTGTGCAGTGGAATCAGACAATATCTCGAGTGGGTGGGGACATTGGTACCTTTTCCAATTGTGTTTTGAAACCCGGAATTCTCCCGAGTTTCAAGGTGTTACCGGTCTCCTCGTACTGTGCGACGGGAACGTCTGGATTCCATTCTAGACAAAGCGGGGGAATCGACTTTCATCTGGAAAAGAGGACTGGAAAACGGGACACTTTGTCAGTTGTGGCAGGAAATTCGGTGTTCCTCTCGGTTCAGTTCAGTTCAGTCGCTCAGTCCTCTCCCACTCTTTGCGACCCCATGATTCACAGCACGCCAGTCCTCTCTGTCCATCACCCTTTCCCAAAGTTCATTCAATCTCATGTCCATCGAGTCGGTGATGCCATTCAGCCATCTCATTCTCCGTCGTCTACGTCTCCTCCCACCCCCAATCCCTCCCAGCATCAGTCTCTTTTCCAGTGAGTCAACTCGTTAAATGAGGTGGCCAAAGTATTGGAGTTTCAGCTTTAGCATCAGTCCTTCTAATGAACACCCAGGATTGATTTCCTTTAGAATGGCCTGGATGGATCTCCCTGCAGTCCAAGGGCCTCTCAAGAGTCTTCTCCAGCACCACAGTTCAAAAGCATCAATTGTTCGGCGATCAGCTTTCTTCACAGTCCAACTCTCACATCCATACATGACCACGGGAAAAATCATAACCTTGACTAGACGGAACTTGGTTGCCAAAGTAATGTCTCTGCTTTTTAATATGCTCTCTAGGTTGGTTGTAAATTTCCTTCCATGGAGTAAGCGTCTTTTAATTTCCTGGCTGCAATCAGCATCTGCAGTATTTTTGGAGCCCCCAAAAATGAAAGTCTGATGGTTTCCAAGGATTCCTCATCTATTTCCCATGAAGTGATGGGACCAGATGCCATGATATTCGTTCTCTGAATGTTGAGCTTCAAGCCAAATTTTCACTCTCCTCTTTCACTTTCATCAAGAGGCCTTTGAATTCCTCTTTACTTTCTGCCATAAGGGTGGCGTCATCTGCATATCTGAGGTTATTGATATTTCTCCCAGCAATCTTGATTCCAGCTTGTGCTTCTTCCAGTCCAGCATTCCTCATGAGGTCCTCTGCATATAAATTAAATAAGCAGGGTGACAATATACAACCTTGACCTACTCCTTTTCCAATTTGAACCAGTCTGTTGTTCCATGTCCAGTTCTCACTGTTGCTTCCTGACCTGCATAAAGGTTCCTCAAGAGGCAGGTCAGGTGGTCTGGTATTCCCATCTCTTTCAGAATGTTCCACAGTATATTGTGATCCACACAGTCAAAGGCTTTGGCATAGTCAATGAAGCAGAAATAGATGTTTTTCTGGATCTCTTGCTTTCTCCATGATCCAGCGGATGTTGGCAATTTGATCTCTGGTGCCTTTTCTAAAACCTGCTTGAATATCTGGGAGTTCACGGTTCAAATATTGAGGTAGCCTGGCTTGGAGAATTTTGAGCATGATTTTAGTAGCGTGTGAGATGAGTGCGATTGTGTCGAGTTTTAAGCGTGAATGTGGGATTTCTCCTGAGAGTCGGCAATGGAAAAGTTGAACATCTCGCCTTGAGGGCAGAATCTTGTGATTTTTCTCGAGTTGTGGCGCGAAGCTTTGGGTTCCTCTTGAGCTGCGACGGGGAACTCAGGAACTCGCTCGTGTCGTTCCAGGGAAGTCAGGTCTCATTTTGTGTTGGAAGGGGAACCTCGGGATTTCTCTCGAGGTGTGGCAGAGGAATAGGGCCGCATCTAGCGTTGTGTACATAAACTGTGTGCTCCTCTTCAGTGGGGACGACTATGTCGGGGAAGTTTGAGTTGTATAAAGGGTGTCAAGTACCCATTCAAATTTCAAGCGTGGATTTGGGATTTCTCTTGAGACTCTGCAGTGGAAATGTTCCTCATGACGCATTGCGTGGAGAATCAGATTGTTTTTCTCGAGTTGCGGCGTGAAGCTTGGTAGTCTTCTCAAATTGTGATGGGACCTTATGAACTCGCTCGTGTTGCCCCAGGGAAGTCAGGATTCCTCTCGTGTTGAAAGAGGAACCTCGGGATTTCCCTCGAGGCACAGTAGAGCAATAGGTCCCCATCTTGCGTTGAGTCGGTCAACTGTGTTTTCCTCTCCAGTGGCGACAGGGATCTCGGGGTTGCTATGAAGGATCTGTTGGGGAGTCAGGTTTCGTCTCGATTTGAGGCATGGAATTCTGCTTTCCTTTCGAGTTGTAAAATGGGAACCAGTACTCTTGTCGTGATCAGGCTGTTCATTAGGGCTTTTTTTATAGGCTCAGCATGGGTGTCAGGATTCCCATCACATTGTGAGGGGATCGTCGGTTTTCCATTGGAGCTTTGCTAGATGATCAGGACCTACTTTGATTGGAGGTGGAACACAGAGTCCTTTATCCTTGCATCAGGACCCTCGGCAGTGCCACGAGTTTCAATAGGAGACAGAGGCCTTATCTTGTGGTGGGAGAGGAAGAAAGGATTCCTCTAAATTTGAAACAGGGTTTTAACGATCATATCGTGAGGAGGTGGGGATTACAGAGCTCTTCTTGAACAGTGGATGGAAACGCAGGGTTTCACTCGACTGAAGATGGGTATTCTGTGAGCCACTTGAATTGTAAACAGGGATTCAAGCCTCCTATGTTATCTTGATAGTCAACTCGGGATTGCTCTCCAGGCGCTGCAGGAAAAAATGGGCCTCATGTGACGTTGCCTGGGGCTTCTCGTGGTTTTTGGCGAGTTGCGAAGGGAAGTTTGAATTTCCTTTTGAGTTACGCCAGAAACTCAGGGAGACACTCGTGTTGCCTCAAGGAAGTCAATTTGCAAGGGGAAGGTCGTGATTGTTCCCGAGTCAATGCAGAGGAATCGGGCTTCAATTCACATTGAAAGGGGTAATGCCAGAGTGTTTCTAGGTTGGGGGCAGGAAACTGTCGGATCCCTCGAGTTGCAAAAGAGGCCTCATGGAGCATCTCAAGTTGTCTCTGAGAAGTCCAGAATCCTTTTGAGCTGTTAGAAGCCTTTGGGATGTCTTTCGAGTCAGTGCAGGGGAATAGGGTCTGATCTGGAGTTGAGGCGCTAACCTCAGGGTGTCTCTCCAGTTCTGACATGGGTCTCAGTCTTCCTATGAAGTTTCAACAGGGGAGTCATGCCACGTCTCTTGTTGAGGCTTGAAACTCCGCTATCTTTTCGAGTTGTCCAAGGGGTGGGAGGCCTCCTGTTGAGTTCAATTTCTGTCCTGGGGCTTTTCCTCCATGATGCACCTGCGAAGTCAGGCCTCCCTTATTGGTGTTACTTGATCCCGGGAGTTCTCTTTGAATCAGCACAGTGGAATCAGTCCTTATTCGAGCGGATGGGATAATCCGTGTCTTTTTGAATTGCGACATGACTCCCCAGGGTCCTCTCGAGTTTCAAGGGGACATAGGCCTCCTCTTCACATTCAACAGGAACATCGGGATTAATTTCCAGACAGAGAAGGGGAATCGATCCTCACCTCGACATGACGAGTGGAAAACTGGTCTCTTCTTGAGTTGTGGCAGGAACCTCGCTGCTCCTCTCGAGGTTGGTCGGGTATCTCGGGGAACTCTTTGAGTTGCATATAGGGTGCTGAGTATTCTTTCGAGTTTGAAGAGGGAATGTGGAATTTCTCTTAAGATGTTAAGCAATTAGACTATCCCTGCTTCTAGAGCTGCTGCATCCATTCAACTGTGGAAATGCAGGCTTAAAAAAAACCAGCATGTTTCCGAGAAATTCTCCAAATGGGTTTAGGAACAACACGTTTGCAAACCAGAGTTGATGACATGCATGTCCATGGAAACTTGACACCTCTCAACAAATGCATGAAAAATGATTCCTAGACATATATTCCATGCAAAACGGATCACAAATCCAGAAGGAAATGGAGCAGACATTAGACATGAGCTCTAAGTCTTCACACACAATACAGAATGGCACTACAGAAAGAGTATCCAGGGAACAGTGAACTTTGTCAAATCCATGATTTGGACTCTGGGAAAGACCTTCTGAAAAATGCAAACGAGACATCCCACGTTGGGAGACAACTGTTTGCATACACAGAACTTAGGTAGGATTTGGCTCTAAATACACAAAACACATGATCACAAACGAGCCTGAAGGAAGGGTCTGAAGGGACACCAGGTGAAGGAAGGGACACGGAGAGTACACCGAATGATGCCCAGCACTGAGAGTCTGAGAAATGCGATCTAGCTGCACTTCCCGAGACGTGTGTTACCCTGGACTAGGCCTGTTCTACCTGGAGGCTCATAGAGATGGACAGTGAAGAAGGGGAAGAGAAATCCTTGGCATTTCTATCACTCACAGCAAAAACTTAGAAGGAGAAGGCAAGTATCAACCCCAGCGATGGTGACATTCTCTGAAAGGCAATAGCTAGGAGTCCATCTAACCCAGGAGGGAAGCCCCTGTTCTCAGAGAACTGGAAGAGATGGATGAAAGAAGGTGAAGCGCACCAATCCAGTGGAAAATAAGCTGTGCTCAAGGATCAAAAGAATTCCTCCTGGTAAGATGATGTCGGTTCCCCCTCCCCCCTCCCCCCACCGTGGGGCAATCCAGAGTTTCCACGCTATTCCTCTCAAAATACCAACAGCTGTTCTCAGGGTAATATAACCAAAGAATTCCAAAATGTCTATGGAAATATTAGGAGTCAAAGGAGTCAATGCAATCTGCCGCAAAGTCGTGAAATGAACATCACAGGCTGCCTGATAGCCAGTTAGACTATCATACTAGGATCATCAGGACAGCATGATACTGTGAAGAAATGAAACATGCAGAACCAGATCCATGGAATGGAATTGAGGGTCCAGAAATAAACCCAAGCTTCTATGGTCAATTCATCGATGCCAAAGGAGGGTACACAATACGAATGGGAACAAGAGCCTCTACAACGAAAGACAATGGGAATTGGAGATTGTTCCATCTGAAAAATCACATTGGCTTTTGGTCTCATAACACCTCAGATTCAGTGAAACACATCAACGCAAAACTGAAGAGATGAAAGTCCTGGAAATAAACAAGGGACATTGGCTCCTTAATGTCAGGGATTTCTCAACATGTGTGGGGGGTGAAGCAAAATTGGGTGTCTTCAAGTCAAGGAAACAGGAAACCAAAGGACACCAATGGGCTTGCATCCATTTGAACAGCTATGCAACAGAAAAGCTAAGCATTCACAAACCAAAATGGTAACAAACTGAACACAAAAGAATATTTGCAAGCAGAATATCGGCGAAGGGGTTCCTTCGTAAAAGAGAGTGAGAAATCCCACCACTAAGTCTCCCAGAATTGACCACAGACGAATCCCTTCCCCTCACACAAACTCCAGTCCCTAATCATTACCTCACTCGAAAGGAAAAACTATAGCCCCACCCTAGGTCAATATTGTACATGCGTACACGCATTCACACTTTGTGAGCATCCACAGGAGAGACACAGAGAAGAAGAGACAGACTGAATTTGGACAGGTCATAAAAGAGACATAACGAGGGACAGAGACTGAACAATGGAGAGAGGAAATGAGTCAATTTCACAGAATTTGCATGAATCTCTCTTGAGGATGGAAACAATGACAGTGCCTATTCCCCCTCGATGATTAGACTCACAGACAAAGATGTGGGGAGCCACTGTTGGAACAGCCTCCCCCACCCCTCGAGGCTGAGTGGGACACTTGAGTAGGACGAGGAAGGTTGATATCAGAAGGGGCGATGTCTGAATATGACCTTCCGATCCTCCCAATGCGGGGGTCAAGAATTAGGCAGGAAGGGGACTGCCTTCGCCCAGGTCCCAGAGCCCATCCAGGCCTGATTCTGCCCCATTCTGTGCTAGGTCAGCCCTGTGTGGAATCCTTCCTTTGGGAAGTCTGTGTCCAAGCTCCTTTTGATGGAGGCCCAAAGTTTGAACAGGCACTGGAGCTCTTCGTAAGCTGACAGACCTAGGCAGGAGATGGGAGAGGGACCCCCACTCTACACACGGAGAGACTGGGGAAACCCTGCGGGGCACATGTCTTGCCCAGGGCCACATCACTCCTGAGAAGAAGGAGCCTGGGTTGAAAGCAGCTCTGTCCTCAGAGCTCAGGCTCTGGCTGCACCAAGTTCTCCCCAAGGCTGTTGGGTGGGGTGTGTAGGTGTCACTTTGACTGCATGTGGACTAAGGGCGTTGGGGAACAGCCAGAAACCAGAGGTTCCCTTTGGGAGCTTGTGGAAGGGACCTCAGCCATGAACCCAGGAAATGATGTCACTTCTTGGCAACAGAATCCAACAGAACCCGCAACCCATGTATCCAGGCCTCCCCAGCGGAAAGGAGCCCCAAGCCAGATCACTTGCTGTCAAGATGTTCTGCTGCTTGCCCCTGCTAAGAGGCCGGGGCTTCAGGAGAGCTCACAGGCAGAGTGTGTGGGAATGCGGTCGACGCTGACTCAGGCACCCCCCTCCTCGAGAGGCCTCTGGCCCTTTGTCCGAAGGAACAGAAAGGTACCAGGGGAGCCCCAGACCGGGTCAAGCCACATCTCCCGTCCCACGCGGGGAAGACTGAGGCCTTTCGCTGTGTGTGGATGGGGGTTTCTCCGGGTGTGTCGAACTCAAGCAAGCCCAGCCACATGAGGGTCAGGAGTCCATGGGCTGCTTGTGGCCACACCCCAGGGGAGAGTAGGTTGGGTGGCATGAGGAGAGTCCGGGCAGTGCCAGCTGCCCATGCTGGCCGCATACCTTCATGAGGTTCTCCATACTTCCGGGTTGGTATCTGAGCAGACACTTGTGTCTCTGGTGTTTCTTGGAGCAGAAGGGCGGGCAGGCAGGCAGAAGCAGCAGCCATCCTGGCCAGGCACAGCTCAGAAATATCGAAGCAGGGCTGGCTGATGGTCACTATCATTGCAGATCGTCCCAACTGAGGTGCCCCTGAGGGGCACACCCTATCCACCTCCCAGAGGGAGGGCTCAGCGCACCAGCCCCCTGCCCTGGAGGCTAAGTACAGAGTGGCCTCGGAGGGCTCAGCCCAAATGGCGTTGAAGAGGAAGAGGGCAAGGCCTGCTGCTCAGACACCACCCAGCACACACCCCGGGGCCCAGTCTCAGGCTGCCACGAACTCAGCACAGCTGGCTGTGACCCAGAGCTCTAAGAAGCCCTGCCTCGGAGGTAGCTCTAGGACCTGGAGCCCAGCAGGGCAGAGCACAGAGGTGAGGCAGCTGGGGCTGCTCCATGTGCGTGTGGGGAGGCGGTGCTGAGCCACAGAGAGAGGAGTCTCCCAGAGCTGGGTCTGGGCCTGGACCAAAGTCCGGCCTCACACCACCCATCTTGGAGACTGCAGAGAAGACTCCGATGGTGGGCCTTCTTAGCGAATCTCTAGGAAGCTTTCTGGCCCACTTAGGCACATGGCCAAGGCTGGCCTGTGGCCAACTCTTCTTCTCCCCCAGCTCTAGCTCTGGCCGTCAAACTCAGCCAGCCTCCAAGTCCAAGACCTGTCACTAAGGAGGAGGAGAGAGGTCCAATGCAGGAGCCAGGGATCCAGTGAAGGGAGACCGAGACCTGAGACGTCCCCTCCCAATGACACGGGGCCAGCCGGGTACTGGCCAGCACCCTCAGCACATAGGATTTCTCTGCCAGGATGACCCCCAGCCCCAGGCCCCGATGTCCCACACGGCCTTCCAGAAACTCCACCTCCACGTGCACTTGCTCCTACTGAGGCTTTGGCAGCAGAAACCCAGTCAAGGCCTGAGTGACCACATGTGCAGAGGCAGCCTGCCCTGGCTCCTGCAAAGGACTCAGACGCCCACCATGACTGTCCCACCCCACAGGGTGAAGAGGCCCCTGCTCTGGACAGAGACCCAGAGCCCTTCGGCAACCAAACCATCCAGGGGCGCGGTTGGCGCTGCAGCCTCCATCCCTGTATGTTCTCCATGGATGCTATCCACTCCCTCCCCACACAGGGGAGACTGAATTTCCTTAACCTGAGCTGATTTTCATCAGGGTCCTAGGCATTTTTCTCCTCCTCTTTATTTTCTTTTATAGCTTTCTGTATATTTTGCTCCTAAGTGTGTGTCAATAAAGCTTCCATCGTTGATGCCAGTTGGGAATATGGAGGCCTTCACAATGCTGTGTAAGCATCACCACTGTCTACATTGGGACACCCTCATTCTATCCATCCTCACTTCAAAAAAAAAAAAAGCCTCGATTCATGGCAAGCAGCCCCCATCCAACTCTCCTCCGCCTGACAACATTGAGTCGTCTTCTCTCTGCATTTCTTCCCATCCTTTCGGGGTCCCCAGTCAAAGCCAATCACTAAAATGAGAGGAAACTGGATTTTGCTCTGACTAAAGGTGAATGTTATACTCTCTCAGTATTGCTAGTCTTGGCATTCCCGTGAATTCTACAGTCCATGGAATTCTCTAGGTCAGAATCCTGGAGTTGGTAGCTTTTCCTTTCTCCAGGGGTTTGTGCTGATTCCCCACATATTGGAAGACCAAACTGGAGAATTCTGGTTTCTATGTCATTTGAAGGATCCTTTGGGTATCTGATAGGACCAGGTTGATCTTTTCAAGATGTCATCTGCCAAAAGAAGCCCTCTCGGCAAATGTGTTCAGAATCTCCAGGTAGCATTGCTATTGCAAGTGGGACACCTCAGGCACAAGAGAAAGGCTGAGTTCTTCCGACGGCACAAACAAACTCACACCAATAAACCAGGCAGGAGAAATGGAAAGATAAACCCACACCAACAAAGGGACAAATATTCCTCAGAACACAAGGCCAGAGAAAGACCCAGCATTCTTGTGGCCCCCACACGCTGGAGAAAATCAATGATTGGGAAGGAAACAGAAAAACATGTGCAGGTCCAATGAGAGGCAATGCACATGGCTAGTGTAGCTCAGAGACAGCCTGACGCTTCGCATGGACATGAGGGCAAAGGGAAACACAGTGCAAGTGGTGCTGGTCATCATCTCAGAGCTAGGTGCTCAGGATGGTGACAACCAAGCTTCAGGACCACGAGAGGTAGTGGAGGGCCTAGCAGAGCCCATAGACATTTCTCTTGCTCTCTGGCAGAAGAGTGTGACAGACCCATCAAAGTCCCACAGGAGCATCTCTTGACGATAAGTGCCCACCCTCAGGGTGGATCCCACTCCACTTCTGGCACGGTTGTTCCTCTCCTCTGAAATGCTCACCTCTGGCGGTCTGAAACCGCAGGCCTGCTGGGCGCCTGTGGAGACGAAACTCACTTCAACTACTCACACAGCCAAGGACACTCAAGGATGCTTGTGGCCTCTGGCTCAAAGACGGAAGATCAGCACCCTGTCAACCCGACCTGGGGATCGGTGCTGAAGGGGAGGCCGCACCCGACTCCCTTTTCACTGGACACAGTGTCCCTGCTGCTAGAGCTGCTGAATCCATTCATCTGCGAAATGCAAGCTGAAAAACCCCCACCTTTCCAAGAAGGTCTACAAAAGAGTTTATGAGCAACGCATTTGGAAACCAGAGGGGATGACATGTATGTCCATGGAAACTTGACACCTCTCAACAAATGCACTTCAAATGATTCCTAGACATACGATCCATGCAAAACGGTTCACAAATCCAGAAGGAAATGGAGCAGACATTAGACATGAGCTCTTAGTCTCCACACACAATACAGTAAGTTACTACAGAAAGAGTAACCAGGGAACACAGTGAACGTTGTCTAACCAAGATTTGGACTCTGGGAAATACGGCCTGTAAAACACAAACGACACCTCCCAAGCTGGGAGACAACTGTTTACAGACACAGAACTTAGGCAGGATTTGGCTCCTAAAACACAAATGACATGAACACAAACGAGCCTGAAGGAGAGGACTGTGAAGGGAAACCAGGCGAAGGAAAGGACACAGAGAGTACACTGAGTGATGCCCAGGATTGAGGGCCTGAGAAGCACGGTCTAGCTGCACTCCCCGAGACTCGTGGGACCCTGGACTTGGCCTGTTCTACAAAGAAGCTCAGAGAGATGGACAGTCAAGATGGGGAAGAGAAATCCTTGGCATTTCTAACACTCACTGCAAACTCTTAGAAGGACAAGGCAAGGATCAACCCCACCGACAGTGACATTCCCTGAAAGGCAATAGCTAGGAGTCCATCTAACCCAGGAGGGAAGTCCCTCTTCTCAGAGAACTGCAAGAGATGGATGAAAGAATTTGAAGCCCACAAATCCAATGGAAAATAAGCTGTGCTCACGGAGCAGAAGAATTCCTCCTGGTAAGATGATGTCAGGTCCCCATCCCCCCGATCCCCACAGTGAGGCATTACAGAGGTTCCACATTATTCCTCTCAAATACAAACTGCTGCTCTCAGGGCATTATAACCAAAGAATTCCAAAATGTCTATGGAAACACAAAGGAGACAAAATGGTCAATGCGATCTGCCGTAAAGCCCTGAAATGGACATAGCAGGCTGCCTGATAGCCAATTTGATTATCACACCAGGATAACAGGACAGCATGGTACTGGGAAGAAACGAAACACGCAGAACCAGATCCATGGAATGGAATTGAGGGTCCAGAACTAAACCCAAGCTTCTATGGTCAATTCATTGACGCCAAAGGAGGGGAGGCGATAAGAATGGGAACAAGAGCCTCTGCAACGAAAGGACGTGGGAAATGGAGATGATTCCATCTAAACAATCACATTGGCTTTTGGTCTCAGAACACGTCAGATTCAGTGAAACACATCAACGCAAAGCCTGAAGTGATGAAACTCCTGGAAATAAGCAGGGGCCATAGGGTCCTCCTTGTCAGGGATTTCTCAACATGTGTGTGTGTGGGGGGAAGCAAAATTGGGTCTCTTCAATTCAAGGAAGCAGGAAACCAAGGGACACCCACCAGCTTCCATCCACTTGAACAGCCTTGCAACAGAAAAGCTAAGCATTCACAAATCAAAATGGTAACAAAGTGAACACACAAGCATATTTGCAAGCAGAATATCGGAGAAGGGGTTATTATGGAAGAGAATGAGAACTCACACCACTAAGTCTCCCAGAACAAACCCCAGACCTAACCCTTCCCCTAACACCAACTCTAACCCCAAACCTTTACCTCACTCAAAATGAAACCCTAAAGCCTCAGCCTAGGCCAAAAATATACATGCGTACATGCCTTCACAGGCATGCGAGCAGCCACAGGAGAGACACAGAGTGGAAGAGACAGACTGAATTTGGAAAGGTCAAGAAAGAGAGGAAACGAGGGAGAGAGACTGAACAATGCAGAGAGGAAATGAGTCGATTTCACAGAATTTGCATGAATCTCTCTTTAATTTGGAAAAAATGACTGTGTCTATTCTCTTGCAAGTGGTAATATGACCCACGATGATGTGACTCAAAGAGAAGGATGCGGGGAGCTACTGCTGGGGAGGCCTCCCCTCCCCTCGAGTCTGAATGGGACACTTGAGTAGGACGAGGAAGGTTGATATCAGAGGGGGTGATGTCTGAATATGACTTTCTGGTCCTCCCAATCCGGGGGTCAAGAAATAGGCAGGAAGGCAACTGCCTTTTCCCAGGTAACATTGCCCATCCAGGCCTGATTCTGCCCTTTTCTGTGTTAGGTCAGCCCTGTGTTTAATCCATCGTTTGGGAAGTCTCAGTGTCCAAGCTCCATGTGAGAGCAGAACAAAGTTTGAACAGTCATTGGAGCTGTTCGTAGGTTGACAGACCTAGGCAGGAAATGGGAAAGTGAGCCCCTCTCTGCAGATGGAGAGACATGAAACCCTGCAGGGCACATGGCTTGCCCAGGGCCACATCACTTCTGAGAAGAAGAAGCCTGGGCTGAAAGCAGCTGTGTCCTCAGAGCTCAGGCCCTGGCTGAACCCAGGTCTCCCCAAGGCTGTGGGGTGGGCTGTGTGGGTGTCACTGTGCCTGCACGTGGCCTAAGGAAGTGGGGGAACAGCCAGAAAAACAGAGGTTCCCTTGGGGAGCTTTGTGGAAGGGACCTCAGCCACGAACCTGGAAATGATGTCATTTCCTGGCAACAGAACCCAACAGAACCCACAACCCTGGTATCCAGGCCTGGCCAGCGGAGAGGAGCCCCTGGCCAGATCGCTTGCTGTCAAGATGTTTTACTGTTTGCCCCTGCCCAGAGGCCGGGTCCTCAGGCGAGCTCATAGGCCGAGTGTGTGGGAATGCAGTTGACGCTGGCTCAGGGGTCCCCCGAGAGGCCTCTGGCCCTTTGCCCGAAGGGACAGAAAGGTAACAGGGGAGACCCAGGCCGGGTCCGGCCACCTCTCCCATCCCACCCGGGGAAGCCTGAGGCCTTTCCCTGTGTGTGGATGGGGGTTTCTTGGGGTGTGTCTGCCTCAAGCACGCCCAGCCACATGTGGGTCAGGAGCCAGTGGGATGCTTGTGTCCACACCCCAGGGGAGAGCAGGCTGGGTGGCATGTGCAGAGTCCGGGCAGAGCTGGCTGCCCAGGCAGACCTCACGCCCTCATGGGGGTCTCCGACTTCCCGTGTGGGTATCTGAGACACACGTCTCTCTGGTCTTTCTGGGAGTAGAAGGGCAGGCGGGCAAAAGCAGCAGACATCCTGGCCAGGCTCAGCTCAGAAATATTGAAGCAGGGCTGGCTGATGTTTACTGTAATTGCAGATCGTCCGAGGGGCACACCACATCCACCTCCCAGAGGGAGGGTTCAGAGCACCAGCCCCCTGCCTGGGAGGCCCAGTGCAGGCTCCAGGTGAGCGTGGTCATGGAGGGCTCAACCCACCTGGCGATTAGGAGGAGGCGGGCAAGACTTGCTGCCCAGACGCCACCCAGCACACACCCCGGGGCCCAGTCTCAGGCTGCCATGGAGCTCAGCACAGCCGGCTGTGACCCAGAGCTCCGAGATGCCCTGCCTTGGATGCAGCAGGAAGACCTGGAACTCAGTACGGCAGAGCACGGAGGTGAGTTAGCTGGGGCTAATGCCTGTGAGCATGGGGACGCGGTGCTGAGCCACACAGGGAGGAGTCCCACAGAGCTGGGGCTGGGCCTGGATCAAAGGTTGGTCTCACACCACGCATCTTGGAGACTTCAGAGAAGACTCCGATGCTGTGACTTCTTAGCGAATCTCTAGGAAGCTTTCGTGCCCACTTAGGCACATGGCAAGGTTGGCCTGTGGCAAATTTTTCTTCTCCCACAGCTCTAGCTCTGGACATCAAACTCAGCCAGCCTCCACGTCCAAGACCTGTCCCTCAGGAGGTGGGAGCTCAAGGAGCAGGACCCAGGGATCTACTGAGGGGAGATCGAGACCTGAGACGTCCCCTTCCATTGTCATGGGGCCAGTCGGGTACTGGCCAGCACCCTCAGCACATCCGAAATCTGTGCCTGCATGACCAGCAACCCCAGGTACCGATGTCCCACCCCACCTTCCAGAAACTCCACCTCCATCTACACTTGCACCTGCTTGGGCTTTGGTGGCAGAACCCGAGTCAGGGCCTGAGTGACTACTTTCGCAGCGGCAGCCTGAGCTGCCTCCTACCAAGGACTGAGACGCCCACCATGACTGTCCCAACCTTGCAGGGAGAACAGGACCCTGCTCTGGACGGAAGCCCAGAGCCCTTTGGCCACAACATCATCCAGGGGTGCGGTTGGCTCTGCAGGCTCCATCCCTGTGAGTTCCCCATGGACGCCGTCCACTCCCTCCCCACCCAGGGGAGATTTACATTCCTTACCCTGAGCTGATTTTCATCAGGGTCCTAGGCATTTTTCTCCTCGTCCTAAATGCAGTACTTGGATGCAATCTTAAAAATGACACAATGATTTCTGTTTGTTTCCAAGGCAAACCATTTAATATTACAGTAATCCAGGCCTATGCCCCACCAGTAACGCTGAACAAGCCGAAGTTGAACGGTTCTATGAAGACCTACAAGACCTGTTAGAACTAACACCCAAAAAAGATGTCCTTTTCATTACAGGGGACTGGAATGCAAAAGTAGGAAGTCAAGAAACACCTGGAGTAACAGGCAAATTTGGCCTTGGAGCATGGAATGAAGCAGGGCAAAAGCTAATAGAGTTTTGTCAAGAGAACGCACTGGTCATAGCAAACACCCTTTTCCAACACAAGAGAAGACTCTACAAGTGGACATCACCAGATGGTCAACACCAAAATCAGATTGATTATATTCTTTGCAGCCAAAGATAGAGAAGCTGTATACAGTTAGCAAAAACAAGACCAGGAGCTGACTGTGGCTCAGATCATGAACTCCTTATTGCAAAATTCAGACTTAAATTGAAGAAAGTAGGGAAAACCACTAGACCATTCAGATATGACTTAAATCAAATCCCTTATGATTATACAGTGGAAGTGAGAAATAGATTTAAGGGAGTAGATCTGATAGATAGATTGCCTGATGAACTCTGGACGGAGGTTCGTGACATTGTACAGGAGACAGGGACCAAGAGAATCCCCATGGAAAAGAAATGCAAAAAAGCCAAATGGCTGTCTGAGGAGGCCTTACAAATAGCTGTGAAAAGAAGAGAAACAAAAAGCAAAGGAGAAAAGGAAAAATATAAGCATCTGAATGCAAAGATACAAAGAATAGCAAGGAGAGATAAGAAAGCCTTCCTCAGTGATCAATGCAAAGAAATAGAGGAAAACAACAGAATAGGAAAAACAAGAGATTTCTTCAAGAAAATTAGAGATTCCAAGGGAACATTTCATGCAAAGATGGGCTCGATAAATGACAGAAATGTTAGGGACCTAGCAGAAGCAGAAGATATTAAGAAGAGGTGGCAAGAATACACAGAAGAACTGTACAAAAAAGATCTTCACGAGCAAGAGAGTCACGATAACGTGATCACTGACCTAGAGTCAGACATCTTGGAATGTGAAGTCAAGTGGGCCTTAGAAAGCATCACTACGAACAAAGCTAGTGGTGGTGATGGAATTCCAGTTGAGCTATTTCAAATCTTGAAAGATGATGCTGTGAAAGTTCTGCACTCAATATGCCAGCAGATTTGGAAAACTCAGCAGTGGCCACAGGACTGGAAAAGGTCAGTCTTCATTCCAATCCCAAAGAAAGGCAATGCCAAAGAATTCTCAAACTTCCGCACAATTGCACTCATCTCACTCGCTACTAAAGTCATGCTCAAAAATCTCCAAGCCAGGCTTCAGCAATATGTGAACTGTGACCTCCCAGATGTTCAAGAGGGTTTTAGAAAAGGCAGAGGCACCAGAGATCAAATTGCCAACATCCGCTGGATTATGGAGACAGCAAGAGAGTTCCAGAAAAACATCTATTTCTGCTTCATTGACTATGCCAAAGCCTTTGACTGTGTGGATCATAATAAACTGTGGAAAATTCTAAAAGTGATGGGAATACCAGACCAACTGACCCGCCTCTTGAGAAACCTGTATGCTTGACAGGAAGCAACAGACAGAACTTTACATGGAACAACCGACTGGTTCCAAATAGGAAAAGGAATACGTCAAGGCTGTATATTGTCACCTTGTTTATTTAACTTATATGCAGAGTACATCATGAGGAACGTTGGGCTGGAAGAAGCACAAGCTGGAATCAAGATTGCTGGGAGAAATATCAGTAATCTCAGATATGCAGATGACACTAACCTTATGGCCGAAAGTGAGGAGGAACTCAAAAGCCTCTTGATGAAAGTGAAAGAGGAGAGTGAAAATGTTGGCTTGAAGCTCAACATTCAGAAAACAAAGATCATGGCATCTGGTCCCATCACTTCATGGGAAATAGATGGAAAAACAGTGGAAACAGTGTCAGACTTTATTTTTTTGGGCTCCAAATTCACTGCGGATGCTGATTGCAGCCACGAAATTAAAAGACGCTTACTATTTTGAAGGAAAGTTATGACCAATCGTGATAGTATATTGAAAAGCAGAGACATTACTTTGCCAAGCAAGGTCCGTCTAGTCAAGGCTATGGTTTTCCCCGTGGTCATGTATGGATGTGAGAGTTGGACTGTGAAGAAAGCTGATCGCCCAAGAATTGATGCTTTTGAACTGTGGTGTTTGTGAAGACTCTTGAGAGACCCTTGTACCGCACGGAGATCCAACCAGTCCATTCTAAGGGAGATCGATCGTGGGTGTTCATTGGAAGGACTGATGCTAAAGCTGAAACTGCAATACTTTGGCCACCTCATGCGACGAGTTGACTCACTGGAAAAGACTCTGATGCTGGGAAAGTTTGGGGGCGGGAGGAGAAGGGGACGACCGAGAATGAGATGGCTGGATGGCATCACCGATTCTGTGGACTTGAGTTTGAGTGTACTCCAGGAGTTGCTGATGGATAGGGAGACCTGGCCTGCTATGATTCATGAAGTCGCGTTGAGTCGTACAGGACTGAGAGACTGAATTGAACTGAACTGACTGATAGCTTTCTGTATATTTTGCTTGTAAGTGTGTGTCAATAAAATTTTCTTCCTTGATGCCAGTTGGGAATATGAATGCCTTCATAATGCTGTGTAAGCATCAACACTGTCTACATTTGGACACCCTCATTCTACCCCCCCCAACTTCCAGCAATGCCTGTATTCATTGCAAGCAGTCCCCGTTCCACTCTCCCCCGCCTGACAACATTGAGTCTTCTTCTCTCTGCATTTCTTCCCATTTTGGGGGGTTCAACAATCAATGCCAATCACTAAAATGAGAGGAAACTGGATTTTGCTCTGACTGAAGGTGAACGTTATAATCTCTCAGTATTGTTAGTCTTGGCATCCCCATGAATTTTACCATCCATGGAATTCTCTAGGCCAGAATCCGTGAGTTGGTAGCTTTTCCCTCCTCCAGGAGATTGTGCTGACTCCCCACATATTGGAAGACCAAACTGGAGAATTCTGGTTTCTCTGTCATTTGAAGGATATTTTGGGTATCTGAAAGGACCGTGTAGGTCCTTTCAAAATGTCATCGGCCAAACGAAGCCCTCTCAGCAAATGTGTTCAGAATCTCCAGGTAGGCATTGCTGTTGTAAGTGGGACACCTCAGGCACAAGAGAAAGGCTGAGTTCTTCCGCCGACACAAACAAACTCACCGCAATAAACCAGGAAGGAGAAATGGAAAGATAAACCCACACCAACAAAGGTACAAGTGTTCCTCAGAACACAAGGCCAGAGAAAGACCCACCATCCTTGTGGCCCCCACATGCTCAAGAAAATCAGTGATTGGGAAGGAAACAGAAGAAACATGCACAAGTCCAGTGAGAGGCAATGCACATGGCTAGTGTAGCTCAGAGACAGCCTGACGCTTCGCATGTATACGCGGGGAAAGGGAAGCACAGTGCAGGTGGCAGTGGTCATCATCTCAGAGCTAGGTGCTCAGGATGGTGATAACCAGCCTTTAGGACCCAAAGAGGGAGCGGAGGGCCTAGAAGAGCCCACAGACATCTCTCTCACTCTCTAGCTGAAGAGTGTGCCAGACCCATCAAAGTCCCACAGAAGCATCTCTTGATGATCAGTGCCCAACCTCAGGGTGGATCCCACTCCACTTCTGGCACGGTTGTTCCTCTCCTTTCAGATGCTCACCTCTGTCGTTCCGAAGCTGCAGGCAAGCTGGGCGCCTGTGGAGATGAAACTCGCTTCATCTGCTCACACAGACAAGGGCACACAAGGATGCCTGTGGCCTCTGGCCTACGGATGGAAGATCAGTGCCCTGTCAACCAGAAATGGGGATCAGTGCTGATAGGGAGGCCACACCAGACTCCCCTTTCACTGGACACAGCGTCCCTGCTGCTAGAGCTGCTGAATCCAATCATCTGTGGAAATGCAAGCTGAAAAACACCCATCTTTCCGAGGAGGTCTCCAAAAGAGTTTAGGAACAATGCATTTGGAAACCAGAGGGGATGACATGCATGTCCATGACAACTTGACACCTCTCAATAATTGCACTTCAAATGATTGCTAGACATATGTTCCATTCCAAACGGTTCACAAATCCAGAAGGAAATGGAGCAGACATTAGACATGAGCTCTTAGTTTTCACACACAAAACAGAAAGGCACTACACAAAGAGTAACCGGGGAACACAGTGAAATTTTTAAAATCCAAGATTTGGCCCATTTTTTGATTGGGTCACTTATTTTTCTGGAATTGAGCTGCAGGAGATGCTTGTATATTTTGGAGATTAATCCTTTATCAGTTGCTTCATTTGCTATTATTTTCTCCCATTTTGAAGGCTGTCTTTTCACCTTGCTAATAGATTCCTTTGCTGTACAGAAACTTTTGATTTTATTTAAGTCCCATTTGTTTATTTTTGCTTTTATTTCCAATATTCTGGGAGGTGGGTCATGGAGGATCCTGCTGTGATTTATGTCGGAGAGTGTTTTGCCTATGTTCTCCTCTAACAGTTTTATAGAATCTGGTCTTACATTTAGCTCTCTAATCTATTTTGATTTTTTTGTTGTTGTTGTGTGGTGTTAGGAAGTGTTTTAGTTTAATTCTTTTACAAGTGACTGACCTGTTTTCCCAGCAACACTTGTTAAAGGGACTGTCTTTTCTCCATTTTATATTCTTGCCTCCTTTGTCAAAGATAAGGTGTCCATAGGTGGGTGGATTTATCTCTGGGCTTTCTATTTTATTCCATTGATCAAAGTTTCTGTCTTTATGCCAGTACAATACTGTCTTTATGACTGTGGCTTTATAGTAGAGCCTGAAGTCCAGCAGGCTAATTCCTCCAGTTCCATTCTTCTTCTTCAAGATTGCTTTGGCTATTCGAGGTTTTTTGTATTTCCATACAAATTGTAAGATTATTTGTTCTAGTTCTGTGAAAAATATCATTGGTAGCTTGATAGGGATTGCATTGAAAGTATAAATTACTTTGGATATTATACTTATTTTCACAATATTTATTCTTCCAATCCACGAACATGGTATATTTCTCCATCTATTAGTGTCCTCTTTGGTTATTTTCACTAGTGTTTTATAGTTTTCTATGTACAAGTCTTTTGGATCCTTAGGTAGATATATACCTAAGTATTTAATTCTTTTCGTTGCAACAGTGAATGGAATAGTTTCCTTAATTTCTCTTTCTATTTTCTCATTATTAGTGTATAGGAATGCAATGGATTTCTGTGTGTTGATTTTATATCCTGCAACGTTACTGTATTCATTGATTAGCTCTAGTAGTTTTCTGGTATTCTTTAGGGTTTTCTGTGTAGAGGATCATGTCATCAGCGAACAGTGAAAGTTTTTCTTCTTCTTTTCCAATTTGTATTCCTTTTATGTCTTTTTCTGCTCTCATTGCTGCAGCCAAAACTTCCAGAACTATGTTGAATAGTAGTTGTGAGAGTGGGCACCCTTGTCTTGTTCCTGACTTTAGGGGAAATATTTTCAGTTTTTCACCGTGGAAGATAATGTTTGCTGTACATTTGTCATACATAGCTTTTATTATGCTGAGATATGTCCATTCTATTCCCACTTTCTGGAGTGCTTTTATCATAAATGGATGTTGTATTTTGTCAAAGGTTTTCTCTGCATCTATTGAGATAATCATATGATTTTTTTTTCAGTTTGCTAATGTGGTGTATTACTTTGATTGATTTGCGGATATTGAAGAATCCTTGCATTCCTGGGATAAAGCCCACTTGGTCATGATGTATGATCTTCTTAATGTGTTGTTGGATTCTGATTGCTAGAATTTTGTTAAAGATTTTTGCATCTATGTTCGTCAGTGATATTGGCCTGTAGTTTTCCTTTTTTGTGGGATCTTTAGCAGGTTTTGGGATTTGGGTGATGGTGGCCGCATAGAATGAGTTTGGAAGTTTCCCTTCCTCAGCAAATTTCTGGAAGAGTTTGAGTAGAATAGGTGTTAGCTCTTCTCTAAATTTTTGGTAGAATTCAGCTCTGAAGCCGTCTGGACCTGGGCTTTTCTTTGCTGGACGATTTCCGATTACTTCCTCTAGATCCGTGCTTGTGATGGGTCTGTTCAGATTTGCTATTTCTTCCTGGTTCAGTTTTGGCAAGGTGTACTTTTCTAGGAATTTGTCCGTTACTTACAGGTTATTCATTTTATTGCCATATAATTACTAATAGTATTCTCTAATAATCCTTTGTATTTCTGTGTTGTCGGTTATGGTCTCTTCATTTTCATTTCTAATTTTATTGATTTGTTTCTTCCTCCTTTGTTTCTTGATGAGTCTGTCTAGTGGTTTGTCGATTTTATTTACCTTCTCAAAGAACCAGCTTTTGGCTTTGTTGATTTTTGCTATGGTCTCTTTTGTTTCTTTTGCATTTATCTCTGCCCTAATTTTTACGATTTCTTTTCTTGTACTAACCCTGGGGTTCTTCATTTCTTCCTTTTCTAGTTGCTTTAGATGTAGAGTTAAGTTATTTAGTTGACTTTTTTCTTGTTTCTTGACGTGTGCCTCTATTACTGTGAACTTCCCCCTTAGCACTGCTTTTGCAGTGTCCCAGAGGTTTGGAGTTGTTGTGTTTTCATTTTCATTCATTTCTATGCATATTTTGATTTCTCTTTTGATTTCTTCTATTATTTGTTCATTATTCAGCAGCGTGTTGTTCAGCCTCCATATGTTGGCATTTTTAATAGTTTTTCTCCCGTAATTGAGATCTAATCTTACTACATTGTGGTCAGAAAAGATGCTTGGAAAGATTTTAAATTTTTTGAATTTACCAAGGCTAGACTTATGGTCCAGGATGTGATCTATCCTGGAAAAGGTTCCGTGTGTGCTTGAGAAAAACATGAAATTCATTGTTTTGGGGTGAAATGTCCTATAGCGACCTACTAGGTCTAACTGTTCTATTGTATCATTTAAAGCTTGTGTTTCCTTGTTAATTTTCTGTTTAGTTGATCTATCCATAGATGTAAGTGGGGTATTAAAGTCTCCCACTATTATTGGGTTATTGTTAATTTCCCCTTTCATACTTGTTAGTAATTGTCTTACATATTGTGGTGCTCCTATGTTGGGTGCATAAATATTTATAATTGTTATATCTTCTTCTTGGATTGATCCTTTGATCATTATGTAGTTTCCTTCTTTGTCTCTTTTCACAGTCTTTGTTTTAAAATCTTTTTTATCTGATGTGAGTATTGCAACTCCTGCTTTCCCAGGGACGGGGGAGCCTGATGGGCTTCTGTCTATGGGGTCACACAGAGTCGGACACGACTGAAGTGACTTGGCAGCAGCTTTCTTTTGGTCTCTCTTTGTGTGTAATAACTTCCTCCAGCCCTTCACTTTCAATCTGTATGTGTCCCTCGTTTTGAGGTGGGTCTCTTGTAGACAACATATATGGTGGTCTTGTTTTTGTATCCATTCAGCCAACCTTTGTCTTTTGGTTGGGTCATTCAAGCCATTTATGTTTAAGGTGATTATTGATAAGTATGATCCCATTGCCATTTTCTTTATTGTTTTTGATTCTAGTTCGTATACCTTTTCTTTGTTTCCTGTCTAGAGAAGATCCTTTAGTATTTGTTGGAGAGCTGGTTTGGTGATGCTGAATTCTCTCAGCTTTTGCTTGTCTGTAAAGCTTTTGATTTCTCCTTCATATTTGAATGAGATCCTTGCTGGGTATAGTAATCTGGGCTGTAAGTTACTTTCTTTCATCACTTTAAGAATATCTTGCCATTCCCTCCTGGCCTGAAGGGTTTCTGCTGAGAGATCAGCGGTTATTCTTATGCGGATCAACTTGTGTGTTATTTGTTGTTTTTCCCTTGCTGCTTTTAATATTTTTTCAAAGACATAAAGATGGCTAACAAACACATGAAAAAATACTCAACATCCCTCATAATCAGAGAAATGCAAATCAAAACCACAATGAGATACCATTTCAAACCAGTCAGAATGGCTGCTTTCCAAAAGTCTACATGCAATAAATGCTGGTGAGGGTGTGGAGAAAAGGGAACCCTCTAACACTGTTGGTGGGAATGCAAACTAGTACAGCCACTATGGAGAACAGTGTGGGGATTCCTCAAAAGCTGGAAATAGAACTACCATATGATCCAGCAATTGCACTCCTGGGCATACACATGGAGGAAACCAGAATTGAAAGAAACACATGTACTCCAATTTTCATAGCTGCACTCTTTATAATAGCCAGGACATGGAAGCAACCTAGATGTCCATCTGCAGATGAATGGATAAGAAAACTTTGGTACATATACACAATGGAATATTTTTCAGCGATCCAAAAGAATGCATTTGAATCAGTTTTAATGAGGTGGATGAAATTGGAGCCTATTATACAGAGTGAAGTAAGCCAGAAAGAAAAACACCAATACAGTATACTAACACATATATATGGAATTTAGAAAGATGGTAACATTAACCCTCTATAAGACACTGGAAAAGCGACATAGGTATATAAAACAGTCTTTGGGACTCTATGGGAGAGGGTGAGGTGGGATGATTGGAGAGAACGACATTGCAGCACATATATTATCATATGTGAAATGAATCACCAGTCCAGGTTCGACACATGATACAGGATGCTTGGGGCTGGTGCATGGGGATGACCTGGAGGGAGGATATGGGGAAGAGGGAAGTGGGAGGGGCTTTCAAGAAAGGGAACACATGTACACCCGGAGCAGATTCGTCTCAATATATGGTGAAACCAACCAATATATTAGTGTAAGGTAATTTGCCTTCAATAAAATAAATTAAAAAAAATAAAATCCAAGATTTGGACTCTGGGAAAGACCTTCCGAAAAACGGAAATGACACATCCCAAGCTGGGAGACAACAGTTTACAGACACAGAGCTTTGGCAGGATTTGGCTCCTAATACACAAACGACATTAACAGAAACGAGCCTGAAGAAGAGGTCTGAACGGACACCAAGAAAAGGTAGGGACACGGAGAGTACACTGAATGATGCCCAACACTGAGGGCCTTAGAAACACGGTCTAGCTGCACTCCCCGAGCCCCATGGGTCCCTGAACTAGGCCTCTTCTACCTGGAGGCTCAGAGAGATGGACAGTGAGGAAGGGGAAGAGAAATCTTTGGCATTTCTAACACTCAGAGCAAATGCTTTGAAGGAGAAGTCAAGGAACAACCCCACTGACAGTGACATACCCAGAAAGACAATAGCTAGGAGTCCATCTAACCCAGGAAGGAAGTCCCTCATCTCAGAGAACTGCAAGAGATGGATAAAAGAAAGTGAAGCCCACAAATCCAATGGAAAATAAGCTGTGCTCAAGGAGCAGAAGAATTCCTCTTGGTAAGATGATGTCAGTTCCCCATCCCCCTTATCCCCACTGTGGGTCAATACACAGGTTCCATGCTATTCCTCTCAAAATACCAACTGGTGCTCTCAGGACATTATAACCAAAGAAATCCAAAATGTCTATGGAAACACAAATGAGACAAAAGGGTTAATGCAATCTGCCACAAAGCCCTGAAATGGACATAACATGCTGCCTGATAGCCAATTTGATTATCACACCAGGATAACAGGACAGCATGGCACTGGGAAGAAACGAAACACGCAGAACCAGATCCATGGAATGGAATTGAGGGTCCAGAAATAAACCCAAGTGTCTATGGCCAATTCATTGACGCCAAAGGAGGGGAGGCGATAAGAATGGGAACAAGAGCCCATGCAACGAAAGGACGTGGGAAATGGAGATGGTTCCATCTAAACAATCACATTGGCTTTTGGTCTCAGAACACGTCAGATTCAGTGAAACACATCAACGCAAAGCCTGAAGTGATGAAACTCCTGGAAATAAGCAGGGGCCATAGGGTCCTCCTTGTCAGGGATTTCTCAACATGTGTGTGTGTTGGGGGAAGCAAAATTGGGTCTCTTCAATTCAAGGAAGCAGGAAACCAAGGGACACCCACCAGCTTCCATCCACTTGAACAGCTTTGCAACAGAAAAGCTAAGCATTCACAAATCAAAATGGTAACAAAGTGAACACACAAGCATATTTGCAAGCAGAATATCGGAGAAGGGGTTATTATGGAAGAGAATGAGAACTCACACCACTAAGTCTCCCAGAACAAACCCCAGACCTAACCCTTCCCCTAACACCAACTCCAACCCCAACCCTTTACCTCACTCAAAATGAAACCCTAAAGCCTCAGCCTAGGCCAAAAATATACATGCGTACATGCCTTCACAGGCATGCGAGCATCCACAGGAGAGACACAGAGTGGAAGAGACAGACTGAACTTGGAAAGGTCAAGAAAGAGAGGAAACGAAGGAGAGAGACTGAACAATGCAGAGAGGAAATGAGTCGATTTCACAGAATTTGCATGAATCTCTCTTGAGGTTGGAAACAGTGACAGTGAATATTCCCCTGCCAGGGGGAACATGACACACGATGATGAGAGTCAAAGACAAGATTGCGGGGAGCCACTGTTGGGGCAGACTCCCCCAACCCTCGAGGCTGAGTGGGACATTTGAGTAGGACAGGGAAGGTTGATATCAGAGTGGGGGATGTGTGAATATGACCTTCCGGTCCTCCCAAATCGGGGGCCATAAATAGGCAGGAAGGGGACTGCCTTTTCCCAGGTCCCAGAGCAAATCCAGGCCTGATTCTGCCCATTGTGTGCTAGGTCAGCCCTGTGTGGAATCCATCCTTTGGGAAGTCTGTCTGCAAGTTCCAAGTGAAAGCGGCCCAAATTTTGAACAGGCACTGGAGCTCCTCGTAGGCTGACAGACCTAGTCAGGAGACGGGAGATTGTGACGCACTCTGTAGATGGAGAGACCGGAAACCCTGTGGGGCACATGGCTTGCCCAGGGCCACAACACTTCTGAGAAGAAGGAGCCTGTTCTGAAAGGAGCTGTGTCCTCTGAACTAAGGCCTGGCTGCACCCAGATCTCCCCAAGGCTGTGAGATGGGCTCTGTGGGTGTCACTGTGCCTGCACATGGCCTAAGGGCATGGGGAAACAGCCAGAAAACCAGAAGTTCCGTGTGGGATCTTTGTGGAAGGGACCTCAGCCACGAACCACGAAATGATGTCATTTCCTGGCCACAGAACCCAACAGAACCCGCAACCTGTGTATCCAGGCCTGGCCAGCAGAGAGGAGACCCTGGCCAGATCGCTAGCTGTGAAGATATTCTGCTGTTTGCCCCTGCCCAGAGGACGGGGTCTCAGGCTAGCTAACAGGCAGAATGCCTGGGAATGCGGTCGACATTGGCTCAGGGACCCCGCCAAGAGGCCTCTGGCCCTTTGCTGAAGGAAAAGAAAGGTAACAGGGGAGCTCCAGACTGGGTCCGGCCACCTCTCCTGTCCCACACGGGGAAGCCTGAGGCCTTTCCCTGTGTGTGGATGGGGTTTTCTTGGGGTGTGTCTGCCTCAAGTAAGCCCAGCCGCATTTCAGTCAGGAGCCCATGTGCTTCTTGTGTCCACACCCCAGGGGAGAGCAGGCTGTGTGGCATGGGGAGTGTCCGGGCAGAGCCAGATGCCCAGGCTGACCTCATGCCCTCAGGGGATTCTCCATCCTCCCGGGTGGGTATCTGAGCAGACACTCGTGTCTCTGGTCTTTCTTGGAGCAGAAGGGCAGGCAGGCAGAAGCAGCAGCCGTCCTTGCCAAGCTAACCTCAGAAATATCGAAGCAGGGCTGGCTGATGGTCACTGACATTGCAGACCGTCCCACCCGAGGTGGCCTCTGAGGGGCACACCCCATCCACCTCCCAAAGGGAGGGTTCAGAGCACCAGCCCCCTGCTCGGGAGGCCCAGTGCAGGCTCCAGGTGAGGGTGGCCACGGAGGGCTTAGCCCAACTTGCGATGAAGAGGAAGTGGGCAAGGTCTGCTGTCCAAACTCCACCCAGCACACACCCTGTGACCCAGTCTCAGGCTGCCACGGAGCTCAGCACAGCCGGCTCTGAGGCAGAACTCCGAGAAGCCCTGCCTCGGAGGCAGCAGGAAGACCTGGAGCCCAGCATGGAAGAGCACAGAGTTGAGTTGGCTGGGGCTACTGCCTGTGAGTGTGGGGAGGCGGTGCTAAGCCACACAGGGAGGTGTCCCCCAGAGCTGGGGCTGGGCCTGGAACGAAGGTTAGCCTCACACCACCCATCTTGGAGACTGCAGAGAAGACTCCAATGCTGGGCCTTCTTAGCAAATCTCTAGGAAGCTTTTGTGCCCACTTAGGCGCATGGCAAGGCTGGCCTGTGGCAAACTTTTCTTCTCCCACAGCTCTAGCTCTGGCCGTCAAACTCAGCCAGCCTCCATGTCTAAGACCTGTCCCTACGGAGGTGGGAGCTCCTGGTGCAGGATTCACGGATCCACTGAGGGGAGATCGAGACCTGAGACGTCCCCTCCCAATGACACGGGGCCAGCCGGGTATTGGCCACCACCCTCAGCACTTCAGATCTCTGTGCCTTTAAAACACCCAGCGCCAGGCCAAGATGTCCCATCCCGCCTTCAAGAAACTCCACCTCTATGTGCACTTGTACCTGCTAAGGCTTTGGCGGCAGAACCCGAGTCAGGGCCTGAGTGACCAACTTTGGAGCGGCAGCCTGCCCTGCCTCCTACAAAGGACTCAGACTCCCACCATGACTATCCAACACTTGAAGGTAGAACAGGACACTGCTCTGGATAGAAGCCCAGAACCCTTTGGCAAACACATCATCCAGGGGCGCAGTTGGCTCTGCAGCCTCCAACCCTGTGTGTCCCCCGTGGACGCCGTCTACTCCCTGCACACCCAGGGGAGATTGACTTTCCTTCCCCAGAGCTCATTTTCATCAGGTTCCTATGCATCTTTCTTCCCATCTTTTATGTCTTTTATGGCTTTCTGTATATTTTGCTCGCAAGTGTGTGTCAGTAAATTTTCCTTCCTTGGGAATATGGAGGCCTTTACAATGCTGTGTAACCGTCACCTCTCTCTACATTCAGACACCCTCATTCTATCCCCCCCACTTCGCAGCAAAGCCTGGATTCATGGCAAGCATTCCCCGTTCCTCTCTCCCCCGCCTCTCAACATTAAGTCCACTTCTCTCTGCATTTCTTCCCATCCTTTCGGGGTTCCCAATCAACGCTATTGACTGAAATGATAGGAAACAGGATTTTGCTCTTATTGAAGGTGAAAGTTTTAGTTTCTAAGTATCGTTAGAGTCTTGGCATCCCTATGAATTCTACAGTCCATGGAATTCTCTAGGACAGAATCTTGGGTGGGTAGCTTTTCCCTTCTCCAGAGGATTGTTCTGACTTCCCACATATTGGAAGACAAAAGTGTGAAGTAGCCTTTGGGGATCTGAAAGGACTTGCAGGTCCTTTTATAATGTTATCTTCCAAATGAAGCCCTCTCGGCTAACATGCTCAGAATCTCCAGGTAGGCAGTGCTGTTGTAAGTGGGACACCTCAGGCACAAGGGAAAGTCTGAGTTCTTCCGCCGGCACAAACAAACTCACAAGAATAAACCAGGCAGGAGAAATGGAAAGATATACCCACACCAACAAAGGAACAAGTGTTCCTCAGAACACAAGGCCAGAGAAAGACCCACCATCCTGGTGGCCCCCACATGCTTGAGAAAATTAGTGATCAGGAATTAAAAAGAAGAAACATGTGCAGGTCCAATGAGAGGCAATGCACATGGCTAGTATAGCTCAGAGATGTCCTGACTCTTCGCATGGTCACATGGAAAAGGGAAACACAGTGAAGGTGGCGGTGGTCATCTTCTCACAGCTAGGTGTACAGGATGATGACAACCAGCCTTCGGGATCCAAAGAGGGAACGGAAGGCCTAGCAGAGCCCACAGACATCTCTCTCGCTCTCTGGCAGAAGAGATTGCCGGACCAATCAAAGTCCCACAGTAGCATCACTTAATGATCAATGCCAACCCTCAAGGTGAATTCCACTTACTTCTGCCACGGTTGCTCCTGTCCTCTTAGATGTTCACCTGTAGCGATCCAAAGCTGCAGACCTGCTAGGCACCTGTGGAGTAGAACCTCACTTCAGCTGCTCACACAGACAAGGACACACAAGGATGCCTGTGGCCTCTGGCTCACAGATGGAAGATCAAAGCCCTGTCAACCTGAACTGGGGACCAGTGTTGAAAGGGAGGACGCACCCGACTCCCCTTTCACTGGACACAGCGTCCCTGATGCTAGAGCTGCTGAATCCATTCAACTGTGGAAATTCATGCTGAAAAACACCCATCTTTCCGACAAGGTCGCTAAAAGGGTTTACGAGCAACGCATTTGGAAACCAGAGGGGATGACATGCATGTCCATGAAAATTGACACCTCTCAACAAATGCAATTCCAATGATTGCTAGACATATGTACCATGCAAAACGGTTCATAAATCCAGAAGAAAATGGAGCATACATTAGACATGAACTCTGAGTCTTTACACACAATACAGAAAGGCACTACACAAAGAGTAACCAGAGAACACAGTGAACTTAGTCAAATCAAAGATTAGTACTCTGGGAAAGACCGTCTGAAAAACGCATAAAACAACTCCCACGCTGGGAGACAACTCTTTGCATACACAGAGTTTAGGCAAGATTTGGAACCTAATATGCAAACGACATGAACACAAACTAGCCTGAAGGAGAAGTCTGAAGGGACACCAGGCGAAGGAAGGGACACAGAGAGTATACCGAATGATGCCCAGCACTGAGGTCCTGAGAAACACGGTCTAGCTGCACTCCCCGAGCCCCGTGGGACACTGGACTAGGCCTCTTCCACCTGGAGGCTCAGAGAGATGGACAGTGAGGAAGGGGAAGAGAAATCCTCGGCATTTCTAACACTCACAGCAAACGCTTAGAAGGAGAAGGCAAGTATCAACCCCACCGACAGTAAATTCCCTGAAAGGCAATAGTTAAGAATCCATCTAACCCAGGAGGGGTGCCCCTCTTCTCAGAGAATGGCAAGAGATGAATGAAAGAAGGTGAAGCCCACCAATCCAATGGAAAATAAGCTGTGCTCATGGATCAGAAGAATTACTCATGATAAGATGATGTTACTTCCCCCTCCCCTGGACCCACACCGTGGGGCAATCCAGAGGTTCCACGCTATTCCTCTCAAAATAAAAACGGCTGCTCTCAGGGCATAAAAACCAAACAATTCCTAAATGTCTATGGAAACACTACGGTGTCAAAAGAGTCAATGCAATCGGCCGCAAAAACCTGAAATGTATATAGCAGGCTGCTGATAGCCAATTAGATTATCACACTAGGATCATCAGGACAGCATGGTACTGGGAAGAAATCAAACATGCAGAACCAGATCCATGGAATGGAATTGAGGGTCCAGACATAAACCCAAGCTTCTACAGTCAATTCCTCGACGCCAAAGGAGGGGAGGCGATAAGAATGGGAACAAGAGTCTGTGCAACGAAAGACCGTGGGAATTGAAGATGGTTCCACCTGAACAATCACGTTGGCTTTTGGTCTCAGAACACATCAGATTCAGTGAAACACATCAAAGCAAAGCCTGAAGTGGAGAAACTCCCGCAAAAATGCACAGGACATAGGCTTTTAATGTCAGGGACTTCTCAACATATGTGGGTGGAAAAGCAAAGTAGGGTCCCTTCAAGTCAAGGAAACAGGAAACGAAAGGACACCCACGAGTTTCCGTCCACTTGAACAGCTTTGCAACAGAAAACCTAAGCATTCACAAATCAAAATGGAAACAAACTGAACACAAAAGGATATTTGCAAACAGAATATCGGAGAAGGGGTTCCTACGTAAAAGAGACTGAGAACTCACACAACTAAGTCTCCCAGAAAAAAACCCAGACCTATCCCTTCCCCTAACACCAACTCCAACCCAATACCATTATCTCACTCGACACGAAACCATAAAGCCTCACCCTAGGTCAACACTATACATGTTTACATGCATTCACAGACATGCGAGCATCCACAGGAGAGACACAGAAAGGAAGATACAGAATGAATTTGGAAAGATCAAGAAAGAGACGGAACGAGGGAGAGAGAGTGAACAATAGAGAGAGGAAATGAGTCAATTTCACAGAACTTGCATGAATCTCTCTTGAGGATGGAAGCAATGACAGTGCCTATTCCCCCTGCAAGGGGGAAAATGACCCAAGTTGATGAGTCTCAAAGACAAGGATTCGGGGAACTACTGTTGGGGCAGCCTCCCACAGGCCTCGAGGATGAGTGGGACACTTGAATAGGACGAGGAAGGTTGATATCAGAGGTCGCGATGTGTGAATATGATTTTCCGGTCCTCCCAATGCAGGGGTCAAGAAAAAGGCAGAAAGGGGACTGACTTTTCCCAGGTCCCAGAGCCCATCCAGGCCTGATTCTGCCCATTCTGTGCTAGGTCAGCCCTGTGTTGTATCCGTCCTTTGGGAAGTCTCAGTGTCTAAGTTCCATGTGAAAGCAGCCGAAAGTCTGAACAGGCACTGGAGCTGTTTGTAGGATGACAGACCTAGGGAGGAGATGGAAGAGTGACCCCCACTCTTCAGATGGAGAGACTGGGGAAACCAAGGGGGGCACATGTCTTGCCCAGGACCACATCACTTCTGAGAAGAGGGAACCTGGGCTGAAAGCAGCTGTGTTCTCAGAGCTCAGGCCCTGGCTGCACCCAGGTCTCCCAAAGGCTGTGGGATGGGCTGAATGTGTGTCACTGTGCCTGCACGTGGCATAAGGGCATGGGAGAACAGCCAGAAACCCAGAGGTTCCCTTGGGGAACTTTGTGGAAGGGACCTAGGCCACGAACCAGGAAATGATGTCATTTCCTGGCAACTGAACCCAACAGAACCCACAACCCGTGTATCTAGGCCTCCCCAGCGGAGCGGAGCCCCCAGCCAGATCGCTTGCTGTCAAGATGTTCTGCTGTTTGCCCCTGCCCAGAGGCCGGGTCCTCAGGCGAGCTCACAGGCAGAGAGTGTGGGAAGGCCGTCGACGCTGGCCCAGGGCCCCTCCAAGAGTCCTCTGGCCCTTTGCCCGAAGGAACAGAAAGGTAATAGGGGATCCACAGGCCGGGAAATTTCTGAGTCACATAGGGTGTCAAGTAACATTTTGCCTTTCAAGAGGGAATGTGGTATTTCTCTTGAGATTCAACAGCGCAATATTTCCTCATCTCGCATTCAGGGGATAATTTTGTGGTGTTACTGGAGTTGCGGCAGGAAGCTGGCGGTACTTCTCGAGTTGTGACGGGGACCTCAGGGACTCGCTCGGGTTGCTTCAGGGAAGTCAGGCCCCCTTTTTTGTTGGAAGGGAAACTCTCGGTTTACTCTTGAGCCGTTAAATGTGAATAGTGCCTCATCTCGAATTGAGTCCATGAAGTGTGTTCTCCTCTCCAATGGGTACTGATGTTAGTGAAATTTCTGAGTCGCATAAAGGGTGTCAAGTACCCTTTTGCCTTTCAAGAGGGAATGAGGTATTTCTTTTCAGATATTGCAGCGCCAGATATCCTCATCCTGAATTGCGGGGAAAATTTTGTGGTGTTTCTCGAGTTGTGGCGGGAAGCTGGGGGTACTACGTGAGTTGCTACGGGGAAGTCAGGTCCTCTCTCGGGTTGCTTCAGGGAAGTCAGGTCCCCTTTTGTTTTGGAAGGGGTATTCTGGATGACTTTCAAGCCATTAAATTGGATTAGGGTCTCATCTCAAGTTGAGTCAATAAATGTGTTCCCGTCTCCAATGTGGACGGCTGTATGAGGGAACTCTCTGAGTCGCATAAAAGGTGTCAAGTACCCTTTTGCCTTTTAAGACGGAATATGGTATTTCTCTTGAGATTCGGCAGCGCAAAATTTCCTCATGTTGCATTGAGGGGATAATTTTGTGGTGTTTTTCGAGTTGCTGCGGGAAGCTGGGGGTACTTCTTGAGTTGCGACTGGGACCTCAGGAACTTGCTCGGGTTGCTTCAGGGAAGTCAGGTCCCCTTTTGTGTTGGAAGGGAAACTTCCAGCATACCCTCAAGCCGTTAAATCGGAATTGTGCCTCATTTCGAACTGAGTCCATAAAGTGTGTTCTCCTCTCCAATGGGGACGGATTTTAAGGAACTTTCTGAGTCGCATATAGGAAGTCAAGTACCATTTTGCCTTTCAAGCGGAAATGTGGGATATCTATTGAGATTCAGCAGGGCAAAATTACCTCATCTCGCATTGAGGGGATAATTCTGTGGTGTTTCTCGAGTTGCTGCGGGAAGCAGGGTGTACTTCTCGAGTTGCGACCGGGACCTCAGGGACTCGCTTGGGTTGCTTCTGTGAAGTCAAGTCCGATTTCGTGTTGGAAGGGGATCTTCTGGATTACTCTCTTGCCGTTAAATGGGAATATTGCCTCTTCTCAATTTAAGTCCATAAATTATGTTCTCCTCTCCACTGTTAAAGGATGTTAGGGACCATTCTGAGTCGCCTCAAGGGAGTCAAGTACCCTTTTGCCTTTCAAGCGCGAATGTGAAATTTCTCTGAGATTCTGCAGTGCAAAATTTCCTCACCTCGCATTGAGGGGATAATTTTGTGGTGTTTCTCGAATTGCGGCGCAAAGCTGGGTGTATTCCTAAAGTTGCAACGGGGACCTCAGGAACTCACTCAAGTTACTTCACGGAATTCAGGTCCCCTTTTGTGCTGGAAGGGGAACTTCTGGATTACTCTCTTGCCCTTTAATAGGAATAGGGCCACTTCTGGATTAGAGTCCGTAAAGTGTGTTCTCCTCTCCAATGGGGACGGATGTTAGGGAACTTTCTGAGTGGCATAAAGTGTGTCAAGTACCCTTTTGCCTTTCAAGCGAGAATGTGGGAAATCTCTTGAGATTCTGCAGGGCAAAATTACCTCATCTCTCATTTAAGGTTTAATTTTGTTGTGTTTCTCGAGTTGTGACGGGAAGTAGGGGTACTTCTCGGGTTGCGACGGGGACCTCAGGACCTCGCTCGTGTTGCTTCAGGGAAGTCAAGTCCCCTTTCGTTTTGGAAGGGGAACTTCCGGATTACTCTCGAGCCGTTAAATGGGAATATTGTGTGTTCTCAATTTGAGTCCATAATGTGTGTTCTCCTCTCCACTGAGGATGGATGTTAGGGACCATTCTGATTCGCCTCAAGGGAGTTAAGTATCCGTTTCCCTTTCAAGAGGGAATGTGGGTTTTCTCTTGAGATTCTGCAGCGCAAAATTTTCTCATCTCGCATTGAGGGGAAATTTTGTGGTGTTTCATGAATTACGGCGGGAATCTGGGGGTACTCCTCGAGATGCGATGGGGACCTCAGGATCTCACTCGATTTACTTCAGGGAAGTCAGGTCCCCTTTTTGCTGGAAGGGGAACTTCCGGACTACTCTCGAGCCGTTAAATGGGAATATTGCCTTTTCTCGATTTGAGTCCATAAAGTATGTTCTCCTCTCCACTGAGGACGGATGTTAGGGACCATTCTTAGTCGCCTCAAGGGAGTCAAATAGCCTTTTGCCTTTCAAGCGGGAATGTGAAATTTCTCTGAGATTCTGCAGCGCAATATTATCTCATTTCGCATTGAGGGGATAATTTTGTGTTGTTTCTCGAATTGCGGCAGGAACCTGGGTGTATTCCTAAACTTGCAACGGGGACCTCAGGAACACACTCGAGTTACTTCACGGAAGTCAGGTCCCCTTTTGTGCTGGAAGGGGAACTTCCGGATTATTCTCTTGCCCTTTAATGGGAATAGGGCCTATTCTTGAGTTGAATACATAGTGTGTGTTCTCCTCTCTAATGGGACGGATGTTAGGGAACTTTCTGAGTGGCATAAAGTGTGTCAAGTACACTTTTGCCTTTCAAGCGGGAATGTGGGATTTCTCTTGAGATTCTGCAGCGCAAAATTACGTCATCTCACATTGAGGGGATAATTTTGTGGTGTTTCTCGAGTTGCGGCAGGAAGCTGGGGGTACTTCTTTAGTTGCGACGGCGACCTCAGGAATTCGCTCAGATTCCTTCAGGGAAGTGAGTTCCCCTTTTGTGTTGGATGGGGAACTTCCGGTTTACTCTGGAGCCGTTAAATGGGAATAGGGCCTCATCTCGAATAGAGTCCATATAGTGTGTTCTCCTCTCCAATGAGGACTCATGTTAGTGAAATTTCTGAGTGGCATAAAGGGTGTCAAGTTCCCTATTGTCTTACAAGAGTTATTGTGGTAATTCTCTTGAGATTCTGCAACACAGAATTTCCTCATCTCGCATTAGGGGTTAATTTTGTGGTGTTTCTCGAGTTGCTGTGGGAAGCTGGGCGTACTCCTCGAGTTGCGACGAGAACCTCAAGAACTCGCTCTGGTTGCTTCAGGGAAGTCAGATCCCCTTTTTTCTTGGAAGGGGATCTTCCGGTTTACTCTCTAGCCATTAAATGTGAATAGGGCTTCATCTCGAATTGAGTCCATGAAGTGTGTTCTCCTGTCTAATTGGGAAAGCTGTGTGAGGGAACTAACTGAGTCGCAAAAAGGGTATCCAGAACCCTTTTGCCTTTCAAGAGGGAATGTTGCATTACTCTTGAGATTATGCAACAAAAATTTCCTCATGTCGCATTGAGGGATAATTTAGCGGTATTTCTCGAGTTGCGGCGGGAAGCTGGGGGTACTTCTCGAGTTACGTCGGGCACCTCAGGAACTCGCTCGGGTCGCTTTAGGGTAGTCAGATCGCCTTTTGTATTGGGAGGGGAACTTCCTGTTACTCTCAAGCAGTTAAATGCCAATAGGGCCTCATCTCGAATTGAGTCCATAACGTGTTTTCTCCTCTCCAATGGGTACAGCTGTGTGAGGGAACTTTCTGAGTCGCATAAAGGGTGTCAAGTACCTTTCTGCCTTTCAAGAGGGAATGTGGGATTACTCTTGAGATTATGCATCGAAAATTTCCTCATTTCGCATTTAGGTGATAATTTTGTGGTGTTTCTCGAGTTGTGGTGGAAAGCTGGAGGTAGCTTTTGAGTTGCGACGGGGACCTCAGGAACTCGCTTTGGTTGCTTTAGTGAATTCAGGTCCCCTTATGTGTTGGAAGGGGAACTTCCGGTTTACTCCTGAACAGTTAAATGGTAATAGGGCTTCATCTCTTATTGAGTCCATTAATTGTGTTCTCCTGTCCAATGGGGAGGACTGTGTAAGGGATCATTCAGAGTCGCATCAAGGGTGTCAAGTACCCTTTTGCCTATCAAGAGGGAATGTTGGATTACTCTTGAGATTATGCAGCTCAAATTTTCCTCATCTCGCAATGAGGGGATAATTTTGTGGTGTTTCACGAGTTGAGGCGGGAAGCTAGGGGTACTTCGGGAATTGCTACAGGGACCTCAGGAACTCGCTCAGGTTGCTTCAGGGAAGGCAGGTCCCCTTTTGTTTTCGAAGGGGAACTTCCGGTTTACTCTCGAGCCGTTAAATGGGAATAGGTCGTCAACTCGAATTGAGTCCATAAAGTGTGTTCTTCTGTCCAATGGGGACGGCTGTGTGATGGAACTCTCTGAGTCGCATAAAGGGTGTCAAGTACTCTTTTGCCTTTCCAGAGGGAATGTGGTATTTCTCTTGAGATTCTGCAGCATAAAATTTCCTCATCTCACCTTGAGGGCATAATTCTCTGGTGTTTCTCGAGTTGCGGCGGGAAGTTGGGGGTACTTCTCGAGTTGCGACTGGGACCTCAGGAACTCGCTTGGAATGCTTCAGGGAAGTCAGGTCCCCTTTTGTGATGGAAGGGAAATTCCGGTTAACTCTCGAGCCCTTAAATGGGAATAGAGCTCCTTCTCGATTTGAGTCCATAAAGAGGGTTCCCCACTCCAATGGAGACAGATGTTAGGGATCTGTGTAAGTCGCATAAAGTGTGTCAAGTAGCCTTTCGCATTTCAAGCAGGAATGTGGAATTTGTCTTGAGATTTTGCAGCGCAAAATTTCCTCATCTTGGATTGAGGGGATAATTTTATGGTGTTTCCCGAGTTGTGGCGTGAAGCTGGGGCTATTTCTCGAGTTGAGACGGGGACGTCAGGAACTCGCTCGTGTTGTTCCAGGGAAGTCAGGTCACCTTTTGTGTGGAAGGGGAATTTCTGGATTAGTCTCGAGCCGTTAAATGGGAATAGGACCTCTTCTAATTTTGAGTCCAAAAAATGTGTTTTCCTCTCCAATTGGGACGGCTGTGTGAGGGAACTTTCTGAGTCGTATAAACGGTGTCAAGTATCCTTTTGCCTTTCAAGCGGGAATGAGGTATTTCTCTTGAGATCTGCAGCTCAAAATTTTCCTCATTTCGCATTTGTGGTGTTTCCCGAGTTGCGGCGGGAAGCTGGGTGTACTTCTCGAGTTGCGAAGGGGATCTCAGTAAATCCCTCGGGTTGCTTCAGGGAGGTCAGGTCCCCTTTTGTGTTGGACTGGGAATTTCCGGATGACCCTCGTGCCCTTAAGTGGGAATAGGGCCTCTTCTCGAGTTGAGTCCAAAAAGTGTGTCCTCCTCTCCAATGGGGACGGTTGTTTGAGGGAAATATCTGAGTCACATAAAGGGTGTCAGGTACACTTTTGCCTTTCAAGCGGGAATTTGGGTTTTCTCTTGAGATTCTGCAGCGCAAAATTACCTCATCTGCATTGAGGTGATAATTTTGTGGTGTTTCTCGAGTTTCTGCGGGGAGCTGGGGCTACATCTCGAGTTGGGACGTGGACCTAAGGAACTCGCTACGGTTGCTTCAGTGAAGTCAGGTCCCGTATTGTGATGGAAGGGAAATATCCGGATTACGCTCGAGACTTTAAATGCATATAGGGCCTCTTTTCGAATTGAGTCCATAAAATGTGTTCTCTTCTGCAATGTGTACGGTTGTGTAAGTGAATTTTCTGAGTCGCATAAAGTGTGTAAAGGACCCTTTTGCCTTTGAAGTGTGAATGTGGGATTTCTCTTGAGATTCTGCAGCGGAAATTTTCCTCATCTCACATTGAAGGTATAATCTTGTGCTGTTTCTCGAGATGCGGCGGGAAAATGGGGGTACTTCTGGAGTTGCGACTGGAACCACAGGAACACGCTGGGGTCGCTTCAGGGAAGTCCGGTCCCCTTTAGTGTCGGAAGGGGAACGTCCTATTTAATCTCGAGCCCTTAAATGGGAATAGGGCCTCTTCTCGAGTTGAGTCCTTAAAGTGTGTTCTCCTCTCCAATGGGGACGGCAGTTTGAGGGAACTTTCTGAGTCGCATAAAGGGTGTCAAGTACACTTTTGCCTTTCAAGCGAGAATGTGGATTTTTTCTTGAGATTCTGCAGCGCAAAATTTCCTCATCTCGCACTGAGGAGATAATTTTGTGGTGTTTCTCGAGTTGCCGCTGGATGTAGAGGGTATTTCTCGAGGTGCAACGGGGACCTCAGTTACTCGCTCGGGTTGCTTCAGGGTAGTCAAGTCCCCTTTTGTGTTGGAAGGGGAACTTCCGGATTACTCTCGAGCCGTTAAATGGGAATATTGCCTCTACTCGATTTGAGTCCATAAAGTGTGCTCTCCTCTCCACTGAGGATGGATGATAGGGACCATTCTGAGTCGCCTGAAGGGAGGCAAGTATCCTTTGGCCTTTCAACGGGAATGTGGGATTTCTCTTGAGATTCTGCAGTGCAAAATTTCCTCATCTCATATTTAGGGTATAATTTTGTGGTGTTTCTCGAATTGCGGTGTGAAACGGGGGGAACTCCTCGAGTTGCAATGGGGACCTCGGGAATTCACTCGAGTTACTTCAGGGAAGTCAGGTCCTCTTTTGTGCTGGAAGGGGTACTTCCGGATTACTCTCGAGCCGAGTCGTTAAAGTGTGTTTTCCTCTCCAATAAGGACAGACATTAGGGAACTTTGAATGGCATAAAGTGTGTCAAATGCACTTTTGCCTTTCAGGCGGGAATGTGGGATTTCTCTTGAGATTCTGTGGTGCAAAATTACCTCATCTCGCATTGAGGGGAAAATTTTGTGGTGGTATTTCAGTTACGGCGGGAAGCTAGGGGTACTTCGACATTTGCGACAGGGATCTCAGGAACTCGCTCGGGTTGCTTCAGGGAATGCAAGTCCCCTTTTGTTTTGGAAGGGGAACTTCCGGTTTACTCTTGAGCCGTTAAATGGGAATAGGTCCTCAACTCGAATTGACTCCATAAATTGTGTTCTCCTGTCCAATGGAGTCGGCTGTGTGATGGAACTTTCTGAGTCGCATAAAGGGTGTCATGTACTCTTTCGCCGTTCATGAGGGAATGTCGTATTTCTGTTGAGATTCTGCAGCATAAAATTTCCTTATCTCGCATTGAGGGCATAATTCTCTGGTGTTTCTCGAGTTGCGGCGGGAAGTAGGGGGTACTTCCTGAGTTGCGACGGGGACCTCAAGAACTCGCTCGGAGTGCTTCAGGGAAGTCAGGTCCCCTGTTGTGTTGAAACGGGAACTTCCGATTTACTCTCGAGCCGTTAAATGGGAATATGGCCTCATCTCGAACTGAATCCATAATGTGTGTTCTCCTCTACAATTGTGACTGTTTTTAATACAATTTCTGATTCGCGTAAAGAGTGTCAAACACACTTTTGCCCTTCAAGAGGGAATGTGGGATTTCTCTTGAGATTCTTCAGCCCAAAATTTCCTCATCTCACATTGAGGGGATAATTTTGTGGTGTTTCTCGAGTTGCGGCGAGAAGCTGGGGGTACTTCTCAAGTTGCAACGGGGACCTCAGTAACTCACTCGAGTTACTTCAGGGAAGTCAGGTCCCATTTTGTGCTTACGGGGAACTTCCGGATTACTCTCGAGCCCTTTTATTGGAATATGGCCTCTTCTCGATTTGATTCCATAAAGTGTGTTCTCCTGTCCAATGGGGATGGCTGTGTGAGGGAACGTTCTGAGTCGCATAAAGGATATAAAGTACCCTTTTGACTTTCAAGAGGGAATGTGGTATTTCTCTTGAGATTCTGCAGCGCAACATTTCTTCATCTTGCATTCAGGGTATAATTTTGTTGTGGTTTTCCAGTTGCGGGGGGAAGCTGGGGTACTTCTTGAGTTGCGACGGGGATATCAGGAACTCTCTCAGGTTTCTTCAGGGAAGGCAGATCCCCTTTGGTCTTGGAGGGGGAACTTCCGGTTTACACTCAACCTCTTAAATGTGAATAGGGCATCATCTCGAATTGAGTCCATAAACTGAGTTCTCCTCTCCAATGCGGTCAGCTGTGTGAGGGCACTTTCTGTGTCGCATAAAGTGTGTCAAGTAAATTTTGCATGTCAAGACGGAATGTGGTATATCTCTAGAGATTCTGCAGCGCAAAATTTCCTCATCTCGCATTGAGGAGATAATTTTGTGGTGTTTCTCGAGTTGCGGTCGGAAGATGGGGGTATTTCTCGAGTTGCGACGGGGACCTCAGGAACTCGCTTGGTTTCCTTTAGGGACGTCAGGTCCCACTTTGTGTTGGCAGGGGAACTTCCTGTTTACTCACGAGTAGTTAAATGGGAAAAGGGCATCATCTCGAATTGGGTCCATAAACTGAGTTCTCCTCTCCAATGCGGTCAGCTGTGTGAGGGCACTTTCTGAATCGCATAAAGGGTGTCAAGTACCCTTTTGCCTTTCAAGAAGGAATGTGTTAATTCTCTTGAGATTCTGCAGGGCAAAATTTACTTATCTCGCATTGAGGGGATAATTTTGTGGTGCTTCTCGAGTTGTGGCAGGGACCTCAGGAACTCGCTCGGGTTTCTTCAGGGACGTCAGGTCCCGCTTTGTGTTGGCAGGGGAACTTCCAGTTTACTTTTGAGCCGTTAAATGGGAATAGGGCCTCAACTCGAATTGAGTCCATAAAGTATGTTCTCCTCTCCAATGGGGACTGATGTTTGTGATATTTCTGAGTCACATAAAGGGTGTCAAGTACCCTTTTACCTTTCAAGAGGGAATGTGATATGTTTCTTGTGATTCTTCAGCTCAAAATTTCCTCATCTCGCATTGAGGGAATGATTGTGTGGCGTTTCTCGATTTGTGGCCGGAAGCAGTGGGTACTTCTCGAGTTGCGACAGGGACCTCAAAAACTCGCTCGGGTTTCTTCAGGGAAGTCAAGTCCCCTTTTGAGTTGGAAGGGGAACTTCCGGATTACTCTCGAGCCATTAAATGTGAATATTGCCTCTTCTCGATTTGAGTTCATAAAGTGTGTTCTACTCTCCACTGAGTACGGATATAGGGAACCCTCTGAGTGGCATAAATTGTGACAAGTATCCTTTTACCTTTCAAGCTGGAATGTGGGATTTTCTTGAGATGCTGCAGCACAAAATGACCTCTTCTCGCATTGAGGGGATAATTTTGTGGTGTTTCTCGAATTGCGGCTGGAAGCAGTGGTTACTTCTTAGTTTCGACGGGAACCTCAGGAACTCACTCGAGTTACTTCAGGGAAGTCAGGTCCCATTTTGTGCTGGAAGGGGAACTTCTGGATTACTCTCGAGCCCTTTAATGTAAATATGGCCTTTCTTGAGTTGAGTCCATAAAGTGTGTTCTCCTCTCCAATGGGGACTGATATTAGTGATATTTCTGAGTCGCATAAAGGGTATCAAGTACCCTTTTGCCTTTCAAGTGGGAATGTGGTATTTCCCTGCAGATTCTGCAGTGCAAAATTTCCTCATCTCGCATTGAGGGGATAATTTTGTGGTGTTTCTCGAGTTGCGGCGGGAAGATTGTGATACTTCGGGAGATGCGACAGAGACCTCATGAACTCGCTCGCGTTGCTTCAGGGCAGTCAGATCCCCTTTTGTTTTGGAAGGGGAACTTCCGGTTTACTCTCTAGCCGTTAAATGGGAATAGGTCCTCAACCCGAAATGAGAACATAAAGTGTGTTCTCCTGGCCAATGTGGACGGCTGTGTGATGGAACTTTCTGAGTCGCATAAAGGGTGTCAATTACTCTTTTGCCTTTCAAGAGGGAATGTGGTATTTCTCTTGAGATTCTGCAGTATAAAATTTCCTCATCTCGCTTTGAGAGGATAATTCTGTGGTGTTTCTCTTGTTGCATCGGGAAGTTGGGGGTACTTCTCGAGTTGTGACGAGGACCTCCGGAACTCGCTAGTGTTGCTTCAGGGAAGTCAGGTCCCCTTTTGTGTTGGAAAGGGAACTTCCGGTTTACTCTCGAACCGTTAAATGGGAATATGGCCTCATCTCGAATTGAGTCCATAAAGTGTGTTCACCTCTCCAATGAGGACGGCTGTGTGAAGGAACTTTCTGAGTCATATAAAGGGTGTCAAGTACCCTTTGCCTTTCAAGAGGGAATGTGGTATTTCACTTGAGATACTGCAGCGCAAAATTTCCTCATCTCGAATTGAGGGGATAATTTTGTGGTGTTTCATGAGTTGCGGCGGGAAGGTTGGGGTACTTCTCGTGTTGTGACAGGGATCTCAGGAACTCGCTCAGCTTTCTTCAGGGAAGTCAGGTCCCCTTTTGTGTTGGAAGAGAAATTTCCGGTTTACTCTCGAGCCATTAAATGGAAATATGGCCTCATCTCGATCTGAGTCCATAAAGTGTGTTCTCCTCTCCAATTGTGACTGTTTTTAATAAAATTTCTGAGTTGCATAAAGGGTGTCAAGTACCCTTTTGCCTTTCAAAAGCGAATGTGATATTTCTCTTGAGATTCTTCAGTGCAATATTTCCTCATCTTGCATTGAGGGGATAATTTTGTGGTGTTTCTTTATTTGCGGCCGGAAGCTAGGGGTACTTCTCGAGTACGATGGGCACCTCAGGAACTCGCTCGGGTTGCTTCAGGGAAGTCAGGTCCGATTTGTGTTGGCAGGGAAACTTCCGGTTTACTCTTGAGCTGTTAAATGGGAATAGGGCATCATCTCGAATTGAGTCCGTAAACTGAGTTCTCTCCAATGCTGATGGCTGTGTGAGGGAAGTTTCTGAGTCGCATAAAGGGTGTCCAGTACCCTTTTGCCTTCAAGCGGGAATGTGGGATTTCCTTGAGATTCTGCAGCACAAATTTTCCTCATCTCCCATTGAGGGGATAATTTTGTGGTGTTTCTCGAGTTGCGGCGGGAAGCTTGGTGTACTCCTCGAATTGTGACGGGGACCTCAGGAACTCGCTCGGGTTGCTTCAGGGAAGTCAGGTCCCCTTTTGTGTTGGAAGGTGAAATTCCGATTTACTCTTGAGCCATTAAATCGGAATAGGGACTCATCTCGAATTGAGTCCATAAAGTGTCTTCTCCTCTCCAATTGGGACTGATGTTAGTGAAATTTTTGAGTCACATAAAGGGTGTCAGGTACCCTTTGCCTTTAAAGAGGGAATGTGGTATTTCTCTTGAGATTCTGCAGCGCAAACTTTCCTCATCTCGCATTGAGGGGATAATTTTTTGTTGTTTCTCGAGTTGCGGCGGGAAGCTGGGGGTACGTTTTGAGTTGCGACGCGGACCTCAGGAACTCGCTCGGGTTGCTTCAGGGAAGTTAGGTACCCTTTAGTGCTGGAAGGGGAATTTTGGGATTACTCTCGACCCGTTTAATGGGAATAGTGCCTCTTCCCAAGTTGAGTCCATAAATTGTGTTCTCCTCTCCAATGTGGACACCTGTGTTAGTGAACTTTCTGAATAGCATAAAGGGTGTCAAGTACAGTTTTGCCTTTCCAGCCGGAAAGTGGGATTTCTCTTGAATTGTGCAGAGTAAAATTTCCTGATCTTGCATTGACAGGATAATTTTGTTGTGTTTCTCGAGTTGCGGCGGGAACCTGGGGGAAATTCTCGAGTAGCGAAGAGGACCTCAGGAATTCACTCTGGTTGTTTCAGGGAAGTCAGGTCCCTTTTTTTGTTGGAAGGGGAATTTCGGGATTACTCTCGAGTCGTTAAATGGGTATAAGGCCTCTTCTCGAGTTCAGTCCATAAAATGTGTTCTCCTCTCCAATGGGGACGACTGTGTGAGGGAATTTTCTGAGTCTCAGACACGAGAGATACTGTCCCCTCCCAGGCAGACACAAGAGAAGTCTTCCCTGTCTCACATACGCGAGAGACCCCAGCTCCTCCTGCGCAGAATCCAAGTCACTGGCCCCACCCGCACAGACGTGAGAATCTCCGGCCCCGCCTGCGCAGTCGTGAGAGACGCCGGCCCCGCCTGGGCAGACAGGAGAGACGCTGCCCCTGGCACAACCGACCATGCAAAGATGCCTGGCCATGAGGAGTTTCGCCATGCCTGATGTCAGAGCACGCGTCCAAGAGAAGGTTCCCCACGTCCAATAGGCTGTGGCTGTGCGGGGGAGGGTCGAGAGGAGCTACTCAAGTTCAAGCTCAGGAGGGGCAGCCTTAAGGACATACCCCTCATCCAACATAAGGTGCAGCAGCTGCGCTTTCTTGGAACAGCTGTGAAGAGATATCTCACACCGAAGGTAAGAGAAACTCAAATAAGATTGTAGGTATTGCGAGGGGGAATCAGAGGGCAGACACACTGAAATCATAATCACAGGATTGTAGTCGATCTGAACACATGGACCACAGTCAAATGTTGTCCACTGGAGAAGGGAATGGCAAACCACTTCAGGATACTTGCCTTGAGAACCCCATGAAGAGTATCAAAGGGCAAAATGACAGGATACTGAATGAGAAATTCCCCAGGTCGGTAGGTACCCAGTATGCTACTGGAGATCAGTGGAGAAATCACTCTAGAAGGAATGAAGGGATAGAGCAAAAGCAAAATCAGTACCCAGTTGTGGATGTGACCGGTGATAGAAGCAAGGTCCGGTGCTGTAAAGAGCAAGATTGCATAGGAACCTGGAATGTTAGGTCCATGAATCAAGGCAAATTGGAAGTGGTCAAACAGGAGATGGCAGGAGTGAACATAGACATTCTAGGAATCAGTGAATTAAAATGGACTGGAATGTGTGAATTTAACGCAGATGACCATTATATCTACTACTGTGGGCAGGAATCCCTTAGAAGAAATGGAGTAGCCATCATGGTCAACAAAAGAGTCCGAAATGCAGTACTTGGATGCAATCTTAAAAAGGACAGAATGATTTCTGTTCGTTTCCAAGGCAGACCATTCAACATTACAGTAATCCAGGCCTATGCCCCAACAAGTAACACTGAGGAAGCCGAAGTTGTATGGTTCTATGAAGACCTACAAGACCTTTTAGAACTAACACCCAAAAAAGATGTCCTTTTCATTCTAGGGGACTGGAATGCAAAAGTAGGAAGTCAAGAAACACCTGGAGTAACAGGCAAATTAGGCCTTGGAGCACGGAATGAAGCAGGGCCAAGGCTCATAGAGTTTTGTCAAGAGAACACACTGGCCATAGCAAACACCCTCTTCCAACAACACAAGAGAAGACTCTACACGTGGACATCACCAGATGGTCAACACCAAAATCAGATTGATTATATTCTTTGCAACAAAAGACAGAGAAGCTGTATACAGTTAGCAAAACAAGACTAGGAGCTGACTGTGGCTCAGATCATGAACACCTTATTGCCAAATTCAGACTTAAATTGAAGAAAGTAGGGAAAACCCATAGACTGTTCAGATATGACTTAAATCAACTCCCTTATGATTATACAGTGGAAGTGAGAAATAGATTTAAGGGACTAGATCTGATAGATAGAGTTCCTGATGAACTCTGGACGGAGGTTCGTGACATTGTACACGAGAGAGGGACCAAGCGCATCCCCATGGAAAAGAAATGCAAAAAAAGCAAAATGGCTGTCTGAGGTGGCCTTACAAATAGCTGTGAAAAGAAGAGAAGCGAAAAGCAAAGGAGAAAGGGAAAGATATAAGTATCTGAATGTAGAGTTCCAAAGAATAGCAAGTAGAGATAAGAAAGCCTTCCTCAGTGATCTATGCAAAGAAATAGAGAAAAATAACATAATAGGAAAAACAAGAGATCTCTTCAAGAACATTAGAGATTCCAAGGGAACATTTCATGCAAAGATGGGCTCGATAAATGACAGAAATTGTATGTACCTAACAGAAGCAGAAGATATTAAGAAGAGGTGGCAAGAATACACAGAAGAACTGTACAAAAGTGATCTTCACGAACAGGATAGTCACGAAAATATGATCACTGACCTAAAGCCAGACATCTTGGAATGTGAAGCCAAGTGGGCCTTAGAAAGCATCACTACGAACAAAGCTAGTGGAAGTGATGGAATTCCAGGTAAGCTCTTTCAAATCTTGAAAGATGATGCTGTGAAAGTGCTGCACTCAGTATGCCAACAAATTTGGAAAACTCAGCAGTGGCCACAGGACTGGAAAAGGTCAGTCTTCATTCCAATCCCAAAGAAAGGCAATGCCAAAGAATGCTCAAACTACCGCACAATTGCACTCATCTCACACGCTAGTAAAAACATGCTCAAAATTCTCCAAGCCAGGCTTCAGCAATATGTGATCCGTGAACTCCCAGATGTTCAAGCAGGTTTTAGAAAAGGCAGAGGCACCAGAGATCAAATTGCCAACATCCGCTGGATCATGGAGAAAGCAAGAGAGTTCCAGAAAAACATCTATTTCTGCTTCATTGACTATGCCAAAGCCTTTGACTGTGTGGATCACAATAAACTGTGGAAGATTCTGAAAGAGATGGGAATCCCAGACCACCTGAGCTGCCTCTTGAGAAACCTGTATGCAGGTCAGGAAGCAACACTCAGAACTGTACATGGAACAACAGACTGGTTCCAAATACAAAAGGATTACATCAAGGCTGTATATTGTCACCTTGCTTATTTAACTTATATGCAGAGTACATTATGAGAAATGCTGGGCTGGAAGAAGAACAAGCTGGAATCAAGATTGCTGGGAGAAATATCAATACCTCAGATATGCAGATGACACCACCCTTGGGGAAGAAAGTGAAGAGGAACTGAAAAGCCTCTTGATGAAAGTGAAACAGGAGAGTGAAAATGTTGGCTTGAAGCTCAACATTCAGAAAACAAAGATCATGGAATCTGGCACCATCACTTCACTGGAAATAGATGGAAAAACAGTGGAAACAGTGTCAGACTTTATTTTTTGCGGCTTCAAAATCACTGCAGATGCTGATTGCAGCCATGAAATTAAAAAGCGCTTATTCCTAGGAAGGAAAGTTATGACCAACCTTGATAGTATATTAAAAAGCAGCGACATTACTTTGCCAACAAAGGTCCGTCTAGTCAAGGCTATGGTTTTTCCCGTGGTCATGTTTGGATGTGAGAGTTGGACTGTGAAGAAAGCTGATCACTGAAGAATTGATGCTTTTGAACTGTGGTGTTGGAGAAGACTCTTGAGAATCCCTTGTACTGCAAGAAGATCCAACCTGTCCATTCCAAGGGAGATCAGTCCTGGGTGTTCTTTGGAAGGACTGATGCTAAAGCTGAAATTACAGTACTTTGGCAACCTCAGGCGACGAGTTGACTCACTGGAAAAAATTCTGATGCTATGAAAGGTTGGGGGCGGGAGGAGAAGGAGACAACAGAGAATGAGATTGCTGGATAGAATCACTGACTCTGTGGACATGAGTTTGAATGAACTCTGGGAGTTGGTGATGGACAGGTGATGGCGAACAGTGATTCATGGGGTCGCGGACAGTCGGATACGACTGAGCGACTGAACTGAACTGAACTGAAAAAAGTGTGTCATGTATCCTTTAGCCTTTCAAGAGGATAGTGGGATTTCTCTTGAGATTCTGCAGAGCAAATTTTCCTCATCTCGCATTGAATGGATAATTTTGTGGTGTTTTGCGAATTGTGGCGGGAAGCTGGGGGTTCTTCTCGAGTTGCAATGGGGACCTCAGGAACTCACTCGAGTTACTTCAGGGAAGTCAGGTCCGCTTTTGTGCTGGAAGGGGAACTTACGGATTACTCTCGAGCCCTTTAATGGGAATATTGCCTCTTCTCTATTTGAGTCAATAAAGTGTGTTCTCTTCTCCACTCTGGACGGATGTAGGGACCATTCTGAGTCTCCCAAAGGGCGTCAAGTACGCTTTTCCCTTTCAAGTGGGAATATGGGATTTCTCTTGAGATTCTGCAGCGCAAAATTACCTCAACTCCCAATGAGGGGATAATTTTGTGGTGTTTCTCGTATTGCGGCGGGAATCAGGGATACTTCCCGAGTTGCGACGGGGACCTCAGGAAATTGCTGCGGTTGCTTCAGCGAAGTCAAGTCCCCTTTTGTGTTGGAAGAGGAACATCCGGATTATTCTCAAGCCGTTAAATGGGAATATTGCCTCCTATCTATTTGAGTCCATAAAGTGTGTTCTCCTCTCCACTCTGGACAGATGATAGGGACCATTCTGAGTCGCCTAAATGGAGTCAAGTACGCTTTTGCCTTTCAAGCGGGAATGTGGGATTTCTCTTGAGATACTGCAATGGAAAATTTCCTCATTTCCCATTGAGGGGATAATTGTGTGGTGTTTCTCGAGTTGCAACGGGGACCTCAGGAACTCATTCGAGTTACTTCAGGGAAGTCAAGTCCGCTTTTGTGTTGGAATGGGAACTTCAATACTACTCTCGAGACGATAAATGGGAATAGGGCCTCATCTCGAATTGAGTCCATAAAGTGTGTTCTCCTTTCCAATGGGGACGGCTGTGTGAGGGAACTTTCTGAGTCATACAAAGGGTGTCCTGTACCCTTTTGCCTTTCAAGAGGGAATGTGGTATTTCACTTGAGATTCTGCAGCGCAAATCTTCCTCATCTTGCATTGATGGGATAATTTTGTGGTGTTTCTCGAGTTGCGGCGGGAAGCTGGGGGTACTTCTCGAGTTCCAACGGGGACCTCAGAAACTTGCTCTGGTTGCTTCAGGGAAGTTAGGTCCCCTTTTGTGCTGGAAGGGGAACTTCCGTATTACTCTCGCGCCCTTTAATGGGAATAGGGCCTCTTCTCGTGTTGAGTCCGTAAGATGTGTTCTCCTGTCCAATGAGGACGGCTGTGTGAGGGAACTTTCTGAGTCGCATTAAGGTTGTCAAGTTCCCTTTTGCTTTCAAGAGGGAATGTGGTATTTTTCTTGAGATTTTCAGCGCAAAATTTCCTCATCTCGCTTTGGGGGGATAATTTTGTGGTGTTTCTCGAGTTGCGGCGTGAAGCTGGGGGTACTTCTCGAGTTGAGACAGGAACCTCAGGAACTCGCTCGGGTTGCTTCAGGGAAGTCAGGTCCCCTTTGGTTTGGGAGGGGAACTTGCAATTTACTATTGAGCCGTTAAATGGGAAAAGGTCCTCATGTAGTATTGAGTCCATAAAGTGTGTCCTCCTCTCCAATGGGGACTGATGGTAATGAAATTTCTGAAACGCGTAAAGGGTGTCAAGTACCCTTTTGCATTTCAAAAGGGAATATGGTATTTCACTTGAGATTCTGCAGCGCAAAACTTCCTCATCTGGCATTGATGGGATAATTTTGTGGTGTTTCACGAGTTGCGGCGGGAAGCTGGGGGTACTTCTCGAGTTGCGACGGGGACCTCAGGAACTCGCTCTGGTTGCTTCAGGGAAGTTAGTTCCCCTTTTGTGCTGGAACGGGAACTTCCGTATTACTCTCGCTCCCTTTAATGGGAATAGGACCTCTTCTCGTGTTGAGTCCAAAAGGTGTGTTCTCCTGTCCAATGAGGACGGCTGTGTGAGGGAACTTTCTGAGTCGCATAAAGGGTGTCAAGTACCCTTTTTCCTTTCAAGAGGTAATGTGGTATTTTCTTGAGATTCTGCAGCGCAAAATTTCCTCATCTCGCATTGAGGGGATAATTTTGTGGTGTTTCTCGAGTTGCGGCGGGAAGCTGGGTGTAATTCTCGAATTGCGACAGGGACCTCATCAACGCGCCCGGGTTGATTCAGGGAACTCAGGACCCTTTTTTGTTGCAAGAGGAACTTCTGTTTTACTCTTCAGCCGTTAAAAAGAAATAGGGCCTAATCTCGAATTAATTCCATATACTGTGTTCTCCTCTCCAATGTGGTCGGCTGTGTGAGGGAACTTTCTGAGTCGCATAAAGGGTGTCAAGTACCCTTTGCCTTTCAGGAGGAAATATGGTATTTCTCTCGAGATTCTGCATCACAAAATTTCTTCATCTCGCATTGAGGGGATTATTTTGTGTTGTTTCTCGAGTTGCGACGGGAATCTGGGGGTACTTCTCGAGTTGCGACGGGGACCTCAGGAACTCGCTCGGGTTGCTTCAGGGAAGTCAGGTCCCCTTTCGTAATGGAAGTGGAACTTCTGGTTTCCTCTCGAGCATTTAAATGTGAACAGGGACTCATCTCTGATTGAGTGGATAAACTGTGTTCTCCTGTCCAATGGGGAAGGCAATGTGAGGGAACTTTCTGAGTCGAATAAAGGGTGTCAAGTACCTTTTTGCATTTCAAGAGGAAATGAGGTATTTCCCCTGAGATTCTGCATCACAAAATTTCCTCATCTCGCATTGAGGGGATAATTTTGTGGTGTTTCTCGAGTTGCGGCGGGAAGCTGAGGGTACTTCTCGAGTTGCGACGAGGACCTCCGGCACTTGCTTGGGTTGCATCAGGGTAGTCACATCTCCTTTTTTGTTGGAAGGGGAACTTCTGTTTTCCTCTCGAGCCGTCAAATGTGAACAGGGGCTCATCTAGAATTGAGTCCATAAAGTGTGTACTCCTCTCCAATGGGGACGGCTGTGTGAGGGAACTTTCTGATTCGAATAAAGGTTTTCAAGTAACTTTTTGCCTTTCAAGAGGGAATGTGGTATTTCTCTTGATATTCTGCATCGCAAAATTTCCTCATCTGCCTTGAGGGGATAATTGTGTGGTGTTTCTCAAGTTGCGCAGGGGAAAATGGGGGTACCTCTCGAGTTGCGATGGGAACTCAGGAACTCGCTCGGGTTGCTTCAGGGAAGTCAGTTCCCTTTTGGGGTTTGAAAGGGAACTTCCGGTTTCCTCTCGAGCCCTAAAATGTGAACAGGGGCTCATCTCGAATTGAGTCCATGATGTGTGTTCTCCTCTCCAATGGGGTCGGCTGTGTGAGGGAACTTTCTGAGTCGAATAAAGGGTGTCTAGTTCCTTTTTGTCTTTAAGAGGGAATGTGGTATTTCTCTTGAGATTCTGCATCGCAAAATTTCCTCATCTCCCCTTCAGGGGATAATTTTGTGGTGTTAATCGAGTTGCGGCGGGAAGCTGGGGGTATATCTCGAGTTACTACAGGGACCTCCAGAACTTGCTCGGGTTGGTTCAGGGAAGTCAGGTCCCCTTTGCTGTTGGAAGGGGAACTTCCGGTTTCCTCTCGAGCCCTTAAATATGAACAGGGGCTCATCTCGAATTGAGTCCATAAAGTGTGTTCTCCTCTCCAATGGGGACGGCTCTGTGAGGGAAATTTCTGAGTCGAATACAGGGTGTCAAGTACCGTTTTGCCTCTCAAGAGGGAATGTGGTATTTCTCTTGAGATTCTGCATCGCAAAATTTCGTCATCTCTCTTTGAGGGGATAATTTTGTGGTGTTTCTCTAGTTGCGGCAGGAAGGTGGGGGTAATACTCGAGTTGCGATGGGGATCTCCGGAACTCGGTCGGGTTGCTTCAGGGAATTCAGTTCCCCTTTGGTGTTGGAAGGGGAAGTTCCGGTTTCCTCTCGAGCCCTTTAATGTGAACAGGGGCTCATCTCGAATTGAGTCCATAAAGTGTGTTCTCCTCTCCAATGGGGACGGCTGTATGAGGGAACTTTCTGAGTCGAATAAAGGGTGTCAAGTCCCTTTTTGCCTTTCAAGAGGGAATGTGGTAGTTCTCTTGAGATTCTGCATCGCAAAATTTCCTCATCTCGCATTGAGGGGATAATTTTGTGGTGTTTCTCGAGTTGCGGCGAGAAGCTGGTGATACTTCTCGAGTTCCGACGGGGACCTCAGGAACTCGCTCGGGTAGCTTCAGGGAAGTCAGGTCCCCTTTGGTGTTGGAATGGGAACTTCCGGGTTCCTCTCGAGCCCTTAAATGTGAACAGGGGCTCATCTCCAATTAAGTCCATAAAGTGTGTTCTCTCCAATGGGGATGGCTGTGTGAGGGAACTTTCTGAGTCGAATAAAGGGTGTCAAGTACCTTTCTGCCTTTCAAGAGGGAATGTGGTGTTTCTCTTGAGATTCTGCATCGCAAAATGTCCTCATCTCGCATTGAGGGGATAGTTATGTGGTGTTTCTCGAGTTGCGGCGGGAAGCTGGGGGTACTTCTCGAGTTGCGACGGGGACCTCCGGAACTCACTCGGGTTGCTTCAGGGAAGTCAGGTCCCCTTTGGTGTTGGAAGGGGAACTTCGTGTTTCCTCTCGAGCCCTCAAATGTGAACAGGGGCTCATCTCGAATTGAGTCCATAAAGTGTGTTCTCCTCTCCAATGGGGACGGCTGTTTGAGAGAACTCTCTGAGTCGAATAAAGGGTGTCAAGTACCTTTTTGCCTTTCAAGAGGAAATGTGGTATATCTCTTGAGATTCTGTATCGTAAAATTTCCTCATCTCGCATTGAGGCGATGATTTTATGGTGTTTCTCGAGTTGCCGCGGGAAGCTGCGGGTCCTTCTCGAGTTGCGATGGGACCTCAGGAACTCGCTGGGGTTGCTTCAGGGAAGTCAGGTCCCCTTTGGTGTTGGAAGGGGAACTTCCGGATTACTCTTGAGCCCTTTAATGGGAATAGGGCCTCTTCTCGAGTTGAGTCCATAAAATGTTTTCTCCTCTCCAATGGGGACGGATGTTAGGGAACTTTATGATTTGCATAAAGAGTGTCAAGTATCCTTTTGCTTTTCAATCGGCAATGTGGGATTTCTCTTGAGATTCTGCAGGGCAAAATTACCTCATCTTGCATTGAAGAGATAATTTTGTGGTGTTTCTCGAGTTGCGTCTGGAAGCAGGGTGTACTTCTTGAGTTGCGATGGGGACCTCAGGAACTCACTCCAGTTACTTCAGGGAGGTCAGTTCCACTTTGTGGTGGAAGGGGAACTTCCGGATTACTCTGGAGCTGTTAAATGGGAATATTACCTCTTCTCGATTTGAGTCCATATAATGTGTTCTCTCTCCACTGAGGACGGATGTTAGGAACCCTTCTGAGTCGCCAAAAGTGTGTCAAGTACACTTTTGCCTTTCAAGCGGGAATGTGGCATTTCTCTTGTGATTCTGCAGCATAAAATTTTCTCATCTCGCAATGAGGGGATAATTTTGTTGTATTTCTTGAATTGGGGCAGGAAGCTGAAGGTACTTCTCGAGTTACGACGTGGACCTCAGGAACTCACTCGTTTTATTTCAGGGAGTTCAGGTCGCCTTTTGTGCCTGAAGGGGAACTTCCGGATTAAACTGGAGCCATTAAATGGGAATATTGCCTCTTCTCGATTTTAGTCCATAATGTGTGTTCTCTCTCCAATGAGGACGGATGTTAGGGACCATGCTGAGTCGCCTAAAGTGATTCAGGTACCATTTTGCCTTTCAATAGGGAATGTAGTATTTCTCTTGAGACTTGGCAGCGCAAAATTTCCTCACCTCGCATTGAGGGGGTAATTTTGTGGTGTTTCGCGAATTGCGGCGAGAAGCTGGGGGTACTTCTTGAGTTGTGACGGGGCCCTCAGGAACTCGCTCAGGTTTCTTCAGGGAGGTCAGGTCCTTTTGTGCTGGAAGGGGAACTTCTGGATTACTCTCGAGCCTTTAAATAGGAATATTGTCTCTTCTCGATTTGAGTCCACAAATTGTGTTCTCTCTCCACTGAGGACGATTGTTAGGGACCATTCTGAGTCCCCAAAAGGGAGTGAAGTACCCTTTTGCCTTTCAAGCGGTAATGTGGGATTTCTCTTTGGATTCTGCAGTTCAAAATTTCTTCATCTCGCATTGAGGGGATAATTTTGTGGTGTTTCTCGAATTGCGGTGGGAAGCTGGAGGTACTTCTTGTATTGCGACAGCGACCACAGGAATTCAATCGAGTTCCTTCAGGGAGGTCAGGTCCCCTTTTGTGGTGGAAGGGTAACTTCCAGATTACTCTCGAGCCCTTTAATGGGAATATGGCTTCTTCTCGCATTAGGTCCATAAAGTGTGTTCTCCTCCCCAATAGGGACGGAAGTTAGGGAAATTTCTGCGTGGCATAAAGTGTGTCAAGTACACTTTTGCCTTTCAAGCGGGAATGTGGAATTTCTCTTGAGATTCTACAGCGCAAAATTTCCTCATCTCGAATTCAGGGGATAATTTTGTGGTATTTCTCGAATTGTGGCGGGAAGCTGAGGGTACTTCTCGAGTTGCGACAGGGCCCTCAGGAACTCGCTCGGGTTTCTTCAGGGAGATAAGGTCACCTTTTGTGCTGAAAGGGGAACTTCTGGATTACTCTCGAGCCTTTAAATGGGAATATTGTCTCTTCTCGATTTGAGTCCACAAAGTGTGTTCTCTCTCCACTGAGGACGATTGTTAGGGACCATTCTGAGTCCCCAAAAGGGAGTGAAGTACCCTTTTGCTTTCAAGCGGGAATGTGGGATTTATCTTGAGATTCTCCAGTGCAAAATTTCCTCATCTCGCATTGAGGGGATAATTTTGTGGTGTTTCGCGGTTGCGGAGAGATGCTGGGGGTACTTCTCGAATTGCGACGGGGACCTCAGGAACTCACTTGAGTTACTTCAGAGAAGTCATATCCCCTTTTGTGTCGGAAGGAGAACTTCCGGATTACTCTCGAGCCCTTAATGGGAATAGGGCATCTTCTCGTGTTGAGTCCCTAAAGTGTGTTGTCCTCTCCAATGGGGATGGATGTGAGGAAACTTACTGAGGGGCACAAAGTGTGTCAAGTACCCTTTTGCCTTTCAAGCGGGAATGTGCGATTTCTCTTGAGATTTTGCAGGGCAAAATTAACTCATCTCGCATTGAGGGGATAATTTGGTGGTGTTTCTCGAGTTGCGGCGGGAAGCAGGGTGTACTTCTTGAGTTGCGACGAAGACCTCAAGAACTCCCTCGGGTTGCTTCAGGGAAGTCAAGTCCCCTTTTGTGTTGGAAGGGGAACTTCCATATTGCTCTCGAGCCATTAAATGGGAATATTGCCTATTCTCGATTTGAGACCATAAAGTCTGTTCTCCTCTCCACTGAGGACGGATATGAGGGAACATTCTGAATCGCATAAAGGGAGTCAAGTAGCCTTTTGCCTTTCCAGCGGGAATGTGGGATTTCTCTTGAGATTCTGAAGCGCAAAATTTCCTCATCTTGCATTGAGGGTCAATTTTATGGTGTTTTCGAATAGTGGCAGGAAGCTGGGGGTATTTCTCGAGTTGCAACCGGACCTCAGGGACCCGCTCGTGTTGCTTCAGCGAAATGAATTCCCCTTCTTTTTTGGAAGGGGAACTTCCGAATTGCTCTCGAGCCGTTAAATGGGAATATTGCCTATTCTCGATTTGAGTCCATAAAGTCTGTTTTCCTCTCCACTGAGGACTGATGTTATGTACCATTCTGAGTCGCATACAGGGAGTCAAGTGTCCTTTTCCCTTTCAAGCGAGATTGTGATATTTCTCTTGATATTCTGCAGCGCAAATTTTCCTCATCTCGCATTGAAGGGATAATTCTGTTGTGTTTCTCGAATTGCGGCGGGAAGCTGTGGTTACTTCTCAAGTTGCGACGGGGACCTCAGGAACTCACTCGAGTTACTTCAGGGAAGTCAGGTCCAATTTTGTGCTGGAAGTGCAATTTCCAGGCTACTCTGAAGCCCTTGAATAGAAATAGGGCATCTTTTCAGGTTGAGTCCATAAAGTGTATTCTCCTCTCCAATGGGGACGGATATTAGGGAAGTTTCTGAATGACATAAACTGTGTCAAGTACACTCAAGCCTTTCAAGCGAGAATGTGGGATTTCTCTGGAGATTCTGTAGCGCAAAATTTCCTCATCTCGCATTGAGGGGATAATTTTGTGGTGTTTCTCGAATTGGGCCGGGAAGCTGGGGGTACTTCACGAGTTGGGACCGGGACCTCAGGATCTCGCTCGGGTTGCTTCAGGGGAATCAGGTCCCCTTTGGTGTTGGAAGGGGAACTTCCGGATTACTCTTGAGCCCTTAAATGGGAATAGAGGCTCATCTCGAATTGAGTCTATAAATTGTGTTCTCCTCTCCAATGGAGATGGCTGTGTGAGGAAACTTTCTGAGTCGCATAAAGGGTGGCAACTACACTTTTGCATTTCAAGAGGGAATGTTGTATTTCTCTTGAGATTCTGCATTGCAAAACTTCCTCACCTCCCATTGAGGGGATAATTTTGTGGTGTTTCTCGAATTGCGGCGGGAAATTTGGGGTACTTCTGGAGAAGCGACGGGGACCTCAGGAACTCACTCGAGTTACTTCAGGGATGTCAGGTCCCCTTTTGTGCTGGAAGGGGAATTTCTGGGTTACTCTTGAGCCCTTTAATAGGAATAGGGCCTCTTCTTGATTTGAGTCCATAAAGTGTGTTCTCCTCTCCACTGAGGACAGCAGATAGGGACCATTCTGAGTCGCCTTAATGGAGTCAAGTACTCTTTTGCCTTCCAAGCGGGAATGTGGGATTACTCTTGAGATTCTGCAGAGGAAATTTTCCTCATCTCGCATTGAGGGGAAAATTTTGTGGTGTTTCTCAATTTGTGGCGAGAAGCAGGGGATACTTCTTGAGTTCCGAAGGGGAGCTCAGGATATCGCTCGGGTTGCTTCAGGGAAGTCAAGTCCCCTTTTGTGTTGGAAGGGGAACTTCTGGATTACTGTTGAGCCGTTAAACGGAATAATGAATCTTCTCGATTTGAGTCCATAAAGTGTGTTCTCTTCTCAACTGAGGAAGGATGTTATGGACTATTCTGAGTCGCCTCAAGGGAGTCAAGTACCCTTTTGCCTTTCAAGCGGGAGTGTGGGATTTCTCTTGAGATTCTGCAGCGCAAAATTTCCTCATCTCGCATTGAGGGGATAATTTTGTGGTGTTTCTCGAATTGCGGCGGGAAGCTGGGGGTACTTCTCGAGTTGCGACGAGGACCTCAGGAACTCACTCTAGTTACTTAAGGTAAGTCAGGTCTCCTTTTGTGTTGGAAGGGAAACTTCCAGATTACTCTCGAGCCCTTTAATGGGAATAGGGTCTCTTCTCGAGTTGAGTCCATAAAGTGTGTCCTCCTCTCCAATGGGGACGGATGTTAGGGAAGTTTCTGAGCAGCATAAAGTGTGTCAAGTACCCTTTTGCCTTTCAAGTGGGAATGAGGGATATCTCTTGAGATTCTGCAGCACAAAATTTCCGCATCTCGCATTGAGGAGGTAATTTTGTGTTGTTTCTCAATTTTCGGTGGGAAGCAGGGGTACTTATCGAGTTGTGACGGGGACCTCAGGAACTCGCTCGGGTTACTTCAGGGAAGTCTAGTCCCCTTTTGTGTTGGAAGGGGAACTTATGGATTACTCTCTACCGGTAAATGGGAAAATTACCTCTTCTCCATTTGAGTACATAAACTGTGTTCTCCTCTCCACTGAAGACGGATATTAGGGACCATTCTTAGTCGCATAAATGGAATCAAGCACCCTTTTGCTCCTCAAGCGGGAATGTTGGATTTCTCTTTAGATTTTGCAGCGCAAAATTCCTCATCTCGCATTGAGCGGATAATTTTGTGTTGTTTCTCGAGTTGGGACGGGAAGCGGAGTGAACTCCTCGATTTACTACGGGGACTTCAGGAACTCACTCGAGTTAATTCTGGATGTCAGGTCCCCTTTTGTGCTGGAACTGTAACTTCCGGATTACTCTCAAGCCCTTTAATGGGAATCGGGCCTTTTCTCTAGTTGATTCCATAAAGTGTGTTTTCCTCTCCAATGGGGACTGATGTTAGGGAAGTTTCTGAGTGGCATAAAGTGTGTCAAGTACCCTTTTGCCTTTCAAGATGGAATGTGGTATTTCTCTAGAGAGTCTGCAGCGCAAAATTTCCTCATCTCGCATTGAGGGCATAATTTTGTGGTGTTTCTCGACTTGCAGGGGAAAGCAGGGAGTATTTCTTGATTTGCGACAAGGACCTCAGGAAATCGCTCACATTGCTTCAGAGAAGTCAGGTCCCCTATTGTGATGGCAGGGGAACTTCCGGTTTACTCTCTAGCCATTAAATGGGAATAGGGGCTCATCTCGAATTGTGTCTTTAAAGTGTGTTCTACTCTCCAATGGGGACTGATGTTAGTGAAATTTCTGAGTCGCATAAAGGGTGTCAAGTACCCTTTTGCCTTTCAAGAGGGAATGTGGTATTTCTCTTGAGATTCAGCAGCAGAAAATTTCCTCAACTCGAATTGAGGGGATAATTTTGTGGCGTTTCTCGAGTTGCGGCAGGAAGGTGGGGGGTACTTCTCAAGTTGCGACGGGGACCTCAGGAACTCTCTAGGGTTTCTTCAGTGAAGAAAGCTCCCCTTTTTATTGGAAGGAAACTTCCGGTTAACTCTCCAGCCGTTAAATGGGAATAGGGCATCATCTCTAATTGAGTCCACAAAGTGTGCTCTCCTGTCCAATGGGGATGGCTGTGTGAGGGAACTTTCTGAGTCCCATAAAGGGTGTCAAACACCCTTTTCCCTTTCAAGATGGAATGTGGTATTTCTCTTGAAATTCTGCAGCGCAAAATTTCCTCATCTCTCATTGAGAGGATAATTTTGTGGTGTTTCTTGAGTTGCGGCGGGAAGGTGGAGGAACTTCTCGAGTAGCGAAGAGGACCTCAGGAATTCACTCTGGTTTATTCAGGGAAGTCAGGTCCCTTTTTGTGTTGGAATGGGAATTTCGGGATTACCCTCGAGCCGTTAAATTGGAATAGAGCCTTTTCTCAATTTAAGTCCATAAAGTGTGCTTTCCTCTCCAATGGGGACGACTGTGTGAGGGAATTTTCTGAGGCTCACCCGGCGATACAGACGCAAGAGATGCCATACCCTCCCGTGCAGATGGAAGAGAAGCCTTCCCTGACTGCGCAGACGCAAGAGACCCAGGCCCCTCTTGCGCAGATGCGAGAGACACCGGCCCAAACTGCACAGACGCCAGAGTGGCCGGCCCCGCCCGGGAAGTTTCGAGAGACACCGGCCCCGCCCGCGCAGAACCGGGAGACCCTGGCCCCTTCCGGGTATATGCGAGTGACACTGGACCCGCCAGCGCAGACAGGAGGGTCGCTGGCCCAGCCCGCTCAGACCTTACAGTCCCGGGCCCCTCCCGTGCAGACGCGAGAGAACCAGGCACCTCCTGCGCAGATACGAGAGACACCGGCCCCACCCGCACAGATGGGAGAGAAGCAGTCCCAGCCTGCCCAGTCGAGAGAGACGCTGGCCCCGCCCACGCAGTTGTGAGAGACACAGGCCCTGGTGCAACCGACCATGCAGAGATGCCTGGCCATGAGGAGTTATCCCACACCTGAGGCCAGGGCATGTGTCCAAGAGGAGGTACCCCATGTCCAATAGGCGGTGGCTGTGTGGGGGAGGGCCGAGAGGAGCTACTCACGTTCAAGGTCAGGAGGGGCAGCCTTGAGGACATACCCCTCATCCAAGGTAAGGTGCAGCAGCTGCGCTTTCTTGGAGCAGCTGTGAAGAGATATCCCACACCCAAGGTAAGAGAAACTCAAATAAGATGGTAGGTATTGCGAGGGGGCATCAGAGGGCAGACCCACTGAAATCATAATCACAGGAATCTAGTCGACCTGAACACATGGACCACAGTCAAATGTTGTCCACTGGAGAAGGGAATGGCAAACCACTTCAGGATACTTGCCTTGAGAACCCCATGAAGAGTTTCAAAGGGCAAAATGACAGGATACTGAATGAGGAATTCCCCAGGTCGGTAGGTGCCCAGGATGCTACTGGAGATCAGTGGAGAAATAACTCTAGAAGGAATGAAGAGATGGCGCAAAAGCATAACCAGTACCCAGTTGTGGATGGGACCGGGGATAGAAGCAAGGTCTGGTGCTGTAAAGAGCAATATTGTATAGGAACCTGGAATGTTAGGTCCATGAATCAAGGCAAATTGGAAGTGGTCAAACAGGAGATGGCAAGAGTGAACATAGACATTCTAGGAATCAGTGAATCAAAATGGATTGGAATGGGTGAATTTAACTCAGATCACCATTATATCTACTACTGTGGGCAGGAATCCCTTAGAAGAAATGGAGTATCCATCATGGTCAACATAAGAGTCCGAAATGCAGTACTTGGATGCAATCTTAAAAAGGACAGAATGATTTCTGTTCGTTTCCAAGGCAGACCATTCAACATTACAGTAATCCAGGCCTATGCCCCAACCAGTAACGCTGAACAAGCCGAAGTTGAACGCTTCTATGAAGACCTACAAGACCTTTTAGAACTAACACCCAAAAAAGATGTCCTTTTCATTCTGGGGGACTGGAATGCAAAAGTAGAAAGTCAAGAAACATCTGGAGTAACAGGCAAATTTGGCCTTGGAGCACGGAATGAAGCAGGGCCAAGGCTCATAGAGTTTTGTCAAGAGAACGCACTGGTCATAGCAAACACCCGCTTCCAACAACACAAGAGAAGACTCTACACGTGGACATCACCAGATGGTCAACACCAAAATCAGATTGATTATATTCTTTGCAGCCAAAGACAGAGAAGCTGTATACAGTTAGCAAAAACAAGACCAGGAGCTGACTGTGGCTCAGATCATGAAATCCTAATTGGCAAATTCAGACTTAAATTGAAGAAAGTAGGGAAAACCCCTAGACCATTCAGATATGACCTAAATCAACTCCCTTATGATTATACAGTGGAAGTGAGAAATAGATTTAAGGGACTGGATCTGATAGATAGAGTGCCTGATGAACTCTGGACGGAGCTTCGTGACATGGTACAGGAGACAGGGACCAAGAGCATACCCATGGAAAAGAAAGGCAAAAAAAGCAAAATGGCTGTCTGAGGTGGCCTTACTAATAGCTGTGAAAAAGGAGAAGGGAAAAGCAAAGGAGAAAGGGAAAGATATAAGCATTAGAATGCAGAGTTCCAAAGAATAGCTAGGGGAGATAAGAAAGCCTTCCTCAGTGATCAATGCAAAGAAATAGAGGAAAACAACAGAATAGGAAAAACAAGAGACCTCTTCAAGAACATTAGAGATTTCAAGGGAACATTTCATGCAAAGATGGGCTCGATAAAGAACAGAAATGTTATGGACCTAACAGAAGCAGAATATGTTAAGAAGAGGTGGCAAGAATACACAGAAGAACTGTACAAAAAAGATCTTCACGACCAGGATAGTCACGAAAATGTGATCACTGACCTAGAGCCAGACATCTTGGAATATGAAGTCAGGTGGGCCTTAGAAAGCATGACGATGAACAAAGCTAGTGGAAGTGATGGAATTCCAGTTGAGCTCTTTCAAATCTTGAAAGATGATGTTGTAAAAATGTTGCACTCAATATGCCAACAAATTTGGAAAACTTAGCAGTGGCCACAGGGCTGGAAAAGGTCAGTCTTCATTCCAATCCCAAAGAAAGGCAATGCCAAAGAATGCTCAAACTACCGCACAATTGCACTCATCTCAATCGCTACTAAAGTCATGCTCAAAATTCTCCATGCCACGCTTCAACAATATGTGATCCGTGAACTCCCAGATGTTCAAGCAGGTTTTAGAAAAGGCAGAGGCACAAGATATCAGATTGCCAACATCCGCTGAATCATGGAGAAAGCAAGAGAGTTCCAGAAAAACATCTATTTCTGCTTCATTGACTATGCCAAAGCCTTTGACTTTGTGGATCACAATAAACTGTAGAAGATTCTGAAAGAGATGGGCATCCCAGAACACCTGAGCTGCCTCTTGAGAAACCTGTGTGCAGGTCAGGAAGCAACAATCAGAACTGTACATGGAACAACAGACTGGTTCCAAGTATGAAATGGACTACGTCAAGGCTGTATATTGTCACCTTGCTTATTTACCTTATATGCACAGTACATCATGAGAAATTCTGGGCAGCAAGAAGCACAAGCTGGAATCAAGATTGCTGGGAGAAATATCAATAACCTCAGATATGCAGATAACACCACCCTTAGGGAAGAAAGTGAAGAGGAACTCGAAAGCCTCTTGATGAAAGTGAAATAGGAGAGTGAAAAGGTTGGCTTGAAGCTCAACATTAAGAAAACAAAGATCATGGAATCTGGTCCCATCACTTCACAGGAAATAGATGGAAAAACAGTGGAAACAGTGTCAGACTTTATTTTGGGGGGCTCCAAAATCACTGCAGATGCTAATTGCAGCCATGAAATTAAAAGGCGCTTATTCCGAGGAAGGAAAGTTATGAACAACCTTGATAGTATATTAAAAACCAGAGACATTACTTTGCCAACCAAGGTCCGTCTAGTCAAGACTATGTTTTTTCCCGTGGTCATGTATGAATGTGAGAGTTGGATTGTGAAGAGAGCTGATCGCCGAAGAATTGATGTTTTTAAACGGTGGTGTTGGAGAAGACTCTTGAGAGTCCCTTGTACTGCAAGAAGATCCAACCAGTCCATTCTAAGGGAGATCAATCCTGGGTGTTCATTGGAAGGACCGATGCTAAAGCTGAAACTGCAATACTTTAGCCACCTCTGGCGACGAGTTGACTCCCTGGAAAAGATTCTGATGCTAGGAAAGTTTGAGGGCGGGAGGAGAAGGGGAAGACAGAGAATGAGATGGCTGGATAAAATCACCGACGCTGTGGACATGAGTTTGAGTGAATTCCGGGAGTTGGTGCTTGACACGGAGGCTTGGAGGACAGTGATTCATGGTTTCGCGGAGGGTTGGACACGAGTGAGCAACTGAACTGAACTGAACTGAATAAAGTGTGTCAAGTACCCTTTTGCCTTTCAAGAGGGAATGTGGTATTTATCTTGAAATTCTGCAGCGAAAAATTTCCTCATCTCCCATTGAGGGGATAATTTTGTGGTGTTTCTCAAGGTGCAGCGGGAAGCTGGGCGTACATCTTGAGTTGCTAAGGGTACCTCAGGAACTCACTCGGGTTGCTTCTGGGAAGTCAGGTCCCCTCTTGTGTTGGAATGGGAACTGCCGGTTTACTCTCGAGCCGTTAAATGGGAATAGGGGCTCATCTTGAATTGTGTCCATAAAGTGTGTTCTCCTGTCCAATGTGAACGGCTGTGTTAGGGAACTTTCTGAGTGCCATAAACGGTGTCAAGTACCCTTTTGCCTTTCAAGTGAAAATGTGGTATTTTTCTTGAGATTCTACAGTGCAAAATTTCCTCATCTCGCATTGAGGTGAAAATATTGTGGTGTTTCTCGAGTTGCGGCGGGAAGCAGGGGGTACTTCTCGAGTTTCGACGTGGGCCTCAGGTACTCCCTCGGGTTGCTTCAAGAAGTCAGGTCTTCTTTGTTGTTGAAAGGGGAACTTCCGGTTTACTCTCAAGCCATTAAATGGGAATAGGGGCTCATCTCCAATTGATTCCATAAAGTGTGTTATCCTCTCCAATGGGGACTGATGTTAGTGTAATTTCTCAGTCGCATAAAGGGTGTCAAGTACCCTTTTGCCTTTCAGAGGAAATCCGGTATTTCTCTTGAGATTCTGCAGCACAAAATTTCCATTTCTCGCATTGAGGGGATAATTTTGTGGTGTTTCTCGAGTTTCGGCGGTAAGCTGGACGTACTGCTCGAGTTGCGATGGGGACCTCAGGAACTCGCTCGGGTTGCTTTAGGGAAGTCAGTTCCCCTTTGGTTTTGGAAGGGGATCTTCCGGTTGACTCTCGAGCCATTAAATGGGAATAGGGGCTTATCTCGATTTGAGTCCAAAAAGTGTATTCTCCTCTCCAATGGGGACGGTTGTGTGAGGGAACTTTCTGAGTCGCCTGAAAGGTGTCAAGTACCCTTTTGCCTTTCAAGAGGGAATGTAGTATTTCTCTTGAGATTCTGCAGTGCAAAATTTCCTCATCTCACATAGAAGGGATAATTTTGTGGTGATTCTCGGGTTGCGGCGGGAAGCTTGGGGTACCGCTTGAGTTGCGACGGGGACCTCAGGAAATCGCTTCGATTGCTTCCGGGAAGTCAGGTCCCCTTTGGTGTTGGAAGGGGAACTTCCAGTTACTCTTGTGCCGTTAAATGAGAATAGGGTCTCATCTCGAATTGAGTCCATAAAGTGTGTTCTCCTCTCCAGTGGGGACTGTTGTTAGTGAAATTTCTCAGTCGCATAAAGCATGTCAAGTGCTCTTTTGCCTTTCAAGAGGTAATGTGGTATTTCTCTTGAGATTCTTCAGCGTAAAATTTCTCATCTCGCATTGAGGGGATAAATTTGTGGTGTTCCTCGAGTTGCGGCGGGATGATGGGGGTACTTCTCGAGTTTCGACGGGGACCTCAGGAACTCGCTCGAGTTGCTTCAGGGAAGTCAGGTCCCCTTTTGTGTGGGAAGGGGAACTTCCGGTTTACTCTCAAGCCGTTAAATGGGAATAGTGTCTCATCACGAATTGAGTCCATAAAGTGTTTTCTCCTGTCCAATGGCAATGGCTGTGTGAGGCTACTTTCTGAGTCGCATAAAGGATGTGAAGTACACTTTTGCCTTTTAAGAGGGAATGTCGTATTTCTCTTGAGATTCTGGAGCACAAAATTTCCTCATCTCGCATTGAGGGGATAATTTTGTGGTGTTTCTCGAGTTGATGGGGGAAGCTGGGGGTACTTCTCGAGTAGCGACGGGGAACTCAGGAACTCGCTCGGGTTGCTTCAGTTAAGTCAGGACCCCTTTTGTGTTGGAAGGGGAACTTCCGGTTTAATTTCGAGCCGTTAAATGGAAATAGGGCCTCATTTCAAATTGAATCAATAAAGTGTGTTCTCCTCTCCAATGGGAACAGCTGTGTGAGGGAACTTTCTGTGTCGCATAAGGGTGTCAAGTACCCTTTTGCCTTTCAAGAGCGAATGTGGTATTTCTCTTGAGATTCTGCAGCGAAAAATTTCCTCATCTCGCATTGAGGGGATAATTTTGTGGTGTTTCGCGAGTTGTGGTGAAAAGCTGGGGGTACTTCTCGAGTTGTGACGGGGACCACAGGAACCCGCTTGGGTTGCTTCAAGGAAATCAGGTTCCCATTTTTGTTGAAAGGGGAACTTCCGTTTTACTCTCGAGCCGTTAAATGGGAATAGGGGCTCATCTCGAATTGAGTCCGTATAGTGTGTTCTCCTATCCAATTGGGACGGCTCTGTGAGGGAACTCTCTGAGTCGCATAAAGGGTGTCATGTACCCTTTTGCCTTTCAAGCAGGAATGTGGAATTTCTCTTGAGATTCTGCAGCGCGAAATTTCCTCATCTCGCATTGAGGGGATAATTTTGTGGTGTTTCTCGAGTTGCGACCTGAAGCTGGGGGTACTGCTTGAGTTTTCACGGGTAACTCAGGATCTACCTCGGGGTGCTTCAGGGAAGTCAGGTCCCCTTTGTTGATGGAAGGGGAACTTCCGGTTTACTCTCGAGACATTAAATGGGAATAAGGGCTCATCTCGAATTGAGTCCTTAAAGTGTGTTCTCCTCTCCAATGGGGACAGCTGTGTGAGGGAACTTTCTGAGTCGTATAAAGGGTGTCAAGTACCTTTATGCCGTTCAAGAGCGAATGTGGTAATTCTTTTGAGATTCTGCAGCGCAAAATTTCCTCATTTCGCATTGAGGGATAATACTGTGGTGCTTCTCGAGTTGTGTCGGGAAGCCGGGTGTACTTCTTGAGTTGCGACAGGGACCTCAAGGACTCGCTTGGGTTGCTTCAGGAAGATCAAGTCTCCTTTTGTGTTGGAAGGGGAACTTCCAGATTACTTTCGAGCCGTTAAATGTGAATATTGCCTCTTCTCTATTAGAGTCCATAAAGTTTATTCTCCTCTAAACTGCGGAATGATGTTAGGGAACATTTGGAGTCGAATAAAAGGAGTCAAGTACCCTTTTGCCTTTCAAGAGGGAATGTGGGATTTCTCTTGAGATTCTGCAGCGAAAAATTTCCTCATCTATCACTGAGGGGATAATTTTGTGGTGTTTTTAGAATTACAGTGGAAAGCAGTGGGTACTTTTCGATTTGCGATGGGGACCTCAGGAAATCACTCGAATTACTTCAAGGAAGGCTGGTCCCACTTTGTGCTAGAAGGGGAACTTCTGGATTACTCTTGAGCCCTTTAATTTGAATAGGGCTTCTTCTCATGTTGAATCCATAAATTGTGTTCTCCTCTCCAATGGGGACGGCTATGTTAGGGATCTTTCTGAGTCGCATAAAGGGTGTCAAGTACCCTTTTTCCTTTCAAGCAGGAATGTGGGATTACTCTTGACATTACGCAGTGAAAATTTCCTCATCTCTCATTGAGGGTATAATTTTGTGTTGTTTCTCGAGTTGCGGCTGGAAGCTCAAGGTACTTCTCGAGTCGCGACGGGGACCTTAAAAACTCGCCTGTTTTGATTCAAGGTAGTCAGGTCCCATTTTTGTTTGAAGTGGAACTTCGGGATTACTCTTGAGCCGTTAAAAGGAAATTGGTCTCTTCTCGAGGTGAATCCTTAAAGTGTGTTCTCCTTTCCAATGGGGACTGATGTTTGTGAAAATTCTGAGTCGCATAAAGGGTGTCAAGTAACCTTTTGCCTTTCAAGAGGGAATGTTATATTACTCTTGATATCCTGCAGCGAAAATTTCTTCTTCTCGCATTGAGGGGATAATTTTGTGGTGTTTCTCGAATTGCGGCAGGAAGCTGGTGGTAATTCTCGAGTTGCAACGGGGAGCTCAGGAACTCACTCGAGTTACTTCAGGGAAGTCAGGTCCGCTTTTGTGCTGGAAGGGAAATTTCCGGATTACTCTCGAGCCCTTTAATGGGAATAGGGCTTCTTCTCGATTTGAGTCCAAAAACTGTTTTCTCCTCTCCAATGGGGATGAATTTTAGGGAACTTTCTGAGTGGCATAAAGTGTGTCAAGTACCCTTTTGCCTTTCAAGCGGAAAAGTGGGATTTCTCTTGAGATTCTGCTACGCAATATTACCTCATCTCGCATTGAGGGGTGATTTAGTGGTGTTTCTCGAGTTGCGGCACAAAGCAGGGGTACTTCCTGAGTTGCGACGGGGACTTCAGGAACTCGCTCCGGTTGCTTCAGGGAAGTCAAGTCCCCTTTTGTGTGGAAGGGGAATTTCCGGTTTACTCTGCAGCCGTTAGATGGAAATGTTGCCTCTTCTCCTTTTGAGTCCATATAGTGTGTTCTCTCCCCTAGGACGGATATTAGGGACGATTCTGAGTCACCTAAAGAGAGTCAAGTACCCTTTTGCCTTTCAAGCGGAAATGTGGGATTTTTCTTGAGATTCTGCAACACAAAATTTCTTCATCTCACATTGAGTATATAATATTGTGGTGTTTCTCAAATTGCGGTGGGAAGCTGGGGTTTCTATGCTAGTTGCGACGGGGACCTCAAGAACTCACTGGAGTTTCTTCAGGGAAGTCAGTTCCCCTTTTGTGCTGGAAGGTGACCTTCCGGATTATTCTCGAGCCCTTTATTGGAAATAGGGCCTCTTCTCACGTTGAGTCCATAAACTATGCTCTACTCTCCAATGGGAACGGATGTTAGGGAACTTTCTGAGTGGCATAAAGTGTGTCAATAACCTTTTGCCTTTCAAGCCGGAATGTGGGATTTCTCTTGAGATTCTGCAGCGCAAAATTACCTCATCTCGCATTGAGGGGATAATTGTGTGGTGTTTCTCGAGTTGCGGCAGGAAGCATGGGGTACTTTTCGAATTGCGACTGGGACCTCAGGTATTCGGTCAGGTTGCTTCAGGGAAGTCAATCCCCTTTTGTGTTGGAATGGAAACTTCCGGATTACTCTCGAGCCGTTAAACGGGAATATTGCCTCTTTTCGATTTGAGTCCATAAAATGTGTTCTCTTCTCCAATGAGGACGGATTTTATGGACCATTTTGTGTCGCCTAAAGGGAGTCAAGTACACTTTTGCCTTTCAAGCGGGAATGTGGGATTTCTCTTGAGATTCTACAGCGCAAAATTTCCTCGTCTCCCATTGATGGGATAATTTTGTGGAGTCTCTCGAATTGCAGCGGGAAGCAGTGGGAACTCCTCGAGTTGCGACGGGAACCTCAGAAAGTACCTCGAGATACTTCAGGGAAGTCAGGTCCCCTTTATGATGGAAAGGGAACTTCTGGATTACTCTCGAGCCGTTATATGGGAATAGGGTCTCATCTCGAATTGAGTGCATAAAGTGTGTTCTCCTGTCCAATGGAAACGGCGGTGTGAGGGAACTTTCTGAGTCGCATAAAAGGTGTCACGTACCCTTCTGCCTTTCAAGAGGGAATGTGGTATTTCTCTTGAGATTCTGCAGCGAAAACTTCAACTTGCATTTTGGGGATAATTTTTTGGTGTTTCTCGAGATGTTGCAGGAAGCAGGGGGTACTTCTCGAGTTGAGACGGGTACCTTAGAAACTTGCTCGTGTTTCTTCAATTAAGTCAGTTCCCCTTTTGTTTTGGAAGGGGAACTATCGGTTTACTCTCGAGACGTTAAATGGGAATAGGGGCTCATCTCGATTTGAGTCCATAAAGTGCGTTTTCCTCTCCATTGTGGACGGCTGTGTGAGGGAATTTTCTGAGTGGCATAAAGGTTTTCAAGTACCCTTTTGCCTTTCAAGAGGAAATGTGGTATTTTTCTTGAGATTCAGCATCGCAAAATTTACTCATCTCGCATTGAGGGGATAATTTTGTGGTGTTTCTCGAGTTGCGGCCGGAAGCTAGGGGTACTTCTCGAGTTACAACGGGACCTGAGGAACTCGCTCTGGTTGCTTCAGTGAAGTCAGGTCCCCTTTGGTGTTGGAAGGGGAAATTTCGGTTTACTCTCGAGCTTTTAAAAGTGAATAGGGCCTCATCTCGAACTGAGTCCATAAAGTGTGTTCTCCTGTCCAATGGGGACGGGTGTGAGAGGGAACTTTCTGAATTGCATAAAGGGTGTCAAGTATCCTTTTGCCTTTCAAGAGGGAATGTGTAATTTCTCTTGAGATTCTGCAGCACAAAATTTCCTCATCTCGCATTGAGGGGATAATTTTGTGGTGTTTCTCGAGTTGAGTTGGGAAGCTGGGGGTACTGCTCGAGTTGCAACGGGGACCTCAGGAACTCTCTCGGGTTGCTTCAGGGAAGTCATGTCCCTTTTGTTGTTGGAAGGGGAACTTAAGGTTTACTCTCGAGTCGTTAAATGGGAATAGGGCCTCATCTCGAACTGAGTCCATAATGTGTGTTCTCCTGTCCATGGGGACGGGTGTGAGAGGGAACTTTATGAGTCACATAAATGGTGTCAAGTATCCTTTTGCCTTTCAAGAGGGAATGTGGTATTTCTCTTGAGATTCTGCAGACCAAAATTTCCTCGTCTCGCATTGAGGGGATAATTTTGTGGTGTTTCTCGAGTTGCGGCAGGAAGCTGGGTGTACTTCTCGAGTTGAGACGGGGACCTCAGGAACTCTCTTGGGTTGCTTCAGGATGTCAGGTTCCCTTTGGTGTTTAGGGGAACTTCCGGTTTACTCTCGAGCCGATAAATGGGAATAAGGCTTCATCTCGTATTGAGTCCTTAAAGTATGTTCTCCTCTCCAAAGGGAACTGATTTTAGTGAAATTTCTGAGTCGCATAAAGGGTGTCAAGTATCCTTTTGCCTTTCAATAGGGAATGTGGTATTTCTCTTGAGATTCTGCAGCCCAAAATTTCCTCATCTCACATTGAGGGGATAATTTTGGGGTGTTTCTCGAGTTGCGGCAGGAAAATGGGTGTACCTCTCGAGTTGCAACTGGGACTTAGGGAACTCGCTCGTGTTGCTTCAGGAAAGTCAGGACCCCTTTTGTGTCCGAAGGGGAAATTCCGATTTACTCTCGAGCCGTTAACTGGGAATAGGGGCTCATCTCTAATTGAGTCCAAAAAGTGTGTTCTCCTGTCCAATGGGGACGGCTGTGTGAGGGAACTTTCAGAGTCGCATAAAGGGTGTCAAGTACCCTTTTGCCTATCAAGAGGGAATGTGGTATTTCTCTTGAGATTCTGCAGCACAAAATTTCCTCATCTCTCACTGAGGGCATAATTTTTTGTGTTTTTCGAGTTGCGGTGGGAAGCTGGGGTACTTCTCGAATTGCGACGGGGACCTCAAGAACTCGCTCGGTTTTCTTAGGGAAGTCAAGTCCTCTTTTGTGTTGGAAGGGGAAATTCCGGATTACTCTCGAGCTGTTAAATAAGAATATTCCCTCTTCTCGATTTCCCTCCATAAACTGTGTTCTCCTCTCCACTGAGGACTGAAGTTAGGGACAATTCTGAATCGCTTAAGGGAGTCAAGTACCCTTTTGCCTTTCAAGTGGGACTGTGGGATTTCTCTTGAGATTCTGCAGCGCAGAATTTCCCCATCTCGCATTAAGGGGATAATTTTGTGGAGTGTCTCGAATTGCGGCGGGAAGCGGGGGGAACTCCTCGAGTTGCGACGGGGACCTCAGGAACTCACTCGAGTTACTCTAGGGAAGTCAAGTCCCCTTTGTACTGGAAGGGGAACTTCCGGATTACTCTCGAGCCCTTTAATGGGAATAGGGCCTCTTCTGGGATTGAGTCCATAAAGTGTGTTCTCCTCTCCAATGGGGACGGATATTAGGGAACTTTCTGAGAGACATAAAGTGTGTTAAGTACCCTTTTACCTTTCAAGCGGGAATGTGGAATTTCTCTTGGGATTTGCAGTGCAAAATTACCTCATCTCTCATTGAGGGGATAATTATATGGAGTCTCTCGAATTGCGGGGGAACGCTGGGGGAACTCCTCGAGTTGCGACAGAGACCTCAGGAACTCACTCGAGTTACTTCAGGGAAGTCAGGTCCCCTTTGTGCTGGAAGGGGAACTTCCAGATTACTCTCGATTCGTTAAATGGGAATATTGCCTCTTCTCGATTTGAGTCCATAAATTGTGTTCTCCTCTCCACTATAGACGGATATTAGGGAACATTCTGAGTCGCCTAAAGGGAGTCAAGTACCATTTTGCCTTTCAAGAGGGGATGTGAGATTTCTCTTGAGATTCTGCAGCTCAAAATTTCCTCATCTCGCATTGAGGGGATAATTTTGTGGTGTTTCTCGAGTTGAGGCGGGAAGCTGCGTGTACTTCTCTAGTTGGGACGGGGACCTCAGGAACTCGCTCGGGTTTCTTCAGGGAAGTCAGGTCCCCTTTGGTGTTGGAAGGGGAAATACCGGTTTACTCTCGAGCCATTAAATGGGAATAGGTGCTCATCTCAATGTGAGTCCATAAAGTGTGTTCTCCTCTCCAATAGGGACTGATGTTAGTGAAATTTCTGAGTCGCATAAAGGGTGTCAAGTACACTTTTGCCTTTCAAGAGGGAATGTGGTATTTCTCTTGAGAGTCTGCAGCGCAAAATTTCCTCACCTCGCATTGAGGGGAAAATTTTGTGGTGTTTTTCGAGTTGCGGCGGGAAGCTGGGGGAACTGCTCGAGTTGCGACGGAGACCTCCGGAACTCGCTCGGGTTGCTTCAGGGATTTCAGGTTATGTTTGGTGTTGGAAAGGGAAATTCCGGTTTACTCTCGAGCTGTTAAATGGGAATAGGGGCTCATCTCGAATTGAGTCCATAAAGTGTGTTCTCCTCTCCAATTGGAACGGCTGTGTGAGGGAACTTTCTGAGTCGGTAAAGGGTGTCAAGTACCCTTTTGCCTTTCAAGAGGGAATGTGGGATTTCTCTTGAGATTCTGCAGCGCAAAATTTCCTCATCTCGCATTGAGGGGTAATTTTGTGATGTTTCTCGATTTGAGTTGGGAACCTGGGGGTACTACTCGAGTTGCGACTGGGACCTCAGGAACTCGCTCGGGTTGCTTCAGGGAAGTCAGGTCCCATTTCGTTTTGGACGGGATACTTCCGGTTTACTCTCCAGCCGTTAGATGGGAATATTGCCTCTTCTCGATTTGAGTCCATGAAGTGTGTTCTCATCTCCACTGAAAACGGATGTTAGGGACCATTCTGATTCGCCTAAAGGGAGTCAAGTACCATTTTGCCTTTCAATCTGAATGTGGGATTTCTCTTGAGATTCTGCGGTGCAATATTTCTTCATCTCGCATTAAGGGGATAATTTTGTGGTGCATCTCGAATTGCGACGGGACGCTGGGTGTACGTCTAGAGTTGTGATGGGGACCTCAGGAACTCACTCAAGTTACTTCAGGGAAGTCAGTTCCCATTTTGTGCTGGGAGGGCAACTTCCGGATTACTCTGGAGCCCTTTAATGGGAATAGGGCCTCTTTTCAATTTGAGTCCATAAATTGTGTTCTCCTCTCCAATGGGGACGGATGTTAAGGAACTTTCTATGTGGCATAAAGTGTAGCAAGTACCTTTTTGCCTTTCAAATGGGAATGTGGGATTTCTCTTGAGATTCTGCAGCACAAAATTACCTCATCTCGCATTGAGGGGATAATTTTGCGGTGGTTCTCGGGTTGCGGCCGGAAGCAGGGTGTACTTCTTGAGTTGCGACGGGGAACTCAGGTACTCGATTGGGTTGCTTCAGGGAAGTCATGTCCCCTTTTGTGTTGGAAAGGGAAATTCCGGATTACTCTCCAGCTGTTCAATGGGAATATAGCCTCTTCTCGATATGAGTCCATGAAGTAAGTTCTCCTCTCCACTGAAGACGGGTGTTAGGGACCATTCGGAGTCGCCTAAAGGGAATCAAGTATCCTTTTGCCTTTCAATTGGCAATGTGGGATTTCTCTTGAGATTTTGGAGCGCAATACTTCTTCATGTCGCATTAAGGGGATAATTTTGTGGTGTATCTCGTATTGCGACGGGATGCTGGGTGTACGTCTAGAGTAGCGATGGGGACCTCAGGAACTCACTCGAGTTACTTCAGGGAAGTCAGGTCCCCTTTTGTGCTGGAAGGGGAACTACCGGATTACTCTCGAGCCCTTTAATGGAAATAGGGCCTCTTTTCAAGTTGAGTCCATAAATTGTGTTCTCCTCTCCAATGGGGACGGATGTTAGGGAACTTTCTAAGTGGCATAAAATGTGGCAAGTATCCTTTTGCCTTTCAAACGGGAATGTGGGATTTCCCTTGAGATTCTGCAGCACAAAATTACCTCATCTTGCATTGAGGGGATAATTTTGCGGTGTTTCTCGAGTTGCGGCCAGAAGCAGGGGGTACTTCTCGAGTTGCGACGGGGAACTCAGGAACTCGATTGGGTTGCTTCAGGGAAGTCAAATCCCCTTTTGTGCTGGAAGCGGAACTTCCGGATGACTCTCCAGCCGTTAATTGGGAATATTGCCTCTTCTAGATTTGATTGCATAAATTTTGTTCTCCTTTAAACTGAGGACGGATGTTAGGGAATATTCTGATTCGCTTAATGTGGGTCTAGTACCGTTTTGCCTTTCAAGCGGGAATGTGGGTTTTCTCTTGAGATTCTGCAGCCCAAAATTTCCTCATCTCGCTTTGAGGGGATAATTTTGTGGTGTTTCTCGAATTGCGGTGGGAAGCTGGAGGTACTTCTCGAGTTGCTACAGGGACCTCAGGAACTCACTCGAGTTACTTCAGGGAAGTCAGGTCCCCTGTTGTGCTGGAAGGGGAACTTCCGGAGTACTCTCGAGCACTTTAATGGGAATATTGCCTCTTCTTCTTTTGAGTCCATAAAGTATGTTCTCCTCTCCCCTAGGACGGATGTTAGGGACCATTCTTAGTCCCCTAAAGAGAGTCAAGTACCCTTTTGCCTTTCGAGCGGAAATGGATTTCTCTTGAGATTCTGCAACATAAAATTTCTTCATTTCACATTGAGTATATTTTTCTGTGGTGTTTCTCAAATTGCTGCGGGAAGCTGTGGGTTCTATGCTAGTTGCGACGGGGACCTCAGGAACTCACAGGAGTTACTTCAGGGAAGTTAGTTCCCGGTTTGTGCTGGAAGGGGAACTTCCGGATTACTCTTGAACCCTTTAATGGGAATAGGGCCTCTTCTCAAGTTGAGTCCATAAAGTGTGCTCTACTCTCCAATGGGGACGGATGTTAGAGAACTTTCTGAGTGGCATAAATTGTGTCAATACCCTTTTGCCTTTCAAGCGGGAATGTGGGATTTCTCCTGAGATTCTGCAGAGCAAAATTACCTCATCTCGCATTGAGGGGATAATTGTGTGGTGTTTCTCGAGTTGCGGCATGAAGCTTGTGGTACTTTTCGAGTTGCAATGGGGACCTCAGTAACTCGCTCGGGTTGCTTCAGGTAGGTCCGGTCCCCTTTGGTTTGGGAAGGGGAACTTCTGGTTCACTCTCGAGGCGTTAAATGGAAATAGGGAATCATCTCGAATTGAGTCCATCAAGTGTGTTCTCCTGTCCAATGGGGACAGCTTTGTGAGGGAACTTTCTGAGTCGCATAAAGGGAGTCAAGTCCCCTTTTGCCTTTCAAGAAGGAATCTGGTATTTCTCTTGAGATTCTGCTGTGCAAAATTTCCTCATCTCGCATTGAGGGGATAATTTTTTGGTGTTTCTCGAGTTGCGGCGGGAAGCTGGGATAATTCTCGAGTTGCGACGGGTACCTCAGTAACTCGCTCAGGTTGCTTCAGGGAGGTCCGGTCCCCTTTGGTTTGGGAAGGGGAAATTCTGGTTTACTCTAGAGGCTTTAAATGGAAATAGGGAATCATCTCGAATTGAGTCCATCAAGTGTGATCTCCTGTCCAATGGGGACGGCTTTGTGAGGGAACTTTCTGAGTCGCATAAAGGGAGTCAAGTCCCCTTTTGCCTTTCAAGAAGGAATCTGGTATTTCTCTTGAGATTATGCTGTGCAAAATTTCCTCATCTCGCATTGAGGGGATAATTTTTTGGTGTTTCTCGAGTTGCGGCGGGAAGCTGGGATAATTCTCGAGTTGCGACGGGTACCTCAGGAACTCGTTCGGGTGGCTTCAGGGAAGTCAGGTCCCCTTTGTTGTTGGAAGGGGAACTTCCGGTTTACTCTCGAGCCATTAAATGGGAATATGGGCTCATCTCGAATTGAGTCCATAAAGTGTGTTCTCCTCTCCAATGAGTACTGATATTAGTGAAATTTCTGAGTCGCATAAAGGTTGTCAAGTACATTTTTGCCTTTTAAGAGGGAATGTGGTATTTCTCTTGAGATTCTGCAGCACAAAATTTCCTCATCTCGCATTGAGGTGATAATTTTGTGGTGTTTCTCGAGTTGGGCCGGGAAGCTGGGGGTACTTTTCGAGTTGTGACGTGGACCTCAGGAACTCGCTCGGGTTGCTTCAGGAAAGTCAGGTCTCCTTTGGTGTTGGAAGGGGAACTTCCTGTTTATTCTGGAGCCGTTAAATGGGAATAGGGTCTCATCTCGAATTGAGTCCATAAAGTCTGTTCTCCTCTGCACTGAGGACGGATGTTAGGGACCATTCTGAGTCGCCTAAGTGGAGTCAAGTACCCTTTTGCCTTTCATTTGGGAATTTTGGGATTTATGTTGAGATTCTGCAGCGCAAAATTTCCTCACCTCTCATTGAGGGGTAATTTTGTGGTGTTTCTCGAATTGCAGTGGAAAGCTGGGGGTGCTTTTCCACTTGCAACGGGGACCTCAGGAACTCCCTCGAGTTACTTCAGGGAATTCAGATCCTCTTTTGTGCTGGAAGGGGAACTTCCTTATTACTCTCGAGCACTTTAAAGGGAATAGGGCCTCGTCTCGAGTTTAGTCCATAAAGTGTGTTCTCCTCTCCAATGAGAACGGATGCTAGGGAACTTTCTGAGTGGTATAAAGTGTGTCAAGTAGACTTTTGCCTTTCAAGTGGGAAAGTGGGATGTCCCTTGAGATTCTGCAGCGCAAAATTACCTCATCTTGCATTGATGGTTTAATTTTGTGGTGTTTCTCGAGTTGCCGCGGGAAGCAGGGGTTACTTCTAGAGTTGCGACGGGGACCTCAGGAATGCTCTCAGGTTGCTTCAGGGAAGTCACGTTCCCTTTTTTGTTGGAAGGGGAACCTCTAGATTACTCTCGATCCGTTAAACGGGAATATTGCCTCTTCTCGATTTGAGTCCATAAAGTGTGTTCTTCTCTCCACTGAGGACGGATGTTAGGGACCATTCTCAGTTGCCTCAAGGGAGTCAAGTACCGTTTTGACTTTCAAGCTGGAATGTGGGATGACTCTTGAGATTCTGCAGCGCAAAATTTCCTCATCTATCATAGAGGGGATATTTTTGTGGTATTTTTCGAAATCTCATGGGAAGCTGGGTGTATATTTCGAGTTGCAACAGGGACCTTAGGAACTCACTCGAGTTACTTCAGGGAAACCAGGTCCCCTTTTGCGCTGGAAGTCGAAATTCCGGATTACTCTCCAGCACTTTAATGAGAATAGGGCCTCTTCTCGAGTTGAGTCCATAACGTGTCTTCTCCTCTCCAATGGGGACAGTGGTTAGGGTACTTTCTGAGTGGTATAAGCTGTTTCAAGTACCCTTTTTCCTTCAAGCGGGAATGAGGGATTTCTCTTCAGATTCTGCAGCACTAAATTTACACATCTCTAATTGAGGGGGTACTTTTTTTGTTTCTGGAATTGCAGCGGGAAACTGGGTGTACTTCTCCAGTTGTGACGGGGACCTCTGGAATTCGATCAGTTTCATCAGGGAAGTCAAGTCCCCTTTCCTGTTGGAAGGGGAACTTCTGGTTTACTCTCGAGCTATTAAATGAGAATAGGACCCCAACTCCAACTGAGTCCATAAAATGTGTTCTCCTGTCCAATGGGGACGGCGGTGTGAGGAAACTTTTTGGGTAGCTTAAAGAGGGTCAAGTAACCTTTTGCCTTTCAACAGGGAATGTGGTGATTTTCTTGAGATTCTGTGGCGCAAAATTTGCTCATCTCGCATTGAGGGGATAATTTTGTGGTGTTTCTCGAGTTGCTGCGGGAAGCTGGGGTACTTCTCGAATTGCGACAGAGACCTCAGAAACACGATCGGGTTGCTTCAGGGAAGTCAAGTCCACTTTGGTGTTGGAAGGGGAAATTCCGGTTTACTTTAAAGCCGTTAAGGGGGAATAGGGCCTCTTGTCGAATTGAGTCCATAGAGTGTGTTCTCCTGTCCAATGGGGACGGCTGTGTGAGGGAACTTTCTGAGTAGCATAAAGTGTGTCAAGGACCCTTTTGCCTTTCAAGAGGGAATGTGGTATTTCTCTTGAGATTCTGAAGCGCAAAATTTCCTCATCTCGCATCGAGGGGATAATTTTGTGGTGTTTCTCGAGTTGCGCCGGGAAGCTGGGGTACTTCTCGAGTTGCCATGGGACCTCAGGAACTCGTTAGGGTTGCTTCAGGGCAGTCAGGTCCCCTTTTCTGTTGTAAGGGGAACTTCAGGTTTCCTCTGGAGCCATTAAATGGGAATAGGGGCTCATCTCGAATTGAGTCCATAAAAAGAGTTCTCCTTTCCAATGGGGACGGCTGTGTGAGGGAACATTCTGAGTCGTATAAAGAGGGTCAAGTATCCTTTTGCCTTTCATGAAGGAGTGTGGAATTTCTTCTGAGATTCTGCAGCGAATATTTCCTCATCTCGCATTGAGGGGATAATTTGGCTGTGTTTCTCAAGTTATGGCGGGAAGATGGGGGCACTTCACTAGTTGCGACGGGGAGCTCAGAAACTCGCTCGGGTTGCATCAGGGAAATCAGGTCCCCTTTGTTGTTGGAAGGGGAACTTCTGCTTTACTCTCGAGATGTTAATTGGGAATAGGGCTCATCTCGAATTGAGTCCATAATGTGTGTTCTCCTGTCCAATGGGGACTACTGTGTGTGGGAACTTTCTGAGTCGCATAAAGGGTGTCAAGTACCCTTTTGCCTTTCAAAAGGCAATGAGGTATTTCTGTTGACATTTTGCAGCGCAAAATTTCCTCATTTCGCATTGAGAAGATAATTTTCTGGTGTTTCTCGAGATGCGGTGGGAAGCTGGGTGTTCTTCTCGAGTTGCGACTGGGACCTCAGGAACTCGATCGGGTTGCTTCAGGGAAGTCAGGTCCACTTTGGTGTTGTAAGACGAACTTCCGGTTTAAAATAGAGCCATTAAATGGTAATAGGGCCTCATCTCGAATTGAGTCAATAAAGTGTGTTCTCCTCTCCAATGGGGATGGCTGTGTGAGGGAACTTTATAAGTCACAGAAAGGGTTAGAAGTACACCTTTGCCTTTCAAGTCAAAATGTGGTATTTCACTTGAGATTCTGCAGCGCAAAATTTCCTCATCTCGCATTATGGGGATAATTTTTTAGTGTTTCTCGAGTTGAGGCGGGAACCTCGGGGTACTGCTCGCGTTGCGACGGGGACCTCAGGAACTCGCTCAGATTGCTTCAGGGAAGTCAGGTCCCCTTTGTTGTCGGAATTTTTACTTCCGGTTTAATCTCGAGCCGTTAAATTGGAATAGGTGCTCATCTCGAATTGAGTCCATAAAGTGTGTTCTCCTCACAAAAGGTGACTGATATTAGTGAAATTTCTGAGTCGCATAAAGGGTTTCAAGTACCGTTTTGTCTTTCAAGAGGGAATGTGATATTTCTCTTGAGATTCTGCAGCCAAAAATTTCCTCATCTCGCATTGAGGGGATAAATTTGTTGTTTTTCTCGTGTTGTGGCGGGAAGCTGGGGGTACTTCTCGAGTTTCGCCGGGGAACTCAAGAACTCCCTCGGGTTGCTTCAGGGAAATCAGGTCCCCATTTTTGTTGGAAGGGGAACTTCCGGTTTACTCTAGAGCCATTAAATGGGAATAGGGGCTCATCTTGAATTGAGTCCCTAAACTGTGCTCTCTTCTCCAGTGGGGATGGCTGTGTGAGGGAACATTCTGAGTCGCATAAAGGGTGTGAAATACCCTTTTGTCTTTCAAGAGGGAATGTGGTATTTCTCTTGAGATTCTGCAGCCCAAAATTTCCTCATCTCTCATTGAGGGGATAATTTTGTGGTGTTTCTCGAGTTGCGGCAGGAAGCTGGGGTACTTCTTGAGTTGCGAGGGGACCTCAGGAACTCGCTAGGGTTGCTTCAGGGAAGTCAGGTCCCCTTTTCTGTTGTAAGGGGAACTTCAGGTTTCCTCTGGAGCAATTAAATGGGAATAGGGGCTCATCTCGAATAGAGTCCATAAAAAGTGTTCTCCTTTCCAATGGGGACGGCTGTGTGAGGGAACATTCTGAGTCGTATAAAGGGGGTCAAGTATCCTTTTGCCTTTCATGAAGGAGTGTGGAATTTCTTCTGAGATTCTGCAGCGAAAATTTCCTCATCTCGCATTGAGGGGATAATTTGGCTGTGTTTCTCGAGTTGCGGCGGGAAGATGGGGGCACTTCACTAGTTGCGACGGGGAGCTCAGAAACTCACTCGGGTTGCATCAGGGAAATCAGGTCCCCTTTGTTGTTGGAAGGGGAACTTCCGGTTTACTCTCGAGATGTTAATTGGGAATAGGGCTCATCTCGAATTGAGTCCATAATGTGTGTTCTCCTGTCCAATGGGGACTACTGAGTGTGGGAACTTTCTGTGTCGCATAAAGGGTGTCAAGTACCCTTTGCCTTTCAAGAGGCAATGTGGTATTTCTCTTGACATTTTCCTCATTTCGCATTGAGAATATAATTTTCTGGTGTTTCTCGAGTTGCGGTGGGAAGCTGGGTGTACTTCTGGAGTTGCGACTGGGACCTCAAGAACTCGCTTAGGTTGCTTCAGGGGAGTAAGGTCTCCTTTGGTTTTGGAAGGGGAACTTCCTGTTTACTCTCGAGCCGTTAAACGGGAATAGGGTCTCATCGCGAATTGAATCCATAAAGTGTGTTTTCCTGTCCATTGGGAACGGCTGTATGAGGGAAATTTCTGAGTCGCATAAAGCCTGTCAAGTACCATTTTGCCTTTCAAGAGGGAGTGTGGTATTTCTCTTGAGATTCTGCCGTGCAAAATTTCCTCATTATGCATTCAGGGAATAATTTTGTGGTGTTTCTCGAGTTGCGGCGGGAAGCTGGGTGTACTTCTTAAATTGTGACGGGAAATTCAGGCACTCGTTCGGGTTGCTTCAGGGATGTCAGGTCCCCTTTTCGTTGGAAGAGGAAATTCCGGTTTACTCTCGAGGAGTCAAAAGACATTAGGGGCTCATCTCGAATTGATTCCATAAAGTGTGTTCTACTCTCCAATGGGAATGGCTGGTTGAGGGAACATTCTGAGTCGCATAAAGGGTGTCAAGTCCCCTTTTCCCTTTCAAGAGGGAATGTGGTATTTCTCTTGAGATTCTGCAGCGCAAAATTTCATCTCGCATTGAGGGGATAATTTTGTGGTGTTTTTCGAGTTGCGACGGGATGCTGTGGGTACTTCTCGAGTTTCGACGGGGACCTCAGGAACTTGCAGGCGTTGCTTCAGTGAAGTCAGGTCCCCTTTGGTGTTGGAAGGAGAACTTCCAGTTTACCCTCAAGCCATTAAATGCCAATAGGGGCTCAGCTCGAATTGAGTCCATAAAGTGTGCTCTCCTCTCCAATTGGAACAGCTGTTTGAGGGAACTTTCTGAGTCGCATAAAGTGTTTCATGTACCCTTTTGCCTTTCCAGAGGGAATGTGGTATTTCTCTTGAGATTCTGCATCGCAAAATTTCCTCATCTCGCATTGAGGGGATAATTTTGTGGTGTTTCTAGAGTTGCGGCGTGAAGCTGGGGGTACTTCTCGAGTTGCGACGGGAACCTCAGGAACTCGCTCGGGTTGCTTCAGGGGAGTCAGTTCACCTTTGGGTTGGAAGAGGAACTTCCGGTTTACTCTCGAACCGTTAAATGGGACTAGGGTCTCATCTCGAATTGAATCCATAAAGTGTGTTTTCCTGTCCAATGGGGACGGCTGTGTGAGGGAACTTTCTGAGTAGCATAATGTGTGTCAAGTACCCTGTTTCCTTTGAAGAGGGAATGTGGGATTTCTCTTGAGATTCTGCAGCGCAAAATTTCCTCATTTCGCATTGAGGGATAATTTTTTAGTGTTTCTCCAGTAGAGGCGGGAAGCTGGGGCTACTTTTTGAGTTGCGACTGGGACCTCAGCAACTCTCTCTGGTAGCTTCAGGGAATTCAAGTCCCCTTTGGTGTTGGATTGGGAACTTCCGGTATAGTCTCTAGCCGTTAAATGGTAATAGAGTCTCATCTCGAATTGAGTCCATAAAGTGTGTTCTCCTCCAAGGGGACGACTGTGTGAGGAAACTTTCTGAGTCGCATAAAGGTTGTCAAGAACCCTTTTGCCTTTTAAGAGGGAATGTGGTATTTCTCTTGAAATTCTGCAGCGCAAAATTTCCTCATCTCGTATTGAGGGATAATTTTTTTTTGTTTTTCGAGTTGCGTCGGGGACCTCAGGATCTCGCTCGGATTGCTTCACGGAAGTCAGGTACCCTTTTTTGTTGGATTGGGAACTTCTGGTATACTCTCGAGCCGTTAAATGGCAATAGGGGCTCATCTCGAATTGAGTCCATAAAGTGGGTTCTCCTCCATTGGGAACATCTGTGTGAGGGAACTTTCTGAGTCGCATCAAGGGTGTCAAGTATCCTTTTGCCTTTCAAGAGGGAATGTGCTATTTCTCTTGAGATTCTGCAGCGCAAAATTTCCTCATCTCGCTTTGAGTGGAATAATTTGTGGTGTTTGTCGAGTTGCGGCGGGAAGTTGGGGGTACTTCTCGAGGTGCGACGGGTACCTCAGGAACTCGCTCGGGTTGCTTCACGGAAGTAAGTTCCCCTATGGTGTGGGAAGGGGAACTTACGGTTTACTCTCGAGCCGTTAAATAATTATACCGGATCATCTCGAATTGAGTCCATAAAGCTACTTCTTCTGTCCAATGGGGACAGCTGTGTGATGGAACTTTCTGAGTCTCATAAAGTGTCAAGTACCATTTTGCCTTTGAAGAGCGAATGTCGAAATTCTCTTGAGATTCTGCAGCGAAAATTTCCTCATCTCGCATTGAGGGGATATTTTTGTGGTGTCTCTCGAGTTTCCGTGGGAAGCTGTGGGTAATTCTCGAGTTATGACGGTCACCTCAGGAACTCGCTCTAGTTGCTTCAGGAAAGTCAGGTCCCTTTTGTGTTGGAAGGGGTACTTCGCGATTAGTCTCGGGATGTTAAATGGCAATAGGTCTTCTTCTCGAGTGAGTCCATAAAGTGTGTTCTTCTCTCCAATGGGTCGGATGTTAGGGAACTTTCTGAGTCGCAAAAAGAGAGTCAAGTACAATTTTGCCTTTCAAGCGGGTTGTGCGATTTCTCCTGAGAATCTCCAGGGCAAAATTTCCTCATCTCGCATTGAAGGGATAATTTTGTGGTTTTTCTCGAGTTGCGTCAGGAAACTGGGGCTACATCTCAAGTTGCGACGTAGGCCTCAGGCACTCACTCGGGTTGCTTCAGGGAAGTCAGGTCCCCTTTCGTGTTGGAATGGGAACTTATAATTACTCTCCAGCCATTAAATGGGAATAGGGCCTCTGCGCGTGTTGAGTCCATGAAGTGTCTTCTCCTCTCCAATTGGGACGGCTATTAGGGAACTTTCTGGATCGCATAAACTGTGTCAAGTACCCTTTTTCATTCAAGCGGGAATGTGGGATTTCTCTTGAGATTCTGCAGTGCAACATTTCCTCAACTGGCAATAAGGGGATAATTTTGTGGTGTTTCTCGAGTTTTGGCAGAACCTGGGGGTCCTTTTCAAGTTGCAACGGGGAACTCAGGTCCCCTTTTGTTTTGGAAGGGGAACTTCATGACTACTCACGATCCGTTAAATTGGAATAGGGCCTCTTCTCCAGTTGAGTCCATAAAGAATGTTCTCCTCTACAATGGGGACGGATATTAGGGAACTTCCTGAGTCACATAAATGGTGTCATGTACCCTTTTGTGTTTCAACCGAGAATGTGGGATTTCTCTTGTATTTCTACAGTGAAAATTTTCATCATCTCCTATTGAGGGGATAATTTTGTGGTGTTTCTCGAGTTGCGGCGGGAAGCTGAGGGTATTTCTCGAGTTGTGACGGGGCCCTCAGGAACTCGCTCGGGTTGCTTCAGTGAAGTCAGGTCCCCTTTTGTGTTGGAAGGGGAACTTCCGGATTACTCTCGAGCCGTTAAATCGGAATAGGGCCTCTTCTCCAGTTGAGTCCATAACGTGTGTTCTCCTCTAAAATAGGGACAGATGTTAGGGAATTTTCTGAGTCGCATAAAGGGTGTCAAGTACACTTTTGCCTTTGAAAGGGGAATGTGGGCTTTCTGTTGAGATACTGCAGCACAAAAAGGATATCAATCATGGGTGTTCATTGGAAGGACTGATGCTAAAGCTGAAACTGCAATACGTTGGCCACCTCATGCGACGAGTTGACTCACTGGAAAAGACTCTGATGCTGGGAAAGGTTGAGGGCGGGAGGAGAAGGGGACGACAGAGAATGGGATGGCTGGATGGCATCACAGACTCTGTGATCATGAGTTTGAGTGTACTCCGGGAGCTGGTGATGGACAGGGAAGCCTGCCGTGCTGTGATTCATGGGGTTCCGGGGAGTCGGACACGACTGAGCGACTGAACTGAACTGAACTGAACTTTGTGGTGTGTCTCGAGTTGCGATGGGAAGCTTGTTGTACTTTCCAAGTTGTGACGGGGATGTCAGGAACTCGCTCGGGTTGCTTCAGGGAAGTCAGATCCCCTTTTGTGCTGTAAGGGGAACTTCGGGATTACTCTTGAGCCTTTAAATGGGAATAGGGCCTCTTCTCGAATTGAGGCCATAAAGTGCGTTCTCCTATCCAATGTGGATGTCTGTTAGGGAACTTTCTGTGTCGCATAAAGGGTGTCAAGTACCCTTTTGTCTTTCAAGCGGGAATGTGGGATTTTTCTTGAGATTCTGGAGTGCAAAATATCCTCATCTCGCATTGAGGGAATAATGTTGGGGTGTTGCTCGAGTTTCGCCAGGACACTGTTGGTACTTCTCGACTCGACTAGGACCAGAGGAATTTGCTTGGGTTGTTTCAGAGAAGACGGGTCCCCTTTTGTGTTGGAAGGGGCACTTCAGATTACTGTCCTGACGTTAAATGGGAATAGTGCCTCTTTTCTATTGAGTCCATAAAGTGTGTTCTCCTCTCCAATGGGGACGGTTGTGTGAGGGAACCTTCTGAGTGGCATGAAAGGTGTCAAGTACACTTTTGCCTTTCAAGCGGGAATGTGGGCTGTCTCTTGAGATTCTGCAGTGCAAAATATCCTCATCTCGCATTTAAGGGATATTTTTCTGGTGTTTCTCGAATTTCGGCGGGAAGCTAGGGGTACTTCTCGAGTTGTGACGGGACCTCAGGAACCAGCTCGAGTTGTTTCAGGGAAGTCAGTTCCCCTTTGTGTTGGAAGGGGAACTTCGGGATTACTCTCGAGCCATTAAATGGGAATAGGGCCTCTTCTCGAGTTGAGTGAATAAAGTGTGTTCTCCTCTTCAATGGGGACGCTGTGTGAGGGAACTTTCTGAGTCGCAAAAAGGGTGTCAAGTAACTTTTTCCTTTCAAGCGGGAATGTGTGATTTCTCTTGAGATTCTGCTGCCCAAAATTTCCTCATGTCGCATTGAGCGGATAATTTTGTGTTGTTTCTCTAGTTGCGGCGGGAAGCTGGGGATACTTCTTGAGTTGTGACAGGGACCTCAGGAACTCGCTCGGGTTGCTTCAGGGAAGTCAGGTCCCTTTTTTTGTTGGAAAGGGAACTTCCGGATTACTCTCAAGCCCTTAAATTGGAATACGGCCTCTTCTCGAGTTGAGTCCATAAAGTGTGTTCTTCTCTCCAAAGGGTAAGGATGTTAGGGAATTTTCTGAGTCACATAAAGGGTGTCAAGTACCATTTTGCCTTTCAAGCGGTTGTGGGATTTCTCTTGAGATTCTGCAGCGAAAAATTTCCTCATCTCGCATGACGGGATAATTTTGTGGTGTTTCTCGAGTTGTGGTGGGAAGCTAGGGGTTCATCTCAATTTGCGACGTAGACCTCAGGAACTCGCTTTGGTTGCTTCAGGGAAGTCATGTCTCCTTTTAGTTGGAAGGGGAACTTACTGATTACTCTCAGCCATTAAATGGAAATAGGGCCTCTGCTCGTGTTGAGTCTATAAAGTGACTTCTCCTCTCCAATTGGGACGGGTATTAGGGAACTTTCCGAGTCACACAAAGAGTGTTAAGTACCCTTTTGCCTTTCAAGGGGGAAGGTGGGATTTCTCTTGAGATTCTGCAGCGCAAAATTTCCTCATCTCGCATTAAGGGGATAATTTTGTGGTGTTTCTCGAGTTTCGGCGGGAAGTTAGGGGTATTTCTCGAGTTGAGAAGGGGACCTCAGGAACTCGCTCGGTTTACTTAAGGGAAATAAGTTCCTCTTTTGTGAAAGAAGGGGAACTTCGGGATTACTCTGGAGCCCTTAAATGAGAATAGTGCCTCTTCTTGAGTTGATTCCATAAAGTGTGTTCTCCTCTCCAATGGGGATGGCTGTGTGAGGGAACTTTCTGAGTCGCATAAAGGGTGTCAAGTAACATTTGCCTTTCAAGAGTGAATGTGGGATTCCTCGTGAGAATCTGCAGCGCAAAATTTCCTCATCTCGCATTGAGTGGTTAATTTGGTGGTGTTTCTCGAGTTTCGGAGGGAAGCTGGGGGTACTTCTCGGATTGCGATGGGGACCTCAGGAACTCGCCCAGGTTCCTTCAGGGATGTAAGTTCCCCTTTTGACAAGGAAGGGGAACTTCGGGATTACTCTCCACCCCTTAAATGGGAATAAGGCCTCTTCTCCTGTTGAGTCTTTAAAGTGTGTTCTCCTCTCCAATGGGGACGGATGTTAGGTAAATTTCTGAGTCGCATAAAGGTTTTCAAGTACACTTTTGCCTTTCAAGCAGGAATGTGGGATTTCTCTTCAGAACCTGCAGTGCAAAATTTCCTCATCTCGCATTGAGGGAATAATTTTGTGCAGTTTCTCGAGTTGCACCAGGAAGCTGGGGGTACTTTTCGGGTTGCAAAAGGTACCTCAGGAACCTGCTCGCATTGCTTGAGGGAAGTCAGGTCTACTTTTGTTTTGAAAGGGGAACTTCCTGATTACTCTCGAGCCATTAAATGGGAATAGGGTCTCTTCTAGGGTTGAGTCCATAAATGTGTTCTCCTCGCCAATGAGGACGGCTCTGTGAGGGAACTTTCTGAGTCGCATAAAGTACCCTTTTGCCTTTCAAGCAGGAATGTGGGATTTCTCTTGTGACTCTGCAGAGCAAAATTTCCTCATCTTGCATTGAGGGGATAATTTTGTCATGTTTCTCGAGAAGAGGCGGGAAGCTGGGGGTACTACTCAAGTTGCGACGGGGACCTCAGTAACTTGCTTGGGTTGCTTCAGGGAATTCAGGTCCACTTTTGTGTTGGAAGAGGAACTTCCGGATTACTCTCCAGCCCTTAAATTTGAATAGGGTCTCTTCTCGGGTTCAGTCCATAAAGTGTGTTCTCCACTCCAATCTGACCGATATTAGGGAACTTACTCTGTAGCATAAAGGGTGTCAAGGACACTTTTGCTTTTGAAGATTGAATGTGGGTTTTCTCTTGAGATTCTGCAGCGCAAAATTTCCTTATCTCGCATTGAGGGGATAATTTTTTGGTGTTTCTCGAGTTGCGGTGGGAAGCTGGGAATAGTTCTCGAGTTGCATCTGGGACCTCGGGAACTCGCTCGGGTTTCTTCAGGGAAGTCAGGTCCCCTTTGTGTTTGAAGGGGAACTTCCGGATTACTTTCGAGCCCTTAAATGGGAATAGGCCCTCTTCTCCAGTTGAGTCCATAAAGTGTGTACTCCTCTCCAATGGTGACGACAGTGTGAGGGAACTTTCTGAGCCACATAAATGGTGTCAAGTACACTTTTGCCTTTCAAGCGGGAATGTGGGATATCTATTGAGGTTCTGCAGCGGAAATATTCCTCATCTGGCATTGAAAGGTTAATTTTTTGGTGTTTCTCGAGTTGCGGGGGGAAGCTGCAGGTACTTCTCGAGTTGCGATTGGTACCTCTGCAACTCGCTCAGGTTGCTTTCAGGAAGTCAGGCCCCCTTTTGTGTTGGAAGGGGAACATCGGGATTGCTCCCGAGCTGATAAATGGGAATTGGCCTCTTCTCGAGTTGAGTCCATAAATTGTATTCGCTTCTCTAATGGGGAAGGTTGTTTGAGGGAACTTTCTGAGTCGCATAAAGGGTGTCTACTACCCTTTTGCCTTTGAAGAGTGAATGTGGGATTTCTCTTGAGATTCTGCAGCGGAAATTTTCATTTCGTATTGAAGATATAATTTTGTGTTGTTTCTTGAGTTGCAATGGGAAGCTGGGGATATATTTCGAGTCGCGATGGAGACCTCAGAAACTGGCTCGGGTGGCTTCAGGGAAGTCAGGATTCCTTTTATGTTGGAAGGGGATCTTTGGGATTACTCTCGAGCCATTTAATGGGAATCGGCCTCTTCTCGAGTTGAGTGCATAAAGTGTGTTCTCCTCTCCAATGGGGACGGCAGTTTGAGGGGACTTTCTGAGTCGCATAGAGAGTGTCAAGTACACTTTTGCCTTTCCAGAGGGAATGTGGGATTACTCTTGAGATTCTTCATTACAAAATTCTTCATCTCGAAATGACGAGAGAATTTTGTGGTGAGTTTCGAGTTACAGCGGTAAGCTGAGAGTACTTCTTGAGTTGCGACGGGAACCTCAAGAACTCGCTCAGGTTTCTTCAAGGAAGTCAGGTCCCCTTTTGTGTTGGAAGGGGAACTTCCGAAATACTCTTGAGCTGTTAAATGGGAATAGGGCCTCTTCTCGAATTGAGTCCATAAAGTGTGTTCTCGTCTCCAATGGGGATGGCTGTTTGAGGGAAATTTCTGTGTCACATAAAGGGTGTCAAGTACCCTTTTGCCTTTGAAGAGTCAATGTGGGTTATCCCTTGAGATTCTGCAGTGAAAATTTTCCTCATCTCGCATTGAAGGGATTATTTTGTGGTGTTTCTCGAGTTGCGGCGGGAAGCTGGGGGTACTTTTCGAGTTGCGATGGGGACCTCAGTAACTCGCTTTCGTTACTTCAGGGAAGTCAGGTCCTCTTTGTGTTGAAAGACGAGCTTCGGAATTAAATTCGAAACGTTAAATGGGAATTGGCCTCTTCTTGATTTGAGTCAATAAATTGTGTTCTCCTCTCCAATGGGGACGGCAGGTGGAGGGAACATTCTGAGTCGCATAAAGGGTTTCAAGTACCCTTTTGCATTTCAAGAGGGAATGTGGGATTTCTGTTGAGATTCTGCAGCGCAAAATTTCCTCTTCTTAGCATTGAGCGGATAATTTTGTGGTGTTTCTCGAGTTGCAGTGGGAAGCTGGGCGTACTTCTCGAGTTGCGACGGGGACCTCAGTAACTCGTTCAGGTTGCTTCAGGGACGTCAGTTCCCCTTTGTGTTTGAAGGGGAACTTCCGGGTTACCTTCAAGCCCTTAAATGGGAAAAGGGACTCCTCTCGAGTTGAGTCCATAAAATGTGGTCTGCTCTTCAATGGGGACGGCCGTTAGGGAACTTTCTGAGTCGCATAAATGTGTCAAGTACCCTTTTGCCTTTCAAGTGGGAATGTTGATTTTATCTTGAGATTCTGCAGCCCAAATATTTCCTCGTCTCGCATTGAATGGATAATTTTTTGGTGTTTCTCGAGTTGCGGTAGGAAGTTGGGGGCACTTCTCGAGTTGCAACGGGGACCTCAGGAACTCGGTCGGGTTGCTTCAGCGAAGTCAGGTACCCTTTTGTGCTGGAAGGGGAACTTTTGGAACACTCTCGAGCCGTTAAATAGGAATATGGATTCTTCTCGAGTTGAGTCCTTAAAGTTTGTTCTCCTCTCCAATGGGGACGGCTGTTAGGGATCTTTCTGAGTCGCATAAATATGTCAAGTACCCTTTTGCTTTTCAGATGGGAATGTGGGATTTCTCTTGAGATTCTGCAGCACAAATTTCCTCATCTCGCATTGATTGGATAATTTTCTGGTGTTTCTCGAGTTGTGACGGGAAGCTCGGTGTACTTCTCGAGTTACGACGGGGATCTCAGTAACTCGCTTGGGTTGGTTCAGAGAAGTCAGGTCCCCTTTTGTGTTGGAATGGGAACTCCGGGATTACTCTCGAGTCGTTAAATAAGAATAGGGCCTCTTCTCGATTTGAGTCCATAAAGTGTGTTCTCCTCTCCAAAGGGGACGGCTGTGTGAGGGAACTTCTGAGTCGCATAAAGGGTGTCTACTACCCTTTTGTCTGGGAGAGTGAATGTGGGATTTCTCTTGAGATTCTGCAGCGGAAATTTTCCTCATCTTGTATTGAACGTATAATTTTTGTTGTTTCTCGAGTTGCGACGGGAAGCTGGGAATAAATATCGAGTCGACATGGAGACCTCAGGAACTCGCTCGGGTGGCTTCAGGAAAGTCAGGATCCCTTTTGTGTTGGAAGGGGATCTTCAGGATTACTCTCGAGCCGTTTAATGGGCCCCTTCTCGAGTTGAGTGCATAAAGTGTGTTCTCCTCTCCAATGGGGACGGCAGTTTGAGGGGACTTTCTTAGTCACATAGAGAGTGTCAAGTACACTTTTGCCTTTCCAGAGGGAATGTGGCATTACTCTTGAAATTTTGCATTGCAAAATTCCTCATCTCGAATTGACGAGAAAATTTTGTGGTGAGTCTCGTGTTACAGCGGTAAGCTGAGAGTACTTCTTGAGTTGCGACGGGAACCTCAGGAGCTTGCTCAGGTTTCTTCAAGGAAGTCAGGTCCCCTTTTGTGTTGGAAGGGGAACTTCCAAATTACTGTTGAGCTTTTAAATGGGAATAGGGCCTTTTGAATTGAGTCCATAAAGTTTGTTCTCGTCTCCAATGGGGATGGCTGTTTGAGGGAAATTTCTGTGTCACATAAAGGGTGTCAAGTACCCTTTTGCCTTTGAAGAGTCAATGTGGGTTATCTCTTGAGATTCTGCAGCGGAAATTTTCCTCATCTCGCATTGAAGGGATTATTTTGTGGTGTTTCTCGAGTTGCGGCGGGAAGCTGGGGGTACTTCTCGAGTTGCGACGGGGACCTCAGTAACTCGCTCGGGTTTCTTCAGGGAAGTCAGGTCCTCTTTGTTTTGGAAGGGGAGCTTTGGTATTACTCTCGAGACGTTAAATGGGAAGTGGCCTCTTCTCCATTTGAGTCCATAAAGTGTGTTCTCCTCTCAAGTGGGGAGAGTTATGTCAGGGAATGTCATGAATCGCATAAAGAGTGTGAAGTACCCGTCCGAGTTTCAAGGGTGAATGTGGGATTTCTCTTGAGACTCGGCAGGGGAAATTTTCCTCATCTCACCTTAAGTGCACAATTTTGTGATTTTCCTATAGTTGCGGCGGGAAGCTTGGGGTCCTTCTCGAGTTGGGGCAGGGACCTAAGGAAATCGCTCCTGTATTCCCTGGGTAGTCAGGTCTCCTTTCGTTTTTGTATGGGAACATCAGGATTTTTCTCGAGGCATGAATGGGAATAGGGCCTCATCTAAAATTTTGTCCATAAATTGTGTTCTCCTCTGAAGTCGGGACAGCTATGTAAGGGAATGTCTTGAGTCGTATAAAGGGTGTGAATTACCCATTCGAGTTTCAAGAGGGAATGTGGGATTTCCCTTGAGACTCTGCAGGTGAAAGTTTCTTCATCTCACCTTGAGTGCAAAATCTTGTGCTTTTTCTCGAGTTGCGGCGGGAAGTTTGATGTCCTTCTCGAGATACTACAGGGACCTCAGGAACTCGCTCATGTAGTCCCTTGAAAGTCAGTCTCATTTCTTTTTGGTAGGGAACATCGGGATAACTCTCGAGGCCTGCAATGTGAATAGGGCCTCATCTAAAGGTGACCCCATTAATTGTGTTCTCCTCTCAAGTGGGGACAAATATGTCAGGGAATGTCTTGAGTCACAAAAAGGGTGTGAAGTACCCGTTCGAGTTTCAAGCGGGAATGTGCGATTTTTCTTGAGTCTCTGCAGGGGATATTTTCCTCATCACACTTTGAGTGCAGAATCTTCTGGTTTCTCTTGAGTTGCAGCGGGAAGCTTGGGGTCCTTCTCCAGTGGCAACAGCGACCTAAGTTAATCGCTAGTGTAGTCCCTGGGAAGTCATGTCTTCTTTCATTTTGGTACGGGAACATCAGGATTACTCTTGAGGCGTGGAGTGGGAATAAGGCCTCATCTAAATTTGAGAGCTAAAGTCTGTTCTCCTGTCCAGTGGTGACAGCTTGTCAGGGAATGTCTTGAGTCGCATAAAGGGTTTCTGTACCCGTTCAAGTTTCAAGCGGGAATGTGGGGTTTCTCTTGAGACTCTACAGAGGAAATTTTCCTCATCTCACCTTGAGTGCACAATCTTGTGGATTTTTTCGAGTAGCGGCGGGAAGCTTGGGGTCGTTCTCGAGTTGCGACAGGGAAATCAGGAACTCGCTAGTGCAGTCCCTGGGAAGTCAGGTCTCCTTTCTTTATTGTAGGGGAACATAGGGATTACTCTCGAGGCGAGGAATGTTAATAGGGATTCCTCTAAAGTTGAGTCCATAAATTCTGTTCTCCTCTCAAGTGGGGAGAGCTATGCCAGGGAATGTCTTGAGTCGCATAAACGGTGTCAAGTACCCTTTCGAGTTTCAAGCTGGAATGCGGGATTTCTCTTGAGACTCTGCAGGGGAAATTTTCTTCATCTCACCTTGACTGCAGAATCCTGTGGTTTTTCTCGGGTTGCAGCGGGAAGATTGGGGTCCTCCTCGAGTTCTGACAGGGACCTAAGGAACTCGCTCGTTTAGTGCTGTGAAGTCAGGTCTCCTTTCGTTTTTATCAGGGGAACATCGGGATTACTCTCGAGGCATCGAATGGGTATAGGGCCATATCTAAAGTTGTGTGCATAAATTGTGTTCTCCTCTCAAGTGGGGACAGCTATGTCAGGGAATGTCTTGAGTGGTATAAAGGGAGTCAAGTACCCTTTCGAGTTTCAAGCGGGAATGTGGGATTTCTCTTGAGACTCTGCAGGGGAAATTTTCCTCATCTCACCTTGAGTGCAGAATCTTGTGCTATTTCACGAGTTGTGGCAGTAAACTTGGAGTCCTTCTTGAGCTGCTATAGGGACCTCAGGAACTCTCTTGTGTAGTCCCTGGGAAGTCAGATCTCCGTTCATTTTGGTAGGGGAACATCGGGATTACTCTCGAGGCGTGGTGTAGGAATAGGGCCTCATGTAATTGGAGTCCATAAATTGTGTTCTCCTCTCAAGTGGGGACAGCTATGTCAGGGAATGTCTTAATCGCCAAAAGGGTGTCAAGTACCCGTTCGCGTTTCAAGGGGGAATGTGGGATTTCCCTTGAAACTCTGCAGGGGAAATTTTCCTCATCTACCTTCAGTGCAAAACTTGTGGTTTTTCTCGAGTTGCAGCTCGAAACTTCTGGTCCTTCTCGAGTTGCGATAGGGACCTCAGGAACTCACTCTTGTAGTACCAGGGAAGTCAGGTCTCCTTTCCTTTTGGTACGGGAACATCGGCTTTACTCTCTAGGCGTGGAGTGTGAATAGGGCCTCATCTAAAGTTGAGTCCATTAATTGTGTTCTCCTCTCAAGTGGGGACAGCTATGTCAGGGAATTTCTTGATTGGCATAAAGGGTGTCAAGTAGCAGTTCGCGTTTCAAGTGGAAATGTGGGATTTCTCTTGATACTATGCTGGGGAAAGTTTCCTCATCTCACATTGAGTGCTGAATTTTGTGGTTTTTCTCGAGTTGAGGCGGAAAGCTTGGGGTCCATCTCGAGTTGTGACAGGGAACTCAGGAACTCGCACGTGTAGTCTATTGGGATGTCAGGTCTCCTTTCGTTTTGGTAGGGGAACCTCAGGATTACTGTTGAGGCGATGAGCAGTAATAGGGCCTCATCTAAAGTTGAGTCCATAAATTGTGTTCTCCTCTGATGTCAGGACAGTTATGTCAGGGAATGTCTTGAGTCTTATAAAGGGTGTGAATTACCCGTTCGAGTTTCAAGAGGGAATGTGGGATTTCCTTTGAGACTCCGCAGGGGAAATTTTCCTCATCTCACCTTCAGTGCAGAATTTTATGGTTTTTCTCGAGTTGCGGCAGGAAGCTTGGGGTCCTTCTCGAGTTGCGACAGGGACCTCAGGAACTCACTCATGTATTCCCTGGGAAGTCAGGTCTCCTTTCGTTTTGGTAGGGGAACTTCGGGATTACTCTCTAGGCGTGGAATGTGAATAGGGCCTCATCTAAAGTTGAGTCCATAAATTGTGTTCTCCTCTCAAGTGGGGACAGCTATGTGAGGGAATGTCTTGAATCGCATCAAGAGTGTGAAGTTCGCGTTCGGGTTTCAAGCGGGAATGTGGGGTTTCTCTTGAGACTCTGCAGGGTAAATATTCGTCATCTCACCTTGAGTCCAGAATCTTGTGGTTTTTCACGAGTTTTGGCGGTAAGCTTGGGATCCTTCTCTAGTTGGAACAGTGTCCTCAGGAACTCGCTTGTGTAGTCCCTGGTAAGTCAGGTCTCCTTTCATTTTGGTAATGGAACATCGGGATTACTCTCGAGTCGTGGAATGAGAATAGGGTTTCATCTTGAGTCCATAAAGTATTTTCTCCTCTCAAGTGGGGAGAGCTATGTCAGGGAATGTCTTGTGTCGTATAAAGGGTGTGAAGTATGTGTTCGAGTTTCAAGCGGAAATGTGGGATTTCTCTTGAGACTGTGCAGCGGAAATTTTCCTCATCTCACCTTGTGTGACGAATCTTGTGGTTTTTGTCGAATTGCGGCGGGAAGCTTGGGGTCTTTCTCGAGTTGCGACAGGACCTCAGGAACTCGCTCGTGTAGTCCCTTGGAAGTCAGTTCACCTTTCGTTTTGGTAGTGGAACATCGGGTTTACTCTCGAGGCGTAAAATGGGAATAGGGAATCATCTAAAGTTAAGTCCATAAAGTGTGTTCTCCTCTCAAGTTGGGACAGCTATGTCAGGGAATGTCTTGAGTCGCATAAAGGGTGTCAATTATCCGTTCGAGTTTTAAGCTGGAATGTGGGAATTCTCATGAGACTATCCAGGGAAATTTTTCCTCATCTCACCTTGAGTGCAGAATCTTGTGGTTTTCCTCGAGTTGCTGCAGAAAGCTTGGGGTCCTTCTCAAGTTGCTGCAGAGACCTCAGGAACTCGCTCAAGTAGTTCCTGGGAAGTCAGGTCTCCTTTCGTTTTGGTAGGGGAATATCGGAATTACTCTCGAGGTGTGGAATGGGAATAGGTCCTCATCTAAAGTTGAGTCCATAAATTGTGTTCTCCTCTCAATTGGGGAGAGCTATGTCAGTGAAAGTCTTGAGTCACATAAAGGGTGTGATGTACCCGTTCAAGTTTCAAGCGGGAATGTGGGATTTCTCTTGAGACTCTGCAGGGGAAATATTCGTCATCTAACCTTGAGTGCAGAATCTTGTGATTTTTCTCGAGTTGTGGCGGGAAGAATGGGGTCCTTCCCGAGTTGCTTCAGGGACCTCAGGAAATCGCTCCTGTATTCCCAGTGTAGTCAGGTCTCCTTTCGATTTAATATGGGAACATCAGGATTATTCTCGAGGAGTGGAATGGGAATAGGCCTCATCTAAATTTGAGTCCATAAATTGTGTTCTCCACTGAAGTGGGAACAGGTATGTCAGGGAATGTCTTGAGTTGCATAAAGGCTGTCAAGTACGCTTTCGAGTTTCAAGCATGAATGTGGGAATTCTCTTGAGTTTTGCAGGGGAAATTTTCCTCATCTCACCTTGAGTGCAGAATCTTGTGTTTTTAAACGAGTTGTGGCGGTAAGCTTGGGGTCCTTCTCGAGTTGCCATAGAGTCCTCAGGAACTCGCTTGTGTACTCCCTGGTAAGTCATGTCTCCTTTCGTTTTGTTAGAGGAACATCGGGATTACTCTCGATGCATGGAATGGGAATAGGGTTTCATCTTAAGTTGAGTCCATAAAGTGTTTTCTCCTCTCCAATGGGGAGAGCTATGTCAGGGAATGTCTTGAGTCGCATAAAGGGTGTTCAGTATGCATTCGAGTTTCATGCGTCAGTTTGGGACTTCTCTTGAGACTCTGCAGGGGAAATATTCGTCATCACACCTTGAGTGCAGAATCTTGTGGTTTTTCTCGAGTTACAGCGGGAAGCTTGGGGTCATTCTCATGTTGGACAGGTACATCAGGAATTCGCTCGTGTAGTCCCTGGGAAGTCAGGATTACTTTCGTTTTGTTAGGGGAGCAGCGGGAGTTCCCTTGAGGCATGGAATGGGAATAGGCCCTCATCTAACGTTGAGTCCATAAATTGTGTTCTCCTCTCAAGTGGGGAGAGCTATGTCAGGGAAAATCTTGAGTCGCATAAAGGGTGTTCAGTACGCATTCGAGTTTCAAGCGTTAATGTAGGATTTCTCCTGAGACTCTGTGGGCGAAATATTCGTCATCACACCTTGAGTGCAGGATCTTGTGGTTTTTCTCGAATTGCGGCGGGAAGCTTGGGGCCCTTCTCGAATTGCGACAGGGACCTCAGGAACTCACTTGGGTAGTCCCTGGGAAGTCGTTTCCTTTCGTTTTGGTAGGGGTCACAGGGATTACTCTCGAGGCGTGGAATGGGAATAGGGCCTCATCTAAAGTTGAGTCCATAAATTGTGTTCTCCTCTCAAGTGGGGAGAGATGTGTCAGGGAATGTCTTGAGTCGCCTAAAGGGTGTGAAATTCCCGTTTGAGTTTCAAGCGAGAATGTGGGATTTCTCTTGAGACTCTGCAGTGGAAAATTCCTCATCTCCCATTGATGGGATAATTTTTCGTGTTTCTCGATTTCTGGCGGGAAGCTTGGTGTTCTTCTCACGTTGCGACGGGGACCTCAGGAACTCGCTCGTGTGGCCCCAGGTAAGTCAGGTCTCCTGTCATGTTGGAAGGGGAACCTCGGGATTCCTCTCGAGGCACAGCAGGGGAATAGGGCCGCATCTAATGTTGAGTCGGTCAACTGTGTGTTCCTTGTTTGTGACGACAGGGATCTCGGGGTTGGTCTCAAAATTCACCTGGGATATCAGGCCTCATCTCATGTTAAGATATCGAACTGCGCTTTCTTCTCGAGTAGTAAAACGGGTGTTAGGTCACATTAGATTTGAATTTTTACCTGGAGATTTTATCGTCTACGCTCTGCGAGTCAGGTGTCCACTCATCCTGTGAATTGATACTCGAGGATACATTTGAATCTGTGCAGCAGAATCAGACAATATCTCGAGTGGGTGTTGACATACATAACTTTTCCTTTTCTGTTTTGAAAACCTGGGGATCCTCCTGAGTTTCAACGTGGTACACGCCTCCTCGTACTCTGTGACTGAAACATCTGAATTCCATTCCATAGAAAGCAGAGGAATCGACTCTCATCTGGAAATGAGGACTGAAAAACAGGACAAGTTGTCAGTGTGGCAGGTAACTCGGTGTTCCTCTCGATTGGGCTGTGCATGTCGATTTAATTTTTGAGTCGCATAAAGGATGTTAAGTAGTAACCTGTTGAGTTTCAAGCGGGAATGTGGAATTTCTCTTGCGAATCTGTAACGGAAATGTTCTTCATCTCGCCTTGAGGGCAGAATCTTGTGGTTTTTCTTGAGTTGCTGCGGGAAGCTTGGGTTCCAACTCGCGTTGGGCCATGGACGTCTGGAACTCACTCCTGTTGCTTCAGGGATGAGAGGTCTCCTTTGTGTTGGAAGGGGAACTTCAGGATTACTCTGGGGCCCTTAAATGGGAATAAGACCTCATCTCGCTTTGAATCCATAAACTGTGTGCTCCTCTCCAGTGGGGACATCTATGTTAGGGAACTTTTTGAGTCGCATAAAGGGTGTCAAGTACCCGTTCGAGTTTCAAGCGGGAATGTGTAATTTCTCTTCAGATTCTGCAGCAGAAATGTTCCTCATCTCCAATTGATGGGGTATTTCTCGCTTTCCTCAAGAGGCGGCAGAAAGCTTGGGGTTCGTCTCGAGTTGCGATGGGGACCTTAGTAACTCGCTCGCGTTGTCCCAGGGAAGTTAGCTGTCCTTTACTGTTGGGAGGGGAACCTCAGGATTCCTCACGAGGCGCCGGAGAGGAATAGGGCGGCATATAGTGTTGTGTATGTAAATTGTGTGCTCCATTTCAATGTGGACAGCTATGTCAGGGAAGTTTCTGGGTCTCATAAAGTGTGTCTAGTACCCGTTCGAGTTTCAAGCGGAATGTGGGATTTCTCTTGAGACTCTGCAGCGGAAAAGATCTTCATCTCACATTGAGGGAAAATTTTGTGGTATTTCTCGATTTGTGGCGGGAAGCTTGGGGTTCTTCTCGAGTTGCGAACTCAGGAACTCGCTCGTGTTCCCCCACGGCAGTCAGGTCTCCTATCCTGTCGGAAAGGGAACCCCGGGATTCCTCTTGAGGTGCAGCAGAGGAATAGGGCCTCATCTAGCTTTAGGTCGGACAACTGTGTGTTCCTTGTCAGAGGTGACAGGGATCTCCCGGTTGCTTTCAAAATTCACCTGGGGAGTCAGGCCTCGTCTTTTATTCATATATGTGACTATGCTTTTCTCGAGTTGTAAAACGGGTGTTAGGCCACGTTAGAGTTGAATGTGTACCTGGAAATTGTATGCTCGGGGTGTCAGGTCTCCACTCGTCTTGTGAGTTGATAATCGAGGACACATGTGAATCTGTTCAGGAGAATCAGACAATATCTCGAGTGGCTGGTGACATCCGTACCTTTTCCATTTGTGTTTTGAAAACCTGGGGATCCTCCCGAGTTTCATCGTGGTACATGCTTCCTCGTACTTTGTGACTGGATAGTCCGGATTCCATTCCACAGAAAGCAGAGGAATCGACTCTCATCTGGAAAAGAGGACTGGAAAACGGGGCAGTTTGTCAGTGTGGCAGGAAACTCGGGGTTCCTTTAAATTGGTACTGTGTATATCAGTTTAATTTTTGAGTCGCATAAAGTATGTTAAGTAACCTGTTGAGATTCAAGAGTTAATGTAGAATTTCACTTGCGAATCTCAAAGGAAATGTTCCTCATCTCGCCTTGAGGGCAGAATGCTGTGGTTTTTTTGAGATGCGGCGAGAAGCTAGGGCTCCCTCTCCAGTCGAGCCGGGGACGACAGGAACTCGCTCGTGTTGCTTCAGGGAAGTCAGGTCCCCTTTGTGTTGGAAGGGGAACTTCTGGATTACTCTCTCAAGCCATTAAATGGGAATAGGACCTCATCTCGAGTTGAATCCATAAATTGTGTGCTCCTCTCCAGTGGGGACGGCTATGTTAGTGAACTTTTAAAGGCGCATAAAGGGTGACAAGTACCCGTTTGAGTTTCAAGAGGGAATGTGGGATTCCGCTTGAGATTCTGCAGCATTATTGTTCCTTATCTCTGATTGATGAGGGAACGTTGCCATTTTTCTCGAATTGCGGCAGAAAGCTTGGGGTTCCTCTCGAGTTGCGTCGGGGATCTGAGGAACTGGTTTGCGTTGTGCCAGGGAAGTTAGGTCACCTTTCTTGTTGGAAGGGAAACATCGGGATTCTTCTCGAGTCACGATAGAGGAATAGGGCCACATCTAGTGTTGTGTATGTAAATTTTCTGCTCCTCTTCAATGTGGACGGCTATGTTGGGGAAGTTTATGGGTCGCATAATGGGTGTCAAGTATCCGTTCGAGTTTCAAATGGGAATGTGGGATTTCTCTTGAGACTCTGTAGCAGAAATATTCCTCATCTCGCATTGAGGGGATAATTTTGTGTTGTTTCTCGAGTTGCGGCGGGAATCTTGGGGTTCTTCTCGAGTTGCGAGGGGGACCTCAGGAACTCGCTCGTGTTGCACTAGGGAAATCAGGTCCCCTATCGTGTTGGAAGGGGAACCTCGGGATTCCTCTATAAGGAGCAGCAGAGGAATAGGGCCACATCTAGTGTTGAGTCAGTCAACGGTTTGTTATTCTCCAGTTGCGACAGGGATCTTGCTGTTGTTGCAGGTGAAATGACACAAAGACAAGACACACAAAAGACAGACAAAGACACAACTCCGGCCGGAGGAAAAATTCTGCTCAAGCCCCCTTGCGGTTTATTTTTATACCCCAGTAGCTGGACACATACCAAAATCTAAGCAATGCATTTTTCTACCAAATAAGGACAAAAAGCCAAGCACATTTCAAGGACGGGAGGAAGAAAGGGAGGAAGTGACAACATCATGTTTATAACGAAGCCTGCCGAGAACTCCAGCCTCTTCCTTATTTTTAAGGAGCTCACGTTCCCTCGTATGCAAGCGGACCATTAACCTTGGATATTGTGTGCAGGCTTCCTGGCAGAACATCCTGTTTCAAGCATGCTCTGCCCAAGCAGAGAGTCTTGTTTGCAGGCTTCCTTAACCATTCTTTCTCGTGGTCACTGTCGGGCTCCTACATTTCCCCCTTCTTTCTGAGAGGCAGTAGCAAGCTGTAAGGTGGCAATAATGCATTGTCTGTCCTTTTTTAATTGTTGCCTTCTCCACCAGCACCGGAAGACTAGAATAATAACACAGCATAATAGTATTATGAGCAACGTATTCCCAAAGTAGTTCCAATTAGAGTAGATACATGCCCAAAAATATTCAAATTTTTCATCCCTTCCTGCAAATCCTTTAACAGATTGGACCCAGTAATATCAGGTAGCGTTTTGCTAAATGTATACAAAATTTGTTGCTCTAATTCCATAATTTCCCCGGTTAGGTTTTGATTCCCTGTTAAAGACCGTTTCACCTTTTCCCAACCCTCACTCATGTTGAAAGGCACAGGTGTTATACATAATTGAGAGGAGTTCCAATCACATTTCAACACACTTCTTGTGGATAAGACAGTTAATTGATCCTCAAGCCAAGAAACAGTATGTTGAAGATTGTGCACATAATTTGGAAGTTGGTTATCCAAATCTCGTTGTTTTTGCCATAATAAATGAGAGTCTTTATGCCATTCCCGCACAAAGTCTGCTGTTTGGATTCCTTGATGCAAAGCAAGTCCAGCCATGGCAGCGGTTGTAGCAACTGAAGCCACTGCAAGAAATGAAGTTATGATTACTCCAAGCATGCGTCGGGATCAATGAAGCAAAGTCTGTACAGCAGTCACCAAATGAGATACAGCAAAAGACTCTGACCAAGGTCTTGTCAAACTTACAGGTAGCCATACTTCGGTTTGACTTTTAACAACCACCATAGAAAATTTGGAATTGCGATTTTGCATGTCAAAATTTTCCCACCATGTTTGATTTACACATTGTGTTAAATTACAATGATTACGCAATATAGATCCCTCATTTGCATTTCAAGTCCAATTCCCATACAACAATGCAAAGGTGTATTTTAAACAAGCCGTAGCAGAATAAGATTTATTAATATGCAAGTTAACATGTAAGGGACCTGAACTGTCACTTGTATCCAAAATATAGTTTTCCGACCATATAGTGAGATTCCCGGAAACTGCCCACAATTTCCAAATATTCCCTTGGAAGTGGGGATACCCTAACAATTACAACTGAGGGGGAATGAGTGCAAACTGCTGCCATTTTACGGTTTCATTACCGTTACCCATTAAAGTGCCAATAATTCGATGCCATTTGAGAGTTTTGTCAGACCATTTTCCCAAAATTTGGCTATGATCAGGGCTCTTATCTACAATAACAAATCCAGAATAGTTCATGACTTTGAAACGCCAATGACCTTGGCAACTTTCCCATTCCAAAGATTCTAGAGAAGAAATAAAAAATTTAGAAGGGCATAATGGTATAAAGGTATCAGAATGATGACTCCTTGGTGTCTTAGAGGTTTTGAATCCCCTGGTGGAAACAAGCACAGTAAAGACAGCATGATGATAATGATTATATTATACCCCCCAGGTATTATAAGAGTGATGATTGTGCTTTTTTGTAGAAAGGCAAAAGGGATGTCCTCTAATGCACAATGGGAGGCCCTCCACTGCAACAGTAACATTATTTATGTTATATTGATTATTATGGTGATACAAATGCTCAATTTCTCCACACGCGGGTGGTGGGAAGAATGCAGTTTCATTGGTGCGTACCTATACTTCAGGTTCACCCCAAGAGACAGCTCTCACAAGAGAAGGATTAGGAACATAAGCCCAATAAGTATATTCTATCGCTTGCGCATACATTACCTGACACGTAACCACAGCCATCATAGCCAAAAGCCAAATAATAGGATTGAGAGGTTGACTAGAATGAACGAGGGTTTTTTTCAGCCTCCTGTGTAAGCTTCTTCAGTTGCCCCCATGTTGGAAGGGACGCAGATAGGGTAGGGAAAGTAAAGCTCTGCTGTGCAGAAACTCTTCAAATTTTCGCACAAAGTGGTCATCCATGATGAATCTTGATCAACCGAGTTGGTGTCCAAAATCTAAAATTTTCAACAGATATGAAAGCATAACCTCGTCCTAAATATATCAGTGATGCTGGAACCGAACCTTTTTATCTTTATACCAAAGGAGTGTATTCAAGATCTTTTTATCCTCATCTTTTCTTCGAAAATGCAATTCTGCTGCTGATAGAATTTCTTTGCGTCAAATATTCAAAAAATTTAAAGTAAGTAAGGTTTTATTCAAGATATCTTTTGGTTTCATAAATCTCTCCTGTTCCCCCTTTTTTTTTTATTTTTTCAATATATTTACGTAAAGTTCGATTAGCTCTTTCAATGGTAGCTTGTCCTTGACTATTATAAGGGATGTCAAATGTGTGAGTTATATGATATTGGGATAAAAAGTGAGCTAATTTAGCCGATTGGTAAGCATGCATTATCAGGTTTTAATTCAATTGGTATTCCCATAATTGCAAAACAAGATAATAAATGAGTAATAGCAGCGTCATCTTTTTCAGAATGTAATGCAGTAGCCCATTGGAAATGTGTGCATGTATCTATAGTATGATGGACACATTTTTGTTGCCCAAAAGATGAAATAAAAATTAGATCCATTTGCCATATCTGATTTGCTTGTAGTCTTCTTATGTTGACACCTGTTTGGGTAAATGTTAAAGTAAAAGGCGCACATTTGGGACATGAGCAAACAATATTTTCAGCATGTTTTTGAGCAATATCATAATATATTTTTAATCCTTTAGAGTTAGTGAGTGGCAGATGATGCTCTTGTTTTGCTACTTTTATATGATAAAGTAATGCATGAATTGCAGCATTTCCAAAGGACAAGGGTCCAGGAAGGGCGGAATGAGCATGGATATGAGTAAAGAAAATTGATTTTGAATGTTGTAGAAGCAATTGCTGCACCTGATAAAACAATTTATCAATATCTGTCTTAAGAGTTATAGGCAGGGAGACTTGAGGAAGTTAAAGACAAGAGAGAACAACAGCATATCGAGAATTTGAAACAATGTTAACAGGAAGTTGAGGAAAATCTTGCAAAACTAAATAAATAGCCCGCAACTCAGCAGGCTATGCAGAGGAGAATGAATGGGGAAGAACTTTAGAACGTTCAAAAGTAAAATGTCCAGCGGTGCTTTTATTTGCATCAGTAAAAACAGTGGGTCTTTTAACTGGAACATCTGAAATCGGAGATTTCATGGCGTTGGCTCTAAGAAATTCAATCAATTTAGATGACGGATAATGATTCGAAAATGATCCAGGAAATGAAGCAAGGGAGATTTGCCAATTTTTATTAAATTGTAAACATAAAGATATCTGAGCATTTGTTAATTGAATGAAAATTTGGTGTGTTTTTTTTTTTTCTGATAATTGTAAAATACGATTGTGACCCTTTTGTATAAGAAAGGCCAATTTATCCATATATATATATAGTTAATTTTTTAGAGAAAATATTAGGTAAAAAAAACCATTTTATTAATCCTTTTCCTTGAGCAATTGCACCAGATGGAGAATGAGGGGTATGAATATTATGAATGTAATAGGGTGAGAGGCAGAAATATATGTTAAAAAACCATCATTTAATCTTTGTTCAACAAACCGAAGCTCTTGCAAAGCCAAGGGGGTTAAGATTCTGGGACTATCTAAAGCTGAGTCTCCTTTTAAAGTAGAAAATAAGTGTTGTAATTGATAAGTAGGAATCCCAAATACCTAGTGAAGCCTATTAATATCTCCTCATAATTTCTGGAAGTCATTTAAAGTTTTTAAATGGTATCTTTTAATTTGCAAATTTTGAGGCCAAATTTGGTGTTGTTCTAATATGGTCCTCAAATAAGAAATGGGAAAATCCTTTTGAATTTTCTCTAGCGCTATCAGCAAGTTATATTATTTCAAAGCCTCCTGTACTTTTCAGAAGAATTTATCACGTTCAGCGATACCGGGAACTGCCAATAAGTGATCATCCATATGATGATAGAGAATATAATTAGGATATTCTTGATGGGTAGATTGTAAGGAACGAGCTACAAACTCTTGATATAAGGTAGGACTATATATCATTCCCTGTGGCAAGACTGTCCAATGGTAGTGCTTAACAGGCTGAGAGTAATTAAGAACAGGAACCGTGAAAGCAAATTTATCTCTATCTTGTAATTGTAAGGGAATAGTAAAAGAAAAAAAAAACCATCTTTAAGATCTAATACCATTAAAGACCAATTTTGTGCAAAAAGAGCAGGAGAAGGAAGGCCCAACTGTTAGGCTCCCATGGGTTCAATATATTTATTAACTTCTCTTTAATCAGTCAACATTTTCCATTTTTCAGATTTCTTTTTTTATAACAAATACAGGAGAATTCCAAGGGGAAGTAGAAGGCTCTGTATGGCCAAGTTGAAGTTGTTTGTTATTAATTACTCTAAGGCCTCGAGCATCATTTTTGGTAATGGCCACTGCTCAACGCATTTAGGAGTATTAATTATCCATTTTAATGAGAGTGCTCGAGGAGTTTGAGCAGTGGCTATTAGTTTCCCGACGGAATGCTTACAGAGGCTCCCATGGGAGAGAGAATATCTCTTTCCCATATATTAATAGGTATACTAATAATATAAAAATTGACAAAAACTGTTTTTCCATTATGGAACTGGCATTGTAAAGGACGAATACTTTTTCAAACATCTGCAATGGAGCCTATTCCGGTCAACATTAGAGGATATGACTAAAACATCTGCCCCGGTGTCTATTAGCCCTTCAAAGTTCTTTCCTTGTATGGTCAAGGAAAGGACAGGACGAGAATCCTTGACGAGCATCTCCCAAAAAAAATCTTGCCCAGTACTTCTAAAACCTCCTGACCTTTCATAAGGAAGAGCAGAAAATGGTAGATAAGATAAAAGAAGTACTTGTGCTATACGTTCTCCAGCCAATAGTGAAATTGTAACAGAAGTTGAGACCAAAATTAAAATTTCTCCAACAAAATCAGAGTCTATTACTCAAGGAATTATGGTTAGGCCTCTTAGAGCGGCACTATTGTGGCCCAATATTAAGCCAAAAGTGCCTTTAGACAATGGGCCAAATACGTTTGTTCTTAATTTAAAAATGCCACAGCCCGGAGACAAAAGAATATTTTCAGCGAGAGGCAAATCAGCAGCAGCTCTTCTTGAAGTTGCAGAGCATAAATCTGACACCATTACAGGTTTGGTTTTTCCTGTTGTAGTGGTCATCTCTAAGGGTTGTTGGGAAACAAAGGAGTTACTTGAGGAGCAGGAGGCATGGTTAATTGCATCCCGGCATTGATCCTGGGACCCAGGGACTGAGGCACGCTAAGTAGTTTCCGAATGTGGGTTACCAATAGGATTGCCATATTTATTAGTTTTAGAGAGGCATTCATTGGTCCAATGAAGCCTTTTACCACATTGGCGGCAAAGCCCATGGGGCTTATTTTGTTTTGTATATCCTTGTTTTGCCTTTATTTTTTTGCTATCCTTTTTCATATGTCCAGGTTTCCCACAATGGTAACAATATTTGCCCTTAGAGGGCTTCATAGCTTCAGCCAAGGCAGTAGCAAAAACAGTAGCACTATGTTCAGTTCCTCCCACTCTGGAACAAGCTCTAATATATTTAGCTATAGAAGCCCCCTGTCCCCTTAAAGGACCTAAAACACGTTTACATTCCGGGTTTGCATTTTCGAAAGCAAGTGTTTGTAAAAGTATCTCTGAAATTTCATCACGTCCAACAGCCCCTCAACAGCCACCCACAATCTAGCAAGAAAATCAGTATAAGGTTCATTGGGTCCTTGTAAAGTTTTTGTGAAAGAAGGCTGAACGTGGCCAGTAGGTACAATATGGCACCAAGCCCTAAGAAATACTTGGTGCAACTGTTGTAAATCCTGGTCAGAATATTGAGCCTAATCTCTTAAGGCTCGAAATTGTCGTTCTCCCATCAATTTATCTTCTAAAGGACCAGGAGGGTTCTGTCCCTCATTAATTTGAGCCTGTGTTTGGGCTTTTTCTTCTCACCAACTCTTTAATTGCAACCACTGGGATCCTTTAAGCAGAGCCTGGGCTATGGACTCCAAATCGAAGGGAAGAATCAATGTTGTCTTCTCTACAGAATCTAACATAGCTAATACAAAAGGGGATTGGGGACCATATTGAGCAACAGCAGCTTCAAGATCCTTGAAAAATTTATATTTAAAAGGCGAATATTGAACATTAATCATATTGTTGGGAGCTGCTTGCCATTGAATTGGAAATAACTGTGGAGGATCTGTAAAACCACCAGAGGGCACAGGGATATCATCATCATAAAACATGGACTCGGGAAATGAGAAAGAGGGCCCCTCTTGGCCTACATCTGGAGAACTATGCGATACCGGGAAAAGAGAAGCATAGGGAGGGGCTGTAGGAGTAGGAACCCTCTTTGTTCCTTCATTCTGTGTTTTCCACCATTGTTGAAAATTTCGGGTCACTTTATCAACTTCGTCGTTCCTTCGGACGACGAGGAGAAATCACTAGCACTATCAGATTTGGTGTCTGATTCCCCATCCCTGGAATGCAAAGCAGTGGCCACGGAAGCGTCATTTAAAGCGGTACCACTCGATTTTTTGTTTGTTTGTTTCTCAATAGGACTTCCTCATAAATTACCTCAGATTTTGTAGATTTAGTTTCACTATCGGTGGAAAGCAATGCAAGTGCTTGAGTGATAGCACTACATAGAGTCCACAATTTCAGAAGAATTATGTTACCCTTCTGATGCTGTTGCCGTAATTCTTTCTGTATTAATTTCCGTTCTTTTAAGTTTAATTGTACTTTAGTTTGGCACTTAAACCAATAACAATGCTGCTCCACAAGGGGAAATAACTCCGATAAACGATGACTAGATGCCTTTACCCCGATGGAGTGGAGAAGTCCTTTGACTAGCTCCATGTATTATGCCTTTGCTGATGGGGAATTCCCCATAATTTTCCCGAAAGTTCCCCTGCCTTGGACCTACAATGCCCGAGGGAGTACTCACCCTTTCGGTTTCGCTTGGGCCCCACGTTGGGCGCCAGATGTTGTGGGCTATATGACACAAAGACAAGACACACAAAAGACAGACAAAAACACAACTCCGGCAAGAGGTAAAATTCTGCGCAACCCCCCTTGCTGTTTAAATTTATACCCCGGTAGCTGGGCACATACCAAAATCTAAGCAATGCATTCTTCTACCAAATAAGGACAAAAAACTAAGCACATTTCAAGGACAGGAGGAACAAAGGGAGGAAGTGACCACATCATTTTTACTACAAAGCCTGCCCAGAACTCCAGCCTCTTCCTTTTTTTAAGGAGGGCATGTTCCCTCGTATGCGAGAGGAACATTAACCTTGGATATTGTGTGCAGGCTTCCTGGAAGAACATCCTGTTTGCAAGCATGCTCTGCCCAAGCAGAGAGTCTTGTTTGCAGGCACATCTCTGCTTCCTTAACCATTCTCTCTCGTGGTCACTGTCGGGCTCCTAAAGGCGGTTGCTCTTAAAATTTTCCAGGGGATTCATCCCTCGTTTCTTGTTCAGACATGGAACTGCGCTTTCTTCTCGAGTTGTAAAAGAGGTGTTAGGCCCCATGAGAGTTGATTTAGTAACTGAAGATTGTATCCAGTATACTCAGGGAGTCAGGTCTCCACTCGTCTTCTGAGTTGATACTCAAGGCTACATTTGAATCTGTGCAGTAGAATTAGACAATATTTCCAGTGGGTGGTGACATCCGTACCTTTTCCATTTGTGTGTTGAAAATCTGGGGATCCTCCCGAGTTTCAAATTGGTACCCGCCTCCTCGTACTGTGAGACCAGAACATCAGGATTCCATTCCAGAGAAAGCAGAGGAATCGACTCTCTCATCTGGAAAAGAGGACTGGAAAACGGGGTAATTTGTCACTGTGGCAGGAAACTCGGTATTTTGCTGGATTGGGGCTGTGTATGTCGGTTTAATTTTTGAGTCGCATAAAGGATGTTCAGTAACCTGTCGAGTTTCAAGTGGGAATGTGGAATTTCTCTTGGAAAGCTGCAACGGAAATGTTCCTCATCTCGCCTTGAGGGCAGAATCTTGTGGTTTTTCTTGAGATGCGGCAGGAAGCTTGGGGTCCCTCTCGAGTTGCGCTGGGGACCTCAGGAAATCTCTTGTGTTTCTTCAGGGAAGTCTGGTCCCCTTTTGTGATGGAAGGGGAACTTTGGGATTACTCTTGAGCCGTTAAAAGGGCTTAAGGCCTCATCTTGAGTTGAGCCCGTAAATTGTGTGCTCCTCTCCAGTGGGGACGGCTATGTAAGGGAGATTTTTGAGTCGCATAAAGGGTGTCAAATACCTATTCGAGTTTCAACTGGAAATGTGGGATTTCTCTTGAGATTCTGCAGCAGAAAATTTCCTCATCTCGCATAGATGGGGGAACTTTGTCGTTTTTCTCGCGTTGAAGCAGAAAGCTTTGGGTTCCTCTCGAGTTGCTATGGGAATGTCAGGAACTCACTCGCATTGTCCCAAGGAAGTTGGGTCTCTTTGCTGTTGGAAGTGGAACCTCAGGATTCATCTAGAGGCGCGGGAGAAAAATAGGGTCGTTATCTAGTGTTGTGTAGGAAAATTGTGTGTTCCACATCAATGTGGATGGCTATGTTGGGGAATTTTTTGAGTCGCATAAAGGGTTTCAAGTACCCGTTCGAATTTCAAGCGGGAATGTGGGATTTCTCTTGAGATTCTGCAGCGGAAAATTTCCTCATCTCGCACTGAAGGCATAATTTTTTTGTGTTTCACAAGTGCGGCGGGAAGCATTGGGTTCTTCTCGAGTTGTGACGGGGACCTCAGGAAATCCCTCGTGTTGCCCCAGGGAAGTCCGGTTTCCTATCTTGTTGGAAGGTGAACCTCCGGATTCCTCTCGAGGCACAGCCGAGGAATAGGGCGGCATTTAGTGTTGATTCGTTCAACTGTGTGTTCTTTGCCAGTGGCAACATGTATCTCGGGGTTGCTGTCAAAATTCACCTGGGGAATCAGGCCTCGTCTATTGTTCAGACATCGAACTGCACTTTCTTCTCGAGTTGTAAAATGGGTGTTAGGCCACATTAGAGTTGAATTTGTACCTGGAGATTGTCTCGAGTATGCTCGGGGAGTCAGGTCTCCACTCATCTTATGAGTTGATACTCGAGGATACATTTGAATCTATGCAGTAGAATCAGACAATATCTCAAGTGGGTTTTGACATCCGTACCTTTTCCATTTGTGTTTTGAAAACCTGAGGATCCTCCTGAGTTTCAAGGCGGTACCCACCTTCTCGTACAGTACCTGAAGGTCCGGATTCCATTCCAGAGAAAGCAGAGGAATCTACTCTCATCTGGAAGAGATGACTGGAAAACGGGACAATTTGTCAATGTGGCACAAAACTTGGTGTTCCTCTCGACTGGGGCTGTGTATGTCGGTTTAATTTTTGAGTCGCATAAATGATGTTCAGTAACCTGTCGAGTTTCAAGTGGGAATGTGGATTTCTCTGGTGAATCTGCTACGGAAATATTCCTCATCTTGCCTTGAGGGCAGAATCTTGGTTTTTCTCCAGTTGAGGCGGGAAGCTTGGGTGCGCCGTGGACCTCAGGAACTCGCTCGTGTTGCTTCAGGGATGTCTTGTCCCCTTTTGGGTTGGAAGGGGAATTCCGGGGTTACTCTTGAGCCGTTAAATGGGAATAGGCCCTCATCTCCTGTTGAGTCCGTTAATTGTGTACTCCTGTCCAGTGGGGACGGCTATGTTAGGGAACTTTTTGAGTTCCATAAATTGTGTCAAGTACCCTTTCGAATTTCAAGCGGGAATTTGGGATTTCTCTTGATATTCTGCAGCAGAAAATTTCCTCATCTAACATTGATGGGGGAACGTTGTCGTTTTTATTGAGTTGCGGCGGAAAGCTAGGGGTTCCCTGCGAGTTGCGACAGGGAACTCAGGAACTCGTTCACGATGTCCCAGGGAAGTTAGTGCTCATTTGCTGTTGGAAGGGGAACCTCAGTATTCCTCTCGAGGCGCGTGGGAGGAAAAGGGCCTCATCTAGTGTTGTGTACGTAAATTGTGTGCTCCGGTTCAATGTGGACGGCTATGTCCGGGAAGTTTTTGGGTCGCATAAAGGGTATCAACTACCCGTTTGAATTTCAAGCGGGAATGTGGGATTTCTCTTGAGACTCTGCAGTGGAAATATTCCTCATCTCTCCTTGAGGGCAGATTTTTATGGTTATTCTCTAGTTCTGGCAAGAAGCTTGGGCTCCCTCTTAATTTGCGATAGGGACCTCTGGAACTCGATGGTGTTGCTTCAGGGAAGTCAGGTCTCCTTTTGTGTTGAAGAGGAACCTCGGGATTCCCCTCGAGGTGCGGCAGAGAAATAGGGCCGCATCTAGCATTGTGTACCTAAACTGTGTGCTCCTCTTCAGTGGGGACAGCTCTGTCGGGGAAGTTTTGATTCGCATACAGGGTGTCAAGTACTTGTTCGAAATTCAAGCGGGAATGTAGGATTTCTCTTGAGACCCTGCAGCAGAAAATTTTCTCATCTCGCATTGAGGGGAAAATCTGATGTTTTTTCACTAGTTGCAGCGGTAAGCTTGGGGTTCTTCTCCAGTTGTGACAGGGACCATATGAAATCGCTCTTGTTGCCCCAGGGAAGTCAAGTCTCCTTTCGTGTTGAAAGGGAAACCTCGGGATTTCTCTCGAGGTGTAGCAGAGGAATAGGGCAGCATCTAGCGTTGAGTCTGTCAACTCTGTGTTCTTTTCCAGTGGCGACAGGGATCTCGGGGCTGCTATGAAGGTTCTACTGGGGAGTCAGGCTTCATCTCGATTTGAAGCATGGAATTCTGCTTTCCTTTCTAGTTGTAAAAGGGGAATCATTCTTCGTGTCTTGATCAGGAGGTTCATTAGGGCTTTTTCTCTCGGCTGAGCAAGGGTGTCAAGTTTCTCATCATGTTATGAGGGGATAGTCGGTGTTCCATTGGAGCTTTGCTAGATCATCAGGACTTACCTCGATTGGAGGTGGAACTCAGAGTCCTGAGCAGATTCTCCGGGAGGGCACTTGAGTTTCAATAGGAGACAGAGGCCTCCTCTTGTGGTGGGAGAAGAAGAAAGGATACATCTAGTGTTGAAGCAGGGTTTGAATGCTCATATCGTGAGGACGTGGGTAAAACAGAGCTCTTCTAGAGCTGTGCACGGAAACTGGGCTTTTCTCTCAATTGAAGATGGATATTCTGGGAGCCCCTTCAATTGTAAATAGGGATTCAAGTCTCCTGTGGTATCTTGAGAGAGAACTCGGGATTGCTCTCCAGGCACTGTAGGAAAAAAGGGCCTCAAGTGACGTTGTCTGGGGCTTCTCGTGGTATATGGTGATTACAAAGGGAAGTATGGCTTTCATTTTGAGTTATGCCAGGGAACTCAAGGAGACACTCATATTGCCTCAGGGAAGAAAAGTTGTGAGGGGAAGTTCGTGATTGATCTCGAGTCAATGCAGAGGAATCGGGCTTCAATTCACATCGAAAGTGGGTAATCCCAAAGTGTTTCTCGAATTTGGGCAGGAATCTTTCGGATCCCTCGAGTTGCAAAAGGGGCCTCACGGATCCTCTCAAGTTGTCTCTGGGAAGTCCAGAAACCTTTTGTAGTGTGGAGAGCCTTTGGGATGCCTTTCGAGACAGTGCAGGGGAATAGGGTCTCATCTGGAGTTGAGGCGCTAACCTCAGTGTGCCTCTCCAGTTCTTACATGGATCACAGTGTTCCTACGAAGTTTCAAAAGGGGAGTCATGCCAAGTCTCTTGTTGAGGCATGGAACTCCACTAACTTTTCGAGTTGTAAAAGGGGTGGCCGGCCTCCTGTTGAGTTGATTTTCTGTCCTGGGGATTTTTCTCTATGATGCACCTGGGAAATCCGGCCTCCCTGAGTGGTGTTACTTGATCCTGGGAGTTCCCTTTGAATTGGGACAGTGGAATCATTCCTTATATTGAGCGGATGGTTAAATTGGTGTCTTTTTGAATTGTGGCACGACTCCCCGGGATCCTCCCGAGTTTGAAGAGGACATAGGCCTCCTCTTCAGATTTGACAGAAACATCAGGATTAATTTCCATACGAGGCAGGGCCATCGATCCTCACCTTGAGATGACGAGTGGAAAACGGGTCTCTTCTTGAGCTGTGGCAGGAACCTCGCTGCTCCTCTTGAGTTTAGCCGGGTATCTCGGGAAAACTCTTCAGTTGCCTATAGTGTGCCGAGTATCCTTTCGAGTTTGAAGAGGGAATGTGGGACTTCTCTTAAGACGCAGGCAGCAGAAAAGGGCGTCCTGTCGCGTGGAGTGGAGAATTTCATGGTTTATCTGGAGTTGCGGCTTGAAGCTTGGAGGTCTTCTCGCATTATGACGGGAACCACTTGGACTTGCTAGTTTTTCCTCAGGGAAGTCAGTTCTCCTTTCCTGTTGAAAGTGGAAATTTGCAATTCCGTTGGAGTTGCTGCAGGGCATGAGGGCCACATTTAGACTTGAGTGGGTAAACTCAGTATTCCTTTCAAGTGACCACATGGATCTTGGTGTTGCTCTGATGGTTGCACTGGGGTATCAAGCCTAGTCTTTGTTGAGGAGGGAGCTCTACTTTACCCCCAAGTTGTAAAAGGACTATCAGGTCTGCTTTCTCTTTTAGCGGGAAATTTGCGCTTTTTCGAGAGTCTCATCAGGGAATTCATGCTGCGATCATGTTGCGAGTTGATACTCCGTGTTCCACTGGAGCTGCTGCAAACAAAACACGACTCATCTCTAGTTGAGTGTGAACTCGGAGTCCTTTGAACATGCTGCAGTATCTACAGTGTTGCCCTCAAGTGTAAATAGATGTGACAGGACTCGTCCTGTGTTACGATGTGAAATTGGGATTCCTCTTCAGTTGAACGTGGAACGCTCATTATCTTCAGCTGAGGTGTGATCACTGGCCTTTTCTTAAATTGTGGTGGGGAAAATCGGTTTTCTTCTCTCATTGGGACTGGTAGGTCTGGTAGACCCTTAAGTGGCATCAAGGAACTCAAACCTAATCGAATTTGGAGAAGGAAATTGGGACTTTTGTCTACGTGCTGCAGGAACAAAAAAAAGGGGGCACCATCTTACTTTGAAAGAGGAATTTCGAGGTTATTCTCGAGTTGTGGCGGGAAATGTGGTGATACTCTCGAGTGACGATGGATATATCAAGGAGCCTCCTCTGTTGTTTCTGGGAAGTCAGAATGCCTTTCCATTTGCAAGGGGAACCTCGGGATTCCTTTGGAGTCACTGCAGAGAAGTAGGTCTGCATCTAGATTTGAGTCCGTTTAACTCAGAATTCCTCTCCAGTAGCAAAAGGGTTCCTCTCAAAATTTTCTTGGGGAGTCAGGCCTCGTCTCGTGTTCAGACATGGTACTCCACTTTCTTCTCGAGTTGTGAAAGGAGTGTTAGGCCACAATTGAGTTAAATTTTACCTGGAGATTTTGTTGAAAATCCTCAGGAGACAGGTCTCCACTCGTCTTGTGAGTTGATATTCGAGGATATATTTGAATCTGTGCAGTGGAATCAGACAATATCTCGAGTGGGTGGGGACATTGGTACCTTTTCCAATTGTGTTTTGAAACCCGGAATTCTCCTGAGTTTCAAGGTGTTACCGGTCTCCTCATACTGTGCGAAGGGAACGTCCGGATTCCATTCCAGACAAAGTGGGGGAATCGACTTTCATGTGGAAAAGAGGACTGGAAAACGGGACACTTTGTCAGTTGTGGCAGGAAATTCGGTGTTCCTCTCGGTTCAGTTCAGTTCAGTCGCTCAGTCCTCTCCCACTCTTTGCGACCCCATGATTCACAACACGCCAATCCTCTCTGTCCATCACCCTTTCCCACAGTTCATTCAATCTCATGTCCATCGAGTCGGTGATGCCATTCAGCCTTCTCATTCTCCGTCGACTACGTCTCCTCACACCCCCAATCCCTCCCAGCATCAGACTCTTTTCCAGTGAGTCAACTTGTCACATGAGGTGGCCAAAGTATTGGAGTTTCGGCTTTAGCATCAGTCCTTCCAATGAACACCCAGGATTGATTTCCTTTAGAATGGACTGGATGGATCTCCCTGCAGTCCAAGGGACTCTCAAAAGTCTTCTCCAGCAACACAGTTCAAAAGCATCAATTGTTCGGCGATCAGCTTTCTTCACAGTCCAACTCTCACATCCATACATGACCACGGGAAAAATCATAACCTTGACTAGACGGAACTTGGTTGCCAAAGTAATGTCTCTGCTTTTTAATATGCTATCTAGGTTGGTTAAAAATTTCCTTCCAGGGAGTAAGCGTCTTTTAATTTCCTGGCTGCAATCAGCATCTGCAGTTTTTTTGGAGCCACCCAAAAATGAAAGTCTGACGGTTTCCAAGGATTCCTCATCTATTTCCCATGAAGTGATGGGACCAGATGCCATGATCTTCGTTTTCTGAATGTTGAGCTTCAAGCCAAATTTTCACTCTCCTCTTTCACTTTCATCAAGAGGCCTTTGAATTCCTCTTTACTTTCTGCCATAAAGGTAGCGTCATCTGCATATCTGAGGTTATTGATATTTCTCCCAGCCATCTTGATTCCAGCTTGTGGTTCTTCCAGTCCAGCGTTCCTCATGAGGTCCTCTGCATATAAATTAAATAAGCAGGGTGGCAATATACAACCTTGACGTACTCCTTTTCCTATTTGGAACCAGTCTGTTGTTCCATGTCCAGTTTTAACTGTTGCTTCCTGACCTGCATAAAGGTTCCTCAATAGGCAGGTCAGGTGGTCTGGTATTCTCATCTCATTCAGAATGTTCCACACTTTATTGTGATCCACACAGTCAAAGGCTTTGGCATAGTCAATGAAGCAGAAATAGATGTTTTTCTGGAACTCTCTTGCTTTCTCCATGATTCAGCGGATGTTGGCAATTTGATCTCTGGTGCCTCTGCCTTTTCTAAAACCTTCTTGAACATCTGGGAGTTCACGGTTCACATATTGCTGAAGCCTGGCTTGGAGAATTTTGTGCATGACTTAAGTAGCGTGTGAGATGATTGCGATTTTACGGTAGTTTGGGAATTCTTTGGCATTGCCTTTCTTTGGGATTGGAATGAAGACTGACCTTTTCCAGTCCTGTGGCCACTGCTGAGTTTTCCAAGTTTGTTGGCATATTGAGTGCAGCACTTTCACAGCATCATCTTTCAGGATTTGAAATAGCTCAATTGGAATTCCATCACCTCCACTAGCTTTGTTCATAGTGATGCTCTCTAAGGCCCACTTGACTTCACATTTCAAGATGTCTGGTTCCAGGTGAGTGATTATGCCATCGTGATCATCTTTGTCCTGAAGATCATTTTTGTACAGTTCCTCTGCGTATTCTTTCCAGCTCTTCTTAATATCTTCTGCTTCTGTTAGGTCCATACCAGTTATGTCCTTTATCGAGCCCATCTTTGCATGAAATATTCCCTTGATATCTCTAATTTTCTGGAATGGTTATGTCAGTGTCACTTTTGAGTCGCCTAAAGGATGTTAAGTAACCTGTCGAATTTTAAGCGGGAATATGGGATTTCTCGTGAGAGTCGGCAACGGAAAAGTTGAACATCTCGCCTTGAGGGCAGAATCTTGTGATTTTTCTCGAGTTGTGGCATGAAGCTTTGGGTTCCTCTTGAGCTGCAACGGGGAATTCAGGATCTCACTCATGTCGTTACAGGGAAGTCAGGTCTCATTTTGTGTTGGAAGGGGAACCTCGGAATTTCTCTCGAGGTGTGGCAGAGGAATAGGGCCGCATCTAGAGTTGTGTACATAAACTGTGTACTCCTCTTCAGTGGGGATGATTATGTCGGGGAAGTTTTGAGTTGTATAAAGGTTGTCAAGTACCCATTCAAATTTCAAGCGGGAATTTGGGATTTCTCTTGAGACTCTGCAGTGGAAATGTTCCTCATCACGCATTGCATGGAGAATCAGATTGTTTTTCTCGAGTTGCGGTGGGAAGCTTGGTATTCTTCTCAAATTGTGACGGGGACCTTATGAACTCGCTCATGTTGCCCCAGGGAAGTCAGGATTCCTCTCGTGTTGAAAGAGGAACCTCGGGATTTCCCTCGAGGCACAGTAGAACAATAGGGCCCCATCTTGCGATGAGTTGGTCAACTGTGTTTTCCTCTCCAGTGGCGACAGGGATCTCGGGGTTGCTATGACGGTTCTGCTGGGGAGTCAGATTTCGTCTCGATTTGAGACATAGAATGCTGCTTTCCTTTCGAGTTGTAAAATGTGAACCAGTACTCTTGTCGTGATCAGGCTGTTCATTAGGGCTTTTTTTATAGGCTCAGCATGGGTGTCAGGATTCCCATCACATTGTGAGGGGATCGTCGGTTTTCCATTGGAGCTTTGCTAGATCATCAGGACCTACTTTGATTGGAGGTGGAACACAGAGTCCTTTATCCTTGCATCAGGACCCTCGGGAGTGCCCTCGAGTTTCCATAGGAGACAGAGGCCTTATCTTGTGGTGGGAGAGGAAGAAAGGATTCCTCTAAATTTGAAACAGGGTTTTAACGATCATATCGTGAAAAGGTGGGGAATACAGAGCTCTTCTTGAACAGTGGATGGAAACACAGGGTTTCACTGGACTGAAGATGGGTATTCTGTGAGCCACTTGAATTGTAAATAGGGATTCAAGCCTCCTATGTTATCTTGAGAGTCAACTCTGGATTGCTCTCCAGGCGCTGCAGGAAAAAAGGGGCCTCATGTGACGTTGCCTGGGGCTTCTCGTGGATTTTGGCGAGTTGCGAAGGGAAGTTTGGATTTCCTTTCGAGTTACGCCAGGAACTCAGGGAGACACTCATGTTGCCTCAAGGAAGTCAATTTGCAAGGGGAAGGTCGTGATTGTTCTCGAGTCAATGCAGAGGAATCGGGCTTCAGTTCACATTGAAAGGGGTAATGCCAGAGTGTTTCTAGGTTGGGTCAGGAAACTGTCGGATCCCTCGAGTTGCAAAAGAGGCCTCACGGAGCATCTCAAGTTGTCTCTGAGAAGTCCAGAATCCTTTTGAGCTGTGAGAAGCCTTTGAGATGTCTTTCGAGTCAGTGCAGGGGAATAGGGTCTGATCTGGAGTTCAGGCGCTAACCTCAGGGTGTCTCTCCAGTTCTGACATGGGTCTCAGACTTCCTATGAAGTTTCAACAGGGGAGTCATGCCACGTCTCTTGTTGAGGCTTGAAACTACGCGAACTTTTCGAGTTGTCCAAGGGGTGGGAGGCCTCCTGTTGAGTTCCATTTCTGTCCTGGGGCTTTTCCTCCATGATGCACCTGCGAAGTTAGGACTCCCTTATTGGTGTTACTTGATCCCGGGAGTTCTCTTTGAATCAGCACAGTGGAATCAGTCCTTATTCGAGCGGACGGGATAATCCGTGTCTTTTTGAATTGCGACACGACTCCCCAGGGTCCTCTCGAGTTTCAAGGGGACATAGGCCTCCTCTTCACATTCAACAGGAACATCGGGATTAATTTCCAGACAAAGAAGGGGAATCGATCCTCACCTCGACATGATGAGTGGAAAACTGGTCTCTTCTTGAGTTGTGGCAGGAACCTCGCTGCTCCTCTCGAGGTTGGTCGGGTATCTCGGGGAACTCTTTGAGTTGCATATAGGGTGCTGAGTATTCTTTCGAGTTTGAAGACGGAATGTGGGATTTCTCTTAAGATGTTAAACAAGTAGACTATCCCTGCTGCTAGAGCTGCTGCATCCATTCAACTGTGGAAATGCAGGCTAAAAAAAACCCGCATCATTCTGAGAAGTTCGCCAAATGGGTTTAGGAACAACACGTTTGCAAACCAGAGTTGATGACATGCATGTCCATGGAAACTTGACACCTCTCAACAAATGCATGACAAATGATTCCTAGACATACATTCCATGCAAAACGGATCACAAATCCAGAAGGAAATGGAGCAGATATTAGACATGTGCTCTGAATCTTCACACACAATACAGAATGGCACTACACAAAGAGTAACCAGGGAACAGTGAACTTTGTCAAATCCAAGATTTGGACTCTGGAAAAGACCTTCTGAAAAATGCGAACGAGACATCCCACGTTGGGAGACAACTGTTTGCATACACAGAACTTAGGTAGGATTTGGCTCTTAATACACAAACCACATGATCACAAACGAGCCTGAAAGAAGGGGTCTGAAGGGACACCAGGTGAAGGAAGGGACACGGAGAGTACACCGAATGATGCCCAGCACTGAGGGCCTGAGAAATGCGATCTAGCTGCACTTCCCGAGACGTGTGTTACCCTGGACTAGGACTGTTCTACCTGGAGGCTCAGAGAGATGGACAGTGAGGAAGGGGAAGAGAAATCCTTGGCATTTCTATCACTCACAGCAAACAGTAGGAGAAAGCAAGTATCAACCCCACCAACGGTGACATTCCCAGAAAGGCAATAACTAGGAGTCCATCTAACCCGGGAGGGAAGCCCCTGTTCTCAGAGAACTGCAAGAGATGGATGAAAGAAGGTGAAGCCTACCAATCCAATGGAAAATAAACTGTGCTCAAGGATCAAAAGAATTCCTCCTGGTAAGATGATGTCGGTTCCCCCTCCCCCAACCCCCACCATGGGGACATTCCAGAGTTTCAACGCTATTCCTCTCAAAATACCAACAGCTGTTCTCAGGGTAATATAACCAAAGAATTCCAAAATGTCTATGGAAATATTAGGAGTCAAAGGAGTCAATGCAATCTGCCGCAAAGTCGTGAAATGGACATCACAGGCTGCCTGATAGCCAGTTAGACTATCATACTAGGATCATCAGGACAGCATGGTACTGGGAAGAAATGAAACACGCAGAACCAGATCCATGGAATGGAATTGAGGGTCCAGAAGTAAACCCAAGCTTCTATGGTCAATTCCTCAATGCCAAAGGAGGGTACACAATAAGAATGGGAATAAGAGCCTCTGCAACGAAAGACAATGGGAATTTGAGATGGTTCCATCTGAAAAATCACATTGGCTTTTGGTCTCATAACACCTCAGATTCAGTGAAACACATCAACGCAAAACTGAAGAGATGAAAATCCTGGAAATAAACAAGGGACATTGGCTCCTTAATGTCAGGGACTTCTCAACATGTGTGGGGGGTGAAGCAAAATTGGGTGTCTTCAAGTCAAGGAAACAGGAAACCAAAGGACACCAATGGGCTTGCATCCATTTGAACAGCTATGCAACAGAAAAGCTAAGCATTCACAAATCAAAATGGTAACAAACTGAACACAAAAGAATATTTGCAAGCAGAATATCGGCGAAGGGGTTCCTTCGTAAAAGAGTGTGAGAAATCCCACCACTAAGTCTCCCAGAATTAACCACAGACGAATCCCTTCCCCTCACACAAACTCCAGTCCCAAATCATTACCTCACTCGAAAGGAAAAACTATAGCCTCACCCTAGGTCAATATTATACATGTGTACATGCATTCACAGTTTGTGAGCATCCACAGGAGAGACACAGAGAAGAAGAGACAGACTGAATTTGGACAGGTCATAAAAGAGACGGAACGAGGTACAGAGACTGAACAATGGAGAGAGGAAATGAGTCAATTTCACATTATTTGCTTGAATCTCTCCTAATGATGGAAACAATGACAGTGCCTATTCCCCCTCGATGATTAGACTCACAGACAAGGATGTGGGGAGCCACTGTTGGAACAGCCTCCCCCACCCCTCAAGGCTGAGTGGGAAACTTGAGTAGAACGAGGAAGGTTGATATCAGAAGGGGCGAGGTCTGAATATGACCTTCTGATCCTCCCAATGCGGGGGTCAAGAAATAGGCAGGAAGGGGACTGCCTTCACCCAGGTCCCAGAGCCCATCCAGGCCTGATTCTGCCCCATTCTGTGCTAGGTCAGCCCTGTGTGGAATCCTTCCTTTCGGAAGTCTGTGTCCAAGTTCCTTTTGATGGAGGCCCAAAGTTTGAACAGGCACTGGAACTCTTCGTAAGCTGACAGACCTAGGCAGGAGATGGGAGAGGGACCCCCACTCTGCACACGGAGAGACTGGGGAAACCCTGAGGGGCACATGTCTTGCCCAGGGCCACATCACTCCTGAGAAGAAGGAGCCTGGGTTGAAAGCAGCTCTGTCTTCAAAGCTCAGGCTCTGGCTGCACCAAGTTCTCCCCAAGGCTGTTGGATGGGGTGTGTAGGTGTCACTTTGCCTGCACGTGGACTAAGGGCATTGGGGAACAGCCAGAAACCAGAGGTTCCCTTTGGGAGCTTGTGGAAGGGGCCTCAGCCACGAACCCAGGTAATGATATCACTTCCTGGCAACAGAACCCAACAGAAACCGCAACCCATGTATCCAGGCCTCCCCAGCGGAAAGGAGCCCCAAGCCAGATCACTTGCTTTCAAGATGTTCTGCTGCTTGCCCCTGCTAAGAGGCCAGGGCCTCAGGAGAGCTCACAGGTAGAGTGTGTGGGAATGCGGTCGACGCTGGCTCAGGCACCCCCCTCCTTGAGAGGCCTCTGACCCTTTGCCCGAAGGAACAGAAAGGTACCAGGGGAGCCCAGACCGGGTCCAGCCACATCTCCCGTCCCACGCGGGGAAGACTGAGGCCTTTTGCTGTGTGTGGATGTGGGTTTCTCCGGGTGTGTCGAACTCAAGCAAGCCCAGCCACATGAGAGTCAGGAGTCCATGGGCTGCTTGTGGCTACACCCCAGGGGAGAGCAGGCTGGGTGGCATGAGGAGAGTCCGGGCAGTGCCAGCTGCCCATGCTGGCCGCACACCCTCATGAGGTTCTCCGTCCTTCTGTGGGGGTATCTGAGCAGATACTTGTGTCTCTAGTCTTTCTTGGAGCAGAAGGACAGGTAGGCAGAAGCAGCAGCCATCCTGGCCAGGCACAGCTCAGAAATATCGAAGCAGAGCTGGCTGATGGTCACTATCATTGCAGATCGTCCCAACTGAGGTGCCCCTGAGGGGCACACCCTGTCCACCTCCCAGAGGGAGGGCTCAGCGTACCAGCCCCCTGCCCTGGAGGCTAAGTACAGGCTCCAGGTGAGAGTGGCCTCGGAGGGCTCAGCCCAAATGGCGTTGAAGAGGAAGAGGGCAAGGCCTGCTGCTCAGACACCACCCAGCACACAACCCGGGGCCCAGTCTCAGGCTGCCACGAACTCAGCACAGCTGGCTCTGAACCAGAGCTCTGAGAAGCCCTGCCTCGGAGGCAGCTGGAGGACCTGGAGCCCAGCAGGGCAGAGCACAGATGTGAGGCGGCTGGGGCTGCTCCACGTGAGTGTGGGGAGGCAGTGCTGGTGTTGGAGAGGACTCTTGAGAGTCCCTTGTAACGCACGGAGATCCAACCAGTCCATTCTAAGGGAGATCGATCCTGGGTGTTCATTGGAAGGACTGATGCTAAAGCTGAAACTGCAATACTTTGGCCACCTCATGCGATGAGTTGACTCACTGGAAAAGACTCTGATGCTGGGAAAGTTTGGGGGCAGGAGGAGAAGGGGACGACTGAGAATGAGATGGCTGGATGGCATCACCGACTCTGTGGACATGAGTTTGAGTGTACTCCGGGAATTACTGATGGATAGGGAGGCCTGGCGTGCTGTGATTCATGAGGTCACGGGGAGTCGGACACAACTGAGCGACTGAACTGAACTGAAGTGACTGATAGCTTTCTGTATATTTTGCTCGTAAGTGTGTGTCAATAAAGTTTTCTTCCTTGATGCCAGTTGGGAATATGAAGGTCTTCACAATGCTGTGTAAGCATCAACACTTTCTACATTTGAACACCCTCATTCTATCCCCCCCCACTTCCAGCAAAGCCTGTATTCATTGCAAGCAGTCCCCGTTCCACTCTCCCCCGCCTGACAACATTGAGTCTTCTTCTCTCTGCATTTCTTCCCATTTTGGGGGATTCAACAATCAATGCCAATCACTAAAATGAGAGGAAACTGGATTTTGCTCTGACTGAAGGTGAACATTTTAGTCTCTCAGTATTGTTAGTCTTGGCATCCCCATGAATTCTACCATCCATGGAAATCTCTAGGCCAGAATCCTTGAGTTGGTAGCTTTTCCCTCCTCCGGGGGATTGTGCTGACTCCCCACATATTGGAAGACCAAACTGGAGAATTCTGGTTTCTATGTCATTTGAAGGATACTTTGGGTATCTGAAAGGACCGTGTAGGTCCTTTCAAAATGTCATCGGCCAAACGAAGCCCTCTCAGCAAATGTGTTCAGAATCTCCAGGTAGGCATTGCTGTTGTAAGTGGGACACCTCAGGCACAAGAGAAAGGCTGAGTTCTTCCGCCGACACAAACAAACTCACCGCAATAAACCAGGAAGGAGAAATGGAAAGATAAACCCACACCAACAAAGGTACAAGTGTTCCTCAGAACACAAGGCCAGAGAAAGACCCACCATCCTTGTGGCCCCCACATGCTCAAGAAAATCAGTGATTGGGAAGGAAACAGAAGAAACATGCACAAGTCCAATGAGAGTCAATGCACATGGCTAGGTTAGCCCAGAGACAGCCTGATGCTTCCCATGTATACGCGGGCAAAGGGAAACACAGTGCAGGTGGCGGTGGTCATCATCTCAGAGCTAGGTGCTCAGGATGGTGATAAACAGCCTTTGGGACCCAAAGAGGGAGCGGAGGGCCTATCAGAGCCCACAGACATCTCTCTCACTCTCTAGCAGAAGAGTGTGCCTGACCCATCAAAGTCCCACAGAAGCATCTCTTGATGATCAGTGCCCAACCTCAGGGTGGATCCCACTCCACATCTGGCACAGTTGTTCCTCTCCTTTGAGATGCTCACCTCTGTCGTTCCGAAGCTGCAGGCAAGCTGGGCGCCTGTGGAGGCGAAGCTCCCTTCGGATGCTCACACAGACAAGGGCACACAAGGATGCCTGTGGCCTCTGGCTCACGAATGGAAGATCAGTGCCCTGTCAACCGGAAATGGGGATCGGTGCTGAAAGGGAGGCCGCACCAGACTCCCCTTTCACTGGACACAGCGTCCCTGCTGCTAGAGCTGCTGAATCCAATCATCTGTGGAAATGCAAGCTGAAAAACACCCATCTTTCCGAGGAGGTCTCCAAAAGAGTTTAGGAACAATGCATTTGGAAACCAGAGGGGATGACATGCATATCCATGAAAACTTGACCTCTCTCAATAATTGCACTTCAAATGATTCCTAGACATATGTTCCATTCCAAATGGTCCACAAATCCAGAAGGAAATGGAGCAGACATTAGACATGAGCTCTTAGTTTTCACACACAATACAAAAAGGCACTACACAAAGAGTAACCGGGGAACACAGTGAAATTTTTAAAATCCAAGATTTGGCCCATTTTTTGATTGGGTCACTTATTTTTCTGGAATTGAGCTGCAGGATATGCTTGTATATTTTGAAGATTAATGCTTTATCAGTTGCTTCATTTGCTATTATTTTCTCCCATTTTGAAGGCTGTCTTTTCTCCTTGCTTATAGTTTCCTTTGCTGTACAGAAACTTTTGATTTTATTTAAGTCCCATTTGTTTATTTTTGCTTTTATTTCCAATATTCTGGGAGGTGGGTCAGGGCGGATCCTGCTGTGATTTATGTCGGAGAGTGTTTTGCATACGTTCTCCTCTAAGAGTTTTATAGAATCTGGTCTTACATTTAGCTCTCTAATCTATTTTGAGTTTATTTTGTTGTGTGGTGTTAGGAAGTGTTTTAGTTTAATTCTTTTACAAGTGGCTGACCTGTTTTCACAGCACCACTTGTTAAAGAGACTGTCTTTTCTCCATTTTATATTCTTGCCTCCTTTGTCAAAGATAAGGTGTCCATAGGTGGGTGGATTTATCTCTGGGCTTTCTATTTTATTCCACTGATCAATGTCTCTGTTTTTATGCCAGTACCATACTGTCTTAATGACTGTGGCTTTGTAGTAGAGCCTGAAGTCCAGCAGGCTAATTCCTCCAGTTCCATTCTTCTTCTTCAAGATTTCTTTGGCTATTCGAGGTTTTTTGTATTTCCATACAAATTGTGAGATTATTTGTTCTAGTTCTGTGAAAAATATCATTGGTAGCTTGATAGGGATTGCATTGAAAGTATAAATTATTTTGGATATTATACTTATTTTCACAATATTTATTCTTCCAATCCACGAACACGGTATATTTCTCCATCTATTATTGTCCTCTTTGGTTATTTTCACTAGTGTTTTATAGTTTTCTATGTACAAGTCTTTTGGATCCTTAGGTAGATATATACCTAAGTATTTAATTTTTTTCTTTGCAACAGTGAATGGAATAGTTTCCTTAATTTCTCTATTTTCTCATTATTAGTGTATAGGAATGCAATGGATTTCTGTGTGTTGATTTTATATCCTGCAACGTTACTGTATTCATTGATTAGCTCTAGTAGTTTTCTGGTAGAATCTTTAGGGTTTTCTGTGTAGAGGATCATGTCATCAGCGAACAGTGAATGTTTTACTTCTTCTTTTCCAATTTGTATTCCTTTTATGTATTTTCTGCTGTGATTGCTTTAGCCAAAACTTCCAGAACTATGTTGAATAGTAGTTGTGAGAGTGGGCACCCTTGTCTTGTTCCTGACTTAAGGGGAAATGTTTCTGTTTTTCACCGTTGAAGATAATGTTTGCTGTGCATTTGTCATACATAGCTTTTATTATGCTGAGATATGTCCATTCTATTCCCACTTTCTGGAGGGTTTTTATCATAAATGGATGTTGTATTTTGTCAAAGGCTTTCTCTGCATCTATTGAGATAATCATATGATTTTTATTTTTCAGTTTGCTAATGTGGTGTATTACGTTGATTGATTTGCGGATATTGAAGAATACTTGCATTCCTGGGATAAAGCCCACTTGGTCATGATGTATGATCTTCTTAATGTGTTGTTGGATTCTGATTGTTAGAATTTTGTGAAGGATTTTTGCATCTATGTTCGTCAGTGTTCTGTAGTTTTCTTTTTTGTGGGATATTTAGCAGGTTTTGGGATTAGGGTGATGGTGGCCTCATAGAATGAGTTTGGAAGTTTCCCTTCCTCAGCAATTTTCTGGAAGAGTTTGAGTAGAATAGGTGTTAGCTCTTCTCTAAATTTTTGGTAGAATTCAGCTGTGAAGCCGTCTGGGCCTGGGCTTTTGTTGGCTGGAAGATTTCCGATTACTTCCTCTAGATCCATGCTTGTGATGGGTCTGTTCAGATTTGCTATTTCTTCCTGGTTCACTTTTGGCAAGGTGTACTTTTCTAGGAATTTGTCCATTACTTACAGGTTATTCATTTTATTGCCATATAATTGCTAATAGTATTCTCTAATAATCCTTTGCATTTCTGTGTTGTCGGTTGTGATCTCTTCATTTTCATTTCTAATTTTATTGATTTGGTTCTTCCTCCTTTGTTTCTTGATGAGTCTGGCTAGTGGTTTGTCAATTTTATTTACCTTCTCAAAGAACCAGCTTTTGGCTTTGTTGATTTTTGCTATGGTGTCTTTTGTTTCTTTTGCATTTATCTCTGCCCTAATTTTTACGATTTCTTTTCTTGTACTAACCCTGGGGTTCTTCATTTCTTTCTTTTCTAGTTGCTTTATATGTAGAGTTAGGTTATTTAGTTGATTTTTTTCTTGTTTCTTGACGTGTGCTTCTATTACTGTGAACTTCCCCCTTCGCACTGCTTTTGCAGTGTCCCAGAGGTTTGGAGTTGTTGTGTTTTCATTTTTATTCATTTCTATGCATATTTTTATTTCTCTTTTGATTTCTTCTATTATTTGTTCATTATTCAGCAGCGTGTTGTTCAGCCTCCATATGTTGGCATTTTTAATAGTTTTTCTCCCGTAATTGAGATCTAATCTTACTACATTGTGGTCAGAAAAGATGCTTGGAATGATTTCAATTTTTTTGAATTTACCAAGGCTAGATTTATGGTACAGGATGTGATCTATCCTGGAAAAGGTTCCGTGTGTGCTTGAGAAAAAGATGAAATTCATTGTTTTGGGGTGAAATGTCCTATAGAGACCTATTAGGTCTAACTGGTCTATTGTATCTTTTAAAGTTTGTGTTTCCTTGTTAATTTTCTGTTTAGTTGATCTATCCATAGATGTAAGTGGGGGTATTAAAGTCTCCCACTATTATTGTGTTATTGTTAATTTCCCCTTTCATACTTGTTAGTAATTGTCTTACATATTGTGGTGCTCCTATGTTGGGTGCATTAATATTTATAATCGTTATATCTTCTTCTTGGATTGATCCTTTGATCATTATGTAGTTTCCTTCTTTGTCTCTTTTCACAGTCTTTGTTTTAAAATCTATTTTATCTGATGTGAGTATTGCAACTCCTGCTTTCTTTTGGTCTCTATTTGTGTGGAATATCTTCCTCCAGCCCTTCACTTTCAGTCTGTATGTGTCCCTCGTTTTGAGGTGGGTCTCTTGTAGACAACATATATGGGGGTCTTGTTTTTGTATCCATTCAGCAAATCTTTGTCTTTTGGTTGGGGCATTCAACCCATTTATGTTTAAGGTGATTATTGATAAGTATGATACCGTTGCCATTTTCTTTATTGTTTTGGATTCTAGTTCGTATACCCTTTCTTTGTTTCCTGTCTAGAGAAGATCCTTTAGTATTTGTTGGAGAGCTGATTTGGTGATGCTGAATTCTCTCAGCTTTTGGTTGTCTGTAAAGCTTTTGATTTCTCCTTCATATTTGAATGAGATCCTTGCTGGGTATAGTAATCTGGGCTGTAAGTTACTTTCTTTCATCACTTTAAGTATGTCATGCCATCCCTCCTGGCCTGAAGGGTTTCTGCTGAGAGATCAGCGGTTATCCTTATGGGGATCAACTTGTGTGTTATTTGTTGTTTTTCCCTTGCTGCTTTAAATATTTGTTCAAAGACATAAAGATGGCTAACAAACACATGAAAAAATGATCAACATCCCTCATAATCAGAGAAATGCAAATCAAAACCACAATGAGATACCATTTCAAACCAGTCAGAATGGCTGCTATCCAAAAGTCTACATGCAATAAATGCTGGTGAAGGTGTGGAGAAAAGGGAACCCTCTTACACTGTTGGTGGGAATGCAAACTAGTACAGCCACTATGGAGAACAGTGTGGAGATTCCTCAAAAAACTGGAAATAGAACTACCATATGATCCAGCAATTGCACTCCTGGGCATACACATGGAGGAAACCAGAATTGAAAGAAACACATGTACTCCAATTTTCATCGCTGCACTGTTTATAATAGCCAGGACATGGAAGCAACCTAGATGTCCATCTGCAGATGAATGGATAAGAAAGCTTTGGTACATATACACAATGGAATATTTTTCAGCCATCCAAAAGAATGCATTTGAATCAGTTTTAATGAGGTGGATGAAATTGGAGCCTATTATACAGAGTGAAGTAAGCCAGAAAGAACAACACCAATACAGTATACTAACACATATATATGGAATTTAGAAAGATGGTAACATTAACCCTGTATACGACACTGGAAAAGCGACATAGGTGTATAAAACAGTCTTTCGGACTCTATGGGAGAGGGTGAGGTGGGATGATTGGAGAGAACGACATTGCAGCACATATATTATCATATGTGAAATGAATCACCAGTCCAGATTCGACACATGATACATGATGCTTGGTTTTGGTGCATAGGGATGACCTGGAGGGAGGATATGGGGAAGAGGGAAGTGGGAGGGGCTTTCAAGAAAGGGAACACATGTACACCCGGAGCAGATTCTTCTCAATATATGGTGAAACGAACCAATATATTAATGTAAGGTAATTTGCTCCAATAAAATAAATTTAAAAAAAAATCCAAGATTTGGACTCTGGGAAAGTCCTTCTGGAAAACGCAAATGACACATCCCAAGCTGGGAGACAACAGTTTACAGACACAGAGCTTTGGCAGGATTTGGCTCCTAATACACAAACGACATGAACAGAAACTAGCCTGAAGGAGAGGTCTGAACGGACACCAAGCGAAGGTAGGGACACGGAGAGTACACTGAATGATGCCCAACACTGAGGGCCTTAGAAACACGGTCTAGCTGCACTCCCCGAGCCCCATGGGTCCCTGAACTAGGCCTCTTCTACCTGGAGGCTCAGAGAGATGGACAGTGAGGAAGGGGAAGAGAAATCTTGGCATTTTTAACACTCACAGCAAATGCTTTGAAGGAAAAGTCAAGGAACAACCCCACCGACAGTGACATACCCAGAAAGACAATAGCTAGGAGTCCATCTAACCCAGGAAGGAAGTCCCTCGTCTCAGAGAACTGCAAGAGATGGATGAAAGAAAGTGAAGCCCACAAATCCAGTGGAAAATAAGCTGTGCTCACGGAGCAGAAGAATTCCTCCTGGTAAGATGATGTCAGTTCCCCATCCCCCTTATCTCCACCATGGGTCAATCCAGAGGTTCCACACTATTCCTCTCAAAATACCAACTGCTGCTCTCAGGACATTATAACCAAAGAAATCCAAAATGTCTATGGAAACACAAAGGAGACAAAAGGGTCAATGCAATCTGCCGCAAAGCCCTGAAATGGACATAGCATGCTGCCTGAAAGCCAATTTGATTATCACACCAGTATAACAGGATAGCATGGTACTGGGAAGAAACGAAACACGCAGAACTAGATCCATGGAATAGAATTGAGGGTCCAGAACTAAACCCAAGCTTCTATGGTCAATTCATTGACGCCAAAGGAGGGGAGGTGATAAGAATGGGAACAAGATCCTCTGCAACGAAAGGACGTGGGAAATGGAGATGGTTCCATCTTAACAATCACATTGGCTTTTGGTCTCAGAACACGTCAGATTCAGTGAAACACATCAACGCAAAGCCTGAAGTGATGAAACTCCTGGAAATAAGCAGGGGTCATAGGGTCCTCCTTGTCAGGGATTTCTCAACATGTGTGTGTGGGGGGCAAGCAAAATTGGGTCTCTTCAATTCAAGGAAGCAGGAAACCAAGGGACACCCACCAGCTTCCGTCCACTTGAACAGCTTTGCAACAGAAAAGCTAAGCATTCACAAATCAAAATGGTAACAAAGTGAACACACAAGCATATTTGCCAGCAGAATATCGGAGAAGGGGTTATTATGTAAGAGAATGAGAACTCACACCACTAAGTGCCGGGAGCCAGCGAGGGAAATCCTACCCATGGCAAAGGTCAATTGGGGAAGAGTCCTGACGGGCAAAGGCTAATCAGGGCTCGAGGAACCCCCTGGACTTACCTGAGCCTCTACCCCAAAGAAAACTGGAGTCTGACTGCTTTACTAACTTACGCCTCTTACCAAGTCCTCTAATACTTACAGGGGCTTCCCCCCAACCACCTTTCTCTGAAAACATTAATTCAGAGCTGTAGTTTAAAAGTTCTCCTCGGCTTAATAAGAGTGTTCCAATCCAAGCCCCTCTGTTAGCTTTCTAACTTGCATGACAAGTTTGTCCGGGCTCTTACAACTATGAGTGTGACTGTTTATAGCCTCCCAGCCATGCAAGGACAGAAAGCCTAATATTCTAAAATACAGGAATCTGTTGAAGAAGTTAAAATCATTAGAATAGTACTAGAAAAGATTTCATTGTGGAATCCATGTTTGCTGCAGTTTCCTCTATCTATTGTATCCTTGGAAATATATTAATCCTTTGATTTAACCACATCAGATCTTAAGTTAATAAATTCCTTTCTTGCAGCTCACTACACCGGTGCCTTTTAGGAATGTAACTTTGTTATGTGTCTAGCACCTAACTTTAGGAAAGTCACCTTAAAAGAATATAAGCCTTTTACTTGCTAACTAACCTATTGTTAGGAGAGAGGGCCATAAACTCTTAGCAGGCCCCCTGGCCAGAAGAGGATGTAAACCACTTAAAACTTTTTTCACAAGACACACAAAAATAAGCCCTGATCCTGATAAGGGTCAAGACTGCTGATCCCACGTGATTTTGGCTTGAATCTATACCTCCCTTTCTCTGTTTCTTATGCGCATAACTTAGGGTATAAAAGCAGCACTGGAAAATATAGTTCTGGGCCTTGCTCACTGAAGCTTTGTCTCCCCGTGTCGTTTTTCTCTTTTTCCATTCTTTTCTCTATTGTCCTTTTTCTGGTTGAGATCCTTGGAGCGCTGGGCCCTCTGAGTTTACTTATCTGCCTGGGCTTCTAAAACCCACTTGAGGGGGTGCCCTGGTGGGGTGCCTCCAGTGATTCGAGAGGGCGCCTGCGGCCTATGTAAACAGAGCAAGCCCCGTGCTGGGGTTTTATTGGTTTCCAGTGTAAACCAAGGAATCATCAGCCCCTGTCTCTCTCTCTTTCTCTCTCTCTGACGCCGACGCCGTTCATCCCGAGGATACCCTGGGTCATATCGAGGCTGGTCCCCGATAACTAAGTCTCCCAGAACAAACCCCAGACCTAACCCTTCCCCTAACACCAACTCCAACCCCAAACCTTTACCTCACTCAAAATGAAACCCTAAGCCTCAGCCTAGGCCAAAAATATACATGCGTACATGCCTTCACAGGCATGCGAGCATCCACAGGAGAGACACAGAGTGGAAGAGACAGACTGAATTTGGAAAGGTCAAGAAAGAGAGGAAACGAGAGAGAGAGACTGAACAATGCAGACAGGAAATGAGTCGATTTCACAGAATTAGCATGAATCTCTCTTGATGTCGGAAATATTGACAGTGAATATTCCCCTGCCAGGGGGAAAATGACCCACGATGATGAGACTCAAAGACAAGATTGCGGGGAGCCACTGTTGGGGCACACTCCCCCAACCCTCGAGGCTGAGTGGGATATTTGATTAGGACAGGAAAGGTGGATATCAGACGGGGGGATGTGTGAATATGACCTTCCGGTCCTCCCAAATCAGGGACCATAAATAGGAAGGAAGGGGACTACCTTTTCCCAAGTCCCAGAGCAAATCCAGGCCTGATTCTGCCCATTGTGTGCTAGGTCAGCCCTGTGTGGAATCCATCCTTTGGGAAGTCTGTGTCCAAGCTCCAAGTGAAAGCTGCCCAAATTTTGAAAAGGCACTGGAGCTCCTCGTAGGCTGACAGACCTAGTCAGGAGACGGGAGATTGTGACCCACTCTGCAGATGGAGAGACGGGAAACCCTGTGGGGCACATGGCTTGCCCAGGGCCACAACATTTCTGAGAAGAAGGAGCCTGTTCTGAAAGGAGCTGTGTCCTCAGAACTCAGGCCCTGGATGCACCCATATCTCCCCAAGGCTGTGGGATGGGCTCTGTGGGTGTCACTGTGCCTGCACGTGGCCTAAGGGCATGGGGAAACAGCCAGAAAACCAACAGTTCCGTTTGGGAGCTTTGTGGAAGGGACCTCAGCCACGAACCAGGAAATGATGTCACTTCCTGGCCACAGAACCCAACAGAACCCGCAACCTGTGTATCCAGGCCTGGCCAGCAGAGAGGAGACCCTGGCCAGATGGCTAGCTGTGAAGATATTCTGCTGTTTGCCCCTGCCCAGAGGACGGGGTCTCAGGCTAGCTAACAGGCAGAATGCGTGGGAACGCGGTCGACACTGGCTCAGGGCCCCCCCCGAGAGGCCTCTGGCCCTTTGCTTAAGGAAAAGAAAGGTAACAGGGGAGCTCCAGACTGGGTCCGGCCACCTCTCCTGTCCCACACGGGGAAGCCTGAGGCCTTTTCCTGTGTGTGGATGGGGGTTTCTTGGGGTGTGTCTGCCTCAAGCAAGCCCAGCCACATTTCAGTCAGGAGCCCATGTGCTTCTTGTGTTCACACCCCAAGGGAGAGCAGGCTGTGTGGCATGGGGAGTGTCCGGGCAGAGCCAGATGCCCAGGCTGACCTCATGCCCTCAGGGGATTCTCCATCCTCCCGGGTGGGTATCTGAGCAGACACTCGTGTCTCTGGTCTTTCTTGGAGCAGAAGGGCAGGCAGGCAGAAGCAGCAGCCATCCTTGCCAAGCTAACCTCAGAAATATCGAAGCAGGGCTGGCTGATGGTCACTGACATTGCAGACCGTCCCACCCGAGGTGGCCTCTGAGGGGCACACCCCATCCACCTCCCAAAGGGAGGGTTCAGAGCATCTGCCCCCTGCTCGGGAGGCCCAGTGCAGGCTCCAGGTGAGGGTGGCCATGGAGGGCTCAGCCCAACTGGCGATGAAGAGGAAGTGGGCAAGGTCTGCTGTCCAGTCTCCACACAGCACACACCCTGGGACCCAGTCTCAGGCTGCCACGGCGCTCAGCAGAGCCGGCTCTGATGCAGAACTCCGAGAAGCCCTGCCTCGGAGGCAGCAGGAACACCTGGAGCCCAGCACGGAAGAGCACAGAGGTAAGTTGGCTGGGGCTACTGCCTGTGGGTGTGGGGAGGCGGTGTTGAGCCACACAGGGAGGTGTCCCCCAGAGCTGGGGCTGGGCCTGGAACGAAGGCTAGCCTCACACCACCCATCTTGGAGACTGCAGAGAAGACTCTGATGCCGGGGCTTCTTAGCAAATCTCTAGGAAGCTTTCGTACCCACTTAGGCACATGGCAATGCTTACCTGTGGCAAACTTTTCTTCTCCCACAGCTCTATCTCTGGCCGTCAAAATCAGCCAGCCTCCATGTCTAAGACCTGTCCCTATGGAGGTGGGAGCTCCTGGTGCAGCACTCACGGATCCACTGAGGGGAGATCGAGACCTGAGACGTCCCCTCCCAATGACACGGGGCCAGCCGGGTATTGGCCACCACCCTCAGCACATCAGATCTCTGTGCCTGCACAACACCCAGCGCCAGGCCAAGATGTCCCATCCCGCCTTCGAGAAACTCCACCTCCATGTGCACTTGCACCTGCTCAGGCTTTGGCGGCAGAACACGAGTCAGGGCCTGAGTGACCAACTTTGGAGCAGCAGCCTGCCCTGCCTCCTACCAAGGACTCAGACGCCCACCATGACTATCCAACACTTGAAGGGAGAACAGGACCCTGCTCTGGATACAAGCCCAGAAACCTTTGGTAACCACATCATCCAGGGGCGCAGTTGGCTCTGCAGCCTCCATCCCTGTGTGTTCCCCGTGGACGCCGTCTACTCCCTCCACACCCAGGGGAGATTGACTTTCCTTCCCCAGAGCTCATTTTCATCAGGCTCTTAGGCATCTTTCTTCTCATCTTTTATGTCTTTTATGGCTTTCTGTATATTTTGCTCGCAAGTGTGTGTCAATAAATTTTCCTTCCTTGGGAATATGGAGGCCTTTAAATGCTGTGTAACCGTCACCTCTGTCTACATTCAGACACCCTCATTCTATCCCCCCCACTTTGCAGCAAAGCCTGATTTCATGGCAAGCATTCCCCGTTCCACTCTCCCCCGCCTCTCAACATTGAGTCCACTTCTCTCTGCATTTCTTCCCATCCTTTCGGGGTTCCCAATCAACGCTATTCACTGAAATGATAGGAAACTTGATTTTGCTCTTATTGAAGGCGAAAGTTATAGTCTCTAATTATTGTTAGAGTCTTGGCATCCCTATTGTTAGAGTCTTGGCATCCCTACAGTCCATGGAATTCTCTAGGCCAGAATCTTGGGTGGGTAGCTTTTCCCTTCTCCAGAGGATTGTTCTGATTCCCCACATATTTGAAGACCAAAGTGTGAAGTAGGCTTTGGGGATCTGAAAGGACTTGTAGGTCCTTTTATAATGTTATCTTCCAAATGAAGCCCTCTCGGCTAATATGCTCAGAATCTCCAGGTAGGCAGTGCTGTTGTAAGTGGGACACCTCAGGCACAAGGGAAAGTGAGTTCTTCCGCTGACACAAACAAACTCATAGGAATAAACCAGGCAGGAGAAATGGAGAGATATACCCACACCAACAAAGGAACAACTGTTCCTCAGAACACAAGGCCAGAGAAAGACCCACCATCCTTGTGGCCCCCACATGCTTGAGAAATTCAGTGATCAGGAATTAAAAAGAAGAAACATGCGCAGGTCCAATGAGAGGCAATGCACATGGCTAGTGTAGCTCAGAGATGTCCTGACTCGTCGCATGGTCACATGGGCAAAGGGAAACACAGTGCAGGTGGCGGTGGTCATCATCTCACAACTACGTGTACAGGATGATGACAACCAGGCTTCGGGACCCAAATAGGGAACAGAGGGCCTAGCAGAGCCCTTAGATATCTCTCTCGCTCTCTGGCAGAAGAGATTGCCTGACCAATCAAAGTCCCACAGTAACATCACTTAATGATCAATGCCAACCCTCAAGGTGAATTTCACTTACTTCTGCCACGTTTGCTCCTGTCCTCTTAGATGTTCACCTGTAGCGATCCAAAGCTGCAGACCTGCTGGGCGCCTGTGGAGTAGAACATCACTTCAGCTGCTCACACAGACAAGAACACACAAGGATGCCTGTGGCCTCTGGCTCACAGATGGAAGATCAAAGCCCTGTCAACCTGAACTGTGGACCAGTGTTGAAAGGGAGGACGCACCCGACTCCCCTTTCACTGGGCACAGCGTCCGTGATGCTAGAGTGGCTGAATCCATTCAATGTGGAAATTCATGCTGAAAAACACCCATATTTCCGACAAGGTCTCTAAAAGGGTTTATGAGCAACGCATTTGGAAACCAGAGGGGATGACATGCATGTCCATGAAAATTGACACCTCTCAACAAATGCACTTCAAATGATTCCTAGACATATGTACCATGCAAAACGGTTCATAAATCCAGAAGTAAATGGAGCATACATTAGACATGAACTCTGAGTTTTTACACACAATACAGAAAGGCACTACACAAAGAGTAACCAGAGAACACAGTGAACTTTGTCAAATCCAAGATTAGGACTCTGGGAAAGACTGTCTGAAAAACACATAAGACACCTCCCACGCTGGGAGACAACTCTTTGCATATACAGATTTTAGGCAAGATTTGGCTCCTAATATGCAAACGACATAAACACAAACCAGCGTGAAGGAGAGGTCTGAAGGGACACCAGGTGAAGGAAGGGACACAGCGAGTATACCAAATGATGCCCAGCACTGAGGTCCTGAGAAATACGGTCTAGCTGCACTCGCCGAGCCCCGTGGGACTCTGGACTAGTCCTCTTCAACCGGGAGGCCCAGAGAGATGGACAGTGAGGAAGGGGAAGAGAAATCCTCGGCATTTTTAACACTCAGAGCAAACGCTTAGAAGGAGAAGGCAAGAATCAACTCCACCGACAGTAAGTTCCCTGAAAGGCAATAGCTAAGAATCCATCTAACCCAGGAGGGGTGCCCCTCTTCTCAGAGAACGGCAAGAGATGGATGAAAGAAGGTGAAGCCCACCAATCCAATGGAAAATAAGCTGTGCTCATGGATCAGAAGAATTACTCATGATAAGATGATTTCACTTCCCCCTCCCCCGGACCCACACCGTGGGGCAATCCAGAGGTTCCACACTATTCCTCTCAAAATAAAAACGGCTGCTCTCAGGGCATAAAAACCAAACAATTCCTAAATGTCTATGGAAACACTACGGTGTCAAAAGAGTCAATGCAATCGACTGCAAAAACCTGAAATGTATATAGCAGGCAGCTGAAAGCCAATTAGATTATCACACTAGGATCATCAGGACAGCATGGTACTGGGAAGAAATCAAACATGCAGAACCAGATCCATGGAATGGAATTGAGGGTCCAGACATAAACCCAAGCTTCTACGGTCAATTCCTCAACGCCAAAGGAGGGGAGGCGATAAGAATGGGAACAAGAGTCTGTGCAACAAAAGACCGTGGGAATTGCAGATGGTTCCACCTGAACAATCACGTTGGCTTTTGATCTCAGAACACATCAGATTCAGTGAAACACATCAAAGCAAAGCCTGAAGTGAAGAAACTCCTGGAAATAAGCACAGGACATAGGCTTTTAATGTCAGGGACTTCTCAACATATGTGGGTGGAAAAGCAAAGTAGGGTCTCTTCATGTCAAGGAAACAGGAAACGAAAGGACACCCACGAGTTTCCGTCCACTTGAACAGCTTTGCAACAGAAAACCTAAGCATTCACAAATCAAAATGGAAACAAACTGAACACAAAAGGATATTTGCAAACAGAATATCGGAGAAGGGGTTCCTACGTAAAAGAGACTGAGAACTCACACAACTAAGTCTCCGAGAAAAAAACCCAGACCTATCCCTTCCCCTAACACCAACTCCAACCCGATACCATTATCTCACTCGACACGAAACCATAAAGCCTCACCCTAGGTCAACACTATACATGTTTACATGCATTCACAGACATGCGAGCATCCACAGGAGAGACACAGAAAGGAAGATACAGAATGAATTTGGAAAGATCAAGAAAGAGACGGAACAAGGGAGAGAGAGTGAACAATAGAGAGAGGAAATGAGTCGATTTCACAGAACTTGCATGAATCTCTCTTGAGGATGGAAACAATGACAGTGCCTATTCCCCCTGCAAGGGGGAAAATGACCCAAGTTGATGAGTCGCAGAGACTAGGATTCGGGGAACCACTGTTGGGGCAGTCTCCCCCAGGCCTCGAGGCTGAGTGGGACACTTGAATAGGACGAGGAAGGTTGATACCAGAGGTCGCGATGTGTGAATATGATTTTCCGGTCCTCCCAATGCAGGGGTCAAGAAAAAGGCAGAAAGGGGACTGACTTTTCCCAGGTCCCAGAGCCCATCCAGGCCTGATTCTGCCCACTCTGTGCTAGGTCAGCCTTGTGTTGAATCCGTCCTTTGGGAAGTCTCAGTGTCTAAGTTCCATGTGATAGCAGCCGAAAGTCTGAACAGGCACTGGAGCTGTTTGTAGGATGACAGACCTAGGGAGGAGATGGAAGAGTGACCCCCACTCTGCAGATGGAGAGACTGGGGAAACCAAGGGGGGCACATATCTTGCCCAGGACCACATCACTTCTGAGAAGAGGGAACCTGGGCTGAAAGCAGCTGTGTCCTCAGAGCTCAGGCCCTGGCTGCACCCAGGTCTCCCAAAGGCTGTGGGATGGGCTGAATGTGTGTCACTGTGCCTGCACGTGGCATAAGGGCATGGGAGAACAGCCAGAAACCCAGAGGTTCCCTTGGGGAACTTTGTGGAAGGGACCTAGGCCACGAACCAGGAAATGATGTCATTTCCTGGCAACAGAACCCTACAGAACCCACAACCCGTGTATCTAGGCGTCCCCAGTGGAGAGGAGCCCCCAGCCAGATTGCTTGCTGTCAAGATATTCTGCTGTTTGCCCCTGCCCAGAGGCCGGGTCCTCAGGCGAGCTCACAGGCAGAGTGTGGGAAGGCCGTCGACGCTGGCCCAGGGCCCCTCCGAGAGTCCTCTGGCCCTTTGCCCGAAGGAACAGAAAGGTAACAGGGGAGCCCCAGGCTGGATCCGCCCACCTCTCCCGTCCCACCCGTGGAAGCCTAAGGTCTTTCGCTGTGTGTGGATGGGGGTTTCTCAGGCTGTGTCCGCCTCAAGCAAGCCCAGCCACAGGTGGGTCAGGAGTCCGTGGACCGTTTGTGTCCACATCCCAGGGGAGAGCACGCTTGGTGGCATGATGAGCGTCCAGGCAGAGTCGTGTGCCCAGGCTGACCTCAAGCCCTTGGCGGGGTGTCTCCATCCTCCCTGGTGAGTATCTGAGCAGGCATTCATCTCTGTTCTTTCTGGGAGCAGAAGGGCAGACGGGCAGAAACATTAGACATCCTGGCCAGGCTCAGCTCAGAAATATTGAAGCAGGGCTGGCTGATGGTCACTATCATTGCATAGTGTCCCACCCGAGGTGGCCTCTGAGGGACACACCCCATGCACCTCACAGAGGTAGTGTTCAGAGCACCGCCCCGTGACCAGGAGGCCCAATGCAGGTTCCAGGTGAGCATGGCCACGGAGGGCTCAGCCCAACTGGCAATGAAGAGGAGGCGGGCAAGTCCTGCTGTGAGACACCACCCAGCACACAAACCGGGGCCCAGTCTAAGGCTGTCACGGAGCTCAGCACAGCTGGCTCTGACACAGAGCTCCAAGAAGCCCTGCCTCAGAGGCAACAGTAGGACCTGGAGCCCAGCATGGCAGAACTCAGAGGTGAGGCGGCTGGGCTTCTGCATGTGAGTGTGGGGAGGCGGTGCTGAGCCACACAGGGAGGAGTCCTACAGAGCTAGGGCTGGACCTGGACCAAAGGCTGGCCTCAAACTACCCATCTTGGAGACTGCAGAGAAGACTCCGATGCTGGGCCTTCTTAGCGAATCTCTAGGAAGCTTTCGTGCCCACTTAAGCACATGGCAAGTCTGGCCTGTGGCAAACTTTACTTCTCCCCCAGCTCTAGCTCTGGCCGTCAAACTCAGCCAGCCTCCATGTCTAAGACTTGTCCCTACAGAGGTGGGAACTCCAAGTGCAGGACCCAGGGATCCACTGAGGGGAGATCGAGACCTGAGACGTCCCCACACAAAGATACGGGGCCAGCCAGGTACTGGCCAGCACCCTCAGCACATCGGATCTCTGCATGCATGACGCCCAGCCCCAGGCCCTGATGTCGCACCACACCTTCCAGACCCTCTACCTCCACCGGCACTTGCACCTGCTTGGGCTTTGGCGGCAGGACTAAAGTCAGGGCCTGATTGACCACCTGCACAGAGGGAGCCTGTCCTGGCTTCTGCCAAGGACTCAGATGCCCACCATGACTGTCCAACCCCTGCAGGGAGAACAGGCCCCCGCTCTGGACAGAGGCCCAGAGCCTGTTCGGCAAATACCATATACAGGGGTACAGTTGGCTCTGCAGCCACCATCCCTGTGTGTTCCCCATGGACGCGGTCCACTCCCTCCCCACCCAGGGGAGACTGACTTCCCTTCCCCTGAGCTCATTTTCATCAGGCTTCTAGGAATCTTTCTTCTCATCTTTTATGTCTTTTATGGCTTTGTGTATATTTTGCTCACAAGTGTGTGTCAATAAATTTTCCTTCCTTGATGCCATTGGGAATATGGAGGCCTTCAATGCTGTGCAAGGATCACCACTGTCTACATTCGGACACCCTCATTCTTCCCCCTCCCCAACTTCACAGCAAAGCCTGGATTCATAGCAAGAACTGCCCGTTCATCTCTCCCCCGCCTGACAACATTGAGTCTATTTCTTTTTGCATTTCTTCCCATTCTTTCGGGGTCCCCAATCAATGCCAATAACTGAAAAGATAGGAAACTTTATTTTGGTCTGACTGAAGGTGAAAGTTATAGTCTCTCAGTATCGTTCGAGTCTTGGCATTCCCATGAATTCTACAGTCCATGGAATTCTCTAGGCCAGAATCCTGGAGTGGGTAGCTTTTCCCTTCTCCAGGCAATTGTTCTGACTCCCCATATGTTGGAAGACCAAACTGGATTATTCTGGTTTCTATTTCATTTGAAGTAGCCTTTGGGTATCTGAAAGGACCGTGTAGATCCTTTCAAGAAGTCATCTGCCAAACGAAGCCCTCTCAGCAAATGTGCTCAGAATCTCCAGGTAGGCAGTGCTGTTTCAGTGGGAAACTGCAGGCATAAGGGAAAGTCTGAGTTCTTCCGCTGGCACAAACAAAGGCTGACCTAGCACAGAATGGGGCAGAGCCCTGGATGGGCTCTGGGACCTGGGAAAAGGCAGTCCCCTTCCTGCCTATTTCTTGACCCCCTCATTGGGAGGACCGGAAGTTCACATTCAGCCATCGCTCCCTCTGATATCAACTTTCATCCTCCTGCTCAAGTGTCCCACTCATCTTCGAGGGGTGGGGGAGGCTGTCCCAAAAGTGGCTCCCCGCATCCTTGTCTTTGAGCCTCATCAACTTGGGTCATTTTCCCCTTTGTAGGGGGAATAGGCATTGTCAATTTTTTCAAAACTCAAGAGAGATTCATGCACATTTTGTGGAATCGACTCATTTCCTCTCTCCATTTTTCAGTCTCTCTCCCTCTTTCTGTCTTTCTTGAACTTTCCAAATTCAGTCTGTCTCTTCCTTTCTGTGTCTCTGCTGTGGATGCTCACGTGCCTGTGAATGAATGTAAGCATGTATATTGTTGACCTAGAGTGAGGCTTCAAGGTTTCCTTTCCAGTGAGGTAAAGGTTTGGGGATGGAGTTGAGGTTAGGGGAAGGGATAGGTCTGGGGTTTGTTCTGTGAGACTTAGTCGTGTGAGTTCTTGTCTTTTTTACTTAGGAAACCCTTCTTCTATATTCTGCTTGCAAATATTTCTTTTTGTTCAGTTTGTTACCATTTTGATTTGTGAATGCTAAGCTTTTCTGTTTCAAAGCTGTACAAGTGGATGGAAGCTAGTTGATGTTGTTTGGTTTCCTGTTTCCTTGACTTGAAGAGACGCAATTTTGCTTCTGCCAACACACACATGTAGTGAAGTCCCTGACATTAAGGAACCTATGGCCCGTGCTTATTTCCAGGAGTTTCATCACTTCAGGCTTTGCGTTGATGTGTTTCTCTGAATCTGAGGTGTTATGAGACCAAAAGCCAATGTGATTATTCAGATGCAACCATCTCCAATACCCACAGCTTTTCGTTGTAGAGGCTCTTGTTTCCATTCATATCGCCTCCCCTCCTTTGGCGTCAATGAAGTGACTATAGAAGCTTGGGGTTATTTCTGGACCTCAATTCCATTCCATGGATCTGGTTCTTCATGTTTGTAACATGCTGTCCTGATGATCCTAGTGTGATAGTCTAATTGACTATCAGGCAGCCTGCTATGTACATTTCAGGGCTTTGTGGCAGATTGCATTGACTATTTTGACTCCTTTCTGTTTCCATAGATATTTTGGAATTCTTTGGTTATAATGCCCTGAGAACAGCCTTTGGTATTTTGAGAGAAATAGCATGCAACCTCTGGATTGCCCCACGGTGGGGGTTGGGGGGAGGGGGAAGTGACATCATCTTACCAGGAGGAATTCTTCTGATCCGGGAGCAGAGCTTATTTTCCATTAGATTGGTGGGCTTCACCTTCTTTCATCCATCTCTTGCAGTTCTCTGAGAAGAGGGACTTCCCTCCTGGGTTAGATGGATTCCTAGCTATTGCCTTTCAGGGAATGTCACCATCGGTGGTGTTGATACTTGCCTTCTCCTTCTAAGTGTTTGCTGTGAGTGATAGAAATGCCAAGGATTTCTCTTCCCCTTCCTCACTGTCCATCTCTCTGAGCCTCCAGGTAGAACAGGCCTAGTCCACGGTCCCCAGGGGCTCGGGGAGTGCAGCTAGATCATGTTTCTCAGGTGTTCAGTGCTGGGCATCATTCGGTGTACTCTCCAGGTCCCTTCCTTCGCCTGGTGTCCCTTCAGACCTCTCCCTCAGGATCCTTTGTGTTCATCTCACTTGTGTATTAGAAGCTAAATCTGCCTAAGCTCTGTGTATGCAAACAGTTGTCTCTCAGCTTGGGATGTGTTCTTTGGGTTTTCCAGACCCTTTTTCCCAGAGTCCAATTCTTGGTGAGACAAGTTCACTGTGTTCCCTGGTTACTCTTTGTGTAGTGTCTTTCTGTATTGTGTGTGAAGACACAGAGTTCATGTCTAATGTCTGCTTCATTTCCTTCTACTTTTGTGAACCATTTTCCATGGAATGTATGTCTAGGAATCATTTGAAGTGCATTTGTTGAGAGGTGTCAAGTTTCCATGGACATGCATGTCATCCCCTCTGGGTTCCAAATGCGTTGCTCCTAAACTTTTTAGGAGAACTTCTCGGAAAGATGGGTGTGTTTCAGCTTGCGTTTTCACAGTTGAATGGATTCAGCAGCTCTAGCAGAAGGGGTGCTGACTCCAAACAAGGGAGTCGGGTGCGGCCTCCCTTTCAGCACAAATACCCAGGTCGGATTTTCAGGGGGCAGATCTTCCATCTGTGAGCCACAGGCCACTGGCATCCTTGTGGGCCCTTGGCTGTGTGAGCAGCTGAAGGGAGTTTCGTCTCAGCAGGCACCCAGCAGGCCTGTGGCTTTGGACGCCAGAGGTAAGCATCTCAGAAGACAGGAGCCACTGTGCCAGAAGTGGAGTGGGATCCACCCTGAGAGTGGGCACTGATCGTCAATAGATGCTCCTATGGGACTTTGATGGGTCCAGCACACTCTTCTCACAGATAGCGAGAGAGATGTCTATGGGCTCTGCTAGGCTCTCCACTCCATCTTGTGGTCCCGAAGATTGGTTGTCACCATGATGAGCACCTAGTTCTAGATGATGACCACTGCCACCTGCCCTGTGTTTCCTTTTGACAACATGTCCACGCAAAGCGTCAGGCTGTCTCTGAGCTACACTAACCTTGTCCATTGCCTCTCATTGGACCTGCATATGTTTCTTCTGTTTCCTTCCCGATCATACATTTTCTCGAGCATGTGGGGACCACAAGGATGGTGGGTCTTTTTCTGGCCTTGTGTTCTGAGGAAGAGTTTTCCCTTTGTTGGTGTGGATTTATCTTTCCATTTCTCCTGCCTGGTTTATTGTTGTGAGTTTGTTTGAGCCGGGAGAAGATCTCAGCATTTCCTTGTATCTCAGGTGTCCCACTTACAACAGCACTGCCTACCCGGAGATTCTGAGCAGCTATCGAGAGGTCTTCGATGGGGAGATGACATCTTGAAAGGACCTACACTGTCCTTTCATATACCCAAAGGCTCCTTTAAATGACATCGAAACCAGAATTCTCCAGTTTGGTCTTCCAATATGTGGGGACTCCGAACAATCCCCCGGAGAAGGGAAAAGCTACCCACTCCAGGATTCTGGCCTAGAGAATTCCATGCACTGTAGAATTCATGGGTATGTCAAGACTCTAACAATACTGAGAGATTATAATGTTCACCTTCAGTAGCAGGAAAATCCAGTTTCCTTTCATTTCAGTAATTGCATTAATTGGGGACGCCGAAAGGATTGGAGGAAATGCAGAAAAAAGTAGACTCAATGTTTTCAGGCGGGGGAGAGAGGAATGCGCAGTGCTTACCATGAATTCAGGCTTTTCTGGGAAGTGGGTGGGGGGATAGAGTGAGGGTGTCCGAATGTAGACAGTGGTGATGCTTACACAGCATTGTGAAGGCCTATATATTCCCAAATGGCATCAAGGAAGGAAAATTTATTGACACACACTTGTGAGCAAAATATACAGTAAGCCATAAAAGACATAAAAGATGAGAAGAAAGATGCCTAGGAGCCTAATGAAAATCAGCTCAGGGGAAAGGAAGTCAGTCTCCCCTGGGTGGGGAGGGAGTGGACGGCATCCATAGGGAACACACAGGGATGGAGCCTGCAGAGCCAAACGCCCCCCTGGACGAGGTGTTTGCTGAACGGGCTCTGGGTCTCTGTCCAGAGCAGGGGCCTTTTCTCCCTCCAGGGGTGGGACTGTCATGGTGGGTGTCTGAGTCCTTGGCAGGAGCCAGGGCAGGCTGCCCTTGTGCAGGTGGTCACTCAGACACTGACTCAGGTTCTGCCACCAACGCCCGAGCAGGTGGAGGATCTGGAAATGGGGTGGGACATCGGGTCCTGGGGCTGTGGGTCGTGCAGGCACAGAGATCCGATGTGCTGAGTGTGCCTGCCAATACCCGGTTGGCCACATATCTTTGGGAGGGTACGTCTCAGGTCTCTATCCCCCCTCAGTGGATCCCTGGGTCCTGCACGTGGAGCTCCCACCTCCGTAGGGACAGGTGTTGGAGGTGGAGGCTCGCTGAGTTTGACGGCCGGAGCTAGAGCTGGGGGAGAAGAAAATTTTGCCAAAGGCTAGACTTGCCATGTGTCTAAGTGGGCACGAAAGTTTCCTAGAGATTCGCTAAGAAGGCCCAGCATCGGAGTCTTCTCTGCAGTCTCCAAGATGGGTAGTTTGAGGCCAGCCTTTGGTTCAGGCCCAGCCCCAGCTCTGGGGGACTCCTACCTGTGTGGCTCAGCACTGAATCCCTACACTCATGTTCAGCAGTCCCAGCCGCCTCACGTCTGTGCTATGCCGTTCTGGGTTTCAGGTCCTCCTGTTACCTCAGGTGCAGGGCTTCTCAGAGCTTTGGGTCAGGGCTGGCTCGGCGGAGCTGTGTGGCAGCCTGAGACTGGGCCCCGGGGTGCATGCTGGGTGGTGTCTGGGTAGCAGGCCTTGCCCGTTCCGTCTTCATCTTCAGTTGGGCTGAGCCCTCCTTGGCCACGCTCACTTGGAGCCTGCACTGGGCCTCCCGGGCAGAGGGCTAGTGCTCTGAGCCCTCCTTCTGGGAGGTGGATGGGGTGTGCCCCTCAGGGGCCAACTCGGGTGGGACGCTCTGTAATGATAGTGACCATCAGCCAGCCCTGCTTCGATATTTCTGGACTGAGGCTGGCCAGGATGGCTGCTGCCTCTGCCTGTCTGCCCTTCTGCTCACAGAAAGAGCAAAGACAAAGATCTGCTCAGCTACCCACCCGGGAGGACACAGACATCCCTGAGGGTGTGAGGTCAGCCTGGGCAGGCGGCTCTGCCTGGACACTCCACATGCCACCCAGCCTTCTCTCCCCTGGGGTGTGGACACAAGCGACCCATGGTCTCCTGACCCACATGCGGTTGGGCTTGCTAGAGGCAGACACACCCCGAAAAACCCTCATCCACACACAGCGAAAGGCCTCAGACTTCCCCAGGTGGGACAGGAGAGGTGGCCGGACCTGGCCTGGAGCTCCCTTGTTACCTTTCTGTTCCTTCGGGCAAAGGGCCAGAGGACTCTCGGGGGGCGGGGTGCTGAGCCAGGGTCAACCGCGTGCCCACACAGTCTGCCTATGAGCTCGCCTGAGGTCCCGGTAGCATCTGGGCAAGGACAAGCAGCAGAACATGTTGACAGCAAATGATCTGGATGGGGGATCCTCTCCGCTGGGGAGGACTGGCTACCCGGTTTGTGGGTTCTGTTGTGTTCTGTTGCCAGGAAGTGACATCATTTCCTGGTTCATGGCCGAGGTCCCTTTCACAAAGCTCCCCAAGGGAACCTCTGGGTTTCTGGCTGTTCCCCCACGTCCTTAGACAACATGCAGGCACAGTGAAACCACACAGCCCACCCCACAGCATTGGGGAGACCTGGGTGCAGCCAGGGCCTGAGCTCTGAGGACACAGATGTTTTCAGCCCAGGATCCTTCTTTTCAGAAATGATGTGGCCCTGGGCAAGTCATGTGCTCCGCAGGGTAACCCAGTCTCTTGATCTTCAGAGTGGGGAGCACTCTCCCATCTGCTGCCTAGGTTTGTCAGCCTATGAACAACTCCAGTTCCTGTTCATACTTTGGGCCTCTATCACATGGAGCTTGGACACTTAGACTTCCCAAAGGACAGATTTCACACAGGGCTGACCTAGCACAGAATGGGGCAGAATCAGGCCTGGATGGGCTCTGGGACCTGGGAAAAGGCAGTCCGCTTCCTGCCTACTTCTTGACCCCCGCATTGGGAGGACCGGTAGGTCCTATTCAGACATCGCCCCCTCTGATATCAACCTTCCTTGTCCTACTCAAGTGTCCCACTCAGCCTCGAGGAGTGGGGGAGTCTGCCCAAACAGTGGCTCCCCGCATCCTTGTCTTTGAATCTCATCATCTTGTGTCATTTTACCACTTGCAGGGGGAATACGCACAGTCAATGTTTCCAACCTCAAGAGAGATTCATGCAAACTCTGTGAAATCGACTCATTTCCTCTCTCCCTGGTTCAATTTTTCTTCCACGTTCCGTTTCTTTCTTGACCTTTCCAAATTCAGTCTGTCTTCCTCTCTGTGTCTCTCCTGTGGATGCTTTAATGCATGTGAATGTATGTAAGCATGTAAATTGTTGACCTAGGGTGAGGCTTTAGTGTTTCGTGTAGAGTGAGTTAAAAGTTTGGGGTTGGAATTGGTGTTAGGGGAAGGGCTAGATCTGGGGTTTGTTCTGGGAGACTTAGTGGTGTGAGTTCTCAGTCTCTTTTACGTAGGAACCCCCTCCGTTATTCTGCTTGCTAATATTCTTTTTTGTTCAGTTTGTTACCATTTTGATTAGCAAATTCTTAGCTTTTCTGTTGCAAAGCTGTTCAAGTGGATGGAAGCTGGTGGGTGTCCTTTGGTTTACTGTTTCCTTGACTTGAAGAGACCCAATTTTCTTCCACCCCCACACACATGTTGAGAAGTCCCTGACATAATGGCGCCTATGGCCCATGCTTATTTCCAAGAGTTTCATCACTTCACGCTTTGCATTGATGTTTTTCACTGAATCTGATGTGTTATGAGACCAAAAGCCAATATGATTGTTCAGATGGAACCATCTCCAATTCCCACGGCCTTTCCTTGCAGAGGTTCTTTTTCCCATTCGTATCACCTCCCCTCCATTGGCGTCGAGGAATTGACCGTAGAAGCTTGGGTTTACGTCTGGAACCTCAAATCCATTCCATGGATCTGGTTCTGCGTGTTTGATTTCTTCCCAGTACTATGCTGTCCTGATGATCCTAGTCTGAGAGTCTAATTGGCTATCAGTCAGCCTGCTATGTCCATTTCAGAGCTTTACGGCAGATTGCATTGACTCTTTTGACTCCTTTGTGTTTCCATAGACATTTTGGATTCTTTGGTTGTAATGCCCTGAGAAAAGACATTGGTGTTTTGAGAGAAATAGAGTGGATCCTCTGGATTGCCCCACGGTGGGGGTCCGGGGGAGGGGGAATTAATATCATCTTACCAGGAGGAATTCTTCTGATCCTTGAGCACAGCTATTTTCCATTGGATTTGTGGGATTCACCTTCTTTTATCCATCTCTTGCACTTCGCAGAGAAGAGGGGCTCCCCTCCTGGTTTAGATGGACTCCTAGCTATTGCCTTTCAGGGAATGTAACTGTCCGTGGGGTTGATAATTGCCGTCTTCTAAGCGTTTGCTGTGAGTGTTAGAAATGCCAAGTATTTCTCTTCCCCTTCCTCACTGTCCATCTCTCTGAGCCTCCAGGTAGAACAGGCCTAGTCCAGGGTCCCACTGGCCTTGGGGAGTGCACCTAGACCCTGTGGATCAGACCCTCAGTTCTGGGCATCATTTGGTGTACTCTCCGCGTCCCTTTCTTCTCCTGGTGTCCCTTCAGACCTCCCCTTCAGGCTCCTTTGTGTTCATGTCATTTGTATATTAACAGTCAAATCCTGCCTAAGCTCAGTGTATGCATACATGGTCCTGCCACCTCTCCCATCCCACCCGGGGAAGCCTGAGGCCTTTCCCTGTGTGTGGAAGGGGTTTTCTCGGCGTGTGTCTGACTCAAGCAAGCCCAGCTGCATGTGGGTTTGGAGCCCTTCGACTGCTTGTGTCCACAGACCAGCGGAGAGCAGGCTGCCTGTCATGGGGAGCGTCCACTCAGAGCTGGTGGACCAGGCTGACCTCACGCCCTCGGGTGTGTCTCCATTCTCCTGGGTGGGTATCTCAGCATATCTTTGTCGCTGCTCCTTCTGGGAGCAGAAGGGCAGACGGGCAGAAGCAGCAGCCATACTGGCCAGTCTCAGCTCACAAATATCAAAGCAGGGCTGGCTGATGGTCTCTATCATTGCAGAGCATCCCACCCGAGGTGGCCCCTGAGGGGCACACCCCATCCACCTCCCAGAGGGAGGGCTCAGAGCACCAGCCCCCTGCCTGAGAGGCCCAGTCCAGGCTCCAGGTGAGCGTGGCCACGGAGGGCTCAGCCCAACTGGCAATGAAGACGGAGCAGGCCAGGACTGCTACACAGACACCACCCAGCACGCACCCCGGAGCCCAGTCTCAGGCTGCCACGGAACTCAGCAGAGCCTGCCCTGACCCAGAGCTCTGAGAAACCCTGCCTTGGTGGTAGCAGTAAGACCTGGAACCCAGGAGGGCAGAGCAAATAGATGAGGCATTTGTGGCTGCTGCATGTGAGTGTGGGGAGGTAGTGTTGAACCACACAGGGAGGTGTCCCCCAGAGCTGGGGCTGGTCCAGGGCCAATGGCTGGCCTCACACCACACATTTTGGAGACTGCAGAGAAGACTCCGATGTTAGGCCTTCTTATAGAATCTCTAGGAAGTTTTCGTACCCACTTAGGCACATGGCAAGTCTGTCCTGTGGCAAACTCTTCTTCTCCACCAGCTCTAGCTCTGACCATCAAACTCAGCCAACCTCCACGTCCAAAACGAGTCCCTACAGAGGTTGGAGCTCCAGGTGCAGCACCCAGGGATCCACTGAGGGGAGATTGAGAACTGAGACGTCCCCTCCCAAAGATATGGGGCGAGCCGGGTACTGGCTAGCACCGTCAGCACATTGAAATCTGTGCCTGCACGAACCAGAGCCCCAGGCTCCGATGTCCCACCCCATTTTCCAGAACCTCCACCTCCACGTGAACTTACACCTGCTTGGGCTTTGGCGGCAGAACCCGAGTCAGGGCCTGAGTGACCACCTGCAGAGGGGCAGCCTGCCATGTCTCCTGTCAAGGACTCAGATGCAAAACATGCCTGTCCCACCCCTGCAGGGAGAACAGGCCCATGCTCTGGACAGAGACCCAGAGCTCTTTCATCAAAAACCTCGTCCAGTGACGAGGTTGACTCTGCAGCCTCCATCCCTGCGTGTTGTCCATGGCAGCCGTCCACTTGCTCCCCACCCAGGGGAGATTGACTTCCATTCCCCTGAGCTGATTTTCATCAGGCTCCTAGGCATCTTTCTTTTCATCTTTTATGTCTTTTATGGCTTTCTGTATATTTTGCTCTCAACTATGTGTCAATAAATTTTCCTTCCTTGATGGCATTTGGGAATATGGAGGCCCTCACAGTGCTGTGTAAACATCACCACTGTCTACATTTGGACACCCTCATTCTATCCCCCCCACTTCCCAGCAAAGCCTGGATTCATGGCAAGCACTCCCCGTTCTTCTCTCCTCGCCTGACAACATTGAGCCTACTTCTCTCTGCATTTCTTCCCATCCTTTCGAGGTCCCCAATCAATGCCAATCACTGAAATAAAAGGAAACTGGATTTTACTCTGACGGAAGGCAAAAGATATAGTCTCTCGGAATTGGTAGAGTCTTGGCATCCCCATGAATTCTGCAATCCATGCAATTCTCTAGGTCAGAATCCTGGAGTCGTTAGCTTTTCCCTTCTCAGTGGATTTCTCTGAATCCCCACATATTGGAAGACCAAGCTGGTGAATTCTGGTCCCTATGTCATTTGACGTAGCCTTTGGGTATCTGAAAGGACCATGTAGGTCTTTTCAAGATGTTATCTGCCAAACGAAGCCCTCTCGGCAAATGTGCTCAGAATATGCAGGTAGGCAATGCTGTTGTAAGTGGGACAACTCAGGCACAAGGGAAATGCTGAGTTCTTCCGCTGGCACAAACAAACTCACAACAATAAACCAGGCAGGAGAAATGGAATGATAAACCCAAACCAACAAAGGGAGAAGTGTTCCACAGAACACAAGGCCAGATCCACCATCCTCGTAGCCCCCACATGCTCGAGAAAATCAGTGATCGGGAAAGAAACAAAAGAAACATGTGCAAGTCCAATGTGAGGCAATGCACATGGCTAGTGTACCTCAGAGATGACCTGATGCTTCGCATGGTTACATGGGCAAAGGGAAACACAGTGCAGGTGGCGGTTCTCATAATCTCAGAGCTAGGTGCTCAGGTTTGTGTCAACCAGCCTTCGGGACCACAAGAGGGAATGGAGGGCCAGCAGAGCCCATAGACATCTGTCTCGCTCTCTGTCAGAAGAATGTGCTGGACCCATCAAAGTCCCACTGGAACATCTCTTGGCGATTAGTGCCCACACTCCAGGTGGATCCCATTCCACTTCTTGCACGGTTGATCCTGTCTTCTGAGATGCTCACCTCTGGTGGTCCAAAGCCGCAGGCTTGCTTGGTGCCTGCGCAGACGAAACTCCCTTAAGCCGCTCACATGTCCAAGGGCACACAAGGATGACTGTGGCTTCTGGCTCAATGATGGAAGATCAGAGTCCTCTCAACCAGACTTGGGGATCGGTGCTGAAAGGGAGGCCGCACCTGACTCCCCCGTTCACTGGACAAAGTGTCCTTGCTTCTAGAGCTGCTGAATCCATTCAACTGTGGAAATGGAAGCTGAAAAACACCCATTTTTCCGAGAAGGTCTCCAAAAGAGTTTAGGAGTGACACATTCGAAACCAGAGGGGATGACATGCATGTCCATGGAAAATTAACACCACTTAACAAATGCACTTCAAAAGATTCCTAGACATACGTTCCATGCAAAATGGTTCACAAATCCAGAAGGAAATGGAGCAGACATTAGACATGAGCTCTGAGTTTTCACACACCATACCAAAAGGCACTACACAAAGAGTAACCAGGGAACACAGTGAACTTTGTCAAATCCAAGATTTGGGCTCGGGGAAAGACCGTCTGAAAAACACAAACAACATATCCCAAGCGGGAAGACAACTCTTTGTATACACGGAACGTAGGCAGAATTTGGCTCCTAATACACAAACGACATGAACACAAGCTTGAAGGAGAGGTCTGCAGGGAAACCAGGCGAAGGTAGGGACATGGAAAGTATACCGAATGATGCCCAACAATGAAGGCCTGAGAAACACGGTCTAGCTGCACTCCCCAATAGCCGTGGGACCCTGGACTAGGCCTGTTCAACCTGGAGGCTCAGAGAGATGGACAGTGAGGAAGGGGAAGAGAAATCGTTGACATTTCTAATACTAACAGCAAATGCTTAGAAGGAGACGGCAAGTATCAACCCCATCGACAGTGACATTTCCTGAAAGGCAATAGCTAGGGGTCCATCTAACCCAGGAGGGAAGACCCTGTTTTCAGAGAACTGCAAGAGATGGATGAAAGAAGGTGAAGCCCACCAATCCAATGGAAAATAAACTGTGCTCCAGTATCACAAGAATTTCTCCTGGAAAGAAAATGTCACTTCCCCCTTCCCCCGACCCCCAACTTGGGGCAGTCCAGAGGTCGCACGCTATTCCTCTGAAAATACTAACGGCTACACAAATACAAAGGATTATTAGAGAATACTATCAGCAATTATATGGCAATAAAATGAATAACCTGGAAGAAATGGACAAATTCCAAGAAAAGTACAACTTTACAAAACTGAACCAGGAAGAAATAGAAAATCTGAACAGACGCATCACAAGCTCAGAACTAGAGGATATAATAAAAAATCTTCCAGCAAACAAAAGCCCTGGTCCAGACGGCTTCACGGCTGAGTTCTACCAAAAATTTAGAGAAGAGCTAATACCTATTCTACTCAAACTCTTCCAGAAAATTGCTGAGGAAGGGAAACTTCCAAACTCATTCTATGAGGCCACCATCACCCTAATCCCAAAACCTCGTAAAGATACCACAAAAAAAGAAAACTACAGGCCAATATCACTGATGAACATAGATGCAAAAATCCTTAACAAACTTCTAGCAATCAGAATCCAACAACACATTCAGAAGATCATACATCATGACCAAGTGGGCTTATCCCCGGAATGCAAGGATTCTTCAATATCCACAAATCAATCAACGTAATACACCACATTAACACACTGAAAACTAAAAATCATATGATTATTTCAATAGATGCAAAGAAAGCTTTTGACAAAATACAGCATCCATTTATGATAAAAAACCTCCAGAAAGTGAGAATAAAAGGGACATATCTCAATATAATAAAAGCTATATATGACAAACCCACAGCAAACCTTATCCTCAACAGTGAAAAACTGAAAGCATTTCCCCTAATGTCATGAATAAGACAAGGGTGCCCATTCACACCACTACTTTTCAACATAGTTCTGGAAGTTTTGGCTACAGCAATCAGAGCAGAAAAAAAAACATAAAAGCAATACAAATTGGAAAAGAAGAAGTAAAACTTTCACTGTTCGCTGATGATGTGATCCTCTACACAGAAAACCCTAAAGAATCTACCAGAAAACTACTAGAGTTAATCAATGAATACAGTAAAGTTGCAGGATATAAAGTCAACACACAGAAATCACTTGCATTCCTTTACACTAATAATGAGAAAATAGAATGAGAAATTAAGGAAACTATTCCATTCTCTGTTGCAAGGAAAAGATTTAAATACTTAAGAATGTATTTACCTAAGGAAACAAAAGACTTGTACACAGAAAACTATAAAACGCTAGTGAACATAATCAAAGAGTACACTAATAGATGGAGAAACATACCATGTTCGTGTATTGGAAGAATAAATATTGTTAAAATGAGTATAATATCTAAAGTAACTTATACATTCAGTGCAATCCCTGTCCAGCTACCAACGATATTTTTCATAGAACTAGAACAAATAATCTCACAATTTGTATGGAAATACAAAAAACCTCGAATAGCAAAGCAATCTTGAGGAAGAAAAATGTAACTGGGGGAATTAGCCTGCCGGACTTCAGGCTCTACTATAAAGCCACAGTCATCAAGACAGTATGGTACGGGCATAAATACAGAAACATAGATCAAATGACCAAAATAGTAAGCCCAGCAAGAAATCCACGCACCTATGGATACCTTATCTTTGACAAAGGAGGCAAGAATATAAAATGGAGAAAAGACAGTCTCTTTAACAAGTGGTTCTGGGAAAACTGGTCAGCCACTTGTAAAAGAATAAAACTAGAATACTCCCTAACACCATATACCAAAATAAACTCAAAATAGACTAGAGAGATAAACGTAAAACCGAAAACTATAAAACTCCTAGAGGAGAATGTAGGCGAAACACTCTCTGACATAAATCACAGCAGGATCCTCCAAGACCCACCTCCCAGAATATTGGAAATAAAAGCAAAAATAAACAAATGGGACCTAATTAAAATGAAAAGCTTCTGCACAGCAAAGGAATCTATAAGCAAGGTGAAAAGACAGCCTTCAGAATGGGGGAAAATAATAGCAAATGAAACAACTGATAAACGATTAATCTCCAAAATATACAAGCAGCTCCTGCAGCTCAATTCCAGAAAAATAAATGAGCCAATCAAAAAATGGGCCAAAGAACTAAACAGACATTTCTCTAAAGAATTCATAAAGATGGCTAACAAACACATGAAAAAATGCTCAACATCTCTCATAATCAGAGAAATGCAAATCAAAACCACAATGGGATACCATTTCACACCAGTCAGAATGGCTGCTATCCAAAAGTCTACATGCAATAAATGCTAGACAGGTTGTGGAAAAAAGGGAACCTTCTTACACTGTTGTTGGGAATGCAAACTAGTACAGCCACTATGGAGAACAGTGTGGAGATTCCTCAAAAAACTGGAAATAGAAATGCCATATGATCCAGCAATCACACTCCTGGGCAAACACACCGAGGAAACCAGAATTGAAAGAGACACATGTACTCCAATGTTCATCGCAGCACTGTTTACAATAGCCACGACATGGAAGCAACCTACATGTCCATCTGCAGACGAATGGATAATAAAGCTTTGGTACATATACAAAATGGAGTATTACTCAGCCATTAAAAAGAATGCATTTGAATCAGTTCTAATGAGGTGGATGAAATTGGAGCCTATTATACAGAGTGAAGTAAGCCAGAAAGAAAAACACCAATACAATATACTAACGCATATATATGGAATTTAGAAAGATGCAAATGATAACCCCGTATATGAGGCAGCAAAAGAGAAACAGATGTGTAAAACAGTCGTAGGGATTCTGTGGGAGAGGGTTAGGATGGGATGGTTTGGGAGAATGGCATTGAAACATGTATATTTTCATATGTGAAACGAATCACCAGTTCATAGTCGAGGCATGTTACAGGATGTTCAGGGCTGGTATGACCCAGAGGGAAAATAAAGGAAGGAGGGAGGTAGGAGGGGGGTTCGGGAGAGGGACCTCATGTACACCCAAGGCGGATTCATGTCAATGTATGGCAAAACCAACCAATATAATATTGTAAAATAATTAGCCTCCAATAAAAAAAAAAAAAACCAACGGCTGTTCTCAGGGCATTATAACCAATGAATTCCAAAATATCTATGGAAACACAAAGGAGTCAAAAGAGTCAATGCAATCTGCCACAAAGCCCTGAAATGGACATAGCAGGCTGCTTGATAGCCAATTAGACTATCACACTAGGATCATCAGGACAGCATGGTACTGGGAAGACATCAAACACGCAGAACCAGATCCATGGAATGGAATTGAGGGTCCAGAAAAAAAAAGTCCACGCTTCTACGGTCAATTCCTCAATGCCAAAGGAGGGGAGGTGATACGAATGAGAACAAGAGCCTCTGCAATGAAAGTTCGTGGGAATTGGAGATGGTTCCATCTGAACAATCACATTGGCTTTTGGTCTCAGAACACGTCAGATTCAGTGAAACACATCAACGCAAAGCCTGAAGTGATGAAACTCCTGGAAATAAGCACGGGCCATAGGCTCCTTCATGTCATGGACTTCTCAACATGTGTGTGTGTTGGGGGAAGAAAATTGGGTCCCTTCAAATCAAGGAAACAGTAAACCAAAGGACACACACGGGCTTCCATCCACTTGAACAGATTTGCATCAGAAAAGCTGAGCATTCACAAATCAAAATGGTAACAAATGAACAAAAAAGAATATTAGCAAGCAGAATATCGGAGAAGGGGTTCCTACGCATCTCCCAGAACAAACCCCAGACCTACCCCTTCCCCTAACACCAACTCCAACCCCAAACCTTTAACTCACTCGACACGAAACCCTAAAGCCTCAAACAAGTTCAACAACATACATGCGTCCATGCATTCACATGCATGCGAGCATCCAGAGGAGAGACACAGAGAGGAAGAGACAGACTGAATTTGGAAAGGTCAAGAAAGAGAGGGAACGAGGGAGAGAGACTGAACAATGGAGAGAGAAAATGATTCGATTTCATAGAATTTGCATGAATCTCTCTTGTGTTTGGAAACAATGACTGTGCTTTTCCCCCAAGGGGGAAAAGGACTCAAGATGATGAGACTCAAGGACAAGGATGCAGGGAGCCACTGTTGGGGCAGACTCCCCCAGCCTTCGAGGCCAAGTGGGGCAATTGAGGAGGATGGGGAAGGTTGATATCAGAGGGGGTGATGTCTGAATATGACTTTCCGGTCCTCCAAATGCAGGGGCCAAGAGATTGGCAGAAAGGGGACTGCCTTTTCCCAGGTCCCAAAACCCATCCAGGCCTGATTCTGCCCCATTCTGTGCTAGGTCAGCCCTGTGTGGAATCCATCTTTGGGAAGTCTCAGTGTCCAAGCTCCATGTGTTAGTGGCCCAATGTTTGAACAGGCACTGGAGCTGTTCATAGGCTGACAGACCTAGGCAGGAAATGGGAGAGTGACTCCCACTCTGGAGATGGAGAGAGTGGGGAAAACCTGCAGGGCACATGCCTTGCTCAGGGCCACTTCACTTCTGAGAAGGAACCTGGGCTGAAAGCAGCTGTGTCCTCAGAGCTCAGGCCCTGGCTGCACCCAGGTCTCCCCAATGCTGTGGGGTGGGCTGTGTGTGTCACTGTGCCTGCACGTGGCCTAAAGGCGTGGGGAAACAGCCAGAAACACAGAGGTTCCCTTGGGGAGCTTTGTGGAAGTGACCTCGGCCATGAACCAGGAAATGATGTCACTTCCTGGCAACAGAACCCAAAAGAACCGGCAACCCTGGTATCCAGGCCTCCTCAGTGGAGAGGAGTCCCCAGCCAGATCACTTGCTTTCAAGATGTTCTGTTGTTTGCCCCTGCCCAGAGGCCGGGGCCTCAGGCAAACTCACAGGCAGAGAATGTGGGAACGTGGATGACGCTGGCTCAGGGACCCCGGAGAGGCCTCTGGCCCTTTGCCCTTAGGAACAGAAAGGTAACAGGGAGGCCCAGGCCGGGTCCGGCCACCTCTCCCGTCCCACATGGGGAAGCCTGAGGCCTTTGCCTGTGTGTTGATGGGGGTTTCTCGGGGTGTGTCTGCCTTAAGCAAGCCCAGCCGCATATTGGTCAGGAGTTCGTGGGTCGCTTTTGTCCACACCACAGGGGAGAGCAGGCTGGTGGCATGGGAAGCATCCGGACAGAGCTGGTTGCCCAGGCTGACCTCACTCCCTCAGGGGTATCTCTGTCCTCCTGATTGCGTATCTGAGCAGACAATCGTCTCTGCGCTTTCTGGGAGCAGAAGGGCAGATGGGCAGAGGCAGCAGCCATCCTGGCCAGGCACAGCTCAGAAATATCGAAGGAGTGCTGCTGATGGTCACTGTCATTGTAGAGCGTCCCACCCGAAGTGGCCCCTGAGGGGAACACCCCTACCACCACCCTGAGGGAGGGTTCAGAGCACCAGCCCCCTGCCCAGGAAGCCCAGTACAGGCTGCAGATGAGCGTGGCCATGGAGGGCTCAGCCAAACTGGCAAAGAAGAGGAAGCAGGCAAGGCTTGCTGCAAAGACACCACCAAGCACACACTCCGGGGCCCAGTCTCAGGCTGCCACGGAGCTCAGCACACCCAGCTCTGACCCAGAGCTCCGAGAAGCCCTTCCTTGGAGGCAGCAGGAGAGCCTGGAGCCCAGCAGTGCAGAGCACAGAGTTGAGGCTCCTGGGGCTGCTGCATGTGAGTGTGGGGAGGCGGTGCTTAGCCACACAGGGAAGAGTGCCCCAGAGTGAGGCTGGACCTGGACCAAAGGCTGGCCTCACACCAACCATCTTGGAGACTGCAGAGAAGACTCCGAAGCAGGGCCTTCTTAGCAAATCTCTAGGAAGCCTTAATGTCCCCTTAGGTTCATGGCAAGGCTGGCATTTGGCAAACACTTCTTCTCTCCCAGCTCTAGCTCTGGCCATGAAACTCAGCCAGCCTCCATGTACAAGACCCGTCCCTACAGAGGTGGGAGCTCCAGGTGCAGGACGCGGGGATCCAATGAGGGGAGATCGAGACCTAAGACAACCCTCCCAAAGCTGCGGGGCGAACCGGGTACTTGACAGTCCCTTGAGCACATCGGAACTCTGTACCTGCATGACTCCCAGCCCCAGGACCCGATGTCTCACCATGCCTTCCAGAACCTCCACCTTCACGTGTACATTCACCTGCTTGGGCTTTGGCGGCAGAACCCGAATCGGGCTGAATGACCACCTGCACAAAGGCAGCCTGCCCTGGCTGCTGCCAAAGACTCAGACGCCCACCATGACTGTCCCACCCCTGCAGGGAGAACAGGTCCCTGCTCTGGACAGACTTCCAGAGCCCTTTCAGCAAACACATCGTCCAGGGGCGCGGTTGGCTCTGCAGCCTCCAACCCTGTGTGTTCCCCATGGACGCCGTCCACTCCCTCCCCACCCAGGGGAGATTGACTTCCCTTCCCCTGAGCTGATTTTCATCAGGCTTCTAGGCATCTTTCTTCTCATCTTTTATGTCTTTTATGGCTTTCTGTATATTTTGCTCACAAATGTGTGCCAATAAATTTTCCTTCTTTGATGCCATTTGGGAAGATGGAGGCCTTCACAATGCTGTGTAAGCATCACCACTGTCTACATTCTGAAACACTCATTCTATCCCCCTCCCACTTCCAAGCGAAGCCTGGATTCATGGCAAGGACTCCCCGTTCCTCTCTCCCCCACCTGAAAACATTGAGTCTACTTCTCTCTGCATTTCTTCCCATCGTTTCGCGGTCCCCAATCAATGCCAATCACTAAAATGAGAGGAAACTGGATTTTGGTCTGACTGAAGGTGAAAGTTATGGTCTCTCAGTACTGTTAGAGTCTTGGCATCCCATGAATTCTACAGTCCATGTAATTCTCTAGGCCAGAATCCTGGAGTTGATAGCTTTGCCCTTCTCCAGGGGATTATTCTGACTCCCCACATATTGGAACACCAAACTGGAGAATTCTGGTTTCTGTGCCATTTGAAGGAGCCTTTGGATATCTGAATGGACTGTGTAGGTCCTTTCAAGATATCATCTGCCAAATGAAGTCGTCACGGCAAATGTGCTCAGAATCTCCAGGTAGGTCGTCCTGTTGTAAGTGGGACACATCAAGCACAGGTGAAAGGCTGAGTTCTTCCGCTGATACAAACAAACTCACAACAATAAACCATGCAGGATAAATGGAAAGATAAACCCACACCAACAAAGGGAGAAGTGTTCCTCAGAACACAAGGCCAGAGAAAGACAAACCATCCTTGTGGCACCCACATGTTCGAGAAAATCAGTTTTCAGGAAGGAAAAAGAAGAAACATGTGCAGGTCCAATGACAGGCAAAGCACATGGCTAGTGTAGCTCAGAGATGGCCTGACACTTTGCATGGACACGTGGGAAAAGGGACATACATTGTAGGTGGAGGTGGCCATCATCTCATAGCTAGGTACTCAGGATGGTGACAACCAGCCTTCGGGACCACAAGACGGAGTGGAGGGCCTAGCAGATGCCATTGACATCACTCTCGCTATGTGGGAGAAGAGTGTGGCGGACCCATCAAAGTCCCAGTGGAACATCACTTGACGATCAGTGACCAACCTCAGGGTGGATCCCACTCCACTTCTGGCACGGTGGCTCCTGTCCTCTGAGATGCTCACCTCTGGCGTTCTGAAGCTGCAGGCCTGCTGGGCGCCTTTGGAGACGAAACTCCCTTCAGCTGCTCACACAGCCAAGGGCACAGAAGGATTCCTTTGGAATCTGGATCACAGATGGAAGTTCAGAGCCCTGTAAACCTGTACTTGGGATTGGTGCTGAAAGGGAGGTCGCACCCAACTCCTTTTTCACTGGACACAGCGTCCCTGAGCTATAACTGCTCAATCCATTCTTCTGTGGAAATGCAAGCTGAAAAACACCCATCTTTCCGAGAAGATATCCGAAAGAGTTTAGGAGCAACACATTTGGAAACCAGAGGGGCTGACATGCATGTCCATGGAAACTTGACACCTCTCAACAAATGCACTTGAAATGATTCCTAGACATATGTTCCATGCAAAACGGTTCACAAATCCAGAAGGAAATGGAGCAGAGATTAGCATGAGTTCTGTGCCTTCACAGAAAGGCAGTACACGAAAAATAACAAGGGAACACAGTGAACTTTGTCAAATCCAAGATTTGGACTCTGGGAAAAACCGTCTGAAAAGCGCAAATGACACATCCCAAGCTGGGAGTAAACTGTTTGCATACACAGAGCTTAGGCAGGATTTGGCTCTTAATACACAAATAACATGAACACAAATGGGCCTGAAGGAGACACCAGGAGAAAGTAGGGACAGGGAGAGTACACCGGATGATGCCCAGCACTGAGGCCTGAGAAACACGGTCTAGCTGCATTCCCCGAGCCCCGTGGGACCCTGGAATAGGCCTGTTCTACCTGCAGGCTCAGAGAAATGGACAGTGAGGAAGGGGAAGAAAAATCCTTGGCATTTCTAACCCTTCCAGCAAACGCTTAAAAGAAGGCAATTATCAACCCCACCGACAGTGACATTCCCTGAAAGGCAATAGCTAGGAGTCCATCTAACCCAGGAGGGAAGCCCTTCTTCTCAGAGAACTGCAAGAGATGGATGAGAGAAGGTGAAGCCCAACAATCCAATGGAAAATAAGCTGTGCTCACGGATCAGAGGAATTCCTCCTGGTAAGATGATGTCAATTCCCCCTCCCCCAAACCCCCACCATGGGGTAATCCAGAGTTTCCACGCTATTCCTCTCAAAATACCAACGGGTGTTTTCAGGTCATTATAACCAAAGAATTCCAGAATATCTATGGAAAAACAAAGGAGTCAAAATAGTCAATGCAATCTGCCACAAAGCCCTGAAATGTATATAGCAGGCTGCCTGATAGCCAATTAGAGTATCACACTAGGATCATCAGGACAGCATGGTACTGGGAAGAAATCAAAAACGCAGAACCAGATACATGGAATGGAATTGAGGGTCCAGAAATAAACCCAAGCATCAACGGTCAATTCCTCAATGCCAAAGGAGGGGAGGCGATACGAATGGGAACTAGAGCCTCTGCAACGAAAGGCCGTGGGAATTGAAGATGGTTCCATCTGAACAATCACATTAGCTATTGTTCTCATAACATTTCAGATATAGGGAAACACGTCAATACAAACCTAAAGTGATGAAACTCCTGGAAAGAAACAAGGGCCATTGGCTCCTTAATGTCAGGGACTTCTCAACACGCGTGTGGTTGGGGGAAGAAAATTGGGTGACTTCAAGTTAAGGAAACAGTAAACCAAAAGACACCAACTTGCTTCCATCCACTGAACAGCTTTGCATTAGAAAAGCTAAGCATTCACTTATCAAAATGGTAACAATCTGAACACAAAATAATATTTGCAAGCAGAATATCGGAGAAGGGTTTCCTTCCTAAAGGAGACTGAGAACTCACACCACTAAGTCTACCAAAACAAACCCCAGACATATCCTTTCCCCTAACACGAACTCCCACCCAAAACCATTACCTCACTTGAAATGAAACCCTAAAGCCTCACCCTAGGTCAACAATTCCCCAGCGATCAATGCAAAGAAATAGAGGAAAACAACAGAATATGAAAAACAAGAGATATTTTCAAGAAAATTAGAGATATCAAGGGAATATTTCATGCAAAGATGGGCTCTATAAAGGACAGAAATCTTATGGACCTAACAGAAGCAGAAGATATTAAGAAGAGGTGGCAAGAATACACAGAAGAACTGTACAAAAAAGATCTTCAAGACCAAGATAATCACAATGGCGTGATCACTCACCTGGAGCCAGACAACTTGGAATGTGAAGTCAAGTGGGCCTTAGAGATCATCACTACAAACAAAGCTAGTGGAGGTGATGGAATTCCAATTGAGCTATTTCAAATCCTAAAAGATGATGCTGTGAAACTGCTGCACTCAATATGCCAGCAAATTTGGAAAACTCAGTAATGGCCACAGGACTGGAAAAGATCAGTCTTCATTCCAATCACAAAGAAATGCAAAGCCAAAGAATGCTCAAACTACAGCACAATTGCACTCATCTTACACACTAGTAAAGTCATGCTCAAAATTCTCCAAGCTAGGCTTCAGCAACATGTGAATCAAGAACTTTCAGATGTTCAAGCAGGTTTTAGAAAAGGCAGAGGCACCAGAGATCAAATTGCCAATATCCGCTGGATTATGGAGAAAGCAAGAGAGTTCCAGACAAACATCTATTTCTACTTCATTGACTATGCCAAGGCCTTTGACTGTGTGGATCACAATAAACTGTGGAACATTCTGAAAGAGATGTGAATCCCAGGCCACCTGACCTGCCTCTGGAGAAACCTGTATGCAGGTCAGGAAGCAACAGTTAGAACTGGACATGGAAGAACAGACTGGTTCCAAATAGGAAAAGGAGTACGTCAATATTGTATCTTGTCACCCTGCTTATTTAACATCTATGCAGAGTACATCATGAGGAACACTGGGCTGGAAGAAGCACAAGCTGGAATCAAGATTGCTGGGAGAAATATCAATAACCTCAGATATGCAGATGACACCACCCTTATGGCAGAAAGTGAAGAGGAACTCAAAGGCCTATTGATGAAAGTGAAAGAGGAGAGTGAAAAGGTTGTCTTGAAGCTTAACATTCAGAAAACGAAGATCATGGCATCTGGTCCCATCACTTCTTGGGAAATAGATGGAGAAACAGTCAAAACAGTGTCAGACTTTATTTTTTGCGCTCCAAAATCACTGCGGATGCTGATTGCAGCCATGAAATTAAAAGACCCTTACTCCTTGGAAGGAAAGTTATGACCAGCCTAGATAGCATATTAAAAAGCAGAGACATTACTTTGCCAACCAAGGTCCGTCTAGTCAAGGCTATGGTTTTTCCCGTGGGCATGTATAGATGTGAGAGTTGGACTGTGAAGAAAGCTGATCGCCGAAGAATTGATGCTTTTGAACTGTGGTGCTGGAGAAGACTCTTGAGAGTCCCTTGGACTGCAGGGAGATCCAACCAGTCCATTCTAGAGGAGATCAATCCTGGGTGTTCATTGGAAGGACTGATGCTAAAGCTGAAACTCCAACACTTTGTCCACCTCATGTGACGAGTTGACTCACTGGAAAAGACTCTGATGCTGGGAGCGATTGGGGGTAGGAGGAGACGGGGACGACAGAGAATGAGGTAGCTGGGTCGCATTACCGACTCGATGGACATGAGTTTGAGTGAACTCCGTGAGTTGTTGATGGACTGGGAGGCCTGGCGTGCTGTGGTTCATGGGGTTACTAAGAGTCGGACACGACTAAGCCACTGAACTGAACTGAACTGAACTGAAGGTCAACAATATACATGCATACATGCATTTCTCAGGCATGCAATCATCCAGAGGAGAAACACAGAGAGGAAGAGACAGACTGAATTTGGAAAGGTCAAGAAAGAGAGGGAACGAGGGAGAGAGACTGAACAATGGAGAGAGTAAATGAATCGATTTCACAGTATTTGCGTGAATCTCACTTGAGTTTGGGAAAAGTAACAGTGCCAATTCCCCCTGAAAGGGGGAAAATGACCCGAGATGATGAGACTCAAAAACAAGTATGCGGGGAGCCACTGTTGGGGCAGGCTCCACCACCCCTCGAGGCAGAGTTCGACATTTGAGTAGGATGAGGAATGTTGATATCAGAGGCGGCGATGTCTGAATATTACCTTCCGGTCCTCCCAATGCTGGGGTCAAGAAATAGGCAGGAAGTGGACTTCATCTTCGAAGGTCCCAGAGCCCATCTAGGCCTGATTCTGCCCCATTCTGTGCTAGGTCAGCCCTGTGTGGAATCCGTCCATTGGGAAGTCTCAGTGTCCTAGCTCCATGTGAGAGCGGCCCAAAGTTTGAACAGGCACTGGAGATGTTCGTAGGTTGACAGACCTAGGCAGGAAATGGGAAAGTGATCCCCACTCTGCAGATGGAGAGACTGTGGAAACCCTGCGGGGCACATGGCTTGCCCAGGGCCACATCACTTCTGAGAAGAAGGAGCCTGGGCTGAAAGTAGCTGTGTCCTCAGAACTCAGGCCCTGGCTTCACCCTGGTCTCCTCAAGGCTGTGGGTTGTGCTGTGTGGGTGTAAATTTGCCTGCACTTGTCCTGAGGGCATGGGGGTACAACCAGAAACACAGAGGTTCCCTTGGGGAACTTTGTGGAATGGACCTTGGCCACGAAAGCAGGAAATGATATCACTTCCCAGAAACACAACCCAACAGAACCCGAAACCCGGGTTTCCAGGCCTCCCCAGCAGAAAGGAGCCCCCAGCCAGATCGCTTGCTTTCAAGATGTTCTGCTGTTTGCCCCTGCCCAGAAGCCAGGGCCTCAGGCAAGCTCACAGGCAGAGTGTGAGGGAACGCGGTCGACGCTGGTTCAGGGCCCCCAGAGAGGCCTCTGATCCTTTTCCCGAAGGAACCGAAAGGTAACAGGGGAGACCCAGGCCAGATCAGGCCACCTCTCCCGTCCCATATGGGGAAGCCTGAGGCCTTTCCTTGTGTGTGGATGGGGGTTTCTTGGGGTGTGTCTGCCTCAGGCAAGCCGAGCTGCATGTGGGTCAGGAGCCCGTGGGTCGCTTGTGTCCACACCCCAGGGGAGAGCATGCTGCGTAGCATGGGGAGCGTCCGGGCTGAGCCGTGTGCCCAGGCTGACCTCACACTCTCATGGGGGGGTCTCCGTCCTACCCGGTGGGTATTGAGCAGACACCCGTATCTGTTCTTTTTGGGAACAGAAGGGCAGACGGGCAGAAACTTTAGACACCTTGTCCAGGCTCAGCTCAGAAATATTGAAGCAGGCCTGGCTGGTGGTCACTATCATTGCATAGCGTCCCACCCGAGGTGGCCCCTGAGGTGCACACCCCATCAACCTCCAAGAGGGAGGTTTCAAAACACCACCCCCTGCCCTGGAGGCCCAGTGCAGGCTCCAGGTGAGCGTGACCACGGAGGGCTCAGGCGAACTGGCGATGAAGAGGAAGCGGGCAAGGCCTGCTGCTCAGACACCACCCAGCACACACCCGGGTACCCAGTCTCAGGCTGCCACTGAGCTCAGGACAGCCAGCTCTAAACCAGAGCGCTGAGAAGCCCTGCCTCGGAGGCAGCAGGAGGACCTGGAACCCAACAGAGCAGAGCACAGAGGTGAGGCGGCTGGGGATGCTGCATGTGAGTGTGGGGAGGCGGTGCTGAGCCACACAGGGATGAGTCCTCAAGAGCTGAGGCTGGGCCTGGACCAAAGGCTGGACTCAAACCACCCATCTTGGAGACTGCAGAGAAGACACCAATGCTGGGCTTTCTTAGCGCATCTCTAGGAAATTTTCATGCCCACTTAGGCACATGGCAAGGATGGCCTGTGGCAAACTCTTCTTTTCCCCAAGCTCTAGCTCTGGCCTTCAAACTCATCCAGCCTCCACGAACAAGAATTGTCCCTACAGAGGTGGGAGCTCCAGTTGCAGGACCCAGGGATCCAATGAGGGGAGATCGAGACCTGAGACGTCCCCACCCAAAGACACGGGGCAAGCCGGGTACTGGCCAGCACCCTCAGCACATTGGATCTCTGTGCCTGCAGGACCCCCAGCCCCAGGCCCTGATGTCCTACCCCACCTTCCAGAACCTCCACCTCCACGTGCACTTGCACCTGCTTGGGCTTTGGCGGAAGAACCCTAGTCAGGGCCTGAGTGACCACCTGGGCAGGGGCAGCCTGCCCTGGCTCCTGCCAAGGACTCAGACGCACACCATTTCTGTCCCTCCCCTGCAGGGAGAACAGGCCCCAGTTCTGGACATAGACTCAGAACCCTTTTGGCAAATATCTGGTCCAAGGGTGCGGTTGGCTCTGCAGCCTGCATCCCTGTGTGTTCCCCCGCCTCCTGACAACATTGAGTCTACTTTTCTCTGCATTTCTTCCCATCCTTTTGAGGCCACAATCAATTCCAATCACTGAAATGAAAGGAAACTGGATTTTCCTCTGACTGAAGTTGAAAGTTGCAGTCTCTCAGTATTGTTAGAATCTTGGCATACCCATGAATTCTACAGTCCGTGGAATTCTCTAGAGCTGAATCCTGGAGTGGGTAGCTTTTCCCTTCTCCAGGGGAGTTTCTGACTCCCCACATATTGGAAGACCAAACTTTAGAATTCTCGTTTCTATGTCATTTGAAGTAGCCTTTGGGTATCTGAAAGGACAGTGTAGGTCCTTTCAAGATGTCATCTGCCAAACGAAGCCTCTTGGCAAATGTGCTCAAAATCTCCAGGTAGGCAGTGCTGTGGTAATTGGGACTCCTCAGACACAAGGGAAATGCTGAGTTCTTCTGCCGGAACAAACAAACTCACAACAATAAACCAGGCAGGAGAAATGGAAAGATAAACCCACACCAACAAAGGGAGAAGTGTTCCTCAGAGCACAAAGCCAGAGAAAGACCCACCATCTTTTGGCCCCCATATCCTCGAGAAAATCAGTGATCGGGAAGGAAAGAGAAGAAACATATGCAGGTCCAATGAAAGGAAATGCACATGTCTCATGTAAGTCAGAGATGGCCCGACACTTCGCATGAACACGCAGGCAAAGGGAAACACAGTGCAGGTGTCAGTGGTCATCATCTCAGAGCTAGGTGCTCCAGATGGTGACAACCAGCCTTCGGGACCACAAGAGGGAGCCGAGGGCCTAGCAGAGCCCATAGATATCTCTCTCGCTCTCTGCGAGAAGAGTGTGCAGGACCCATCAAAGTCCCACAGGAGCATCTCTTGGCGATCAGTGCCCACCCTCAGGGTGGATCCCACTACACTTCTGGCATGGCTGTTTCCGTCTGCTGAGATGCTCACCTCTGGCAGTCCGAAGCCACAGGCCTGCTGGGCGCCTGCCGAGACTAAACTCCCTTCAGCTGCTCACACAGCCAAGGCCAAACGAGGATACCTGTGGCCTGCGGCTCACAGATGGACGATCAGAACCCTGTCAACCCGACCTGGGGATCGGTGCTGAAAGGGAGGCTGCACCCGAGTCCCTTTTCACTGGAAACAGAGAAAGTCTGATTGGCTATTGTTCGTCGGGAACATCCAGAAAGTTTAATTAGCGGATAGGGGCGACCTGTACGTGGAGTGCAAAATTTCATGGTTTTTCTCGAATTGCGGCTTGAAGCTTGGAGGTCTCTCGAGTTACGACGGGAACCACTGTGACTCGCTAGTTTTGCCTCATGGAAGTCAGGTCTCCTGTCGTGTTGTAAGTGGAACTTCGTGATTCCTTTCGAGTCGTTGCAGGGCATGAGGGTCACATTTAGACTTGAGAGGGTAAACTCAGTTTTTCCTCTCCAGTGGCCACAGGGATCTTGGGGTTGCTATGAAAGTTCCCCTGGGGAGTCAGGCCTAGTCTTCGGTGAGGAGGGAACTAAGAATTCCCCCCAAGTTGTAAAAGGATTATCAGGCCCGCTATCTGTTTTACCGGGAAATTTGGGCTTTTTCGAGAGGCTCAGCGGGGGATTAATGCCTCCAATCAGGTTAGGAGTTGATACTCCGTGTTCCACTGGAGCTGCTGCAAACACAACATGACTCATCTCTAGTTGAGTGTGAACTCGGAGTCCTTTGAACTTGCTGCAGTATCTATTGGGTTACCCTCGAGTGTCAATAGATGTGACAGGACTCATGAAGTGGTGTGAGTGGAAGTTGGGATTCCTCTTCATTTGAAAGTGGAATGTCCGATTATCTTCAGCTGAGGTGTGATCACAGGTCTTCTCTTAAATTGTGGTGGGGAAATTCAGTTTTCTTCTCTCATCGGGATGGGTATCTCTGGGTGACCCTTAAGTTGCATCAGGGAAGTCAAGCCTCAAATCGAATTTGGAAAAGGAACTCGGGACTTCTGTCTATGTGTTTCAGGAAAAAAAAGATTACCTCATCTTGCTTTGAAAGAGGAATCTCGAGGTCTTGCTCGAGTTGCTAAGGGAAGTTTGGTGATCCACTCGAGTAATGACGGGAATATCAGGGAGCCTCCCGTGTTGTCTCTGGGAAGTCAGAACTCCTTTCCATTTGCAAGAGGAAACTTAGGATTCCTTGGTGTTGCTGCAAAGCAAGAGGTCTGCATCTAGATTCGCGATGGTTTAACTCAGCATTCCTCTCCAGTAGCAACAGAGTTCTTAGGATTGCTCTCAAATTTCACCTGGGGAGTCAGGCCTCCTCTCGTTTTCAGACTTGGAACTCCGCTTCCTTCTCGATTTGTAAAAGGGGTGTTAGGCCACAGTCGAGTTGAATTTGTACCTGGAGATTGTATTGAGAATGCTCGGGGAGTCAGGTCTCCACTCGTCTTGTGAGTTGTTCCTCGAGGATACATTTGAATCTGTTCATTGGAATCAGACAATGTCTCGAGTGGGTGGAGACACCGGTACCTTTTCCAATTGTGTTTTGAAACCCTGTGCATATTCCCGAGTTTCAAGGTGGTACTGGCCTCCTTGTACTGTGCCACAGGGATGTCCGGATTCCTTTCCAGACATAGCAGTGGGATCGACTGTCATCTGGAAAAGAGAACTGGAAACAGGGCACTTTGTCAGTTGTGGCAGGAAACTCAGTGTTCTTCTTGATTGGGATGAGGTAGGTCGGTGTAATTTTCCGTCACATAAAGGATGTTAAGAACCTTCTGGAGTTTCCAACAGGAACGTGGGACTGCCCTTGAGAATCTGCAACGGAAATGCTCCTTATCTTGCCTTTAGGGCAATATCTTGTTGTTTCTCTGGAGTTGCGGAAGGAAGCTTGGTATCTCTCTCCAGTTGCGAAGGGAACCTAGGAAATCGCTCGTATTGCTTCAGGGAATTCAGGTCTCCTGTCATCTTGGAAGGGGTACTTTGGCATTACTCTTGAGACGTGGAATGGGAATAGGGCCTCCTCTGCTGTTGAGTCGGAAAAACGTGTGCTCCTCTCCAGTGGGGACAGCTATGTCGGGTAGTTTTTGAGTCGCATAAAGTTTGTCAAGTACCCATTCGAATTTCAAGCGGGAATGTGGGATTTCTCTTGAGACTCTGCAATGAAAAATTTCCTCATCTGGCATTGAAGGGATAATCTTGTGGTTTTTCTCGAGTTGCGGCTGGAACCTTGGGTTTCTTCTCGAGTTATGACGGAGACCTCAGGAACTTTCTCGTGTTGTCCCATAGAAGTCAGGTCTTCTATCATGTTGGAAGGGAAACCTCGGGATTCCTCTCTAGGCACAGCAGAGGAATAGGGCCGCATCTAGCGTTGAGTCGGTCAACTGTGTGTTCCTCTCCAGTGGCGACAGGGATCTCGGAGTTGCTACGAAGGTTTTACTGGGGGTTCAGGTTTCGTTTCGATTTGAGGCATGGAATTCTGCTTCCCTTTAGAGTTATAAAAGAGGCATCTGTCCTCTAGGGTGATAAGGTCGTTCATTAGGGTTTTTTCTATAGCCTCATCATGGGTGTCAGGTATCCTGTCCTGTTGTGATGTCATAGTCGGTTTTACCTTGGAGCTTTGCTAGATCCTCAGGACCTACCTCGCTTGGAGGGGGAACTCATAGCAGCGGGAAGCTTGTAGTCTCTCTCGAGTTATGACAGGGACCTCAGGAACTCGCTCGTTTTGCTTCTTAGAAGTCAGATCTCCTTTCGTGGCCTTTAATGGGAATATTTCCTATTCTCGATTTGAGTCCATAAAGTTGTTCTCCTCTCCACTGAGGACGGATGTTAGGGAACATTCGGAGTAGCATGAAGTGTGTACAGTAACCTTTCGACTTTCAAGTGGGAATGTGGGATTTCTCTTGAGATTCTACAGCGCAAAATTTCCTCATCTCGCATTGAGGGGATAGTTTTGTTGTGTTTCTCGAGTTGTGGCGGGAAGCTGGGGATACTTCTCAAGTTGCGACACGGACGTAAGGAACTCACTCGAGATGCTTCAGGGAAGTCACGTCCCCTTTTGTGCTGGAAGGGGGACTTCCGGAATACAATCGAGTCCTTTAATGGGTATAGGGCCTCTTATCGAGTTGAGTCCAAAAAGTGTGTTCTCCTTTCCAATGGAGACCGATGTTAGGGAACTTTCTGAATGGCATAAAGTGTGTCAAGTACCCTTTTGCTTTTCAAGTGGGAATGTGGAATTTCTCTTGAAATTCTGTAGCGAAAAATTTCCTCATCTCACATTGAGGGGATAATTTTGTGGTGTTTCACGAATTGCAGCAGGATACTGGGGGTACTTCTCGAGTTGCGATGTGGACTTCAGGAACTCACTCGAGTTACTTCAGGGAAGTCAGGTCCCATTTTGTGCTGGAAGGGGAACATCCGGATTAGTCTACAGCCGTTATACAGGAATATTGCCTCTTCTCGATTTGAGTCCATAAAGTGTGTTTTCCTCTCCGATGAAGACGGATGTTAGGGACCATTCTGAGTCGACTAAATGGAGTCAAGTACCCTTTTGCCTTTCAATCAGGAATGTGGGATTTCTCTTGAGATTCTGCAGCGCAAAATTTCCTCATCTCGCATTGAGGGGATAATTTTGTGGGGTGTCTCGAATTGCGGTTGGAAGCTGGGGGCGTTTCTCGAGTTGCGACGTGGACCTCAGGAATTTACTGAAGTTACTTCAGGGACTTCAGGTCCCCTTTTGTGCCAGAGGACAAACTTCCGGATTACTCTCGAGCCGATAAATGGGAATATTTGGTCTACTCAATTTGAGTCCATAAAGTGTGTTCTCCTCTCCACTGAGGACGGAAGTTAGGGACCATTCTGAGTCGCCTCAAGGGAGTCAAGTACCATTTTGCCTTTCAAGCAGGAATGTGGCATTTCTCTTTAGCTTCTGCAGCGCAAAATTTCCTCATCTCGCATTGAGGGGATAATTTTTTGGTGTTTCTCGAATTGCGGCAGGAACCTGAGGGTATTTCTCGAGTTGCGACGGGGACTTCAGGAAATCACTCGAGTTACTTCAGGGAAGTCAGGTCCCCTTTTGTGCTGGAAGGGTAACTTCCGAATTACTCTCAAGCCCTTTAATGTGAATAGAGCCTCTTCTTGAGTTGAGTCCATAAAGTGTGTTCTCCTCTCCAATGGGGATGGATGTTAGGGAAATTTCTGAGTGGCATAAAGTGTGTCAAGTACACTTTAGCCTTTCAGGCAGGAATGTGGGATTTCTCTTGAGATTCTGCAGTGCAAAATTACTTCATCTCGCATTGAGGGGATAATTTGGTGGTGTTTCTCGAGTTGCGGCGGGAAGCAGCGTGTAATTCTTGAGTTGCGACGGGGACCTCAGGAATTCGCTCGGGTTACTTCAGCAAAGTCAAGTCCCCTATTGTGTTGAAAGGGGAATTTCCGGATTACACTCGAGCTGTTAAATGAGAATACTGCCTCTTCTCGATTTGACTCCATTAAGTGTGTTCTCCTCTCCAATGAGAACGGATATGAGGCACCGTTCTGAGTCGCCTCAAGGGAGTCAAGTTCCCTTTTGCCTTTCAAGCGGGAATGTGGATTTCTCTTGAGATTCTGCTGCGCAAATTTTCCTCATCTCACATTGAGGGGATAATTTTGCGGAGTTTCTCGAATTGTGACCGGAAGCTGGCGGTACTTCTCGAGTTACGATGGGGAACTCAGGAACTCACTCGAGTTACTTCCAGGAACTCAGGTCGCATTTTGAGCTGGAAGGGGAACTTCCGGATTGTCTCGAGCCCTTTAAGGGGAATAGTGCTTCTTCTCCAGTAGCGTCCATAAAGTGTGTTCTCCTCTCCAATGGGGATGGATGTTAGGGAACTTTCTGAGTGGCATAAAGTGTGTCAAGTACTGTCTTGCGTTTCAAGAGAGAATGTGGGAATTTTCTTGAGATTCTGCAGCTCAAAATTTCCTCATGTCGCTATGAGGGGATAATTTTGTGGTGTTTCTCGAACTGCGGCGGGAAGCTGGGGGTGCTTCTCAGGCTGTGAATGGTACCTCAGTAACTCACTCGAGTTACTTCAGGGAAGTCAGGTCCCCTTTTGTGCTGGAAGGGGAACTTCCGGATTACTCTGGAGCCCTTTAATGGGAATAGGGCTTCTTCTCAAGTTGAGTCCATAAATTGTGTTCTCCTCTCCAATGGGGATGGATCTTAGGGAACTTTCTGAGTGGTATAAAGTGTGTGAAATACCCTTTTGCCTTTCAGGCGGGAATGTGGGATTTCTCTTGAGATTCTGCAGAGCAAAATTTCCTCATGTCGCATTGAGGGGATAATATTGTGGTGATTCTCAAATTGCGACGGGAAGCTGGGGGTACTTCTCGGGTTGTGACGGGGACCTCAGGAACTCACTGGAGTTACTTCAGGGAAGTCAGGTCCCCTTTTGTGCTGGAAGGGGAACTTCCCCAATACTCTGGAGCCCTTTAATGGTAATAGAGCCTCTTCTTGAGTTGAGTCCATAAAATGTGTTCTCCTCTCCAATGGGGATGGATGTTAGGGAAATTTCTGAGTGGTATAAAGTGTGTCAAGTACACTTTAGCCTTTCAGGCGGGAATGTGGGATTTCTTTTGAGATTCTGCAGTGCAAAATTACTTCATCTCGCATTGAGGGGATAATTTGGTGGTGTTTCTCGAGTTGCGGCGGGAAGCAGGTTGTAATTCTTGAGTTGCGACGGGGACCTCAGGAATTCGCTCGGGTTACTTCAGTGAAGTCAAGTCCCCTTTTGTGTTGGAAGGGGAACTTCCGGATTACTCTCCAGCCTGTAATGGGAATATTTCCTATTCTCGATTTGAGTCCATAAAGTTGTTCTCCTCTCCACTGAGGATGGATGTTAGGGAACATTCTGAGTCGCCTAAAGGGAGTCAAGTACACTTTTGCCTTTCAAGCGGGAATGTGGGATTTCTCTTGAGATTCTGCAGCGCAAAATTTCCTCATCTCGCATTGAGGGGATAATTTTGTGCTGTTTCTCGAATATCGGTTGGAAGCTGGTGGGATTTCTCGAGTTGCAACGAGGACCTCAGGAACTTACTCGAGTTACTTCAGGGAAGTCAGGTCCCCTTTTGTTCTGGAAGGGGGACTTCCGGATTACAATCGAGTCCTTTTATGGGAATAGGGCCTCTTCTCGAGTTGAGTCCATAAAGTGTGTTCTCCTCTCCAATGGGGACGGATGTTAGGGAACTTTCTGAATGGCATAAAGTGTGTCAAGTACCCTTTTGCTTTGCAAGCGGGAATGTGGGGTTTTCTCTTGAAATTCTGCAGCGAAAAATTTCCTCATCTCACATTGAGGGTATAATTTTGTGGTGTTTCACGAATTGCGGCGGGATACTGGGGGTACTTCTCGAGTTATGAGGTGGACTTCAGGAAGTCACTCGAGTTACTTCGGGGAAGTCAGGTCCCATTTGGTGCTGGGAGGGGAACTTCCGGATTACTCTCGAGCCGTTAAACAGGAATATTGCCTCTTCTTGATTTGAGTCCATAAAGTGTGTTCTCCTCTCCACTGAGGAAGGAAGTTAGGGACCATTCTGAGTCGCCTGAAGGGAGGCAAGTATCCTTTGTCCTTTCAAGCGGGAATGTGGGATTTCGTTTGAGATTTTGCAGTGCAAAGTTTCCTCATCTCGCATTGAAGGGTAATTTGGTGGAGTTTCTCGAGTTGCGGAAGGAACCAAGGGCTACTCTTGAATTGTAACGTGGACCTCAGGTCCTCGCTCCGGTTTCTTCAGGTAAGTCAAGTCCCCTATTGTGTTGGAAGGGGAACTACCGGATTACTGTCCAGCCGCTAAATGGGAATATTGCCTCTTCTCGTTTGAGTCGACAAGTTTGTTCTCCTCTCCTCTGAAGAGGGATGTTATGGACCATTCTGAGTCACCTAAAGGGACTCAAGTACACTTTTGCCTTTCAATCGGGAATGTGGGATTTCTCTTGCGATTCTGCAGCGCAAAATTTCCTCATCTCGCATTGAGGGGATAATTTTGTGCTGTTTCTCGAATTGCGGTTGGAAGCTGGGGGGGTTTCTCGAGTTGTGACGAGGACCTCAGTAACTCACTCGAGTTACTTCAGGGAAGTCAGGTGCCCTTTTGGCCAGAGGAGGAACTTCTGGTTTACTCTCGAGCCCTTTAATGGGAATATGACCTCTTCTAGATTTGAGTCCATTAAGTGTGTTCTCCTCTCCAATGGGGACAGATGTTAGGGAACATTCTGAGGGGCATAATGTGTGTCAAGTACCCTTTTGCCTTTCAAGCGGGAATGTGGGATTTCTCTTGAGATGCTGCAGCACAAAATTTCCTCATCTCACATTGAGGGGATAATTTTGTGATGTTTCTCTAGTTGCGGTGGGAAGCAAGGGGTACTTCTGGAGTTCCGATGGGGACCTCAGGACCTCGCTCGGGTTGCTTCAGGGAAGTCACATCCCCTTTTGTGATGGAAGGGCAACTTCCGGATTACTCTCGAACCGATAAATGGGAATATTGCGTCTACTCGATTTGAGTCCATACAGTGTGTTCTCCTCTCCTCTGAGGACGGATGTTAGGGACCATTCTGAGTCGCCTGAAGGGAGTCAAGTACCCTTTTGCTTTTCAAGCAGAAATGTGGGATTTCTCTTGAAATTCTGTAGCGAAAAATTTCCTCATCTCACATTGAGGGGATAATTTTGTGGTATTTCTCGAATTGCGGTTGGAAGTTGGGGATACTTCTCGAGTTGCAACGGGGACCTCAGGAACTCACTAATGTTAATTCGGGGAAGTCGGTCCCCTTTTGTGCTGGAAGGGGAACTTCCCGATTACTCTCTGGCCGTTTAATGGGAATAGGCCCTCTACTCGAGTTGAGTCCATAAATTGTGTTCTCCTCTCCAATGGGGACGGAGGTTAGTGAACTTTCTGAGTGGCATAAAGTGTGCCAAGTACCCTTTTGCCTTTCAAGTGGGAATGTGGGATTTCTCTTGAGATTCGGCAGCGCAAAATTTGCTCATGTCGCATTGAGGGGATAATTTTGTGGTGTTTCTCTATTTGTGGCGGGAAGCTGGGGGTACTTCTGGAGAAGCGACGGGGAGCTCAGCAACTCACTCGAGTTACTTCAAGGAAGTCAGGTCCCCTTTTGTGCTGGAAGGGGGACTTCCGGATTACAAGCGAGTCCTTTAATGGGAATAGGGCCTCTTCTCGAGTTGAGTCCATAAAGTGTGTTCTCCTCTCCAATGGGGACGGATGTTAGGGAACTTTCTGAATAGCATAAAGTGTGTCAAGTACCCTTTTGCTTTTCAAGCAGAAATGTGGGATTTCTCTTAAAATTCTGTAGCGAAAAATTTCCTCATCTCACATTGAGGGAATAATTTTGTGGTGTTTCACGATTTGCGGCGGGATACTGGGGTTATTTCTTGAGTTGCGAGGTGGACTTCAGGAACTCCCTCGAGTTACCTCAGGGAAATCAGGTCACATTTTGTGCTGGAAGCGGAACTTCCGGATTACCTTCGAGCCGTTAAACAGGAATATTGCCTCTTCTCGGTTTGAGTCCATGAAGTGTGTTCTCCTCTCCACTGAGGACCGATCGTAGGGACCATTCTGAGTCGCCTAAAGGGAGTCAAGTACCCTTTTGCCTTTCAAGCGGGAATGTGGGATTTCTCTTGAGATTCTGCGCGCAAAATATGCTCATGTCTCATTGAGGGGGTAATATGGTGGTGTTTCTCGAATGTCGGCGGGAAGCTGGGGGTAGTTCTCGGGTTGCGGCGGGGACGTCAGGATCTCACTCGAATTACTTCAGGGAAGTCAGGTCCCCTTTTGTGCTGGAAGGGGAACTTCCGGATTACTCTCGAGCCCTTTAATGGGAATAGAGCCTCTTCTCGAGTTGAGTCCATAAAGTGTGTTCTTTTCTCCAATGGGGATGGATGTTAGGGAAATTTCAGAGTGGTATAAAGTGTGTCAAGTACACTTTTGCCTTTCAGGCCGGAATGTGGATTTCTCTTGAGATTCTGCAGTGCAAAATTACTTCATCTCGCATTGAGGGGATAATTTGGTGGTGTTTCTCGTGTTGTGAAGGGAAGCAGGGTGTAATTCTTGAGTTGCGAAGGGGACCTCAGGAACTCCCTCGGGTTGCTTCAGCGAAGTCAAATCCCCTTTTGTGTTGAAAGGCGAGCTTCCGGATTACTCGCAAGCCGTTAAATGGGAATATTGCCTCTTCTCGATTTGAGTCATTAAAGTGTGTTCTCCTCTCCAATAACGATGGATGTTAGGGAACATTGTGAGTCGCATATAGGGAGTCAAGTACCATTTTGCCTTTCAAGCGGAAATGTGGGATTTCTCTTGAGATTCTGCAGCGCAAAATTTCCTCATCTCGCATTTTGGGGATAATTTTGTGGTGTTTCTCTATTTGCGGCGGGAAGCTGGGGGTTCTTCTGGAGAAGCGACGGGGAGCTCAGCAACTCACTCGAGTTACTTCAAGGAAGGCAGGTCCCCTTTTGTGTTGGAAGGGCAACTTCCGGATTACTCTAGAGCCCTTTAATGGGAATAGGGCCTCTTCTCGAGTGGAGTCCATAAAGTGGGTTCTCCTCTCCAGTGGAGACGGATGTTAGGGAACTTCCTGAGTGGCATAAAGTGTGTAAAGTACCCTTTTGCCTTTCAAGCGGGAATGTGGCATTTCTTTTGAGATTCTGCAGCGCAAAATTTCCTCATCTCATATTGAGGGGATAATTTGGTGATGTTTCTCGTGTTGCGGCGGGAAGCAGGGGGTAATTCTCAAGTTGGGATGGGGACTTCAGGAACTCACTCGGGTTGCTTCAGGGAAGTCACATACCCTTTTGTGTTGGAAGGGGAACTTCTGGATTACTCTCCAGGCTTTAATGGGAATATTTCCTATTCTCGATTTAAGTCCATAAAGTTGTTCTCCTCTCCACTGAGGACGGATGTTAGGGAACATTCGGAGTCACATAAAGGGAGTCAAGTACCCTTTTGCCTTTCAAGCGGGAATGTGGGATTTCTCTTGAGATTCTGCAGAGCAAAATTTCCTCATCTTGAATTGAGGGGATAATTTTGTGGTGTTTCTCGAATTGCGGTTGGAACCTGGGGGGATTTCTCGAGTTGCGACGAGGACCTAAGCAACTTACTCAAGTTACTTCAGGGAAGTCACGTCCCCTTTTATGTTGGAAGGGGGACTTCAGGATTACAATCGAGTCCTTTAATGGGAAAAGGGCCTCTTCTCAAGTTGAGTCCATAAATTGTGTTCTCTTCTCCAATGGGGACAGAAGTTAGGGAACTTTCTGAATGGCATAAAGTGTGTCAAATACCCTTTTGCTTTTCAAACAGGAATGTGGGATTTGTCTTGAAATTCTGTAGTGAAAAATTTCCTCATCTCACATTGAGGGGATAATTTTGTGGTGTTTCACGAATTGCGGCGGGATACTGGGGGTACTTCTAGAGTTGTGAGGTGGAATTCAGGAACTCACTCGAGTTACTTCAGGGAAGTCAGGTGCCCTTTTGTGCCAAAGGAGAAACTTCCAGATTACTCTCGAGCCCTTTAATGGGAATAGGACTTCTTCTCGAGTTGAGTCCATAAAGATTGTTCTCCTCTCCAATGGGGACGGATGTTAGAGAACTTTCTGAGGGGCATAAATGTGTCAAGTTCCCTTTTGCCTTTCAAGCAGGAATGTGGGATTTCTCATGAGATGCTGCAGCGCAAAATTACCTCATCTCTCATTGAGGGTTTTATTTTGTGGTGTTTCTCTAGTTGCGACGGGAAGCAGGGGGTACTTCTGGAGTTCCGATGGGGACCTCAGGACCTCGTTCGGGTTGCTTCAGGGAAGTCACATTCCCTTTTGTGTTGGAAGGGCAACTTCCGGATTACTCTCGAGCCAATAAATGGGAATATTGCGTCTACTCGATTTGAGTCCGTACAGTGTGTTCTCCTCTCCACTGAGGACGGATGTTAGGGACCATTCTGAGTCGCCTGAAGGGAGTCAAGTACCATTTAGCCTTTCAAGTGGGAATGTGGGATTTCTCTTGAAATTCTGCAGCAAAAAATTACCTCATCTCACATTGAGGGGATAATTTTGTGGTGTTTCTTTAGTTGCGGCGGGATTCTGGGGGTACTTCTAGAGTTGCGAGGTGGACTTCAGAAATTCATTCGAGTTACTTCAGGGAAGTCAGGTCCCATTTTGTGCTGGAAGGGCAACTTCCTGATTACTCTCGAGCCCTTTAATGGGAATAGGGCCTCTTCTCGAGTGGATTCCATAAAGTGTGTTCTCCTCTCCAATGGGGATGGAAGTTAGGGAACTTTCTGAGTGGTATAAAGTGTGTCAAGTACACTTTTGCCTTTCAAGCGGGAATGTGGGATTTCTCTTGAGATTCTGCAGCCCAAAATTACCTCATCTCGCATTGAGGGGATAATTTGGTGGTTTTTCTCGAGTTTCGGCCTGAAGCAGGTTGTAATTCTTGAGTTGCGACGGGGACCTCTGGAACTCGTTTGAGTTGCTTCAGTGAAGTCAAGTCCCATTTTGTTTTGAAAGGGGAACTTCCGGATTACTCTCGAGCCGTTAAATGGGAATATTGCCTCTTCTCGATTTGACTCCATTAAGTGTGTTCGCCTCTCCAATGAGGACAGATGTTAGGGACCATTCTGTGTCGCCTCAAGGGAGTCAAATTCCCTTTTGCCTTTCAAGCGGAAATGTGGGATTTCTCTTGAGATTCTGCAGCGCAAAATTTCCTCATCTCGCATTGAGGGGATAATTTTGTGCTGTTTCTCGAATTATGGCGGGAGTTGGGGGTACTTCTCGAGTTCCGAAGGGAACCTCAGGAAGTCACTCATGTTACTTCGGGGAAGTGGTTCCCTTTTGTGCTGGAAGGGGAACTTCCGGATTACTCTCGAGCCCTTTAATGGGAATAGGGCCTCTACTCGAGTGGAGTCCATAAATTGTGTTCTCCTCTCCAATGGGGACGGATGTTAGTGAACTTTCTGAGTGGCATAAAGTGTGTCAAGTACCCTTTTGCATTTCTCTTGAGATTCTGCAGCACAAAATTTCTTCATGTCGCATTGAGGGGATAATATTGTGGTGTTTCTCGAATTGTGGCGGGAAGCTAGGGATACTTCTCGGATTGCGACGGGGAACTCAGGATCTCCCTCGAGTAACTTCAGGGAAGTCAGTTCCCCTTTTGTGCTGGAAGGTAACTTCCGGATTACTCTCGAGCCCTTTAATAGGAATAGAGCCTCTTCTCCAGTTGAGTCCATAAAGTGTGTTCTCCTCTCCAATGGGGATGGATGTTGGGGAAATTTCTGAGTGTTATAAAGTGTGACAAGTACACTATGGCCTTACAGGCTGGAATGTGGATTTCTCTTGAGATTCTACAGCTCAAAATTACTTCATCTCGCATTGAGGGGATAATTTGGTGGTGTTTCTCGAGTTGTGGCATGAAGCTGGGGATACTTCTCGAGTTGGGACGGACACCTCAGGAACTCGCTCAGGTTACTTCAGGGAACTCAGGTCCCCTTTGTTGTTGAAAGGGGAAATTCCGGTTTACTCTCGAGCCATTAACTGGGAATAGGGGCTCATCTCGAATTGAGTCCATAAAGTGTGTTCTCCTGTCAAATGGGTACGTCTGTGTGAGGGAACATTCTGAGTCGCATAAAGGGTGTCAAGAACCCTTTTGCCTAACAAGAGGAAATGTGGTATTTCTCTTGAGATTCTGCAACCCAAAATTTCCTCATTACGCATTGAGGGGACAATTTTGTGGTGTTTCTCCAGTTGCGGCGGGAAGCTGGGGTTACTTGTTGAGTTGCGGCGAGAAGCTCAGGAACTCGCTCGGCTTGCTTCAGGGAAGTCAGGTCCCCTTTTGTGTTGGAAGGGGAACTTCCAGTTTACTCTCGAGCCGTTATTTCGGAATAGGGCCTCATCTCGATTTGAATCCATAAAGTGTGCTCTCCTCTCCAATGCGGAGTGATGTTAGTTAAATTTCTGAGTCGCATCAAGGGTGTCAAGTACCCTTTTTTCTTTCGAGAGGGAATATGGAATTTCTCTTGAGATTTTGCAGCACGAAATTTCCTCATCTCGCATTGAGGGGATAATTTTGTGGTGTTTCTCGAGTTGGGGCGGGAAGCTGGGGGTAGTTCTCGAGTTGCGACGGGGATCTCAGGAACTCGCTCTGGTTACTTCAGCGAAGTCAGGTCCCCTTTGGTGTTAGAAAGGGAAATTCCGGTTTCCTCTCGAGCCGTTAAATGGGAATAGGGGTCATCTCGAATTGAGTCCGTAACGTCTCTTATCCTGTCAAATGTGGACGGATGTATGAGGGATCTTTCTGATTCGCATAAAGGTTGTCAAGTACCATTTTGCCTTTCAAGAGGGAATGTCGTATTTCTCTTGATATTCTGCAGCACAAAATTTCCTAATCTCGCATTGAGTGGATAATTTTGTGGTGTCTCTCGAGTTGCGGCGAGAAGCTGGGGGTAATTCTCGAGTTGCGACGGGGACCTCAGGAACTCGCTCGGGTTGCTTGAGGAAAATCAGATCCCCTTTAGTGTTGGAAGGGGAACTCCCGGTTTACTCTCGAGGCGTTAAATAGGATTAGGGGCTCATCTCGAATTGAGTCCATAAAGTATGCTCTCCTCTCCAATGCGGAGTGATGTTAGTGAAATTTCTGAGTCTCATAAAGGGTGTCAAGTAACCTTTTGACTTTCAAGAGGGAATATGGAATTTCTCTCGCGATTCTGCAGCGCAATATTTCCTCATCTCACATTGAGAGGATAATTTTGTGGTGTTTCTCGAGTTGCGGCAGGAAGCTGGGGGTACTTCTCAAGTTCCGATGGGGACCTCAGGACCTGGCTCCTGTTGTTTAGGGAAGTCAGGTCCCCTTTTGTGTTGTAAGGGAAATTCCGGCTTACTATCGAGCCATTAAATGGGAATTGAGGCTCATCTCAAATTGAGTCCATAAAGTGTGCTCTCCTCTCCAAGGCAGACTGATGTTAGTGAAATTTCTGAGTAGCATAAATGGTGTCAAATACCATTTGCCTTTCAATAGGGAATGTGGAATTTCTCTTGAGATTCTGCAGCGCAAAATTTCCTCCTCTCGCATTGAGGGGATAAATTTGTGGTGTTTCTGGAGTTGCGGCAGGAAGCTGGGGGTAAGTCTCGAGGTGAGACGGGGACCTCAGGAACTCGCTTGGGTTGCTTCAGGGAAGTCAGGTCCACTTTGGTGATGGAAGGGGAACTTCCGGTTTATTCTCGAGCCGTTAAATGGGAATAGGTTATCGTCTCGAATAGAGTCCATAAAGTGTGTTCTCCTGTCCAACGGGCACGGCTGTGTAAGGGAATTTTCTGAGTCGCAGAATTGGTGTAAAGGAGTTCTTTGCCTTTCAATAGGGAATGTGGAATTTTTCTTGAGATTCTGCAGCGCAAAATTTCCTCATCTCGCATTGAGGGGATAATTGTGTGTTGTTTCTCGAGTTGCGGAGGTAAGCTGGGGGTACTTCTCGAGTTGCGACGGGGACCTCAGGAACTCGCTTGGGTTTCTTCAGGGAAGTCAGATCCGCTTTTTTGTTGGAAAGGAAATTTCAGGATTTCTCTCGATCAGCTAAATGGGAATAGGGCCTATTCTCAAGTTGAGTCCATAACGTTTGTTCTCCTCTCCAATGGGGACAGCTGTGTGAGGGAACTTTCTGAGTTCCATAAATTGTGTCAAGTACACTTTTTCCTTTGAAGCGGGAATGTGGGAATTCTTTTGAGATTCCGCAGCGCTCAATTTCCCCATCTCGCATTGAGCGGATAATTTTGTGGTGTTTCTCGATTTCGGCGGGAAGCTTTGGGTACTTCTCGAGTTGCTACGGGGACCTCAGGAACTCCCTCTGGTTACTTCAGGGAAGTCAGGTCCCCTTTTGTGTTGGAAGGGGAAATTCGGGATTACTCTGGAGGCATTAAATTGGAATAGGTCCTCTTCTTGAGTTGAGTCCATAAAGTGTGTTCTCCTCTGCAATGGGGACGGCGGTGTGAGGGAACTTTGTGAGTCGCATAAATGGTGTCAAGTACCCTTTTGCCTTTCAAGAGGGAATGTTCTATTTCTCTTGAGATTCTGCAGGGCAATATTTCCTCATCTCTCATTGAGGGGATAATTTTGTGGTGTTTTTTGAGTTGCAGTGGGAAGCTGGGGGTACTTCTCGAGTTGCAACGGGGACCTCAGGATCTTACTCCGGTTGCTTCAGGGAAGTCAGGTCCCCTTTTGTGTTGGAAGGGGAACTTCCGGATTACTCTCGAGACGTTAAATGTGAATGGGACCTCATCTCCAGTTGAGACTATAAAGTGTGTTCTCCTCTCCAATGGCAATGACTGTGTGAGTGAATTTTCTGAGTCTCACCCGGCGGCGCAGATGCGAGAGATGCGGTCTCCTCCCGCGCAAACCAAGAGAAGCCTTCCCTGCCTGGCCAGAGGCAAGAGACACCGGCTCAACCCGCGGAGACCCGCGAGACCCAGGCCCCTACCGCACAGATGCGAGTGACACTGCCCCCGCCCACGCAGACCCTAGAGTCGCCTGCCCTGCCCGCCCGCTCAGACCCTAGAGTCTTGAATCCCTCCCGCGCAGACGCCAGAGACCCAGGCCCCACCCGAGCAGTTGCGAGAGAATCCGGCCTCCCCTGCGCAGAGGCGAGAGAACCCAGCCACACCCGCTCAGACGCAAGAATCGCCGGCCCCTCTCTCAGACGCAAGAGTACCCGGCCCGCCCGCGCAGATGCGAGAGATGCCTTCCCCGCCCACGCAGTCACAAGAGACGCTGTCCCCGCCACTCAGACAGGAGAGAGGCAGGCCCTGGCGGAACCGACCATGGAAAGATGCGCGGCCATGAGGAGTTACCCCACGCCTGAGGCCAGGGCACGCGGCCAAGAGGAGGTGCCCCATGTCCAATAGGCGGTGGCTGTGCGGGGGAGGGCCAAGAGGAACTACTCACGTTCAAAGTCAGGAGGGGCAGCTTTGAGGACATACCCCTCATCCAAAGTAAGGTGCAGCAGCTGCGCTTTTTTGGAGCAGCTGTGAAGAGATATCCCACACCCAAGGTAAGAGAAACTCAAATAAGATGGTAGGTATTACGAGGGGACATCAGAGGGCAGACACACTGAAATCATAATCACAGGAATCTAGTCGATCTGATTACATGGACCACAGCCGAATGTGGTCCACTGGAGAAGGGAATAGCAAACCACTTCAGTATACTTGCCTTGAGAACCCCATGAACAGTATCAAAGGGAAAAATGACAGGATACTGAATGAAGAATTCCCCAGGTCGGTAGGTGCCCAGTATGTTACTGGAGATCAGTGGACAAATAACTCTAGAAGGAATGGAGGGATGGAGCAAAAGCAAAACCAGTACCCAGTTGTGGATGTGACCGGTGATAGAAGCAAGGTCCGGTGCTGTAAAGAGCAAGATTGCATAGGAACCTGGAATGTTAGGTCCATGAATCAAGGCAAATTGGAAGTGGTCAAACAGGAGATGGCAAGAGTGAACATAGACATTCTAGGAATCAGTGAATTAAAATGGACTGGAATGGGTGAATTTAACTCAGATGACCATTATATCTACTACTGTGGGCAGGAATCCCTTAGAAGAAATGGAGTAGCCATCATGGTCCACAAAAGAGTCCGAAATACAGTACTTGGATGCAATCTTAAAAATGACACAATGATTTCTGTTTGTTTCCAAGGCAAACCATTCAACATTACAGTAATCCAGGTCTATGCCCCAACCAGTAACACTGAAGAAGCCGAAGTTGAATGGTTCTATGAAGACCTACAAGACCTTTTAGAACTAACACCCAAAAAAGATGTCCTTTTCATTCTAGGGGACTGGAATGCAAAAGTAGGAAGTCAAGAAACACCTGGAGTAACAGGAAAATTTGGCCTTGGAGCATGGAATGAAGCAGGGACAAGGCTAATAGAGTTTTGTCAAGAGAAGGCACTGGTCATAGCAAACACCCTCTTTCAACAACATAAGAGAAGACTCTACACGTGGACATCAACAGATAGTCAACACCAAAATCAGATTGATTATATTCTTTGCAGCCAAAGACAGAGAAGCTGTATACAGTTAGCAAAAACAAGACCAGGAGCTGACTGTGGCTCAGATCATGAACTCCTAACTGCCAAATTCAGACTTAAATTGAAGAAAGTAGGGAAAACCCCTAGACCATTCATATATGACCTAAATCAAATCCCTTATGATTATACAGTGGAAGTGAGAAATAGATTTAAGGGACTAGATCTGATAGATAGAGTGCCTGATAACCTCTGGACGGAGGTTCGTGACATTGTACAGGAGACAGGGACCAAGAGCATGCCCAAGGAAAAGAAATGCAAAAAAAGCAAAATGGCTGTCTGAGGTGGCCTTACAAATTGCTGTGAAAAGAAGAGAAGCGAAAAGCAGAGGAGAAAGGGAAAGATATAAGTATTAGAATGAAGTGTTCCAAAGAATAGCAAGGAGAGATAAGAAAGCCTTCCTCAGTGATCTTTGCAAAGAAATAGAGGAAAACAACAGAATAGGAAAAACAAGAGATCTCTTCAAGAACATGAGAGATTCCAAGGGAATATTTCATGCAAAGATGGGCTCGATAAAGGACAGAAATGGTATGGACCTAACAGAAGCAGAAGATAATAAGAAGAGGTGGCAAGAATACATAGAAGAACTGTCCAAAAAATATCTTCACGATCAGGATAGTCACGAAAATGTGATCACTGACCTAGAGTCAGACATCTTGGAATGTGAAGTCAAGTGGGCCTTAGAAAGCATCACTACGAACAAAGCTAGTGGAAGTGATGGGATTCCAGTTGAGCTCTTTCAAATCTTGAAAGATGATCCTGTGAAAGTGTTGCACTCAATATGCCAGAACATTTGGAAAATTCCGCAGTGGCCACAGGACTGGAAAAGATCAGCGTTCATTCCAATCCCAAAGAAAGGCAATGCCAAAGAATGCTCAAACTACCGCACAATTGCACTCATCTCACTCGCTAGTAAAGTCATGCTCAAAATTCTCCAAGCCAGGCCCCAGCAATATGTGATCCGTGAACTCCCAGATGTTCAAGCAGGTTTTAGAAAAGGCAGAGGCACCAGAGATCAAATTTTCAACATCCGCTGGATCATGGAGAAAGCAAGAGAGTTCCAGAAAGCCATCTATTTCTACTTCATTGACTATGCCAAAGCCTTTGACTGTGTGGATGACAATAAACTGTGGAAGATTCTGAAAGAGACGGGAATTACAGACCACCTGAGCTGCCTCTTGAGAAACCTGTATGCAGGTCAGGAAACAACAGTCAGAACTGTACATGGAACAACAGACTGGTTCCAAATAGGAAACGGATTACATCAAGGCTGTATATTGTCACCTTGCATATTTAACTTATATGCAGAGTACATCATGAGAAATGCTGGGCTGGAAGAAGCACAAGCTGGAATCAAGATTGCTGAGAGAAATATCAATAACCTCATATATGCAGATGACACTACCCTTAGGGCAGAAAGTGAAGAGGAACTCAAAGGCCTATTGATGAAAGTGAAAAAGGAGAGTGAAAATGTTGGCTTGAAGCTCAACATTCAGAAAACAAAGGTCATGGAATCTGGTCCCATCACTTCACTGGAAATAGATGGAAAAACAGTGGAACCAGTGTCAGACTTTAATTTTTTGGGTTCCAAAATCACTGCAGATGCTGATTGCAGCCATGTAATTAAAAGGCGCTTACTCCTAGGAAGGAAAGTTATGAACAACCTTGATAGTATATTAAAAAGCAGAGATGTTACTTTGCCAAAAAAGGTCCGTCTAGTCAAGGCTATGGTTTTTCCTGTGGTCATGTATGGATGTGAGAGTTTGACTGTGAAGAAAGCTGATCGCCGAAGAATTGATGCTTTTGAACTGTGGTGTTGGAGAAGACTCTTGAGAGTCCCTTGTACTGCAAGAAGATCCAACCAGTCCATTGTAAGGGAGATCAATCCTGGGTGTTCATTGGAAGGACTGATGCTAAAGCTGAAACTGCAATACTTTGGCCACCTCAGGCGACGAGTTGACTCACTGGAAAAGATTCTAATGCTAGGAAAGTTTGGGGGCGGGAGGAGAAGAGGATGACAGAGAATGAGATGGCTGGATAGAATCACCGACTCTGTGGACATGAGTTTTAGTGAATTCCGGGAGTTGGTGATGGACAGGGAGGCTTGACGAACAGTGATTCATGGGGACGTGAAGAGTCGGACACGACTGAGTGACTGAACTTAACTGAACTGAATAAAGTGTGTCATACCCTTTTGCCTTTCAGGCGGAAATGTGGAATTTCTCTTGATTGTGCAGCGCAAAATTTCCTCATCTCGCCTTGAGGGGATACTTTTGCGGTGTTTCTATAGTTGTGGCTGGAAGATGGGGGAAATTCTCGAGTTGCGATGGGGACCTCAGGAACTTGCTCGTGTTGCTTCAGGGAAGTCAGGTCCCCTTTTTTGTTGGATTGGGAACTTCCAGTTTACTCTCGAGCCGTTAAATGGGAATAGGGCCTCATCTGGAATTGAGTCCATAAAGTGTGTTCTCCTCTCCAATGGGAACGTCTGTGTGAGGGAACATTCTGAGTCGCATCAAGGGTGTCAAGTACCCTTTTGCCTTTAAAGCGGGAATGTGGGTTTTCTCTTTAGATTCTGCAGCACAAAATTTCCTCATCTCGCATTGAGGGGATAATTTTGTGGTGTTTCTCGAGTTGCGGCGGGAAGTTGGGGGTACTACTGTAGTTGTGACGGGGACCTCAGGTACTTGCTCGGGTCGCTTCAGGGAAATCAGGTCCCTCTTTTTGTTGGAAGGGGATATTCTGGATTACTCTCGAGCCGTTAAAATGGAATAGGGCCGCTTCTCGAGTTGAGCTCATAAATGTGTTCTCCTTTCCAATGGGGACGTCTGTTTGAGGGAAGTTTCTGAATTGCATAAAAAGAGTCAAGTACCCTTATGCCTTTCAAGTGGGAATGTGGATTTTCCCTTCAGAATCTGCACTGCAAAATTTCCTCATCTCGCATTTAGGGAATAATTTTGTGGTGTTTCTTGAGTTGAGGCGGGAAGATGGGGGTACTTCTCGAGTTGCGACTGTTACCTCAGAAACTCGCTTGGGTTGCTTATGGGAAGTCAGATCCCTTATGGTGTTGGAAGGGGAACTTTCGGTTTACTCTTCAGCCGTTAAATGGGAATAGGGGCTCATCTCGAATTGAGTCCATAAAGTGTGTTCTCCTCTCCAATGGGGACTGATGTTAGTGAAATTTCTCAGTCGCATAAAGGGTGTCAAGTACCCTTTTACCTTTCAATATGGAATGTGGTACTTCTCTTGAGATTCTTCAGTGCAATATTTCCTCATCTCACATTGAGGGGATAATTTTGTGGTGTTTCTCGAGTTGCGGTGGGAAGCTGGGGGTACTTCTCGAGTTGTGACGGGGACCTCAGGAACTCGCTTGGGTTTCTTCACGGAAATCAGGTCCCCTTTGGTGTTGGAAGGGAAACTTCCGGTTTACTCTCGAGCTGTTAAATGGGAATAGGTCTCATCTCGAAATGAGTCCATAAAGTGTCTTCTCCTTTTCAATGGTACGGCTGTGTGAAGGAACTTTCTGAGTCACATAAAGGGTTTCAAGTACCCTTTTGCCTTTCAAGAGGGAATGTGGCATTTCTCTTGAGATTCTGCAGCGCAAAATTTCCTCATCTCACTTTGAGGGGATAATTTTGTGGTGTTTCTCGAGTTCCGGCAAGGAGCTCGAGGTACTTCTCAAGTTGCGACGGGGACCTCAGGAACTCGCTCAGGTTGCTTCAGGGAAGTCAAGTCCCCTTTTGTGTAGGAAGGGGAACTTCCAGTTTACTCTCGAGCAGTTAAATGGTAATAGTGCCTCTTCTCGAATTGATTCCCTATGTGTGTTGTCCTCTCCAATGGGGACTTCTGTGTGAGGGAACTTTCTGAGTTGCATAAACGGTGTCAAGTACCCTTTTGCCTTGCAAGATGGAATGTGGTATTTCTCTTGAGATTCTACAGCGCAAAATTTCCTCATCTGGCATTGAGGGGATAATTTGGCGATGTTTCTCGAGTTGCGGCGGAAAGGTGGGGGTACTGCTCGAGTTGCGACGGGGACCTCAAGAACTCGCTTGGGTTGCCTCAGGGAAATCAGGTCCCATTTTGTGTTGGAAGGGGAACTTCCGGTTTACTCTCGAGCCGATAAATGGAAATAGGTCTCATCTCGAATTGAGTCCAAGAAGAGTGTTCTCCTCTCCAATGGGGACTGTCAGTGATATTTCTGAGCACCAGAGGGGGAAGTAACCTTTTGCCTTTCAATAGGGATTGTGGTAATTTTCTTGAGATTCTCCAGCGCAAAATTCCTCATCTCGCATTGAGGGGAAAATTTTGTGGTGTTTCTCGAGTTGCGGCGGGAAGCTGGGGGTACTTCTCGAGTTGCGACGGGGACCTGAGGAACTCGCTCGGGTTGCTTCAGGGAGGTCAGGTCCCCTTTGGTGTTGGAAGGGTAACTTCCGGTTTACCTCGAGCCATTAAATGGGAATAGGGGCTCCTCTCAAATTGAATCCATAAAGTGTGTTCTCCTCTCTAATGGGAATGTCTGTGTGAGGGAAATTTCTGAGTCGCATAAAGGGTTTCAAGTACCCTTTTACCTTTCAAGAGGGAATGTGGTATTTCTCTTGAGATTCTGCAGCGCAAAATTTCCTCATCTCGCATTGAGGGGATAATTTTGTGGTGTTTCTCGAGTTACATCTGGAAGCTGGGGGTACTTCTCGAGTTATGACGAGGACGTAAGGAACTCGTTCGGGGTGCTTCAGAGGAGTAAGGTCCCCTTTGGTGTTGGAAGGGGAATTTCCGGTTTACTCTTGAGCCATTAAATGGGAATAGGGGTTCATCTTGTATTGAGTCCATAAAGTGTGTTCTCCTCTTCAATGGGGACTGATGCTAGTGAAATTTCTCAGTCGCATAAAGGGTGTCAAGTAGCCTTTTTCCTTTCAAGACGGAATGTGGTGTTTCTCTTGAGATTCTGCAGGGCAAAATTTCCTCATCTCTCATTGAGGGGATAATATTACAGTGTATCTCGAGTTGCGGCGGGAAGCCTTGGGCACTGCTCGAGTTGCGACGTGGACCTCAGAAAATTGCTCTGGTTGCCTCAGGGAAGTCAGGTCCCCTTTGGTGTTGGAAGGGTAACTTCCAGTTTACTCTCGAGCCGTTAAATGAGAATATGGGCTCATCTCGAATTGAGTCCATAAAGTGTGTTCTCCTGTCCAATGGGAATGACTGTGTGAGGGAACTTTCTGAGTCGCATAAAGGGTTTCACGTACACTTTTGACTTTCAAGAGGGAATGTGGTATTTCTCTTCAGATTGTCCACTGCAAAATTTCCTCATCTGGCAATGAGGGTATAATTTTGTGGTGTTTCTCGAGTTGCGGCGGGAAGCTGGGGGTACTTCTCTAGTTGCGACGGGGACATCAGGAACTCGCTCGCGTTGCTTCAGGAAAGTCAGGTCCCCTTTTGTGTTGGAAGGGGAATTTCCAGTTTACTCTGGAGCATTAAATGGGAATAGGGGCTCATCTCGAATTGAGTCCATAGAGTGTGTTCTCCTCTCCAATGCGGACTGATGTTAGTGAAATTTCTTAGTCGCAAAAAGAGTGTTAAGTACCATTTTGCCTATCAAGAGGGAATGTGGTATTTCTCTTTAGATTCTGCAGTGCAAAATTTCCTCATCTCGCACTGAGGTGATAATTTTGTGGTGTTTCTCGAGTTGCAACGGGAAGCTGGGAGTATATCTCAAGTTTCGAGGGGGACCTCAGGAACTCGCTCAGGTTTCTTCCGGGAAGTCAGGTCCCCTTTGGTGTTGGAAGGGGAAATTCCGGTTTACTCTTGAGCCGTTGAATGGGAATAGGGGCTCATCTCGAACTGGGTCCATAAATTGTGTTCTCCTCTCTAATGGGGACGATGTTAGTAAAATTTCTGAGTCGCATAAATTGTGTGAAGTACCCTTTTTCCTTTCAAGCGGGAATGTAGGATTTCTCTGAGTTTCTACTGCGCAAAATTACCTCATCTTGCATTGAGGGGATAATTTTGAGGTGTTTCTCGAGTTGTGGCGGGAAACACGGGGTACTATTTGAATTGCGAGGGGGACCTCAGGAACTCGCTCGGGTTGCTTCAGGGAAGTCAAGTCCCCTTTTGTGTTGGAAAGGGAACTTCCGGATTACTTTGGAGCCGTTAAATGGGAATATTGCCTCTTCTAATTTTGAGTCCATAAAGTGTGTTTTCCTCTTCACTGAGGACGGATTTTAAGGACCATTCTTAGTCATCTAAATGGAGTCAAGTACCCTTTTGCTTTTTAAGCGGAAATGTTGGTTTTTTCTTGAGATTCTGCAGCGCAAAATTTCTTCATCTCGCATTGAGGGGATAATTTTGTGGTGTTTATCGAATTGCGAATGGAAGCTGGGGGTTCTTTTCGAGTTGCGACAGGAACCTCAGGAACTCACTCGAGTTACTTCAGGGAAGTCAGGTCCCCTTTTATGTTAGAAAGCGAATGTCATGTTTACTCTAGAGCCATTAAATGGGAATTAGTGCTCGTCTCAAATTGAGTCCATAAAGTGTGTTCTCCTCTCCATTGGGGACTGATATTAGTCAAATTTCTGAGTCGCATAGAGGGTGTAAATTACCCTTTTGCCTTTCAAGAGGGAATGTGGTATTTCTCTTGAGATTCTGCAGCACAAAATTTCCTCATCTCGCATTGAGTGAATAATTTTTTGGTGTTTTTCGAGTTGCGGCTGGAAACTGGGGGTACTTCTCGAATTGCTACCCGGAACTCAGGAAATCGCTCGGATTTTTTCAGGGAAGTCAGGTCCCCTTTTGTGTTGGAAGGGGAACTTCCGGTTTACTCTCGACCCGTTAAATGGGAATAGGGGCTTATCTCGAGTTGAGTCCATAAAATGTGTTCTTGTCTCCAATAGGGACTGATATTAGTGAAATTTCTGAGTCGCATAAAGGGTGTCAAGTACTCTTTTGCCTTTCCAGAGGGAATGTGGTATTTCTCTTGAGATTCTGCAATGCAAAATTTCCTCATCTGGCATTGAGGGGATAATTTTTTGGTATTTCTTGAGTTGCGGTGGGAAGCTGGGGGTACTTCTCGAGGTGCGACTGGGACCTCAGGAACTCGCTGCGGTTGCTTCAGGGAAGTCAGGTCCCCTTTTGTGTTGGATGGGTAACTTCCAGTTTACTCTCCATCCGTTAAATGGGTATAGGGGCTCATCTCGAATTGAGTCCATAAAGTGTGTTCTTCTGTCCAGTGGGACGGCTGTGTGAGCGAACTTTCTGAGTCACATAAAGGGTTTCAAGTACAGTTTTGCCTTTCAAGAGAGAATGTGGTATTTCTCTGGAAATTCTGCAGCGCAAAATTTCCTAATCTCGCATTTAGGGGATAATTTTGTGGTGCTTCTCGAGTTGCAGCTGAAAGCTGGGAGTACGTCTCGATTTGGGACGGGGACCTCAGGAACTCGCTCACGTTACTTCAGGGAAGTCAGGTCCCCTTTGGTGTTGGAAGGGGAACTTCCGGTTTACTCTCGAGCCACTAAATGGGAATAGGGGCTCATCTCGAATTGATGCATAAAGTGTGCTCTCCTCTCCAGTGGGTACTGATGTTAGTGAAATTTCTCAGTCGCATAGAGGGTGGCAAGTAGCCCTTGCCTTTCAAGAGGGAATATGATATTTCTCTTGAGATTGTTCAGCACAAAATCTCCTCATCTCGCATTGAGGGAGTAATTTTGTGATGTTTCTCGAGTTGCGGCTGGAACCTGGGGGTATTTCTTGAGTTGCGACCCAGACCTCAGGAAATCGCTCGGTTTTTTCAGGGAAGTCGGGTCCCCTTTTGTGTTGGAAGGGGAACTTCCGGTTTACTCTCGAGCCGTTAAATGGGAATAGGGACTCATCTCGAATTGAGTCCATAAAGTGTGTTCTCCTCTCCAATTGGGGCTGACATTTGTGAAATTTCTGAGTCACATAAAGGGTGTCAAGTACCCTTTTGCCTTTCAAAAGGGAATGTGGTATTTCTCTTGCGATACTGCAGCGCAAATTTTCCTCATCTAGGATTGAGGGGATAATTTTCTGGTGTTTCTCGAGTTGCAGCGGGAAGCTGGGTGTACTTCTCAAGTTGTGGCGGGAACCTCAGTAACTCGCTCGGGGAGCTTCAGGGAAGTCTGCTCCCCTTTCTTGTTGGAAGGAGATTTTTCGGTTTACTCTCGAGCCGCTAAATGGAAATAGGGGCTCATCTCGAATTGAGACCATAAAATGTGTTCTCCTCTCCAATGCGGACTGATTTAGTGAAATTTCTGAGTCGCATAAAGAGTGTCAAGTACCCTTTTTCCTTTCAAGACGGAATGTGGTATTTCACTTGAGATTTGTGGCACAAAATTTCCTCATCTCCCATTGAGGGGATAATTTTGTGGTGTTTCTCGAGTTGCTGTGGGAAGCTGGGGATACTTCTCGAGTTGCGACGGGGACCTCATGAACTCGCTCGGGTTGCTTCAGGGAAGTTAGTTCCCCTTTGGTGTTGGAAGGGGAACTTCCGGTTTACTCCCGAGCCATTAAATGGGAATAGGGGCTCATCTCAAATTGAGTCCATAAAGTTTGTTCTCCTCTCCAATGGCGCCTGATATTTGTGAAATTTCTGAGTCGCATAAAGGGTGTCAAGTAAATTTTTGCCTTTCAAGATGGTATGTGGTTTTTCTCTTGAGATTCTGCAGTGCAAATTTTCCTCATCTCGCATTGAGGGGATAATTTTGTTGTGTTTATCGAGTTGCTGCGGGAAGCTGGGGGTACCTCTCGAGGTGCCACTGGGACCTCGGGAACTCTCTCCAGTTGCTTCAGGGAAGTCTGGTCCCCTTTCTTGTTGAAAGGGTATTTTTCGGTTTACTCTCGAGCCGCTAAATGGGAATAGAGGCTCATCTCGAATTGAGTCCATAAAGTGTGTTCTCCTCTCCAAAGGGGACTGATGTTAGTGAAATTTCTCAGTCTCATAAAGGGTGTCAAGTACCCACTGCCTTTCATGAGAGAATGTGGTATTTCTCTTGATATGGTGCAGCGCAAAATTTCCTCATCTCGCATTGAGGGAATAATTTTGTGTTGTTTTTCGTGTTGCGGCTGGAAACTGGGGGTACTTCTCGAGTTGCGGTGGGGACTTCAGGAACTCGCTCGGGTTGCTTCAGGGAAATCTGGTCCCCTTTCTTGTTGGAAGGGGATTTTTCGGTTTCCTCTCGTGCCGCTAAATGGGAATAGAGGCTCATCTCTAATTGAGTCCATAAAGTGTGTTCTCCTCTCCAATGGGGACTGATGTCAGTGAAATTTCTCAGTCGCATAAAGGGTGTCAAGTACCCATTGCCTTTCATGAGGGAATGTGGTATTTCTCCTGAGATTGTGCAGCGCAAAATTTCCTCATCTCTCTTTGAGGGAATAAAATTGTGGTGTTTTTTGGGTTGCGGCTGGAAACGGCATACTTCTCGAGTTGCGACACGGACCTCAGGAAATCACTCGGGTTTTTTCAGGGTAGTCAGGTCCCCTTTTGTGTTGGAAGGGGAACTTCCGGTTTACTCTCCATCCGTTAAATGGGAATAGGGGCTCATCTCGAATTGAGTCCATAATGTGTGTTGTCCTCTCTAATAGGGACTGATATTAATGAAATTTCTGAGTCGCATAAAGGGTCTCAAGTAACCTTTTTCCTTCAAGATGGAACGTGGTATTTCTCTTGAGATTCTGCAGCACAAAATTTCCTCATTTCCAATTGAGGGATAATTTTGTGGTGTTTCTCGAGTTGTGGCGGGAAGCTGGGGTTACTTCTCTATTTGCGACGGAGACCTCAGGAACTCAGTCGAGTTACTTCAGGGAAGTCAGGTCCCCTTTTGTGCTGGAAGGGGAATTTCCGGATTACTCTCCAGCCCTTTAATGGGAATAGGGCCTCGTCTGGAATTGAGTCCATAATGTGTGTTCTCCTCTGCAATGGGGATGGATTTTAGGGAACTTTCTGAGTGGCATAAAGTATGTCAAGTACTGTTTTGTTTTTCAAGTGGGAATGTCCGAATTCTCTTGAGATTCAGCATTGCAAAATTTCCTCATGTCGCTTTGAGGGTATAATTTGGTGGTGTTTCTCGAATTGCGGCTGGAAGCTGGGGTTACTTCTCTACTTGCGACGGAGACCTCAGGAACTCACTCGAGTTACTTCAGGGAAGTCAGGTCCCCTTTTGTGCTGGAAGGGTAATTTCCGGATTACTCTCAAGCCCTTTAATGGGAATAGGGCTTCTTCTCGAGTTGAGTCCATAAAATGTGTTCTCGTCTCCAGTGGGGATGGATGTTACGGAACTTTCTGAGTGGTACAAAGTGTGTCAAGTACACTTTTGCTTTTCAGGCGGGAATGTGGGAATTCTCTTTTGATTCTGCAGGCAAAATTTTCTCGTCTCGCATTGAGGGGATAATATGGTGGCTTTTCTCGAGTTGCGGCGGGAAGCAGGTTGTAATACTTGAGTTGCGACGGGGACCTCAGGAACTCACTCTAGTTACTTCGGGGAACTTAGGTCGCATTTTGTGCTGGAAGGGGAACTTACGGATTACTCTCCAGCCCTTTAATGGGAATAGGGCCTCTTCTCGAGTTGAGTCCATAAAGTGTGGTCTCCTCTCCAATGGGAACGGATGTTAGGGAACTTTCTGAGTGGCATAATGTGTGTCAAGTACCCTTTTGCCTTTCAAGCGGGAATGTGGGATTTCACTTGAGATTCTGCAGTGCATAATTACCTCATCTCGAATTGACGGGATAATTGTGTGGTTTTTCTCGTTTTGCGGCGGGAAGCTTGGGGTATTTCTCGAGTTGTGACGGGGACCTCAGGAACTCGCTCGGCTTGCTTCAGGGAAGTCAAGTCCCCTTTTGTGTTGGAACGGGAACTCAGGATTACTCTCGAGCCTTTAATTGTGAATAGGGGTCATCTCAAATTGAGTCCATAAAGTGTGTTCTCCTCTCCAATGGGGACGACTCTGTGAGGGAACTTTCTGAGTCTCACCCGGCGGTGCAGACACGAGAGATGCGGTCCTCTCCCACATAGACACAAGAGAAGCCTTTCCTTCCTGCGCAGACGCGAGAGACCCCAACTCCTCCTGCGCAGTTTCCAAGTAGCTGGCCCCGCAGGAGCAGACTCGAGAGTTGCCGGCCCCGCCTGCTCAGACCCTAGAGTCCCGGGAACCTCACACGCAGACATGAGAGACCCAGGCCCCGCCAGGGCAGTCTCGAGAAAAGCCGGCCTTGCCCGTGCAGACGCGAGATAACCCGGCCCCGCCCACGCAGACGTGAGAGATGCAGGCCCCACCCGCGCAGTTGCGAGAGATGCAGGCCCTGGCGAAACCGACCATGCAAAGATGCGTGGCATTGAGGAGTTTCCCCATGCCTGAGGCAAGGGCAGGCGGCCAAGAGGAGGTACCCCATATCCAATTGGCGGTGGCTGTGCGGGAGAGGGCCGAGAGGAGCTACTCACGTTCAAGGTCAGGAGGGGCAGCCTTGAGGACATACCCCTCATCCAAGGTAAGGTGCAGCAGCTGAGCTTTCTTGGAGCAGCTGTGAACAGATACCCCACACCCAAGGTAAGAGAAATTCAAATAAGATGGTAGGTATTGCGAGGGGGCATCAGAGGGCAGACACACTGAAATCATAATCACAGGAATCTAGTCGATATGATCACATGGACCACAGCCGAATGTGGTCCACTGGAGAAGGGAATGGCAAACCACTTCAGTATACTTGCCTTGAGAAGCCCATGAACAGTATCAAAGGACAATATGACAGGATACTGAATGAGGAATTCCCCAGGTCGGTAGGTGCCAAGTATGCTACTGGAGATCAGTGGAGAAATAACTCTAGAAGGAATGAAGGGATGGAGCAAAAGCAAAACCAGTACCCAGTTGTGGATGGGACCGGGGATAGAGCAAGGTCCGGTGCTGTAAAGAGCAGGATTGCATAGGAACCTGGAATGTTAGGTCCATGAATCAAGGCAAATTGGAAGTGGTCAAACAGGAGATGGCAAGAGTGAACATAGACATTCTAGGAATCAGTGAATTAAAATGGACTGGAATGGGTGAATTTAACTCAGATGACCAATATTTATACTACTGTGGGCAGGAATCCCTTAGAAGAAATGGAGTAGCCATCATGGTCAACAAAAGAGTCTGAAATGCAGTACTTGGATGTAATCTTAAAAACGACAGAATGATTTCTGTTCGTTTCCAAGGCAAACCTTTCAACATTACAGTAATCCAGGTCTATTCCCCAACCAGTAACACTGAAGAAGCCGAAGTTGAACGGTTCTATGAAGACCTACAAGACCCTTTAGAACTAGCACCCCAAAAAGATGTCCTTTTTATATAGGGGACTGGAATGCAAAAGTAGGAAGTCAAGAAACACCTGGAGTAACAGGCAAATTTGGCCTTGGAGCGCGGAATGAAGCAGGGACAAGGCTAATAGAGATTTGTCAAGAGAAGGCACTGGTCATAGCAAACAACCTCTTCCAACAACACAAGAGAAGACTCTACACGTGGACATCACCAGATGGTCAACACCAAAATCAGATTGATTATATTCTTTGCAGCCAAAGACAGAGAAGCTCTATACAGTTAGCAAAAACAAGACCAGGAGCTGACTGTGGCTCGGATCATGAACTCCTAACTGCCAAATTCAGACTTAAATTGAAGAAAGTAGGGAAAACCCCTAGACCATTCAGATATGACCTAAATCAACTCCCTTATGATTATACAGTGGAAGTGAGAAATAGATTTAAGGGACTAGATCTGATAGATAAAGTGCCTGATGACCTCTGGACGGAGGTTCGTGACATTGTACAGAAGACAGGGACCAAGAGCATGCCCAAGGAAAAGAAATGCAAAAAAAGTAAAATGGCTGTCTGAGGTGGCCTTACAAATTGCTGTGAAAAGAAGAGAAGCGAAAAGCAAAGGAGAAAGGGAAAGATATAAGCATTAGAATGAAGATTTCCAAAGAATAGCAAGGAGATTTCAGGAAGCCTTCCTCGGTGATCTATGCAAAGAAATAGAGGAAAACAACAGAACAGGACAAACAAGAGATCTCTTCAAGAACATGAGAGATTCCAAGGGAACATTTCATGCAAAGATGGGCTCGATAAAGGACAGAAATGGTATGTACCTAACAGAAGCAGAAGATATTAAGAAGAGGTGGCAAGAATACACAGAAGAACTGTACAAAAAAGATCTTCACGACCAAGATGGTCACGAAAATGTGATCACTGACCTACAGCCAAACATCTTGGAATGTGAAGTAAAGTGGACCTTAGAAAGCATCACTAGGAGCAAAGCTAGTGGAAGTGATGGAATTCCAGTTGAGCTCTTTCAAATCTTGAAAGATGATGCTGTGAAAGTGCTGCACTCAATATGCCAACAAATTTGGAAAACTCAGCAGTGGCCACAGGGCTGGAAAAGGTCAGTCTTCATTCCAATCCCAAAGAAAGGCAATGCCAAAGAATGCCCAAACTACCGCACAATGGCACTCATCTCACACGCTATTAAAGTCATGCTCAAAATTCTCCAAGGCAGGCTTCAGCAACATGTGATTCGTGAATTCCCAGATGTTCAAGCAGGTTTTAGAAAAGGCAGAGGCACCAGAGACCAAATTGCCAACATATGCTGGATCATGGAGAAAGCAAGAGAGTTTCAGAGAAACATCTATTTCTGCTTCATTGACTATGCCAAAGCCTTTGACTGTGTGGATGACAATAAACTGTGGAAGATTCTAAAAGAGATGGGAATACCAGACCACCTGAGCTGCCTCTTGAGAAACCTGAATTCAGGTCAGGAAGCAACAGTCAGAACTGTACATGCAGCAACAGACTGATTCCAAATAGGCAAAGGAGTACGTCAAGGCTGTATATTGTCACCATGCTTATTTAAATTATATGCAGAGTACATCATGAGAAATGCTGGGCTGGAAGAAGAACAAGCTGGAATCAAGATTGCTGGGAGAAATGTCAATAACCTCATATATGCAGATGACACCACCCTTAGGGCAGAAAGTGAAGAGGAACTCAAAAGCCTCTTGATGAAAGCGAAAGAGGAGAGTGAAAAAGTTGGCTTGAAGCTCAGCATTCAGAAAACAAAGATCATGGCATCTGGTCCCATCACTTCAATGGAAATATATGGGAAAACAGTGGAAACAGTGTCAGACTTTATTTTTTGGGGCTCTAAAATCACTGCAGATGCTGATTGCAGCCATGAAAATAAAAGGCGCTTATTCCTAGGAAGGAAAGTTATGACCAACCTTGATAGTATATTAAAAAGCAGAGACATTAGTTTGCCAACCAAGGTCCGTCTAGTCAAGGCTATGGATTTTCCTGTGGTCATGTATGGATGTGAGAGTTGGACTGTGAAGAAAGCTGATCGCCGAAGAATTGATGCTTTTGAAATGTGGTGTTGGAGAAGACTCTTGAGAGTCCCTTGGACTGCAAGAAGGTCCAACCAGTCCATTCTAAGGGAGATCAATCCTGTTAAATTGAAATAGGGCCTCTTCTCGATTTGAGTCCATAAAGTGTGTTCTGCTCTCCAATGGGGACTGCTGTGTTAGGGAACTCTCGGAGTCGCATAAAGGGTGTCAAGTACCCTTTTGCCTTTCAAGCGGGAATGTGGGATTAACCTTTAGACTCTGCCACTCAAAATTTACTCCTCTCGCATTGAGGGGATATTTTGTGGTGTTTCTCGAGTTGCGGCGGGAAGCTGGGGGTACTTCTCCAGTTGAGACGGGAACATCAGGAACTCGCTCGGGTTGCTTGAGGGAAGTCAGTTACCCTTTTGTGTTGGAAGGATAACTTCGGGATTACTCTCCAGCCTTTATATGGGAATTGGTCTCTTCTCGGGTTGAGTCCATAAAGAGTGTTCTCCTCTCCAAAGGGGACGGCTGTGTGAGGGAACTTTCTGAGTCACATAAAGGATGTCAAGTTGCCTTTTGCCTTTCAAGCGGAATGTGGGATTTCTCTTTAGACTTTGCAATGGAAATATTCCTCATCTCTCCTTGAGGGCAGATTTTTATGGTTATTCTCTAGTTGTGGCAAGAAGCTTGGGCTCCATCTCGATTTGCGACGGGGACCTCTGGAACTCGATGGTGTTGCTTCAGGGAAGTCAGGTCTCCTTTCGTGTTGAAGGGGAACCTCGGGATTCTCCTCGAGGTGTGGCAGAGAAATAGGGAAGCATCTAACGTTGTGTACCTAAACTGTGTGCTCCTCTTCAGTGGGGACAGCTCTGTCGGGGAAGTTTTGATTCGCATAAAGGGTGTCAAGTACTTGTTCGAATTTCAAGTGGGAATGTAGGATTCTCTTGAGACCCTGCAGCGGAAAAATTTCTCATCTCGCATTGAGGGGAAAATCTGATGGTTTTTCTCTAGTTGCAGCGGTAAGCTTGGGGTTCTTCTCCAGTTGTGACAGGGACCATATGAAATCGCTCGTGTTGCCCCAGGGAAGTCAGGTCTCCTTTCGTGTTGAAAGGGGAATCTCGGGATTTCTCTTGAGGTGCAGCAGAGGAATAGGGCCACATCTAGCGTTGAGTCTGTCAACTCTGTGTTCTTTTCCAGTGGCGACAGGGATCTCGGGGCTGCTATGAAGGTTCTACTGGGGAGTCAGGCTTCATCTCGATTTGAAGCATGGAATTCTGCTTTCCTTTCTAGTTGTAAAAGGGGAATCATTCTTCGTGTCTTGATCAGGAGGTTCATTAGGGCTTTTTCTCTCGGCTGAGCATGGGTATCAGGTTTCTCATCATGTTGTGAGGGGATAGTCGGTGTTCCATTGAAGCTTTGCTAGATCATCAGGACTTACCTCTATTGGAGGTGGAACTCAGAGTCCTGAGCATCTTCTGCAGGAGGGCACTTGAATTTCAATAGGAGACAGAGGCCTCCTCTTGTGGTGGGAGAAGAAGAAAGGATACATCTAGAGTTGAAGCAGGGTTTGAATGCTAATATCGTGAGGACGTGGGGAATACAGAGCTCTTCTGGAGCTGTGCACGGAAACTGGGCTTTTCTCTCAATTGAAGATGGATATTCTGGGAGCCCCTTCAATTGTAAATAGGGATTCAAGTCTCCTGTGGTATCTTGAGAGAGAACTCGGGATTGCTCTCCACGCACTGTAGGAAAAAAGGGCCTCAAGTGACGTTGCCTGGGGCTTCTCGTGGTATATGGTGATTGCAAAGGGAAGTATGGCTTTCATTTTGAGTTATGCCAGGGAACTCAGGGAGACACTCATATTGCCTCAGGGAAGAAAAGTTGTGAGGGGAAGTTCGTGATTGATCTCGAGTCAATGCAGAGGAATCGGGCTTCAATTCACATCGAAAGTGGGTAATCCCAAAGTGTTTCTCGAATTTGGGCAGGAATCTTTCGGATCCCTCGAGTTGCAAAAGGGGCCTCACGGATCCTCTCAAGTTGTCTCTGGGAAGTCCAGAAACCTTTTGTAGTGTGGAGAGCCTTTGGGATGCCTTTCGAGACAGTGCAGGGGAATAGGGTCTCATCTGGAGTTGAGGCGCTAACCTCAGTGTGCCTCTCCAGTTCTTACATGGATCACAGTGTTCCTACGAAGTTTCAAAAGGGGAGTCATGCCAAGTCTCTTGTTGAGGCATGGATCTCCACTAACTTTTCGAGTTGTAAAAGGGGTGGTCGACCTCCTGTTGAGTTGATTTTCTGTCCTGGGGATTTTTCTCTATGATGCACCTGGGAAATCCGGCCTCCCTGAGTGGTGTTACTTGATCCTGGGAGTTCCCTTTGAATTGGGACGGTGGAATCATTCCTTATATTGAGCGGATGGTTAAATTGGTGTCTTTTTGAATTGTGGCACGACTCCCCGGGGTCCTCTCGAGTTTTAAGAGGACATAGGCCTCCTCTTCAGATTTGACAGAAACATCGGGATTAATTTCCATAGGAAGCAGGGCCATCGATCCTCACCTTGAGATGACGAGTGGAAAACGGGTCTCTTCTTGAGCTGTGGCAGGAACCTCACTGCTCCTCTTGAGTTTAGTCGGGTATCTCGGGGAAACTCTTCAGTTGCCTATAGTGTGCCGAGTATCCTTTCGAGTTTGAAGAGGGAATGTGGGACTTCTCTTAAGACGCTGCAGCAGAAAAGGGCGTCCTGTCGCGTGGAGTGGAGAATTTCATGGTTTATCTGGAGTTGTGGCTTGAAGCTTGGAGGTCTTCTCGCATTATGACGGGAACCACTTGGACTTGCTAGTTTTGCCTCAGGGAAGTCAGGTTGAAAGTGGAACTTTGCGATTCCGTTGGAGTCGCTGCAGGGCATGAGGGCCACATTTAGACTTGTGTGGGTAAACTCAGTATTCCTTTCAAGTAACCACATGGATCTTGGTGTTGCTCTGATGGTTGCACTGGGGAATCAAGCCTAGTCTTTGTTGAGGAGGGAGCTCTACTTTACCCCCAAGTTGTAAAAGGACTATCAGGCCTGCTTTCCGTTTTAGCGGGAAATTTGCGCTTTTTCGAGAGTCTCAGCAGGGAATTCATGCCTCCGATCATGTTGCGAGTTAATACTCCGTGTTCCACTGGAGCTGCTACAAACACAACATGACTTATCTCTAGTTGAGTGTGAACTCGGAGTCCTTTGAACATGCTGCAGTATCTACAGTGTTGCCCTCAAGTGTAAATAGATGTGACAGGACTCGTCCTGTGCTACGAGGTGAAATTGGGATTCCTCTTCAGTTGAACGTGGAATGCTCATTATCTTCAGCTGTGGTGTGATCACTGGCCTTTTCTTAAATTGTGGTGGGGAAAATCGGTTTTCTTCTCTCATTGGGACTGGTAGCTCTAGGAGAACCTTAAGTGACATCAAGGAACTCAAGCCTAATCGAATTTGGAGAAGGAACTTTGGAATTTGTCTACGTGCTGTAGGAAAAAAAAAGGGGGCATCATCTTGCTTTGAAAGATGAATTTTGATGTTATTCTCCAGTTGAGGCGGGAAATGTGGTGATCCTCTCGAGTGACGATGGATATATCAGGGAGCCTCCTGTGTTGTTTCTGGGAAGTCAGAACGCCTTTCCATTTGCAATGGAAACCTCGGGAATCCTTTGGAGTCACTGCAGAGAAGTAGGTCTGCATCTAGATTTGAGTCCGTTTAACTCAGAGTTCCTCTCCAGTAGCGAAAGGGTTGCTCTCAAAATTGTCTTGGGGAGTCAGGCCTCGTCTCGTGTTCAGACATGGTACTCCACTTTCTTCTTGAGTTGTAAAAGGAGTGTTAGGCCACAATTGAGTTAAATTTTACCTGGAGATTTTGTTGAAAATCCTCAGGAGACAGGTCTCCACTCGTCTTGTGAGTTGATATTCGAGGATATATTTGAATCTGTGCAGTGGAATCAGACAATATCTCGAGTGGGTGGGGACATTGGTACCTTTTCCAATTGTGTTTTGAAACCCGGAATTCTCCCGAGTTTCAAGGTGTTACCGATCTCCTCGTACTGTGCGACGGGAACATCTGGATTCCATTCCAGACAAAGCGGGTGAATCGACTTTCATCTGGAAAAGAGGACTGGAAAAAGGGACACCTTGTCAGTTGTGGCAGGAAATTCTGTGCTCCTCTCGGTTCAGTTCAGTTCAGTCGCTCAGTCCTCTCCCACTCTTTGCGACCGCCTGATTCACAACACGCCAATCCTCTCTGTCCATCACCCTTTCCCACAGTTCATTCAATCTCATGTCCATCGAGTCGGTGATGCCATTCAGCCATCTCATTCTCCGTCGTCTACGTCTCCTCACACCCCCAATCCCTCCCAGCATCAGACTCTTTTCCAGTGAGTCAACTTGTCACATGAGGTGGCCAAAGTATTGGAGTTTCGGCTTTAGCATCAGTCCTTCCAATGAACACCCAGGATTGATTTCCTTTAGAATGGACTGGATGGATCTCCCTGCAGTCCAAGGGACTCTCAAGAGTCTTCTCCAGCACCACAGTTCAAAAGCATCAATTCTTCGGCGATCAGCTTTCTTCACAGTCCAACTCTCACATCCATACATGACCACGGGAAAAATCATAAACTTGACTAGACGGAACTTGGTTGCCAAAGTAATGTCTCTGCTTTTTAATATGCTATCTAGGTTAGTTAAAAATTTCCTTCCAAGGAGTAAGCGTCTTTTAATTTCCTGGCTGCAATCAGCATCTGCAGTTTTTTTGGAGCCCCCCAAAAATGAAAGTCAGACGGTTTCCAAGGATTCCTCATCTATTTCCCATGAAGTGATGGGACCAGATGCCATGATATTCGTTCTCTGAATGTTGAGCTTCAAGCCAAATTTTCACTCTCCTCTTTCACTTTCATCAAGAGGCCTTTGAATTCCTCTTACTTTCTGCCATAAGGGTGGCGTCATCTGCATATCTGAGGTTATTGATATTTCTCCCAGCAATCTTGATTCCAGCTTGTGCTTCTTCCAGTCCAGCGTTCCTCATGAGGTCCTCTGCATATAAATTAAATAAGCAGGGTGACAATATACAACCTTGACATACTCCTTTTCCTATTTGGAACCAGTGTGTTGTTCCATGTCCAGTTCTAACTGTTGCTTCCTGACCTGCATAAAGGTTCCTCAAGAGGCAGGTCAGGTGGTCTGGTATTCCCATCTCTTTCAGAATGTTCCACAGTTAATTGTGATCCATACAGTCAAAGGCTTTGGCATAGTCAATGAAGCAAAAATAGATGTTTTTCTGGAACTCTCTTGCTTTCTCCATGATCCAGCGGATGTTGGCAATTTGATCTCAGGTGCCTCTGCCTTTTCTAAAGCCTGCTTGAACATCTGGGAGTTCACGGTACACATATTGCTGAAGCCTGGCTTGGAGAATTTTGAGCATGACTTTAGTAGCGAGTGAGATGAGTGGGATTGTGCGGTAGTTTGGGCATTCTTTCGCATTGCCTTTCTTTGGAATTGTCATGAAGACTGACCTTTTCCAGTCCTGTGGCCACTGCTGAGTTTTCCAAATTTGCTGGCATATTGTGTGAAGCACTTTCACAGCATCATCTTTCAGGATTTGAAATAGCTCAATTGGAATTCCATCACCTCCACTAGCTTTGTTCATAGTGATGCTCTCTATGTCCCACTTGACTTCACATTTCAAGATGTCTGGTTCCAGGTGAGTGATTATGCCATCGTGATTATCTTTGTCCTGAAGATCATTTTTGTACAGTTCCTCTGTATAATCTTTCCACCTCTTCTTAATATCTTCTGCTTCTGTTAGGTCCATACCATTTATGTCCTTTATCGAGCCCATCTTTGCATGAAATGTTCCCTTAATATCTCTAATTTTCTGGAATGGTTATGTCAGTGTCACTTTTGAGTCACCTAAAGGATGTTAAGTAACCTGTAGAGTTTTAAGCGGGAATATGGGATTTCTCCTGAGAGTCGGCAGCGGAAAAGTTGAACATCTCGCCTTGAGGGCAGAATCTTGTGATTTTTCTCGAGTTGTGGTGGGAAGCTTTGGGTTCCTCTTGAGCTGCGACGGGGAATTCAGGAACTCGCTCGTGTCGTTCTAGGTAAGTCAAGTCTCATTTTGTGTTGGAAGGGAAACCTCGGGATTTCTCTGGAGCTGTGGCAGAGGAATAGGGCCGCATCTAGAGTTGTGTACATAAACTGTGTGCTCCTCTTCAGTGGGGACGACTTTATCGGGGAAGTTTTGCGTTGTATAAAGGGTGTCAAGTACCCATTCAAATTTCAAGCGGGAATTTGGGATTTCTCTTGAGACTCTGCAGTGGAAATGTTCCTCATCACGCATTGCGTGGAGAATCAGGTTGTTTTTCTCGAGTTGCGGCGGGAAGCTTGGTATTCTTCTCAAATTATGACGGGGACCTTATGAACTCGCTCATGTTGCCCCAGGGAAGTCAGGATTCCTCTCGTGTTGAAAGAGGAACCTCGGGATTTCCCTCGAGGCACAGTAGAGCAACAGGGCCCCATCTTGCGTTGAGTTGGTCAACTGTGTTTTCCTCTCCAATGGCGACAGGGATCTCGGGGTTGCTATGACGGTTCTACTGGGGAGTCAGGTTTCGTCTCGATTTGAGGCATGGAATTCTGCTTTCCTTTCGAGTTGTAAAATGTGAACCAGTACTCTTGTCGTGATCAAGCTGTTCATTAGGGCTTTTTTTATAAGCTCAGCATGGGTGTCAGGATTCCCATCACATTGTGAGGGGATCGTTGGTTTTCCATTGGAGCTTTGTTAGATCATCAGGACCTACTTTGATTGGAGGTGGAACACAGAGTCCTTTATCCTTGCATCAGGACCCTCGGGAGTGCCCTCGAGTTTCAATAGGAGACAGAGGCCTTATCTTGTGTTGGAAGAGGAAGAAAGGATTCCTCTAAATTTGAAACAGGGTTTTAACGATCATATCGTGAGGAGGTGGGGAATAGAGAGCTCTTCTTGAACAGTGGATGGAAACTCAGGGTTTCACTCGACTGAAGATGGGTACTCTGTGAGCCACTTGAATTGTAAATAGGGATTCAAGCCTCCTATGTTATCTTGATAGTCAACTCGGGATTGCTCTCCAGGCGCTGCAGGAAAAAAAGGGCCTCATGTGAAGTTGCCTGGGGCTTCTCGTGGTTTTTGGCGAGTTGCGAAGGGAAGTTTGGATTTCCTTTCGAGTTACGCCAGGAACTCAGGGAGACATTCATGTTACCTCAAGGAAGTCAATTTGCAAGGGGCAGGTCGTGATTGTTCTCGAGTCAATGCAGAAGAATCGGGTTTCAATTCACATTGAAAGGGGTAATGCCAGAGTGTTTCTAGGTTGGGGGCAGGTAACTTTCGCATCCCTCGAGTTGCAAAAGAGGCCTCACGGAGCATCTCAAGATGTCTCTGAGAAGTCCAGAATCCTTTTGAGCTGTGAAAAGCCTTTGAGATGTCTTTCGAGTCAGTGCAGGGGAATAGGGTCTGATTTGCAGTTGAGGCGCTAACCTCAGGGTGTCTCTTCAGTTCTGACATGGGTCTCAGTCTTCCTATGAAGTTTCGACAGGGGAGTCATGCCACGTCTCTTGTTGAGGCTTGAAACTACGCGATCTTTTCGAGTTGTCCAAGGGGTGGGAGGCCTCCTGTTGAGTTCAATTTCTGTCCTGGGGCTTAACCTCCATGATGCACTTGCGAAGTCAGGCCTCCCTTATTGGTGTTACTTGATCCCGGGAGTTCTCTTTGAATCAGCACAGTGGAATCAGTCCTTATTCGAGCGGATGGGATAATCCGTGTCTTTTTGAATTGCGACACGACTCCCCAGGGTCCTCTCGAGTTTCAAGGGGATATAGGCCTCCTCTTCACATTCAACAGGAACATCGGGATTAATTTCCAGACAAAGAAGGGGAATCGATCCTCACCTCGACATGACGAGTGGAAAACTGGTCTCTTCTTGAGTTGTGGCAGGAACCTCGCTGCTCCTCTCGAGGTTGGTCGGGTATCTCGGGGAACTCTTTGAGTTGCATATAGGGTGCTGAGTATTCTTTCGAGTTTGAAGAGGGAATGTGGGATTTCTCTTAAGATGTTAAGCAATTAGACTATCCCTGCTTCTAGAGCTGCTGCATCCATTCAACTGTGGAAATGCAGGCTAAAAAAACCCCGCATCTTTCCGAGAAGTTCTCCAATTGTGTTTAGGAACAACACGTTTGCAAACCAGAGTTGATCACATGCATGTCCATGGAAATTGACACCTCTCAACAAATGCACGACAAATGATTCCTAGACATACATTCCATGCAAAACGGATCACAAATCCAGAAGGAAATGGAGCAGACATTAGACATGAGCTCAGAGTCTTCACACACCCAACATAGAATGGCACTACACAAAGAGTAACCAGGGAACAGTGAACTTTGTCAAATCCAAGATTTGGACTCTGGGGAAGGCCTTCTGAAAAATGCAAACGAGACATCCCACGTTGGGAGACAACTGTTTGCATACACAGAACTTAGGTAGGATTTGGCTCTTAATACACAAAACACATGATCACAAACGAGCCTGAAGGAGGGGTCTGAAGGGACATCAGGCGAATGAAGGGACACGGAGAGTACACCGAATGATGCCCAGCACTGAGGGCCTGAGAAATACGATCTAGCTGCACTTCCCGAGAAACGTGTTACCCTGGACTAGGCCTGTTCTACCTGGAGGCTCAGAGAGATGGACAGTGAGGAAGGGGAAGAGAAATCCTTGGCATTTCTATCACTCACAGCAAACACTTAGAAGGAGAAGGCAAGTATCAACCCCACCGACGGTGACATTCCCTGAAAGGCAATAGCTAGGAGTCCATCTAACCCAGGAGGGAAGCCCCTGTTCTCAGAGAACTGCAAGAGATGGATGAAAGAAGGTGAAGCCCACCAATCCAGTGGAAAATAAGCTGTGCTCACGGATCAAAAGAATTCCTCCTGGTAAGATGATGTCGGTTCCCCTCCCCCCAACCCCCACCGTGGGGCAATCCAGAGTTTCCACGCTATTCCTCTCAAAATACCAACAGCTGTTCTCAGGGTAATATAAACAAAGAATTCCAAAATGTCTATGGAAATATTAAGAGTTAAAGGTGTCAATGCAATCTGCCGCAAAGTCGTGAAATGGACATCACAGGCTGCCTGATAGCCAGTTAGACTATCACACTAGGATCATCAGGACAGCATGGTACTGGGAAGAAATGAAACACGCAGAACCAGATCCATGGAATGGAATTGAGGGTCCAGAAATAAACCCAAGCTTCTATGGTCAATTCCTCAATGCCAAAGAAGAGTACACAATACGAATGGGAACAAGAGCCTCTGCAACGAAAGACAATGGGAATCGGAGATGGTTCCATCTGAAAAATCACATTGGCTTTTGGTCTCATAACACCTCAGATTCAGTGAAACACATCAACGCAAAACTGAAGAGATGAAAGTCCTGGAAATAAACAAGGGACATTGGCTCCTTAATGTCAGGGACTTCTCAACATGTGTGGGGGGTGAAGCAAAATTGGGTGTCTTCAAGTCAAGGAAACAGGAAACCAAAGGACACCAATGGGCTTGCATCCATTTGAACAGCTATGCAACAGAAAAGTTAAGCATTCACAAATCAAAATGGTAACAAACTGAACACAAAAGAATATTTGCAAGCAGAATATCGGCGAAGGGGTTCCTTCGTAAAAGAAAGTGAGAAATCCCACCACTAAGTCTCCCAGAATTAACCACAGACGAATCCCTTCCCCTCACACAAACTCCAGTCCCAAATCATTACCTCACTCGAAAGGAAAAACTATAGCCTCACCCTAGGTCAATATTGTACATGTGTACATGCATTCACAGTGTGTGAGCATCCACAGGAGAGACACAGAGAAGAAGAGACAGACTGAATTTGGACAGGTCATAAAAGAGATGGAACGAGGGACAGAGACTGAACAATGGAGAGAGGAAATGAGTCAATTTCACAGGATTTGCATGAATCTCTCTTGAGGATGGAAACAATGACAGTGCCTACTCCCCCTCGATGATTAGACTCAAAGACAAGGATGTGGGGAGCCACTGTTGGAACAGCCTCCCCCACCCCTCGAGGCTGAGTGGGAAACTTGAGTAGGACGAGGAAGGTTGATATCAGAAGGGGCGAGGTCTGAATATGACCTTCCCATCCTCCCATTGCGGGGGTCAAGAAATAGGCAGGAAGGGGACTGCCTTCACCCAGGTCCCAGAGCCCATCCAGGCCTGATTCTGCCCCATTCTGTGCTAGGTCAGCCTTGTGTGGACTCCGTCCTTTGGGAAGTCTGTGTCCAAGCTCCTTTTGATGGAGGCCTAAAGTTTGAACAGGCACTGGAGCTCTTCGTAACCTGACAGACCTAGGCAGGAGATGGGAGAGGGACCCCCACTCTGCACACGGAGAGACTGGGGAAACCCTGCGGGGCACATGTCTTGCCCAGGGCCACATCACTCCTGAGAAGAAGGAGGCTGGGTTGAAAGCAGCTCTGTCCTCAGAGCTCAGGCTCTGGCTTCACCAAGTTCTCCCCAAGGCTGTTGGATGGGGTGTGTAGGTGTCACTTTGCCTGCACGTGGACTAAGGGCGTTGGGGAACAGCCAGAAGCCAGAGGTTCCCTATGGAAGCTTGTGGAAGGGACCTCAGCCACGAACCCAGGAAATGATGTCACTTCCTGACAACAGAACCCAACAGAACCTGCAACCCATGTATCCAGGCCTCCCCAGCGGAAAGGAGCCCCAAGCCAGATCACATGCTGTCAAGATGTTCTGCTGCTTGCCCCTGCTAAGACGCCGGGGCCTCAGGAGAGCTCACAGGCAGAGTGTGTGGGAATGTGGTCGACGCTGGCTAAGGCACCCCCCTCCTCGAGAGGCCTTTGACCTTTTGCCCGAAGGAACAGAAAGTTACCAGGGGAGCCCCAGACCGGGTCCAGCCACATCTCCCGTCCCACGCGGGGAAGACTGAGGCCTTTTGCTGTGTGTGGATGTGGGTTTCTCCGGGTGTGTCGAACTCAAGCAAGCCCAGCCACATGAGGGTCAGGAGTCCATGGGCTGCTTGTGGCCACACCCCAGGGGAGAGCAGGCTGGGTGGCATGAGGAGAGTCCGGGCAGTGCCAGCTGCCCATGCTGGCCGCACACCCTCATGAGGGTCTCCGTCCTTCCGGGTGGGTATCTGAGCAGACACTTGTGTCTCTAGTCTTTCTTGGAGCAGAAGGGCAGGCAGGCAGAAGCAGCAGCCATCCTGGCCAGGCACAGGTCAGAAATATCGAAGCAGGGCTGGCTGATGGTCACTATCATTGCAGATCGTCCCAACTGAGGTGCCCCTGAGGGGCACACCCTATCCACCTCCCAGAGGGAGGGCTCAGCGTACCAGCCCCCTGCCCTGGAGGCTAAGTACAGGCTCCAGGTGAGAGTGGCCTCGGAGGGCTCAGCCCAAATGGCGTTGAAGAGGAAGAGGGCAAGGCCTGCTGCTCAGACACCACCCAGCACACAACCCGGGGCCCAGTCTCAGGCTGCCACGAACTCAGCACAGCTGGCTCTGACCCAGAGCTCTGAGAAGCCCTGCCTCGGAGGCAGCTGGAGGACCTGGGGCCCAGCAGGGCAGAGCACAGAGGTGAGGCGGCTGGGGCTGCTCCATGTGAGTGTGGGGAGGCGGTGCTGAGCCACAGAGAGAGGAGTCTCCCAGAGCTGGGTCTGGGCCTGGACCAAAGGCTGGCCTCACACCACCCATCTTGGAGACTGCAGAGAAGACTCCGATGGTGGGCCTTCTTAGCAAATCTCTAGGAAGCTTTCGTACCCACTTAGGCACATGGCAAGGCTGGCCTGTGGCAAACTTTTCTTCTCACACAGCTCTAGGTCTGGCCGTCAAACTCAGCCAGCCTCCATGTCTAAGACCTGTACCTACGAAGGTGGGAGCTCCTCGTGCAGGACTCACAGATCCACTGAGGGGAGATCGAGACCTGAGACGTCCCCTCCCAATGACACGGGGCCAGCCGGGTATTGGCCACCACCCTCAGCACATCAGATCTCTGTGCCTGCACAACACCCAGCGCCAGGCCAAGATGTCCCATCCCGCCTTCGAGAAACTCCACCTCCATGTGCACTTGCACCTGCTAAGGCTTTGGCGGCAGAACCCGAGTCAGGGCCTGAGTGACCAACTTTGGAGCGGCAGCCTGCCCTGCCTCCTACCAAGGACTCAGACTCCCACCATGACTATCCAACACTTGAAGGGAGAACAGGACCCTGCTCTGGATACAAGCCCAGAACCCTTTGGCAACCACATCATCCAGGGGCGCAGTTGGCTCTGCAGCCTCCATCCCTGTGTGTCCCCCGTGGACACCGTCTACTCCCTCCACACCCAGGGGAGATTGACTTTCCTTCCCCAGAGCTCATTTTCATCAGGCTCCTAGGCATCTTTTTTCTCATCTTTTATGTCTTTTATGGCTTTCTGTATATTTTGCTCGCAAGTGTGTGTCAGTAAATTTTCCTTCCTTGGGAATATGGAGGCCTTTACAATGCTGTGTAAGCGTCACCGCTGTATACATACAGACACCCTCATTCTATCCCCCGCCCACTTCGCAGCAAAGCCTGGATTCATGGCAAGCATTCCCCGTTCCTCTCTCCCCCGGCTGTCAACATTGAGTCCACTTCTCTCTGCATTTCTTCCCATCCTTTCGGGATTCCCAATCAACGCTATTCACTGAAATGATAGGAAACTGGATTTTGCTCTTATTGAAGGCGAAATTTATAGTCTCTAAGTATCGTTAGAGTCTTGGCATCCCTATGAATTCTACAGTCCATCGAATTCTCTAAGCCAGAATCTTGGGTGGGTAGCTTTTCCCTTCTCCAGAGGATTGCTCTGACTTCCCACATATTGGAAGACCAAAGTGTGACGTAGCCTTGGAGATCTGAAAGGACTTGTAGGTCCTTTTATAATGTTATCTTCCAAATGAAGCCCTCTCGCCTAATATGCTCAGAATCTCCAGGTAGGCAGTGCTGTTGTAAGTGGGACACCTCAGGCACAAGGGAAAGTCTGAGTTCTTCCGCCGGCACAAACAAACTCACAAGAATAAACCAGGCAGGAGAAATGGAAAGATATACCCACACCAACAAAGGAACAAGTGTTCCTCAGAACACAAGGCCAGAGAAAGACCCACCATCCTTGTGGCCACTACATGCTTGAGAAAATCAGTGATCAGGAATTAAAAAGAAGAAACATGCGCAGGTCCAATGAGAGGCATAGCACATGGCTAGTGTAGCTCAGAGATGTCCTGACTCTTCGCATGGTCACATGGGCAAAGGGAAACACAGTGCAGGTGGCGGTGGTCATCATCTCACAGCTACGTGTACAGGATGATGACAACCAGCTTTCGGGATCCAAAGAGGGAACGGAGGGCCTAGCAGAGCCATAGACATCTCTCTCGCTCTCTGGCAGAAGAGATTGCCGGAACAATCAAAGTCCCACAGTAGCATCACTTAATGATCAATGCCAACCCTCAAGGTGAATTCCACTTACTTCTGGCACGGTTGCTCCTGTCCTCTTAGATGTTCACCTGTAGCGATCCAAAGCTGCAGACCTGCTGGGCGCCTGTGTAGTAGAACCTCACTTCAGCTGCTCACACAGACAAGGACACACAAGGATGCCTGTGGCCTCTGGCTCACAGATGGAAGATCAAAGCCCTGTCAACCTGAACTGTGGACCAGTGTTGAAAGGGAGGACACACCCGACTCCCCTTTCACTGGACACAGCGTCCCTGATGCTAGAGCTGCTGAATCCATTCAACTGTGGAAATTCATGCTGAAAAACACCCATCTTTCCGACAAGGTCTCTAAAAGGGTTTAGGAGCAACGCATTTGGAAACAAGAGGGGATGACACCCATGTCCATGAAAATTGACACCTCTCAACAAATGCACTTCAAATGATTCCTAGACATATGTACCATGCAAAACGGTTCATAAATCCAGAAGTAAATGGAGTATACATTAGACATGAACTCTGAGTCTTTACACACAATACAGAAAGGCACTACACAAAGAGTAACCAGAGAACACAGTGAACTTTGTCAAATCCAAGATTAGGACTCTGGGAAAGACCGTCTGAAAAAGGCATAAGACACTTCCCATGCTGGGAGACAACTCTTTGCATACACAGAGTTTAGGCAAGATTTGGCTCCTAATATGCAAACAACATGAACACAAACTAGCCTGAAGGAGAGGTCTGAAGGGACACCAGGCGAAGGAAGGGACACAGAGAGTATACCGAATGATGCCCAGTACTGAGATCCTGAGAAACACTGTCTAGCTGCACTCCCCGAGCCACGTGGGACCCTGGACTAGGCCTCTTCCACGTGGAGGCTCAGAGAGATGGACAGTGAGGAGGGGAAGAGAAATCCTCGGCATTTCTAACACTCACAGCAAACGCTTAGAAGGAGAAGGCAAGTATCAACCCCACCGACAGTAATTTCCCTGAAAGGCAATAGCTAAGAATCCATCTAACCCAGGAGGGGTGCCCCTCTTCTCAGAGAACGGCAAGAGATGGATGAAAGAAGGTGAAGCCCAGCAATTCAATGGAAAATAAGCTGTGCTCATGGATCAGAAGAATTACTCATGATAAGGTGATGTTACTTCCCCCTCCCCCGGACCCACACCGTGGGGCAATCCAGAGGTGCCACGCTATTCCTCTCATAATAAAAACAGCTGCTCTCAGGGCATTAAAACCAAAGAATTCCTAAATGTCTATGGAAACACTACGGTGTCAAAAGAGTCAATGCAATCGGCCGCAAAAACCTGAAATGTATATAGCAGGCTGCTGATAGCCAATTAGATTATCACAAGCATGGTACTGGGAAGAAATCAAACATGCAGAACCAGATCCATGGAATGGAATTGAGGGTCCAGACATAAACCCAAGCTTCTACGATCAATTCCTCGACGCCAAAGGAGGGGAGGCGATAAGAATGGGAACAAGAGTCTGTGCAACGAAAGACCGTGGGAATTGCAGATGGTTCCACCTGAACAATCACGTTGGCTTTTGGTCTCAGAACACGTCAGATTCAGTGAAACACATCAAAGCAAAGCCTGAAGTGAAGAAACACCTGGAAATAAGCACAGTACATAGGCTTTTAATGTCAGGGTCTTCTCAACATATGTGGGTGGAAAAGCAAAGTAGGGTCTCTTCAAGTCAAGGAAAAAGGAAACGAAAGGACACCCACGAATTTCCGTCCACTTGAACAGCTTTGCAACAGAAAACCTAAGCATTCACAAATCAAAATGGTAACAAACTGAACACAAAAGGATATTTGCAAACAGAATAACGGAGAAGGGGTTCCTACGTAAAAGAGACTGAGAACTCACACAACTAAGTCTCCCAGAAAAAAACCCAGACCTATCCCTTCCCCTAACACCAACTCCAACCCGATACCATTATCTCACTCGACACGAAACCATAAAGCCTCACCCTAGGTCAACACTATACATGTTTATATTCATTCACAGACATGCGAGCATGTAAACAGAAAGGAAGATACAGAATGAATTTGGAAAGATCAAGAAAGAGAGGGAACGAGGGAGAGAGAGTGAACAATAGAGAGAGGAAATGAGTCAATTTGACAGAACTTGCATGAATCTCTCTTGAGAATGGAAACAATGACAGTGCCTATTCCCCCTGCAAGGAGGAAAACGACCTAAGTTGATGAGATTCAAAGACAAGGATTCGGGGAGCCACTGTTGGGGCAGCCTCCCCCAGGCCTCGAGGATGAGTGGGACACTTGAATAGGACGAGGAAGTTTGATATCAGAGGTCGCGATGTGTGAATATGTTTTTCCGGTCCTCCCAATGCAGGGGTCAAGAAAAAGGCAGAAAGGGGACTGACTTTTCCCAGGTCCCAGAGCCCATCCAGGCCTGATTCTGCCCACTCTGTGCTAGGTCAGCCCTGTGTTGAATCCGTCCTTTGGGAAGTCTCAGTGTCTAAGTTCCATGTGATAGCAGCCGAAAGTCTGAACAGGCACTGGAGCTGTTTGTAGGATGACAGACCTAGGGAGGAGATGGAAGAGTGACCCCCACTCTGCAGATGGAGAGACTGGGGAAACCAAGGGGGGCACATGTCTTGCCCAGGACCACATCATTTCTGAGAAGAGGGAACCAGGGCTGAAAGCAGCTGTGTCCTCAGAGCTCAGGCCCTGGCTGCACCCAGGTCTCCCAAAGGCTGTGGGATGGGCTGAATGTGTGTCACTGTGCCTGCACGTGGCATAAGGGCATGGGAGAACAGCCAGAAACCCAGAGGTTCCCTTGGGGAACTTTGTGGAAGGGACCTAGGCCACGAACCAGGAAATGATGTCATTTCCTGGCAACAGAACCCAACAGAACCCACAACCCGTGTATCTAGGCCTCCCCAGTGGAGAGGAGCCCCCAGCCAGATCGCTTGCTGTCAAGATGTTCTGCTGTTTGCCCCAGCCCAGAGGCCGGGTCGTCAGGCGAGCTCACAGGCAGAGAGTGCGGGAAGGCCGTCGACGCTGGCCCAGGGCCCCTCCGAGTGTCCTCTGGCCCTTTGCCCGAAGGAACAGAAAGGTAACAGGGGAGCCCCAGGCCGGGTCCGCCCACCTCTCCCGTCCCACCCGTGGAAGCCTGAGGCCTTTCGCTGTGTGTGGATGGGGGTTTCTCAGGCTGTGTCTGCCTCAAGCAAGCCCAGCCACAGGTGGGTCAGGAGCCCGTGGACCGCTTGTGTCCACACCCCAGGGGAGAGCATGCTTGGTGGCATCGTGAGCATCCAGGCAGAGCCGTGTGCCCAGGCTGACCTCAATCCCTTGGCGGGGGGTCTCCATCCTCCCTGGTGGGTATCTGAGCAGGCATTCATTTCTGTTTTTTCTGGGAGCAGAAGAGCAGACGGGCAGAAACATTAGACATCCTGGCCAGGCTCAGCTCAGAAATATCGAAGCCCACAGCCTCTACCTCCAATGGCACTTGCACCTGCTCGGGCTTTGGCGGCAGGACTAAAGTCAGGGCCTGATTGACCACCTGCACAGAAGGAGCCTGTCCTGACTCCTGCCAAGGACTCAGATGCCCACCATGACTGTCCAACCCCTGCAGGGAGAACAGGCCCCTGCTCTGGACAGAGGCCCAGAGCCTGTTCGGCAAATACCTTATCCAGGGTTGCAGGTGGCTCTGCAGCCACCATCCCTGTGTGTTCCCCATGGACGCCGTCCACTCCCTTCCCACCCAGGGGAGATTGACTTCCCTTCCCCTGAGCTCATTTTCATCAGGCTTCTAGGAATCTTTCTTCTCATCTTTTATGTCTTTTATGGCTTTGTGTATATTTTGCTCACAAGTGTGTGTCAATAAATTTTCCTTCCTTGATGCCATTGCGAATATGGAGGCCTTCAATGCTGTGTAAGGATCACCACTGTCTACATTCGGACACCCTCATTCTCCCCCCTCCCAAACTTCACAGCAAAGCCTGGATTCATAGCAAGCACTGCCCGTTTTTCTCTCCCCCGCCTGACAACACTGAGTCTATTTCTTTCTGCATTTCTTCCCATTCTTTCTGGGTCCCCAATCAATGCCAATCACTGAAAATTTAGGAAACTTTATTTTGGTATGACTGAAGGTGAAAGTTATAGTCTCTCAGTATCGTTCGAGTCTTGGCATTCCCATGAATTCTACAGTCCATGGAATTCTCTAGGCCAGAATCCTGGAGTGGGTAGCTTTTCCCTTCTCCAGGCAGTTGTTCTGACTCCCCATATATTGGAAGACCAAACTGGATTATTCTGGTTTCTATTTCATTTGAAGTAGCCTTTGGGTATTTGAAAGGACCGTGTAGGTCCTTTCAAGAAGTCGTCTGCCAAACGAAGCCCTCTCGGCAAATGTGCTCAGAATCTCCAGGTAGGCAGTGCTGTTTCAGTGGGAAACTGCAGGCATAAGGGAAAGTCTGAGTTCTTCCGCCGGCACAAACAAGGGCTGACCTAGCACAGAATGGGGCAGAATCAGACCTAGATGGGCTCTGGGACCTGGGAAAAGGCAGTGCCCTTCCTGCCTATTTCTTGACCCCCTCATTGGGAGGACCGGAAGGTCACATTCAGCCATCGCTCCCTCTGATAGCAACATTCATCCTCCTGCTCAAGTGTCCCACTCATCTTCGAGGGGTGAGAGAGGCTGCCCCATAAGTGGCTCCCCACATCCTTGTCTTTTAGCCTCATCAAATTGGGTCATTTTCCCCTTTGCAGGGGGAATAGGCATTGTCATTGTTTCAAAACTCAAGAGAGATTCATGCACATTTTGTGGAATCGACTCATTTGATCTCTCCATTGTTCAGTCTCTCTCCCTCCTTCTGTCTTTCTTGAACTTTTCAAATTCATTCTGTCTCTTCCTTTCTGTGTCTCTGCTGTGGATGCTCGCGTGCCTGTGAATGAATGTAAGCATGTATATTGTTGACCTAGAGTGAGGCTTCAAGGTTTCCTTTCCAGTGAGGTAAAGGTTTGGGGATGGAGTTGAGGTTAGGGGAAGGGATAGGTCTGGGGTTTGTTCTGTGAGACTTAGTCGTGTGAGTTCTTGTCTTTTTTACTTAGGAAACCCTTCTTCTATATTCTGCTTGCAAATATTCCTTTGTGTTCAGTTTGTTACCATTTTGATTTGTGAATGCTAAGCTTTTCTGTTTCAAAGCTGTTCAAGTGGATGGAAGCTAGTTGATGTTGTTTGGTTTCCTGTTTCCTTGACTTGAAGAGACGCAATTTTGCTTCCGCCACCACACACATGTCGTGAAGTCCCTGACATTAAGGAACCTATGGCCCGTGCTTATTTCCAGGAGTTTCATCACTTCAGGCTTTGCGTTGATGTGTTTCACTGAATCTGAGGTGTTATGAGACGAAAAGCCAATGTGATTATGCAGATGCAACCACCTCCAATACCCACAGCTTTTCGTTGCAGAGGCTCTTGTTCCCATTCATATCGCATCCCCTCCTTTGGGAGTGACTATAGAAGCTTGGGGTTATTTCTGGACCCTCAATTCCATTCCATGGATCTGGTTCTGCATGTTTGTACCATGCTGTCCTGATGATCCTAGTGTGATAGTCTAATTGGCTATCAGGCAGCCTGCTATGTACATTTCAGGGCTTTGTGGCAGATTGCATTGACTATTTTGACTCCTTTCTGTTTCCATAGACATTTTGGAATTCTTTGGTTATAATGCCCTGAGAACAGCCTTTGGTAGTTTGATAGAAATAGCATGCAACCTCTGGATTGCCCCACGGTGGGGGTTGGGGGGAGGGGGAAGTGACGTCATCTTACCAGGAGGAATTCTTTTGATCCGGGAGCACAGCTTATTTTCCATTGGATTGGTGGGCTTCACCTTCTTTCATCCATCTCTTGCAGTTCTCTGAGAAGAGGGGCTTCCCTCCTGGGTTAGATGGACTCCAAGCTATTGCCTTTCAGGAAATGTCACTGTCGATGGGGTGGATCCTTGCCTTCTCCTTCTAAGTGTTTGCTGTGAATGTTAGAAATGCCAAGGATTTCTCTTTCCCTTCTTCACTGTCCATCTCTCTGAGCCTCCAGGTAGAACAGGCTTAGTCCACGGTCCCCAGGGGCTCGGGGAGTGCAGCTAGATCATGTTTCTCAGGTGCTCAGTGCTGGGCATCATTCGGTGTACTCTCCAGGTCCCTTCCTTCGCCTGGTGTCCCTTCAGACCTCTCCCTCAGGATCCTTTGTGTTCATCTCACTTGTGTATTAGAAGCTAAATCTGCCTAAGCTCTGTGTATGCAAACAGTTGTCTCTCAGCTTGGGATGTGTCGTTTGCGTTTTACAGACCATTTTTCCCAGAGTCCAATTATTGGTGAGACAAGTTCACTGTGTTCCCTGGTTACTCTTTGTGTAGTGTCTTTCTGTATTGTGTGTGAAGACACAGAGTTCATGTCTAATGTCTGCTTCATTTCCTTCTGCTTTTGTGAACCATTTTCCATGGAACGTATGTCTAGGAATCATTTGAAGTGCATTTGTTGAGAGGTGTCAAGTTTCCATGGACATGTATGTCATCCCCTCTGGGTTCCAAATGCGTTGCTCCTAAACTTTTTAGGAGAACTTCTCGGAAAGATGGGTGTTTTTCAGCTTACGTTTTCAAAGTTGAATGGATTCAGCAGCTCTAGCAGAAGGGGTGCTGACTCCAATGAAGGGAGTCGGGTGTGGCCTCCCTTTCAGCACAAATACCCAGGTTGGATTGTCAGGGAGCAGATCTTCCATCTGTGAGCCACTGGCCACTGGCATCCTTGTGTGCCCTTGGCTGTGTGAGCAGCTGAAGGGAGTTTCGTCTCAGCAGGCGCCCAGCAGGCCTGTGGCTTCGGACCTCCAGAGGTAAGCATCTCAGAAGACAGGAGCCACTGTGCCAGAAGTGGAGTGGGATCCACCCTGAGGGTGGGCACTGATCGTCAATAGATGCTCCTATGGGACTTTGATGGGGCCGGCACACTCTTCTCCCAGATAGTGAGAGAGATGTCTATGGGCTCTGTTAGGCCCTCCACTCCCTCTTGTGGTACCGAAGATTGGTTGTCACCATGATGAGCACCTAGCTCTAGATGATCACCACTGCCACCTGCCCTGTGTTTCCTTTTGACCGCATGTCCACGCAAAGCGTCAGGCTGTCTCTGAGCTACACTAGCCATGTCCATTGCCTCTCATTGGACCTGCATATGTTTCTTCTGTTTCCTTCCCGATCATACATTTTCTCGAGCATGTGGGGACCACAAGGATGGTGAGTCTTTTTCTGGCCTTGTGTTCTGAGGAAGAGTTTTCCCTTTGCTCGTGTGGATTTATCTTTCCATTTCTCCTGCCTGGTTTATTGTTGTGAGTTTGTTTGAGCCGGGAGAAGAACTCAGCATTTCCTTGTGTCTGAGGTGTCCCACTTACAACAGCACTGCCTACGTGCAGATTCTGAGCAGTTATCGAGAGGGCTTAGATGGGCAGATGACATCTTGAAAGGACCTACACTGTCCTTTCATATACCCAAAGGCTCCTTCAAATGACATAGAAACCAGAATTCTCCAGTTTGGTCTTCCAATATGTGGGGACTCCGAACAATCCCCCGGAGAAGGGAGAAGCTACCCACTCCAGGATTCTGGCCTAGATAATTCCATGCACTGTAGAATTCATGGGCATGTCAAGACTCTAACAAGCCTGAGAGACTATAACGTTCACCTTCAGTAGCAGGAAAATCCAGTTTCCTTTCATTTCAGTGATTGCATTGATTGGGGACCCCGAAAGGATGGGAAGAAATGCAGAAAGAAATAGACTCAATGTTGTCAGGCGGGGGAGAGAGGAACCGGCAGTGCTTGCCATGAATCCATGCTTTTCTGGGAAGTGGGTGGGGGGATAGAGTGAGGGTGTCCGAATGTAGACAGTGGTGATGCTTACACAGCATTGTGAAGGCCTATATATTCCCAAATGGCATCAAGGACGGAAAATTTATTGACACACACTTGTGAGCAAAATATACAGAAAGCCATAAAAGACATAAAAGATGAGAAGAAAGATGCCTATGAGCCTGATGAAAATCAGCTCAGGGGAAAGGAAGTCAGTCTCCCCTGGGTGGGGAGGGAGTGGATGGCATCCACAGGGAACACTCAGGGATGGAGCCTGCAGAGCCAAATGCGCCCCTGGACGACGTGTTTGGTGAATGGGCTCTGGGTCTCTGTCCAGAGCAGGGGCCTTTTCTCCCTGCAGGGGTGGGACCGTCATGGTGGGTGTCTGAGTCCTTGGCAGGAGCCAGGGCAGGCTGCCCTTGTGCAGGTGGTCACTCAGACCCTGACTCAGGTTCTTCCACCAATGCCCGAGCAGGTGTAAGTGCACGTTGAGGTGGAGGATCTGGAAATGGGGTGGGACATCGGGTCCTGGTGCTGTGGGTCCGTGCAGGCACAGAGATCCGATGTGCTGAGTGTGCCTGCCAATACCCGGTTGGCCACATGACTTTGGGAGGGTACGTCTCAGGTCTCAACCCCCCTCAGTGGATCCCTGGGTCCTTCACCTGGAGCTCCCACCTCCGTAGGGATAGGTGTTGGAGGTTGAGGCTCGCTGAGTTTGACGGCCGGAGCTAGAGCTGGGGGAGAAGAAAAGTTTGCCACAGGCCAGCCTTGCCATGTGCGTAAGTGGGCACGAAAGTTTCCTAGAGATTCGCTAAGAAGGCCCAGCATCGGAGTCTTCTCTGCAGTCTCCAAGATGGGTGGTGTGAGGCTAGCCTTTGGTCCAGGCCCAGCCCCAGGTCTGGGGGACTCCAACCTGTGTGGCTCAGCACTGAATCCCTACACTCATGTTCAGCAGTCCCAGCCACCTCACGTCTGTGCTTTGCCGTTCTGGGTTTCAGGTCCTCCTGCTACCTCAGGTGCAGGGCTTCTCAGAGCTCTGGGTCAGGGCCGGCTCTGCGGAGTTCTGTGGCAGCCTGAGACTGGGCCCCGGGGTGCATGCTGGGTTGTGTCTGGGAAGCAGGCCTTGCCCATTCCCTCTTCATCTTCAGTTGGGCTGAGCCCTCCTTGGCCACGCTCACTTGGACCCTGCACTGGGCCTCCCGGGCAGGGAGCTAGTGCTCTGAGCCCTCCTTCTGGGAGGTGGATGGGGTGTGCCCCTCAGGGACCAACTCGGGTGGGACGCTCTGCAATGATAGTGACCATCAGCCAGCCCTGCTTCGATATTTCTGGGCTGAGGCTGGCCAGGATGGCTGCTGCCTCTGCCTGTCCGCCCTTCTGCTCACAGAAAGAACAAAGACAAAGATCTGCTCAGCTACCCACCCTGGAGGACAGAGACACCCCTGAGGGTGTGAGGTCAGCCTGGGCAGGCGGCTCTGCCTGGTCACTCCCCATGCCACCCAGCCTTCTCTCCCCTGGGGTGTGGACACAAGCGACCCTTGGTCTCCTGACCCACATGTGGTTGGGCTTGCTTGAGGCAGACACACTCCGAAAAACCCCCATCCACACACAGCGAAAGGCCTCAGGCTTCCCCGGGTGGGACAGGAGAGGTGGCCGGACCTGGCCTGGGGCTCCCCTGTTACCTTTTTGTTTCTTCGGGAAAAGGGCCAGAGGACTCTCGGGGCGGGGGGGGAGGCTGAGCCAGTGTCAACCGTGTGCCCACACAGTCTGCCTGTGAGCTCGCCTCAGGTCCCGGCGTCATCTGGGCAAGGGCAAGCAGCAGAACATCTTGACAGCAAACGATCTGGCTGGGGGCTCCTTTCCGCTGGGGTGGACTGGATACCCGGTTTGTGGGTTCTGTTGGGTTCTGTTGCCAGGAAGTGACATCATTTCCTGGTTCGTGGCCGAGGTCCCTTCCACAAAGCTCCCCAAGGGAACCTCTGGGTTTCTGGCTGTTCTCCCACGTCCTTAGACCACATGCAGGCACAGTGAAACCACACAGCCCACCCCACAGCATTGGGGAGACCTGGGTGCAGCCAGGGCCTGAGCTCTGAAGACACAGATATATTCAGCCCAGGATCCTTCTTCTCAGAAGTGATGTGGCCCTGGGCAAGGCATGTACTCCGCAGGCTAACCCAGTCTCTTGATCTTCAGAGTGGGGCACACTCTCCCATCTGCTGCCTAGGTTTGTCAGCCTACGAACAACTCCAGTTCCTGTTCATACTTTGGAGCTTGGACACTGAGACTTCCCAAAGGATAGATTTCACACAGGGCTGACCTAGCACAGAATGGGGTAGAATCAGGCCTGGATGGGCTCTGGGACCTGGGAAAAGGCAGTCCGCTTCCTACCTATTTCTTCACCCCCGCATTGGGAGGACCGGAAGGTCCTATTCAGACATCGCCCCCTCTGATATCAACCTTCCTTGTCCTACTCAAGTGTCCCACTCAGCCTCAAGGAGTGGGGGAGTCTGCCCAAACAGTGGCTCCCCGCATCCTTGTCTTTGAATCTCATCATCTTGTGTCATTTTACCACTTGCAGGGGGAATACGCACTGTCAATGTTTCCAACCTCAAGAGAGATTCATGCAAATTCTGTGAAATCGATTCATTTCCTCTCTCCCTGGTTCAGTCTCTCTTCCACGTTCCATTTCTTTCTTAACCTTTGCAAATTCAGTCTGTCTTCCTCTCTGTGTCTCTCCTGTGGATGCTTGAATGCATGTGAATGTATGTAAGCATGTAAACTGTTGACCTAGGGTGAGGCTTTAGTGTTTCGTGTAGAGTGAGTTAAAGGTTTGGGGTTGGCATTGGTGTTAGGGGAAGGGCTAGATCTGGGGTTTGTCCTGGGAGATTAGTGGTGTGAGTTCTCGGTCTCTTTTACGTAGGAACCCCTTCTCAGATATTCTGCTTGCAAATATGCTTGTGTGTTCACTTTGTTACCATTTTGATTAGCAAATTCTTAGCTTTTCTGTTGCAAAGCTGTTCAAGTGGATGGAAGCTGGTGGGTGTCCTTTGGTTTACTGTTTCCTTGACTTGAAGAGACCCAATTTTCTTCCACCCCCACACACATGTTGAGAAGTCCCTGACATTAAGGCGCCTATGGCCCGTGCTTATTTCCAAGAGTTTCATCACTTCAGGCTTTGCATTGATGTGTTTCACTGAATCTGACATGTTATGAGACCAAAATCCAATATGATTGTTCAGATGGAACCATCTCCAATTCCCACGGCCTTTCCTTGCAGAGGTTCTTTTTCCCATTCGTATCACCTCCCCTCCTTTGGCGTCGAGGAATTGACCGTAGAAGCTTGGGTTTACGTTTGGAACCTCAAATCCATTCCATGGATCTGGTTCTGTGTGTTTGATTTCTTCCCAGTACTATGCTGTCCTGATGATCCTAGTCTGAGAGTCTAATTGGCTATAAGTCAGCCTGCTATGTCCATTTCAGAGCTTTACGGCAGATTGCATTGACTCTTTTGACTCCTTTGTGTTTCCATAGACATTTTGGATTCTTTGGTTATAATGCCTTGATAAAAGCCGTTGGTATTTTGAGAGAAATAGAGTGGATCCTCTGGATTGACCCACGGTGGGGGTCCGAGGGATGGGGAATTGATATCATCTCACTAGGAGGAATTCTTCAGATCCTTGAGCACAGCTATTTTCCATTGGATTTCTGGGATTCACCTTCTTTTATCCATCTCTTGCAGTTCTCAGAGAAGAGGGGCTCCCCTCCTGGTTTAGATGGACTCCGAGCTATTGCCTTTCAGGGAATGTAACTGTCGGTGGGGTTGATAACTGCCGTCTTCTAAGCGTTTGCTGTGAATGTTAGAAATGCCAAGGATTTCTCTTCCCCTTCCTCACTGTCCATCTCTCTGAGCCTTCAGGTAGAACAGGCCTAGTCCAGGGTCCCACGGGCCTCGGGGAGTGCACCTAGACCCTGTGGATCAGACCCTCAGTTCTGGGCATCATTTGGTGTATTCTCCGCGTCCCTTTCTTCGCCTGGCGTCCCTTCAGACCTCTCCTTCAGGCTCCTTTGTGTTCATGTCATTTGTGTATTAACATCCAAACCCTGCCTAAGCTCAGTGTATGCATACAGGGTCCTGCCACCTCTCCCATCCCACCCGGGGAAGCCTGAGGCCTTTCCCTGTGTGTGGAAGGGGTTTTCTCGGCGTGTATCTGACTCAAGCAAGCCCAGCTGCATGTGAGTTTGGAGCCCTTCGACTGCTTGTGTCCACACCCCAGCGGTGAGCAGGCTGCCTGTCATGGGGAGCGTCCACTCAGAGCTGGTGGACCAGGCTGACCTCACACCCTCGGGTGTGTCTCCGTTCTCCTGGGTGGGTATCTCAGCATATCTTTGTCGCTGCTCCTTCTGGGAGCAGAAGGGCAGACGTGCAGAAGCAGCAGCCATACTGGCCAGTCTCAGCTCACAAATATCAAAGCAGGGCTGGCTGATGGTCTCTATCATTGCAGAGCATCCCACCCGAGGTGGCCCCTGAGGGGAACACCCCATCCACCTCCCAGAGGGAGGGCTCAGAGCACCAGCCCCCTGCCCGGGAGGCCCAGTCCAGGCTCCAGGTGAGCGTGGCCACGGAGGGCTCAGCCCAACTGGCAATGAAGACGGAGCAGGCCAGGCCTGCTACACAGACACCACCCAGCACGCACCCCGGGACCCAGTCTCAGGCTGCCACGGAACTCAGCAGAGCCTGCCCTGACCCAGAGCTCTAAGAAGCCCTGCCTTGGAGGTAGCAGTAGGACCTGGAACCCAGGAGGGCAGAGCAAATAGATGAGGCGTTTGTGGCTGCTGCATGTGAATGTGGGGAGGTAGTGCTGAGCCACACAGGGAGGTGTCCCCCAGAGCTGGGGCTGGTCCGGGACCAATGGCTGGCCTCACACCACACATTTTGGAGACTGCAGAGAAGACTCCGATGATAGGCCTTCATATAGAATCTCTAGGAAGCTTTCGTACCCACTTAGGCACATGGCAAGGCTGTCCTGTGGCAAAATCTTCTTCTCCACCAGCTCTAGCACTGAGCGTCAAACTCAGCCAGCCTCCACGTCCAAAACGAGTACCTACAGAGGTTGCAGCTCCAGGTGCAGCACCCAGGGATCCACTGAGGGGAGATTGAGAACTGAGACGTCCCCTCCCAAAGAAATTGGGCAATCCGGGTACTGGCTAGCACCGTCAGCACATCTGAACTCTGTGCCTGCACGAACCAGAGCCCCAGGTTCCGATGTCCCACCCCGTTTTCCAGAACCTCCACCTCCATGTGAACTTACACCTGCTCGGGCTTTGGTGGCAGAACCCGAGTCAGGGCCTGAGTGACCACATGCAGAGTGGCAGCCTGCCGTGTCTTCTGCCAAAGACTCAAACGCCCATCATGCCTGTTCCACCCCTGCAGGGAGAACAGGCCCATGCTCTGGACAGAGACCCAGAGCTCTTTGATCAAAAACCTCGTCCAGTGACGTGGTTGACTCTGCAGCCTGCATCCCTGCATGTTGTCCGTGGCAGCCGTCCACGTGCTCCCCACCCAAGGGAGATTGACTTCCATTCCCCTGAGCTGATTTTCATCAGGCTCCTAGGCATCGTTCTTTTCATCTTTTATGTCTTTTATGTCTTTCTGTATATTTTGCTCGCAACTGTGTGTCAATAAATTATCCTTCCTTGATGCCATTTGGGAATATGGAGGCCTTCACAATGCTGTGTAAACATCACCACTGTCTACATTTGGACACCCTCATTCTATCCCCCCCCCACTTCCCAGCAAAGCCGGGATTCATGGCAAGCACTCCCTGTTCTTCTCTCCCCGCCTGACAACATTGAGCCTATTTCTCTCTGCATTCCTTCGCATCCTTTTGAGGTCCCCAATCAATGCCAATCACTGAAATAAAAGGAAACTGGATTTTGCTCTGACTGAAGGTGAAAGTTATAGGCTCTCGGAATTGTTAGAGTCTAGGCATCCCCATGAATTCTACAATCCATGCAATTCTCTAGGTCAGAATCCTGGAGTCGGTAGCTTTTCCCTACTCAGTGGATTGTTCTGACTCCCCACATATTGGAAGAACAAACTGGAGAATTCTGTTCCCTATGTCATTTGACGTAACGTTTGGGTATCTGAAAGGACCATGTAGGGTTTTTCAAGATGTTATCTGCCAAACGAAGCCCTCTCGGCAAATGTGCTCAGAATATGCAGGTAGGCAATGCTGTTGTAAGTGGGACACCTCAGGCACAACGGAAATGCTGAGTTCTTCCGCTGGCACAAACAAACTCACAACAATAAACCAGGCAGGAGAAATGGAATGATAAACCCAAACCAACAAAGGGAGACGTGTTCCACAAAACACAAGGCCAGATCCACCATCCTCGTAGCCCCCACATGCTCGAGAACATCAGTGATCGGGAAAGAAACAGAAGAAACATGTGCAAGTCCAATGTGAGGCAATGCACATGGCTAGTGTAGCTCAGAGATGGCCTGATGCTTCGCATGCGCATGCGGGCATAGGGAAACACAGTGCAGATGGCGGTTCTCATAATCTCAGAGCTAGGTGCTCAGGTTGGTGTCAACCAGCCTTCGTGACCACAAGAGGGAATGGAGGGCCAGCAGAGCCCATAGACATCTGTCTCGCTCTCTGCCAGAAGAATGTGCTGGACCCATCAAAGTCCCACTGGAACATCTCTTGGCGATAAGTGCCCACCCTCAAGGTGGATCCCATTCCACTTCTTGCACGGTTGATCCTGTCTTCTGAGATGCTCAGCTCTGGTGGTCCAAATTTGCTTGGTGCCTGCGCAGACGAAACTCCCTTAAGCCGCTCACACGTCCAAGGGCACACAAGGATGCCTGTGGCTTCTGGCTCAATGATGGAAGATCAGAGCCCTCTCAACCAGACTTGGGGATCGGTGCTGAAAGGGAGGCCGCACCTGACTCCCCCTTTCACTGGACAGAGTGTCCTTGCTTCTAGAGCTGCTGAATCCATTCAACTGTGGAAATGCAAGCTGAAAAACACCCATCTTTCCGAGAAGGTCTCCAAAACTGTTTAGGAGTGACACATTGGAAACCAGAGAGGGTGACATGCATGTCCATGGAAAATTAACACCTCTCAACAAATGCACTTCAAATGATTCCTAGACATACGTTCCATGCAAAATGGTTCACAAATCCAGAAGGAAATGGAGCAGACATTAGACATGAGCTCTGAGTTTTCACACACAATACCAAAAGGCAATACACAAAGAGTAACCAGGGAACACAGTGAACTTTGTCAAATCCAAGACTTGGGCTCTGGGAAAGACCGTCTGAAAAACACAAACAACATATCCCAAGCGGGAAGACAGCTGTTTGCATACACGGAACGTAGGCAGAATTTGGCTCCTAAAACACAAACGACATGAACACAAGCTTGACGTAGAGTTCTGCAGGGAAACCAGGCGAAGGAAGGGACATGGAGAGTACACCGAATGATGCCCAACAATAAAGACCCGAGAAACACGGTCTAGCTGCACTCCCCAGTAGCCATGGGACCCTGGACTAGGCCTATTCAACCTGGAGGCTCAGAGAGATGGACAGTGAGGAAGGGGAAGAGAAATCGTTGGCATTTCTAATACTAACAGTAAATGCTTAGAAGGAGACGGCAAGTATCAACACCATCGACAGTGACATTTCCTGAAAGGCAACAGCTAGGTGTCCACCTAACCCAGGAGGGAAACACCTCTTCTAAGAGAACTGCAAGAAATGGATGAAAGAAGGTGAAGCCCACAAATCCAATGGAAAATAAACTGTGCTCCTGTATTACAAGAATTTCTCCTGGTAAGAAAATGTCACTTCCCCCTCCCCCCAACCCCCAACTTGGGGCAGTCCAGAGGTCGCACGCTATTCCTCTCAAAATACCAACGGCTACACAAATACAAAGAATTATTAGAGAATACTATCAGCAATTATATGGCAATAAAATGAATAACCAGGAAGAAATTGACAAATTCCAAGAAAAGTACAACTTTACAAAACTGAACCAGGAAGAAATAAAAAATCTGAACAGACCCATCACAAGCTCGGAACTAGAGGCTATAATAAAAAATCTTCCAGCAAGCAAAAGCCCTGGTCCAGACGGCTTCACGGCTGAGTTCTACCAAAAATTTAGAGAAGAGCTAACACCTTTCTACTCAAACTCTTCCAGAAAATTGCTGAGGAAGGGAAACTTCCAAACTCATTCTATGAGGCCACCATCACCCTAATCACAAAACCTCGTAAAGATCCCACAAAAAAAGAAAACTACAGGCCAATATCACTGATGAACATAGATGCAAAAATCCTTAACAAACTTCTAGCAATCAGAATCGAAAAACACATTCAGAAGATCATACATCATGACCAAGTGGGCTTATGCCAGGAATGCAAGGATTCTTCAATATCCACAAATCAATCAACGTAATACACCACATTAACAAACTGAAAACTAAAAATCATATGATTATTTCAATAGATGCAGAGAAAGCCTTTGACAAAATACAACATCCATTTATGATAAAAACCTTCCAGAAAGTGGGAATAGAAGGGACATATCTCAATATAATAAAAGCTATATATGACAAACGAACAGCAACCGTTATCCTCAATGGGGAAAAACTGAAAGCATTTCCCCTAATGTCAGGAATAAAACAATGGTGCCCATTCACACCACTACTATTCAACATAGTTCTGGAAGTTTTGGCTACAGCAATCAGAGCAGAAAAAAAACATAAAAGGAATACAAATTGGAAAAGAAGAAGTAAAACTTTCACTGTTCGCTGATGATGTGATCCTCTACACAGAAAACCCTAAAGAATCTACCAGAAAACTACTAGAGCTAATCAATGAATACAGTAAAGTTGCAGGATATAAAGTCAACACACAGAAATCACTTGCATTCCTTTACACTAATAATGAGAAAATAGAATGAGAAATTAAGGAAACATTCCATTCTCTGTTGCAACGAAAAGATTTAAATACTTAAGAATGTATTTACCTAAGGAAACAAAAGACTTGTACACAGAAAACTATAAAACACTAGTGAACATAATCAAAGAGTACACTAATAGATGGAGAAATATACCATGTTCATGTATTGGAAGAATAAATATTGTTAAAATGAGTATAATGTCTAAACTAACTTATACATTCAATGCAATCCCTGTCCAGCTACCAACGATAGTTTTCATAGAACTAGAACAAATAATCTCACAATTTGTATGGAAATACAAAAAATCTCGAATAGCCAAAGCAATCTTGAGGAAGAAAAATGTAACTGGGGGAATTAGCCTGCCGGACTTCAGGCTCTACTACAAAGCCACAGTCATCAAGACAGTATGGTACGGGCATAAATACATAAACATAGATCAATGGAACGAAATAGAAAGCCCAGCGATAAATCCACGCACCTATGGATACCTTATCTTTGACAAAGGAGGCAAGAATTTAAAATGGAGAAAAGACAGTCTCTTTAACAAGTGGTTCTGGGAAAACTGGTCAGCCACTTGTAAAAGAATAAAACTAGAATACTTCCTAACACCATATACCAAAATAAACTCAAAATAGACTAGAGAGATAAACGTAAAACCAAAAACTATAAAACTCGTAGAGGAGATGTAGGCGAAACACTCTCTGACATAAATCACAGCAGGATCCTCCAAGACCCACCTCCCAGAATATTGGAAATAAAAGCAAAAATAAACAAATGGGACCTAATTAAAATCAAAAACTTCTGCACAGCAAAGGAATCTATAAGCAAGGTGAAAAGACAGCCTTCAGAATGGGGGAAAATAATATCAAATGAAACAACTGATAAACGATTAATCTCCAAAATATACAAGCAGCTCCTGAAGCTCAATTCCAGAAAAATAAATGAGCCAATCAAAAAATGGGCCAAAGAACTAAACAGACATTTCTCTAAAGAATTCATAAAGATGGCTAACAAACACATGAAAAAATGCTCAACATCTCTCATAATCAGAGAAATGCAAATCAAAACCACAATGAGATACCATTTCACACCAGTCAGAATGGCTGCTATCCAAAAGTCTACATGCAATAAATGCTAGACAGGTTGTGGAAAAAAGGGAACCTTCTTACACTGTTGTTGGGAATGCAAACTAGTACAGCCACTATGGAGAACAGTGTGGAGATTCCTCAAAAAACTGGAAATAGAAATGCCATATGATCCAGCAATCACACTCCCGGGCATACACACCGAGGAAACCAGAATTGAAAGAGACACATGTACTCCAATGTTCATCGCAGCACTGTTTACAATAGCCAGGACATGGAAGCAACCTACATGTCCATCTGCAGATGAATGGATAATAAAGCTTTGGTACATATACACAATGGAGTATTACTCAGACGTTAAAAAGAATGCATTTGAATCAGTTCTAATGAGGTGGATGAAATTGGAGCCTATTATACAGAGTGAAGTAAGCCAGAAAGAAAAACACCAATACAATATACTAACGCATATATATGGAATTTAGAAAGATGCAAATGATAACCCCATATACGAGACAGCAAAAGAGAAACAGATGTATAAAACTGTCGTAGGGATTCTGTGGGAGAGGGTGAGGATTGGATGGTTTGGGAGAATGGCATTGAAACATGTATATTTTCATATGTGAAACGAATCACCAGTTCAGGGTCGAGGCATGTTACAGGATGTTCAGGGCTGGTATGACCCAGAGGGAAAATAAAGGAAGGAGGGAGGTGGGAGGAGGGTTCGGGAGAGGGACCTCATGTACACCCGAGGCGGATTCATGTCAATGTAAGGCAAAACCAACCAATATAATATTGTAAAATAATTAGCCTCCAATAAAATTAAAAAAAGAAATAAAACATCGGCTGTTCTCAGGGCATTATAACCAATGAATTCCAAAATGTCTATGGAAACACAAAGGAGTCAAAGAGTCAATGCAATCTGCCCCAAAGCCCTGAAATGGACATAGCAGGCTGCTTGATAACCAATTAGACTATCATACAAGGATCATCAGGACAGCATGGTACTGGGAATAAATCAAAAACGCAGAACCTGATCCATGGAGTGGAATTGAGGGTCCAGAAAAAAAAAATCCACACTTCTACGGTCAATTCCTCAATGCCAAAGGAGGGGAGGTGATACAAATGAGAACAAGAGATTCTGCAATGAAAGGCCGTGGGGATGGGAGATGGTTCCGTCTGAACAATCACATAGGCTTTTGGTCTCAGAACACGTCAGATTCAGTGAAACACATGAACACAAAACATGAAGTGATGAAACTCCTGGAAATAAGAACGGGCCATAGGCTCTTTCATGTCATGGACTTCTCAAAATGTGTGTGTGTGGGTGGAAGAAAATTGGGTCCCTTCAAGTCAAGGAAACAGTAAACTAAAGGACACCCATGGGATTCCATCCACTTGAACAGATTTGCATCAGAAAAGGTGAGCATTCACAAATCAAAATGGTAACAAACTGAAAAAAAAGAATATTAGCAAGCAGAATATCGGAGAAGGGGTTCCTACGCATCTCCCAGAACAAACCCCAGACCTATCCCTTCCCGTAACACCAAATCCAACGACAAACCTTTAACTCACTTGACACGAATCCCTAAATCCTCAAACAAGTTCAACAACATATATGCGTCCATGCATTCACATGCATGCGAGCATCCAGAGGAGAGACACAGAGAGGAAGAGACAGACTGAATTTGGAAAGGTCAAAAAAGAGAGGGAACGAGGGAGAGAGACTGAACAATGGAGAGAGGAAATGATTCGATTTCATAGAATTTGCATGAATCTCTCTTGTAGTTGGAAACAATGACTGTGCTTTTCCCCCCAGAAGGAAAATGACACAAAATGATGAGACTCAAGGACAAGGATGCGGGGAGCCACTGTTGGGGCAGACTCCCCCAGCCTTCGAGGCCGAGTGGGGCAATTGAGGAGGATGGGGAAGGTTGATATCAGAGGGAGTGATGTCTGAATATGACTTTCTGGTCCTCCAAATGCAGGGGTCAAGAAATAGGCAGAAAGGGGACTGCCTTTTCCAAGGTCCCAAAGCCAATCCAGGCCTGATTCTGCCCCATTCTGTGCTAGGTCAGCCCTGTGAGGAATCCATCATTTGGGAAGTCTCAGTGTCCAAGCTCCGTGTGATAGCGGCCCAATGTTTGAACAGGCACTGGAGCTGTTCATAGGCTGACAGACCTAGGCAGGAAATGGGAGAGTGACCCCCACTCTGCAGATGGAGAGAGTGGGGAAAACTTGCAGGGCACATGCCTTGCCCAGGGCCACTTCACTTCTGAGAAGGAGCCTGGGCTGAAAGCAGCTGTGTCCTCAGAGCTCAGGCCCTGGCTGCACCCAGGTCTCCCCAATGCTGTGGGGTGGGCTGTGTGTGTCACTGTGCCTGCACGTGGCCTAAGGGCATGGGGAAACAGCCAGAAACCCATAGGTTCCCTTGGGGAGCTTTGTGGAAATGACCTCTGCCATGAACCAGGAAATGATGTCACTTCCTGGCAACAGAACCCAACAGAACCGGCAACCATGGTATCCAGGCCTCCTCAATGGAGAGGAGTCCCCAGCCAGATCACTTGCTTTCAAGATGTTCTGTTGTTTGCCCCTGCCCAGAGGTCGGGGCCTCAGGCGAACTCACAAGCAGAGAATGTGGGAACATGGATGACGCTGGCTCAGGGACCCCAGAGAGGCCTCTGGCCCTTTTCCCTAAGGAAAAGAAAGGTAACAGGGAGGCCCAGGCCGGGTCCGGCCACCTCTCCCGTCCCACATGGGGAAGCCTGAGGCCTTTGCCTGTGTGTTGATGGGGGTTTCTCGGGGTGTGTCTGCCTTAAGCAAGCCCAGCCGCATATTGGTCAGGAGCTCGTGGGTCGCTTTTGTCCACACCACAGGGGAGAGCAGGCTGGTGGCATGGGAAGCATCCGGGCAGAGCTGGCTGCCCAGGCTGACCTCACTCCCTCAGGGGTATCTCTGTCCTCCCGATTGTGCATCTGAGTAGACACTCGTCTCTGCGCTCTCTTGGGAGCAGAAGGGCAGATGGGCAGAGGCATCAGCCATCCTGGTCAGGCACAGCTCAGAAATATCGAAGAAGTGCTGCTGATGGTCACTGTCATTGTAGAGTGTCCCACCCGAAGTGGCCTCTGAGGGTAACACCCCTACCACCACCCTGAGGCAGGGTTCAGAGCACCAGCCCCCTGCCCAGGAAGCCCAGTACAGGCTCCAGGTGAGCGTGGCGATGGAGGGCTCAGCCAAACTGGCAAAGAAGAGGAAGCAGGCAAGGCTTGCTGCAAAGACACCACCAAGCACACACTCCGGGGCCCAGTCTCAGGCTGCCACGGAGCTCAGCACACCCGGTTCTGACCCAGAGCTCCGAGAAGCCCTTCCTTGGAGGCAGCAGGAGAACCTGGAGCCCAGCAGTGCAGAGCACAGAGTTGAGGCTCCTGGGGCTGCTTCATGTGAGTGTGGGGAGGCGGTGCTTAGCCACACAGGGAGGAGTCCCCCAGAGTGGGGCTGGGCCTGGACCAAAGGCTGGCCTCACACCAACCATCTTGGAGACTGCAGAGAAGACTCCGAAGCAGGGCCTTCTTAGCAAATCTCTAGGAAGCCTTCATGTCCCCTTAGGCTCATGGCAAGGCTGGCATTTGACAAACTCTTCTTCTCTCCCAGCTCTAGCTCTGGCCATGAAACTCAGCCAGCCTCCATGTACAAGACCCGTCCCTACAGAGGTGGGAGTTCCAGGTGCAGGACGCAGGGATACAATGAGGGGAGATCGAGAAATAAGACAACCCTCCCAAAGCTACGGGGTGAACCGGGTACTTGACAGTTCCTTGAGCACATCGGAACTCTGTACCTGCACGACTCCCAGCCCCAGGACCCGATGTCTCACCATGCCTTCCAGAACCTCCACCTCCACGTGTACATGAACCTGCTTGGGCTTTGGCGGCAGAACCCAAGTCAGGGGCTGAGTGATCACCTGCACAAGGGCAGCCTGCCCTGGCAGCTGCCAAAGACTCAGACGCCCACCATGACTGTCCCACCCCTGCAGGGAGAACAGGTCCCTGCTCTGGACAGACTTCCAGAGCCCTTTCAGCAAACACATTGTCCAGAGGCGCGGTTGGCTCTGCAGCCTCCATCCCTGTGTGTTCCCCGTGGACGCTGTCTACTCCCTCCCCACCCAGGGGAGATTGACTTCCCTTCCCCTGAGCTGATTTTCATCAGGCTTCTAGGCATCTTTCTTCTCATCTTTTATGTCTTTTATGGCTTTCTGTATATTTTGCTCACAAGTGTGTGCCAATAAATTTTCCTTCTTTGATGCCATTTGGGAAGATGGAGGCCTTCACAATGCTGTGTAAGCATCACAACTCTCTACATTCTGAAACACTCATTCTATCCCCCTCCCACTTCCCAGCAAAGCCTGGATTCATGGCAAGCACTCCCCGTTCCTCTCTCCCCCACCTGAAAACATTGAGTCTACTTCTCTCTGCATTTCTTCCCATCGTTTCGGGGTCCCCAATCAATGCCAATCACTAAAATGAGAGGAAACTGGATTTTGGTCTGACTGAAGGTGAAAGTTATAGTCTCTCAGTATTGTTAGAGTCTTGGTATCCCCATGAATTCTACAGTCCATGGAATTCTCTAGGCCAGAATCCTGGAGTTGGTAGCTTTTCCCTTCTCCAGGGCATTGTTCTGACTCCCCACATATTGGAACACCAAACTGGAGAATTCTGGTTTCTGTGCCATTTGAAGGAGCCTTTGGATATCTGAATGGACTGTGTAGGTCCTTTCAAGATATCATCTGCCAAATGAAGTCGTCACGGCAAATGTGCTCAGAATCTCCAGGTAGGTCGTCCTGTTGTAAGTGGGACACATCAAGCACAGGTGAAAGGCTGAGTTCTTCCGCTGATACAAACAAACTCACAACAATAAACCATGCAGGATAAATGGAAAGATAAACCCACACCAACAAAGGGAGAAGTGTTCCTCAGAACACAAGGCCAGAGAAAGACAAACCATCCTTGTGGCACCCACATGCTCAAGAAAATCAGTTATCAGGAAGGAAACAGAAGAAACATGTGCAGGTCCAATGACAGGAAAAGCACATGGCTAGTGTAGCTCAGAGAGAGCCTGACACTTTGCATGGACACGTGGGAAAAAGGCCATACATTGTAGGTGGATGTGGCCATCATCTCAGAGCTATGTGCTCAGGATGGTGACAACCAGCCTTCGGGACCACAAGAGGGAGTGGAGGGCCTAGCAGATCCCATTGACATCTTTCTCGCTATGTGGGAGAAGAGTGTGGCCGACCCATCATAGTCCCAGTGGAACATCACTTGACAATCAGTGCCCAACCTCAGGGTGGATCCCACTCCACTTCTGGCACGGTGACTCCTGTCCTCTGAGATGCTCACCTCTGGCGGTCTGAAGCTGCAGGCCTGCTGGGCGCCTTCGGAGACGAAACTCCCTTCAGCTGCTCACACAGCCAAGGGCACACAAGGATGCCTGTGGAATCTGGATCACAGATGGAAGTTCAGAGCCCTGTCAGCCTGAACTTGGGATTGGTGCTGAAAGGGAGGCCGCACCCAACTCCGTTTTCACTGGACACAGCGTCCCTGAGCTAGAACTGCTGAATCCATTCTTCTGTGGAAATGCAAGCTGAAAAACACCCATCTTTCCAAGAAGATATCCAAAAGAGTTTAGGAGCAACACATTTGGAAACCGGAGGGGATGACATGCATGTCCATGGAAACTTGACACCTCTCAACAAATGCACTTGAAATGATTCCTAGACATATGTTCCATGCAAAACGGTTCACAAATCCAGAAGGAAATGGAGCAGAGATTAGCATGAGTTCTGTGCCTTCACAGAAAGGCAGTACACAAAACGTAACAAGGGAACACAGTGAACTTTGTCAAATCCAAGGTTTGGACTCTGGGAAAAACCGTCTGAAAAGCGCAAATGACACATCCCAAGCTGGGAGTAAACTGTTTGCATACACAGAGCTTAGGCAGGATTTGGCTCTTAATACACAAATGACATGAACACAAATGGGCCTGAAGGAGACACCAGGAGAAAGTAGGGACAGGGAAAGTACACCGGATGATGCCCCTCACTGAGGCCTGAGAAATACGGTCTAGCTGCATTCCCCGAGCCCCGTGGGACCCTGGAATAGGCCTGTTCTACCTGGAGGCTCAGAGAAATGGACAGTGAGGAAGGAGAAGAAAAATCCTTGGCATTTCTAACCCTTCCAGCAAACGCTTAGAAGAAGGCAATTATCAACCCCACCGACAGTGACATTCCCTGAAAGGCAATAGCTAGGAGTCCATCTAACCCAGGAGGGAAGCCCTTCTTCTCAGAGAACTGAAAAAGATGGATGAAAGAAGGTGAAGCCCAAAAATCCAATGGAAAATAAGCTGTGCTCACGGATCAGAGGAATTCCTCCTGATAAGGTGATGTCACTTCCCCCTCCCCCAAACCCCCACCGTGGGGCAATCAAGAGTTTCCACGCTATTTCTCTCAAAATACCAACGGGTGTTTTCAGGTCATTATAACCAAAGAATTCCAGAATATGTATGGAAAAACAAAGGAGTCAAAATAGTCAATGCAATCTGCCACAAAGCCCTGAAATGTACATAGCAGGCTGCCTGATAGCCAATTAAAGTATCACACTAGGATCATCAGGACAGCATGGTACTGGGAAGAAATCAAACACGCAGAACCAGATACATGGAATGGAATTGAGGGTCCAGACATAAACCCAAGCATCAACGGTCAATTCCTCAATGCCAAAGGTGGGGGAGGCGATACGAATGGGAACTAGAACCTCTGCAACGAAAGGCCGTGGGTATTGGAGATGGTTCCATCTGAACAATCACATTAGCTATTGTTCTCATATCATTTCAGATTTATGGAAACATGTCAATACAAACTTGAAGTGATGAAACTCCTGGAAAGAAACAAGGGCCATTGGCTCCTTAATGTCAGGGACTTCTCAACATGTGTGTGGGAGGGGGAAGAAAATTGGGTCTCTTCAAGTCAAGGAAACAGGAAACCAAAAGACACCAACTTGCTTACATCCACTTAACAGCTTTGCATCAGAAAAGATAAGCATTCACTTATCAAAATGGTAACAATATGAACACAAAAGAATATTTGCAAGGAGAATATCGGAGAAGGGGTTCCTTCATAAAAGAGACTGAGAACTCGCACCACTAAGTCTCCCAGAAAAAACATTAGACATATCTTTTCCCCTAACACGAACTCCCACCCAAAACCTTAACCTCACTTGAAATGAAACCCTAAAGCCTCACCCTAGGTCAACAATTCCCCAGCGATCAGTGCAAAGAAATAGAGGAAAACAACAGAATATGAAAAACAAGAGATCTTTTCAAGAAAATTAGAGATACCAAGGGAACATTTCATGCAAAGATGGGCTCGATAAAGGACAGAAATATTATGGACCTAACAGAAGCAGACGATATTAAGAAGAGGTGGCAAGAATACACAAAAGAACTGTACAAAAAAGATCGTCACGACGAAGATAATCACGAGGTGTGATCACTCACCTGGAGCCAGACATCTTCGAATGTGAAGTCAAGTGGGCCTTAGAGAGCATCACTACAAACAAAGCTAGTGGAGGTAATGGAATTCCAATTGAGCTATTTCAAATCCTAGAAGATGATGCTGTGAAAGTGTTGCAGTAAATATGCCAGCAAATTTGGAAACTCAGTAATGGCCACAGGACTGGAAAAGTTCAGTCTTCATTCCAATCACAAAGAAAGGCAATGCCAAAGAATGCTCAAACTACAGCACAATTGCACTCATCTTACACACTAGTAAAGTCATGCTCAAAATTCTCCAAGCTAGGCTTCAGCAATATGTGAATCAAGAACTTCCAGATGTTCAAGCAGGTTTTAGAAAAGGCAGAGGCACCAGAGATCAAATTGCCATCATCCACTGGATTATGGAGAACGCAAGAGAGTTCCAGAAAAACATCTATTTCTGCTTCATTGACTATTCCATGGCCTTTGACTGTGTGGATCACAATAAACTGTGGAACATTCTGAAAGAGATGGGAATCCCAGACCACCTGACCTGCCTCTGGAGAAACCTGTATGCAGGTCAGGAAGCAACAGTTAGAACTGGACATGGAACAACAGACTGGTTCCAAATAGGAAAAGGAGTATGTCAATGTTGTATATTGTCACCCTGCTTATTTAACTTCTATGCAGAGTACATCATGAGGAACGCTGGGCTGGAAGAAGCACAAGCTGGAATCAAGATTGCTGGGAGAAATATCAATAACCTCAGATATGCAGATGACACCACCCTTATGGCAGAAAGTGAAGAGGAACTCAAAGGCCTATTGATGAAAGTGAAAGAGGAGAGTGAAAAGGTTGTCTTGAAGCTTAACATTCAGGAAAAAAGATCATGGCATCTGGTCCCATCACTTCTTGGGAAATAGATGGAGAAACAGTCGAAACAGGGTCAGACTTTATTTTTTGGGCTCCAAAATCACTGCGGATGCTGATTGCAGCCATGAAATTAAAAGACGCTTACTCCTTGGAAGGAAAGTTATGACCAGCCTAGATAGTATATTAAAAAGCAGAGACATTACTTTGCCAACCAAGGTCCGTCTAGTCAAGGCTATGGTTTTTCTCGTGGTCATGTATGGATGTGAGAGTTGAACTGTGAAGAAAGCTGATCGCCGAAGAATTGATGCTTTTGAACTGTGGTGTTGGAGGAGACTCTTGAGAGTCCCTTGGACTGCAGGGAGATACAACCAGTCCATTCTCGAGGAGATCAATCCTGGGTGTTCATTGGAAGGACTTATACTAAAGCTGAAACTCCAACACTTTGGCCACCTCATGCGACGAGATGACTCACTGGAAAAGACTCTGATGCTGGGAGCGATTGGGGGTAGGAGGAGACGGGGACGACAGAGAATGAGGTGGCTGGATGGCATTACCGACTTGATGGACATGTGTTTGTGTGAACTCCGTGAGTTGGTGATGGACAGGGAGGCCTGGAGTGCTGTGTTTCATGGGGTTGCTAAGAGTCGGACACGACTAAGGGACTGAACTGAACTGAACTGAACTGAAGGTCAACAATATACATGCGTACATGCATTTCTCAGGCATGCAAGCATCCAGAGGAGAAACACAGAGAGGAAGAGACAGACTGAATTTGGAAAGGTCAAGAATGAGAGGGAACGAGGTAGAGAGACTGAACAATGGAGAGAGTAAATGAATCGATTTCACAGTATTTGCATGAATCTCACTTGAGTTTGGGAAAAGTAACAGTGCCAATTCCCCCTGAAAGGGGGAAAATGACCCGAGATGATGAGAGTCAAAAACAAGTATGCAGGGAACCACTGTTGGGGCAGGCTCCACCACCCCTCGAGGCAAAGTTCGACATTTGAGTAGGACGAGGAATGTTGATATCAGAGGCGGCGATGTCTGAATATTAACTTCCGGTCCTCCCACTGCTGGGGTCAAGAAATAGGCAGGAAGTGGACTTCATCTTCGAAGGTCCCAGAGCCCATCTAGGCCTGATTCTGCCCCATTCTGTGCTAGGTAGCCCTGTGTGGAATCCGTCCATTGGGAAGTCTCAGTGTCACAGCTCCATGTGAGAGCGGCCCAAAGTTTGAACAGGCACTGGAGCTGTTCTTAGGTTGACAAACCTAGGCAGGAAATGGGAGAGTGATCCCCACTCTGCAGGTGGAGAGACTGTGGAATCTCTGATGGGCACATGGCTTGCCCAGGGCCACATCACTTCTGAGAAGAAGGAGCCTGGGCTGAAAGCAGCTGTGTCCTCAGAGCTCAGGCCCTGGCTGCACCCTGGTCTCCTCAAGGCTGTGGGTTGTGCTGTGTGGGTGTCAATTTGCCTGCACGTGTCCTGAGGGCATGGGGGAACAACCAGAAACACAGAGGTTCCCTTGGGGAACTTTGTGGAATGCACCTTGGACACGAAAGCAGGAAATGATGTCACTTCATGGAAACAGAACCCAACAGAACCCGAAACCCGGGTTTCCAGGCCTCCCCAGCAGAGAGGAGCCCCCAGCCAGATCGCTTGCTTTCAAGATGTTCTGCTGTTTGCCCCTGCCCAGAGGCCAGGGCCTCAGGCAAGCTCACAGGCAGTGTGTGGGAACGCGGTCGACGCTGGCTCAGGGCCCCCAGAGAGGCCTCGGATCCTTTGCCCGAAGGAACCGAAAGGTAACAGGGGAGACCCAGGCCAGGTCATGCCACCTCTCCCGTCCCTTATGGGGAAGCCTGAGGCCTTTCCTTGTGTGTGGATGGGGGTTTCTTGGGGTGGGTCTGCCTCAGGCAAGCCCAGCCGCATGTGGGTCAGGAGCCCGTGGGTCACATGTGTCCACACCCCAGGGGAGAGCATGGGTGGCATGGGGAGCGTCCGGGCTGAGCCGTGTGCCCAGGCTGACCTCACACCCTCAAGGGGGGTCTCCGTCCTACCCGGTGGGTACTGAGCAGACACCCGTATCTGTTCTTTTTGGGAACAGAAGGGCAGACGGGCAGAAATTTTAGACATCTTGTCCAGGCTCAGCTCAGAAATATTGAAGCAGGGCTGGCTGGTGGTCACTATCATTGCATAGCGTCCCACCCGAGGTGGCCCCTGAGGTGCACACCCCATCAACCTCCACGAGGGAGGTTTCATAGCACCACCCCCTGCCCTGGAGGCCCAGTACAGGCTCCAGGTGAGCGTGACCACGGAGGGCTCAGGCGAACTGGCGATGAAGAGGAAGCGGGCAAGGCCTGCTGCTCAGACTCCACCCAGCACACACCTGGGTACCCAGTCTCAGGCTGCCACTGAGTTCAGCACAGCCAGCTCTAAACCAGAGCGCTGAGAAGCCCTGCCTCGGAGGCAGCAGGAGGACCTGGAACCCAACACAGCAGAGCACAGAGGTGAGGCGGCTGGGGATGCTGCTTGTGAGTGTGGGGAGGCGGTGCTGAGCCACACAGGGATGAGTCCTCAAGAGCTGAGGCTGGGCCTGGACCAAAGGCTGGACTCAAACCACCCATCTTGGAGACTGCAGAGAAGACACCAATGCTGGGCCTTCTTAGTGCATCTCTAGGAAGCTTTCATGCCCACTTAGGCACATGGCAAGGATGGCCTGTGGCAAACTCTTCTTTTCCCCAAGCTCTAGCTCTGGCCTTCAAACTAATCCAGCCTCCCCGAACAAGACCTATCCCTACAGGGGTGAGAGCTCCAGGTGCAGGACCCAGGGATCCAGTGAGGGGAGATCGAGACCTGAGACGTCCCCACCCAAAGACACGGGGCAAGCCGGGTACTGGCCAGCACCCTTAGCACATTGGATCTCTGCGCCTTCAGGACCCCCAGCCCCAGGCCCTGATGTCCTACCCCACCTTCCAGAACCTCCACCTCCACGTGCACTTGCACCTGCTTGGGCTTTGGCAGAAGAACCCTAGTCAGGGCCTGAGTGACCACCTGGGCAGGGGCAGCCTGCCCTGGCTCCTGCCAAGGAATCAAACGCACACCATTTCTGTCCCTCCCCTGCAGGGAGAACAGGCCCCAATTCTGGACATAGACTCAGAGCCCTTTTGTCAAATACCTGGTCCAAGGGTGCGGTTGGCTCTGCAGCCTCCATCCCTGTGTGTTCCCCGTTGACGCCGTCCAATCTCTCCCCACCCAGGGGAAATTGAATTCCCTTCCCCTGAGCTGATTTTCATCAGGCTCCTAGGCATCTTCTCATCTTTTATGTTTTTTGTGGCTTTATGTATATTTTGCTCATAAGTGTGCATCAATAAATTTTCCTCCCTTGAAGCCATCTGGGAATATGGAGGGCTTCACGATGCTCTGTAAGCATCACCACTGTCTACATTCATACACCCTCATTCTATTCCCCCCACCTCCCAGCAAAGCCTAGATTCATGGCAAGCACTCCCCGTTCCTCTCTCCCCCTCCTGACAACATTGAGTCTACTTTTCTCTGGATTTCTTCTCATCCTTTTGAGGCCACAATCAATGCCAATCACTGAAATGAAAGGAAACTGGATTTTCCTCTGACTGAAGTTGAAAGTTGCAGTCTTTCAGTATTGTTAGAATCTTGGCATCCCCATGAATTCTACAGTCCGTGGAATTCTCTAGAGCAGAATCCTGGAGTGGGTAGCTTTTCCCTTCTCCAGGGGAGTTTTTGACTCCCCACCTATTGGAAGACCAAACTTTAGAATTCTCGTTTCTATGTCATTTGAAGTAGCCTTTGGGTATCTGAAAGGACAGTGTAGGTCCTTTCAAGATGTCACCTGCTAAAAGAAGCCTCTTGGCAAATGTGCTCAAAATCTCCAAGTAGGCAGTGCTGTGGTAATTGGGACTCCTCAGGCACACGGGAAATGCTGAGTTCTGCCGGAACAAACAAACTCACAACAATAAACCAGGCAGGAGAAATGGAAAGAAAAACCCACACCAACAAAGGGAGAAGTGTTCCTCAGAGCACAAAGCCAGAGAATGACCCACCATCCTTTTGGCCCCCATATCCTCGAGAAAATCAGTGATCGTGAAGGAAAGAGAAGAAACATATGCAGGTCCAATGAGAGGAAATGCACATGTCTCGTGTAGGTCAGAGTTGGCCTGACACTTCGCATGGACAAGCGGGCAAAGGGAAACACAGTGCAGGTGGCAGTGGTCATCATCTCAGAGCTAGGTGCTCCAGATGGTGACAACCAGCCTTCGGGACCACAAGAGGGATCCGAGGGCCTAGCAGAGCCCATAGACATCTCTCTCGCTCTCTGGGAGAAGAGTGTGCAGGACCCATCAAAGTCCCACAGGAGCATCTCTTGGCGATCAGTGCCCACCCTCAGGGTGGATCCCACTCCACTTCTGGCACGGTTGTTTCTGTCTGCTGAGATGCTCACCTCTGGCGGTCCGAAGCCACAGGCCTGCTGGGTGCCTGCCGAGACTAAACTCCCTTCAGCTGCTCACACAGCCAAGGCCAAACGAGGATTCCTGTGGCCTGCGGCTCACAGATGGAAGATCAGAACCCTGTCAACCCGACCTGAGGATCAGTGCTGAAAGGGAGGCTGCACCCGAGTCCCTTTTCACTGGAAACAGAGAAAGTCTGATTGGCTATTGTTCGTCGGAAACATCCAGAAAGTTTAATTAGCGGATAGGGGCGACCTGTACGTGGAGTGCAGATTTTCATGGTTTTTCTCGAATTGCGGCTTGAAGCTTGGAGGTCTTCTCGAGTTAAGACGGGAACCACTGTGACTCGCTAGTTTTGCCTCATGGAAGTCAGGTCTCCTGTCGTGTTGTAAGTGGAACTTCGTGATTCCTTTCGAGTCGTTGCAGGGCATGAGGGTCACATTTAGACTTGAGAGGGTAAACTCAGTTTTCCTCTCCAGTGGACACAGGGATCTTGGGGTTGCTATGAAAGTTCCCCTGGGGAGTCAGGCCTAGTCTTCGGTGAGGAGGGAACTAAGATTTTCCCCCAAGTTGTAAAAGTATTATCAGGCCCGCTATCTGTTTGAGCGGGAAATTTGGGCTTTTTCGAGAGGCTCAGCGGGGGATTAATGCCTCCGATCACGTTAGGAGTTGATACTCCGTGTTCCACTGGAGCTGCTGCAAACACAACATGACTCATCTCTAGTTGAGTGTGAACTCGGAGTCCTTTGACCTTGCTGCAGTATCTATTTGGTTGCCCTCGAGTGTCAATAGATGTGACACGACTCATGAAGTGGTGTGAGTGGAAGTTGGGATTCCTCTTCATTTGAAATTGGAATGTCCGATTATCTTCAGCTGAGGTGTGATCACAGGCCTTCTCTTAAATTGTGGTGGGGAAATTCAGTTTTCTTCTCTCATCGGGATGGGTATCTCTGGGCGACCCTTAAGTTGCATCAAGGAAGTCAAGCCTCAAATCGAATTTGGAAAAGGAACTCGGGACTTCTGTCTATGTGTTTCAGGAAAAAAAGATTACCTCATCTTGCTTTGAAAGAGGAATCTCGAGCTTTTGCTCGAGTTGCTATGGGAAGTTTGGTGATCCACTCGAGTAACGACGGGAATATCAGGGAGCCTCCCGTGTTGTCTCTGGGAAGTCAGAACTCCTTTCCATTTGCAAGAGGAAACTTAGGATTCCTTGGCGTTGCTGCAAAGAAAGAGGTCTGCATCTAGATTCGCGTCGGTTTAACTCAACATTCCTCTCCAGTAGCAACAGAGTTCTTAGGATTGCTCTCAAATTTCACCTGGGGAGTCAGGCCTCCTCTCGTTTTCAGACTTGGAACTCCGCTTCCTTCTCGATTTGTAAAAGGGGTGTTAGGCCACAGTCGAGTTGAATTTGTACCTGCAGATTGTATTGAGAATGCTCGGGGAGTCAAGTCTCCACTAGTCTTGTGAGTTGATCCTCGAGAATACATTTGAATCTGTTCAGTGGAATCAGACAATATATTGAGTGGGTGGGGACACCGGTACCTTTTCCAACTGTGTTTTGAAACCCTGTGCATATTCCCGAGTTTCAAGGTGGTACTGGCCTCCTTGTACTGTGCCATGGGAATGTCCGGATTCCGTTCCAGACATAGCAGTGGGATCGACTGTCATCTGGAAAAGAGAACTGGAAACAGGGCACTTTGTCAGTTGTGGCAGGAAAATCGGTGTTCTTCTTGATTGGGATGGGGTAGATTGGTGTAATTTTTCAGTCACATAAAGGATGTTAAGAACCTTCTGGAGTTTCCAACGGGAACGTGGGACTGCCCTTGAGAATCTGCAACGGGAATGCTTCTTGTCTCGCCTTTATGGCAAAATCTTGTTGTTTCTCTGGAGTTGCGGAGGGAAGCTTGGTATCTCTCTCCAGTTGCGAAGGGAACCTAGGAAATCGCTCGTGTTGCTTCAGGGAATTCACGTCTCCTGTCATCTTGGAAGGGGTACTTCGGGATTACTCTTGAGACGTGGAATGGGAATAGGGCCTCCTCTGCTGTTGAGTCAGAAAAACGTGTGCTTTTCTCCAGTGGGGAGAGCTATGTCGGGTAGTTTTTGAGTCGTATAAAGGGTGTCAAGTACCCATTCGAATTTCAAGCGGGAATGTGGGATTTCTCTTGAGACTCTGCAATGAAAAATTTCCTCACCTGGCATTGAAGGGATAATCTTGTGGTTTTTCTCGAGTTGCGGCTGGAAGTTTGGGGTTCTTCTCGAGTTTTGACGGAGAACTCAGGAACTCCCTCGTGTTGTCCCATGGAAGTCAGGTCTCCTATCATGTTGGAAGGGAAACCTCGGGATTCCTCTCTAGGCACAGCAGAGGAATAGGGCCGCATCTAGCGTTGAGTCGGTCAACTGTGTGTTCCTCTCCAGTGGCGACAGGGATCTCAGAGTTGCTACGAAGGTTTTACTGGGGGGTCAGGTTTCTTTCGATTTGAGGCATGGAATTCTGCTTTCCTTTTGAGATATAAAAGAGGAATCTGTCCTCGTGTCGTGATTAGGCCGTTCATTAGGGCTTTTTCTATAGCCTCATCATGGGTGTCAGGTGTCCTGTCCTGTTGTGATGTCATAGTCGGTTTTACCTTGGAGCTTTGCTAGATCCTCGGGACCTACCTCGCTTGGAGGGGGAACTCATAGCAGCGGGTAGCTTGTAGTCTCTCTCGAGTTATGACAGGGACCTCAGGAACTTGCTCTTTTTGCTTCTTTGAAGTTAGGTCTCCTTTCGTGTTGCAAGGAAAGCTTCGGGATTACCCTCGAGGTGTGGAATGGGAATAGGGCCTCATCTAAGAATGAGTCGGTATATTGTGTTCTCCTCTCCTGTAGGGACTGCTATGTCAGGAAATTTTTGTGTCGCATAAAGGGTGTCAAGTACCCCAACGAGTTTCAAGCGGGAATGTGGGATTTCTCTTGAGACTCTGCAGCAGAAAATTCCTCATCTCGCATTGATGGGCGAATTTTTTGGTTTTTGTCCAGCTGAGGCTGGTAGATTGTAGTTTCTCTTGGGTTGCGACGGGGATCTCAGGATATTGCCGGTGTTGTCCCAGGGAAGTCTGGCCTGCTTTCGTGTTGGAACGGAAACCACAGTATTCTTCCCGTGGTGCACCAGAGGAATAGGGCCGAATCTAGCGTTGTGTAGATAAATTGTGTGCTCTTCCTCAGTGGGGCCGGTTATGTTGGGGAAGTTTTGAGTTGCATAAAGGGTGTCAGGTACCCATTCGAGTTTCAAGCGGGAATGTGGAATTTTAATGAGACTCTGCATTGGAAATGTTCCTTATCTCGCCTTGAGAGCTGAATCTTTTGATTTCTCTCGTGTTGTGGCGGGAAGACTGTGGTCCCACTCGAGTTTCGACAGGGACCTCAGGAACTCACTCGTGGTCATCAGGGACATCAGTTCTCCTTTCGTGTTGCAAGGACAGCTTCGGGATTACTGTCGAGGAGTGTAATGGGAAAAGAGCATGACCTAAGTTTGAGTCCGGAAATTGTGTGCTCCTCAGTACTGGGGACAGCTATGTCAGGGAACGTTTTGGGTCTCATAAAGGGTGTCAAGTACCCGTACGAGTTTAAAGCAGAAATGTGGGATTTCTCTTGAGACTCTGCAGCAGAAAATTCCCTCATCATGCCTTGAGGGCAGAATGTTGTGGTTTTTCTTGAGTTGCGGCGGGATCCTTGGAGTCGCTCTCGAATTGGGACGGGGACCTCAGGAACTAGCTCCCCTAGACCCTGGAAAGTCAGGTCTCCTTTCGTGTTGGAAGGGCAACTTAGAGATTCCTGTCGAGGCGTGGAATGGGAATTGGGCCTCATCTAGAGATGAGTCCGTTAATTGTGTGCTCCTCTCCTGTGGGGACGGCTTAATCAGGGAGGTTTTTGTGTCGCAAAAAGGGTGTCAACTATCCGTTCGAATTTAAACCGGGAATGTGGGGTTTCTCTTGGGACTCTGCAGCAGAAATATTCCTCATCTCGTATTGATGGGGAATCTTTTGATTTTTCTCGCTTTGCAGCGGGAAGCATGTGGTCTCTCTCGAGTTACGTCGGGGACCTCAGGAACTCGCTCGTGTTGCTTCAGGGAGGTCAGGTCTTCTTTTGTGTTGCAAGAGACCTTCTGTATTACTCTGGAGTTGTGGAATGGGAATAGGGCCTCATCTAAGAGTGAGTCTGTAAATTATGTTCTCCTCTCCATGCGGGCAGCTTTATCATGGAATGTTTTGAGTCGCATAAAGGGTGTCAAGTACCTGTAAGAGTTTCAAGCGGAAATGTGGGATTTCTCTTGAGACTCTGCAGCGGAAAATTTTCTCATCTCACATTGAGGGTAGAATCTTGTGGTTTTTCTCGAGTTGTACCGGGAAGCTTGGGGTCCCTCTCTAGTTGCGCCGGGGACCTCAGGAATTCGCTTTTGTTGCTTCAGCGAAGTCAGGTCTCCTTTCTTTTTGCAAGAAGAGCTTCGGGATTACTCTTGAAGCGTGGAATGGGAATAGGGCCTCATATAACATTGAGTCCATAAATTGTGTGCTCCACAGCACTGGAGACTGCTATGTCAGGGAACTTTTTGAGTCACCTAAACGGTGTCAAGTACCCATTCGTGTTTCAAGCGGGAATGTGGGATTTCTCCTGAGACTCTACAGCAGAAAATTCCTTCATCTCACATTGATGGGGGAGTCTTGTGGCTTTTCTCGAGTTGCCGCAGGAAGCTTGGGGTTCTTCTCAAGTTGTCACGGTGACCTCAGGAAATCACTCTTGTTGCCCCAGTAAAGGAAGGTCTCCTATAATGTTGAAAGGGGAACCTCGGGATTCCTCTCCAACCGCAGCAGATGAATAGGGCCATATCTTGTGTTGATTTTGTCAACTGTGTGTTCCTCTCCAGTGGGGATATGCATCTTGAAGTTGCTCTCAACATTCACCTGGGGTTCTTCTCGTGTTCAGGCATGGAACTCCACTTTCTTCTCGATTTGTCAAACGGGTGTTAGACCACAGTTGAGTTGAATTTGTAACTGGAGATTGTATCGAGAATTCTCGGGGAGTCAGGTCTCCACTCGTCTTGTGAGTTGATCCTCGAGGATACATTTGAATCTGTTCAGTGGAATCAGACAATATTTCGAGTGGGTGGGGACACCGGTACCTTTTCCAATTGTGTTTTGAAACCCTGTGGTTATTCCCGAGTTTCAAGGTGGTACTGGCCTCCTTGTACTGTGCATGGGAATGTCCGGATACCATTCCAGACAAAGCAGGTGAATCGACTGTCATCTGGAAAACAAGACTGTATAACGGGACACTTTGTCAGTTGTGCATTCTCTTGACAAAACTCTATTAGCCTTTGCCCTGCTTCATTCCGTGCTCCAAGGCCAAATTTGCCTATTACTCCAGGTGTTTCTTGACTTCCTACTTTTGCATTCCAGTCCCCTAGAATGAAAAGGACATTTTTTTGGTTGTTAGTTCTAAAAGGTCTTGTAAGTCTTCATAGAACCGATTAACTTCGGCTTCTTCAGTATTACTGGTTGGGGCATAGGCCTGGATTATTGTAATATTGAATGGTTTGCCTTGGAAACAAACAGAAATCTTTCTGTCATTTTTAAGATTGCATCCAAGTACTGCATTTCGGACTCTTTTGTTGACCATGATGGCTACTCCATTTCTTCTAAGGGATTCCCGCCCACAGTAGTAGATATAATGGTCATCCAAGTTAAATTCACCCATTCCAGTCATTTTAATTCACTGATTCCTAGAATGTCTATGTTCACTCTTGCCATCTCCTGTTTGACCAATTCCAATTTGCCTTGATTCATGGACCTAACATTCCAGGTTCCTATGCAATATTGCTCTTTACAGCACCGGACCTTGCTTCTATCACTGGTCACATCCACAACTGGGTATTGGTTTTGCTTTTGCTCTATCCCTTTATTCCTTCTATAGCTATTTCTCCACTGAGCTCTAGCAGCATACTGGGCACCTACCGACCTGGGGAATTCCTCATTCAGTATCCTATCATTTTGCCCTTTGTTACTGTTCATGGGGTTCTCAAAACAAGTATACTTAAGTGGTTTGCCATCCCCTTCTCCAGTGGACCACATTTGGCTGTGGTCCATGTGATCAGATCGGCTAGTTCCCTGTGATTATGATTTCAGTGTGTCTGCCCTCTGATGCCCCCTAGCAATACCTACCGTCTTATTTGGGTTTCTCTTACCTTGGTTGTGGACAATCTCTTCACAGCCGCTCCAGCAAAGTGCAGCCTCTGTACCTTACCTTGGACGAGGGGTACCTCCTCAAGGCCTCCCCTCCTGACCTTGAACGCAGAGTTGCTCCTCTTGGCCCTCCTGCACCCCCGCAGCCACCGCCTGTTGGACGTGGGGTAGGTCCTCTCAGCCCCCGGCCCTGGCAAAGGCTAATAAAGTTTTGTCACGAGAATGCACTGGTCATAGCAAACACCATCTTCCAACAACACAAGAGAAGACTCTACACATGGACATCACCAGATGGTCAACACCGAAATCAGATTGATTATATTCTTTTCAACCAAAGATGGAGAAGCTGTATACAGTTAGCAAAAACAAGACCAGGAGCTGACTGTGGCTCAGATCATGAACTCCTTATTGCGAAATTCAAACTTAAATTGAAGAAAGTAGGGAAAACCACTAGACCATTCAGATATGACCTCAATCAAATCCCTTATGATTATACAGTGGAAGTGAGAAATAGATTTAAGGGACTAGATCTGATTGACAGAATGCCTGATGAACTCTGGACGGAGGTTCGTGACATTGTACAGGAGACAGGGACCAAGACCATCCCCATGGAAAAGGAATGCAAAAGAGCGAAATGGCTGTCTGAGGAGGCCTTACAAATAGCTGTGAAAAGAAGAGAGGCGAAAAGCAAAGGAGAAAAGGAAAGATATAAGCATCTGAATGCAGAGTTCCAAAGAATAGCAAGGAGAGATAAGAAAGCCTTCCTCAGTGATCTATGCAAAGAAATAGAGGAAAACAACAGAATAGGATAAACAAGAGACCTCTTCAAGAAAATTAGAGATTCCAAGGGAACATTTCATGCAAAGATGGGCTCGATAAAGGACAGAAATGGTATGGACCTAACAGAAGCAGAGATATTAAGAAGAGGTGGCAGGAATACACAGAAGAGCTGTACAAAAAAGATCTTCACGACCAAGATAGTCACGATAACGTAATCACTGACCTAGAGCCAGACATCTTGGAATGTGAAGTCAAGTGGGCCTTAGAAAGCATCACTACGAACAAAGCTAGTGGAGGTGATGGAATTCCAGTTGAGCTATTTAAAATCTTGACAGATGATGCTGTGAAATTGCTACACTCAATATGCCAGAACATTTGGAAAACTCAGCAGTGGCCACAGGCCTGGAAGAGGTCAGTCTTCATTCCAATTCCAAAGAAAGGCAATGCCAAAGAATGCTCAAACTACAGCACAATTGCACTTATCTCACACACTAGTAAATTCATGCTCAAAATTCTCCAAGCCAGGCTTCAGCAGTATGTAAACCGTGAACTCCCAGATGTTCAGGCAGGTTTTAGAAAAGGCAGAGGCACCAGAGATCAAATTGCCAACATCCGCTGGATCATGGAGAAAGCAAGAGAGTTCCAGAAAATCATCTATTTCTGCATCATTGACTATGCCAAAACCTTTGACTGTGTCGATCACAATAAACTGTGGAACATTCTGAAAGAAATGGGAATACCAGACCACCTGACCTGCCTCTTGAGAAACCTTTATGCAGGTCAGGAAGCAACAGTTAGAACTGGACATGGAACAACAGACTGGTTCCAAATAGGAAAAGGAGTACGTCAAGGTTGTATATTGTCACCTTGCTTATTTAACTTCTATGCAGGGTACATCATGAGGAACCCTGGGCTGGAAGAAGCACAAGCTGGAATCAAGATTGCTGGGAGAAATATCAATAACCTCAGATATGCAAATGACACTACCCTTATGGAAGAAAGTGAAGAGGAACTCAAAAGCCTCTTGATGAAAGTGAAAGAGGAGAGTGAAAAGGTTGGCTTGAAGCTCAACATTCAGAAAACAAAGATCATGGCATCTGGTCCCATCACTTCATGGGAAATAGATGGAAAAACTGTGGAAACAGTGTCAGACTTTATTTTTTTGGGCTCCAAAATCACTGCAGATGCTGATTGCAGCCATGAAATTAAAAGGCGCTTGCTCCTTGGAAGGAAAGGTTTGACCAACCTTGATAGTATATTAAAAAGCAGAGACATTACTTTGCCAACCAAGGTCCGTCTAGTCAAGGCTATGGTTTTTCCTGTGGTCATGTGTGGTTGTGAGAGTTGGACTGTGAAGAAGGCTGATCGTCGAAGAATCAATGCTTTTTAACTGTGGTGTTGGAGAAGACTCTTGAGAGTCCCTTATACTGCAAGGAGATCCAACCAGTCCATTCTAAAGGAGATCAATCCTGGGTGTTCATTGGAGAGACTGATGCTAAAGCTGAAACTGCAATACTTTGGCCACCTCATGCGACGAGTTGACTCACTGGAAAAGACTCTGATGCTGGGAAAGGTTGGGGGCGGGAGGAGAAGGGGACGACTGAGAATGAGATGGCTGGATGGCATCACCGACTCTGTGGACATGAGTTTGAGTGTACTCCGGGTGTTGGTGATGGACAGGGATGCCTGGCGTGCTGTGATTCATGGGGTCGCGGAGAGTCGGACACGACTGAGTGACTGAACTGAACTGAACTTGTCAGTTGTGGCAAGAAAGTCAGTGTTCCTCTCAACTGGGGCAGGGTATGTGGATGTAATTTTTGAGTCGCATAAAGGATGTAAAGTTACCTGTCATGTTGGAAACTGGAATGTGGGATTTCTTTTGAGAATCTGCAACGGAAATGTTCCTCATCACACTTTGAGGGCAGAGTTTTCTGGTTTTCCTCGAGTTGTGGCCGGAAGCTTCAGGTCCCTCTCGAATTGTGATGGGGAACTGAGGAACTCGCTTGTGTTTCCCCAGGAAAGCCAAGTCTCCTTTCGTGTTGGAAGAGGAATTTCAGGATTCCTCTGGAGGCGTGGAATGGGAATTGGGCTTCATATAGAGATGAGTTCGTTATTGTGTGCTATTCCCCTGTGGGTTTGGCTTAATTAGGAAGCTTTTTGTGTCACAGAAAGGGTGTCAAGTAGCAGTTCGAGTTTCAAGCGAGAATGTGGGATTTCTCTTGAGACTCTGCAGCAGAAAAGTTCCTCATGTCAATTGATGGGGGAATCTTGTGATTTCTCTCAAGTTGTGGTGGGAAGCTTGTAGTCTATCAGGAGTTATGACCGGGACCTCAGGAACTCGCTCATATTGCTTCAGGGAAGTCAGGTCTCCTTTCGTGTTGCTAGGAGAGCTTCGGGATTACTCTCCAGGCGTGGAATGGGAATAGGGCCTCATCTAAGAATGAGTCTGTATATTGTGTTCTCCTCTCCAGTGGGGACAGCTATTTCTGGGAACTTTTTGAGTCGCATAAAGGGTGTCAGGTATCCCTACGGGTTTCAAGCGGCATTGTGGGATTTCTCTTGAGACTCTGCAGCATGTCATTTCCTTATCTCTCATTGATGGGGAATCCTGTGGTTTATTTCGAGTTATGGCGGGAAGCTCCGGGTTCCTCTGGAGTTGATACGGGGACCTCAGGAACTCTCTCGTGTTGTCCCAGGGAAGTCTGGTCTCCATTCGTGTTGGAAGGGGAACCACAGTGTTCTTCCCGTGGTGCAGCAGAGGAATAGCGCCGAATCTAGCATTGTGTAGGTAAATTGTGTGCTCTTCCTGAGTAGGGCCGGTTATATCATGGAAGTTTTGAGTCGCATAAATGGTGTCAAGTCCTCCTACGAGTTTCAAGTGGGAATGTGGCACTTCTCTTGAGACATTGTAGCAGAAAATTTCCTCATCTTGCACTGATGGCCGAATCTTTTGGTTTTTTTCCAGTTGCGGTGAGGAGTTTGTAGTCTCTCTCGAGTTACGACGGGGATCTCAAGATATTGCTGGTGTTGTCCCTGGGAAGTAGGGTCTCCTTTCGCATTGGAACGGAACCACGGTATTCTTCCCATGGCGCTGCAGAGGAATAGGGCCGAATCTACCGTTGTGTAGTTAAATTGTGTGCACTTCCTCAGTGGGGCCGGTTATGTTGGGGAAGTTTTGAGTTGCATAAAGGGTGTCAAGTACCCTTTCGAGTTTCAAGCGGGAATGTGGAATTTTAATGAGACTCTGCATTGGAAAAGATCCTCATCTCGCCTTGAGGGTTGAATCTTTTTGTTTCTCTCGAGTTGTGGCGGGAAGCTTGTGGTCCCTCTCGAGTTGCAACGGGGACCTCAGGAACTCATTCGTGGTCTTCAGGGACATCAGTTCTCCTTTCGTGTTGCAAGGACAGCTTCGAGATTACTGTCGAGGAGTGGAATGGGAACAGGGCATGACCTAAGTTTGAGTACGGAAATTGTGTGCTCCTCAGTACTGGGGACAGCTATGTCAGGGAACGTTTTGGGTCACATAAAGTGTGTCAAGTACCCGTACGAGTTTCAAGCGGAAATGTGGGATTTCTCTTGAGACTCTGCAGCAGAAAATTCCCTCATCATGCCTTGAGGGCAGAATGTTGTGGTTTTTCTTGAGTTGCGGCGGGAACCTTGGAGTCGCTCTCGAATTGGGATGGGGACCTCAGGAACTCGCTCCCACAGACCCTGGAAAGTCAGGTCTCCTTTCGTGTTGGAAGGGCAAATTAGAGATTCCTGTCGAGGCGTGGAATGGGAATTGGGCCTCATCTAGAGATGATTCCGTTAATTGTGTGCTCCTCTCCTGTGGGGACGGCTTAATCAGGGAGGTTTTTGTGTCGCAGAAAGGGTGTCAACTATTCGTTCGAATTTAAACCGGGAATGTGGGGTTTCTCTTGGGACTCTGCAGCAGAAATATTCCTCATCTCACATTGATGGGGAATCTTTTGATTTTTCTCGAGTTGCGGCACTAAGCATATGGTCTCTCTCGGGCTACGTCGGGGACCACAGGAACTCGCTCGTGTTGCTTCAGGGAGGTCATGTCTCCTTTCGTGTTTCAAGAGAGTTTCTGGATTAACTGGAGTCATTGAGAGAATAGAGCCTCATCGAGGAATCAGTCTGTAAATTGTGTTCTCCTCTCCGTGCAGGCAGCCATTTCATGGAACTTTTTGAGTCACATAAAGGGTGCCAAGTACCCGTAAGAGTTTCAAGCGGAAATATGGGATGTCTCTTGAGACTCTGCAGCGGAAAATTTCTCATCTCACACTTAAGGTAGAATCTTGTAGTTTTTCTCAAGTTGTGGCAGGAAGTTTGGGGACACTCTCAAGTTGCGCCGGGGACCTCAGGAATTCACTTGTGGTGCTTCAGCAAAGTCATGTCTCCTTTCATTTTGCAAGAAGAGCTTCGGGATTACTCTTGAAGCGTGGAATGGGAATAGGGCCTCATATAACATTGAGTCCGTAAATTGTGTGCTCCTCTCCAGTGGGGACGGCATAGTCAGGGAACTTTTTGTGTCACAGAAAGTGTTTCAAGCACCCTTTCGAGTTTCAAGTGGGAATGTGTGATTTATCTTGAGACTCTGCAGGAGAAATATTCCTCATCTCGCATTGAGGAGAGAATCTTGTGGTTTTTCTCGAGTTGAAGCTGAAAGCTTGGGGTCCCTTTCGGGTTGAGACGGGGATCTCAGGAACTGGCTAGTGTAGCCCAAGGGAAGTCACGTCTCCTTTCTTCCGATAGGGGAACTTCGAGATTACTCTTTAGGCGTGGAATGGGAATAGGGCATCATCTAAAGTTGAGTTCATAAATAGTGTTCTCCTCTTACGTGGGGAGAGCTATGTCAGGGAATGTCTTGAGTCGCATAAAGGGTGTCATGTATCCATTTGAGTTTCAAACGGGAATGTGGGATTTCTCTTGAGACTCTGCAGGGGAAATTTTCCTCATCTCACTTTGAGTGCAGAATCTTGTGGTTTTTCTGTGGTGTGGCATGAAACTTGGGGTCCTTCTCGAGTTGCGACGGGGCCCTCAGATATTCACTGGTCATGCCCCAGGGAAGTCAGGTCTCCTTGCGTGTTGGAAGGGAAACTCCGGGTTTATTCTGGAGGTGTGGAATGGCAAATGGAAGTCATCTAGAAATGAGTCCTTAAATTGTGTGCTCCTCTCCAGTAGGGACGGCTTAGTAAGGGAACTTTTATGGTTGCCTAAAGGGTGTCAACTACCCGTTTGAATTTCAAGTGGGAATGTGGGTTTTCCCTTGAGACTCTGCAGCAGAAAATTCCTCATCTCGCATTGCTGGGGGAATCTCGTGATTTTTATCGAGTTGCGGCGGGAAGCTTGTAGACCCTCGCGAGTTGTGACAGTGACCTCAGAACCTAGCTCTTTTTACTTTAAGGAGGTCAGGTCACTGTTCTTTTTGCAAGGGGAGCTTCGGGATTACACTCGAGGCGTAGAATGGGAATACGGCCTCATCTAAAATTGAGTCCATAAATTGTGTTTTCCTCTCCAGTGGGGACAGCTATGTCAGCGAATGTCTTGAGTCGCATAAAGTGTGTCAAGTACCCTTTCGAGTTTCAAGCGGGAAAGTGTGATTTCTGTTCCGACTCTGCAGCAGAAATATTCCGCATCTCGCATTGAGGGGAGATTCTTGTGGTTGTTCTCGAGTTGCAGCTGAAAGCTTGGGTTCCCTTTCGGGTTAAGACGGGGATCTCAGGAAATCGGTTCTGTAGCCCCAGGGAAGTCAGATCTCATTTCCTGTTGTAAAGGGTACTTCGGGATTTATCTCGGGGCATGGAATGTGAACTTGGACTCATCTAGAGATGAGTCTGTTAATTGTGTGCTCCTCTGCAGTGGGGACGGCTTAGTAAGGGAGCTTTTAAGGTTGCAAAAACGGTGTCAATTACCCGTTCGAATTTAAGCCGGAATGTGGGAATTCCCTTGAGACTCTGCAGCAGAAAATTCCTCATCTCGCTTTGATGGGGTAATCTCGTGGTTTTTCTCAAGTTGTGGCGGGAAGCTGTAGTCCTTCTCGAGTTGTGACAGTGACTTCAGATCCTAGCTCTTTTCACTTCAGGGATGTCAGGTCACCCATCTTGTTGCAAGGAGAGCTTCAGGATTACACTCGAGGCATAGAATGGGAATATCACCTCATCTAAAGATGAGTCCATAAACTGTGTTCTCCTCTCAAGTGGGGACAGCTATATCAGGAAATGTCTTGAGTCGCATAAAGTGTGTCAAGTACACATTGGAGTTTAAAGCGGCAATGTGGGATTTCTCTTGAAACTCTGCAAGGGAAATTTTCCTCACCTCATGTTGAGTGCACAATCTTGTGGTTTTTCTCTTGTTGCAGCAGGAAGCTTGGGTCCCTTCTCAAGATGCAACAGGGACCTCAGTACCTCGCTCTGTAGTCCTTGGGAAGTCATGTCTCCTTTCGTTTCGGTAGGGGAATTCGAGATTACTAACGAGGCCTGGCAGGGGAATAGGGCTTCATTACTGTTGAGTCCATAATTTGTGTTCTACTCTCAAGTACGGACAGCTATGTCAGGGAATGTCTTGTGTCGCATAAAGGGTGTCAAGTACCCGTTCGCATTTCAAGTGGGAATGTGAGATTTCTCTTGAGACTCTGTAGGGGAGATTTTCCTCATGTCACCTTGAGTGCAGAATCTTTTGGTTTTTCTCTTGTTGTGGCGGGAAGCTTGGGGACCTTCTCGAGTTACGAAAGGGACCTCAAAACCACGCTCTTGTAGTCCCTGGCAATTAAAGTCTCCTTTCGTTTTGGTAGGGGAACATCGGGATTATTATCCAGCCATAGAATGGGAATAGGGCCTCATCTAAATTTGAGGCCATAAATTGTGTTCTCCAATCAAGAGCAGACAGCTATGACAGGGAATGTCTTCAGTCGCATAAAGGGTGTCAAGTACCCGTTCGGGTTACAACCGGGAAATTGGGATTTCTCTTGAGACTCTGCAGGGGAAATTTTCCTCATCTCACCATTAGTGCAGAATCTTGTGGTTTCTCTCGTATTGTGGCAGGAAGCTTTGGGCCCTTCTCAATTTGCAGCGGGGACGTCAGAAACTCGCTTTTGTAGTCCCTGGGAAGTCAGGCCTCCTTTCGTTTTGGTAGGGGAATATCGGCATTACTCTCAAGGTGTGGAAGGGGAATAGGGCCTCATCTAAAGTTGAGTCCATAAATTGTGTTCTCCTCTCAAGTATGGACAGCTTTGTCAGGGAATGTCTTGAGTCACCAAAGTGTGTCAAGTACCCGATCACGTTTCTAGTGGAAATGTGGGATTTCGCTTGCGACTCTACAGGGGAACTTTTCCTCATCTCACTTTAAGTGCAGAATCTTGTGGTTTTTCTCGAGTTGAGGCGGGAATATTGGGGTCCTTCTCGAGTTGCGACAGGGACCTCAGGATCTCGCTCGTGTAGCCCCTGATAATCAGGTCTCCTTTCCTTTTGGTAGGGGAAAATCGGGATTACTAGCGGTGTGTGTTAGGGTAATAGGGCATCATTAAAGTTGACTCCATAAATTGTTTTCTACTCTCAAGTACGGACAGCTATGTCAGAAAATGTCTTGAGTCGCATAAAGGGTGTCAAGTACCCGTTCGCCTCTCAAGCGGGAATGTGGGATTTCTCTTGAGACTCTGCAGGGGAGATTTTCCTCATCTCACCTTGAGTGCAGAATTTTGTGGTTTTGCTCAAGTTGCAGCGGGAAACTTGGGTCCCTTCTTGAGTTGCAACAGGGACCTCAGTACCTCGCTCTGTAGTCCCTGGGAAGTCAGGTCTCCTTTCGTTGTGGTAGGGGAATTTGGGATTACTAGCGAGGCCTGGAAGGGAAATAGGGCCTCATTAAAGTTGAGTTCATAAATTGTGTTCTACTCTCAAGTACGGACAGCTGTCAGGGAATGTCTTGAGTCGCATAAAGGGTGTCAAGTACCCGTTTGCATTTCAAGCGGGAATGTGAGATTTCTCTTGAGACTCTGCAGGGGAGATTTTCCTCATGTCACTTTGAGTGCAGAATCATGTGGTTTTTCTCTTGTCGCGGTGGGAAGCTTGGGGTCCTTCTCGAGTTACGAAAGGGACCTCAAAAACCCGCTCTTGTAATCCTTTGGAATTCAAGTCTCCTTTCATTTTGGTAGGGGAACATCGGGATTACTATTGGGCCATGGAATGGGAATAGGCCTCATCTAAACTTGAGGCCATAAATTGTTTTCTCCTCTCAAGAGGCGACAGCTATGTCAGGGAATGTCTTGGGTCGCATAAAGGGTGTCAATTACCCGTTCGGGTTTCAACCGGGAAATTGGGATTTCTCTTGAGACTCTTCAGGGGAACTTTTCCTCATCTCACCATGAGTGCAGAATCTTCTGTTTTCTCTCGCATTGTGGCAGGAAGTTTTGGGCCCTTCTCGACTTACGACAGGGACTTTAGAAAATCGTTAGTGTAGTCCATGGGAAGTCAAGTCTCCTTTCGTTTTGTAGGGAAATATCGGGATTACTCTCAAGGCGTGGAAGGGGAATAGGGCCTCATCTAAATTTGAGTCCATACATTGTGTTCTCCTCTCAAGTATGGACAGCCTGTCAGGGAATGTCTTGAGTCACCTAAAGTATGTCAAGTTCCCGTTCGCGTTTGTATCGCGAATGTGGGATTTCTCTTGAGCCTCTACAGGGGAAATTTTCCTCATCTCACCTTGAGTGGAGAATCTTGTGGTTATTCTCAAGTTGAGGTGGGAAGATTGGGGTCCTTCTCGAGTTGCGACAGGGACCTCAGGATCTCACTCGTGTAGCCTCTGGGAAATCAGGTCTCCTTTCGTTTTGGTAGGTGAACATTGGGATTACTCTCGAGCCGTGGAATGGGAATAGGGCCTCATCTAAAGTTGAGTCCATAAATTGTGTTCTCCTCTCAAGTGGGGACAGCTATGTTAGGGAATGTCTTGAGTCGCATAAAGGGTGTCAATTACCCGTTCGTGTTTCAAACGGGAATGTGGGATTACTCTTGAGACTCTGCAGAGGAGATTTTCCTCATCTCACCTTGAGTGCAAAATCCTGTAGTTTTTCTCAAGTTGCTGCGGGAAGCTTGGGGTCCTTCTCGAGTTGCGACAGGGACCTCAGTACCTCGCTCTGTAGTCCCTGGGAAGTCAGGTCTCCTTTCGTTTAGGTAGGGGAATTCGGGATTACTAGTGAGGCCTTGGAAGGGAAATAGGGCCTCATTAAAGTTGAGTTCATATATTGTGTTCTACTCTCAAGTACGGACAGCTATGTCAGGGAATGTCTTGTGTCGCATAAAGGGTGTCAAGTACCCGTTTGCATTTCAAGCGGGAATGTGAGATTTCTCTTGTGACTCTGCAGGGGAGATTTTCCTCATGTCACCTTGAGTGCAGAATATTTTGGTTTTTCTCTTGTTGCAGCGGGAAGCTTGGGGTCCTTCTCGAGTTACGAAAGGGACCTCAAAAACACGCTCTTGTAGTCCCTGGGAATTCAAGTCTCCTTTCGTTTTGGTAGGGGAACATCAGGATTACTATTGAGCCATGGAATGGGAATAGGCCTCATCTAAACTCGAGGCCATAAATTGTGTTCTCTAATCAAGAGGGAACAGCTATGTCAGGGAATGTCTTGGGTCACATAAAGGCTGTCAAGTGCCCAATCGCATTTCAATCGGGAATGTGGGATTTCTCTTGTGACTGCAGGGGAAATTTTCCTCATCTCACATTGAGTAGAGAATATTGAGGTTTTTCTCGAGTTGCGGCGGGAAGCTTGGCATCCTTCTCGAGTTGCGACAAAGACCTCAGGAACTCACTCGTATAGTCCCTGGGAAGTCAGGTCTCCTTTCGTTTTGGTAGGGGAACATTGGGATTATTCTCGAGGCGTGGAATTGAAATAAGGCTTCATCTAAATTTGAGTCCATAAAATGTGTTCTCCTCTCAAGTGGCGACAGCTAAGTCAGGGAAATTCTTGAGTGGCATAAACGGTGTCAAGTACCTATTCGCGTTTCAAGTGGGTATGTTGGATTACTCTTGATTCTATGCATTGGAAATTTTACTCATCTCTCCGTTACTGCCGAATCTTGCGTTTTTTCTCGAGTTGCAGCGGAAAGCTTGGGGTCTTTCTGGAGTTGCGACAGGGATCTCAGGAAGTCGATGGTGTAGGCCCTGGGAAGTCAGATCTCCTTTTCTTTAGGTAAGGGAACATCAGAAATACTCTCAAGGCGTGGAAAGGGAATAGGGCCTCATCTAAAGTTGCGTCCAAAAAGTGTGTTCTCCTCTCAAGTGGGGACAGCTATGTCAGGGAATGTCTTGAGTCGCATAAAGGGTGTCAAGTGCCCGACTGCATTTCAATCAGGAATGTGGAATTTCTCTAGAGACGCTGCAGGGGAAATTTTCCTCACCTCATCTTGAGTAGAGAATATTGTGTTTTTTCTCGAGTTTCGGCGAGAATCTTGGTGTCCTTCTCGAGTTGCGACACGGACCTCAGGAACTCGCTCGTGTTCCTCGGAACTCTGCTCTTCTTTCGTTTTGTTAGGGGAATATCGGGATTGCTCTCGAGGCGTGGAATGGGAATAGGGCCTCATCTAAAGTTGTGTAAAAAAAGTGTGTTCTCCTCTCAAGTGGCGACAGCTCTCTCAGGTAAAGTCTTGAGTCACATAAAGGGTGTCAAGTGATGATTGTTGGATTTCTCTTGAGATTCTGCATGGGAAATTTTCCTCATCACACCTTTACTGCCGAATCTTGTGGTTTTTCTCGTGTTGCGGCGGGAATCTTGGGGTCTATCTGGAGTTGTGACAGGGACCTCAGGAACTCGCTTGTATAGTCCCTGGGAAGTCAGATCTCCTCTCATTTTCGTAGGGGAATATCGGGGTTAGTCTCAAGGCGTGGAAGGGGAATAAGGCCTCATCTAAATTTGAGACCATAAATTGTGTTCTCCTCTTAAGTATGGTAATCTTTGTCAGGGAATGTCTTGAGTTGCCTAAAGTGTGTCAAGTACCCGATTGCGTTTCTAGCGGAAATGTGGGATTTCTCTTGAGACTCTACAGGGGAAATTTTCCTCATCTAACCTTGAGTGCAGAATCTTGTGGTTTTTCTCGAGTTGAGGCGGGAAGCTTGGAGTCCTTCTCTAGTTGCGACAGGGACCTCAGGATCTCACACATGTAGCCCCTGGGAAATCAGGTCTTCTTTCGTTTTGGTAGGGGAACGTCGGGATTACTAGCTGTGCTTTGTAGGGAAATAGGACATCATTAATGTTGAAGCCATAAATTGTTTTCTACTCTCAAGTATTGACAGCTATGTCAGAAAATGTCTGGAGTCGCATAAAGGGTGTCAAGTACCCGTTCGCCATTCAAGCGAGAATGTGGGATTTCTCTTGAGACTCTGCAGGTGAGATTTTCCTCATCTCACCTTGAGTGCAGAATCTTGTGGTTTTTCTCAAGTTGCGGCGGGAAGCTTGGGGCCCTTCTCGATTTGCGACAGGGACCTCAGTACCTGGCTCTGTAGTCCCTTTGAAGTCAGGTCTCCTTTCGTTTTGGTAGGGGAATTCGGGATTACCAGTGAGGCCCTGAAGGGAAATAGGGCCTCATTAAAGTTGAGTTCATAAATTGTGTTCTCCTCTCAAGTATGGACAGCTTTGTCAGGGAATTCCTTGAGTCGCCTAAAGTGTGTCAATTACCCGTTCGCGTTTCTAGTGCGAATGTGGGATTTCTCTTGAGACTCTACAGGGGATATTTTCCTCATCTCACCTTGAGTGCAGAATCTTGTGGTTTTTCTCGAGTTGCGGCGGGTAGCTTGGTGTCCTTCTCGATTTGAGACAGGGACCTTTTGAACTTGCTCATGTAGTCCGTGTGAAGTCACGTCTCCTTTTATTTTGGTAGGTGAACATACGGATTACTCTTGATGCATGGAATGGGAATAGGGCCTCGTATAAAGTTGAGTCCATAAATTGTGTTCTCCTCTCAAGTGGGGACAGCTATGTCAGGGAATGTCTTGAGTCACATAAAAAGTGTCCAGTACCCGTTCGCATTTCAAGAGGGAATGTGGGTTACCTCCTGAGACTCTGCATTGGAAATTTTCCCCATCTCAACTTGAGTGCAGAATCTTGTGGATTTTCTCGAGTTGCGGCGGGAAGCTTGGGGTCCTTCTAGAGTTGCAACAGGTACCTCAAGAACACGATCATGTAGTATCTGCGAAGTCAGGTCTCCTTTCGTGTTGGTAGGGGAATAATGGTATTACTATCGAGGCGTGGAATGGGAATAGTGCCTCATCTTTGTTGGCCCGTAAATTGTGTTCTCCTATCAATTGAGGACAGCTAACTCAGGGAATGTCTTGAGTCGCATAAAGCGTGTCAAGTACCCGCTAATGTTTCAAGTGGAAATGTGGATTTTCTCTTGAGATTGCAGGGGGAATTTTCCTCATCTCACCTTGAGTGCAGAATCTGTTGGTTTTCTCGAGTTGCGGTGGGAAGCTTGGGTTCCTTTTTGAGTTCTCATAGGGACGTCAGGAACTCGCTCCTGTAGTCACTTGGAAGTCAGGTCTTTCGTTTGGCAAGGGGATATCGGGATTACTCTAGAGACACAGAATGGCGATAGGGCCTCATCTCAAGTTGAGTCCATAAATTGTGTTCTCCTCTCATTTGGGGACAGCAATATCAGGGAATGACTTGAGTCGCATAAAGGGTGTCAAGTTCCCATTAGCGTTTCAAGCGGGAATTTGGGATTACTCTTGACTCTGCCAGGGGAAATTTCATCATCTCACCTTGAGTGCAGAATCTTGTGGGTTATCTCGAGTTGCGGCGGGAAGTTTGGGGACCTTCTCGAGTTCCGAAACAGACCCCAGGAACTCGCTCGTATAGTACCTGGGAAGTCAGGTCTCCTTTCGTTTCGGTAGGGGAATATCGGCATTACTCTCAAGGAATGGAAGGGCAGTAGCGCTTTATTAATGTTGAGTCCATAAATTGTGTTCTCCTCTCATGTGGGGACAGCTATGTCAGGGAATGTCTTGAGCCGCATAATGGGTGTCCAGTACCTGAGCGCGTTTCAAGCAGGAATGTGGGATTTCTCTTGAGAGTCTGCAAGGGAGATTTTCCTGATCTGAACTTGAGTGCAGAATCTTGTGGTTTTTCTCCAGTTGTGGCGCAAAGCTTGAGTTCCTTTTCGAGTTGGGAAAGGGAGCTCAAGAACACGCTCGTGTAGTCTCTGGTAAGTCAGGTCTCCTTTTGTTTTGGTAGGGGAACATCGGGATTACTCTCGAAACGTGGAATGGGAATAGGGCCTTATCTAAAGTTGAGTCCATAAATTGTGCTCTCCTCTCGTGGGGACAGCTATGTCATGGAATGTCTTGAGTCGCATAAAGGGTGTCAAGTATCTGTTCGCATTTCAAGCTGGAATGTGGGGTTTCTCTTTAGACACTGCGGGTGAAATTTTCCTCATCTCACCTTTAGTGAAGAATCTTCTGGTTTTTCTCCACTTGCAGCGTGAAGCTTGGTGTCCTTCTCGAGCTGCGACAGGGACCTCAGGAACTCGCTCGTGTAGTCCCTGGGAAGTCAGGTCTCCTTTCGTTTTGGTAGGGGAACATAGGAATTATTCTCGGGGCATGGAAATGGAATACTGCCTCATCTAAAGTTGAATCCCTAAATTGTGTTCTCCTCTCAAATTGGCACAGCTATGTTAGGGAATGTCTCGAGTCGCATAAAGGTTATCAAGTACCAGTTGGCGTTTCATGCGGGAATGTGGGATTTCTATGGAGACTCTGAAGGGGAAATTTTCCTCAACTCACCTTGAGTGCAGATATTGTGGTTTTTTCGTGTTGCGGCTGGAAGGTTGGGTCCTTCTCGAGTTGCGACCTGGACCTCAGGAACTCGATCGTGTAGTCCCGGGGAAGTAAGGTCTCCTTTCGTTTTGGTAAGGGAATATCGGAATTACGCTCGAGGGGTTTAACGGGAATAGTGCCTCATCTAAAATTGATTCCATAAAATATTTTCTCCTCTCATATGGGGACAGCTATGTCAGGGAATGTCTTGAGTTGCATAAAGGGTGTCAAGTACCCATTTCACTTCAAGAGGGAATGTGAGATTTCTCTTGAGATTCTGCAGGTGAAATTTTCCTCATCTCACGTTGAGTGCAAAATCTTGTGGTTTTTCTTGAGAGGCGGCGGGAAAATTTGGGTCCTTCTCGAGTTACGACATGGACATCAGGAACTCGCTCGTGTAGTCCCTGGGAAGTCAGGTGTCCTTTCATTTTTGTAGGGGAATATCGGGATTACTCTTGAGCCGTGGAAAGGCAATAGGGCCTCATCTAAAGTTGAGGCCATAAATTGTGTTCTCTTCTCAAGTGGGGACAGCTATGTCAGGGAATGTCTTGAGTCACATAAAGGGTGTCAAGGAACCGTTCGTGTTTCAAACCTGAATGTGGCATTTCTCTTGAGATTCTGCAGGGGAAATTTTCCACAGCTCACATTGAATGCAGAATGTTGTGGTTGTTCTCGAGTTGCGGCGGGAAGTTTGGGGTCCTTCTCGAGTTGTTGCAGGGACCTGAGGAACTCGCTCGGGTATTCCCTGGTATATCAGGTCTCCTTTCCTTTGGTAGGGAAACAGCGGGATTACTCTCGGGGTGTGGAATGGGAATACGGCCTCATCAAAATTTGAGTCCATAAATTGTGTTGTAATCTCAAGTGGGAAGAGCTATGTCAGGGAATGTCTTGAGTCACATAATGGGAGTCAACCCATTTGAGTTCAAGCGGGAATGTGAGAGGTCTCTTGAGATTCTGCAGGGTAAATTTTCCTCATTTCACCTTGAGTGCAGAATCTTGTGGTTTTTCTCGTTTTGCGGCGGGAAGCTTGGTGTCTTTCTCGAGTTGCTACAGGGACCTCAGGAACTCGCTCGTGTGTCCCTGGGAAGTCTGGTCTCCTTTCGTTTTGGTAGGGGAACATTGGCATTACTCTCGAGGCATGGAATGGGAATACGGGCCCATTTAATATTGAGTCCATAAATTGTGTTCTCCTCTCAAGTGCGTACAGCTATGTCAGGGAATGTCTTGAGCATCATAAAGGGTGTCATTTACTCTTTCGCGTTTCAAGTGGGAATATGGGATTTCTCTTGAGACTCTGCAGGGAACATTTTCCTCCTCTCACCTTTAAGGCAGAATCTTGTGTTTCTTTCTCGAGTTGCGGCGGGTAGCTTGGGGTCCTTCTCGATTTGCAACAGGGACCTCTGGAACTCGCTCATGTAGTCCCTGTGAAGTCAGGTCTCCTTTCGTTTTGTTAGGGGAACATACGGATTACTCTCGAGGCGTGGAATGGGAATAGGGCCTCATCTAAAGTTGAGTCCGTAAATTGTGTTCTCCTCTCATGTGGGGACAGCTATTTCAGGGAATGTCTTGAGTGGCATAAAGGGTGTCCAGCATCCGTTCGCGTTTCAACAGGTAATGTGGGATTTCTCCTGAGACTCTGCTTTGGAAATTTTCCCCATCTCACCTCGAGTGCAGAATCTTGTGGTTTTTCTCTAGTGGCGACGGGATGCTTGGTGTCCTTCTAGAGTTGTGACAGGTACCTCAAGAACTCGATCGTGCAGTTTGTGGAAAGTCAGGTCTCCTTTCGTTTTGGTAGCGGAACATTGGTATTACTCTCGAGGCGTGTAAAGGGAATAGGGCCTCATCTATGTTGAGCCCATAAATTGTTCTCCTTTCAAGTGGTGACAGCTATGTCAGGGAATATCTTGAGGCTCATAAAGGGTGTCAAATACCCGTTCGCGTTTCAAAAAGGAATGTGGGATTTCTCCTGAGACTCTGTATTGGAAATTTTCCTCATCTCACCTGAGTTCAGAATCGTGTGGTTTTTCTCGAGTTGCTTTGGGAAGCTTGGGGTCCTCCTCGAGTTGCGACAGGGACCTCAGGAACTATCTCGTGGAGTCCCAGGGAAGTCAGGTCTTCTTTCGTTTCCGTAGGGGAACATTGGGATTACTAGCGATGCGTGGTAGGGAAATAGGGCCTCATTAACGTTGAGTGCATAAATTGTTTTCTACTCTCAAGTACGGACAGCTATGTCAGGGAATGTCTTGAGTCGCATAAAGGGTGTCAAGGACCCGTTCGCCTTTCAAGCGGGAATGTGGGATTTCTCTTGAGACTCTGCAGGGAAGATTTTCCTCATCTCATCTTGAGTGCAGAAACTTGTGGGTTTTATTCGTGTTGTGGCGAGAAGCTTTTGGCCCTTCTCAATTTGCCACAGGGACTTCAGAAACTCGCTAGTGTCGTCCCTGGGAAGTCAGGTGTGCTTTCGTTTTGGTAGGGGAACATCGGGATTACTCTTTAGGCGTGGAATGGAAATAGGTCTCTTCTCAATTTGAGTCCATAAATTGTGTCCTCTTCTCAAGTAGGGACAACGATGTCAGGGATTGTCTTGATTCTCATAAAGGCTGTCAATTCCCCTTTCCCGTGTCAAGCGGGAATGTGGGATTTCACTTAGACGCTACATGGGAAAATTTCCTCATGTCACCTTGAGTGCAGAATCTTGTGGTTTTTATTCTGTTGCTGCGGCAAACTTGGTGCCCTTCTCGATTTGCAACAGGGACCCCAGGAACTCGCTCGTGTAGTCCCTGGAATCAGGTCTCCTTTCGTTTTTTAGAGGAACATCGGGATTAATCTCATGTTGTGTAATGGGAATAGGGCCTCATTTAAAGTTGAGTACATAAATTATGTTGTCCTCTCAAGTTGGGGGAGCTATGTCGGGGAATCTCTTGAGTCACATAAATGGAGTCAAGTACCCGTTCGAGTTTCAAGCGGATATATGTGGTTTCCTTTGAGACTCTGCAGGGTTAAATTTCCTCATTTCACCTCGAGTGCAGAATCTTGTGAAATCTCTAGAGTTGTGGCTGGAAGCTTGGGGTCCTTCTCGAGTTACGAAAGGGACCTCAAGTACACCCTCTTGTAGTACCTAGGAAGTCAAGTCTCCTTTCCTTTTGGTAGGGGAACATCGGGATTTCTATCGAGCCGTGAAATGGGAATAGGGCCTCATCTAAAGTTGAGGCCGTAAATTATGTTCTCTTCTCAAGTGGGGACAGTTATGTCAGGGAATGTCTTGAGTCGCATAAAGGGTGTCAAGTACCCGTTCCCGTGTCAAGCAGGAATGAGGGATTTCCTTGAGACTCTGCAGGTGAAATATTCCTCATCCCACCTTGAGTGCAGAATCGTGTGGTTTTTCTCGTGTTGCGGCGGGAAGCTTGGGACCATTCTCGAATTATGACAGGGACTTCAGGAACTGGCTCGTGTAGTCCCTGGGAAGGCATGTCTCCTTACTTTTGGTAGGGGAACATTGGGATTTCTCTTGAGGCGTGGAATGGGAATAGGGCCTCATCTAAAGTTGAGTCCATAAATTGTCTTCTCCTCTCAAGAGGGAACAGCTATATCAGGGAATGTCTTTAGTTGCATAAAGGGTGTCAAGTATCCATTCGCCTTTCAAGCGGGAATGTGGGATTTCTCTTGAGACTCTACAGGGGAGATTTTCCTCATCTCACATTGAGTGAAAAATCTTGTGGTTATTTTTTTGTTGTTGTTGTGGCGAAAAGCTTTTGGCCCTTCTCAATTTGCGACAGGGACTTCAGAAACTCGCTAGTGTCCTCCCTGGGAAGTCAGGTGTGCTTTCCTTTTGGTAGGGGAACATACGAATTACTCTCAAGGCGTGGAATGGGAATAGGGCCTCATCTAAAGTTGAGTCCATAAACTGTCTTCTCCTCTCAAGAGGGGACAGCTATATCAGGGAAAGTCTTGAGTCGCATAAAGGGTGTCAAGTACCCGTTCGCATTTCAACTGGTAATGTGGGATTTCTCTTGAGACTCTGCAGGGGAAATTGTCCTCTTTTCCCTTGAGTGCAGAATCTTGTGGTTTTTCACATGTTGCGGCGGGAAGCTTGGGACCCTTCTCGAGTTATGACAGGGACTTCAGGAACTGGCTCGTGTAGTCCCTGGGAAGGCATGTCTCCTTTCATTTTGGTAGGGGAACATTGGGATTTCTCTTGAGGCGTGGAATGGGAATAGGGCCTCACCTAAAGTTGAGTCCATAAATTGTCTTCTTCTCTCAAGAGGGGACAGCTATATCAGGGAATGTCTTGAGTCGCATAAAGGGTTTCAAGGACCCGTTCGCCTTTCAAGCGGGAATGTGGGATTTCTCTTGAGACTCTACAGGGGAGATTTTCCTCATCTCAACTTGAGTGAGAAATCTTGTGGTTTTTTTTCGTGTTGTGGCGAGAAGCTTTTGGCCCTTCTCAATTTGCGACAGGGACTTCAGAAACTCGCTAGTGTCGTCCCTGGGTAGTCAGGTGTGCTTTCCTTTTGGTAGGGGAACATAGGGATTACTCTTGAGGCGTGGAATGGAAATAGGTCTCTTCTCAATTTGAGTCCATAAATTGTGTCCTCCTCTCAAGTAGGGACAGCGATGTCAGGGATTGTCTTGAGTCGCATAAAGGGTGTCAATTCCCCTTTTCCATGTCAAGCGGGAATGTGGGATTTCACTTAGACGCTACATGGGAAATTTTCCTCATGTCACCTTGAGTGCAGAATCTTGTGGTTTTTATTCTGTTGCTGCGGCAAACTTGGTGCCCTTCTCGATTTGCAACAGGGACCCCAGGAACTCGCTCGTGTAGTCCCTGGAATCAAGTCTCCTTTCGTTTTGGTAGGGGAACATACGAATTACTCTCAAGGCGTGGAATGGGAATAGGGCCTCATCTAATGTTGAGTCCGTAAATTGTCTTCTCCTCTCAAGTGGAGATAGCTATGTCAGGGAATGTCTTGAGTCGCATAAATTGTGTCCGGTACCCTTTCGTGTTTTAACAGAGAATGCGTGATTTCTCCTGAGACTCTGCATTGGATATTTTCCTCATCTCACCTTGAGTGCAGAATCTTGTGGTTTTTCTCGAGTTGCGCCGGGAAGCTTGGAGTCCTTCTCGAGGTGCGAGAGAGACCTCAGGAACTCGCTAGTAATTTGGAAGTCAGGTGTTTCATTTTGGTAAGGGAATATCGGGATTACTCTCGAGACATGGAATGGGAATAGGGCCTTATATAAATTTGAATCCATAAATTTTGTTCTCCTCTCAAGTGGGGACAGCTATGTCAGGGAATGTCTTGTGTCGCATAAAGGGTGTGAAGTACCCGTTCGCGTTTCAAGCGGGAATGTGGGATTTTTCTTGAGACTCTGCAGGGGAATTTTCCTCATCTCACCTTGAGTGAAGAATCTTGTGGTTTTCCACAAGTTGTGGCGGGACGCTTGGGGTCCTTTTCGAGTTCCGGCAGGGACCTCGGGATCTCGATCCTGTAGTCCCTTGTAAGTCAGGTGTTTCGTTTGGTAAGGGAATATCGGGATTATTCTAGAGGCGTAGAATGGGAATAGGGCCACATCTAAAGGTGAGTCCATAAATTGTTTTCTACTCTCAAGTGGGGACAGCTATGTGAGGGATTGTCTTTTGTCGCATAAAGGGAGTCAAGTACACTTTCGTCTTTCAAGCAGGAATGTGGGATTTCTCTTGAGAGTCTGTAGGGGAGATTGTCCTCATCTCACCTTGAGTGCAGAATCTTGTGTTTTTTCTAGTGTTGTGGCGGGAAGCTTTTGGTCCTTCTCGATCTGTGACAGGGACTTCAGAAACTCTTTGTGTAGTCCCTGGGAAGTCAGGTCTCCTTTCGCTCTGGTAGGGGAACATAGGGATTACTCTCGAGGGGTGAATGGGAATAGGGATCATCTAAATTTGAGTCCATAAATTGTGTTCTCCTCTGAAGTAGGGACAGCGATGTCAGGGATTCTCTTGAGTCGCATAAAGGGCGTCAATTCCCCTTTCCCGTGTCAAGCGGGAATGTGGGATTTCTCTTGAGACTCTTCAGGGGAAATTTTCCTCATCTCACCTTGAACGCAGAATCTTGTGGTTTTTCTAGAGTGGCGACAGGGACCTCAGTACCTCGCACTGAAATCCCTGGGAAGTCAGGTCTCCTTTCGTTTGGGGAGGGGAATTGGGGATTACCAGTGAGGCCTGGAAGGGGAATAGGGCCTCATTAAATTTGAGTCCATAAATTGTGTTCTACTCTCAAGTACGGACAGTTATGTCAGGGAATGTCTTGAATCACATAAAGGGTATCAAGGACCCGTTCGCATTTCAAGTGGGAATGTGAGATTTCTCTTGAAACTCTGCAAGGGAGATTTTCCTCATGTCACCTTGAGTGCAGAACCTTGTGGTTTTTCTTCTGTTGCTGCGGCAAACTTGGTGCCCTTCTCGATTTGCAACTGGGACCCCAGGAACTCGCTCGTGTAGTCCCTGGAATCAGGTCTCCTTTCGTTTTTGTAGGGGAACATCGGGATTAATCTCATGGTGTGTAATAGGAATAGGGCCTCATTTAAAGTTGAGTACATAAATTGTGTTCTCCTGTCAACTGCGGAAGCTATGTCGGGGAATCTCTTGAGTCGCATAAATGGAGTCAAGTACCTGTTCGAGTTTCAAGCGGATATATGCGGTTTCTTTTGAGACTCTGCAGGGTTAAATTTCCTCATTTCACCTTGAGTGCAGAATCTTGTGAAGTCTCTAGAGTTGTGGCTGGAAGCTTGGGGTCCTTCTCGAGTTATAAAGGGACCTCAAGTACACCACCTTGTAGTCCCTGGGAAGTCAAGTCTCCTTTCGTTTTGTTAGGGGAACATCGGGATTACTATCGAGCCGTGGAATGGGAATAGGGCCTCATCTAATGTTGAGACCATAAATTGTGTTCTCCTCTCAAGTGGGGACAGCTATGTCAGGGAATGTCTTGAGTCGCATAAAGGGTATCAAGTACCTGTTCCCATGTCAAGCGGGAATGAGGGATTTCCTTGAGACTCTGCAGGTGAAATATTCCTCATCTCACCTTGAGTGCAGAATCGTGTGGTTTTTCTCCAGTTGCGGCGCAAAGTTTGAGTTCCTTTTCGAGTTGGGAAAGGAAGCTCAAGAACACGCTCGTGTAGTCCCTGGTAAGTCAGGTCTCCTTTTGTTTTGGTAGGGGAACATCGGGATTACTCTCGAAACGTGGAATGGGAATAGGGCCTCATCTAAAGTTGAGTCCATAAATTGTGCTCTCCTCTCGTGGGGACAGCTATGTCAGGGAATGTCTTAAGTCGCATAACGGGTGTCAAGTATCTGTTCGCATTTCAAGCTGGAATGTGGGATTTCTCTTTAGACATTGCGGGGGAAATTTTCCTCATCTCACCTTTAGTGAAGAATCTTGTGGTTTTTCTCCAGTTACGGCGTGAAGCTTGGTGTCCTACTCGAGCTGCGACAGGGACCTCAGGAACTCGCTCGTGTAGTCCCTGGGAAGTCAGGTCTCCTTTCGAATTGGTAGGTGAACATGGGGATACAAGAGAGGCGTGGAAGGGGAATAGGGCCTCATTAAAACTGAGTCCATCAATTGTGTTCTCCTCTCAAGTACGGACAGCTATGTCAGGGAATGTCTTGCGTCGCATAAAAGGTGTCAATTACCCGTTCGTGTGTCAAGCGGGAATGTGGGATTTCTCTTGGGACTCTGCAGGGGAGATTTTCCTCATGTCACCTTGAGTGCAGAATCTTGTGGTTTCTCTCTTGTTGCGGCGGGAAGCTTGGGGCCCTTCTCGAATGTGACAGTGACCTCCAGAACTCGCTAGTGTAGTCCCTGGGAAGTCAGGTGTCCTTTCTTTTTGGTAGGGGAACATCGGGAATGCTCTCGAGGCGTGGAATGGGAATAGGGCCTCATGTAAATTTGAGTCCAAAAATTGATTTCTCCCCTCAGTATGGACAGCTCTGTCAGGGAATGTCTTGAGTGGCATAAAGGGTGTCAAGTACCCATTCGCGGGAATGTTGGATTTCTCTTGAGACTCTGCAGGGAAAATTTTCCCGTCTCATCTTGAGTGCAGAAACTTGTGGTTTTTTTCTTGTTTCGGCGGGAAGCTTTGTTCCTTTCTCGAGTTGCGACAGGGACCTCAGGAACTCGCTCGAGTAGTCCCTGGGCAGTCAGGTCTCCTTTCGTTTTGGTAGGGGAACATCAGGATTACTCTCGGGGCATGGAAATGGAATACTGCCTCATCTAAAGTTGAATCCCTAAATTGTGTTCTCCTCTCAAATTGGCACAGCTATGTTAGGGAATGTCTCGAGTCGCATAAAGGTTGTCAAGTACCAGTTGGCATTTCATGTGGGAATGTGGGATTTCTCTGGAGACTCTGAAGGGGAAACTTTCCTCAACTCACCTTGAGTGCAGATATTGTGGTTTTTTCGTGTTGCGGCAGGAAGGTTGGGTCCTTCTCGAGTTGCGACCTGGACCTCAGGAACTCGATCGTGTAGTCCCGGGGAAGTAAGGTCTCCTTTTGTTTTGGTAGGGGAGCATCGGGGTTACGCTCGAGGCGTTTAACGGCATTAGTGCCTCATCTAAAATTGATTCCATAAAATATTTTCTCCTCTCAAGTGGGGACAGCTATGTCAGGGAATGTCTTGAGTTGCATAAAGGGTGTCAAGTACCCATTTCACTTCAAAAGGGAATGTGAGATTTCTCTTGAGATTCTGCAGGTGAAATTTTCCTCATCTCACGTTGAGTGCAAAATCTTGTGGTTTTTCTCGAGAGGCGGCGGGAAAATTGGTGTCCTTCTCGAGGTACGACATGGACCTCAGGAACTCGCTCGTGTAGTCCCTGGGAAGTCAGGTGTCCTTTCATTTTGGTAGGGAAACATCGGGATTACTCTCGTGCTGTGGATTGGGAATACGGCCTCATCAAAATTTGAGTCCACAAATTGTGTTATAATCTCAAGTGGGAAGAGCTATGTCGGGGAATGTCTTGAGTCACATAAAGGGAGTCAACCCATTTGAGTTCAAGCGGGAATGTGAGAGGTCTCTTGAGATTCTGCAGGGTAAATTTTCCTCATTTCACCTTGAGTGCAGAATCTTGTGGTTTTTCTCGTTTTGCGGTGGGAAGCTTGGTGTCCTTCTCGAGTTGCTACAGGGACCTCAGGAACTCACTCGTGTGTCCCTGGGAAGTCAGGTCTCCTTTCGTTTTGGTAGGGGAACATCGGGATTACTCTCGAGACATGGAATGGGAATACGGGCCCATTTAATGTTGAGTCCATAAATTGTGTTCTCCTCTCAAGTGCATACGGCTATGTCAGGGAATGTCTTGAGCAGCATAAAGGGTGTCAATTACCCTTTCGCATTTCAAGTGGGAATATGGGATTTCTCTTGAGACTCTGCAGGGAACATTTTCCTCCTCTCACCTTTAAGGCAGAATCTTGTGTTTCTTTCTCGAGTTTCGGCTGGTATCTTGGGGTCCTTCTCGATTTGCGACAGGGACCTCTGGAACTCGCTCGTGTAGTCCCTGTGAAGTCAGGTCTCCTTTCGTTTTGTTAGGGGAACATACGGATTACTCTCGAGGCGTGGAATGGGAATAGGGCCTCATCTAAAGTTGAGTCCGTAAATTGTGTTCTCCTCTCATGTGGGGACAGCTATTTCAGGGAATGTCTTGAGTGGCATAAAGGGTGTCCAGTACCCGTTCGCGTTTCATCAGGGAGTGTGGGATTTCTCCTGAGACTCTGCTTTGGAAATTTTCCCCATCTCACCTAGAGTGCAGAATCTTGTGGTTTTTTTCTAGTCCGGCGGGAAGCTTGGTGTCCTTCTAGAGTTGTGACAGGGACCTCAAGAACTCGATCGTGTAGTTTCTGGGAAGTCAGGTCTCCTTTCGTTTTGGTAGCGGAACATTGGTATTACTCTCGAGGCGTGGAATGGGAATAGGGCCTCATCTATGTTGAACCCATAAATTGTGTTCTCCTTTCAAGTGGGGACAGCTATTTCAGGGAATATCTTGAGTCGCATAAAGGGTGTCAAATACCCATTCGCGTTTCAAAAGGGAATGTGGGTTTTCTCCTGACACTCTGCATTGGAAATTTTCCTCATCTCACCTGAGTGCAGAATCGTGTGGTTTTTCTCGAGTTGCTTTGGGAAGCTTGGGGTCCTCCTCGAGTTGCGACAGGGACCTCAGGAACTCGCTCGTGGAGTCCCAGGGAAGTCAGTTCTTCTTTCGTTTCCATAGGGGAACATTGGGATTACTAGCGATGTGTGGTAGGGGAATAACTCCTTATTAATATTGAGTGCATAAATTGTATTCTACTCTCAAATACGGACAGCTATGTCAGGGAATGTCTTGAGTCGCATAAAGGGTGTCAGGGACCCGTTCGCCTTTCAAGTGGGAATGTGGGATTTCTCTTGAGACTCTGCATGGGAGATTTTCCTCATCTCAACTTGAGTGCAGGATCTTGTGGGTTTTTTTCGTGTTGTGGTGAGAAGCTTTTGGCCCTTCTCAATTTGCGACAGGGACTTCAGAAACTCGCTAGTGTCGTTCCTGGGAAGTCAGGTGTGCTTTCGTTTTGGTAGGGGAACATAGGGATTACTCTTGAGGCGTGGAATGGAAATAGGTCTCTTCTCAATTTGAGTCCATAAATTGTGTCCTCCTCTCATGTAGGGACAGCAATGTCAGGGATTGTCTTGAGTCGCATAAAGGTTGTCAATTCCCCTTTCCCGTGTCAAGCGGGAATGTGGGATTTCACTTAGATGCTACATGGGAAATTTTCCTCATGTCACCTTGAGTGCAGAATCTTGTTGTTTTTCTTCTGTTACTGTGGCAAACTTGGTGCCCTTCTCGATTTGCAACAGGGACCCCAGGAACTCGCTCGTGTATTCCCTGGAATCAAGTCTCCTTTCGTTTTGGTAGGGGAACATACGAATTACTCTCAAGGCGTGGAATGGGAATAGGGCCTCTTCTGATGTTGAGTCCATAAATTGTCTTCTCCTCTCAAGTGGAGACAGCTATGTCAGGGAATGTCTTGAATCACCTAAAGGGTGTCCGGTACCCTTTCGTGTTTTAACAGGGAATATGGGATTTCTCCTGAGACTCTGCATTGGATATTTTCCTCATCTCACCTTGAGTGAAGAATCTTGTGGTTTTTCTCTAGTTGCGCCGGAAGCTTGGAGTCCTTCTCAAGGTGCGACAGGGACCTCAGGAACTCGCTCGTGTAGTCCTTGACATGTCAGGTCTTTCGTTTTGGTAAGGGAATATGGGAATTACTCTCGAGACATGGAATGGGAATATGGCCTCATGTAAATTCGAATCCATAAATTTTGTTCTCCTCTCAAGTGGGGACAGCTATGTCAGGGAATTTCTTGTGTCGCATAATGGGTGTGAAGTACCCGTTCGCGTTTCAAGCGGGAATGTGGGATTTCTCTTGAGACTCTGCAGGGGAATTTTCCTCATCTCACCTTGAGTGCAGAATCTTGTGGTTTTTCACGAGTTGTGGTGGGACGCTTGGGGTACTTTTCGAGTTCCGACAGGGACCTCGGGAACTCGCTCCTGTAGTCCCTTGTAAGTCAGGTGTTTCGTTTGGTAAGGGAACATCGGGATTATTATAGAGGCGTAGAATGGGAATAGCGCCACATCTAAAGGTGAGTCCATAAACTGTTTTCTACTCTCAAGTGGGGACAGCTATGTGAGGGAATGTCTTTTGTCGCATAAAGGGAGTCAAGTACACTTTCGTCTTTCAAGCAGGAATGTGGGATTTCTCTTGAGAATCTGTAGGGGAGATTTTCCTCATCTCACCTTGAGTGCAGAATCTTGTGTTTTTTCTAGTGTTGTGGCGGGAAGCTTTTGGCCCTTCTCGATCTGTGACAGGGACTTCAGAAACTCTTTGTGTAGTCCCTGGGAAGTCAGGTCTCCTTTCTCTCTGGTCGGGGAACATAGGGATTACTCTCGAGGGGTGAATGGGAATAGGGCTCATCTAAATTTGAGTCCATAAATTGTGTTCTCCTCTGAAGTAGGGACAGCGATGTCAGGGATTCTCTTGATTCACATAAAGGGTGTCAATTCCCCTTTCCCGTGTCAAGCGGGAATGTGGGATTTCTCTTGAGACTCTTCACGGGAAATTTTCCTCATCTCACCTTGAACGCAGAATCTTGTGGTTTTTCTCGAGTGGCGACAGGGAGCTCAGTACCTTACTCTGAAGTCCCTGGGAAGTCAGGTCTCCTTTCGTTTTGGGAGGGGAATTGGGGATTACCAGTGAGGCCAGGAAGGGGAATTGGCCTCATTAAATTTCAGTCCATAAATTGTGTTCTACTCTCAAGTACGGACAGTTTTGTCAGGGAATGTCTTGAGTCGCATAAAGGGTATTAAGGACCCGTTCGCATTTCAAGTGGGAATGTGGGATTTCTCTTGAGACTCTGCAGGAGAAATTTTCCTCATTTGACCTTGGGTGCCGAATCTTGTGTTTTTTCACGTGTTGTGCCAGGAAGCTTTGGGCCCTTTTCAATTTGCGACGAGTACGTCAGGAACTCGCTAATTTTGTCCCTGGGAAGTCAGATCTCCCTTTGTTTTGTAGGGGAATATCGGGATAACTCTCAAGGCGTGGAGGGGAATAGGGCTTCATTAAAGTTGAGGCCATAAATTGTGTTCTCCTCTCAAGTGGGGACAGCTATGTCAGGGAATGTCTTGAGCAGCATAAAGGGTTTCAAATACCCTTTTGCCTTTCAAGCAGGAATATGGGATTTCTCTTGAGACTCTGCAGGGAACATTTTCCTCATCTCACCTTTAAGGCAGAATCTTGTGTTTCTTATCTACTTGGGGTGGGTAGCTTGGCATCCTTCTCGACTTACGTCAGGGTCCTCTGGAACTCGCTCTTGTAATCCCTGTGAAGTCAGGTTTCCTTTCGTTTTGGTAGGTGAACATATGGATTACTCTTGAGGCTTGGAATGGGAATAGGGCCTCATCTAAAGTTGAGTGCATAAATTATGTTCTCCTCTCAAGTGGGGACAGCTATGTCAGGGAATGTCTTGAGTCACATAAAGGGTGTCAAATACCCGTTCTCGTTTCAAGCGGTAATGTGGAATTTCTCTTCAGACCCTGCAGGGGAAATTTTCCTCATCTCACCTTGAGTGCAGAAACTTGCGATTTTTCTCGGGTTTTGGCGGGAAGCTAGAAGTCCTTCTCGAGTTGTATTAGGGACTTCAGGAACTCGCTCGTGGAGTCCCTGGGAAATCAGGTCTCCTTTCATTTTGGTAGGGGAACATCGGGAATACTCTCGAGGCAAGGAATGGGAATAGGGCCTCATCTCAATTTGAGTCCATAAATTGTGTTCTCTTCTCATTTGGTGACACCTATATCAGGGAATGACTTGAGTCGCATAAAGGGTGTCAAGTACCCATTAGCCTTTCAAGCGGGAATTTTGGATTTCTCTTGACTCTGCTGGGGGAAATTTCATCATCTCAACTTGAGTGCAGAATCTTGTGGGTTATCTCGAGTTTCGGCGGGCAGCTTGGGGTCCTTCTCGAGTTGCGAAACAGACCTCAGGAAATCGCTCGTGTTGTCCCTGGGAAGTCATGTCTCCTTTCGTTTTGGTAGGGGAACCTCAGGATTTCTCTCAATGCATGGAATGGGAATAGTGCCTCATCTAATGATGAGTCCATAAATTGTGTTTTCCTCTCAAGTTGGGACAGCTATGTCATGGAATGTCTTTAGTCGCGAAAAAGGGTGTCAAGTACCCGTTCACGTTTCAAGCGGGGTATGGGATTTCTCTTGAGAGTCTACAAGGGGAGTTTTCCTCATCTCACCTTGAGTGCAGAATCTTGTGGTTTTTCTCCATTTGCGGCGGGAAGCTTGGGCTCCTACTCGAGTTGCGCCAGGGACCTCAGGAACTCTCTGGTGTAGTTCTTGGGAAGTCAGGTCATCTCTCCTTTTGGTAGGGGAACATCAGGATTACTCTCGAGGCGTGGATGGGAATAGGGCCTCATCTATTTTGAGTCCATAAATTTTGTTATCTTTTCAAGTGGGGACAGCTATGTCAGGGAATGTCTTGAGTCGCATAAAGGGTGTCAAATACCCGTTCGCGTTTCAACAGGGAATGTGGGATTTCTAGTGAGACTCTGCATTTGAAATTTTCCTCATCCCACCTTGAGTGCAGAATCTTGTGGTTTTTCTCGTGTTTGTTTGGTAAGCTAGGCGTCCTTCTCGAGTTGTGACAGGGATCTCAGTAAATCGTTCCTGTAGTCCCTGGGAAGTCAGGTCTCGTTTCGTTTTGGTAGTGGAACATTGGGATTACTCTCGAGGCGTGGAATGGGAATAGGGCCTCATCTAAAGATGAGTCAGTAAATTGTGGTGTCCTCTGAAATTGGGACAGCTATGTCAAGGAATGTCTTCAGCCTCATAAAAAGTGTCAATTACTTGTTGGCGTTTCAAGCGGGAATGTTGGATATCTCTTGACTCTGCCAGGGGAATTTTCCTCATCTCACCTTGAGTTCAGAATATTTGGTTTTTCTCCGAGCTGTGGCGGGAAGCTTGGGGTCTTTCTCGAGTCGTGACACAGACCTCAGGAACTCACTTGTGTAGACCCTGGGAATTCAGGTCCCCTTTCCTTATGGTAGTGGAACATCGGGATTACTCTCGAGGTGTGGAATGGGAATAATGCCTCATGTAAATTTGAGTCCATGAATTGTGTTTTCCTCTCAAGTGGGGATAGCTATGTCAGGAAATGTCTTGAGTCGCTTAAAGGGTGTCAAGAAACTTTTCGCGTTTCAAGCGGGAATGTGGGATTTCTCTGGATATTCTGCAGGGGAAATTTTCCACATCTCACCTTGAGTACAGAATATTGTGGTTTTTCTCGAGTTTAGGCGGGAAGCTAGGGGTCCTTCTCGAGTTGCGACAGGAACCTCAGGAACTCGCTTGTGTAAACGCTGGGACATAATGTCTCCTTTAGTTTGGTAGGGGAACATCGGGATTACTCTTGAGGCGTGAAATGGGAATAGGTCCTCATCTAAAGTTTAGTCCATAAATTGTGTTCTCCTCTCAAGTGGGGGCAGCTATGTCAGGGAATGTCTTGAGTCGCATACTGGGTTTCAAATACCGGTTCAAGTTTCAAGCGGGAATGTGGGATTTCTCTTGAGACTCTGCAGGGGGAATTTTCCTCATCCACCTTTGAGTGCAGAATCTTGTGTTTTTTCTCGAGTTGCAGGGGAAGCATGGTGTCCTTCTCGAGTGGCGACAGAGACCTCAGAAACTCGCTCGTGTAGTCCCTGGGAACTCAGTTCTCCATTAGTTTTGCTAGGGGAACATTGGGATACTCTCTAGGCTTGGAATGTTAATAGGGCCTCATCTAAATTTGAGTCCATAAATTGTGTTCTCCTCTCAAGTGGGGACAGCTATGTCAGGGAATGTCTTCAGTCACATAAACGGTGTCAATACACGTTCGCGTTTCTTGCGGGATGGTGGGATTTCTCTTGAGATTCTGCAGTGGAAATTTTCCTCATCTCACCTTGAGTGCAGATCTTGTGTTTTTTCTCGAGTTGTGGCAGCAAGCTTGGGGTCCTTCTTGAGTTGCGTCACGGACCTCAGTAACTTGGTCTTGTAGTCTTTGGGAAGTAAGGTCTCCTTTCGTTTGGTAGGGGAACATCGAGATTACTCTCGAGGCGTGGAATGGAAATAGGGCCTCATCTCATGTTGAGTCCATAGATTGTGGTCTCCTATAAAGTGGGGGCTGCTATGTCAGGGAATGTCTTGTGTCGCATAAGCGGTGTCAATTACACATTCTCGTTTCAAGTGGGAATGTAGGATTTCTCTTGAGACTCTGCAGGGGGAATTTTCCTCATCTCACCTTGAGTGCAGAATCTTGTGATTTTTCTCGAGTTGCATCGGGAAACATGGGGTCCTTCTCAGTTTGGGATAGTGAACTAACAGTTTGTTTATGCAGTCCCTGGTAATTCAGGTTTCCTTTCGTTTTGGTAGGGGAATATCGGGATTACTCTTGAGGTGTGGAATGGGAATAGGGCTTCATCTAAAGTTGAGTCCATAAATTGTGTTTTCCTGTGAAGTGGGGACAGCTATTTCAGGGAATGTCTTGAGTCGTATAAAGGGTGTCAAATACCAGTTCAAGTTTCAACGGGAATGTGCAATTTTTCTTGAGATTCAAAGGGGAAATTTTCCTCATCTCACATTGAGTGCAAAATCTTGTGGTTTTTCTCGAGTTGCCACGGGAAGCTTGGGGGTCCTTCTCGAGTTGTGACAGGGGCCTCAGGAGCTCGCTCTTGTAGTGCCTGGGAAGTCAGGTCTCCTTTTGTTGTGGTAGGGAACATTGGGATTACTCTCGAGGCGTGGAATGGGAATAGGGGATCATCTAAAGAGAGTCCATAAATTGTGTTCTCCTCTGAAGTGGGGACAGCTATGTGAGGGAATGTGTTGAATCCCATAAAGGGCATCAAGTACCCATTCGCGTTTCAAGCGGGAATATGGGATTTCTCTTGAGACTCTGCAGGGGAAATTTTCCTCATCTCACCTTGAGTGAAGAATCTTGTGGTTTTTCTAGAGTTGCGGCGGGAAGCTTGGGGTCCATCTTTAGTTGCGACAGGGACCTCAGCAACTCGCTCGTGTAGTCCCTGGGAAGTCAGGTCTCCTTTCATTTTGGTAGGGGAACATCAGCATTACACTCGAGGCTTGAAATGGGTATAGAGCCTCATCTAAATTTGAGTCCAGAAATTGTGTTCTCCTTTCAAGTGGGGACGGCTATGTCAGGAAAAGTCTTAAGTCGCATAAAGGGTGTCAATTATCCATCCGTTCAAGTTTCAAGCGGGAATGGGTGATTTCTCTTCAGACTCCGCAGGGGAAATTTTCCTCATCTTGCCTTGAGTGCAGAATCTTGTGGTTTTTCTCGAGCTGCACCAGGAAGCTTTGGGTCGTTCTCGAGTTGCGACGGGGACCGCAGTTATTCGCTGGTCATGCCCCAGGGAAGTCAGGTCTCCTTACGTGTTGGAAGGAAACTTCGGGATTATTCTCCAGGCGTCGAATGGCAATTGGAAGTCATCTAGAGAAGAGTCGTTAAATTGTGTGCTCCTCTCCAGTAGGGACGGCTTAGTCAGGGAACTTTTATGGGTGCTGAAATGGTGTCAAATACCCTTTCGAATTTCAAGCGGTAATGTGGGTTTTCCCTTGAGACTCTGCAGCAGAATATTCCTCATCCCGCATTGATGTGGGAATCTCGTGGTTTTTATCAAGTTGATGCGGGAAGCTTGTAGTCCCTCTCGAGTTGAGACAGTGCCCTCAGAACCTAGCTCTGTTTACTTCAGGGAGGACAGGTCACTTTTCTTTTTGCAAGGAGAGCTTTGGGATTACACTCGAGGTGTAGAATGGGAATACGGCCTCATCTAAAATTGAGTCCATAAATTGTGTTCTTCTCTCCAGTAGGGACAGCTGTATCAAGGAATGTCTTGGGTCGCATATAGTGTGTCAAGTCCTGGTTCGAGTTTCAAGCGGGAATGTGGGATTTCTCTTGGGACTCTCCATGGGAAATTTTCCTCAGCTCACCTTGAGTGCAGAATCTTGTGGTTGTTCTCGAGTTTCGGTGGGATGCTTTGGCTCCTTCTGGATTGTGATGGTATCTCAGGAATTCGCTCATGTTGCCCCAGAGACATCCGGTCTCCAATCGTGTTGGAAGAGGAACCTCGGGATACCGCTTGTGGCATGGAATGTGACTTGGGCATCATCTTGTGTTGCGTCCGTTAATTGTGTGTTCCTCTCCAGTGGGGTCGGATTAGTCAGGGATCTTTTTGTGTCAAAGAAATGGTTTAAAGTACCCTTTCGAGTTTCAAGGGTAAATGTGTGATTTCTCTTGAGACTCTGCCTTAGAAATATTTCTCATCTCGCATTGAGGGGAGAATCTTGTGGTTTTTCTCGAGTTGCGGCTGGATCCTTGGGGTCCCTTTCGGGTTGCGACGGGGATCTCAGGAAATCGCTCGTGTTGCACCAGGGAAGTCAGGTCTTCTTTCCAGTTGGAAAGGGTACTTCAGGATTTCACTCTAGGCATCGAATGTGAATTGAGCTTCATCCAGAGATGAGTCTGTTAAATGTTTGCTCCTCTCCAGTGGGGACGGCTTAGTAAGGGTCCTTTTTGTATCACAGAAATAGTGTCAAGTGCCCGTTCGAGTTTAAAAGGGTATGTGGGATTTCTCTTCAGACTCTGCAGGGGAAATTTTCCTCATCTCACCTTGAGTGAAGAATCTTGTGGTTTTTCTCGAATTGCAGCAGAAACTTGGGGTCCTTTTCGACTTACAACATGCACCCCAGGGACACACTCGTGTTGTCCCTGGGAATCAGGTCTCCTTTCCTCTGGTAGGGGAACTTCGGGATTAATCTTGAGGCGTGGAATGAGAATAGGTCCTTATCTAAATTTGAGTCCATAAGTTGTGTTCTCCTCTCAAGTGGGGACAGGTATGACAGGAAATGTCTTGAGTCACATAAAGGGTGTCAAGTATCCGTTCGGGTTTCAAGTAAGGAATGTGTGATTTCACTTGAGACTCTGCAGCAGAAATGTTCCTCAACTTGCACTGAAGCGAGAATCTTGTGGTTTGTCTCAAGTTACAGCTTGAAGCTTGGCGTCCCTTTCCGTTTTTGGCGGTGATATCAGGAACTCGCTCGTGTAGTCCCTGGGAAGTCAGGTCTCCTTTCCTTTTGGTAGGGGATCTTCGGTACTACTCTCGAGGCATGGAATGGGAATACGGCTTCATCTAAAGTTGCGTCCATAAATTGTGTTGTCCTCTCATGTGGCGATAGCTATGTCATGGAATGTCATGAGTCTCATAAAGGGTGTCATATACCCTTTCGAGTTTCAAGCGGGAATGTGGGATTTCTCGTGGGACTCTAAATGCGATAGTTTCCTCTTCTCACCTTGAGTGCAGAATCTTATGGTTTTTCTCGAGTTGAGGCGGGAAACTTTGGTTCCTTCTCGATTGCTACGGGGAACTCAGGAATTCGCTCGTGTTGTCTCTGGGACCTCAGGTCTCCAATCGTGTTGGAAGGGGAACCTCAGGATTCCAATCGTGGCGTGGACAGTGATTTGGGCATCATCTTGTGTTGAGTTGGTTAATCGTGTGTTCCTCTCCAGTGGGACGGGTTAGTCAGGGATTTTTGTGTGTCAAAGAAAGGGTTTTTATGGTTTAAAGTACCCTTTCGAGTTTCAAGGGGGAATGTGTGATTTCACTTGAGACTCTGCAGCAGAAATATTTCTCATCTCGCATTGAGGGGAGAATCTTGTGGTTTTTCTCGAGTTGCGGCTGGAAGCTTAGTGTCTCTTTCAGGTTGTTATGGGTATCTCAAGAAATCGCAGGTGTTGCCCCAGGGAAGTCACGTCTCCTTTCCTGTTGGAAAGTGTACTTCAGGATTTCTCTCGAGGCGTCGAATGTGAAATGGGTCTCATCTAGAGATGAGTCCATTAATTGTGTGCTCCTCTCCAGTGGGGACGGCTTAGTAAGGGTCCTTTTTGTGTCGCAGAAATAGTGTCAAGTGCCCGTTTGAGTTTAAAAGGGAATGTGGGATTTCTCTTGAGATTCTGTAGGGGAAATTTTCCTCATCTCACCTTAAGTGAATAATCTTGTGGTTTTTCTCGAGTTGCGGAGGAAGCTTGGGTTCCATTTCTACTTTCAACGGGCACCTCAGGGACACGTTCGTGTTGTCCCTGAGAAGTCAGGTCTCCTTTCCTCTGGTAGGGGAACTTCGGGATTACTCTTGAGGCGTGGAAAGGGAATAGTGCCTCACCTAAGGTGAGTCCAGAAATTGTGTTCTCCTCTCAAGTGGGGACAGCTATGTAAGGTAATGTCTTGAGTCGCATAAAGGGTGTCAAGTATCCGTTCAAGTTTCAAGCGGGAATGTGTGATTTCTCTTGAGACTCTGCAGGGGAAATTTTCCTCATCTTGCCTTGAGTGCAGAATCTTGTGGTTTTTCTCGAGCTGCAGCGGGAAGCTTTGGGTCCTTCTCGAGTTGCGACAGGGACCTCAGTTACTCGCTGGTCATGCCCCAGGGAAGTCAGGTCTCCTTGCCTGTTGGAGGGAAACTTCAGGATTATTCTCTAGGCGTGGAGTGACAATTGGAAGTCATCTAGAGATGAGTCCTTAAATTATGTGCCCCTCTCCTCTCCAGTAGGGACGGCTTATTCAGGGAACTTTTATTGTTGCAGAAAGGGTGTCAAGTACCCAATCGAATTTCAAGCAGTAATGTGGTTTTTCTATTGAGACTCTGCAGCAGAAAATTTCTCATCTTGCAATGATGGGGGAATCTCATGGTTTTTATTGAGTTGCGGCGAGAAGCTTGTAATCGCTCTGGAGTTGAAACAGTGACGTCAGAACCGAGCTCTTTTTACTTCAGGGAGGTGAGGTCACTTTTCTTTTTGCAAGGCGAGCTTCATGATTACACTCGAGGTGTAGAATGGGAATACGGCCTCATCTAAAATTGAGTCCATAAATTGTGTTCTTCTCTCTAGTGGGTACAGCTGTGTCAAGGAATGTCTTGGGTTGCAAATAGTGTGTTAAGTACTGGTTCGAGATTCAAGCGGGAATGTCGGATTTCTTTTCAGACTTAGCATGGGAAAATTTTCCTCATCACACCTTGAGTGCACAATCTTGTGGTTTGTCTCGAGTTAAGGCAGGAAGCTTGGGGGCCTTCTCGAGTTGCGATGGGGACCTCAGAAACTCTCTCATGTTATCCAGTGACGGCAGGTCTCCAATCGTGTTGGAAGGGGAACCTCAGGATTCCAATCGTGGCGTGGAATGTGATTTGCTTCTCATTTTGTCTTGAGTCCGATAATTGTGTGCTCCTCTCCAGAGGGGACTGCTTAGTCCGGGATCTTTTTGTGTTGCAAAACAGAAAGAGTTTCAGGTCCCTATCGAGTTTCAAGCAGGAATGTGTGATTTCTCTTGAGACTTTACAGCAGAAATATTCCTCCTCTCGCATTGAGGGGAGAATCTTGTGGTTTTTCTCGTTTTGCGGCTTGAAGCTTGGGGTGCCTTTCGGGTTGCGAGGTGATATCAGGAACTCGCTCTTGTAGTCCCTGGGAAGTCAGGTCTCCTTTCGTTTTGGTAGGGGATTTCGGGATTTCTCTCGAGCATGGAATGTGAATACGGCCTCATCTAAAGTTCAGTCCATAAATTTTGTTCTCCTCTCATGTGGCGACAGCTATGTCACGGAATGTCTTGAGTCTCATAAAGGGTGTCATGGACCCTTTCGAGTTTCAAGTGGGAATGTGGGATTTCTGTTGGGACTCTGCATGGGATATTTTCCTCATCTCACCTTGAGTGCAGAATCTTATGGTTTTTCTCGAGTTGCGGGGGAAACTTTGGCTCCTTCTCGATTGCTTCAGGGACCTCAGCAATTCCCTCCTTTTGCCCCAGGAACATCAGGTCTCCAATCGTGTTGGAAGGGGAACCTCGGGATTCCAATCGTGGCGTGGACTGTGATTTGGTCATCATCTTGTGTTGAGTCGTTTAATTGTGTGTTCCTCTCCAGTGGGACGGATTAGTCAGGGATCTTTGTGTGTCAAAGAATGGATTTAAAGTACCCTTTTGAGTTTCAAGGGGGAATATGTGATTTCTCTTGAGACTCTGCAGCAGAAATATTCCTCATCTCGCATTGAGGGGAGAATCTTGTAGTTTTTCTCGAGTTGCGGCTGGAAGCTTGAGGTCCCTTTCAGGTTGAGACGGGGATCTCAAGAAATCGCTCATGTTGCCCCATGGAAGTCAGGTCTCCTTTCCTGTTGGAAAGGCTACTTCGGGATTTCTCTCGAGGCATCGAATGTGAATTGGGCCTCATCTAGAGAAGAGTCTGTTAATTGTGTGCTCCTCTCCAGTGGGGACAGCTTATAAGGGTCCTTTTTGTGTCACAGAAATAGTGTCAAGAGCCCGTTTGAGTTTAAAAGGGAATGTGGGATTTCTTTTGAGACTCTGTAGGGGAAATTTTCCTCATCTCACCATGAGTGAACAATCTTGTGGTTTTTCTCGAGTTGCGGCGGGAAGATTGGGGTCCTTCTCGAGTTGGGACAGGGACCTCAGGAACTAGCTCGTGTAGTCCCTGGAAAGTCAATTCTGCTTTGATTTTGGTAGGAGAACATCGGGATTACTCTCGAGAGGTGGAATGGGAATAGGGCATCATCTCAAGTTGAGTCCATAAACTGTGTTCTCCTCTCAAGTGGAGACAGCTATGCCAGGGAATGTTCTTTTTTTTTTTTTGAACAGAGGAAAATTTCTGCGTCGAACCTGGACTGGTCACTTATGATAATATACATGCTACAATTCCATTCTCTCCAATCATTCCACCTTCACCCTCTCCCACAGAGTCCCAAAGACTGTTCTAAATGCCTATGTCTCTTTTGCAGTCTCTTATACAGGGTTCAGGTTACCATTTTTCTAAATTCCATATATATGCGTTAATATACGGTATTGATGTTCTTCTTTCTGGCTTACTTCACTCTGTATAATTGGCTCCAATTTCATCCACCTCATTAAAACTGATTCAAATGCATTCTTTTTGATGGCTGAGAAATACTCCATTGTGTATATGTACCAAAGCTTTCTTATCCATTCATCTGCAGATGGACATCTAGGTTGCTTCCATGTCCTGGCTATTATAAACAGTGCTGCAATGAACATTGGAGTACATGTGTCTCTTTCAATTCTGGTTTCCTCGGTGTGTATGCCCAGGAGTGCGATCGCTGGATCATATGGCAGTTCTATTTCCAGTTTTCTGAGGAATCTCCACACTGTTCTCCATAGTGGCTGTACTAGTTTGCATTCCCACCAACAGTGTAAGAGGGTTCCCTTCTCTCCACACCCTCTCCAGCACTTATTGCATGTAGACTTTTGGATAGCAGCCATTCTGACTGGTGTGAAATGGTATCTCATTGTGGTTTTGATTTGCATTTCTCTGATGATGAGGGATGTTGAGCATTTTTTCATGTGTTTATTAGCCATCTTTATGTCTTCTTTGGAGAAATGTCTGTTTAGTTCTTTGGCCCATTTTTTGATTGGGTCACTTAGTTTTCTGGAATTAAGCTGCAGGAGCTGCTCTTATAATTTGGAGATTAATCCTTTATCAGTTGCTTCATTTGCTATTATTGTCTCCCATTCTGAAGGTTGTATTCTCACCTTGCTTAGAGTTTCCTTTGCTGTGCAGAAGCTTTTGATTTTAATTAGGTCCCATTTGTTTATTTTTGCTTTTATTTCCAATATTCTGGGAGGTGGGTCTTGGAGGATCCTGCTGTGATTTATGTCGGAGAGTGTTTTGCCTACGTTCTCCTCTAGGAGTTTTATAGTTTCTGGTCTTACATTTAGATCTTTAATCCATTGTGAGTTTATTTTGGTGTATGGTGTTAGGAAGTGTTCTAGTTTCATTCTTTTACAAGTGGCTGACCAGTTTTCCCAGCACCACTTGTTAAAGAGACTGTCTTTTCTCCATTTTATATTCTTGCCTCCTTTGTCGAAGATAAGGTGTCCATAGGAGCGTGGGTTTATCTCTGGGCTTTCGATTTTGTTCCATTGATCTATATTTCTGTCTTTATGCCAGTACCATACTGTCTTGATGACTGTGGCTTTGTAATAGAGCCTGAAGTCCGGCAGGTTAATTCCCCCAGTTCCATTCTTCTTCCTCAAGATTGCTTTGGCTATTCGAGGTTTTTTGTATTTCCATACAAATTGTGAGATTTTTTGTTCTAGTTCTGTGAAAAATATTGTTGGTAGCTTGATAGGGATTGCATTGAATGTATAAATTACTTTGGGTAGTATACTCATTTTTACAATATTTATTCTTCCAATCCACGAACACGGTATATTTCTCCATCTATTCATGTCCTCTTTGATTACTTTCACTAGTGTTTTATAGTTTTCTATATACAAGTCTTTTGTTTCCTTAGGTAGATATATTCCTAAGTATTTAATTGTTTTCATTGCAACAGTGAATGGAATAGTTTCCTTAATTTCTCTTTCTATTTTCTCATTATTAGTGTATAGGAATGCAAGGGATTTCTGTGTGTTGATTTTATATCTTGCAACTTTGCTGTAATCATTGATTAGCTCTAGTAGTTTTCTGGTAGAGTCTTTAGGGTTTTCTGTGTAGAGGATCATGTCATCAGCGAACAGTGAAAGCTTTACTTCTTCTTTTCCAATTTGTATTCCTTTTATGTCTTTTTCTGCTCTGATTGCTATGGCCAAAACTTCCAGAACTATGTTGAATAGTAGTGGTGAGAGTGGGCACCCTTGTCTTGTTCCTGACTTTAGGGGAAATGCTTTCAGTTTTTCACCATTGAGGATAATGTTTGCTGTGGGTTTGTCATATATAGCTTTTATTATGTTGAGGTATGTCCCTTCAATTCCCACTTTCTGGAGAGTTTTTATCAAAAATGGATGTTGAATTTTGTCGAAGGCTTTCTCTGCATCTATTGAGATAATCATATGATTTTTATTTTTCAGTTTGTTAATGTGGTGTATTACGTTGATTGATTTGCGTATATTGAAGAATCCTTGCATTCCTGGGATAAAGCCCACTTGGTCATGATGTATGATCTTCTTAATGAAAAGAAGACATCAAAATATGCATAGAAATGAATGAAAATGAAAACACAACAACCCAAAACCTCTGGGACACTGTAAAAGCAGTGCTAAGGGGGAAGTTCATAACAATACAGGCATACCTCAAGAAACAAGAAAAAAGTCAACTAAATAACCTAACTGTACATCTAAAGCAACTAGAAAAGGAAGAAATGAAGAATCCCAGGGTCAGTAGAAGGAAAGAAATCATAAAAATTAGGGCAGAGATAAATGCAAAAGAAACAAAAGAGACCATAGCAAAAATCAACAAAGCCAAAAGCTGGTTCTTTGAGAAGGTGAATAAAATTGACAAACCACTAGCCAGACTCATCAAGAAACAAAGGGAGAAGAACCAAATCAGTAAAATTAGAAATGAAAATGGAGAGATCACAACTGACAACACAGAAATACAAAGGATTATTAGAGAATACTATCAGCAATTATATGGCAATAAAATGAATAACCTGGAAGAAATGGACAAATTCCTAGAAAAGTACAACTTTCCAAAACTGAACCAGGAAGAAATAGAAAATCTGAACAAACCCATCACCAGCACGGAAATTGAAACTGTAATCAAAAATCTCCCAGCAAACAAAAGCCCAGGTCCAGACGGCTTCACAGCTGAATTCTACCAAAAATTTAGAGAAGAGCTAACACCTATTCTACTCAAACTCTTCCAGAAAATAGCTGAGGAACGGAAACTTCCAAACTCATTCTATGAGGCCACCATCACCCTAATCCCAAAACCTGGTAAAGACCCCACAAAAAAAGAAAACTATAGGCCAATATCACTGATGAACATAGATGCAAAAATCCTTAACAAAATTCTAGCAATCAGAATCCAACAACACATTAAAGCCAGGGAATGTTCTGATTCGCAAAAGGGTGTCAAGTACCAGTTCGAGTTTCAAGCGGTAATGTGGGATAACTTTTGTGACCCTCTAGGGGAAATTTTCCTCATCTCACCTTGACTGCAGAATCTTGTGGTTTTTCTCGAGTTGTGGCGCAAACTTGCGGTCCTTCTCGAGTTGCGACATGGGCCTCAGGAACTTGCTCGTGTAGTACCTGGGAAGTCAGGTCTCCTTTCGCTTTGGTAGGGGAACATTGGGATTACTCTGGAGGCGTGGAATGGGAATAGGGCCTCTTTTAAAGATGAGTCCATAAAATGTGTTCTCTTCTCAAGTGGGGACAGCTATGTCAGGGAATGCCTTGTGTCGCATAAAGGGTGTCAAGTACCCGTTCGCGTTTCAAGCGGTAATGTGAGAATTCTCTTGAGACTGTGCAGGGGAAATCTTCCTCATGTCACCTTGAGTGCAGAATCTTGTGGTTTTTCTCGAGTTGCGGTGGGAAGCTTGGGGTCCTACTCGAATTACGACAGGTACCTCAGGAACTCGTTCCTGTATTCCCTGGGAAGTTAGGTCTCTTTCGTGATGTAGGGGAACCTCGGGATTACTCTCAAGGCGTGGAATCTGAACAGGGCCTCATCTCAAGTTGAGTCCATAAATTGTTTTCTCCTTTCAACTGCGGAGAGCTATGTCAGGGAAAGTCTTGAGTCACATAAATTGTGTCAAGTACCCGTTTGCTTTTCCAGCGGGAATAAGGGGTTTCTCTTGAGATTCTGCAGGGGAAATTTTCCTCATCTCACCTTGAGTGCAGAATCTTGTTGTTTTTCTCGAGTTGCGGTGGGAAGCTTGGGGTCCTTCTCGATTTGCGAAAAGTACCTCAGCAACTCCCTCGTGTATTCCCAGGGAAGTCAGGTCTCCTTTCATTTTGGTATGGGAACATTGGGATTATGCTCAAGGCGTGGAATGTGAATAGGACCTAATCTCAAGTTCATTCCATAAATTGTGTTCTCCTCTCACGTGGGGACAGCTATGTCAGGGAATGTCTTGATTTGCCTAAAGGGTGTCAAGTACCCATTCACGTTTCAAGGGGGAATGTAGGATTTCTCTTGAGACTCTGCAGGGGTAATTTTCTTCATATCACCTTGAGTGCAGATTCTTGTGGTTTTTCTCGAGTTGCGGCCGAAAGCTTGGGATCCTTCTCGAGTTGTGACATGGACCTCAGGAACTCACTCTTGTAGTCCCTGGGAAGTCAGGTGTGCTTTCCTTTTGGTAGGGGAACCTCGGGATTACTCTCAGGACGTGGAATGGGAACAGGGCCTCATCTATGGTTGAGTCCCTAAATTGTGTTCTCCTCTCAAGTGAGTTCAGCTATGTCAGGGGATGTCTTGAGTCACATAAAGATTGTCAATACTTGTTCACATTTCAAGCCGGAATGTGGGATTTCTCTTGAGACTCAGCAGGGGAATTTTTCTCATCTCATCTTGAGTGCAGAATCCCGTGGTTTTTCTCGAGTTGCGGCAGGAAGCTTGGGGTCACTCTCGAGTTGTGACATGGACTTCAGGAACTCGCTCGTGTAGTCCCTGGGAAGTCACGTCTCCTTTCATTTTGATAGGGGAACCTCGGGATTACTGTCGAGGCATGGAATGGGAATAGGGCCTCATCTTAAGTTGATTCAATAAATTTTGTTCTAATCTCAAGTGGGGACAGCTATGCCAGGGAATATCTTGAGTCTCATAAAGGGTGTCAAGTACCCGTTCGCGTTTCAAGCGGGAATGTGAGATTTTTCTTGAGACTCTGCAGGGGAAATTTTCCTCATCTGACCTTGAGTGAAAAATCTTGTGGTTTTTCACGAGTAGCCACGGGAATCTTAATGTCCTTCTCGAGATGTGACAGACACCTCTGGAACTCACTTGTGTAGTCCCTGGAAAGTCAGGTTTCCTTTCATTTTGTTAGGGGAACATCGGGATTACTCTAGAGGCGTGGAATGGGAATAGGGCCTCATCTAAAGTTGAGTCCATAAATTGTGTTCTCTCAAGTGGGGATAGCTATGTCACGGAATATTTTGAGTCTCATAAAGGTTGTTAAGTACCCATTCTGCTTTCAAGCGGGAATATGGGATATCCGTTGAGATTCTGCAGGGGAAATTTTCCTCATCTCACTTTGAGTGCAGAATCTTGTGGTTTTTCTCGAGTTGCCGTGGGAAGCTTGGGGTTCTTCTCGAAAAGAGAAAGGGATCTCAGGACCTCCCTCCTATATTCCCTGGGAAGTCAGATCTTCTTTCGTTTTGGTAGTCACATCGGGATTACTCTCGAGGCTTAGAATGGAAATAGGGCCTCTTACCGAGTTGAGTCCTAAATTGTGTTCTCCTCTCCAAAGCGGACGGCTCTGTGAGGGAACTTTCTGAGTCGCATAAAGGGTGTCAAGTACCCGTTCACCTTTCAAGCGGGAATGTGGGATTTCTCTTGATATGCTGCAGAGGAAAATGTCCTCATCTCGCATTGAGGGGATAATTTTATGGTGTTTCTCGACTTGCGACGGTAAGAATTGAGTTCCTATCGAGTTACGACGGGGACCTCAAGACCTCGATCTCGATATCCCAGGGCAGTTAGGTCTCCTTGGGTGTTGAAAGAGGAACATCGCTATTCCTCTCGAGGCACGGGTCGCATCTAGTGCTGTATAGATAAATTGTGTTCTCTGCTTCAATGTGGACAGCTACCTGGGGGAAATTTTTGGGTTGCATAAAGTGTGTCAAGTTCCGTTCGGGTTTCAAGCGGTAATGTGCGATTTCTCTTGAGACTCTGCAGTGGAAATTATCCTCATCTCGCATTGAGGGGAAAATTTTGTGGTGTTTCTCAAGTTGCGGCGTAAAGCTTGGTATTTTTTTCGACTTGCGACGGTGACCTCAGGAACTCGCTTGTGTTGCTTCAGGGAAGTCAGGTCCCCTTTTGTGTTGGAAGGGGAACTTCAGGATTACTGTCGACCCGTTAAATGTGAACAGGGCCTCTTCTCGACCTGAGTCCATAAATTGTGTTCTCCTCTCCAATGGGGACGGCAGTATGAGGGAACTTTCTGATTCGCATAAACGATGTCAAGTACCCGTTTGCCTTTCAAGCGGGAGTGTGGGATTTATCTTGAGATTCTGCAGTGAAAAATTTCCTCATTTTGCACTGAGGGGATAATTTTGTTGTGTTTCTCAACTTGCAGTGGGAAGCTTGGCGTTCCTCTCGTTGCGACGGGGACCCCAGGAACTCGCTCGTGTTGCCCCAGGGAAAGTGAGGTCTCCTATCATTTTCGAAGGGGAACCTCGAGATTCCTCTATAAGGAGCAGCAGAGGAATAGAACCTTATCTAGCATTCAGTTGATCCACTGTTTGTTCTTTTCCAGTGGAGACAGAGAAATTTTGGTTGCTCTCAAAATTCTCCAGGGGATTCAGGCCTCGTCTCTTGTTCAGACCTGGAACTGCGCTTTTTTCTCTAGTTGTAATACAGGTGATAGGCCACTTTAGTTTTCCATTTTTACCTGGAGATTGTATAGAATATGCTCATGGAGTCAGGTCTCCTATCGTCTTCTGAGTTGATACTCGAGGATACATCTGAATCTGTGCAGTAGAATCAGACAATATCTCGAGTGGGTGGTGACATCTGTACCTTTTCCATTTGTGTTTTGAAAACCGGTTATCCTCCCGAATTTCAAGGTGGTTCCTGCCTGCTCGTCCTGTGGGATCGGAACTTCTGATTTCCATTCCAGAGGAAGTAGAGGAATCAACTCTCATCTGGAAAAAAGAGTGGAAAATGGGGCATTTTGTCAGGGTCGCAAGAAACTCGGTGTTCCTCTGGATTGGGGCTGTGTATGTAGGTTTAGTTTTTAGTCTCATTAAGGATGTTAAGTAAACTGTCGAGTTTCAAGCGGGAATGTGGAATTTCTCTTGCGAATCTGAAATGCAAATGTTCTTTATCTCGCCTTGAGGGCAGAATCTTGTGGTTTTTCTCGAGTTGCGGCGGGAAGCTTGGGCTCTCTCTCGATTTGCCAAGGGGACATCAGGACATCCTCCATTTTGCTTCAGAGAGTCAGTTCCCCTTTTGTGTTGGAAGGAAAACTTCGGGATTACTCTCAAGCCGTTAAGTGGGAATAGGGCCTCTTCTCGAATTGAGTCTGTGAAATGTGTACTCCTCTTCAATGGGGACTGCTGTGTTAGGGAACTTTCTGAGTCGCATAAATGTTGTCAAGTTAACGTTCACGTTTCAAGCGGCAATGTGGGATTTCTCTAGAGATCTGCAGTGGAAATTTTCCTCATCTCTCATTGAGGGGTAATATTGTGGTGTTTCTCGACTTGCGGCAGGAAGCTAGATGTTCCTGTCGTGTTGTGACAGGGACCTCAGGACCTTGATCGCGATGTCCCAGGGAAGTTGGGTCTCATTGCGTGTTAGAAGGGGAACATGGTGATTCCTCTCGAGACACAATAGAATAACAGGATCACATCTAATGTTGTATAGAAAATTGTGTTCTCCGCTTCAATGTGGACGGCTTTCTTGGGGAAGTTTTTGGGTCGCATAAATGGTGTCAAGTACCCGTGCGAGTTTCAAACGGTAATGTGCGATTTCTCTTGAGTCTCTGCAGCGGAAAATATCCTCATCTCGCATTGAGGGGAAAATATTGAGGTGTTTTTCGAGTTGCGGTGGGAAGCTTGGTCCCCCTCTCGATTTGGGACGGGGACCTCAGGAAATCCCCCGTGTTGCTTCAGAGAAGGCAGGTCCCCTTTTGTGTTCAAAGGGGAACATCGGGTTTACTCTCGTGCCGTTCAATGGGAATAGGGCCTCTTCTCGAGTTGAGTTCGTAAATTGTGTTCTCCTCTCCAATGGGGACGGCTGTGTTAGGGAACTTACTGAGTCGCATAAAGTGTGTCAAGTTCCGTTCGGGTTTCAAGCGGTAATGTGCGATTTCTCTTGAGACTCTGCAGCGGAAATTATCCTCATCTCGCATTGAGGGGAAAATTTTGTGGTGTTTCTCGAGTTGCTGTGTAAAACTGGGTGTTTTTTTCGACTTGCGACGGGGACCTCAGGAACTCGCTCGTGTTGCTTCAGGGAATTCAGGTCCCCTTTTGTGTTGAAAGGGGAACTTCAGGATTACTGTCGACCTGTTAAATGTGAACAGGGTCTCTTCACGACCTGAGTCCGTAAATTGTGTTCTCCTCTCCAATGGGGATGGCTGTGTTAGGGAACTTACTGAGTCGTATAAAGGATGTCAAGTTCCCTTTCGCCTTTCAAGTGGAAATGTGGGATTTCTCTTGAGATTCTGCAGTGGAAAATGTCCTCATCTCGCATTGACGGGACAATTTGTGGTGTTTCCCGATTTGCGGCAGGAAGCTTGAGGTTCCTCTCGAGTTGTGACGGGGACCCCAGGAACTCGTTCGTGTTGCCCCAGGGAAGTCAGGTCTCCTATCTTTTTGGAAGGGGAACCTCGAGCTTCCTCTATAAAGAACATCAGAGGAATAGGGTCGCATTTAGCGTTGAGTCAGTCAACTGTTTGTTCTTCTCCAGTGGAGACAGGGATCTTGCGGTTGCTCTCAAAATTCTCCAGGGGATTCGGGCTTCGTCTCTTGTTCAGACCTTGAAGTGAGCTTTCTTCTCGAGTTTTAATATGGGTGATAGGCCACTTTCAGTTCAGTTCAATTCAGTCTCTCAGTCGTGTCCGACTCTTAGTGACTCCTGAACCACAACACGAAAGGCCTCCCTGTCCATCACCAACTCCTGACATTCACTCAAACTCATGCCCATCGAGTCAGTGATGCCATCCAGCCACCTCTTTCTCTGTCGTCCCCGTCTTCTCCTACCCCCAACCGCTCCCAGCATCAGAGTCTTTTCCAGTGAGTCATCTCATCGCATGAGGTGGCCAAAGTATTGGAGTTTCAGCTTTAGCATAAGTCCTTCCAATGAACACCCAGGATTGATCTCCTCTAGAATGGACTGGTTGGATCTCCTTGCAGTCCAAGGGACTCTCAAGAGTCTTCTCCAGCATCACAGTTCAAAAGCATCAATTCTTCGGCGATCAGCTTTCTTCACAGTCCAACTCTCACATCCATACATGACCACGGGAAAAACCAAAGACTTGACTAGACGGCCCTTGGTTGGCAAAGTAATGTCTCTGCTTTTTAATATGCTATCTAGGCTGGTCATAACTTTCCTTCCAAGGAGTATGCGTCTTTTAATTTCATGGCTGCATTCAGCATCTGCAGTGATTTTCGAGCCCCCAAAATAAAGTCTCACACGGTTTCGACTGTTTCCCCATCTATTTCCCAAGAAGTGATGGGACCAGATGCGATGATCTTCGTTTTCTGAATGTTGAGCTTCAAGCCAACATTTTCACTCTCCTCTTTTGCTTTCATCAAGAGACCTTTGAATTCCTCTTCACTTTCTGCCATAAGGGTGGTCTCATCTGCATATCTGAGGTTATTGATATTTCTTCTGGCAATCTTGATTCCAGCTTGTGCTTCTTACAGCCCATAGTTCCTCATGATATACTCTGCATAGAAGTTAAATAAGCAGGGTGACAATATACAACCTTGACGTACTCCTTTTCCTATTTCGAACCAGTCTGTTGTTCCATGTCCAGCTCTAACTGTTGCTTCCTGACCTGCATACAGGTTTCTCCAGAGGCAGGTCAGGTGGTCTGGGATTCCCATATCTTTCAGAATGTTCCACAGTTTACTGTGATCCACACAGTCAAAGGCCTTGGCATAGTCAATGAAGCAGAAATAGATGTTTATCTGGAACTCTCTTGCTTTCTCCATAATCCTGCGGATGTTGGCAATTTGATCTCTGGTGCCTCTACTTTTTCTTAAACCTGCCTGAACATCTGGAAGTTCACGATTCACATATTGCTGAAGCCCAGCTTGGAGAATTTTGAGAATGACTTTACTAGCGTGTTAGATGAATGCAATTGTGTGGTAGTTTGAGCATTCTTTGGCATTCCCTTTCTTTGGGATTGGAATGAAGACTGACCTTTTCCAGTCCTGTGACCACTGCTGAGTTTTCCAAATCCGCTGGCATATTGAGTACAGCAGTTTCACCACATCATCTTTTAGGATTTGAAATAGCTTAATTGGAATTCCATCACCTCCACTAGCTTTGTTCGTCGTGATGCTCTCTAGGGCCCACTTGCCTTCACATTCCAAGATGTCTGGTTCCAGGTGAGTGATCACGCCATCCTGATTATCTTCATCGTGAAGAGCTTTTTTGTACAGTTCTTCTGTGTATTCTTGCCACCTTCTCTGAATATCTTCTGCTTCTATTAGGTCCATACCAGTTCTGTCCTTTATCGAGCCCATTTTTGCATGAAATGTTCCCTTGATATCTCTAATTTTTTTGAAAAGAACTCTTGTTTTTCCTACTCTGTTGTTTTCCTCTATTTCTTTGCATTGATCGCTGAGGAAGGCTTTCTTTTCTCTCCTTACTCTTCTTTGGAACTCTGCATTCAGATGCTTTTATCTATCCTTTCCTCCTTTACTTTTCGCTTCTCTTCTTTTCACAGCTATTTGTAAGGCCTCCTCAGACAGCCATTTTGCTTTTTTGCATTTGTACCTTGAGATTGTATAGAGTATGCTCATGGAGTCAGGTCAGCATTTGTCCTGTGATTTGATACTCGAGGCTACATTTGAAACTGTGCAGTAGAATCAGACAATAGGGTCGAATCTAGTGCTGTGTAGATAATTTGTGTTCTCCGCTTCAATGTGGACCACTATCTTGGGGATGTTTTGGAGTCACATAAAGGATGTCAAGTACCCGTTCGAGTTTCAAGCAGTAATGTGTGATTTCTCTTGAGACTCTGCAGCGGAAAATATCCTCATCTCGCATTGAGGGGAAAATTTTGTGGTGTTTCTCGAGTTGTGGCAGAAAGCTTGGGGTTTTTCTCAACATGCGACAGGGACCTCAGGAACTCTATCGTGTTCCCCCAGGGAAGTCAGGTCCTCTTTTGTGTTGGAAGTGGAACTTCAGGATTTCTCTCAAGCCGTTAAATCAGAATAGGGCCTCTTCTCGTGTTGAGTCCATGAATTGTGTTCTCTCCAATGGGGATTGCTCTGTTAGGGAACTTTCTGAGTCACATAAAGTGTGTCAAGTTCCCTTTTGCATTTCAAGCGGGAATGTGGTGTTTCTTTGAGATTCTGCAGCGCAAAATTTCCTCATCTCGCATTGAGGGGATAATTTTCTGGTGTTTCTCGAGTTGCGTCGGGAATCTGGGGGTTCTTCTCGAGTTGTGACAAGGAACTCAGGAACTCGCTCTGGTTGCTTCAGGGAAGTCACGTCCCCTTTTGTGTTGGAAGGGGAACTTCCGGTTTACTCTCTAGCCGTTAAATGGGAATAGGGCTTCATCTCGAATTGAGTCCATAAAGTGTGTTCTCCTGTCCAATTGGGAAGGCTGTGTGTGGGAACTAGCTGAGTCGGAAAAAGGGTGTCAAGAATCCTTTGGCTTTCAAGAGGGAATGTTGTATTACTCTTGAGATTATGCAGGAAAAATTTCCTCATGTCACATTGAGGGATAATTTAGCGGTATTTCTCGAGTTGCGGCAGAAAGCTGGGGGTACATCTCGAGTTACGTCGGGCATCTTAGGAACTCGCTCGGGTCGCTTCAGGGTAGTCAGGTCCCCTTTTGTGTTGGGAGGGTAACTTCCTATTACTCAAAAGGGGTTAAATGGCAATAGGGCCTCATCTCGAATTGAGTCCTTAATGTGTGTTCTCCTCTGCAATGGGGACTGATATTAGTCAATTTTCTGAGTCGCATAAAGGTTGTGAAATACCCTTTTGCCTTTCAAGAGGGAATGTGGTATTTCTCTTGAGATTCGGCTGGGTAATATTTCCTCATCTCAAATTGAGTCCATAAAGTGTGTTCTCCTCTCCAACGGAGACGGCTGTCTGAAGGAACTTTCTGAGTCGCATAAAGGGTGTCAAGTACCCTTTCGTTTTCAAGAGGGAATGTGATATTTCACTTAAGATTTTGCACCGCAAAAATTCTTCATCTCGCATTGCGGGGATAATTTCGTGGTGTTTCTCGATTTGCGCCGGGATGCTGGGGGTACTTCTCGAGTTGCGACGGGGACCTCAGGATCTCACTCAGGTTTCTTCAGGGAAGGCAGGTCCCCTTTTGTGTTTGAAGGGGAACTTCCGGTTTACTCTTGAGCCCTTAATGCGAATAGGGTCTCATCTCGAATTGAGTCCATAAAGTGTGTTCTTCTCTGCAGAGGGGACTGATGTTAGTGAAATTTATATGTCGCAAAAAGGATTTAAAGTACCCTTTTGCCCTTCAAGAGGGAATGTGGTATTTCTCTTTAGATTCTGCAGCGTAAAATTTCCTCATCTCACATTGAGGGGATATATTTGTGGTGTTTCTCGAGTTGCGGCGGGAAGCTGGGGGTACTTCTCGAGTTGTGACAGGGACCTCAAAACTCGCTCAGGTTGCTTCAGGGAAGTCAGGTCCGATTTGTGTTGACAGGGGAACTTCCGGTTTACTCTGGAGCCATTAAATGGGAATATGTACTCATCTCGAATTGAGTCCATAAAGTGTGTTCTACTCTCCAATTGGGACGGCTGTGTGAGGGAATTTTCTGAGTCGCATAAATGGTGTCAAGTACCCTTTTGCCTGCAAGAGGGAATGTGGTATTTCTCTTGAGATTCTGCAGCGCAAGATTTCCTCATCACGCATTGAGGGGATAATTTTGTGGTGTTTCACGAGTTGAGGCGGGAAGCTGGGGGAACTTCTTGAGTTGCGACGGGGATCTCAGGAACTCACTCGAGTAACTTCAGGGAAGTCAGGTACCCTTTTGTGCTGTAAGGGGAACTTCTGGATTACTCTCGAGCACTTTAATGGGAATAGGGCCTCTTCTTGAGTTGAGTCCATAAAGTGTGTTCTCCTCTCCAATGGGGACGGATTTAAGGGAACTTTTTGAGTGGCATAAATTGTTCAAGTACCCTTTTGCCTTTCAAGCAGGAATGTGGTATTTCTCTTGAGATGCTGCATCGCAAAATTTCCTCATCTCTCATTGAGGGCATAATTTTGTGGTGTTTCTCGTGTTGCGGCGGGATGCAGGTGGTAATTCTGAGTTGCCTCGGGAACCTCAGGATCTCTCTCCAGGTACTTCGGGGAAGTCAGATCCCCTTTTGTGCTGGAAGGGGAACTTCCGGAACACTCTCGAGCACTTTAATGGGAATAGGGCCTCTTCTCGAGTTGGGTCCATAAAGTGTCTTCTCCACTCCAATGGGGAGGGATGTTAGGGAACTTTCTGAGTGGCATAAAGTGTGTAAAGTATTCTTTTGCCTTTCAAGTGGGAATGTGGGATTTCTCTTGAGATTCTGAAGTGCAAAATTTCCTCATCTTGAATTGAGTGGATAATTTGGTGGTGTTTCTTGAGTTGCGGTGGGGAACAGGGGGTACTTCTGAGTTGCGCCCGGAACCTCAGGAACTCGCTCGGGTTGCTTCGGGAAGTCAAGTTTCCTTTTGTGTTGGAAGGGGAACTTTCGCATTACTCTCGAGCCTTTAAATGGGAATATTGCCTCTTTTCGACTTGAGTCCATAAAGTGTGTTCACCTCTCCACTGAGGACGATGTTAGGGAACATTCTGAGTCGCCTAAAGGGAGTAAGTACACTTTTGCCTTTCAAGCAGGAATGTTTGATTTCTCTAGAGATTCTACAGCGCAAAATTTCCTCATTTCGCATTGAAGGGATAATTTTGTGGTATTTCTCGAATTGCTGCGGGAGCTGCGGGTACTTCTCGAGTTGCGATGGGGACCTCAGAAACTCACTTGAGTTACTTCAGGGAAGTCAGGTCCCCTTTTGTGCTGGAAGGGGAACTTCCGCATTACTCTCGAGCCCTTTAATGGGAATATTGCCTCTTCTCGATTTGAGTCCATAACCTGTGTTCTCCTATCCACTGAGGACGATGTTAGGGAACATTATGAGTCGCCTAAATGGAGTCAAGTACCTTTTTACCTTTCAAGCGGGAATGTAGAATTTTTCCTGTGTCTGCAGCGCAAAATTTCCTCATCTCATATTGAGGGGATAATTTTGTGCTGTTTCTCGAGTTTCGGCAGGAAGTTTGGGGAACTTCTCGAGTTGCGACGGCAACCTCAGGAACTCTCTCGGGTTTCTTCAGAGAAGTTAGGTCCGCTTTTGTGTTGAAAAGGGAATTTTAGGTTTACTCTCCATCGGTTAAATGGGAATAGGGCCTCTTCTCGAGTTGAGTCCATAAAGTGTGTATGACTCTACATGGGGACGGCTGATTGAGGGAACTATCTGAGTCCCATAAAGGGTGTCAAGTACCCTTTTGACTTTCAAGCGGGAAATGGCATCTCTTGAGATTCTGCAGAGCAAAATTTCCTCATCTCGCATTGAGTGGATAATTTTATGGTGTTTCTTGAGTTTCGGCGGGAAGCTGGGGGTAGTCTCGATTTGCGAAGAGGAACTCAGAAACTCACTCAGGTTGCTTCAGGGATGTCAGTTCCCCTTTTGTTTTGGAAGGGGAACTTCGGGATTACTCTCTAGCCGTTAAATGGGAATAGGGCCTCTTCCCAAGTTGAGTTCATAAATTGTGTTCTCCTCTCCAATGGGGACACCTGTGTGAGGGAACTTTCTGAGTCGCATAAAGGGTGTCAAGTACAGTTTTGCCTTTCCAGCCGGACGTGAGATTTCTCTTGAATTGTGCATCGCAAAATTTCGTGATCTCGAATTGAGAGGATAATTTTGTGGTGTTTCTCGTGTTGCGGCGGGAAGCTGGGGAAACTTCTCGAGTCGCGAAGAGGACCTCAGGAATTCACTCTGGTTACTTCAGGGTAGTCAGGTCCCCTTTTGTGTTGAAAGGGGAATTTCGGGATTACTCTCGAGCCTTTAAATGGGAATTGGGCCTCTTTTCGAGTTAAGTGCATAAAGTGCGTTCTCTCCAATGGGGACGACTGTGTGAGGGAATTTTCTGAATCTCACCTGATGGTGCAGACACAAGAGATGCCATCCCTTCCCGTGCAGATGCAAGAGAAACCTTCCCTGCCTGTGTAGACGCGAGAGACCCCGGCCCCTTCCGAGCAGATGCCAGTGACACTGGCCCAGCCCGCGCAGACACGGGAGACACCAGCCCCACCCGTGCAGACCCGCGAGACCCCGGCACCTTCCGCACAGATGCGAGTGACACTGGCCCCGTCCGCGCAGTCGCGAGAGAAGCCGGCTCCACCCGCGCAGACCCTGGAGAACCCGGCCCCTTCCGCACAAATGCGAGTGACACTGGCCCCGCCAGCAAAGACGCGAGAGACACCGGCCCCGCCCGCTCAGACCCTAGACTCCACGGCCCCTCCCGTGCAGATGCAAGAGAACCAGGCCCCACCCGCCCAGACGCAAGAGATGCCTTCCCCGCCCGCGCAGTCGCTAGAGACGCTGGCCCCGCCTGCGCAGAGGCCAGAGACGCAGGCCTTGGCACAACCGACCATGCAAAGATGCCTGGCCATGAGGAGTTACCCCACGCTTGAGGCCAGGGCAGGCTGCCAAGAGGAGGTACCCCACGTCCAATAGGCGGTGGCTCTGCGGGGGAGGGCCAAGAGGAGGTACACACGTTCAAGGTCAGGAGGGACAGCCTTGAAGACATACCCCTCATCCAAGGTAAGGTGCAGCAGCTGCGCTTTCTTGGAGCAGCTGTGATGAGATATCCCACACCCAAGGTAAGAGAAACTCAAATAAGATGGTAGGAATTGCGAGGGGGCATCAGAGGGCAGACACACTGAAATCATATTCACAGGAATCCAGTCAATCTGATCACATGGACCACAGCCGAATGTGGTCCACTGGAGAAGGGAATGGCAAACCACTTCAGTATATTTGCATTGAGAACCCCATGAACAGTATCAAAGGGCAAAATGACAGGATACTGAATGAGGAATTCCCCACATCGGTAGGTGCCCAGTATTTTACTGGAGATCAGTGGAGAAATAACTATAGAAGGAATAAAGGGATGAAGCAAAAGCAAAACCAGAATCCAGTTGTGGATGTGACCGGTGATAGAAGCAAGGTCCGGTGCTGTAAAGAGCAATATTGCATAGGAACCTGGAAAGTTAGGTCCATGAATCAAGGCAAATTGGAAGTGGTCAAACAGGAGAAGCAAGAGTGAACATAGACATTCTAGGAATCAGTGAGTTAAAATGGACTGGAATGTGTGAATTTAACTCAGATGACCATTATATCTACTACTGTGGGCAGGAATCCCTTAGAAGAAATGGAGGAGCCATCATGGTCAACAAAAGAGTCCGAAATACAGTACTTGGATGCAATCTTAAAAACGACAGAATGATTTCTGTTCGTTTCCAAGGCAAACCATTCAACATTACAGTAATCCAGGCCTATGCCCCAACCAGTAACACTGAAGAAGCCGAGGTTGAATGGTTCTATGAAGACCTACAAGAACTTGTAGAACTAACACACGAAAAATATGTCCATTTCATTATAGGGGACTGGAATGCAAAAGTAGGAAGTCAAGAAACACCTGGAGTAACAGGCAAATTTGGCCTTGGAGCATGGAATGAAGCAGGGCAAAGGCTAATAGAGTTTTGTCAAGAGAACGCACTGGTCATAGCAAACACCCTCTTCCAACAACAAAAGAGAAGACTCTACACGTGGAAACCACCAGATGGTCAACACCAAAAACAGATTGATTATATTCTTTGTAGCCAAAGACAGAGAAGCTGTATACAGTTAGCAAAAACAAGACCAGGAACTGACTGTGGATGAGATCATGAACTCCTTATTGCAAAATTCAGACTTAAATTGAAGAAAGTTGGGAAAACCCCTAGACCATTCAGATATGACCTAAATCAACTCCCTTATGATTATACAGTGGAAGTGAGAAATAGATTTAAGGGACTAGATCTGATAGATAGAGTGCCTGAAGAACTCTGGATGGAGGTTCGTGACACTGTTCAGGAGACAGGGACCAAGAGCATCCCCATGGAAAATAAATGCAAAAAAAGCAAAATGGCTGTCTGAGGTGGCCTTACAAATAGCTGTGAAAAGAAGAGAAGCAAAAAGCAAATGAGAAAGGGAAAGTTATAAGCATCTGAATGCAAAGTTCCAAAGAATAGCAAGGAGAGATAAGAAAGCCTTCCTCAGTGATCTATGCAAAGAAATAGAGGAAAACAACAGAACATGAAAAACAAGAGATCTCTTCAAGAACATTAGAGATTCCAAGGGAACATTTCATGCAAAGATGGGCTCGATAAAGGACAGAAATGGTATGGACCTAACAGAAGCAGAAGATATTAAGAAGAGGTGGCAAGAATGCACAGAAAAACTGTGCAAAAGAGATCTTCACTACCAGGATAGTCACGAAAATGTGATCACTAACCTAGAGCCAGACATCTTGGAATGTGAAGTCAAGTGGGCCTTAGAAACCATCACTACGAGCAAAGCTAGTGGTGGTGATGGAATTCCAGTTGAGCTATTTCAAACCTTGAAAGATGATGCTGTGAAAGTTCTACACTCAGTATGCCAACAAGTTTGGAAAACTCAGCAGTGGCCACAGGGCTGGAAAAGTTCAGTCTTCATTCCAATCCCAAAGAAAGGCAATGCCAAAGAATGCTCAAACTACCGCACAATTGCACTCATCTCACACTCTAGTAAAATCATGCTCAAAATTCTCCAAGCTTGGCTTCAGCAATATGTGATCCGTGAACTTCCAGATGTTCAAGCAGGTTTTAGAAAAGGCAGAGGCACCAGAGATCAAATTGCCAACATCCGTTGGATCATGGAGAAAGCAAGAGAATTCTAGAAAAACATCTATTTCTGCTTCATTGACTATGCCAAAGCCTTTGACTGTGTGGATCACAATAAACTGTGGAAGATTCTGAAAGAGATGGGAATCCCAGACCCCGTGAGCTGCCTCTTGAGAAACCTGTATGCAGGTAAGGAAGCAACACTCAGAACTGTACATGCAACAACAGAGTGGTTCCAAATACGAAAAGGATTACGTCAAGGCTGTATATTGTCACCTTGCTTATTTAACTTATATGCAGAGTACATCATGAGAAATGCTGGGCTGGAAGAAGAACAAGCTGGAATCAAGATTGCTGGGAGAAATATCAATAACCTCAGATATGCAGATGACACCACCCTTAGGGCAGAAAGTGTAGAGGAACTCAAAAGCCTCTTGATGAAAGTGAAAGAGGACAGTGAAAAAGTTGGCTTGATGCTCAACATTCAGAAAACAAGGATTATGGAATCTGGTCCCATTACTTCACTGGAAATAGATGGAAAAACAGTGGAGACAGTGTCAGATTTTATTTTTGGGGGCTCCAAAATCACTGCAGATGCTGATTGCAGCCAGGAAATTAAAAGGTGCTTATTCCTAGGATGGAAATTTATGACCAACCTTGATAGTATATTAAAAAGCAAGACATTACTTTGCCAACAAAGGTCCGTCTAGTCAAGGCTATGGTTTTTCCCGTGGTCATGTATGGATGTGAGAGTTGAACTGTGAAGAAAGCTGATCGCCGAAGAATTGATGCTTTTGAACTGTGGTGTTGGAGAAGACTCTTGAGAGTCCCCTGTACTGCAAGAAGCTCCAACCAGTCCATTCTAAGGGAGATCAATCCTGGGTGTTCATTGGAAGGACTGATGCTAAAGCTGAAACTACAATACTTTGGCAACCTCAGGCGACGAGTTGACTCACTGGAAAAGATTCTGATGCTAGGAAAGGTTGGGGGCGGGAGAAGGGGACGACAGAGAATGAGATGGCTGGATAGAATCACCGACTCTGTGGACATGAGTTTGAGTGAACTCCGGGAGTTGGTGATGGACAGGGAGGCTTGGCGAACAGTGATTCATGGGGTCGCGGAGAGTCGGACACAACTGAGCGACTGAAATGAACTGAACTGAAAAAAGTGTGTCAAGTACCCTTTTGCCTTTCAAGTGGGAATGTGTGATTTCTCTTGAGATTCTGCAGAGCAAAATTACCTCATCTCACATTGAGGGGATAATTTTGTGGTGTTTTTCGAATTGTGGTGGGAGGCTGGGGGTACTTCTCGAGTTCCGATGGGGACGTCAGGAACTCACTCGAGTAACTTCAATAAAGTCAGGTCCCCTTTCGTGCTGGAAGGAAAACTTCCGGATTACTCTCCAGGCCTTTAATAGGAATAGGGCATCTTTTCGAGTTGAGTCCAAAAAGTGTGTTCTCCTCTCAAATGGGGACGGATGTTAGGGAACTTTCTGAGTGGGATAAAGTTTGTCAAGTACACTTTTGCCTTTCAAGCGGGAAACTGAGATTTCTCTTGAGATTCTGCAGCGCAAGATTACCTCAGCTCGCATTGAATGGATAATTTTGTGGTGTTTCTAGAGTAACAGCAGGAAGCAGGGGGTACTTCTCGAGTTCCGACAGGGACCTCAGGAAATTAATCGAGTTACTTCAGGGAAGTCAGGTCCCCTTTTTTGCTTGAAGGGGAACTCCCAGATTCCTCTTGAGATCTTTAATGGGAATAGGGCCTCTTTTCCAGTTGAGTCGATAAAGTCTGTTCTCCACTCCAATGAGGACGTATGATAGGGAACATTCTGAATCGCATAAAGGGAGTCAAGTACACTTTTGCCTTTCAATCGGGAATGTGGTATTTCTCTTTAGATTCTGCAGCGCAAAATTCCTCATCTCGCATTGAGGGGATAATTTTGTGGTGTTTCTCGAGTTGCGGGGTGAAGCTGGGGATACTTCTCGAGTTGGGACTGGACCTGAGGAACTAGCTCGGTTTGTTTCAGGGGAGTCAGGTCCCCTTTGTTGTTGGAAGGGGAATTTCCGGTATACTCTCAAGCCGTTAAATGGGAATAGGGGCTCATTTAGAATTGAGTCCCTAAAGTGTGTTCTCCTCTCCAAAGGGGACTGATGTTAGTGAAATTTCTGAGTCGCATAAAGTGTGTCAAGTACCCTTTTGCCTTTCAAGAGGGAATGTGGTATTTCTCTTGAGATTCTGCAGCGCAAAATTTCGTCACATCGCATTGAGGGGATAATTTTTTGGTGTTTCTCGAGCTGCGGCGGCAAGTAGGGTGTACTTCTCGAGTTGCGACGGGGACCTCAGGAACTGCCCGGCTTGCATCACGGAAGTCAGGTCCCCTATGGTGTTGGAAGGGGAACTTCCGGTTTACTCTCAAGACATTAAATGGGAATAGGGGCTTATCTCGATTGAGTCCATAAAGTGTGTTCTCCTGTCTAATGAGGACGGCTGTGTGAGGGATCTTCCTGAGTAGCATAAATGTTGTCAAGTACCCTTTTGCCTTTCAAGAGGAAATGTGGTATTTTCTAGAGATTCTGTTGCGCAAAATTTCCTCATCTCACATTGAGGGGTAATTTTGTGGTGTTTCTCACGTTGCGGTGGGAAGCTGGGGGTACTTCTCCAGTTACAACAGGGACCTAAGTAACTCGCTCAGGTTGCTTCAGGAAGTGACGTCCTCTTTTGTTTTGGAAAGGGAACTTCCAGTTTACTCTCGAGCCCTTAGATGGGAATAGGGGCTCATGTCGAATTTACTCCATAAAGTGTGTTCTCCTCTCCAGTGGCGACTGATGTCAGTGAAATTTTTCAGTCGAATAAAGGGTGTCAACTACCCTTTTGCCTTTCAAGAGGGAATGTGGCATTTTCTTGAGGTTCTGCAGCGCAAAATTTCCTCATCTCGCATTGAGGGTATAATTTTGTGGTGTTTCTCGAGTTGCGGCGGGAAGCTGGGGGTACTTCTCGAGCTGCGACGGGGACCTTAGGAACTCGCTCGGGTTGCTTCAGGGAAATCAGGTCCCCTTTGTTGTTGGAAGGGGAACTTCCGGTTTCCTCTCGAGCCATTAAAAGGGAATAGGGCCTCGTCTCGTATTGAGTCCATAAAATGTGTTCTCCTTTCGAATGGGGACTGATATTAGTGAAATTTCTGAGTCGCATAAAGAATGTCAAGTACCATTTTGCCTTTCAAGAGGGAATGTCGTATTTCTCTTGAGATTCTGCAGCACAATATTTCCTCATCTCTCACTGAGGGGATAAATTTGTGGTGTTTCTCGAGTTGCGGCGGGGACCTCAGGAACTCGCTCTGGTTGCTTCAGGGAAATCAAGTCCCCTTTGATGTTGCAAGGCGAACTTCCGGTTTACTCTCGAGCCGTAAAATGGGCATAGGGGCTCATCTGTAACTGAGTCCATAAAGGTGTTCTCCTCTCCAATGGGGACTGATATTAGTGAAATTTCAGGCTCGCATAAAGGGTGTCAAGTACCCTACTGCCTTTCAAGAAGGAATGTGGTATTTCACTTGAGATTTTGCAGCACAAAATTTCCTCATCTCGCATTGAGGGAATAATTTTGTGGTGTTTCACGAGTTGCGGCGGGAAGCTGGGTGTACAGCTCGTGTTGCGACGGGGACTTCAGGACCTAGCTCGGGTTGCTTCAGGGGAGTCAGGTCCCCTTTAGTGTTGGAAGGGGAACTTCCGGTTTGGTCTCGAGCTGTTAAAGGGGAATAGGGACTCATCTCGAACTGAGTCCATAAAGTGTGTTCTCCTGTCCAATGGGGACGGCTGTTTGAGGGAACGTTTTGAGTTGCATAAAGGGTGTCAAGAACCCTTTTGCCTTTCAAGAGGGAATGTGGTATTTCTCTTGAGATTCTGCAGCACAAAATTGCCTCATCTCGCATTGAGGGGATAATTTTGTGGTGTTTCTCCTGTTGCGACGGGAAGCTGGGGGTACTTCTTGAGTTGTGACGGGGACCTCAGAATTCACTCGGATTGCTTCACGGAAGACAGGTACCCTTTGGTGTTGCAACAGGAACTTCCGGTTTACGTCAAGCTGTTATATTGGAATAGGGGCTCATCTCGAATTGAGTCCATAAAGTGTGTTCCTCTCTCCAATGGGGACAAATGTTAGTGAAATTTCTCAGTCGCATAAAGGGTGTCAAGTACCCTTTTGCCTTTCAAGAGGGAATGTGGTATTTCTCTTGAGATTCGGCAGCGCAAAATTTGCTCATCTCGAATTGAGGGGATAATTTTTTGGTGTTTCTCGAGTTGCGGCGGGAAGCAGCGGGTACGTCTGGGGTTGCCACGGGGTCCTCAGGAAATAACTCTGGTTGCTTCAGGGAAGTCAAATCCCCTTTTGTGTTGGAAGTGGAACTTCCGGATTACTCTAGAGCCTTTAAATGGGAATATTGCCTCTTCTCGACTTGAGTTCATAAAGTGTGTTCTCCTCTCCACTGAGGATGGATGTTAATGACCATTCTGAGTGGCCTAAAGGGAGTCAAGTACGCTTTTGCATTTCAAGCGGGAATGTGCGATTTCTCTTGAGATTCTCCAGCGCATAATTTCCTCATTTCGCATTGAGGAGTTAATTTTGTGGTGTTTCTTGAATTGCGGCGGGAAGCTGGGGGTACGTATTGAGTTGGTGACGGGAACCTCAGGAACTCACTCGAGTTACTTCACGGAAGTCAGGTCCCCTTTTGTGCTGGAAGGGGAACTTCCGGATTACTCTCGAGCCCTTTCATGGGAATATGGCCTCTTCTTGAGTTGAGTCCATAAAGTGTGTTCTCCTCTTTAATGCGGATGGAGATTCGAGAACTTTCTGAGTGGCATAAAGTGTGTCAAGTACCCTTTTGCCTTTCAAGCGGGAATGTGGGATTTGTCTTGAGATTCTGCAGCGCGAAATTACCTCATCTCGCATTGAGGGGATAATTATGTGGTGTTTTTCGAGTTTTGGCAGGAAGCAGGGTGTACTTCTCGAGTTGGAACGGGGACCTCAGGAACTGGCTCGGGTTGCTTCAGGGAAGTCAGGTTCCCTTTTGAGTTGGAAGGGGAACTTCTGGTTTACTCTCAAGCCCTTTAATGGGAATACTGCCTCTTCTCGATTTGAGTCCATAAAGTGTGTACTCTTCTCCACTGAGGAAAGATGTTAGGGACCATTCTGTGTCGCCTAAATGGAATCAAGTACCCTTTTGCCTTATATGCAGGAATGTGGGATTTCCTTTGAGATTCTGCAGCGCAAAATTACCTCATCTCGCATTGAGGGGATAATTTTGTGATGTTTGTCGAGTTGCGGCGGGAAGCAGGGAGTACTTCTCGAATTGCAACAGGGACCTCAGTACCTCCCTCGGGTTGCTACTGGGAAGTCAAGTCCCGTTTTGTGTTCGAAGGCGAACTTCCGGATTACTCTCGAGCTGTTAAATGGAAATATTGCCTCTACTCGATTTGAGTCCATAAAGTATCTTCTCATCTTCAATGAGCACCGATGTTAAGGACCATTCTGAGTCGCCTAAAGGGAGTCAAGTACCTTTATGCGTTTCAAGCGAGAATGTGGTATTTCTCTTGAGATTCTGCAGTTCAAAATTTCCGCATCTCGCATTGAGGGGATAATTTTGTGGTGTTTTTAGAATTGTGGCGGGAGGCTGGGGGTACTTCTTGAGTTTCGACGGGGACCTCAGGAACTCACTCGAGTTACTTCATGGAAGTCAGGTCCCCTTTTTTTCTGGAAGGAGAACGTCCGGATTACTCTCGAGCCTTTTAATGGGAATAGGGCCTCTTCTCGTGTTGAGTCCATAAAGTGTGTTCTCCTCTCCACTGGGGACGGAAATTAGGGAAATTTCTGAGTGGCATAAAGTGTGTCAAGTACCCTTTTGCCATTCAAGCGGGAATGTGGGATTTGTCTTGAGATTCTGCAGCACAAAATTTCCTCATCTCGAATTGAGGGGATAATTTTGTGGTGTTTTTCGAGTTGCGGCGGGAAGCAGAGGGTACTTCTCACGTTGCGACGGGGATCTCAGGAACTCGCTCAGGTTGCTTCAGGGAAGTCAAATCCCCTTTTGTGTTGGAAGTGGAAATTCCGGATTACTCTAAAGCCGTTAAATGGGAATATTGCCTCTTCTCCATTTGAGTCCATAAAGTGTGTTCTCCTCTCCACTGAGGACGGACGTTAGGGACGATTCTGAGTCGCCTAAATGGAGTCCAGTAGCCTTTTGATTTTCAAGCGGGAATGTGGAATTTCTCTGGAGATTCTGCAGCGCAAAATTTTCTCATCTCGCTTTGAGGGGATAATTTTGTGGTATTTCTGGAATTGCGGTGGGAAGCTACGGTTACTTATTGAGTTGCGACGGGGACCTCAGGAAATCAATCGAATTACTTCAGGAAGTCAGGTACCCTTTTGTGGTGGAAGGGGAACTTCCGGATAACTCTCAAGCCCTTTAATGGGAATAGGGACACTTCTCGTGTTGAGACCATAAAGTGTGTTCTCCTCTCCACTGGGGATGGAAATTAGGGAAATTTATGAGTGGCATAAAGTGTGTCAAGTACGCTTTTGCCATTCAAGCGGGAATGTGGGATTTTTCTTGAGCTTCTGTAGCGTAAAATTTCCTCATCTCGAATTGAGGGGATAATTTTGTGGTGTTTCTCGGGTTGCGGCGGGAAGCAGAGGGTACTTCTCGAGTTGGGACGGGGATCTCAGGAAGTCGCTCGGGTTGCTTCAGGGAAGTCAAGTCCCCTTTTGTGTTGTAAGGGGAACTTCCGGATTACTCTAAAGCCGTTAAATGGGAATATTGCCTCTTCTCCATTTGAGTCCATAAAGTGTGTTCTCCTCTCCACTGAGGACGGACGTTAGGGACGATTCTGAGTCGCCTAAATGGAGTCCAGTAGCCTTTTGACTTTCAAGCGGGAATGTGTAATTTCTCTGGAGATTCTGCAGTGCACAGTTTTCTCATCTCGCTTTGAGGGGATAATTTTGTGGTATTTCTGGAATTGCGGAGGGAAGCTACGGGTACTTATTGAGTTATGACGTGGACCTCAGGAAATCACTCGAGTTACTTTAGGGAATTCAGGTACCCTTTTGTGGTGGAAGGGGAACTTCTGGGTAACTCTCGAGCCCTTTAATGGGAATAGGGACACTTCTCGATTTGAGTCCATAAAGTTTGTTCCCCCTCCAATGGGGACTGATGTTAGGGAACTTTCTGAGTGGCATACAGTGTCTCAAGTACCCGTTTGCCTTTCAAGCGGGAATGTGGGATATGTCTTGAGATTATGCAGGGCAAAATTACCTCATCTCGCATTGAGGGTATAATTTAGCGGTGTTTCTCGAGTTTCGGTGGAAAGCAGGGGGTACTTCTCGAGCTGCGACGGGGAACTCAGAAACTCGCTCACGTTGCTTCAGGGAAGTCAAGTTCCCTTTTGTGTTGAAATGGGAACTTCCGGATTACTCTTGAGCCTTTAAATGTGAATATTGCCTGTTCTATATTTGAGTCCATCAAGTGTGTTCTCCTGTCCAGTGGGGACGGCTGTGTGAGGGACCTTTCTGAGTCGCATAAAGAGTGTCAAGTACCCTTTTGCCTTTCACGAGGCAAAGTCGTATTTCTCTTGAGATTCTGAAGCTCAAAATTTCCTCATCTCGCATTGAGGGGATAATTTTGTGGTGTTTCTCGAGTTGGGGTGGGAAGCTGGGGGTACTTCTCGAGTTGTGACGGATACCTCAGGAACTCGCTCTGGTTGCTTCAGGGAAGTCAGGTCCCCTTCTGTGTTGGAAGGGGAACTTCCGGTTTACTCTCGAGCCGTTATTTCGGAAGAGGGCCTCATCCCGAATTGAGTCCATAAAGTGTGTTCTCTTCTCCACTGAGGACGGATGTTAGGGACCATTCAGAGTCGCCTAAACTGAGTCAAATACCCTCTTGACTTTCAAGTGGGAATGTGGGATATCCCTTGAGATTCTGCAGTGCACAATTTCCTCATGGCGCCTGAGGGGATAATTTTGTGGTGTTTCTTGAATTGCTGCGGGAAGCTGGGGGTACTTCTCGAGTTCCGATGGGGACCTCAGGAGCTCACTCGAGTTACATCAGGGAGGTCAGGTCCCCTATTTTGGTTGAAGGGGAACATCCGGATTGCTCTCGATCCCTTTAATGGGAATAGGGACTCTTCTTGAGTTGAGTCCGTAAAGTTTGTTCCTCTTCCAATGGGGAAGGATGTTAGGGAACTTTCTGAGTAACATAAAGTGTGTCAAGTACCCTTTTTCCTTTCAAGCGGGAAAGCGGGATTTGCTTTGAGATTCTGCAGCGCAAAATTACTTCATCTCGCATTGACGGGATAATTTGGTGGTGTCTCTCGATTTGCGGCGGAAAGCATCGGGTACTTCTCGAGTTGCTCGGGGCCTCAGGAACTCGCTCGGCTTGCTTCAGGTAAGTCAGTTTTCCTTTGGTGTTTGAAGGCGAACTTCCGATTTACTCTGGAGACGTTAAATGGGAATAGGGGCTAATCTCGTATTCAGTCCATAAAACGTGTTCTCCTCTCCAATGGTGAATGATGTTAGTGAAATCTCTGAGTCGCATAAATGTGTCAAGAACACTTTTGCCTTTCAAGAGGGAATGTGGAATTTCTCTTGAGATACTGCAGCACAAAAATTCGTCATCTCGCATTGAGGGGATAATTTTGTGGTGTTTCTCGAGTTGCAGGGGGAAGCTGGGGTAGTTCTCGAGTTGCGACGGGTCCCTCAGGAAATCGCTCGTGTTGCTTCAAGGAAATTAGTTCCTCTTTTGTGTTGGAAGGGGAACTTCCGTTTTACTCTCTAGCCGTTATATGGGAATAGGGCCTCATTTCGAATTGAGTCCTTAAAATGTGTTCTCCCCAATGGGGATTTCTTTGTGAGAGAACGTTTTTGAGTCGCATAAAGGGTGTTAATTACTCTTTTGCGTGTGAAGAGGGAAAGTGGGATTACCTAGACATTATGCAGAGAAAATTTCCTCATCTCACATTGAGGGGTTAATTTTGTGGTATTTCTCTAGTTGTAGCGGGAAGCTGGGGGTATTTTCGAGTTCCGACTGAAGCTCAGTAGTTCGGGTTTCTTCAAGGAAGTCAGGTCCCCTGTTGTGTTGGAAGGGGAACTTCGGGTTAACTCTCGAGCCGTTAAATGGGAATAGGGCCTCGTCTCGAATTGAGTCCATAAAATGTGTTCTCCTTTCGAATGGGGACTGATGTTAGTGAAATTTCTGAGTGGCATAAAGGGTGTCAAGTATACTTTTGCCTTTCAAGAGGGAATATCATATTTCTCTTGAGATTGTGCAGCACAATATTTCCTCATCTCGCATTGAGGGGATAATTTTGTGGTGTTTTTCGAGTTGCAGCGGGAAGCTGGGGGTACTTCTCGAGTTGCGATGGGGACTTCGGATACTCGCTCGGGTTGCTTCAGGGAAGTCAGGTCCCCTTTTGTTTTGCCATGGGAACTCCGGGTTACTCTCCAGCAGTTAAAAGGGAATAGGGCCTCATCTCGAATTGAGCCCATCAAGTGTGAAGGGGACAACTATGTGAGGGAACTTTCCGAGTCACATAAAGGGTGTCAAGTACTCTTTTGTTTTTAAAGAGGGAATGTCGTATTTCTCTTGAGATTCTGCAGCGCAATATTTCCTCATCTTGCATTAAGGGGATAATTTTGTTGTGTTTCTCGAGTTGCGGCGAGAAGCTGGGTGTTCTTCTCTAGTTGCGACGGGGACCTCAGCAACTCGCTCGTGTTGCTTCATGGAACTCAGTCCCCTTTTGTGTTGGAAGGGGAACTTACGGTTTACTCTCGAGCAGTTATTTCAGAATAGGGCCTCATCTCGAATTGAGTCCATAAAGTGTGTTCTCTCCAATGGAGACGGCTGTGTAAGGGAAATTTCTGAGTCGCATAAAGGGTGTCAAGTACCCTTTTGCTTTTCAAGAGGGAATGTGGGATTACTCTTGAGATTATGCAGTGATAATTTCTACATCTCGAATTGAGGAGATAATTTTTTGATGTTTCTCGAGTTGCAGCGAGAAGTAGGGTGTACTGTTCGAGTTGCAATGGGGACCTCAGGAACTCACTCGGGTTGCTTCAGGGAAGTAAGGTCCCCTTTGCTGTTGGAAGGGGAACTTCCCGATTACTCTCAAACCATCAAATGGGAATAGGGCCTCATCTCAAATTGAGTCCATAAAGTGTGTTCTCCTCTCCATTGGGGACGGCTGTGTGAGGGAACTTTCTGAGTGGCATAAAGGGTGTCAAGTACACTTTCGCCTTTCAAGAGCGAATGTGGGATTTCTCTTGAGATTCTGCAGCGCAAAATTTTCTTATGTCGCATTGAAGGGATAATTTTGTGGTGTTTCTAGAATTGGGGCGGGAAACTGGGGGTACTTCTCGAGTTCCGATGGGGACCTCAGGAACTCACTTGAGTTACTTGAGGGAAGTCAGGTCCCCTTTTGTGCTGGAAGGGGAACATCCAGATTACTCTAAAGCCCTTTAATGGGAATAGGGCATCTTCTCGAGTTGAGTTTATAATGTGTGTTCTCCTCTCTAATATGACGGATGTTAGGGTACTTTCTGAGTGGCATAAAGGGTGTCAAGTACCATTTTGCCTTTCAAGCGGGAATGTGTGTTTTGCCTTGAGATTCTGCAGCGCAAAATTACCTCATCTTTCATTGAGGGGATAATTTGGTGGTGTTTCTCGAGGTGCGGCGGGAAGCAGGGGATACTTCTCGAGTTGGGACAGGGACCTCAGGATCTCGCTCTGGTTGCTTCAGGGAAGTCAAGTGCCCTTTTGTGTTGGAAGCGGAACTTCCGGATTACTCTCGAGCTGATAAATGGGAATATTGCCTCTTCTCGATTTGAGTCCATAAAGTGTGTTCTCCTCTCCACTGAGGCCGGATGTTAGGGAACATTGTGAGTCACATAAAGGGAGTTTAGTACCCTTTTGCCTTTCAAGCGGGAAAGTGGGAGTTTTCTTGAAATTCTGGGGCGCAAAATTCCCTCACTTAACATTGAGGGCATAATTTTGTGGTGTTTATCGAGTTGGGACGAGGAACTCAGGAACTCAATCGAGTAATTTCAGGGTAGTCAGGTCCCATTTTGTGTTGGACGGGGAACTCCGTATTTCGCTCCAGCCGTTAAATGAGAATATTGCTTCTACTCGATTTGAGTCCATAAAATGTGTTCTCCTCTCCAATGAGGACGGATGTTAGGAACCATTCTGAGTCGCCAAAGGTGAGTCATGTACCCTTTTACCTTTCAAGCGTATATGTGGGATTTTTCTTGAGATTCTGCAGTGCAAAATTTCCTCATCAAGCATTGAGGGGATAATTTTGTGCTGTTTCTCGAGTTGCGGCGGGAAGCTGGAGGTACTGTTCGAGTTGCGACCGGGAACTCAGGAACTCTCTCTGCTTGCTTGAGAAAAGTCAGGTACCCTTTGGTGTTGGAAGAGGAACTTCCGATTTACTCTGGAGAAGTTAAATGGGAATAGAACCTCATTTCGAATTGAGTCCATAAAGTGTGTTCTCCTCTCCAATGGGGACTGATGTTAGTGAAATTTCTGAGTCGCATAAAGGGTGTCAAGTACCCTTTTGCCTTTCAAGAGGGAATGTGGTATTTCTCTTGAGATTCTGCAGCACAAAATTTCCTCATCTCGCATTGAGGGGATAATTTTGTGGTGTTTATCGAGTTGCCGCGGGAAGCTGAGGGTACTTCTCGAGTTGCGACGGGGAGCTCAGTAAATCGCTCGGGTTGCTTCAGCTAAGTCAGGTCCCCTTTTGTGTTGGAAGGGGAACTTCCGGTTTACTCTCGAGCCATTAAATGGAAATAGGGGCTCATCTCGATTGAGTCCATAAAGTGTGTTCTCCTGTCTAATGAGGACGGCTGTATGAGGGATCTTCCTGAGTCGTATAAATGTTGTCAAGTACCCTTTTGCCTTTCAAGACGGAATGAGGTATTTCTCTTGAGATTCTGCAGTGCAAAATTTCCTCATCTCGCATTGAGGGGATAATTTGGTGGTGTTCCTCGAGTTGCGCCGGGAAGCAGGGGGTACTTCTCGATTTGCGACAGAGACTTCAGGAACTCGCTCGGTTTACTTCATTGAAGTCAAGTCCCCTTTTGTGTTGGAAACGGAACTTCCGGATTACTCTCGAGCAGTTAAATGGGAATATTGCCTCTACTCGATTTCATTCCTTAAAGTGTGTTCTCCTCTCCACTGAGGGCGGATGTTAGGGACCATTCTGAGTCGCTTCAAGGGAGTCAAGTACCCTTTTGCCTTTCAAGCGGGAATGTGGGATTTCTCTTCAGATTCTGCAGGGCAAAATTTCGTCATCTCGCATTTAGGGGATAATTTTGTGGTGTTTCTCGAATTGCGGCGGGAAGCTGGGGTACTTCTCGAGTTGCGACGGGGTCCTCAGGAACTCACTCGAGTTACTTCAGGGATGTCAGGTCCACTTTGTGCTGGAACAGTAACTTCCGGATTACTCTCTAGCCCTTTAATGGCAATAGGGCGTCTTCTCGAGTTGAGTCCATAAGTGTGTTCTCCTCTCCAATGGGGACGGATGGTAGGGAAGTTTCTGAGTGGCATAAAGGGTGTCAAGTACCCTTTTTACTTTCAAGAGGGAATGTGGTATTTCTCTTGAGATTCTGCAACGGAAAATTTCCTCATCTCGCATTAAGGGGATAATTTTTTGGTATTTCTCGAGTTGCGGCGGGAAGCTGGGGATACTTCTCGAGTTGTGACGGAGACCTCAAGAAGTCACTCGGGTTGCTTAAGGGAAGTCAGGTCCCATTTGGTGTTGGAAGGGGAACTTCTGGTTTACTCTCGAGTTTTAAATGGGAATAGGGTCTCATTTCGAAATGAGTCCATAAAGTGTTTTCTCCTATCCAATCGGGACGGCTGTGTGAGAGAAATTTCTGAGTCACATAAAGGGTGTGAAGTACACTTTTGCCTTTCAAGAGGGAATGTGGTATTTCTCTTGAGATTCTGCAGTGCAAAATTTCCTCATCTCGCATTGAGGGGATAATTTTTTTGTGTCTCTCGCATTGCAGTAGGTAGCTGGTGGTACTGCTCGAGATGCGGCCGTTACCCTAGGACCTCGCTAGCGTTGCTTCAGGGAAGTCAGGTCCCCTTTTTTGTTGGAAGGGGAACTTCCGGTTTACTCTCGAGCCATTAAATGGGAATAGGGGCTCATCTCAATTGAGTCCATAAAGTGTGTTCTCCTGTCTAATGAGGACGGCTGTGTGAGGGATCTTCCTGAGTAGCATAAATGTTGTCAAGTACCCGTTTGCCTTTCAAGAGGGAATGAGGTATTTCTCTTGAGATTCTGCAGCGCAAAATTTCCTCATCTCGCATTGAGGGGATAATTTGGTGGTGTTTCTCGAGTTGCTGCGGGAAACTGCGGGTACTTCTCGAGTTGCGAAGACCACCTCAGCAACTCTCTCGGGTTGCTTCATGGAAGTCAGGTCCCCTTTTGTGTCGGAAGGGGAACTTCCGGTTGACTCTCTAGCTGTTAATTGGAAATAGGGCCTCATCTCGAATTGAGTCCTTAACATGTGTTGTCCTCCACTGGGGACAGTAGTGTGAGGGATCACTCTGAGGCGCCTAAAGGGAGTCAAGTACCCTTTTGCCTTTCAAGCAGGAATGTGGGATTTCTCTTGAGATTCTGCAGTGCAAAATTTCCTCCTCTCGCATTGAGGGGATAATTTTGTGGTGTTTTTTGAGTTGCAGTGGAAAGCACGGTTTACTACTCGAGTTGTGAAGCGGACCTCAGTAGTTTGCTCGGGTAGCTTCAGGAAAGTCAATCCCCTTTTATGTCTGAAGGGGAATTTCCGGAATATTCTAGCTGTTAAATGGGAATATTGCCTCTTCTCGATTTGAGTCCATAAAGTGTGTTCTCCTCTCCACTTACGACGTATGTTTTGACCTTTCTGAGTCGCCTAAAGGGAGTCAAGTACCATTTTGCCTTTCAAGCGGGAATGTCGGATTTCTCTTGAGATTGTGCAGCGCAAAATTTCCTCATCTCGCATTGAGGGGATAATTTTGTGGTGTTCTCGAACTTCAGCGGGAACTTGGGGTACTTCTCCAGTTGCCAAGGGGACCTCAGGGACTCACTCGATTTACTTAAGGTAAGTCAGGGCCCCTTTTGTACGGAAGGGGAACTTCTGGATTACTCTCGAGCTGTTAAATGGGAATATTGCCTCTTCTCTTTTTAAGTTCATAAAGTTAGTTTTCCTCTCCAATGGTGACGAATATTAGGGAACATTCTGAGTGGCGTAAAGTGTGTCAAGTACACTTTTGCCTTTCAATCGGGAAGGTGGAATTTCTCTTAAGATACTGCAGTACAAAATTACCTCAACTCGCATTGAGGGATAATTTTGTGGTGTTTTTTGTGTTGCGGCGGGAAGCAAGGTGTACTTCTCGCTTTGCGACGGGGACCTCAGGAAATCCCTTGCGTTGCTTCAGGGAAGTCAAGTCCCCTTTTGTGTTGGAAGGGGAACTTCCGGATAACTCTGGAGCCGGTAAATGAGAATATTGCCTCTTTTCTATTTGTGTCGATAAAGTGTGTCCTCCTCTCCAATGGGGACGGATGTTACGGAACTTTCTGAGTCGCATAAGTGTGTCAAGTACGCTTTTGCCTTTCCAGCGGGAATGTGGTGTTTCTCTTGAGATTCTACAGCGCAAAATTACGTCATCTTCCATTGAGGGGATAATTTTGTGGTGTTTCTCGAATTTCAGCGGGAAGCTGGGGGTACTTCTCGAGTTGCGACGGGGACCTCAGGATCTCACTCGAGTTACTACAGGGAAGTCAGGTCCCCTTTTGTGCTGGAAGGGGAACGTCCGGATTACTCTCTAGCAGTTAAATGGGAATATGGCCTCTTCTCGATTTGAGGCCATAAAGTGAGTTCTCCTCTCCACTGAGGACGGATGTTAATGACCATTCTCAATCGCCTAAAGGGAGTCAAGTACCCTTTTGCCTTTCAAGTGGGAATGTGGGATTTTCTTTAGATCTTGCACCATAAAATTTCCTCATCTCGCTGAAGGGATAAGTTTGTGGTGTTTCTCGAATTGCGGCGGGAACCTGGGGGTACTTCTCCAGTTGGGATGCGGACCTCAGGAACTTACTCTAGTTACTTCAGGAAAGTCAGGTCCCCTTTTGTGTTGGAAGCGGAACTTCCGGATTACTCTCCATCCCTTTAATGGAAATAGGGCCTCTTCTCGAGTTGAGTCCATAAAGTGTGTTCTCCTCTCCAATGGGGACGGATGTTAGGGAACTTTCTGAGTGGCATAAAGTGTGTCAAATACCATTTGCCTTTCAAGCGGGAATGTGGGATTTCTCTTGAGATTCTGCAGCGCCAAATTACCTCATGTCACATTGAGGGGTTAATTTTGTGCTGTTTCACGATTTGAGGCGGGAAGAAGGGGGTCCTTCTGGAGTTGTGACGGTGACCTCAGGACCTCCCTCCTGTTGCTTCAGGTAATTCAAGTCCCCTTTTGTGATGGAAGGCGAACTTCCAGATTATTCTCGAGCTGTTAAATGGGAATATTGCCTCATTTCTATTTGAGTCTATAAAGTGTATTCTCCTCTACACTGAGGACGGATGTTAATGACCATGCTGAGTCGCCTAAAGGGAGTCAAGTACCCGTTTGCCTTTCAAGCGGGAATGTGAGATTTCTCTTGAGATTCTGCAGCATTAAATTTCCTCATCTCGCATTGAGGGGATATTTTTGTGGTCTTTTTCGAATTGGGGCGGGATGCAGGGGTTACTTCTCCAGTTGGGATGCAGACCTCAGGAAATCACTCGAGTTACTTCAGGGAAGTCAGGTCCCCTTTTGTGATGGAAAGGGAACTTCCGGATTACTCTCCAGCCCTTTAACGGGAATAGGGCCTCTTCTCCAGTGGAGTCCATAAAGTGTTCTCCTCTCCAATGGGGACGGATGTTAGGGAACTTTCTGAGTGGCATAAAGTGTGTCAAGTACACTTTTGCCTTTCAAGCGTGAATGTTGGATTTCTCTTGAGATTCTAAAGCACAAAATTACCTCATCTCACATTGAGGGGATAATTTTGTGGTGTTTTTTGAATTGCGCCAAGAAGCAGGGTTTACAACTTGAATTGTGACGGGGACCCAGGACCTCTCTCGGATTGCTTCAGGGAAGTCAAGTCCATTTTGTGTTGGAAGGGGAACTTCCGGATTACTCTCGAGCCGTTAAATGGGAATATTGCCTCTTCTCGATTTGAGTCCATAAAGTGTCTTCTCCTCTGCACTGAGGACGAATGTTCTGAACCACTCTGAGGCGCCTAAAGGGAGTCAAGTACCCTTTTGCCTTTCAAGCAGGAATGTGAAATTTCTCTTGAGATTCTGCAGCGTTAAATTTCCTCGTCTCGCATTGAGGGGTTAATTTTGTTTTGTTTCTCAAGTTGCGGCAGGAAGATGGGGGTACTTCTCCAGTTGTGACGGGGACCTCAGGAACTCACTCGAGTTATTTCAGGGAAGTCAGGTCCCCTTTTGTGCTGGAAGGGGAACTTCCGGATTACTCTTGAGCCTTTTAATGGGAATAGGGCCTCTTTCCATTTGAGTCCGTAAAGTGTGTTCTACTCTCCATTGGGGATGGATTTTAGGGAACTTTCTGAGTGGCATAAAGTGTGTCAAGTACACTTTTGCCTTTCAAGCGGTAATGTGGTATTTCTCTTGAAATTCTGCAGTGCAAAATTACCTCATCTCACATTGAGGGGATAATTTTGTGGTGTTTTTTGAGTTGCGGCGGGAAGCAGGGTTTACTACTCGATTTGCGAAGGGGACCTCAGTACCTCACTCCAGTTGCGTCAGGGAAGTCAATGCCCTTCTGTGTCTGAAGGGGAACTTCCGGATTACTCTCGAGCCGTTAAATGGGAATATTGACTCTTGTCGATTTGAGTCCATAAAGTGTCTTATCCACTCAACTGAGGACGGATGTTAGGGACCACTCTGAGGTACCTAAAGAGAGTCAAGTACCCTTTTTCCTTTCAAGCGGGAATGTTGGATTTCTCTTGAGATACTGCAGTCGAAAAATTTCCTCATCTCGCGTTGAGGGGATAATTTTGTGGTGTTTCTTGAATTGGGGTGGGAAGCAGGGGGTACTTCTCCAGTTGCGACACGGACCTCAGGAACTTACTCGAGTTACTTCAGGAAAGTCAGGACCCCTTTCGTGTTGGAAGGGGAACTTCCGAATTACTCTCGAGCCCTTTAATGGAAATAGGACCTTTTTTCGATTTGAGTCCATAAAGTACGTTCTCCTCTCCACTGAGGACGGATGTTAAGGAACATTCTGAGTCGCCTAAGGGGAGTCAAGGACTCTTTTGCCTTTCAAGCAGGAATCTGGGATTTCTAAGATTGGACAGCACAAAATTCCTTCATCTCGCATTGAGGGGATAATATGGTGGTTTTTGTAGAGTTGCAGCCTGAATCAGGGGGTAATTCTCGAGTTGCAACGGGAACCTCAGGAACTCACTCGAGTTACTTAGGGTAGTCAGGTCCCCTTTTTTGCTGGGAGGGGAATTTCCGGATTACTCTCAAGCCCTTTAATGGAAATAGTGCCTCTTCTCGAGTTGAGTCCATAAAGTGTGTTCTCCTCTCCAATGGGGATGGATGTTAGGGAACTTTCTGATTGACATAAAGTCTGTCAAGTACCCTTTTGCCTTTCAAGCGGGAATGTGGGATTTCTCTTGAAATTCTGCAGTGCCACATTACCTCATCTCACATTGAGGGGAAATTTTTGTGGTGTTTTTTGAGTTGCGGCGGGAAGCAGGGGTTACTACTAGAGTTGGGATGGGGACCTCAGGACCTCGCTCGGGTTGCTTCAGGGAAGTCAAGTCCCCTTTTGTGTTGGAAGGGGAACTTCCAGATTACTCTCGAGCCGTTAAATGAGAATATTGGCTCTTCTCGATTTGAGTCCATAAACTGTGTTCTCCTCTCCACTGAGGACGTATGTTAATGACCATTCTGAGTCACCTAAAGGGAGCCAAGTACCTTTTTGTCTTTCAAGCGGGAATGTAAGATTTCTCTTGAGATTGTGCAGCGAATAATTTCCTCACCTCGCATTGAGGGGATAATTTTGTGGTGTTCTCAAATTACAGCGGGAAATGGGGGGTACTTCTCCAGTTGGGACGCAAATCTCAGGAACTCACTCGAGTTACTTCAGGGAAGTCAGGTTCCCTTTTGTGCTGGAAGGGGACCTTCTGGATTACTCTCGAGCTGTTAACTGGGAATATCGCCTCTTCTCGAGTTGAGTCCATAAAGTGTGTTCTAATCTCCAATGGGGACAGATGTTAGGGAACTTTCTGAGTCGCATCAAGTGTGTCAAGTACCCTTTTGCCTTTCAAGAGGGAATGTGGTGTTTCTCTTGAGATTCTCCAGTGCAAAATTACCTCATCTTCCATTGAGGGGAAAATTTTGTTGTGTTTCTCGAATTGCAGCGGGAAGCTGGGGGTACTTCTCGAGTTCTGATGGGGATCTCAGGAACTCAATCAAAGTACTTCAGGGAAGTCAGGTCCCCTTTTGTGCTGGAAGGGTATCTTCCGGATTACTCTCGAGCCCTTTCATGGAAATAGGGCCTCTTCTCGAGTTGAGTCCATAAAGTGTGTGTTCCTCTCCAATGGGGACGAATGTTAGGGAACTTTCTGATTAGCGTAAAGTGTGTCACGTACCCTTTTTCCTTTCAATCGGGAATGTGGAATTTCTCTTGAGATTCTTCAGCGGAAAATTACCTCATCTCGCATTGAAGGGATAGTTTGGTGGTGTTTGTAGAGTGGCGGCGGGAAGTAGGGGGTAATTCTTGAGTTGCGACAGGGATCTCAGGAACTAGCTCGGGTTGCTTCAGGGAAGTCAACCCTTTTATGTTGGAAGGCGAATTTCCGAATTACTCTGGAGCCTTTAAATGGGAATATTGCCTCTTCTTGAGTTGAGACCATAAAGTGTGCTCTCCTCTCCACTGAGGATGGATGTTAGGGACCGTTCTGAGTCGCCTAAAGGGAGTCAAGTACCCTTTTGCCTTTTAAGCGGGAATGTGGGATTTCTCTTGAGATTCTGCAGCACAAAATTTCGTCATGTCGCATTGAGGGGATAATTTTGTGGTGTTTCTCGAATTGCGCCTAGAAGCTGCATGTACTTCTCGCGTTGGGACGGGGACCTCAGGAACTCACTCGAGTTACCTCACGGAAGTCAAGTCCCCTTTTTTGCTGGAAGGGGAACTTCCGGATTACTCTCGAGCTGTTGAATGGGAATATTGCCTCGTCTCCATTTGAGTCCATAAAGTGTGTTCTCCTCTCCACTGAGGACAATAATATGGACCATTCTGAGTCGCCTAAAGAGAGTGAAGTACCCTTTTGCCTTTCAAGCGAGAATGTGAGATTTCTCTTGAGACTCTGCAGCATAAAATTTCCTCATCTCGCATGAGTGGATAATTTTGTGGTGTTTCTCGAATTGGGGCGGGAAGCAGGGAATACTTCTCCAGTTGTAACGTGGACCTAAGGAACTCACTGGAGTGACTTCAGGGAAGTCAGGTGCCCTTTGTGCTGGAAGGGGAACTTCCGGATTACTCTCGAGCCCTTTAATGGCAATAGGGCCTCTTCTCGCGTTGAGTTCATAAATTGTGTTCTCCTCTCCAATGGGGACAGATGTTAGGGAACTTTCTGAGTGGCGTAAAGTGTGTCAAGTACCTTTCTGCCTTTCAAGCGGGAATGTGGGATTTCTCTTGAGATTCTGCAGCTCAAAATTACCTCATCTCGCATTGAGGGGATAATTTTTTGGTGTTTGTAGAGTTGAGGCGGGAAGCAGGGGGTAATTCTTGAGTTCCGACGGGGACCTCAGGAACTCGCTCGGGTTGCTTCAGGAAAGTCAAGTCCCCTTTTGTGTTGTAAGGGGAACATCCTGATTACTCTCGAGCAATTAAATGGGAATATTGCCTCTTCTCGATTTGAGTCCATAAAGTGTGTTTTCCTCTCCACTGAGGACGGATGTTAGGAACCATTCTGAGTCGCCTAAAGGGAGTCAAGAACCCTTTTGCCTTTCAAGCGGGAATGTGGAATTTCTCTTGAGATTCTGCAGCGCAAAATTACCTCATCTCGCATTGAGCGGTAATTTTGTTGTGTTTCTCGAGTTACGGCGGGAAGCAGGTGGTACTTCTCGAGTTGCGACAGGGACCTAGGAACTCGCTCGGGTTGCTTCAGGTTAGTCATGTCCCCTTTTGTGTTGGAATGGGAACTTCCGGATTACTTTCGAGCAGTTAAATGGGAATATTGCCTCTTCTCGTTTTGAGACCATAAAGTGAGTTCTCCTCTCCACTGAGGACGGATGTTAGGGAACATTCTGAATTGCCAAATGGGAGTAAATTACCCTTTCGCCTTTCAAGCGGGACTGTGGGATTTCTCTTGAGATCCTGCAGCGTAAAATTTCTTCATCTCTCATTGAGGGGATACTTTTGTGGTGTTACTCTAATTGAGGCGGAAAACAGAGGGTACTACTCAAGGTGCGATGAGGACCTCAGGAACTCACTCGAGTTGTTTCAAAGAAGTCAGGTCCCCTTTTGTGCTAGAAGAGGAACTTCCAGACTACTCTCGAGCTCTTTAATGAGAAAAGGGCCTCTTCTCGAGTTGAGTCCATAAAGTGTGTTCTCCTCTCCACTGAGGACGAATGTTAGGGACCATTCTGAGTCTCCTAAAGGGTGTCAAGTACCCTTTTGACTTTCAAGAGGGAATGTGGTAGTTCTCTTGAGATTCTGCAGCGCATAATTTCCTCATCTCCAATTGAGGGGATAATTTTGTGGTGTTTCTCGAGTTGCGGTGGGAAGCTGGAGGTACTTCACAAGTTGCGACGGGGACCTCAGGAATTCGCTCGGGTTTCTTCAGTGAAGGCAGGTCCCCTCTTGTGTCGGAAGGGGAACTTCTGTATTACTCTCTAGCCGTTAAATGGGAATAGGGGCTCTTCTCGAATTGAGTCCATAAGTTGTGGTCTCCTCTCCAAAGTGGACAGATGTTAGTGAAATTTCTGAGTCTCATAAACGGTGTCAAGTACCCTTTTGGCTGTCACGAGGGAATGTGGTATTTCTCTTGAGATTCTGCAGTGCAAAATTTCCTCATCTCGCATTGAGGGGATAATTTTGTGGTGTTTCTTGTGTAGTGACAAGAAGCTGGTGGTAGTTCTCGATTTGCGACGGGGACCTCAGGAACTCACTCAGGTTTCTTCACGGAAGGCAGGTCCTCTTTTGTGTTGGAAGGGGAACTTTCGGTTTACTCTCGAGCCAATAAATGGGAATAGGGCCTCTTCTCGAATTGAATCCTTAAAAATGTGTTCTCCTGTCCAATGGCAACAGCTGTGAGGGAACTTTCTGAGTCGCATTAAGGGTGTCAAGTACATTTTGCCTTTCAAGACGCAATGTGGTATTTCTCTTGAGATTCTGCAGCACAAAATTACCTCATCTCGCATTGAGGGGATAATTTTGTGGTGTTTCTTGAGTTGCGGCGGGAAGCTGGGGGTACTTCTCGAGTTGCGGCCGGGACCTCGGAACTCGCTCTTCTTGATTCATGGAAGTCAAGTGAACTTTTGTGTTGGAAGGGGAATTTCCGGATTACTCTCGAGTCTTCAGATAGGAATATTGCCTCTTCTAGCTTTAACTCCATCAGTGTGTTCTCCTCTCTACTGATGACGGATGTTAGGGAACATTGTGAGTCGCATAAAAGGTGTCAAGTACCCTTTTGCCTTTCAAGCGGAAATGTGGGATTTCTCTTGAGATTCTGCAGCACAAAATTTCCTCATCTCGCATTGAGGGGATAATTTGGTAGTGTTTCTTGAGTTGTGGAGGGAAGCAGAGGGTATTTCTCGAATTGCAATGGGAATGTCAGGAGCACGTTCCTGTTGCTTCAGGCAAGTCAAGTCCCCTTTTTTGTTGGAAGGGTAACTTCCGGATTACTCTCGTGCCCTTTAATGGGAATATTGCCTCTTCTTTAGTTGCATCCATAAATTGTGTTCTCCTCTCCACTGAGCACTGATGTTAGGGGACATTCTGAGTCGCATAAAGGGAGTCAAGTACCCTTTTGCCTTTCAAGCGGGAATCTGGGATTTCTCTTGAGATTCTGCAGCGCAAAATTTCCTCATCTCTTTTAGAGGGGATAAAATTGTGGTGTTTCTCGTATTGCGGTGGGAAGCTGGGGTACTTCTCGAGTTGTGACAGGGAACTCAGGAACTCACTCGAGTTTCTTCAGGGTAGTCAGGTCGCCTTGGGTGCTGGAAGGGGAACATCTGGTTTACTCTCGAGCCCTTTAATGGGAATAGGGCCTCATCTCCAGTGGAGTCCATAAAGTGTATAGTCCTCTCCAATGGGGACGGATGTTAGGGAACTTTCTGAGTCGCATAAAGTGTGTCAGGTACACTTTTGCCTTTCAAGCGAGAATCTGGGATTCCTCTTGAGATTCTTCAGGGCAAATTTACCTCATTTTGCATTGAGGGGGTAATTTTGTGGTGTTTCTCGAGTTGCGGCGGGAATCTGGGGGTACTTCTCGAGCTGTGACGTGGACCTCAGGAACTCGCTCGTGTTGCTTCAGGGAAGTCAAGTCCCCTTTTGTGATGGAAGGGGAACTTCAGAATTACTCTTGAGCCGTTAAATGAGAATATTGCCTCTTCTAGATTTGAGTCCATAAAATGTGTTCTCCTCTCAAATGAGGACGGATATTAGGGAACATTCTGAGTCGCTTAAAGGGAGTCAAGTACCCTTTTACATTTCAAGGTTGAATGTGGGATTTCTCTGCAGATTCTGAAGGGCAAAATTTCCTAATCTTGCATTGAGGGGTTATTTTTGTGGTGTTACTTTTCGAGTTGTGACGGGGACATCAGGAAATCACTCGAGTTACTTCAGGGAAGTCAGGTCCCCTTTTGTTATGAATGTGGAACTTCTGGATTACTCTCGAGCCCTTTAATGGGAATAGTGCCTCTTCTCGAGTTGAGTCCATAAAGGGTCTTCTCATCTCCAAAGGGGACCAATGTTAGGGAACTTTCTGAGTGGCATAAAGTTTGTCAATACCCTTTTGCCTTTCAAGCGGGATAGTGGGATTTCTCTTGAGATTCTGCATCGCAAAATTTCCTCATCTCGCATTGAGGGGATAATTTTGTGGTGTTTCTCGAGTTGCGGCGGGAAGCAGGGGGTACTTTTTAATATGGCGCGGGGACCTCAGGAACTCGCTCGGGTTGCTTCAGGTAAGTCAAGTCCCCTGTTGTTTTGGAACGGGAACTTCCCGATTTCTCTCCAGCCGTTAAATGGGAATATTGCCTCTTCTCGATTTGAATCCATAAAGTGTGTTCTCCTCTCCACTGAGGACGGATGTTAGCAAACATTCTGAGTCGCATAAAGGGAGTCAAGTACCATTTTGCCTTTCACGCGGAAATGTGGGATTTCTCTTAAGATTATGCAGCGCAAAATTTCCTCATCTCGCATTGAGGGGATAATTTTGTGGTTTTTCTCGAGTTTAGGCTGGAAGCCTCCAGTTATGCCCGGGACCTCAGGAACTCGCTCGGGTTGCTTCAGGGAAGTCAAGTTCCCTATTGTTTTGGAAAAGGAACATCCGGATTATTCTGGACCCGTTAAATGGTAATATTGCCTCTTCTCGATTTGAGTCCATAATGTGTGTTCTCCTCTCCACTAAGGAAAAATATTACAGAACATTCTGAGTCACATAAGCAGAGTCAAGTACCCTTTTGCCTTTCAAGCGGCAATGTGGGATTTCTTTTCAGATTCTGCAGTGCAAATTTACCTCATTTAGCTTTGAGGGGATAATTTTGTGGTGTTTCTCGAGTTGCGGCAGGAAGCAGGGAGTACTTCTTGAGTTGCGGCGCGGACCTCAGGAACTCGCTCGGGTTGCTTCAGGGAAGTCAAGTCCACTTTTGTGTTGGAAAGGGAACTTCCTGTTTACTCTCAAGCTGTTAAATGGGAATAGGTCCTCATCTCGAACTGAATCCATAAAGTGTGTTCTCTCCAATGGGGACGGCTGTGTGAGGGAACTTTCTGGGTCACATAAAGGGCGTCAAGTACCCTTTTGCCTTTCAAGAGGGAATGTGGTATTTCTCTTGGGATTCTGCAGCGCAAAATTTCCTCATCTCGCATTGAGGGGATAATTTTGTTGTGTCTCGAGTTTCGGCTTGGCGCTGGGGTTGCTTCTCGAGTTGCGACGGGGACCTCAGGAACTCCTTTGGGTTGCTTCAGGCAAGTCCGGTCCCCTTTTTTGATGGAAGGGGAACGTCCGGATTACTGTCGAGCCCTTAAATGTGAATAGGGCGTCTTTCAGAGTTGAGTCCATAAAGTGTGTTCTCCTCTCCAATGGGACGGGTGTTAGAGAGCTATCTGAATCGCATAAAGTGTGTCTAGTACCCTTTTGCCTTTCAAGCGGGAATGTGGGATTTCTTTTGAGTTGTGCAGTGCAAAATTTCCTCATCTCGCCTTGAGCGGATAATTTTGTGGTGTTTCCCCTGTTGACGCGGGAAGCTGGGGTTATATCTCAACTTGTGACGGGGACCTCAGGAACTCGCTGGTGTTGCTTCAGGGAAGTCAGGTACTCTTTTGTGTTTCACGGGGAATATCGGGATTTCTCTTGAGCCGTTAACAGGTAATAGGGCCTCTTCCCACGTAGGGTCTATAAATTGTGTTGTCGTCTCCAAAGGGGACATATGTGTGAGGGAATTTTCTTAGTCGCATAAAGGGTGTCAAGTACAGTTTTGCCTTTCCAGCGGAACGTGGGATTTCTCTTGAATTGTGCAGCGCAAAATTTCCTGATCTCACACTGAGTGGCTAATTTTGACGTGTTTCTCGAGTTGCGGCGGGAAGGTGGTTGAACTTCTCGAGTAGTGAAGAGGACCTCAGGAATTCACTCGGGTTGCTTCAGGGAAGTCCGGTCCCCTTTTGTGTTGGAAGGGGAATTTCGGGATTACTGTTGAGCCTTTAAATGGGAATAGGGCCTCTTCTCGAGTTAAGTCCATAAAGTGTGTTCTCCTCTCCAGTGGGGACGACTGTTTGAGGGGATTTTCTGAGGCTCACCCGGCTGTGCAGACGGGAGAGGTACCAGTCCCACCCGCGCAGACACTAGAGACGCCGGCCCCGGCGGCTGAGACGGGAGAGACACCGGCCCCGCCCACGTTGACGGGAGAGACGCCTTCCCCACCCGCGCAGTCGCGAGAGACACAGGCCCAGCCCGCACAGACACAAGAGACCCTGGCCCCACTCGCGAAGACGGGAAATACCCTGTCCCCGCCCGCAGAGATGCGAGAGACCCTTGCCCCGCCCGTGCAGACACGAGATACCCGGGCCCCACCCACCCAGATGTGGGATCCGCAGGCCCCGCCTGCACAGACACGAGAGACACAGGCCTTGGTGTAACCGACCATGCAAAGATGTGCGGCCGAGAGGAGCTACCCCATGCCTGAGGCCAGAGCAGGCGAGAGGAGGTACCCAACCTCCAATAGGTGGTGGCTGTGCGGGGGAGGGCCGAGAGGAGGTATATACTTTCAAGGTCAGGAGGGGCGGCCTTGAGGACATACCTCTCATTCAAGGTAAGGTGCAGTAGCTGCACTTTCTTGGAACAGCTGTGAAGAGATATCCCACACCCAAGGTAAGAGAAACTCAAATAAGATGGTAGGTATTTTGAGGGGGCAACAGAGGGCAGACACACTGAAATCATAATCACAGGAATCTAGTCGATCTGATCACATGGACCACAGCCGAATGTGGTCCACTGGAGAAGGGAATGGCAAACCACTTCAGTATACTTGCCTTGAGAACCCCATGAACAGTATCAAAGGCAAAATGACAGGATAATGAATGAGGAATTCCCCAGATCTGTAGGTGCCCAGTATGCTACTGGAGATCAGTGGAGAAATAACTCTAGAAGGAATGAAGGGATGGAGCAAAAGCAAAACCAGTACCCAGTTGTGAATGTGACTGGTGATAGAAGCAAGATCCGGTGCTGTAAAGAGCAATATTGCATAGGAACCTGGAATGTTAGGTCCATGAATCAAGGCAAATTGAAAGTGGTCAAACAGGAGATGGCAAGGGTGAACATAGACATTCTAGAAATCAGTGGATTAAAATGGACTGGAATGTGTGAATTTAACTCAGATGACCATTATATATCTACTACTGTGGGCAGGAATCCCTTAGAAGGAATGGAGTACCCATCATGGTCAACAAGAGACTCCAAAATGCAGTACTTGGATGCAATCTTAAAAAGGACAGAATGATTTCTGTTCGTTTCCAAGGCAAACCATTCAACATTACAGTAATCCAGGCCTCTTCCCCAACAAGTAACACTGAAGAAGCCAAAGTCGAATGGTTCTATGAAGACATACAAGACCTTAAAGAACTAACACCCAAGAAAGATGTCCTTTTCATTATAGGGGACTGGAATGCAAAAGTAGGAAGTCACGAAACACCTGGAGTTACAGGCAAATTTGGCCTTGGAGCACGGAATGAAGCAGGGCTAAGCTAATAGAGTTTTGTCAAGAGAACGCACTGGTCATAGCAAACACCCTCTTCAAACAACACAAGAGAAGACTCTACACGTGGACATCACCAGATGGTCAACACCGAAACCAGATTGATTATATTCTTTGTAGCCAAAGATGGAGAAGCTATATACAGTTAGCAAAAACAAGACCAGGAGCTGACTGTGGCTCAGATCATGAACCCCTTATTGCCAAATTCAGACTTAAATTGAAGAAAGTATGAAAGCCCCATGACCATTCAAATATGACCTAAAACAATTCCCTTATGATTATACAGTGGAAGTGAGAAATAGATTTAAGGGATTAGATCTGATAGATTGAGTGCCTGATGAACTCTGGACGGAGCTTCGTGACATTGTACAGGAGACAGGGACCAAGAGCATCCCCATGGAAAAGAAATGCAAAAAAAGCAAAATGGCTGTCTGAGATGGCCTCAGAAATAGCTGTGAAAAGAAGAGAAGCGAAAAGCAAATGAGAAAAGGAAAGATATAAGCATTAGAATGCAGAGTTCCAAAGAATAGCAAGGAGAAAAAAGAAAGCCTACCTCAGTGATCAATGCAAAGAAATAGAGGAAAACAAGAGAATAGGAAAAACAAGAGATCACTGCAAGAACATTAGAGATTCAAGGGAACATTTCATGCAAAGATGGGCTCGATAAAGAACAGAAATCCTATGGACATAACAGAAGCAGAAGATATTAAGAAGAGGTGGGAAGAATACACAGAAAACTGTACAAAAAAAAGATCTTCTCGACCAGTATAGTCACGAAAATGTGATCACTGACCTAGAGCCAGAAATCTTCGAATGTGAAGTCAAGTGGGCCTTAGAAAGCATCACTACGAACAAAGCTAGTGGAAGTGATGGAATTCCAGTTGAGCTATTTCAAATCTTGAAACATGATGCTGTGAAAGTGCTGCACTCAATATTCCAACAAATTTGGAAAACTCAGCAGTGGCCAAGGACTGGAAAAGGTCAGTCTTCATTCCAATCCCAAAGAAAGGCAATGCCAAAGAATGCTCAAACTACCGCACAGTTGCACTCATCTCACACGCTAGTAAAGTCATGCTCAAAATTCTCCAAGCCAGGCTTCAGCAATATGTGATCCGTGAACTTCCAGATGTTCAAGCAGGTTTTAGAAAAGGCAGAGGCACCAGAGATCAAATTGCCAACATCCGCTGGATCATGGAGAAAGCAAGAGAGTTCCAGAAAAACATCTATTTCTGCTTCATTGACTATGCCAAAGCCTTTGACTGTGTGGACCACAATAAACTGTGGAACATTCTGAAAGAGATGGGAATTCCAGACCACCTGACCTGCTTCTTGAGAAACCTGTATGTAGGTCAGGAAGCAACGCTCAGAACTGTACATGGAACAGCAGACTGGTTCCAAATAGGAAAAGGAGTACGTCAAGGCTGTATATTGTCACTTTGCTTATTTAAATTATATGCACAGTGCATCATTAGAAATGCTGGGCTGGAAGAAGAACAAGCTGAAATCAAGATGGCTGGGAGAAATATCAATAACCTCATATATGCAGATGACACCACCCTTAGGGCAGAAAGTGAAGAGGAACTCAAAAGCCTTTAGATGAAAGTGAAAGAGGAGAGTGAAAAGGTTGGCTTGAAGCTCAACATTCAGAAAACAAAGGTCATGGAATCTGGTCCCAACAATTCATGGGAAATAGATGGAAAAACAGTGGAAACAGGGTCAGATTTTATTTTTTTGGGCTCCAAATTCACTGCAGATGCTGATTGCAGCCATGAAATTAAAAGGCGCTTACTCCTTGGAAGGAAAGTTATTACCAACCTTGATAGTATATTAAAAAGCAGAGACATCACTTTGCCAACAAATGTCCCTCTAGTCAAAGCTATGGTTTTTCCCATGGTCATGTATGGATGTGAGAGTTGGACTGTGAAGAAAGCTGATCGCCGAAGAATTGATGCTTTTGAACTGTGGTATTAGAGAAGACTCTTGAGAGTCCCTTGTACTGCAAGAAGATCCAACCAGTCCATTCTAAGGGAGATCAATCCTGGTTGTTCATTGGAAGGACTGATGCTAAAGCTGAAACTGCAATAGTTGGGCCACCTCATGTGATGAGTTGACACACTGGAAAAGATTCTGATGCTAGGAAAGTTTGGGGGCGGGAGGAGAAGGGGACGACAGAGAATGAGATGGCTGGATAACATCACCGATTCTGTGGACATGAGTTTGAGTGAACTCCGAGGGTTGGTGATGGACAGGGAGGCCTGGCATACAGTGATTCATGGGGTCGCGGAGAGTCGGACACGACTGAGCGACTGAACTGAACTGAACTGAATAAAGTGTGTCAAATAACCTTTTCCCTTTCAGGCGGGGATGTGGTTTTTCCCTTGATTGTGCAGTTCAAAATTTCCTCATATCTCATAGAGGGGATAATTCTGTGGTGTTTCTCGAGATGCGGCGGGAAGCTGAGGGTACTTCTCCAGTTGCGACGGGGACCTCAGTAATGAGCTCAGGGTGCTTCAGGGAAGTCAGGTTCCCTTTTATGTTGGAAGGGGAACTTCGGGATTTCTCTCGAGCCGTTAAATGGGAATAGGGACTCTTCTCGAGTTGAGTCAATCAAGTGTGCTCTCCTCTCCAATGGGGATGGATGTTAAGGAAAGTTCTGAGTCCCATAAAGTGTTTTTAAGTACCCTTTGGCCTTTCAAGCGGGAATGTGGGACTTCTCTTGAGATTCTGCAGCACAAAATTACCTCATCTCGCATTGAGGGGATAATTTGGTGGTGTTTCTTGAATTGCCGCGGTAAGCAGGGGGTACTTCTCGAGTAGCAATGGAGACCTCAGGAACTCTTGCGAGTAACTTCAGGGAAGTCAGGTGCACTTTTGTGTGGAAGGGGAACTTCCGGATTACTCTTGAGCCGTTCAATGGGAATATTGGCTCTTCTCGATTTGAGTCCATAAAGTGTGTTCTCCTCTCCACTCAGGATGGCTGTTAGGGAACATTCTGAGTCGCCTAAAGGGAGTCAAGTACCCTTTTGCCTTTCAAGTTGCAATGTGAGATTTCTCCTGAGATTCTGCAGCGCAAATTTCTTCATCTCGTTTTGACGGATTAATATTATGGTGTTTCTTGAATTACGGCAGGGAGCTGGGGGTACTCCTCGAGTTGCTACGGGGACCTCAGGAACTCATTCGAGTTACTTCAGGGAAGTCAGGTCCACTTTTGTGCTGGAAGGGGATCTTCCGGATTACTCTTGAGTCCTTGAATGGGAATAGGGCTTCTTCTCGATTTGAGTCCATAAAATGTGTTCTCCTCTCCAATGCAGACGGATGTTAGGGAACTTTCTGAGTGGCATAAAATGTGTCAAGTACCCTTTTGCCTTTCAAGCGGGAATGTGGGATTTCTCATGAGATTCTGCAGTGCAAAATTACCTCATGTCGCATTGATCGGATAATTTTGTGGTGTTTATCTTGTTGCGGCCGGAATCAGGGGGTATTCTCGATTTGCGACGGGAACCTCAGGAACTCGCTCGGGTTGCTTCAGAGAAGTCAAGTCCCCTTTTGTGTTGGAAGGGGAACTTGCAGATAAATCTCGAGCGGTTAAATGGGAATATTGCCTCTTCTCGATTTGAGTCCATAAAGTGTGTTCTCCTCTCCACTCAGGATGGATGTTAGGGACCAGTCTGAGTCGCCTAAAGAGAGTCAAGTACCCTTTTTCATTTCAAGCGTGAATGTGGAATTTCTCTTGAGATTCTGTAGGGCAAAAATTCTTCATCTCGCAATGAGCGATTAATATTGTGGTTTTTCTCGAATTGCCGTCGGAAGCTGGGGGTACTTCTCGAGTTGCTACGGGGACCTCAGGAACTCATTCGAGTTACTTCAGGGAAGTCAGGTCCACTTTTGTGCTGGACGGGGATCTTCCAGATTACTCTTGAGCCCTTGAATGGGAATAAGGCTTCTTCTCGATTTGAGTCCATAAAGTGTGTTCTCTCCAATGCGGATGGATGTTAGGGAACTTTCTGAGTGGCATAAAGTGTGTCAAGTACCCTTTTGCCTTTCAAACGGGAATGTGTGATTTCTCTTGAGATTCTGCAGGGCAAATTTTCCTCATCTCGCATTGAGGGGATAATTTGGTGGTGTTTCTCAAGTTGCGGCTGGAAGAAGAGGGTACTTCTCGAGTTGCGAACGTGACCTCAGGAACTCGCTCGGGTTGCTGCAGGAAAGTCAAGTCCCCTTTTGTGTTGGAAGGGGAACTTTCAGATTAATCTCAAGCAGTTAAATGGGAATATTGCCTCTTCTCGATTTGAGTCCATAAAGGGTGTTCTACTCTCCATTGGGGACGGATATTAGGGAACTTTCTGAGTTGCATAAATTTTGTCAAGTACCCTTTTGCCTTTCAAGAGGGAATGTGGGATTTCTCTTGAGATTCTGCAATGAAAAATTACCTCATCTCACATTGAGGGGATAATTTTGTGGTGTTTCTCGAGTTGCGGCGGGAAGCAGGGGGGTATACCTCGAGTTGCTATGGGGACCTCAGGAACTCGCTCAGGTTGCTTCAAGGAAGTCATGTCCCCTTTTGTGTTGAAAGACTAACTTCCTGAATACTCTCGAGCTGTTAAAAGGAAATATTGCCTCTTCTCGATTTGAGTCCATAAATGTGTTCTCCTCTCCACTGAGGATGGATGTTAGAGACCATTCTGAGTCGCCTAAAGGGAGTCAAAATACCCTTTTGCCTTTCAAGCGGGAATGTGGGTTTTCTCTTGAGATTTTGCTTTGCAAAATTTCCTGATCTCGCATTGAGGGGATAATTTTGTGGTGTTCCTCCAGTTGCGGTGGGAAGCTGGGGGTACTTCTCGACTTCTGACGGGGACCTCAGGAACTCGCTCATGTTGGTTAAGGGAAATAAATTCCCTTTTTTGAATGAAGGGGAACTTCGGGATTACTATCGAGCCATTAAATGGGAAAAGGGCCTCTTCTCGAGTTGAGTCCAAAAAATGTGTTCTCCTCTCCAATGGGGATGGTAGTTTGAGGGAACTTTCTGATTCGCGTAAAGCGTTACAAGAATCCTTTTGCCTTTCAAGCGGGAAGGTGGGATTTCTTTTGAGACACTGCAGTGCAAAATTTCCTCATCTCGCATTGAGGGGATAATTTTGTGGTGTTTCTCTAGTTGTGGTGGGAAGCTGGGGTACTTAGTGATTTGTGACGGGACCTCAGGAACTCACTCCGGTTGCTTCAGGGATGTCAGGTCCCCTTTTGTGCTGGAGGTAAACTTCCGGTTTACTCTCGATCCATTATACGGGAATAGAGCCAATTCTCGAGTTGAGTCCAAAAGTGTGTTCTCCTCTCCAATGTTGACGGCTGTGTGGGGGAACTTTCTGAGTCGCAAAAAACGTGTCAAGTACCCTTTTGCCTTTAAGCGGAAATTTGTGATTTCTCTTGAGATTCTGCAGTGCAATATTTCCTCATCTCGCATTTAGTGGATAATTTTGTGGTATTTCTTGAATTGCGTCGGGAAGCTTGGCTAATTCTTGAGTTGCGACGGGGACCTTAGGAACTCACTCGAGTTACTTCAGGGAAGTCAGGTCCCCTTTTGTGTTGGAAGGGGAACTTCCGGATTACTCTCGAGCCTATTAATGGGAATAGGGCCATTTCTCGAGTTGAGTCCATAAAGCGTGTTCTCCTCTCCAATGGGTCGGATGTTAGGGAACTTTCTGAGAGGCATAAAGTGTGTCAAGTACCCGTTTGCCTTTCAAGCGGGAATGTGGGATTTCTCTTGAGATTCTGCAGCGCAAAATTGCCTCATCTCTCATTGAGGGGATAATTTTGTGGTGTTTCACTAGTTGCGGCGGGAAGCAGGGTGTACTTCTCGAGTTGAGACGGGAACCTCAGGAACCCGCTCGGGTTGGTTCAGGGAAGTCAAGTCCCCTTTTGGGTTGGAAGGGGAACTTCCGGATTACTCTGGAGCTGTTAAATGGGAACATTACCTCTTCTCGATTTGAGTCCATAAAATGTGTTCTTCTCTCCACTGAAGGCAGATGTCAGGGAACATTCTGAGTCGCATAAAAGGACTCAATTACCCTTTTACCTTTCAAGAGAGAATGTAGGATTTCTCTTGAGATTTTGCAGCGCAAAATTTCCTCATCTCGTATTGTAGGGATAATTTTGAGTTGATTCTCGAGTTGCGACGGGGACATCAGGAAATCATTCGAGTTACTTCAGGGAAGTCAGTTCCCCTTTTGTTCTGTAAGGGGAACTTCTGGATTGCTCTCGAGCCCTTTAGTGGGAATAGGGCCTCTTCTCGAGTCGAGTCCATAAAGTGTGTTCTCCTCTCCAATGGGGATGGCAGTTTGAGGGAACTTTCTGATTCACATAAAGCGTTTCAAGAATCCTTTTGCCTTTCAAGCGGGAATGTGGGATTTCTCTTGAGACACTGCAGCGCAAATTTTCCTCATCTCGCATTGACTGGATAATTTTGTAGTGTTTATCTAGTTGTGGTGGGAAGCTGGGGTACTTAGTGATTTGTGACGGGACCTCAGGAACTCACTCCGGTTGCTTCATGGATGTCAGGTCCACTTTTTTGCTGGAGACGGATTTCCGGTTTACTCTCGAACCGTTACACGGGAATAGGGCCAATTCTCGAGTTGAGTCCAAAAGTGTGTTCTCCTCTCCAATGTTGACGGCTGTGTGGGGGAACTTTCTGAGTCGCATAAAAGGTGTCAAGTACCCTTTTGCCTTTCAAGCGGGAATTTGTGATTTCTCTTGAGATTCTGCAGTGCAAAATTTCCTCATCTCGCATTTAGTGGATAATTTTGTGGTGTTTCCCCAGTTTGGGCAGTAAGCTGAGGTTACTTCTCAAGATGCAACGGGGACAACAGGAACTCGCTCGGGTTGCTTCAGGAGAGTCGTTTCCCCCTTTTTGTTGAAAGGGGAACTTTGGGATATCTCTCGAGCCCTAAAATGGGAATTGTCCTCTTCTCGAGTTGAGTCCATACAGTGTGTTCTCCTCTCCAATATGGACTGTTGTGTGAGGGAAATTTCTAAATTGTTTAATAAACTGCTTCACGTACCGTTCTATCTTTCAAGCGGGAATGTGGGATTTGTCTTGAAATTCTGCAGTGCAAAATTTCCTGATCTCGCATTGAGGGAATAATTTTCTGGTGTTTCTCGAGTTGCGGCTGGAAACTGGGGATACTTCTCGAGTTGCGATGGGGACCTCAGGAATTCTCTCCGGTTGCTTCAGGGAAGTCAGGTCCCCTTTTGTGTTGGAAGGGGAACTTCTGGATTACTCTCGAGCATTTTAATGGGAATAGGGCCTCTTCTCGAGTTGAGTCCATAAAATGTGTTCTCCTCTCCAATGTGGACGGATGTTAGGGAACTTTCTGAGTGGCATAAAGTGTGTCAAGTACCCTTTTGCCTTTCAAGCACGAATGTGGGTTTCCTCTTGAGATTCTGCAGCGTAAAATTTCCTCATCTCGCATTGAGAGGTTAATTTTGTGGTCTTTCTCGAGTTGCGGCGGGATGCTGGAGGTATTTCTCGAGTTGGGATGGGGACCTCAGGAACTTGCTGGGTTTGCTTCAGGGAAGTCAGGTCCCCTTTTGTGAACGAAGGGTAACTTTGGGATTACTCTCGAGCCGTAAATGGGAATAGGGCCTCTTCTCGAGTTGAGTCCATAAAGTGTGTTCTCCTCTCCAATGGGGGCGGATGTTAGGGAACTTTCAGAGTGGCATACAGTGTGTCAAGTACCCTTATGCCTTTCAAGTGGGAATGTGGGAATTCTCTTGAGATTCTGCAGCGTAAAATTTCCTCATCTCGCTTTGAGGGGATAATTTTTGTTGTTTCTCGAGTTACGGCGGGAAACTGGGGATTACTTCTCGAGTTGTGATGGGGACCTCAGGAACTCGCTCGTGTTGCATCAGGGAAGTCAGGTCCCCTTTGGTTTTTGAAGGGGAACTTCCGGTATACTCTCAAGACGTAAAATCTGAATAGGTGCTCATCTCTAATTGAGACCATAAAGTGTGCCCTCCTCTCCAATTCAGACTCTTGTTAGTGAAATTTCTCAGTCACATAAAGGGTGCCAAGTACCCTTTTGCCTTTCAAGAGGGAATGTGGACTTTCTCTTGAGATTCTGCAGCGCAAAATTTCCTCATCTCGCATTGAGGGGATAATTTTGCGGTGTTTCTCGAGTTGAGGCAGGAAGGTCTGCGTATTTCTCAAGTTGTGACGGGGTCCTCAGGAACTCGCTCAGGTTGCTTCAGGAAAGTGAAGTCACCTTTTATGTTGGAAGGGGAACTTCGGGATTACTCTCGAGCCGTTAAATGGGATTTGGGCCTCTTCTCCAGTTGATTCTAAAAATTGTGTTCTACTTTCCCATGGTGTCGGCTGTGTGAGGGAAATTTCTGAGTCGCATAAAGGATGTCAAGTAACCTTTTGCTTTTCAAGCGGGAATGTGGGATTTCTCTTGAGATTCTGCAGCGCAAAAATTTCTCATCTCACATTGAGGGGATAATTTTGTGGTGTTTCTCGAGTTGCCGCGGGAAGCTGGATGTACTTTTCGATTTGCGACCTGGTCCACCCGAACTCGCTCGGGTTGCTTCAGGCAAGGCAGGTCCCCTTTTGTGTTGGAAGTTCACTTCCGGATTACTCTCGAGCCATTAAATGGGAATAGGGCCTCTTCTCGAGTTGAGTCCATAAAGTGTGTTCTCCTCTCCAATGGGGATGGATGTTAGGGAACTTTCTGAGTGGCATAAAGGGTGTCAAGTACCCTTTTGCCTTTCAAGCAGAAATGTGGGATTTCTCTTAAGATTCTGCAGCGCAAAATTTCCTGATCTCGCAATGAGGGGATAATTTTTTGGTGTTTCTCGAGTTGCAGCGGGAAGCAGTGGGTACATCTCGAGGTGTGATGGGGACCTCAAGAACTCGATTGGGTTGCTTCAGGGAAGTCCAGTCCCCTTCTCTGTTGGAAGGGGAACTTCCGGATTATTCTACAGCCGTTAAATGGGAATATTGTCTTTTCTCGATTTGAGTCCATAAGTGTGTTCTCGTCTCCACTGAGGACGGATGTTAGGGAACTTTCTGAGTGGCATAAAGTGTGTCAATTACCCTTTTGCCTTTCAAACGGGAATGTGGGATTTCTCTTGAGATTCTGCAGCGCAAAATTTCCTCATGTCACATTGAGCGGATAATTTGGTGGTGTTCCTCGAATATGGCGGGAAGCTGGGGGTACTTCTGCTGTTGCGACAGGGACCTCAGGAACTCACTGGAGTTACTTCAGGGATGTCAGGTCCCCTTTTGTGCTGGAAAGGGAACTTCTGGTTTACTCTCGAGCCCTTTGATGGGAATAGGGCCTCTTCTTGTGTTGAGTCCATAAAGTGTGTTCTCCTCTCCAATGGGGAGTGATATTACGGATCTTTCTTAGTAGCATAAAGTGTTTCAAGTACCTTTTTGCCTTTCAAGATGGAATGTGGGATGTCTCTTGAGATTCAGCAGCGCAAAATTACCTCATTTCGCATTTAGGGGATAATTTTGTGGTGTTTCTCGAGTTGCGGCGGGAAGCAGGGGGTACTTCTCGAGTTGAGAAGGGGACCTCAGGAACTCGCTCGGGTTGCTTAAGGGAAATAAGTTCCTCTTTTGTGAAAGAAGGGGAATTTCGGGATTACTCTCGAGCCCTTAAATGGGAATAGGGCCTCTTCTTGAGTTGAGTCCATAAAGCGTGTTCTCCTCTCCAATTTGGATGGCTATGTGAGGGAACTTTCTGATTCGGATAAATGGTGTCAAGTAACATTTTACCTTTCAAGCGTGAATGTGGGATTTCTCGTGAGAATCTGCAGCGCAAAATTTCCTCATCTCGCATTGAGTGGTTAATTTGGTGGTGTTTCTCGAGTTTCGGAGGGAAGCTGGGGGTACTTCTCGCATTTCGATGGGGACCACAGGAACTCGCCGGGTTGCTTCAGGGATGTATTTTCCCCTTTTTAGAAGGAAGGGGAAATTCGGGATTACTCTCCACCCCTTAAATGGGAATAAGTTCTCTTCTCCTGTTGAGTCTTTAAAGTGTGTTCTCCTCTCCAATGGGGATGGATGTTAGGGAAATTTCTGAGTCGCATAAAGGTTTTCAAGTACCCTTTTGCCTTTCAAACGGGAATGTGGGATTTCTCTTGAGATTCTGCACCGCAAAATTTAGTCATCTCGCATTGAGGGGATAATTTTGTGGTGTTCCTCGAGTTGCGCCGGGAAGCAGGCGTACTTCTCGAGTTGCGACGGGGACCTCAGCAACTCGCTCAGCTTGCTTCAGGGAAGTAGTTCCCCTTTTGTGAAGGAAGAGGAACTTCATGATTACTCTCCAGCCGTTAAATTGGAAAAGGGCCTATTCTCGGTTTGAGTCTATAAAGTGTGTTCTACTCTCCAATGGGGATGGCTGTGTGAGGGAACGTTCTGAGTCACATAAAGGATGTCAAATACCATTTTGCCTTTCAATCGGGAATTTGGTATGTCCCTTGAGATTCTGCAGGGGAAAATTTCCTCATCTCTCATTGAGGGGATAATTTTCTTGTTTCTCGAGAAGCGGCGGGAAGCTTGGGGTACTTCTCGAGTTGCAACGGGGACCTCAGGAACTCGCTCGGGTTGCTTCAGGGAAGTCAGGACCCTTTAGTTTTGGAAGGGGAACTTCGGGATTACTCTCGAGTCTTTAAATGTGAATAGGCCCTCTTCTCGAGTTGAGTCCATAAAGTGTGTTCTCCTCACCAATGGTGACGGCTCTGTGAGGGAACTTTCTGAGGCGCATAAAGGTTGTCAAGTACCCTTTGCCTTTCAAGCGGGAATGTGGGATTTCTCTTCAGAACCTGCAGTGCAAAATTTCCTCATCTCGCATTGAGGGGATAATTTTGTGGTGTTTCTCGAGTTGCACCAGGAAGCTGGGGGTACTTTTCGGGTTGCAAAAAGTACCTCAGGAACTCGCTTGCGTTGCTTGAGGGATGTCAGGTCTCCTTTTGTGTTGGAAGGGGAACTTCCGGATTACTCTGGAGCCGTTAAATGGGAATAGGGCCTCTTCTCGGGTAGAGTCCATAAAGTGTGTTCTCCTTGCCAATGAGGACGACTCTGTGAGGGAACTTTCTGAGTCACATAAAGTACCCTTTTGCCTTTCAAGCGGGAATGTGGGATTTCTCTAGTGATTCTGCAGAGCACAATTTCCTCATCTCGCATTGAGGGGATAATTTTGTCGTGTTTCTAGAGAAGAGGCAGGAAGCTGGGCGTACTACACAAGTTGCGACGCAGACCTCAGGAACTTGCTTGGGTTGCTTCAGGGAAGTCAGGTCCACTTTGTGTTGGAAGAGGAACTTCCGGATTACTCTCTAGCCCTTAAATTTGAATAGGGCCTCTTCTCGGGTTGAGTCCATAAAGTGTGTTCTCCTCTCCAATCTGACGGATATTAGGGAACTTACTGTGTCGCATAAAGGGTGTCAAGGACACTTTTGCATTTGAAAAGTGAATGTGAGTTTTCTCTTGAGATTCTGCAGCGCAAAATTTCCTCATCTCGCATTGAGGGGATAAATTTTTGGTGTTTCTCGATTTGCGGTGGGAAGCTGGGGGTAGTTCTCGAGTTGCGTCTGGGACCTCGGGAACTCGCTCGGGTTTCTTCAGGGAAATCAGGTCCCCTTTGTGTTTGAAGTGGAACTTCCGGATTACTTTCGAGCCCTTAAATGGGAATAGGCCCTCTTCTCGAGTTGAGTCCATAAATTGTGTTCTCCTCTCCAAAGGGAACGGCTGTGTGAGGGAACTTTCTGAGGTGCATAAAGGGTGTCAAGTACCCTTTCTCCTTTCAAGCGTGTATATGGGATTTTTCCTGAGATTCTGTAGCGCAAATTTACCTCATCTCGCATTGAGGGGATAATTTCGTGGTATTTCTGGAGTTTCGGCTTGAAGCTAGGGGTACTTCTCGAGTTATGATGGGGACCTCAGGAACTTGCTTGGGTTGCTTCAAGGAAGTAAGTTCCTCTTTTGTGAAGAAAGGGGAACTTCGGGATTATTCTCGAACCGTTAAATCGAAATAGGGCCTGTTCTCGAGTTGAGTCAAAAAGTGTATTCTCCTCCCCAAAGCCGACGGCTGTTTGAGGGAACTTTCTGAAGCGCATAAAGCGTGTCAAGTACCATTTTGCCTTTCAAGCGGGAATGTGGGATTTCTCTTGAGATTCTGCAGGGCAAAATTTCCTCATCTTGCATTGAGGGGATAATTTTGTGGTGTTTCTCGAGTGTAAGCGGGAAGCTGGGTCCACTTTCCGAATTGTGACGGGGACCTCAGGAACTCGCTCGGGTTGCTTCAGGGAAGACAGTTCCCCTTTTGTGAAGTATGGGGAAATTCGGGATTACTGTCAAGCCGTAAAATGTGAATACGGCCTCTTCTCCATTTTAGTCCATAAACTGTATTCCCCTCTCCAATGGGGATGGCTGTTTGAGGGAAATTTCTGAGTCACAAAAATCGTGTCATGTACCATTTTGCCTTTCAAGGGGAATTTGTGTTTCTCTCGTAATTCTGCAGCGCATATTTTCCTCATCTCGCATTGAGGGGATAATTTTGTGGTGTTTCTCGAGTTGCGGGGGGAAGCTGCGGTACTTCTTGAGTTGCGACAGGGATCTCAGGAACTTACTTGGGTTGCTTCAGGGAAGTCAGGTCCCCTTTTGTGTTGGAAAGGGAAACTCGGATTACTTTTGAGCCATTAAATTGGAACAGGGCCTCTTTTCTGAATTGAGTCCATAAAGTGTGTTCTCCTCTCCAATGTGGACTGCTGTGTGAGGGAAACTACTGAGTCGGGTAAAGGGTATCAAGTACACTTTTGCCTTTCAAGCGGGAATGTGGAAATTCTCTTGAGGTACTGCAGTGCAGTATATCCTCATCTCGCATTGAGTGGATAATTTTGTGGCGTTTTTGGATTTGCGCCTGGAAGCTTGGGGGTATTTCTCGAGTTGGGACTGCGACATCAGGAACTCCTTCAAGTTGCTTCAGGGAAGTCAGGTCCCCTTTTGTGTTGAAAGGGGAAGTACCGGATTCATCTCCAGCTGTTATATGGGAATAAGGATTCTTCTCGAGTTGAGGCCATAAAGTGTGTTCTCCTCTCCAATGGGGACGGCTGTGTGACGGAACTTTGTGAGTCGCAGAAAGAGTGTCAGTACACTTGTGCCTTTCAAGCGGGAATGTGGGATTTCTCTTGAGATTCTGCAGCGCAAAATTTCCTCATCTCGCATTGAGGGGATAATTTTGTGGTGTTTCTCGAGTTCCTGCGGGAAGCTGGGGGTCATTCTCGAGTTGCGACAGGGACCTCAAGAACTCGCTCGGGTTGCTTCAGGGAAGTCAAGTTCCTTTTGGTGTTGGAAGGGGAACTTTCGGTTTACTCTTGAGCACTTAAATGGGCATAGGGTCTCATTTCGAAATGAGTCCATAAAGTGTGTTCTCCTCTCCAAAGGGGACTTATATTAGTGAAATTGCTGAGTCGTCTAAAGGGTGTCAAGTACCCTTTGTCCTTTCAAGAGGGAATGCTGTATTTCTGTTGAGATTCTGCAGCGCAAAATTTCCTCATCTCGCATTGAGGGGATAATTTTGATGTGTTTCTCGAGTTACTGCGGGAAGCTGGGGGTCATTTTCAAGTTGCGACGGAGACCTCAAGAACTCGCTCGGTTTGCTTCAGGAAGTCAAGTCCGTTTTGGTGTTGGAAGGGGAACTTCCGGTTTACTCTCGAGCCCTTAAATGTGAACAGGGGCTCATCTCGAATTGAGTCCATAAAGTGTGTTCTCCTCTCCAATGGGAAGGGCTGTGTGAGGGAACTTGCTGAGTCGAATAAAGGGTGTCAAGTGCCTTTTTTCCTTTCAAGAGGGAATGTGTTATTTCTCTTGAGATTCTGCATCGCAAAATTACCTCATCTCGCATTGAGGGGATAATTTTGATGTGTTTCTCGAGTTGCGGCGGGAAGCTGGGGGAACTTCTCGAGTTGCGAAAGAAACCACAGGTACTCGCTTGGGTTGCTTCAGGGAAGTCAGGTCCCCTTTTGTGTTGGAAGGCGAACTTCTGGTTTACTCTCGAGCCCTTTCATGTGAACAGGGGCTCATCTGGAATTGAGTCCACAAAGTGTGTTCTCCTTTCCGAAGGGGACGGCTGTGTGAAGACATTTTCTGAGTCGAATAAATGGTGTCAAGTACCTTTTTGCCTTTCAAGAGGGAATGTGGTATTTCTCTGGAGATTTGGATCGCAAAATTTCCTCATCTCGCATTGATGGGATAATTTTGTGTTGTTTCAGGAATTGCAGCGGGAAGATGTGGTTACCTCTCCAGTTGGGACGGGGACCTAAGGAACTCGCTCGGGGTCTTTCAGGGAAGTCAGGTCCCCTTTGGTGTTTGAAGGGGAACATCCGTTTTACTGTCGAGCCCTTAAATGTGAACAGGGGCTCATCTCGAATTGAGTCCATAGAGTGTGTTCTCCTATCCAATTGAGATGGCTGTGTGAGGGAACTATCTGAGTCGCATAAAGGGTGTCAAGTACACTTTTGCCTTTCAAGAGGGAATGTTGAATTTCTCTTCTGATTCTGCATTGCAACATTTCCTCATCTCGCATTGAGGGGATAATTTTGTGGTGTTTCTGGAGTTGCGGCGGGAAGTTGGGGGTAATTTTAGATTTGCGAAAGAAACCTCAGGAACTTTCTCGGTTTGCTTCAGGGAAGTCAGGTCCCCTTTGGTGTTGGAAGGGGAACTTCCGGGTTACTCTCGAGACCTTAAATGTGAACAGGGGCTCATCTCGAATAGAGTCCATAAAGTGTGTTCTCATCTCCAATGGGGACGGCTGTGTGAACGAACTTTCTGGGTCGAATAAAGGGTGTCAAGTACCTTTCTGCCTTTCAAGAGGGAATGTGGTATTTCTCTTGAGATTCTGCATCGGAAAATTTCCTCATCTCGCATTGAGGGGATAATTTTGTGGTGTTTCTCGAGTTGCGGCGGGAAGCTGGGGGTACTTCTCAAGTTTCGACGGGGACCTCAGAAACTCGCTCGTGTTGCTTCAAGGAAGTCAGGTCCCTTTTGGTGTTGGAAGGGGAACTTCCGGTTTACTTTCGAGTCGTGAATTGGGAATAAGATGTCATCTCAAATTGAGTCCAGAAAATGTGTTCTCCTCTCCAATGGGGACGGCTGTTTGAGGAAACTTTCTGAGTCGAATAAAGGGTGTTAAGTACCTTTTTACCTTTAAAGAGGGAATGTGGAATTTCTCTTCAGATTCTGCAGTGCAAAATTTCCTCATCGCGCATTGAGGAAATAATTTTGTGGTGTTTCTCGAATTGCGGTGGGAAGCTGGGGGTACTTCTCGAGTTGCGAAAGGAACCTCAGGAACTCGCTTGGGTTGCTTCAGGGAAGTCAGGTCCCCTTTGGTGTTGGAAGAGGAATTTCCGGTTTACTATCAAGCCCTTAAATGTGAACAGGGGCTCACCTCGAATTGAGGCCATAAAGTGTGTTCTCCTCTTCAATGGGGACGGCTGTGTGAAGGAACTTTCTGAGTCGAATAAAGGGTGTCAAGTACCTTTTCACCTTTCAAGAAGGAATGTGGTATTTCTCTTGAGATTCTGCATCGCAAAATTTCCTCATCTCTCACTGCGGAGATAATATTGTGGTGTTTCTCGAGTTGCGGCGGGAAGCCTGGAGTACTTCTCGAGTTGTGAGATGACCTCAGGAACTCGCTCGGGTTGCTTCAGGGAAGTCAGGTCCCCTTTGTTGTTGGAATGTGCACTTCCGGTTTCCTCTCGAGCCCTTAAATGTGAACAGGGGCTCATCTCGAATTGATTCCATAATCTGTGTTCTCCTCTCCAAAGGGGACGGGAGTGTGAGGAGACTTTCTGAGTCGAATAAAGGGTGTCAAGTACCGTTTTGCCTCATTCTAAGGAATCCCTTAGAAGAAATGGAGTAGCCATCATGGTCAACAAAAGAGTCCGAAATGCAGTATTGTATGCAATCTTAAAAACGACAGAATGATTTCTGTTCGTTTCCAAGGAAAACCATTCAAAATTACAGTAATCCAGGCCTATGCCCCAAACAGTATCACTGAAGAAGCCGAAGTTGAATGGTTCTATGAAGACCTACAAGACCTTATAGAAGTAACATGGAAAAAAGATGTCCTTTTTATTATAGGGGACTGGAATGCAAAAGTAGGAAGTCAAGAAACACCTGGAGTAACAGGCAAATTTGGCCTTGGAGCACGGACTCTACACATGGACATCACCAGATTGTCAAACCAAAATCAGATTGATTATATTCTTTGCAGCCAAAGACAGAGAAGCTGTATACAGTTAGCAAAAACAAGACCAGGAGCTGACTGTTGCTCAGATCATGAACTCCTTATTGCCAAATTCAGACTTAAATTGAAGAAAGAAGGGAAAACCCCTAGACCATTCAGATACGACCTAAATCAAATCCCTTATGATTATACATGGAAGTGAGAAATAGATTTAAGGGACTAGATCTGATAGATAGAGTGCCTGATGACCTCTGGACGGAGGTTCGTGACATTGTACAGGAGACAGGGACCAAGAGCATCCCCAAGGAAAAGAAATGCAAAAAAAGCAAAATGGCTGTCTGAGGTGGCCTTACAAATAGCTGTGAAAAGAAGAGAAGCGAAAAACAAAGGAGAAAGGGAAAGATATAAGCATTAGAATGCAGAGTTCCTAAGAATAGCAAGGAGAGATAAGAAAGACTTCCTCGGTGATCTATGCAACGAAATAGAGGAAAACAACAGAATAGGAAAAACAAGAGATCTCTTCAAGAACACTAAAGATTCCACAGGAACATTTCATGCAAAGATGGGCTCGATAAAGGACAGAAATGGTATGGACCTAACAGAAGCAGAAGATATTAAGTAGAGGTGGCAAGAATACACAGAAGAACTGTACAAAAAAGATCTTCACGACCAAGATAGTCACAAAAATGTGATCACTGACCTAGAGCCAGATCTTGAAATGTGAAGTCAAGTGGGCCTTAGAAAGCATCACTACGAACAAAGCTAGTGGAAGTGATGGAATTCCAGTTGAGCTATTTCAAATCTTGAAAGATGATGCTGTGAAAGTGCTGCACTCAATATGCCAACAAATTTGGATAACTCAGCAGTGGCCACAGGACTGGAAAAGGTCAGTCTTCATTCCAATCCCAAAGAAAGGCAATGCCAAAGAATGCTCAAACTACCGCACAATTGCACTCATCTCACACGCTAGTACAGTCATGCTCAAAATTCTCCAGGCCAGGCCTCAGCAATATGTGAACCGTGAAATCCCAAGTGTTCAAGCAGGTTTTAGAAAAGGTAGAGGCACCAGGGATCAAATTCCCAACATCCGCTGGATCATGAAGAAAGCAAGAGAGTTCCAGAAAAACATCTATTTCTGCTTCATTGACTATGCCAAAGCCTTTGACTGTGTGGATCACAGAAAAATGTGGAAGATTCTGAGACATGGGAATCCCAGACCACCTGAGCTGCCTCTTGAGAAATCTGTATGCAGGTCAGGAAGCTACACTCAGAACTGTACATGGAACAACAGACTGGTTCCAAATAGGAAAAGGATTATGTCAAGGCTGTATATTGTCACCTTGCTTATTTAACTTGTATGCAGAGTACATCATGAGAAATCCTGCCTGGAAGAAGCACAAGCTGGAATCAAGATTGCTGGTAGAAATATCAATAACCTCAGATATGCAGATGACATCACCCTTAGGGCAGAAAGTGAAGAGGAACTCAAAAGCCTCTTGATGAAAGTGAAAGAGGAGAGTGAAAATGTTGGCTTGAAGCTCAACATTCAGAAAACAAAGGTCATGGAATCTGGTCCCATCACTTCACTGGAAATAGATGGAAAAACAGTGGAAACAGTGTCAGACTTTAATTTTTTGGGCTCCAAAATCACTGCAGATGCTGATTGTAGCCATGAAATTAAAAGGCGCTTACTCCTAGGAAGGAAAGTTATGACCAACCTTGATAGTATATTAAAAAGCAGAGACATTACATTGCCAACAAAGGTCCGTCTAGTCAAGGCTATGGTTTTTCCCGTGGTCATGTATGGATGTGAGAGTTGGACTGTGAAGATAGCTGATCGCTGAAGAATTGATGCTTTTGATCTATGGTGTTGGAGAAGACTCTTGAAAGTCCCTTGTACTGCAAGGAGATCCAACCAGTCCATTCTAAGGGAGATCAATCCTGGGTGTTCACTGGAAGGACTGATGCTAAAGCTGAAACTGCAATACTTTGGCAACCTCAGGCGACGAGTTGACTCACTGGAAAAGATTCTCATGCTAGGAAAGGTTGGGGGCGGGAGGAGAATGGGACGACAGAGAATGAGATGGCTGGATAGAATCACCGACTCTGTGGACATGAGTTTGAGTGAACTCCGGGAGTTGGTGATAGACAGGAAGGCTTGGCGAACAGTGATTCATGGGGTCGCGGAGATTCATACACGACTGAGTGACTGAACTGAACTCAACTGAATAAAGTGTGTCAAGTACCCTTTTGCCTTTCAGGTGGGAATGTGGAATTTATCTTGATTGTGCAGTGCAAAATTTCCTCATCTTGCCTTGAGGGGATAATTTTGTGGTGTTTCTCGAGATGCGGCGGGATGCTGGGGGTTCTTCTCGAGTTGCCACGGAGACCTCAGGAACTCACTCGGGTTGCTACAGGGAAGTCAGGTCCCCTTTTTTGTTGGAAGTCTAAATTCACGATTACTCTCGAGCCGTTAAATGGGAATTGGCCTCTTCTGGAGTTGAGTTCATAAAGTGTGTTCTCCTATCCAATGGGGACGGCTGTGTGAGGGAACTTTCTGAGTCGCATAAAGGTTGTCCATTACACTTTTGCCTTACAAGCGGGAATTTGGGATTTCTCTTGGGATTCGGCGGCACAAAATTTCCTCATCTCAAATTGAGGGGATAATTTTGTGTTGTTTCTCGAGTTGCGGCGGGAAGCTGGAGTTATTTTTAGATTTGCGACGGGGAACTCAGCATCTCGCTCGGGTTGCTTCACGGAAGTCAGGTCCCCTTTAGTGCTTGTAGGGGAACTTCTGGATTACTCTCGAGCCCTTAAATGGGAATAGGGCCTCAACTCGAGTTGAGTCCATAAAATATTTTCTCCTCTCCAATGGGGTCGGCTGTGTGAGGAACTTTCTGAATCGCATAAACGGTGTCAAATACCCTTTTGCCTTTCAAGCCGGAATGTGGGATTTCTCTTGAGATTCTTCAGCGGAAAATTTCCTAATCTCGCATTGAGGGGATAATTTTGTAGTATAAATTGTGTTGGGGTGGGAAGCTGAAGATTCTTCTCTTTGTGATTGGGATCTCAGGAATTCGCTAGCGTTGCTTCAGGGAAGTCAGCTCCACTTTTGTGTTGGAGGTGGAACTTCTGGTTTACTCTCGAGCCTTATAAAGGGAATGGGGCCTCTTCTCCAATAGAGTCCATAAGTGTGTTCTCCTCTCCAATGGGAACGGCTGTGTGAGGGAACTTTCTGAGTCACATAAAGGGTGTCAAGTACCCTTTTTCCTTTGAAGAGGGAATGTGGTATTTCTCTTGAGATTCTGCAGCACAAAATTTCCTCATCTCGCATTGAGGGGATAATTTTGGGTGTTTTTCGAGTTGCGGCTAGAAGCTGGGGGTATTTCTCGAGTTGCGACAGGGACCTCAGGAACTCGCTTGGCTTGCTCCAGGGAAGTCAGGTCTCCTTTGGTTTTGGAAGGGGAACTTCGGGTTTACTCTCGAGCCTTTAAATGGGAATAGGGCCTGATCTCGAATTAAGTCCATAAAGTGTGTTCTTGTCTCCAATGACGTCTGATATTAGTGAAAATTCTGAGTCGCATAAAGGGTGTCAAGTAACCTTTGCCTTTCAAGAGGGATTGTGGTATTTCTCTTGAGTTTCGACGGGGACCTCAGGAACTCGCTCCGGTTGCTTCAGGGAACTCAGGACCCCCTTGGTTTTTGAAGGGGAACATCAGATTTACGCTCGGGCCGTTAAATGGAATAGGGGCTCATCTCGATTTGAATCCATAAAGTGTGTTCTCCTCTCCATGGGGACTGATTTTAGTGAAATTTCTGAGTCGCATAAAGGGTGTCAAGTAACCTTTGCCTTTCAAGAGGGAATGTGGTATTACTCTTGAGTTTTGACGGGGACCTCAGGAAATGGCTCGGGTTGCTTCAGGGAAGTCAGTTCCCCTTTGGTGTTGGAAGGGGAACTTCCTGTTTACTCTCGAGCCTTTAAATGGAAATAGGGGCTCATCTCGAATTGCGCCCATAAAGTGTGTTTTCCTGTCCAATAGAAACGGCTATGTGCGGGAACTTTCAGTGTCGCATAAAAGGTGTCAAGTACCCTATTGCCTTTCAAGAGGTACTATGGTATTTCTCTTGAGATTCTGCAGCGCAAATTTTCCTCATATCGCATTGAGGGGATAATTTCATTCTGTTACTCGAGTTGCGGCGGGAAGCTGGGGTACTGCTCTAGTTGCGACGTGGAATTCAGGAACTCGCTCGGGTTGCTTCAGGGAAGTCAGTTATCCTTTGGTGTTGGAAGGAGAACTTCCGGTTTTCTCTCGAGCTGTTAAATGGGAATCGGGGCTCATCTCGAATTGAGTCCATAAAGTGTTTTCTCCTGTCCAATGGGAAAGGCTGTGTGAGGGAACTTTCTGAGTCACATAAAGGGTTTCAAGTACACTTTTGCCTTTCAAGAGGGAATATGGCATTTTTCTTGAGATTCTGCTTCAAAAAATTTTCTCATCTGGCATTGAGGGGATAATTTTGTGGTGTTTCTAGAGTTGCGGCGGGAAGCTGGGGGTACTTCTCGAGTTTCGACGGCGACCTCAGGAACTCACTCGGATTGCTTCAGGGAAGTCGGGTCCCCTTTGCTGATGTTAGGGGAACTTGCAGTTTAATCTCGAGCCGTTTAATGGGAATAGGGTCTCATCTCGAATTGAGTCCATAAAGTGTGTCCTCCTCTCCAATATGAAAGTCTGTGTGAGGGAACTTTCTGAGTCGCATAAAAGGTGTCAAGTACCCTTTTGCCTTCAAGAGGGAATGTGATATTTCTCTTGAAATTCTTCAGCGCAAAATTGCCTCATCTCGCACTGAGGGGATATTTCTGTGGTGTTTCTCTAATTGTGGCGGGTAGCAGTGGGTAATTCTTGAGTTGCGACGGGGACCTCAGATTCGCTTGGTTTGCATCAGGAAGTCAAATCCCCTTTTGAGTTGGAAGAGGGACTTACGGATTACTCGCAAGCCGTTAAATGGGAATATTGCCTCTTTTCAATTTGAGTCCATAAAATGTATTCTCCTCTCCAATGGGGATGGCGGTGTGAGGGAACTATCTCAGTCGCATAAAGGGTATCAAGTACCCTTTTACCTTTCAAGAGGGAATGTGGTATTTCTCTTGAGATTCTGCCAGGCAAAATGTCCTCATCACGCATTGAGGGGATAATTTTTTGGTGTTTCTCGAGTTGTGGCGGGAAGCTGGGGGTACTTCTCGAGTTGCGACGGGGACCTCAGGAACTTGCTCGGGTTGCTTCAGGCAAGTCAGGTCGCCTTTTGTGTTGGAATGGGAACTTCCGGTTTACTCTCCAGCCGTTAAATGCGAATCGGGCTTCGTGTCAAATTGAGTCTATTAATTGTGTTCTCCTCTCCAATGGGGACGGCATTTTGAGGGAACATTCTGAGTCGCATAAAGGGTGTCAAGTTCCCTTTTTTCTTTCAAGCAGGAATGTGGGGTTACTCTTGAGATTATGCAGGGAAAATTTCCTCATCTCGCTTTGAGGGGATAATTTTGTGGTGTTTCTCGAATTGCCGTGGGAATCTGCTGTACTTCTTTAGTTGGGACAGAGACCTCAGAAACTCACTTGAGTTACTTGAGGGAAGTGAGGTCCCTTTTTGTGCTGGAATGGGAACTTCCGGATTACTCTCTAGCCCTTTAATGGGAATAGGGCCTCTTCTCGACCTGAGTCCGTAAAGTGTGTTCACCTCTCCAATGGACATGGATGTTAGGGAACATTCTGAGTTGCATAAAGTGTGTCAAGTACCCTTTTGCCTTTCAAGCGGGAAGTGGGATTTCTCTTGAGATTCTGCAGCGAAAAATTACCTCATCTCGCATTGAGCGGATAATTATGTGTTTTTCTTGAGTTGCGACGTGGACCTCAGGAACTCACTTGAGTTACTTCAGGGAGGTCAGGTCCCATTTTGTCCTGGAAGGGGAACTTCCGGATTACTCTCGAGCCCTTTAATGGGAATAGGGCCTCTTTTCGAGTTGAGTTCTTAAAGTGTGTTTTCCTCTCCAATGGGAATGGATGTTAGGGAACTTTCTGAGTGGCATAAAGTGTGTCAAGTACCCTTTTGCCTTTCAAGCGTGAATGTGGGATTTCTCTTGAGATTCTGCAGCGCAAATTTACCTCACCTCGCATTGAGGGGATAATTTTGTGGTGTTTCTCTAGTTTGCGGCGGGAAGCAGCGGGTACTTCTCGAGTTGCGACGGGGACCTCAGGAATTCGCTCGGGTTGCTTCAGGGAAGTCAAGTCCCCTTTTGTGTTTGAAGGGGAAATTCCGGATTACTCTCGAGCCCTTTAATGGGAATAGGGACTCTTCTCGAGTTGAGTACTTAAAGTGTGTTCTCCTCTATACTGAGGACGATGTTAGGATCATTATGTGTCGCCTGAAAGGAATCAAGTACTCTTTTGATTTTCAAGTGGGAATTTGGGATTTCTCTTCAAATTCTGAAGCGCAAAATTTCCTCATCTCTCTTTGAGGGGATAATTTTGTGGTGTTTCTCGAGTTACGGCGGGAAGATGGGGGTACTTCTCGAGTTTCGACGGGGATCTCAGAAACTCACTAGAATTACTTCATAGAAGTCAGGACCCCTTTTATGCTGGAAGGGGAACTTCCGGATTACTCTCGAGACCTTTAATGGGAATAGGGCCGTTTCTCGAGTTGAGTCGTTAAAGTTTCTTCTTCACTCCACTTAGGACAGATGTTAGGGACTTTCAGAGTGGCTTAAAGTGTGTCAAGTACCCTTTTGCCTTTCAAGCGTGAATGTGGGATTTGGCTTGAGATTCAGTAGCGCAAAATTTCCTCATCTCGCATTGAGGGCATAATTTTGTCGTGTTTCTCGAGTTGCGGGGGGAAGCAGGGGGTACTTCTCGAGTTGCGACAGGGACCTCAGGAACTCGCTGTGGTTGCTTCAGGGAAGTCAAGTCCTATTTTGTATTGGAAGGGGAACTTCCCGATAACTCTGGAGGCGTTACATGGGAATATTGCCTCTTCTCGATTTGAGTCCAGAAAGTGTGTTCTCCTCTCCACTGAGGACGGATGTTAGGGACCATTCTGAGTCGCCTAAAGGGAGTCAAGCACCCTTTTGTCTTTCAAGCGGGACTGTGGGATTTCTTTTGAGATTCTGCAGCGCAAAATTCCCTCATCTCGCATTGAGTGGATACTTTTGTGGTTTTTCTCGAATTGCGGCGGGAAGCTGGGGTACTTCTTGAATTGCGACGAGGACCTCAGGAACTCACTAGAGTTACTTCAGGGAAGTCAGGTCCCCTGTTGTGCTGGAAGGGGAGACTTCCGGTTTACTCTCGAACCCTTTAACAGGAATTGGGGCTCTTGGATTTGAGGTCATAAAGTGTGTTCACCTCTCCAATGGGCACGGATGTTAGGGAACATTCTGAGTTGCATAAAGTGGGTCAAGTACCCTTTTGCCTTTCAAGCGGGAAGTGGGATTTCTCTTGAGATTCTGCAGTGCAAAATTACCTCATCTTGCATTGAGGGGATAATTTTGTGGTGTTTCTCGGGTAACGACGTGGACCTCAGGAACTCACTTGAGTTATTTAAGGGAAGTCAGGTCCCCTTTTGTGCTGGAAGGGGAACTTCCGGATTACTCATGAGCCCTTTAATGGGAATAGGGCCTCTTCTCGAGTTGAGTCCATAAAGTGTGTTTTCCTCTCCAATAGGAATGATTGTTGGGAACTTTCTGAGTGGCATAAAGTGTGTCAAGTACACTTTTGCATTGCAAGCGGGAATGTGAAATTTCTCTTTAGATTCTGCAGCGCAAAATTACCTCACCTAGCATTGAGGGGATAATTTTGTGGTATTTCTCTAGTTGCGGCGGGTAGCAGGGGGTAATTCTTGAGTTGAGACGGGGACCTAAGGAATTCTCTCGGGTTGCATCAGGGAAGTCAAGTCCCCTTTTGAGTTAGAAGGGGGACTTACGGATTACTCTCGAGCCGTGAAATGGAAATATTGCCTCTTTTCGATTTGAGTCCATAAAATGTATTCTCCTCTCCAATGGGGATGGTGGTGTGAGGGAATTATCTGAGTCGCATAAAGGGTATCAAGTACCATTTTAGCTTTCAAGAGGGAATGTGGTGTTCCTCTTGAGATTCTGCCACGCAAAATGTCCTCATCACGCATTGAGGGGATAATTTTTTGATGTTTCTCGAGTTGGGGTGGGAAGCTGGGGGTACTTCTCGAGTTGGGAAGCGGACCTCAGGAACTGACTCGGGTTGCTTCAGGGAAGTCAGGTCGCCTTTTGTGTTGGAATGGGAACTTCCGGTTTACTCTGCAGCCGTTAAAAGCGAATAGGACTTCATCTTGAATTGAGTCCATTAATTCTGTTCTCCTCTTGAATGGGGACAGCTTTTTGAGGGAACATTCCGAGTCGCATAAAGGGTGTCAAGTTCCCTTTTTTCTTTCAAGCAGGAATGTGGGGTTACTCTTGAGATTATGCAGCAAAAATTTCCTCATCTCTCTTTGAAGGGATAATTTTGTGGTGTTTCTCGAATTGCCGCGGGTATCTGTTGTACTTCTTTAGTTGGGACGGAGACCTCAGGAACTCACTCCAGTTTCTTGAGGGAAGTGAGATCCCCTTTTGTGCTGGAATGGGAACTTCCGGATTACACTCGAGCCCTTTAATGGGAATAGGGCCTCTTCTCGACCTGAGTCCGTAAAGTGTGTTCACCTCTCCAATGGACATGGATGTTAGGGAACATTCTGAGTTGCATAAAGTGTGTCAAGTACCCTTTTGCCTTTCAAGCGGTAAGTGGGATTTCTCTTGAGATTCTGCAGAGAAAAATTACCTCATCTCGTATTGAGGGGATAATTTTGTGGTGTTTCTCAAGTTGCGACTTGGCCCTCAGGAAATAACTCGAGTTACTTCAGGGAGGTCAGGTCCCATTTTGTCCTGGAAGGGGAACTTCCGGATTACTCTCGAGCCCTTTAGTGGGAATAGGGCCTCTTCTCGACTTGAGTCCGTAATGTGTGTTCTGCTCTAGACTGAGGACGATGTTAGGATTTTTCTGAGTCGACTGAAACGAATCAAGTACCCTTTTGCCTTTCAAGCGGGAATTTGGGATTTCTTTTGAGATTCTGCAGCACAAAATTACCTCATCTCGCATTGAGGGGATAATTTTGTGGTGTTTCTCGAGTTGTGACGTGGACCTCAGGAAATCACTCGAGTTACTTCAGGGAGGTCAGGTCCCATTTTCTCCTGGAAGGGGAACCCCGGATTACTCTAGAGCCCTTTAATGGGAATAGGGCCTCTTCTCGACTTGAGTCCGTTAAGTGTGTTCTCCTCTAGACTGAGGATGATGGTAGGACCATTCTGAATCTCCTGAAAGGAAACAAGTACCCTTTTGCCTTTCAAGCGGGAATTTGGGATTTCTTTTGAGATTCTGAAGCGGAAAATTTCCTCATCTCACTTTTACGGGGTAATTTTGTGGTGTTTCTCGAGTTGCGGCGGGAAGCTGGGGGTACTTCTCCAGTAGCGACGGGTACCTCAGGAAATCACTCGAGTTACTTCAGGGAATTCAGGTCCCCTTTTGTGCTGGAAGAGGTACTTCCAGATTACTGACGAGCCCTTTAATGAGAATAGGGCCTCTTCTCGAGTTGAGTCCATAAATTGTGTTCTCCTCTCCACTGGGGATGGATGTTAGTGAACTTTCTGAGTGGCATAAAGAGTGTCAAGTATACTTTTGCCTTTCAATCGGAAATGTGGGATTTCTCTTGAGATTCTGGAGCACAAAATTACCTCATCTCGCATTGAGGGGATAATTTTGTGGTGTTTCTCGAGTTGCGGGGGGAAGCAGGGGTACTTCTCAAGTTGCGACGGGGACCTCAGGAACTCGCTCGGGTTAATTCAGGGAAGTCAAGTCCCATTTTGTGTTGGAAGGGGAAAATCTCGATAACTCTAGAGCCGTTAAATGGGAATATTTCCTCTTTTCGATTTGAGTCCAGAAAGTGTGTTCTCCTCTCCACTTAGTACGGATGTTAAGGACCATTCTGAGTCGCCTAAAGGGAGTCAAGCACCCTTTTGCCTTTCAAGAGGGAATGTGGTTTTTCTCTTGAGATTCTGCCATGCAAAATTTCCTCATCTCTCTTTGAGGGGATAATTTTTTTTGGTGTTTCTCGAGTTGTGGCGGGAAGCTGGGGGTACTTCTCGAGTTGAGACGGGGACCTCAGGAACTGGCTCGGGTTGCTTCAGGAAAGTCAGTTCCCCTTTTGTGTTGGAATGGGAACTTCCGGTTTACTGTCCAGCCGTTAAATGCGAATAGGGCTTCATCTCGAATTGAGTCCATAAATTGTGTTCTTCTCTCCAATGGGGACGGCTGTGTGAGGGACCTTTCTGAGTCGCATAAAGGGTGTCAAGTTCCCTTTTTTATTTCAAGCAGGAATGTGGGATTACTCTTGAGATTATGCAGCGAAAATTTCCTCATCTCTCATTGAGGGGATTATTTTGTGGTTTTTCTCGTGTTGCGGCGGGAAGCTGAGGTTATTTCTCGAGTTACGATGGGGACCTCAACAACTCGCTCGGCTTGCTACAGGGAAGTCAGGTCCCCTTTTGCGTTGGAAGGGGAACTTTCGCTTTACTCTCGAGATGTTAAATGGGAAGAGGGCCTCCTCTCGACTTGATTCCAAAAGTGTGTGTTCTTCTCTAATGGGAACGGCTGTGTGAGGGAACTTTCTGAGTTGAATAAAGAGTGCCAAGTACCATTTTGCCTTTCACGCGGGAAAGTGGGATTTCTCTTGAGATTCTGCAGTGCAAAATTTCCTCATCTCACATTGAGGGGATAATTTTGTGGTGTTTCTCATTTTCGGCGGGAAGATCGGGGTACTTCTTGAGTTACGACAGGGACCTCAGGAACTCGCTTGGTTTACTTCACGGAAGTCAGGTCCCCTTTTATGTTGTACTGGGTACTTCGGGATTACTCTCAAGCCTTTAAATAGTAATTGGCCTCTTCTAGATTTGAGAATATAAAGTGTGTTCTCCTTTCCAATGGGGATGGCAGTTTGAGGGAACTTTCTAGTCGGATAAATAGTGTCAAGTACTCTTTTGCCTTTCAAGAAGATAGTGGGATTTCTCTTGAGATTCTGTAGCACAAAATTTCCTCATCTCGCATTGAGGGGATAATTTTGTGGTGTTTCTCGAGTTGAGGCAGGAAGTTCTGTGTACTTCTCAAGTTGCCACCGGGTCCTCAGGAACTCGCTCAGGTTGCTTCAGGGAAGTCAGGTTTCCTTTTGTGTTGGAATGGGAACTTCGGGATTACTCTCGAGCCGTTAACTGGGAATTGGGCCTCTTCTCGAGTTGAGTCTCAAAAGTGTGTTCTACTTTCCCATGGGGACGGCTGTGTGAGAGAAATTTCTGAGTCGCATAAAGGGTGTCAAGTACACTTTTGCCTTTCGAGAGGGAATGTCGTATTTCTCTTGAGATTCTGCAGCGCAAAATTTCCTCAACTCGCATTGAGGACATAATTTTGTGGTGTTTCTCGGGTTGCCGTGGGAAGCTGGGCGTACTTCTCGAGTTGCGACCTGGTCAACCGGAACTCGCTCGGGTTGTTTCAGGTAAGTCAGGTCCCCTTTTGTGTCAGAAAGGGCATTTCACGGTTACTCTCGAGCCATTAAATGGGAATAGGGAATCTTCTCGAGATGAGTCCATAATGTGTGTTCTCCTCTCCAATGGGGACGGATGTTAGGGAACTTTCTGAGTGGCATAAAGGGTGTCAACTAACCTTTTGCCTTTCAAGCGGCAATGTGGGATTTCTCTTGATATACTGCAACGAAAAATTTCCTCATCTGACATTGAGGGGATAATTTTGTTGTGTTTCTCCAATTGGGACGAAAAGCTGGGGGTTCCTCTCGAGTTGAGACGGAGACCCCAGGATGTCGCTCAGGTTGCTTCAGGGAAGTCATGTCCCCTTTTGTGTTGGAAGGGGAACTTCTGGATTACTCTCGAGCCGTTAAATGGGAATATTGCTTCTTCTCGATTTGAGTGCATGAAGTGTGTTCTCCTCTCCACTGAGGACGGATGTTAGGGATCATTCTGAGTCGCCTAAAGGTAGTCAAGTACCCTTTTGCATTTCAATCGGGAATGTGGGATTTCTCTTGAGATTTTGCAGCACAAAATTACCTCATCTCTCATTGAGGGGATAATTTTGTCGTGTTTCTCGACTTGCGGCAAGAAGCAGGGGGTACTTCTTGAGTTGCCATGGGGACCTCAGGAACTCGCTCGGGTTTCTTTGGGGAAGTCAAGTCCCTTTTGAGTTGGAAGGGGAACTTCCAGATTACTCTCGGGCCATTAAATGGGAATATTGCCTCTTCTCAATTTGAGTACATAAAGTGTGTTCTCCTCTCCAGTGAAGATGGAAGTTAAGGACCATTCTGAGTGGCCTAAATGGTGTCAAGTACACTTTTGCCTTTCAAGTGGGAATGTGGGATTTCTCTTCAGATTCTGCAGCACGAAATTTCTTCATCTCGCATTGAGGGGATAATTTTGTGCTGTTTCTCGAATTGTGGCAGGAAGCTGGGCTTACTTCACGATTTGGGATGGGGACCAGAGGAACTCACTCGAGTTACTTTAGGGAAGTCAGGCCACTCTTGTGTTGGAAGGAGAACTTCCGGATTACTCAAGAGCCCTTTAATGGCAATAGGGCCTCTTCTCGAGTTGAGTCCATAAAGTGTGTTCTCCTCTAAAATGGAGACGGATGTTAGGGAACTTTCTGAGTTGCATAAAGTGTGTCAAGTACCTTTTTGCCTTTCAAGCGGGAACGTGGGATTTCTCTTGAGATTCTGCAGCGTAAAATTACCTCATCTCGCATTTAGGGGTTAATTTTGTGGTGTTTCTCGAATTGCAGCGAGAAGCTGGGGGTTTTTCTTGAGTTGCGATGGGCACCCAAGGAACTCGCTCGGCTTGCTTCAAGGAAGTGAAGTCCCCTTTTATGTTGGAAGGGGAACTTCCAGATTACTCTCAAGCCATTAAATGTGAATATTGCCTGTTCTCGATTTGAGTGCATAAAGTGTGTTTCGTCTCCACAGAGGATGGATGTTATGGACCATTCTGAGTCGCCTAAAGGGAGTCAAGTACCCTTTTGCCTTTCAAATGGTAATGTGGGATTTCTCTTGCGATTCTGCAGCGCAAAATTTCTTCATCTCGCTTTGAGGGATTAATTTTGTGGTGTTTCCCGAATTTCGGCAGGAAGCTGGGCGTACTTCACGATTTGGTACGGGGACCAGAGGAAATCACTCGAGTTACTTTAGGGAAGTCAGGCCCCTCTTGTGTTGGAAGGGGAACTTCCGGATTACTCTCGAGCCCTTTAATGGCAATAAGGCCTCTTTTCGGGTTAAGTCCATAAAGTGTGATTTCCTCTCCAATGTGAACGGATGTTAGGGAACTTTCTGAGTTGCAAAAAGTGTGTCAAGTACCCTTTTGCCTTTCATGTGGGAATGTGGGATTTCTCTTGAGATTCTGCAGCGTAAAATTTTCTCATCTCACATTTAGGGGATAATGTGACATCTCTCAAATTGTGGCGAAAAGCTGGGGGTTCTTCTCGAGTTGCGACGGGCACCCCAGGAACTTGCCCGGGTTGCTTCAGGGAAGTGAAGTCCCCTTTTGTGTTGGAAGGGGAACTTCCGGATTACTCTCAAGCCGTTAAATGTGAATATTGCCTGTTCTCGATTTGAGTGCATAAAGTGTGTTCTCCTCTCCACGAAGGACTGAAGTTAGGGACCATTCTGAGTCGCCTAAAGGGAGTCAAGTATCCTTTTGCCTTTCAAGCGGGAATGTGGGATTTCTCTTGTGATTCTGAAGCGCAAAATTTCCTCATCTCGCATTAAGGGGTTAATTTTGTGGTGTTTCTCGAATTGCGGTGAGAAGCTGGGGGTTCTTCTCCAGTTGCGACGGGGACCTCATGAACTCACTCGTGTTACTTCATATAAGTTAAGTCCTCTTTTGTGCTGGAAGAGGAACTTCCGGATTATTCTCAAGCCCGTTAATGGCAATAGGGCCTCTTCTTGGGTTGAGTCCATAAAGTGTGTTCACCTCTCCAATGGGCACGGATGTTAGGGAACTTTCTGAGTGGCATAAAGTGTTTCAAGTACCCTTTTTCTTTCAAGCGGGAATGTGGGATTTCACTTGAGATTCTGCAGCGCAAAATTACCTCATCTTGCATTGAGGGGATAATTTTGCGGTGTTTCTCGAGTTGAGGCGGGAAGCAGGGAGTACTTCTCCAGTTGCGACAGGGACCTCAGAAACTCGCTCGTGTTACTTCAGGGAAGTCAAGTCCCTTTTGTGTTGGAAGGGGAGCTTCCGGATTACTCTCAGGCCGTTAAATGGGAATATTACCTCTTCTCGATTTGAGGACATAAAGTGTGTTCTCCGCTTCAGTGAAGATGAAAGTTAGGGACCATTTTGAGTCGCCTGAAAGGAATCAAGTACCCTTTTGCCTTTCAAGCGAGAATTTGGGATTTCTCTTGAGATTCTGCAGCGCAAAATTAACTCATTTCGCATTGAGGGGATAATTCTGCGGTGTTTCTCGAGTTGCGACGTGGACCTCAGGAAATCTCTCGAGTTACTTCAGGGAGGTCAGGTCTCATTTTGTCCTGGAAGGGGAACTTCCGGATTACTCTCGAGCCCTTTAGTGGGAATAGGGCCTCTTCTCGACTTGAGTCTGTTAAGCGTGTTCTCCTCTAGACCGAGGATGATGTTAGGACCATTCTGAGTAGCCTGAAAGGAATCAAGTACCCTTTTGCCTTTCAAGAGGGAAAGTGGGATTTCCCTTGATAATTTGCAGCACAAAATTTCCTCATCTCGCATTGAGGGGGTAATTTTGTTGTGTTTCTCATGTTGTGTCGTGAAGCTCTGTGTACTTCTCGAGATTCGATTCAGACCTCAGGAACTCGCTCGTGTTGGTTCAGGGAAGATAGTTCCCCTTTTGTTTTGGAAGCGGAACATCCGGATTACTCTTGATCCCTTAAATGGGAATAGGCCCTCTTCTACAGTTGAGTCCATAAAGTGTGTTCTCCTCTCTAGTGGGGACGGCTGTGTGAGGGAACTTTCTGAGTCGCACAAAGGGTGGCAAGTATCCTTTTACTTTCAAGCAGGAATGTGGGATTTCTCTTGAGATTCTACAGTGCAAAATTTCCTCATCTCTCATTGAGGGGATAATTTTGTGGTGTTTCTCTAGTTGTGGCAGGAAGCTGAGGTAGTTAGTGATTTGCGATGGGACCTCAGGAAATCGCTCGGGTTGCTTCATGGAAGTCAGTTCCGCTTTTGTGCTGGAGGCGGAACTTCCGGATTACTCTCGAGCCATTATGGGGGAATAGGGACAATTCTCGAGTTGAGTCCATAAAATGTGTTCTCCTGTCCAATGTTGACGGCTGTGTGGGGGAACTTTTTGAGTCGCATAAAAGGTGTCAAGTACCCTTTTGCCTTTCTAGCAGGAATGTGGGAATTCTCTTGAGATTCTGCAGCCCAAAATTTCCTCATCTCGCTTTGAGGGGATAATTTTTGGTTTTTCTCGAGTTGCGGCGGGAAACTGGGAATTACTTCTCGAGTTGTCATGGGGTCCTAAGGAACTCGCTCGGGTTGCTTCAGGGAAGTCAGGAACTCTTTCGTGTTGGAAGGGGAACTTCGGGATTACTTCCAAGCCGTTATTGGGAATAGGGCCTCTTCTCGAGTTGAGTCCGTAAAGTGTGTTCTCCTCTCCAATGGGGACGGCTGTGTGAGGGAACTTTCTGAGGTGCATAAATGATGTCAAGTAACCTCTTGCCTTTCAAGTGGAAATGTGGGATTTCTCTTGAATTGTGCAGCGCAAAATTTACACATCTCGCATTGAGTGGATAATATTGTGGTGTTTCTCGAGTTGAGGCAGGAAGTTCTGTGTACTTCTCAGGTTGCCACCGGGTCCTCAGTAACTCGCTCAGGTTGCTTCAGGGAAGTGAGGTCCCCATTGTGTTGGAATGGGAACTTCGGGATTACTCTCAAGCCGTTAACTGGGAATTGGGCCTCTTCTCCAGTTGAGTCTCAAAATTGTGTTCTACTTTCCCATGGGGACAGCTGTGTGAGAGAAATTTCTGAGTTGCATAAAGGATGTCTAGTACCCTTTTGCCTTTCAAGAGAGAATGTGGTATTTCTCTTGAGATTCTGCAGCGCAAAATTTCCTCATCTCGCATTGAGTGGATAATTTTGTGGTGTTTCTCGGGTTGCCGCGGGAAGCTGGGCGTACTTCTCGAGTTGCGACCTGGTCCACCCGAACTCGCTCGGGTTGCTTCAGGGAAGTCATGTCCCTTTTTGTGTCAGAAGGGGCATTTCCGGTTTACTCTCGAGCCATTAAAAGGGAATAGGGAATCTTCTCGAGTTGAGTCCATAACGTGTGTTCTCTCCAATGGGGACGGATATTAGGGAACTTTCTGAGTGGCATAAAGGGTGTCAACTAACCTTTTGCCTTTCAAGCGGCAATGTGGGATTTCTCTTGATATACTGCAGCGCAAAATTTCCTAATCTGACATTGAAAGGATAATTTTGTGGTGTTTCTCGACTTTCCGCGGGAAGCTGGGGGTTCTTTTCCTGTTGAGACGGGGACCTCAGGAACTCACTTTGGTTGCTTCTGGGAAGTCAGATCCCTCTTTGTATTATAAGGGAATATTCTGGATTACTCTCTAGCCGTTAAATGGGAATAGGGACTCTTTTCAATTTGAGTCCATAAAGTGTGTTCTCCTCTCCAATGGGAACGGATGTTAGGGAACTTTATGAGTGGCATAAAGTGTGTCAAGTACCCTTTTCCTTTCAAGAGGGAAAGTGGGATTTCTCTTGAGATTCTGAAGCGCAAAATTTCCTCATCTCGCATTAAGGGGTTAATTTTGTGGTGTTTCTCGAATTGCGGCAGGAAGCTGGGGGTTTTTCTCCAGTAGCGACGGGGACTTCAGGAACTCACTCATGTTACTTCAGGGAAGTCAGGTCCACTTTTGTGCTGAAATGGAAACTTCCGGGTTACTCTCGAGCCCTTTAATGGCAATAGGGCCTCTTCTCAGGTTGAGTCCATAAAGTGTGTTTTTCTCTCAAATGTGGAAGGATGTTAGGGACCATTCTGAGTCACCTAAAGGAATCAAGTACTCTTTTGCCTTTCAAGTGGGAATGTGGGATTTCTCTTGAGATTCTGAAGCACAAAATTTCCTCATCTCGCATTTAGTGATTAATTTTGTGAAGTTTCTCGAATTGCGGCAGGAAGCTGGGGGTACTTATCCAGTTACGACGGGGACCTCATGAACTCACTCGTGTTACTTCAGGGAAGTCAGGTCTCCTTTTGTGCTGGAAGGGGAACTTCCAGATTACTCTGGAGCCCTTTAATGGGAATAGGGACTCTTCTCGAGTTGAGTCCATAAAGATGTTCTCCTCTCCAATGGTGACGGATGTTAGGGAACTTTCTGAGTGGCAAAAAGTGTGTCAAGTACCATTTTGCCTTTCAAGCGGGAATGTGGGATTTCTCGTGAGATTCTGCAGCACTAAATTTCCTCCTCACACATTGAGGGGATAATTTTGTTGTGTTTCTCGAATTGCTGCGGGAAGTTGGGGGTTCTTCTCGAGTTGCGACGGGGACCCCAGGAACTCGCTCGAGTTGCTTCAGGGAAGTCAAGTCCCCTAATATGTTGGAAGGGGAACTTCCGGATTACTCTCGAGCCGTTAAATGGGAATATTGCCTCTTCTCGATTTGAGTACGCATTGTGTGTTCTCCTCTCCAGTGAAGATGGATGTTAGGGAACATACTGAGTCGCCTAAAGGGCGTGAAGTACGCTTTTGCCTTTCAAGCGGGAATGTGGGATTTCTCTTGAGATTCTGCAGCGCAAATTTACCTCATCTCACAAAGAGGGGATAATTTGGTGGTGTTTCTCGAGTTGCAACGTGGACCTCAGGAAATCACTCGAGTTACTTCAGGGAGGTCAGGTCCCATTTTGTCCTGGAAGGGGAACTTCCGGATTACTCTCGAGCCCTTTAATGGGAATAGGGACTCTTTTAGAGTTGAGTACTTAAAGTGTGTTCTCCTCTAGACTGAGGACGATGTTATTATCATTCTGAGTCTCCTGAAAGGAATCAAGTACCCTTTTGTCTTTCAAGCGGGAAATTGGGATTTCTCTTGAAATTCTGAAGCGCAAAATTTCCTCATTCTCTTTGAGGGGTTAATTTTGTTGTGTTTCTCGAGTTGTGGTGGGAAGCTGGGGATACTTCTCGAGTTTTGACGGGGATCTCAGGAGCTCAATCGAGTTACTTCAGGGAAGTCAGGTCCCCTGTTGTGCTGGAAGGGGAGACTTCCGGATTACTCTCGAGCCCTTTAATGGGAATAGGGGCTCTTCTCGATTGAGTCCATAAAGTCTGTTCTCCTATCCAATGGGGATGGATGTTAGGGAACTTCCTGAATGTCATAAAGTGTGTCAAGTTCTTTGGCCTTTCAAGCGGGAATGAGGGATATTTATTGATATTCTGCAGCGCAAAATTACCTCATCTCGCATTGAGGGGATAATTTTGTGGTGTTTCTCGAGTTGTGGCGGGAAGCAGGGGGTACTTCTCAAGTTGCAACGGGGACCTCAGGAACTCCCTCGAGTTACTTCAGGGAAGTCAATTGACCTTTTGTGCTGGAAGGGGAACTTCCGGATTACTCCAGTGCCCTTTAATGGGAATAGGGCCTCTTCTCCTGTTGAGTCCATAAAGTGTGTTCTCCTCTCCAATGGGGACGGATGTTAGGGAACTTTTTCTTAGTGCCATAAGGTGTGACAAGTACCCTTTTTCCTTTCAAGCGGGAATGTGGAAATTCTCTTGAGATTCTGCAGTGCATAATTTCCTCATCTCACATTGAGGGGATAATTGTGTGGTGTTTCTCGTGTTGCGGTGGGAAGAAGGGGGTACTTCTCGAGTTGCGACAGGGACCTCAGGAACTCGCTCAGGTTGCTTCAGGGAAGTCAAGTCCCCTTTTGTGTTGAAAGGGGAACTTCTGGATTACCCTCTAGCCTTTAAATGGGAATATTGCCTCTTTTCGATTTGAGTCCATAAAATGTATTCTCCTCTCCAATGAGGATGGCATTGTGAGGGAACCATCTGAGTCGAACAAAGGGTATCAAATACCCTTTTACTTTTAAGAGGGAATGTGGTATTTCTCTTGAGATTCTGCCATGCAAAATGTCCTCATCACGATTTGCGGGGATAATTTTGTGGTGTTTCTCGAGTTGCGGCCGGAAGCTAGGGGTACTTCTCGAGTTATGACGGGGACCTCAGGAACTGGCTCGGGTTGCTCAGAGAAGTCAGGTCCCCTTTTGTGTTGGAATGGGAACTTCCAGTTTACTGTCCAGCCGTTAAATGTGAATAGGGCTTCATCTCGAATTGAGTCCATTAATTGTGTTTTCATCTCCAATGGGGATGGCTTTGTGAGGGAACTTTCTGAATCGCATAAAGGGTGTCAAGTTCCCTTTTTTCTTTCAAGCAGGAATGTGGGATTACTCTTGAGATTATGGAACGAAAATTTCCTCATCTCGCATTGAGGGGATAATTTTGTGGCTTTTCTCGTGTTGCGGCGGGAAGCTACGGTTATTTCTCGAGTTACGACGGGGACATCAGCAACAATCTCGGGTTGCTTCAGGGAAGTCAGGTCCCCTTTTGCGTTGAAAGGGGAACTTTCTCTTTACTCTCAAGCCGTTAAATGGGAAGCGGGCCTCAACTCAAATTGAGTCCATAAAGTGTGTTCTCTCCAATGGGGAAGGCTGTGTGAGGGAACTTTCTGAGTCGCATAAAGGGTGTCAAGTACCCTTTTGCCTTTCAAGTGGGAATGTGATATTTCTCTTGAAATTCTTCAGCGCAAATTTTCCTCATCTCACATTGCAGGGATAATTTTTTGGTGTAACTTCTGTTGGGGCAGGTTGCTGCGGATTCTTGTCTTTGCGATGGGGAGCTCAGGAACTCGCTCGGGTTGCTTCAGGGAAGTCAGCTTCACTTTTGTGTTGGAGGTGGAACTTCCGGATTACTCTCGAGGCCTTAAAGGGGAATAGGGACTCTTCTCCAATAGAGTCCATAAAGTGTGTTCTCCTGTCCAATGGGGACGGCTGTGTGAGGGAAATTTGTGAGTCGCATAAAGGGAGTCAAGTACCCTTTTGCCTTTTAGAGGGAATGTGAGATTTCTCTTGAGATTCTGCAGCGCAAAATTTCCTCATCTTGCATTGAGGCGATAATTTTGTGGTGTTTCTCGAGTTGTTACGGATAGCTGGTGGTATTTATCGAGTTGCGAAGGGAAACTCAGGAATTCTTTTGGGTTGTTTCAGGGAAGTCAGGTCCCCTTTTGTCTTGGAAGGAGAACTTCCGGATTACTCTCGATCTGTTAAATGGGGCCTCTTTTCGAATTGAGTCCATAAAGTGTGTTCTCCTCTCCAATGGGGAGGGCTGTGTGAGAGAATGTTCTGAGTCGCATAAAAGGTTTCCAGTAATATTTTCCCTTTCAATAGGGAAAGTGGGATTTCTCTTGAGATTCTGCATCGCAAAATTTCCTCATCTTGCCTTGAGGGGATAATCTTGTGGTGTTTCTGGAGTTGTGGCGGAAAGATGGTGGTACATCTCGAGTTGCGACGGGGACCTCAGGAACTCGCTCGGGTTGTTCATGGAAGTCGGGTCTGCTTTAGTGCTGGAAGGGGAACACCCGGAATACTCTCGAGCCGTTAAATGGGAATAGGGCCGCTTCTTGAATTGAGTCATAAAGTGTGTTCTCTCCAATGGGGACGGCTGTGTGAGGGAATATTCTGAGTCGCATAAAGGGTGTCAAGTACCCTTTTACCTTTCAAGAGGATAGTGGGATTTCTCTTGAGATTCTGTAGCACAAAATTTCCTCATCTCACCATGAGGGAATAATTTTGTGGTGTTTCTCGAGTTGCGGCAGGAAGCTGGGGTATTTCTGGAGTTGCGACAGGGAACTCAGGAACTCGCTCATATTGCTTCAGGGAAGGCAGTTCCCCTTTTGTGTTGGAACGGGAACTTCAGGATTACTCTCGAGCCATTAAATGGGAATATTGCCTCTTCTCGATATGAGTGCATAAATTGTGTTCTCCTCTCCACTGAGGACGGATGTTAGGGACCATTCTGAGTCGCCTAAAGGGTGTCCAGTACCCTTTTACCTTTAAAGCGGGAATGTGGGATTTCTCTTGAGATTCTGCAGCGCAAACTTTCTTCATCTCGCATTGAGGGATTAATTTTGTGGTATTTCTCGAATTGCGGCGGGAAGCTGGGGTATTTCTTTAGTTGCGACGAAGACCTCAGGAATTCACTCGAGTTACTTGAAGGAAGTCAGGTCCCCTTTTGTGCTGGAAGGGGAACTTCCGGATTACTCTCGAGCCCTTTAATGGGAATAGGGCCTCTTGGAGTTGAGTCCATGAAGTGTGTTCACCTCTCCAATGGGCACGGATGTTAGGGAACTTTCTGAGTTGCATAAACTGTGTCAAGTACCCTTTTGCCTTTCAAGCGGGAATGTGGGATTTCACTTGAGATTCTACAGCGCATTGTTACCTCATCTTGCATTGAGGGGATAATTTTGTGGTGTTTCTCGAGTTGCGGCGGGAAGCTGGGGCTACTTCTCGAGTTGCCACGGGGACCTCAGAAACTCGCTCGGGTTGCTTCAGGGAAGTCAGGTCCCCATTTGTGCTGGAAGGGGAACTTGCGGATTACTCCGGAGCCGTTAATTAATAATATTGCCTCTTCTCGATTTGAGTCCATAAAGTGTGATATCCTCTCCACTGAGGACGGATGTTAGGGACCATTCTGAGTCGCCTAAATGGAGTCAAGTACCCTTTTGCCTCTCAAGCGGGAATGTGGGATTTCTCTTGAGATTATGAAGTGCAAAATTTCCTCATCTCGCATTAAGGGGTTAATTTTGTGGTGTTTTTCGAATTGCGGCGGGAAGCTGGGGGTTCTTCTCCAGTTGCGACGGGGACCTCAGGAACTCACTCGTGTTACTTCAGGGAAGTCAGGTCCCCTTTTGTGCTGGAAGGGGAACTTCCGGATTACTCTCGAGCCCTTTAATGGCAATAGGGCCTCTTCTCGGGTTGAGTCCATAAAGCGTGTTCCCTTCTCCAAAGTGGACGGATGTTAGAGAACGTTCTGAGTGGCAGAAAGTGTTTCAAGTACCCTTTTGCCTTTCAAGCGGGAATGTAGGATTTCTCTTCAGATTCTGCAGCGCAAAATTTCCTCCTCTCACATTGAAGGGATAATTTTGTTGTGTTTCTCGAATTGCGGCGAGAAGCTGGGGGTTCTTCTCGAGTTGCGACAGGGACCCCAGGAACTGGCTCGGGTTGCTTCAGGGAAGTCAAGTTCCCTTTTGTGTTGGAAGTGGAACTTCCGGATTACTCTCGAGCCATTAAAAGGGAATATTGCCTCTTCTCGATTTGAGTGCATAAAGTGTGTTTTCCTCTCAGGTGAAGACGGAAGTTAGGGACCATTCTGAGTCTCCTAAAGGGTGTCAAGTTCCCTTTTGCATTTCAAGCTGGAATGTGGTATTTCTCTTGAGATTCTGCAGTGCAAACTCTCCTCATCTCGCATTGAGTGGATAATTTTGTGGTTTCTCTGGTTGCTGCGGGAAGCTGAGCGCACTTCTCGAGTTGCGACCTGGTCCACCCGAACTCGCTCGAGTTGCTTCAGGGAAGTCAGGTCTCCTTTTGTGTCGGAAGGGGCATTTCCGGATTACTCTTGAGCCATTAAATTGGAATAGGGAATCTTCTCGAGTTGAGTTCATAACGTGTGTTCTCCTCTCCAATAGAGATGGATGTTAGGGAAATTTCTGAGTGATATAAAGTGTGTCAAGTACCCTTTTGCCTTTCAAGAAGGAATGTGGGATTTCTCTTGAGATTCTGCAGCGCAAAATTTCCTCAGCTCGCATTGAGGGGATAATTTTGTGGTGTTTCTCGAGTTGCAGCGGGAAGCTAAGTGTACTACTCGAGTTGTGACGGGGACCTCATTAACTCGCGCTGGTTGCTTCAGTGAAGTCCGGTCACCATTGGTTTTGGAAGGGGAACATCCGGTTTACTCTCGAGCTGTTAAATGCGAATAGGGGCTCATCTGGAATTGAGTCCATAAAGTGTGTTCTCCTCTCCAATTGGAATGATGTTAGGGACATTTCTCAGTCGCATAAACGTTGTCAAGTATCCTTTTGCCTTTCAAGAGGAATGTGATATTTCTCTTGAGATTCTGCAGCGCAAAATTTCCTCATCTCGCATTGAGGGGATAATTTTGAGATGTTTCTCGAGTTGCGGCGGGAAACTGGGGATGCTTTTCAAGTTGTGACGCAGACGTCAGGAACTCGCTCAGGTTGCTTCAGGAAAGTTAGTTCCCCTTTGGTGTCGGAATGCGAAATTCTGATTACTCTCGAGTCGTTAAATGGGAATAGGGGCTCATCTCGAATTGAGTCCAAAAAGTGTGTTCTTTTCTGCAATGGGGAGGGCTGTGTGAGAGAACGTTCTGAGTCGCATAAAGGGTGTCAAGTACCCTTTTGCCTTTCAAGAGGGAATGTGGTATTTCCCTTGAGATACTGCAGCACAAAATTTCATCATCTCGCATTGAGGGGATAATATTGTGGTGTTTCTCGAGTTGCTGCAGGAAGCTGGGGGTAATTCTGGAGTTGCGACAGGGACCTCAGGAACTCGCTAACGGTTGCTTCAGGGAAGTCAAGTCACCTTTGGTGTTGAAAGGGGAACTTCCGGTTCACTCTCGAGCCATTAAATGGGAATAGGGGCTCATCTCGATTTGAGTCCATAAAGTGTGTTCTCCTATCCAATGGGGACTGGTGATAGTGAAATTTCTCAGTCGCATAAAGGGTGACGAGTATCCTTTTGCCTTTCAGGAGGGAATGTGGTATTTCACTTGAGATTCTGCATCGCAAAATTTCCTAATCTCTCATTGAGGGGATAATTTTGTGGTGTTTCTCGAGTTGTGGCAGGAATCTGGGGGTACTTATCGAGTTTCGACGGAGACCTCAGGAACTAGCTCGGGTTGCTTTAGGGAAGTCAGTTCCCCTTTTGTGTTGGAAGGGGAACTTCCGGTTTTCTCTGGAGCCATTAAATGGGCATAGTGGCTCATCTCGAAATGAGTCCATAAACTGTGTTATCCTGTCCAATGGGGAAGGCTGTGTGAGGGAACTTTCTGAGTCGCATAAAGGCTGTCAAATACTCTTTTGCCTTTTAAGAGGGAATGTGGTATTTCTCTTGATATTCTGCAGCGCAAAATTTCCACACCTCGATTTGAGGGGATAATTTTGTGGTGTTTCTCGAGTTGTGGTGAGAAGATTGGGGTACTTTCGAGTTGTGACGCGGACCTCAGTGTCTCGCTCGGGTTGCTTCAGGGAAGTCAGGTCCCCTTTGGTGTTGGAATGGGAAATTCCGATTACTCTTGAGCCGTTAAATGGGAATAGGAGCTCATCTCAAATTGAGTCCATAAAGTGTGTTTTCTTCTCCAATGGGGAAGGCTGTGTGAGAGAACTTTCTGAGTCGCATAAACGGTGTCAAGTACCATTTTGCCTTTCAAGAGGGAATGTGGTATATCTCTTGAGATTCTGCAAGGCAAAATTTCCTCATCTCGCATTGAGGGGATAATTTTGTGGTATTTCTCGAGTTCTGACGGGGAGCTGAGGGTACTTCTTGAGTTGGGATGGGGACCACAGGAAATCGCTCGGGTTGCTTCAGGGAAGTCAGGTCCCCTTTGGTTTTGGAAGGGGAAATTCCGGTTTCCTCTCGAGTGGTTAAATGGGAATAGGTTCTCATCTCTAATTGATTCCATAAAGTGTGTTCTCCTGTCCAATGGGGACGGCTGTGTGAGGGAACTTTCTGAGTCGCATAAAGAGTGTCAACTACCCTTTTGCGTTTCAAGAGGGAATGTGGTATTAGGCTTGAGATTCTGTATCGCAAAATTTCCTCATCTCCCACTGAGGGGATAATTTTGTGGTGTTTCTCGAGTTGTGACAGGAAGCTGGGGGTACTTCTTGAGTTGCGACGGGGACCTCAGGAACTCGCTAAGGGTTGCTTCACGGAAGTCAGGTTCCCTTTTTTGTTGGAAGGGTAACTTCCGGTTTACTCTTGAGCCGTTTAATGCGAACAGGGGCTCATCTCGAATTTACCATAAAGTGTGTTCTCCTCTCCAATTGGTCTGATATTAATGAAATTTCTGAGTCCCATTAAGGTTTTCAAGTACCCTTTTGCCTTTCAAGAGGGAATGTGGTATTTCTCTTGAGATTCTGTAGCGCAGTATTTCCTCATCTCGCATTTAGGGGATAATTTTGTGGTGTTTCTCGAGTTCCGGCAGGAAGCTGGGGTTACTTCTCGAGTTGCGACGGGGACCTCAGGACCTCGCTAGGGTTGCTTCAGGGAAGTCAGTTCCCCTTTTTTGTTGGAAGGGAAACTTCCGGTTTTCTCTGGAGCCGTTAAATGGGCATAGGGTTTCATCTCGAATTGAGTCCGTAAAGTGTGTTCTCCTATCCAATGGGGACTGGTGTTAGTGAAATTTCTCAGTTGCATAAAGGGTGTCAAGTACCCTTTTGCATTTCAACAGGGAATGTGGTATTTCTCTTGAGGTTCTTATTCTCAAAATTTCCTCATATCGCATTGAGGGGATAATTTTGTGTTGTTTCTCCTGTTGCGGCTGGAAGCTGGGATTACTTCTCGAGTTGCGACGGGCACCTGAGGAACTCGCTCGGGTTGCTTCAGGGAAGTCAGTTCCCATTTGGTGTTTGAACGGGAACTTCCGGTTCACTCTCCAGGCGTTAAATGGGAATAGGGGCTAATCTTTTATTAAGTCCATAAAGTGAGTTCTCCGCTCCAAAGGTGACTGATGTTAGTGATATTTCTCAGTCGCATAAAGAGTGTCAAGTACCCTTTTGCCTTTCAAGAAGGAATGTGGTATTTCTCTTGAGATTATGTAGCACAAAATTTGCTCATCTCGCATTGAGGTGATAATTTTGTGGTGTGTCTCGAGTTGCGGCTGGAAGGTGAGTATACTCCTCGTGTTGCCCTGGAGACCTCAGGAACTCGCTCTAGAGGCTTCAGGGAAGTCAGGTCCCCTATTGTGTTGGAAGCGAATATTCCATTGTATACTCGAGCCGTTAAATAGGAATAGGGCCTCATCTCGAATTGAGTAATTAAATGTGTTCTCCTCTCCAAAGAGGACGGTTGTGAGAGGGAGATTTTTAAGTCGCATAAAGGGTGTCAAGTACCCTTTTGCCTTTCAAGGGGGAATGTGGTATTTCTCTTGAGATTCTGTAGCTCAAAATTTTCCCATCTCGCACTGAGGGCATAATTTTGTGGTGTTTCTTGAGTTGAGGCGGGAAAATGGGGGTCTATCTCGAACTGCGACGGGGACATCAGGAACTCTCTCGGGTTGCTTCAGGAAAGTCAGGTCCCCTTTGGTGTTGGAAGCAGAACTTCCAGTTTACTCTCGAGCCGTTAAATGGGAATAGGGGCTCATCTCGTATTGAGTCCATAATGTGTGTTCTCCTCTCCAATGCGAACTGATGTTAGTGAAATTTCTGAGTCCCATAAAGGGTGTCAAGTAACCTTTTGCCTTTCAAGAGGGAATGTGGTATTTCTCTTGAGATTCTGCAGCACAAAATTGCCTCATCTCGCATTGAGGGGATAATTTTGTGGCGTTTCTCGAGTTGCGGCGGGAAGCTTGGATTATTTCTTGAGTTGCGACGGGGACCTGAGGACCTCGCTCTGGCTGCTTCATGGAAATCAGGTCGCCTTTTGTTTTGGAAGGGGAACTTCCGGGTTACTCTTGAGCCGTTAAATGGGAATAGGGCCTCATCTTGAATTGATTACTTGAAGTGTTTTCTTCTCTCCAAAGAGGACGGCTGTGTGAGGGAAATTTCTGAGTCGCATAAAGGGTGTCAAGTACCCTTTTGCCTTTCAAGATGGAATGTGGTATTTCTCCTGAGATTCTGCAGCGCAAAATTTCCTCAACTCGCATTGAGGGAATAATTTTGAGGTGTTTCTCTAGTTGTGGCGGGAAGCTGGAAGTACTTCTAGAGTTGTGACGGGGACCTCAGGAACTCGCTCGGGTTGCTTCAGGGAAATCAGGTCCCCTTTTGTGTTGGAAGGGGAACTTCCGGTTTATTCTCGAGCCAATAAATGGGAATAGGTCTCATCTCGAATTGAGTCCAAGAAGTGTGTTCTCCTCTCCAATGGGGACTGATGCTAGTGAAATTTTTGAGTCGCATAAAGGGTGTCAAGTATCCTTTTGCCTTTCAAGCGGGAATGTGGTATTTCTCTTGAGATTCTGCAGCGCAATATTTCCTCATCTCGCTTTGAGGGGATAATTTTGCGGTGTTTCTCGAGTTGCGGCGGGAAGTTGCGGGTAGTTCTAGAGTTACAACGGGGTTCAGGAACTCGCTCGGGTTGCATCAGTGAAGTCAGGTCCCCTTTTCTGTTGGAATGGGAACTTCCGGTTGACTCTCGAGCCATTAAATGGGAATAGGGATTCATCTCGAATTGAGTCTATAAAGTGTGTTCTCCTCTCCAATGTGGAGGGCTGTGTGAGGGAAAATTCTGAGTCGCATAAAGCGTGTCAGGTACACTCTTGCCTTTCAAGAGGGAATGTGTGATTACTCTTGAGATTATGCAGGGAAAATTTCCTCATCTCGCATTGAGGGGATAATTTTGCGGTGTTTCTCCTGTTGAGGCTGGTACATCTCGAATTGTGGTACATCTCGAATTGTGACGTGAACCTCAGCAACTCTCTTTTGTTGCTTCAGGGAAGTTTGTTCCCCTTTTTTAGTGCAAGTGGTATTTTCCAATTACTCCCGAGACGTTTAATGGAAATAGGGCCTCTTCTCGAGTTGAGTCCATAAAGAGTGTTCTCCTCTCCAATGGGGACGACTGTGTGAGGGAAATTTCTGAGTCGCATAAAGGGTTTCAAGTACACTTTTGCCTTTCAAGCGGAAAAGGAGGATTTCTCTTGAGATTCTGCAGCGCAAAATTTCCTTATCTCACATTGATGCAATAATTTTGTGGTGTTTCTTGAGTTTCGGCAGGAAGTTGGGGGAACTTATCGAGTTGTGACGGGGACCTCAGAAACTCGTTTGGGTTTCTTCAGGGAAGTCAGGTCCGCTTTTGTGTTGGAAAGGGAATTTCAGGATTTCTCTCCATCAGTTAAATGGGAATAGGGCCTATTCTCAAGTTGAGTCCATAACGTTTGTTCTCCTCTCCAATGGGGACAGCTGTGTGAGGGAACTTTCTGAGTCCCTTAATTTGTGTCAAGTACACTTTTGCCTTTGAAGCGGGAATGTGGGAATTCTCTTGAGATTCTGCAGCGCTCAATTTCCCCATCTCCCATTGAGTGGATAATTTTGTGGTGTTTCTCGATTTCGGCGGGAAGATTTGGGTACTTCTCGAGTTGCAACGGGGACCTCAGTATCTCCCTCAGATTACTTCAGGGAAGTCAGGTCCCCTTTTGTGTTGGAAGGGGAAATTCGGGATTACTCTGGAGCCATTAAATGGGAATAGTTCCTCTTCTTGAGTTGAGTCCATAAAGTGAGTTCTCCTCTGCAATGGGGACGGCGGTGTGAGGGAACTTTTTGAGTCGCATAAAGGGTGTCAATTACCCTTTTGCCTTTCAAGAGGGAATGTGCTATTTCTATTGAGATTCTGCAGGGCAATATTTCCTCATCTCGCATTGAGGGGATAATTTTGTGGTGTTTTATGAGTTGCGGCGGGAAGCTGGGGGTACTTCTCGAGTTGCAACCGGGACCTCAGAACTTGCTCGGGTTGCTTCAGGGAAGTCAGGACCCCTTTTGTGTTGGAAGGGGAACTTCTGGATTACTCTCGAGACGTTAAATGGGAATGGGACCTCATCTCCAGTTGAGACTATAAAGTGTGTTCTCCTCTCCAATGGCGACGACGGTGTGAGGGAATTTTCTGAGTCTCACTTGGCGGCGCAGATGCGAGAGATGCGGTCCCCTTCCCCGCAGACGCAAGAGAAACCTTCCCTGCCTGGCCAGATGCAAGAGACAGCGGCCCTGCCCGCAGAGACCCGGGAGACCCAGGCCCCTTCCGCACAGATGCGAGTGACACTGCCCCCGCCCGTGCAGACGCGAGAGTCGCCTGTCCTGCCCGCCCGCTCATACCCTAGAGTCCTGGATCCCTCCCCCGCAGACGCGAGAGACCCAGGCCCCGCCCAAGCAGTCCCGAGTGATTCCAGTCTCACACGCACAGAGGCGAGAGGACCCGGCCCCACCCGCGCAGATGGGAGAGATGCCTTCCCCGCCCACGCAGTCGCGAGAGACGCTGGTCCTGCCCGCTTAGACTGGAGAGATGCAGGCCCTAGCCCAATCGACCATGCAAAGATGTGCGGCCATGAGGAGTTACCCCATGCCTGAGGCCAGGGCACGCGGCCAAGAGGAGGTACCCCATGTCCATTAGGCAGTGGCTGTGTGGGGGAAGGCCGAGAGGAGCTACTCACGTTCAAAGTCAGGAGGGGCAGCTTTGAGGACATACCCCTCATCCAAGGTAAGGTGCAGCAGCTGAGCTTTCTTGGAGCAGCTGTGAAGAGATATCCCACACCCAAGGTAAGAGAAACTCAAAGAAGATGGTAGGTATTGCGAGGGGGCATCAGTGGGCAGACGCACTCTAATCATAATCACAGGAATCTAGTCGATCTGGTCACATGGACCACAGCCGAATGTGGTCCACTGGAGAAGGGAATGGCAAATCACTTAGTATCCTTGCCTTGAGAACCCCATGAAGAGTATCAAAGGGCAAAATGACAGGATACTGAATGAGGAATTCCCCAGGTCGGTAGGTGCCCAGTATGCTACTGGAGATCAGTGGAGAAATAACTCTAGAAGGAAAGAAGGGATGGAGCAAAAGCAAAAGCAGTACCCAGTTGTGGATGTGACCGGTGATAGAAGCAAGGTCCGGTGCTGTAAGGAGCAATATTGCATAGGAACCTGGAAAGTTAGGTCCATGAATCAAGGCAAATTGGAAGTGGTCAAACAGGAGATGGCAAGAGTGAACGTAGACATTCTAGGAATCAGGGAATTAAAATGGACTGGAATGGGTGAATTTAACTCAGATGACCATTATATCTACTCCTGTGGGCAGGAATCCCTTAGAAGAAATGGAGTAGCCATCACGGTCAGCAAAAGAGTCTGAAATGCAGTACTTGGATGCAATCTTAAAAATGACAGAAAGATTTCTGTTCGTTTCCAAGGCGAACCATTCAACATTACAGTAATCCAGGCCTATGCCCCAACCAGTAACACTGAAGAAGCCGAATTTGAATGGTTCTTTGAAGACCTACAAGACCTTTTAGAACTAACACCCAAAAAAGATGTCCTTTTCATAATAGGGGACTGGAATGCAAAAGTAGGAAGTCAAGAAACACCTGGAGTAACAGGCAAATTTGGCCTTGGAGCACGGAATGAATCAGGGACAAGGCTCATAGAGGTTTGTCAAGAGAGCACACTGGTCATAGCAAACACCCTCTTCCAACAACACAAGAGAAGACTCTACACGTGGACATCACCAGATGGTCAACACCAAAATCAGATTGATTATATTCTTTGCAGCCAAAGACAGAGAAGCTGCATACAGTTAGCAAAAACAAGACCAGGGGCTGACTGTGGCTCAGATCATGAAATCCTAATTGCCAAATTCAGACTTAAATTGAAGAAAGTAGGGAAAACCCCGAGACCATTTAGATATGACTTAAATTAAATTCCTTATGATTATACAGTGGAAGTGAGAAATAGATTTAAGGGACTAGATCTGATAGATAGAGTGCCTGATGACCTCTGGACGGAGGTTCGTGACATTGTACAGGAGACAGGGACCAAGAGCATCCCCATGGAAAAGAAATGCAAAAAAAAAGCAAAATGGCTGTCTGAGGTGGCCTTACAAATTGCTGTGAAAAGAAGAGAAGCGAAAAGCAAAGGAGAAAGGGAAAGATATAAGCATTAGAATGCAGAGTTCCAAAGAATAACAAGGAGAGATAAGAAAGCCTTCCTCAGTGATCTATGCAAAGAAATAGAGGAAAACAACAGAATAGGAAAAACAAGAGATCTCTTCAAGAACATTAGAGATTCCAAGGGAACATTTCATGCAAAGATGGGCTCGATAAGGGACAGAAATGGTATGGACCTAACAGAAGCAGAAGATATTAAGAAGAGGTGGCAAGAATACACAGAAGAACTGTACAAAAAAATCTTCAAGACCAGGATAGTCACGGAAATGTGATCACTGACATAGAGCCAGACATCTTGGAATGTGAAGTCAAGTGGGCCTTAGAAAGCATCACTAGGAACAAAGCTAGTGGAAGTGATGGAATTCCAGTTGAGCTATTTCAAATCTTGAAAGATGATGCTGTGAAAGTGCTGCACTCAATATGCCAGCAGATTTGGAAAACTCAGCAGTGGCCACAGGACTGGAAAAGTTCAGCCTTCATTCCAATCCCAAAGAAAGTCAATGCCAAAAAATGCTCAAACTACCGCACAATTGTACTCATCTCACTCGCTAGTAAAGTCATGCTCAAAATTCTCCAAGCCAGGCCTCAGCTATATGTGATCCCTGAACTCCCAGATGTTCAAGCAGGTTTTAGAAAAGGCAGAGGCACCAGAGATTAAATTGCCAACATCTGCTGGATCATGGAGAAAGCAAGAGCGTTCCAGAAAAACATCTATTTCTGCTTCATTGACTATGCCAAAGCCTTTGACTGTGTGGATGATAATAAACTGTGGAAGATTCTGAAAGAGATGGGAATCCCAGACCACCTGAACTGCCTCTTGAGAAACCTGTATGCAGGTCAGGAAGCAACAGTCTGAACTGTACATGGAACAACAGACTGGTTCTAAATAGGAAAAGGATTACGTCAAGGCTGTATATTGTCACCTTGCTTATTTAACTTATATGCAGAGTACATCAGGAGAAATGCTGGGCTGGAAGAAGAACAAGCTGGAATCAATCTTGCTGGGAGAAATATCAATAACCTCAGATATGCAGATGACACCACCCTTAGGGCAGAAAGTGAAGATGAACTCAAAATCCTCTTGATGAAAGTGAAACAGGAGAGTGAAAATGTTGGCTTGAAGCTCAACATTCAGAAAACAAAGGCCATGGAATCTGGTCCCAACACTTCACTGGAAATAGATGGAAAAACAGTGGAAACAGTGTCAGACTTTAATTTTTTGGGCTCCAAAATCACTGCAGATTCTGATTGCAGCCATGAAATTAAAAGGCACTTACTCCCAGGAAGGAAAGTTATGACCAATCTTGATAGTATATTAAAAAGCAGAGACGTTACTTTGCCAAGAAAGGTCCGTCTAGTCAAGGGTATGGTTTTTCCTGTGGTCATGTATGGATGTGAGTGTTGGACTGTGAAGAAAGCTGATCGCCGAAGAATTGATGCTTTTGAACTGTGGTGCTGGAGAAGACTCTTGAGAGTCCCTTGTGCTGCAAGAAGATCCAACCAGTCCATTGTAAGGGAGATCAATCCTGGGTGTTCATTTGAAGGACTGATGCTAAAGCTGCAACTGCAATACTTTGGTCACCTCAGGCGACGAGTTGACTCACTGGAAAAGATTCTGATGCTAGGAAAGTTTGGATGCGGATGGAGAAGGGGACGACAGAGAAGGAGATGGCTGGATAGAATCAACAACTCTGTGGACATGAGTTTGAGTGAACTCCGGGAGTTGGCGATGGACAGGGAGGCTGGGTGAACAGTGATTCATGGGGTCGTGGAGAGTCGGACATGACTGAGCGACTGAAATGAACTCAACTGAACTGAATAAAGTGTGTGAAGTACCCTTTTGCGTTTCAGGCGGGAATGTGAAATTTCTCTTGATTGTGCAGTGCAAAATTCCCTCATCTCTCCTTGAGGAGATAATTTTGTGGTGTTTCTCCAGATGCGGCGAGAAGCAGGGGATTCTTCTCGATTTGAGACGGGGACCTCAGGAACTCGCTCGGGTTGCTACAGGGAAGTCAAGTCCCCTTTTTTGTTGGAAGTGGAATTTCGAGATTACTTTCGAGCCATTAAATGGGAATTGGCCTCTTCTGGAGTTGAGTCCAAAAAGTGGGTTCCCCACGCCAATGGGGACTGATGTTAGTGAAATTTCTGAGTCGCATAAAGGATGTCAAGTACCCTTTTGCCATTCAAGAGGGAATGTGGTATTTCTCTTGAGATTCTGCAGCGAAAATTTTCCTGATCTCTCATTAAGGGGATAATTTTGTAGTGTTTCTCGAGTTACGGCGGGAAGCAGCGGCTACTTCTCGATTTGCGACAGGGACCTCAGAAACTCACTCAGGTTACTTCAGGGAAGGCAGGTCCCCTTTTGTGTTGGAAGGGGAACTTCCGGTTTACTCTCGAGCTCTTAAATGGGAATAGGTACTCATATCGAATTGAGTCCATAAAGTGTGTTCTCCTGTCCACTGGGACGGCTGTGTGAGGGAACACTCGAGTTGAGACCGGGACCTCAGGAACTCTCTCAAGTTGCTTCAGTGAAGTCAGGTCCCCTTTTGTGTCGAAAGGGGAACTGCGGGTTTACTCTCGAGCTGTTAAATGGAAATAGGGCCTCATCTCGAATTGAGTCCATAAAGTGTGTTCTCCTCTCAAACGGGGATGGCTGTGTGAGGGAACTTGCAGAGTCGCATAAAGGGCGTCAAGTACCCTTTTGCCTTTCAAGAGGGAATGTGGTATTTCCCTTGAGATTCTGCAGCGCAAAATTTCCTCATCTCGCATTGAGGGGATAATTTTGTGGTGTTTCTCGAGTTGTGGCGGGAAGCTGGGGGTACTTTTTGAGTTGCAATGGGGAACTCAGGAACTCGCTCGGGTTGCTTCAGGGAAGTCACTTCCCCTTTTGTGTTGGAAGGGGAGCTTCCGGTTTACTCTCGAGCCGTTAAATGGGAATAGGGGCTCATCTCGAATTGAGTCCATAAAGAGTGTTCTCCTGTCCAATGGGAACGTCTGTGTGAGGGAAGTTTCTGAGTCGCATAAAGGGTGTCAAGTACCCTTTTGCCTTTCAAGACGGAATGTGGTATTTCTCTTGAGATTCTGCATCGCTAAATTTACTCATCTCGCATTATGGGGATAATTTTCTGGTGTTTCTCGAGTTGTGGCGGGAAGCTGAGTGTACTACTTTAGTTGCGACCGGGACCTGAGAAACTCGCTCGGGTTGCTTCAGGTAAATCAGGTCTCCTTTTGTGTTGGAAGGTTAACATCCGGTTTACTCTCAAGCCATTAAATGGGAAATGGGCCTCATCTCGAAATAAGTCCATAAAGGGTGTTCTCCTCTCCAATGCGGACTGATAAAAGTGAAATTTTTGAGTCGCATAAATGGTGACAAGTACCCTTTTGCCTTTCAAGAGGGAATGTAGTATTTCTCTTGAGATTCAGCAGCCCAAAATTTCCTCATCTCGCATTGAGGGGATAATTTTGTGGTGTTTCTCGAGTTGCGGCGGGAAGCTGGGGGTACTACTTGAGTTGCGACGGGTTCTCAGGAATTCACTCGGGTTGCTTCAGGGAAATCAGATCTAATTTGTGTTGGAAGGGGAACTTCCGGTTTACTCTTGAGCCTTTAAATGGGAATAGGGGCTCATCTCGAATTAGTCCATAAAGTGTGCTCTCCTCTCGGATGGGTACAGCTGTGTATTGAAGTTTTTGAGTCGCATTAAGGGTGTCAAGAACCCTTTTGCCTTTCAAGAGGGAATGTGGTATTTCTCTTGGGATTCAGCAGCGCAAAATTTCCTCATCTTGCATTGAGGGGATAATTTTGTAATGTTCTCGTTTGTGGCGTGAATCTGCGGGTACTTCTCGAGTTACGACGGGGACTTCAGGAATTAGCTCGGGTTACTTCTGGGAAGTCAGGTCCCCTTTTGTGCTGAAAGGGGAACGTCCGGTTTATTCTCCAGCCGTTAAATGAAAATAGGGCCTAATCTCGAATTGAGTCCATAAAGTATGTTCCCTGTCTAATGGGGACGGCTGGTGAGGGAAACTTTCTGAGTCGCATAAAGGGTGTCAAGTACCTTTTGACTTTCAAGAGGGAATGTGGTATTTCTCTTGAGATTTTGCAGTGCAAAATTACCTTATCTCGCATTGAGGGGATAATTTTGTGGTGTTTCTCGAGTTACGGCGGGAAGCAGGGGCTACTTCTCGATTTGCGACAGGGACTTCAGGAACTCACTCGGGTTGCTTCAGGGAAGTCAGGTCACCCTTCGTGTTGGAAGGGGAACTTCCGGTTTACTCTCGAGCCATTAAATGGGAATAGGGGCTCATCACGAATTGAGTCCATAAAGTGTGTTCTCCTGTCCAATGGGGACGGCTGTGTGAGAGAAGTTTCTGAATCGCCTAAAGGGTCCGAATTACTCTTTTGCCTTTCAAGAGGGAATGTGGTATTTCTCTTGAGATTCGGCAGCAAAAATTTCCTCCTCTCCCATTGAGGGGATAATTTGGTGGTGTTTCTCGAGTTGCGGGGGGAAGCTTGGGGTACTTCTCCATTTGCGACAGGGACCTCAGAACTCGCTTGGGTTGCCTAAGTGAAGTCACGTCCCCTTTGGTGTTGGAAGTGAAGTTCCGGTTTACTCTCGAGCCGTTAAATGGGAAGAAGTGCTTATCTCGAATTGAGTCCTTAAAGTGTGTTCTCCTCTCCAATGGGGATGGGTGTGTGAGTGAACGTTCTGAGTCGCATAAAGGGTGTCAAGTACCCTTTTGCCTTTCAAGAGGGAATGTGCTATTTCCCTTGACATTCTGTAGCGGAAAAATTACCTCATCTTGCATTTAGGGCATAATTTTGTGGTGTTTCTCGAGGTGCGGCGAGTAGTTCGGTGTACTTCTCGAGTTGCCACGGGGACCTTAGGAACCCGCTCACGTTGCTTCAGGGATGTCAGGTTCCCTTTGGTGTTGGAAGGGGAACTTCCAATTTACTCTTGAGCCGTTAAATGGGAATAGGGACTCATCTCGAATTGAGTCCATAAAGTGTGTTCTCTTGTCCAATGGGACGGCTGTGTGAGGGAAATTTCTGAGTCACATAAAGGGTGTCAAGTTCGCTTTTGCCTTTCAATAGGGAATGTGGTATTTCTCTTGAGATTCTGCAGCACAAAATTTCCTCATCTCGCATTGAGGAGGTAATATTGTGGTGTTTCTCGAGTTGCGGCGGGAAGCTGGGGGTACTTCTCGAGTTGCGACGGGGACCTCAGGAACTCGCTCGGGTTGCTTCAGGCAAGTCACGTCCCCTTTGGTGTTGGAAAGGGAACTTCTGGTTTTCTCTCGAGCTGTTAAATGGGAATAGGGGCTCATCTCGAATTGAGTACATAAAGTGTGCTCTCCTCTCCAAATCCGACTGATGTTAGTGAAATTTATGAGTCGCATAAAGGGTATCAAGTGCTCTTTTGCCTTTCAAGAGGGAATGTGGTATTTCTCTTGAGATTCTGTAGCGGAAAATTTCGCCATCTCGCATTGAGGGGATTATTTTGTGGTGTTTCTTGAGTTGAGGCGGGAAGAAGTGTGTAGTTCTCGAGTTGCGACGGGTACCTCAGGAACTCGCATAGGTTGCTTCAGGGAATTCAGGTCCCCTTTGGTGCTGGAAGGGGAACTTCCAGTTTACCCTCTGGTCGTTAATGGGAATAGGGGCTCACTTCGAATTGAGTGCATAAAGTGTGTTCTCCTCTCCAATGGGAACGGCTGTGTGAGGAACTTTCTGAGTCGCATAAAGAGTGTCAAGTACCGTTTTGCCTTTCAAGATTGAATGTGGTATTTCTCTTGAGATTCTACAGAGCAAAATTTCATCATCTCGCATTGAGGGGATTATTTTGTGGTGTTTCTCGACATGCGGCGGGAAGCTCTGTGTACTTCTCGAGTTGCGACGGGGACCTCAGGAACTCGCCCCGATTACCAAAGTGAAGTCACGTCCCCTTTGGTGTTGAAAGGGTAACTTCCGGTTTACTCTCTAGTGGATAAACGGGAATCGGGCCTCATCTCGAATTGAGTCCATAAAGTGTGTTCTCCTCTCCGATGTGGACGGCTGTGTAGGGAACTTTCTGAGTCGCATATAAGGTGTCAAGTACACTTTTACCTTTCAAGAGGGAAGGTGCTATTTCCCTTGAGATTCTGTATCTCAAAATTTCGTACTCTCACATTGAGGGGATAATTTTGTGGTGTTTCTCTAGTTGCGACGGGAAGCTGGGGTACTTCTCGAGTTGCAACTGGGACCTCTACAACTCGTACGGGTTGCTTCAGGGAAGTCAGTTCCCCTTTTGTGATGGAAGGGAAACTTCCGGTTTACACTCGAGCAGTTAAATGGGAATTAGGGCTCATCACGAGTGGAGTCCATCAAGTGTGTTCTCCTCTCCAATGGGGACGGCTGGGTGTGGGAACTTTCTGAGTCGAATAAAGGGTGGCAAGTACCGTCTTGCCTTTCAAGAGGGAATGTTTTATTTCTCTTAAGATTCTGCAGCTCTAAATTTCCTCATCTGGCATTGAGGGCATAATTTTTTGGTATTTCTCGAGTTGCGGCGGGAAGCTGGGGCTACATCTCGAGTTGGGACAGGGACCTAAAGAACTCCCTCGGGTTGCTTCAGGGAAGTCACGTCCCCTTTTGTGTTCGAAGGGGAACTTCCGGTTTACTCTCGAGCTGTTATTTCTGAATAGGGCCTTATCTCGAATTGAGTCTATAAAGTGTGTTCTCCTCTCCAATGGGGACTGATATCAGTGAAATTTCTGAGTCGCATAAAGGCTCTCAAGTACCATTTTTCCTTTCAAGAAAGAATGTGGAATTACTCTTGAAATTCTGCAGCACAAATTTTCCTCATCTCGCATTGAGGGGATAATTTTGTACTGTTTCTCGAGTTGCGGAGTGAAGCTGGGGCTTGTTCTCGTGTTGCTAAGGGGACCTCAGTGACTCGCTCGGGTTGCCTCAGGGAAGTCAGGTCCCCTTTTGTGTTGGAAGGGGATATTCTGGTTTACTCTCAGTCAGTTAAATGGGAATAGGGGCTCATCTCAAATTGAGTCAATGATGTGTGTTCTCCTGTCCAATGGGGACAGCTCTTTGAGGGAACTTTCTGAGTCGCATAAAGGGGATCAAGTACACTTTGGCCTTTCAAGAGGGAATTTGGTATTTCTCTTGAGATTCTACAGAGCAAAATTACCTCATCTCGCATTTAGGGCATAATTTGTAGTGTTTCTAGAGTTGCGGCGAGAAGTTCGCTGTACATCTCGAGTTGCGACGGAGACCTCAGGAACTCGCTCGGGTTGCTTCAGGGAAGTCAGGTCACCTTTGGTGTTGGAAGGGGAACTTCCGGTTTACTCTCGAGCCGTTAAATGGGAATATAGCGTCATCTCGAATTAAGTCCATAAAGTGTGTTCTCCTCTCCAATGGGGACTGATGTTAGTGAAATTTCTGAGTCGCATAAAGGGTGTCCAGTACCCTTTTGCCTTTCAAGAGGGAATGTGTTATTTCTCTTTAGATTCTGCAGTGCCAAATTTCCTCATCTCGCATTGAGAAGATAATTTTGTGGTATTTCTCGAGTTGCGCCGTGGACCTCAGGAACTCGCTTGGGCTGCTTCAAAGAAGTCAGGTACCCTTTTGTGTGGGAAGGTGAACTTCGGGTTTACTCTCGAGCTGTTATTGCGGAATAGGGCCTCATCTCAAATTGAGTCCATAAAGTGTGCTCTTTTCTCTAATGGGGCTTGATGTTAGTGAAATTTTGAGTTGCATAAAGGCTGTCAAGTAACCTTTTGGCTTTCAAGAGGTAATGTGGTATTTCTCCTGAGATTCTGCAGCACAAAATTTCCTCATCTTGCATTAAGTGGATAATTTTGTGGTGTTTCTTGAGTTGCCGTGGGAAGCTGGGGGTTCTTCTCGAGTTGCGACGGGGTCCTCAGTAACCCCTCGGGTTGCTTCAGGAGAGTCAGGTCGCGGAAGTTGTTGGAAGCGAACTTCCGTTTTACTCTCGAGCCGTTATTTCGGAATAGGGCCTCATTTCTATTTGAGTCCATAATGTGTGCTCTCCTCTCCAATGCCGACTTATGTTAGTGAAATTTCTGAGTCGCATAAAGGGTGTGAAGTAACCTTTTCCCTTTCAAGAGGGAATGTGGTATTTCTCTTGAGATTCTGCAGCGCAAAATTTCCTCATCTCGCATTGAGGTCATAATTTTTTGGTGTTTCTCGAGTTGCGGCGGGAAGCTGGGGGTACTACTCGAGTTGCAACGACGACCTCAGGAACTCGCTCTGGTTGCTTAAGGGAAGTCAGGTCCCCTTTGGTGTTGGAATGGGAACGTCTGGTTTACTCTCGAGCCATTAAATGGGAATAGGGCCTCATCTCGAATTTAGTCCATAAAGTATGTCCTCCTCTCCAATGGGGACGGCTGTGTGAGGGAACTTTCTGAGTCACATAAAGGGTGTCAAGTACCATTTTGCCTTTCAAGAGGGAATGTGGTATTTCTCTTGAAATTCTACAGGGCAAAATTTCCTCATCTCGCATTTAGGGCATAATTTTGTGGTGTTTATCAAGTTGCGGTGGGAAGCTGAGGGTACTTCTCGAGTTGCGATGGGGACCTCAGGTACTCGCTCGGGTTGCTTCAGGAAAGTAAGGTCCCATTTTGTGTTGGAAGCGGAACTTCCGGTTTACTCTGGAGCTGTTATTTCTGAATAGGGCCTCATCTCGCTTTGAGTCCATAAAGTGTGCTCTCCTCTCCATTGCGGACTGATGTTAGTGAAATTTCTGAGTCACTTAAAGGGTGTCAAGGACCCTTTTGCCTTTCAAGAGGGAATGTGGTATTTCTCTTGAGATTCTGCAGCGCAAAATTTCATCATCTCGCATTTAGGGGATAATTTTGTGGTGTTTCTCCAGTTTGGCGGGAACCTGGGGGTACTACTCAAATTGCAACAGGGACTTCAGGAACTCGCTCGGGTTGCCTCAGGGAAGTCAGGTCCCCTTTTGTGTTGGAAGGGGATATTCTGGTTTACTCTCAGTCAGTTAAATGGGAATAGGGGCTCATCTCAAATTGAGTCAATGATGTGTGTTCTCCTGTCCAATGGGGACAGCTCTTTGAGGGAACTTTCTGAGTTGCATAAAGGGGGTCAAGTACACTTTGGCCTTTCAAGAGGGAATTTGGTATTTCTCTTGAGATTCTACAGAGCAAAATTACCTCATCTCGCATTTAGGGCATAATTTGTGGTCTTTCTAGAGTTGAGGCGAGAAGTTCGCTGTACTTCTCGAGTTGCGACGGGGACCTCAGGAACTCCCTCGGGTTGCTTCAGGGAAGTCAGGTCACCTTCGGTGTTGGAAGGGGAACTTCCGGTTTACTCTTGAGCCGTTAAATGGGAATAGGGACTCATCTCGAATTGTGTCCATAAAATGTGTTCTCCTGTCCAATGGGGACGGCTGTGTGAGGGAAATTTCTGAGTCGCATAAAGGGTGTCAAGTACACTTTTGCCTTTCAAGAGGGAATGTGATATTTCTCTTGAGATTCTACAGTGCAAAATTTCCTCATCTCGCATTGAGGGGATAATTTGGTGGTGTTTCTCGAGTTGCGGCGGGAAGCTGGGGGTACTTCTCGAGTTGCGACGGGGAACGCAGGAACTCGCTCGGGTTGCTTCAGGGAAGTCAGGTCCCCTTTTCTATTAGAAGCGGAACTTCCGGTTTACTCTCGAGCCGTTATTTCGGAAGAGGGCCTCATCTCGATTTGAATCCTAAAGTGTGCTCTCCTCTCCAATGAGGACTGATATTAGTGAAATTTCTGAGTCTCATAAAGGGTGTCAAATACCCTTTTCCTTTCAAGAGGGAATGTGGTATTTCTCTTGAGATTCCGCAGGGCAAAATTTCCTCATCTCACATTTACTGCATAATTTTTTTGTATTTCTCGAGTTGCGGCGGGAACCTGGGGGTACTACTCGAGTTGCAACGGGTACCTCAGGAACTCGCTGGGGTTGCTTCAGGGAAGTCAGGTCCCCTTTTATGTTGGAAGGGGAACTTGCGGTTTCCTCTCAAGCCATTAAATGGGAATAGGGGCTCAACTCGAATTGAGTCCATATAGTGTACTCTCCTCTCCAAAGCGAAGTGATGTTAGTGAAATTTGTGAGTCGCATAAATGGTGTCAAGTACCTTGTGCCTTTCAACAGGGAATGTGGTATTTCTCTTGATATTCTGCAGCGCAAAATTTCCTCATCTCGCATTGAGGTCATAATTTTTTGGTGTTTCTCGAGTTGCGGCGGGAAGCTGGGGGTATTTCTCGAGTTGTGACCTGGACCTCAGGAAATCGCTCGGGTTGCTTCAGGGAAGTCAGTTCTCCTTTGATGTTGGAAGGGAAACTTCTGGTTAACTCTCAAGCAGTTAAATGGGAATAGGTTCTCATCTCGAATTCATTCCATAAAGTGTGTTCTCCTCTCCATTGGTACTGATATTAGTGAAATTTCTGAGTCGCATAAAGGTTTTCATGTACCCTTTTGCCTTTCAAGAGAAATGTGGCAATACTTTTGAGATTCTGCAGCGCAAAATTTCCTCATCTCACATTGAGGGCATAATTTTTTGGTGTTTCTCGGGTTGAGGCGGGAAGCTGGGGGTACTTCTCGAGTTGCAACGGGGACCTCGGGAACTCACTCGGGTTGCTTCATGGAAGTCAGGTCCCCTTTTGTGTTGGAAGGGGAACTTCCGGTTTGCTCTCGAGCTGTTAAATAGGAATATAGGGTCGTCTCGAATTGAGTCTTAAGTGTGTTCTCCTCTCCAATGGGGAGTGATATTAGTGAAATTTCTCAGTCGCATAATGGGTGTCAAGTACTATTTTGCCTTTCAAGACGGAATGTGGTATTTCTCTTGAGATTTTTCAGTGCAAAATTTTCTCATCCCACATTGAGGGGATAATTTTGTGGTGTTTTTAGAATTACGAATGAAAGCAGGGGGTACTTCTCGAGTTGCAACGGGGACCTCAGGAATTCACTCGGGGTGCTTCATGAATGTGAAGTCCCCTTTTGTGTTGGAAAGGGAACTTCCGGATTACTCTCCAGCCGTTAAATGGAAATATTGCCTCTTCTCGATTTGAGTCCATGAAGTGTGTTCTCCTCTCCACTGAAGACGGATGTTAGGGACCATTCTGAGTCCCCGAAAGGTAGTCAAGTACCTTTTGCCTTTCAAGAGGGAATGTGGTATTTCTCTTGAGATTCTGCAGTGCAAAATTTCCTCATCTCCAAATGAGAGGATAATATTTTGGTGTTTCTCGAGTTGCGGAGGGAAGATGAGGGTACTTCACGAGTTGCGACAGAGACCTCGGGAACTCGCTCGGGTTGCTTCAGGGAAGTCAGGTCCCCTTTGTTTTGGTAAGGGGAATTTCCGGTTTACTCTCGAGCCGTTAAATTGGAATAGGGGCTCATCTCGAATTGAGTCCATAAAGTGTGTTCTCCTGTCCAATGGTGACGGCTGTGTGATGGAAACTTCTGTATCGCATAAAGGGTGTCAAGTACCCTTTTTCCTTTCAAGAGGGAATGTGGTATCTGTCTTGAGATTCTGCAGCGCAAAATTTTCTCATCTCGCATTGAGGGGATAATTTGGTTGTGTATCTCGAGTTGCGGCGGGAAGCTGGGGGTATTTCTCGAGTTGTGACGGGGACCTCAGGATCTCGCTCGGGTTGCTTCAGGGGAGTCAGTTCTCCTAGAGTGTTGGACGGGGAACTTACGGTTTACTTTTAAGCCGTTAAATGGGAATAGGGGCTCATCTCGAATTGAGTCCATAAAGTGTGTTTCCCTGTGCAATGGGGACAGCTGTGTGAGGGAACTTTCTCAGTCACATAAAGGGTGTCAAGTACCCTTTTGCCTTTTAAGAAGGAGTGTGGTATTTCTCTTGAGATTCTGCAGCGCAAAATTTCCTCATCTCGCATTGAGAGATAACTTTTTGGTGTTTCTCGAGTTGCGACGGGGACCTCAGGATCTCGCTTGGGTTACTTCAGGGAAGTCAGGTCCCCATTTTTGTTGTATTGGGAACTTCCGGTATACTCTCGAGCCGTTAAATGGCTATAGGGGCTCATCTCGAATTGAATCCATAAAGTGTGTTTTCCTGTCCAATGGGAACGGCTGTGTGAGGGAACTTTCTGTGTCGCATAAAGGTTGTCAAGTACCATTTTCCCTTTGAAGAGGGAATGTGGTATTTTTCTTGAAATTCTGCATCGCAAAGTTTCCTCATCTCGCATTGAGGGGATAATTTTTTGGTGTTTCACAAGTTCCGTCGGGAAGCTGGGGGTACTTCTTGAGTTGCGACGGGGACCTCAGCAACTCCCTCGGGTTGCTTCAGGGGAGTCAGGTCTCCTAGAATGTTGGAAGGGGAACTTCCGGTTTACTCTCAAGCCGTTAAATGGGAATAGGGGCTCATCTCGAATTGAGTCCATAAAGTGTGTTCTCCTGTCCAATGGGGACGGCTGTGTGAGGGAACCTTCTGAGGCGCATAAAGGGTGTCAAGTACCCTTTTGCCTTTTAAGAGGGAGTGTGGTTTTTCTCTTGAGATTCTGCAGCGCAAAATTTCCTCATCTAGCATTGACTGGATAATATTTGGTGTTTCTTGAGTTGTGGCGGGAAGCTGGGGATACTTCTCAAGTTGCGACGTGGACCTAAGGAACTCGCTCGGGTTGCTTCAGGGAAGTCAGGTCACCTTTTGTGTTGGAAGGGGAATTTCCGGTTTACTCTGAGCCATTAAATGGGAATAGGGGCTCATCTCAAATTGAGTCCATAAAATCTATTCTCCTCTCCAATGGGAACGGCTGTGTGAGGGAACTTTCTGAGTCGCATAAAGGGTGTCAAGTACCCTTTTGCCTTTCAAGAGGAAATGTGGTATTTCTGTTGAGATTCCGCAGGGCAAAATTACTTCATCTCGCATTGAGGGATAATAATTTTTTGGTGTTTCTCGAGTAGCGGCGGGAAGCTGAGGGTACTTCTCGAGTTGCAACATGGACCTCAGTATCTCGCTCTGGTTGCTTCAGGGAAGTCAGGTCCCCTTTTTTGTTGGATTGGGAACTTCTGCTATACTCTCGAGCCGTTAAATGGCAATAGGGGCTCATCTTGAATTGAGTCCATAAAGTGTGTTTTCCTCTCCAATGGGGACGGCTATGTGAGGGAATTTCTGAGTCGCATAAAGGGTGTCAATACCCTTTTACCTTTGAAGAGGGAATGTGGTAATTGTCTTGACATTCTGCAGCGCAATATTTCCTCATCTCGCATTAAGGGGATAATTTTGTGGTGTTTCTCGAGTTACGGCGGGAAACAGGGGGTACTTCTCTATTTGCGACGGGGACCTCAGACCTCGCTAGGGTTACTTCAGGGAAGTCAGGACTCCTTTTGTGTTGGAAGGGGAACTTCCGGTTTACTCAAGCCGTTAAATGCGAATAGGGTCTCATCTCGAATTGAATCCATAAAGTGTCTTTTCCTCTCTAATGGGAAAGGCTGTGTGAGGGAACTTTCTGAGTCGCATAAGGGTGTTAAGTACCCTTCTGCCTTTCAAGAAGCAGTGTGGTATTTCTCTTGAGATTCTGCAACGAAAATTTCCTCATCTTGCATTAAGGGGCCGGCCCCGGCGGCGCAGACGCGACGCGAGAGACGCCGGCCCCGGCGGCGCAGACGCGACGCGAGAGACGCCGGCCCCGGCGGCGCAGACGCGACGCGAGAGACGCCGGCCCCGGCGGCGCAGACGCGACGCGAGAGACGCCGGCCCCGGCGGCGCAGACGCGACGCGAGAGACGCCGGCCCCGGCGGCGCAGACGCGACGCGAGAGACGCCGGCCCTGGCGGCGCAGACGCGACGCGAGAGACGCCGGCCCCGGCGCAACGAACCACGCAAAGAGGTGCGGCCGTGAGGAGCTACCCCACGCCTGAGGCCAGGGCCGGCGGCCGAGAGGAGCTACCCCACGTCCAACAGGCGGTGGCTGCGCGGGCGCAGGAGGGCCGAGAGGAGCTACTCCGCGTTCAAGGTCAGGAGGGGCGGCCTCGAGGAGATACCCCTCGTCCAAGGTAAGGTACAGCGGCTGCACTTTGCTGGAGCGGCTGTGAAGAGATTTTCCACGACCAAGGTAAGAGAAACCCAAATAAGACGGTAGGTATGGCTAGGGGGCACCAGAGGGCGGACAGACTGAAATCATAATCACAGGAAACTAGCCAATCTGATCACATGGACCACAGCCGAATGTGGTCCACTGGAGAAGGGAATGGCAAACCACTTCAGTATACTTGCCTTGAGAACCCCATGAACAGTAACAAAGGGCAAAATGATAGGATAATGAATGAGGAATTCCCCAGGTCAGTAGGTGCCAAGTATGCTACTGGAGCTCAGTGGAGAAATAACTATAGAAGGAATAAAGGGATGGAGCAAAAGCAAAACCAGTACCCAGTTGTGGATGTGACCAGTGATAGAAGCAAGGTCCGGAGCTGTAAAGAGCAGTATTGCATAGGAACCTGGAATGTTAGGTCCATGAATCAAGGCAAATTGGAAGTGGTCAAACAGGAGATGGCAAGAGTGAACGTTGACATTCTAGGAATCAGTGAATTAAAATGGACTGGAATGGGTGAATTTAACTCAGACGACCATTATATCTACTACTGTGGGCAGGAATCCCTTAGAAGAAATGGAGTAGCCATCATGTTCAACAAAAGAGTCCGAAATGCAGTACTTGGATGCAATCTTAAAAATGACAGGATGATTTCTGTTCGTTTCCAAGGCAAACCATTCAATATTACTGTAATCCAGGCCTATGCCCCAACGAGTAGTGCTGAAGAAGCCGAAGTTAATCGGTTCTATGAAGACCTACAAGACCTTTTAGAACTAACACCCAAAAAAGATGTCGTTTTCATTATAGGGGACTGGAATGCAAAAGTAGGAAGTCAAGAAACACCTGGAGTAACAGGCAAATTTGGCCTTGGAGCACGGAATGAAGCAGGGCAAAGGCTAATAGAGTTTTGTCAAGAGAACGCACTGGTCATAGCAAACACCCTCTTCCAACAACACAAGAGAAGACTCTACACATGGACATCACCAGATGGTCAACACCGAAATCAGACTGATTATATTCTTTGCAGCCAAAGATGGAGAAGCTGTATACAGTTAGCGAAAACAAGACCAGGAGCTGACTGTGGCTCAGATCACGAACTCCTTATTGCGAAGTTCAGACTTAAATTGAAGAAAGTAGGGAAAACCACTAGACCATTCAGATATGACCTCAATCAAATCCCTTATGATTATACAGTGGAAGTGAGAAATAGATTTAAGGGACTAGATCTGATTGATAGAGTGCCTGATGAACTCTGGACGGAGGTTCGTGACATTGTACAGGAGACAGGGACCAAGACCATCCCCATGGAAAAGAAATGCAAAAGAGCGAAATGGCTGTCTGAGGAGGCCTTACAAATAGCTGTGAAAAGAAGAGAGGCGAAAAGCAAAGGAGAAAAGGAAAGATACAAGCATCTAAATGCAGAGTTCCAAAGAATAGCAAGGAGAGATAAGAAAGCCTTCCTCAGTGATCAATGCAAAGAAATAGAGGAAAACAACAGAATAGGAAAAACAAGAGAGCTCTTCAAGAAAATTAGAGATTCCAAGGGAACATTTCATGCAAAGATGGGCTCGATAAAGGACAGAAATGGTATGGACCTAACAGAAGCAGAAGATATTAAAAAGAGGTGGCAGGAATACACAGAAGAACTGTACAAAAAAGATCTTCACGACCAAGATAGTCACGATAACGTGATCACTGACCTAGAGCCAGACATCTTGGAATGTGAAGTCAAGTGGGCCTTAGAAAGCATCACTACGAACAAAGCTAGTGGAGGTGATGGAATTCCAGTTGAGCTATTTCAAGTCTTGAAAGATGATGCTGTGAAAGTGCTGCACTCAATATGCCAGCAGATTTGGAAAACTCAGCAGTGGCCACAGGACTGGAAGAGGTCAGTCTTCATTCCAATCCCAAAGAAAGGCAATGCCAAAGAATGCTCAAACTACCGCACAATTGCACTCATCTCACACGCTAGTAAAGTCATGCTCAAAATTCTCCAAGCCAGGCTTCAGCAGTATATAAACCGTGAACTCCCAGATGTTCAAGCAGGTTTTAGAAAAGGCAGAGGCACCAGAGATCAAATTGCCAACATCCGCTGGATCATGGAGAAAGCAAGAGAGTTTCAGAAAAACATCTATTTCTGCTTTATTGACTATGCCAAAGCCTTTGACTGTGTCGATCACAATAAACTGTGGAACATTCTGAAAGAGATGGGAATCCCAGACCACCTGACCTGCCTCTTGAGAAACCTGTATGCAGGTCAGGAAGCAACTGTTAGAACTGGACATGGAACAACAGACTGGTTCCAAATAGGAAAAGGTGTACGTCAAGGTTGTATATTGTCACCTTGCTTATTTAACTTATATGCAGAGTACATCATGAGGAACGCTGGGCTGGAAGAAGCACAAGCTGGAATCAAGATTGCCGGGAGAAATATCAATAACCTCAGATATGCAGATGATACTACCCTTATGGCAGAAAGTGAAGAGGAACTCAAAAGCCTCTTGATGAAAGTGAAAGAGGAGAGTGAAAAGGTTGGCTTGAAGCTCAACATTCAGAAAACAAAGATCATGGCATCTGGTCCCGTCACTTCATGGGAAATAGATGGAAAAACAGTGGAAACAGTGTCAGACTTCGTTTTTTTGGGCTCCAAAATCACTGCAGATGCTGATTGCAGCCATGAAATTAAAAGACGCTTGCTCCTTGGAAGGAAAGTTATGACCAACCTTGATAGTATATTAAAAAGCAGAGACATTACTTTGCCAACCAAGGTCCGTCTAGTCAAGGCAATGGTTTTTCCCGTGGTCATGTATGGATGTGAGAGTTGGACTGTGAAGAAGGCTGATCGCCGAAGAATCGATGCTTTTGAACTGTGGTGTTGGAGAAGACTCCTGAGAGTCCCTTATACTGCAAGGAGATCCAACCAGTCCATTCTAGAGGAGATCAATCCTGGATGTTCTTTGGAGGGACTGATGCTAAAGGTGAAACTGCAATACTTTGGCCACCTCATGTGACGAGTTGACTCACTGGAAAAGACTCTGATGCTGGGAAAGGTTGGGGGCGGGAGGAGAAGGGGACGACGGAGAATGAGATGGCTGGATGGCATCACCGACTCGATGGACATGAGAAACTCCGGGAGTTGGTGATGGACAGGGAGGCCTGGCGTGCTGTGATTCATGGGGTCGCGGAGAGTCGGACACGACTGAGCGACTGAACTGAACTGATGGTAGTGTTTCTCGAGTTGCGGCGGGAAGCTGGGGGTACTTCTCTAGTTGCGATAGGGACCTCAGAAACTTGCTCGGGTTGCTTCAGGGAAGTCAGGTCCCCTTTGGTGTTGGAAGGGGAACTTCCGGTTTACTCTCTATCCGTTAAATGGAAATAGGGGCTCATCTCGAATTGAGTCCATAAAGTGTATTTTCCTGTCCAATGGGGACGGCTGTGGGAGGGAACATTCTGAGTAGCATAAAGGGTGTCAAGTACCCTTTTGCCTCTCAAGAGGAAATGTGGTATTTCTGTTGAGATTCTTCAGGGCAAAATTTCCTCATCTCGCATTGAGGGGATAATTTTGTGGTGTTTCTCGAGTTGCTGCGGGAAGATGGGGGTACTTCTTGAGTTGTGACGGGGACCTCAGGAACTCCCTCGGGTTGCTTCATGGGAGTCAGGACCCCTTTGGTGTTGGAATGGGAACTTCCGGTTTACTCTCGAGCCAGTATATGGCAATAGGGGCTCATCTCAAATTGAGTCCATAAAGTGTGTTCTCCTCTCCAATGGGGACCGCTGTGTGAGGGAACTTTCTGAGTCGCATAAAGGGTGTCAAGTACCCTTTTGCCTTTTAAAAGGGAATGTGGTATTTCTCTTTAAATTCTGCAGGGCAAAATTTCCTAATCTCGTATTGAGGGATCATTTTTTGGTATTTCTCGAGTAGTGGCGGGAAGCTGGTGGTAATTCTCTGTTTGCGACGTGGATCTCAGTGTCTCGCTCGGGTTGCTTCAGGGAAGTCAGGTCCCCTTTTTTGTTGGATTGGGAACTTCCGCTATACTCTCGAGCCGTTAAATGGCAATAGGGGCTCATCTCGAATTGAGTCCATAAAGTGTGTTCTCCTCTCCAATGGGGATGGCTGTGTGAAGGAACTTTCTGAGTCGCATAAAGGGTGTCAATACCCTTTTACCTTTGAAGAGGGAATGTGGTGATTATCTTGAAATTCTGCAGCGCAAAATTTCCTCATCTCGCATTAAGGGGATAATTTTGTGGTGTTTCTCGAGTTACGGCGGGAAACAAGGGGTACTTCTCTATATGCGACGGGGACCTCAGACCTCGCTAGGGTTACTTCAGGGAAGTCAGGTCTCCTTTTGTGTTGGAAGGGGAACTTCCAGTTTACTCAAGCCGTTAAATGCGAATAGGGTCTCATCTCGAATTGAATCCATAAATTGTGTTTTCCTGTCTAATGGGAAAGGCTGTGTGAGGGAACTTTCTGAGTCGCATAAAGGGTGTCAAGTACCCTTTCGCCTTTCAAGAGGAAGTGTGGTATTTCTCTTGAGATTCTGCAGCGAAAATTTCCTCATCTCACATTAAGGGGATAATATGGTAATGTTTCTCGAGTTGCGGCGGGAAGCTGGGGGTACTTCTCTAGTTGCGACAGGGACCGCAGAAACTCGCTCGGGTTGCTTCAGGGAAGTCAGGTCCCCTTTGGTGTTGGAAGGGGAACTTCCGGTTTACTCTCTATCCGTTAAATGGGAATAGGGGCTCATCTAGAATTCATTCCATAAAGTGTGTTCTCCTGTCCAATGGGACTGATGTAAGTGAAATTTCTGTGTGGCATAAAGGGTGTCAAGTACCCTTTTGCCTTTCAAGAGGTAATGTGGTTATACTTTTGAGATTCTGCAGTGCAAAATTCCCTCATCTCGCATTGAGGGGATAATTTTGTGTTTCTCGAGTTGCAGCGGGAAGCTGTGTGTACTTCTTGAGTTGCGACGGGGACCTCAGGCACTGGCTCGGTTTCCTTCAGGGAAGTCAGGTACCCTTTGGTGTTGGAAGAGGAACTTCCGGTTTACTCTCGAGCCATTAAATGGAAACAGGGGCTCATCTAGAATTGTGTCCCTAAAGTGTGTTCTCCTGTCCAATGGGGACGGATATGTGAGGGAAGTTTTTGAGTCGCATAAAGGGTGTCAAGTACCCTTTCGCCTTTCAAGAGGGAATGTGGTATTACTCTTGAGATTCTGCAGAGCAAAATTTCATCAACTCCCATTGAGGGGATAATTTTGTGGTGTTTCTCAATTTGTAGCGGGAAGCTGAGTGTACTTCTCGAGTTGCGACGGGAAATTCAGGAACTCGCTTGGTTTGCTTCTTGGAAATCAGGTCCCCTTTTTTGCTGGAAGGGGAACTTCCGGATTACTCTTGAGCTTTTAAATGGGAATAGGGCCTCTTCACGAATTGAGTCCATAAAGTGTGTTCTCCTCTGTAAAGGGAAGGCTAGGTGAGGGACCTTTCTGAGTCACATAAAGGGTGTCAAGTACCTTTCGCCTTTCAAGCGGGAATGTAGGATTTCTCTTGAGAGTCTGCGGTGCAAAATTTCCTCTTCTCGCATTGAGGGGATATTTTCTAGTGGTTTTTCTCTAGTTTCAATGAAAAGCTGAGGTTACTTCTTGAGTTGCAATGGATATCTAAGGAACTCGCTCAGATTTCTTCAGGGAAGTCAGGTTCCCTTTTGTGTTGGAAGGGAAACTTCCGGATTACTCACCAGCCATTAATTGTGAATAGGGTCTCTTCTCGAGTTGAGTCCATAAATTGTGTTCTCCTCTCCAATGGGGACAGCTCTGTTAGGGAACTTTCTGAGTCGCATAAAGGGTGTCAAGAACACTTTTGCATTTCAAGCGGTAATGTGGGATTTCTCTTGAATAGTACAGCACAAAATTTCATCCTCTCGCATTGAGGGGATATTTATTTGGTGTTTATCGAGTTTCCGCGGGAAGCTGGGGGTACATCACAAGTTGTGACGTAGACCTAAGGAACTCGCTTGGGTTGCTTCAGGAAATCAGGTCCCCTTTTGTGTTGGAAGGGGAACTTCCGGGTTACTCTCGAGCCTTTAAATGGGAATAGGACCTCTTCTCGAGTTGAATCCAAAAATTGTGTTCTCCTCTGCAATGGCGACGGCTGTTGAGGGAATATTCGGATTCGCATGAAGGTTGTCAAGTATCCTTTTGCCTTTCACAGGGAATGTGGGATTTCTCTTGAGATTCTGCCGTGCAAAATTTCCTCAACTTGCATTGAGGGAATAATTTTGTGGTGTTTCTTGAGTTGGGGCCGGAGGCTACGGGTACTTCTCGAGTTGCGACGGGGACCTAAGGAACTCGCTTGGGTTTCTTCAGGGAAGTCAGGTCCCCTTTTGTGTTGGAAGGTGAACTTCCAGATTATTCTCGAGCCATTAAATGGGAATAGGACCTCTTCTTGAGTTGAGTCTAAAAAGTGTGTTCTCCTCTCCAATGGCGATGGCTGTGTGAGGGAAATTTCTGAGTCGCATGAAGGTTGCCAAGTTCCCTTTTGCCTTTCACAGGGATTGTGGGATTTCTCTTGAGTCTTTGCAGCACAAAATTTCCTCATCTCGCATTGAGGAGATAATTTTGTGGTGTTTCTCGAGTTGCGGCCGGAAGATGGGGGTATTTCTTAACTTGCGATGGGGACCTCAGGAATTTGATTGGGTAGCTTCAGGGAATTCAGGTCCCCTTTTGTGTTGGAAGGGGAACTTCCGTATTACTCTCAAGCCGTTAAATGGTAATTCGGCCTCTTCTCGAGTTGAGTCCATAAAGTGTGTTCTTCTCTCCAATGTGGACGGATGTTAGGGAACTTTCTGAGTCTCATAAAGGGTGTGAAGAACCATTTTGCCTTTCAAGCAGGTTGTGGGATTTTTCTCGAGAATCTGTAGCACAAAATTTCCTCATCTCGCATTGAGGGGATAATTTTGTGGTGTTTCTCGAGTTTGGCGGAAGCTGGCGGTACTTTTCAAGTTACAAGGGGGAATACAGGGAGTTCCTCGGGGTTCTTCAGGGAATTCAGAACCCCTTTTTGTTTTGGAAGGCGAACTTCGGGATTACTCTCGCGCCGTTAAATGGCAATAGGGCCTCTTCTCGATTTGAGTGCATAAAGTTTGTTCTCCTCTCCAGTGGGGACTGCTGTTTGTGAGAACTTTCCGAGACGCATAAATGGTATCAAGTACACTTTTGCCTTTAAAGAGGGAATGTGGGATTTCTCTTGAGATTCTGCAGCGTAACATTTCCTCATCTCACATTGATGGGATAATTTCTTTGTGTTTTTCGAGTTTCGGCTGGAACATAGGGCTACTTCTCGAGTTGAGAAGGGGATCTCAGGAACTCACTCGGGTTGCTTAAGGGAAGTAAGTTCCTCTTTTGTGAAAAAAGGGGAACTTCGTGATTACTCTCGAGCCCTTAAATGGGAATAGGACCTCTTCTCGAGTTGAGTCCAAAAAGTGTGTTCTCCTCTCAATGGCGACGGCTGTGTGAGGGAATTTTCTGAGTCGCATTTAGGTTGTCAAGTATCCTTTTGCCTTTCACAGGGAATGTGGGATTTCTTTCGAGATTCTGCACGGCAAAATTTCCTCATCTCGCATTGTGGGGATAATTTTGTGGTGTTTCTCGAATTGTGGCGGGAAGCTGGGTGTACATCTCAAGTTGCGACGTAGACCACAGGCACTCGCTCGGGTTGCTTCAGGAAAGTCAGGTCCCCTTTCGTTTGGAATGGGAACTTATGATTACTCTCCAGCCATTAAATGAGAATAGGGCCTCTGAGCGTGTTGAGTCCATAAAGTGTCTTCTCCACTCCAATTGGGACGGCTATTAGGGAACTTTCTGGGTCGCACAAACTGTGTCAAGTACCCTTTTTCATTCAAGCAGGAATGTGGGATTTCTCTTGAGATTCTGCTGCGCAAAATTTCCTCAACTGGCAATAAGGGGATAATTTTGTAGTGTTTCTCGAGTTTTGGCAGAAGCTGGGGGTCCTTTTCGAGTTGCAACGGGGAATATAGGAACTTCCTCAGGTTGCTTTGGGGAACTCAGGTCCCCTTTTTTTTGGAAGGGGAACTTCATGACTACTCACCATCCATTAAATTGGAATAGGGCTCTTCTCGGGTTGAGTCCATAAAGAATGTTCTCCTCTACAATGGGGACAGATATTAGGGAACTTCCTGAGTCGCATAAATGGTGTCATGTACCCTTTTCTGTTTCAACCGAGAATGTGGGATTTCTCTTGTATTTCTACAGCGAAAAATTTCATCATCTCCTATTGAGGGGATAATTTTGTGGTGTTTCTCGAGTTGCGGCGGGAAGCTGAGTGTATTTCTCGAGTTGTGACAGGGCCCTCAGGAACTCGCTCGGGTTGCTTCAGTGAAGTCAGGTCCCCTGTTGTGTTGGAAGGGGAACTTCCGGATTACTCTCGAGCCGTTAAATCGGAATAGTGCCTTTTCTCCAGTTGAGTCCATAAAGTGTGTTCTCCTCTAAAATAGGGACGGATGTTAGGGAATTTTCTGAGTCGCATAAAGGGTGTCAAGTACACTTTTGCCTTTGAAAGGGGAATCTGGGCTTTCTGTTGTGATACTGCAGAGCAAAAAGGAGATCAATCCTGGGTGTTCATTGGAAGGATTGATGCTAAAGCTGAAACTGCAATATGTTGACCACCTCATGCGACGAGTTGACTCACTGGAAGACTCTGATGCTGGGAAAGGTTGGGGGTGGGAGTAGAAGGCGACGACAGAGAATGAGATGGCTGGATGGCATCACGGACTCTGTGATCATGAGTTTGAGTGTACTCCGGGAGCTGGTGATGGACAGGAAGGCCTGGCGTGCTGTGATTCATGGGGTCCCGGGGAGTCAGACACGACTGAGTGACTGAACTGAACTGAACTGAACTTTGTGGTGTGTCTCGAGTTGCGATGGGAAGCTTGTTGTACTTTCCTAGTTGCGACGGGGACGTCAGGAACTCGCTCGGGTTGCTTCAGGGAAGTCAGGTCCCCTTTTGTGGTGTAAGGGGAAATTCGGGATTACTCTTGAGCCTTTAAATGGGAATAGGGCCTCTTCTCGAATTGAGGCCATAAAGTGCGTTCTCCTATCCAGTGTGGATGTCTGTTAGGGAACTTTCTGTGTTGCATAAAGGGTGTCAAGTACCCTTTTGTCTTTCAAGCGGGAATGTGGGAATTCTCTTGAGATTCTGGAGTGCAAAATATCCTCATCTCGCTTTGAGGGGATAATTTTGGGGTGTTTCTCGAGTTGCGGCGGGACACTGTCGGTACTTCTCGAGTCGACTAGGACCAGAGGAATTTGCTCGGGTTGTTTCAGAGAAGTTGGGTCCCCTTTTGTGTTGGAAGGGGCACATCGGGTTTACTGTCGTGATGTTAAATGGAAATAGTGGCTCTTTTCTGTTGAGTCCATAAAGTGTGTTCTCCTCTCCAATGGGGACAGCAGTGTGAGGGAACCTTCTGAGTGGCATGAAAGGTGTCAAATACACTTTTGCCTTTCAAGCGGGAATGTGGGCTGTCTCTTGAGATTATGCAGTGCAAAATATCCTCATCTCGCATTCAGGGGATATTTTTCTGGTGTTTCTCGAAATTCGGCGGGAAGCTAGGGGTACTTCTCAAGTTGCCTCGGGACCTCAGGAACCAGCTCGGGTTGTTTCAGGGAAGTCAGTTCCCCTTTGTGTTGGAAGGGAAACTTCGGGATTACTCTTGAGCTGTTAAAAGGGAATAGGGCCTATTCTCGAGTTGAGTGAATAAAATGTGTTCTCCTCTTCAATGGGGACGCTGTGTGAGGGAACTTTCTGAGTAGCATAAATGGTGTCAAGTAAATTTTGCCTTTCAAGCGGGAATGTGAGATTTCTCTTGAGGTTCTGCAGCGCACATTTTCCTCATCTCGCATTGAGGGGATAATTTTGTTTTGTTTCTCTAGTTGCGGCAGGAAGCTGGGGATACTTCTTGAGTTGTGACGGATACCTCAGGAACTCGCTCGGGTTGCTTCAGGGAAGTAAGATCCCCTTTTTTGTTTCAAAGTGAACTTCTGGATTACTCTCAAGCCGTTGAATTGGATTACGGCCTCTTTTTGAGTTGAGTACATAAAGTGTGTTCTTCTCTCCAACGGGTACAGATGTTAGGGAATTTTCTGAGTCGCATAAAGTGTATCAAGTACCATTTTGCCTCTCAAGCCGTTGTGGGATTTCTCTTGAGATTCTGCAGCGAAAAATTTCCTCATCTCGCATTGACGGGAATATTTTGTGGTGTTTCTCGAGTTGAGACGGGAAGCTAGCAGTTCATCTCAATTTGCGACGTAGACCTCACAAACTCACTCTGTTTGCTTTAGGGAAGTAGGTCCCCTTTTGTGTTAGAATGAGAACTTACTGATTACTCTCCAGCAGTTAAATGGGAATAGGGCCTCTGCGCATGCTGAGTCCATAAAGTGTCTTCTCCTCTCCAATTGGGACGACTATGAGGGAACATTGTGAGTCGCGTAAAGTGTGTCAAGTACCCTTTTACTTTCAAGCGGGAATGTGGGATTTCTCTTGAGATTGTGAAGGGCAAAATTTCCTCATCTCGCAGTGAGGGGATATTTTTGTGTTTTTTCTTGAGTTTCAGCGGGAAGCTAGGCGTACTTCTCTAGTTGCAACGCGGAATACAAGAACTTCGTCAGGTTGCTTCAGGGAATTCAGGACCCCTTTTTTTGTTGGAAGGGGAACTATGGGATTTCTCCCGAGCCGTTAAATGGGAATAAGGCCTCTTTTCGAGTTGAGTCCATAACGTGTGTTCTCCTCTCCAATGGGGACAGTTGTGTGAGGAAGCTTTCTGAGTCACATAAATGTTTTCAAGAAACCTTTTGCCTTTCTAGCGGGAATGTGGGATTTCTCTTGAGATTCTGCAGCAAAAATTTCCTCATCTCGCATTGAGGGGATAATTATGTGGTGTTTCTCAAGTTGCGACGGGAAGCTGGGGGTACTTCTCGAGTTGCGACGGGGACCTCAGGAACTCGCTCGGGTTTCCTCAGGGACGTCAGGTCCCCTTTTGTGTTGGAAGGAGTACTTCGGGATTACTCTCGAGTCATTAATTGAAAATAGGTCCTCTTCTCTTCTGTGCGGGGGAGGGCCGAGAGGAGCTACTCCCATTCAAGGTCAGGAGGGGCGTCCTTGAGGAGATACCCCTCATCCAAGGTAAGGTGCAGCTGCTGCGCTTTCTTGGAGCAGCTGTGAAGAGATATCCCACACCCAAGATAAGAGAAACCCAAATAAGTCGGTAGGTATTGCGAGGGGGCATCAGAAGGCAGACACACTGAAATCATAATCACAGGAAACTAGTCGATCTGATCACATGGACCACAGCCAAATGTTGTCCACTGGAGAAGGGAATGGCAATCCACTTCAGTATACTTGCCTTGAGAACCCCATGAAGAGTATCAAAGGGCAAAATGACAGGATACTGAATGAGGAATTCCCCAGGTCGGTAGGTGCCCAGTATGCTACTGGAGATCAGTGGAGAAATAAATCTAGAAGGAATGAAGGGAAGGAGCAATAGCAAAATCAGTACCCAGTTGTGGATGTGACCAGTGATAGAAGCAAGGTCCAGTGCTGTAAAGAGCAATATTGCATAGGAACTTGGAATGTTAGGTCCATGAATCAAGGCAAATTGGAAGTGGTCAAACAGGAGATAGCAAGAGTGAACATAGACATTCTCGGAATCAGGGAATTAAAATGGACTGGAATGGGTGAATTTAACTCAGATGACCACTATATCTACTATTGTGGGCAGGAATCCCTTAGAAGAAATGGAGTAGCCATCATGGTCAACAAAAGAGTCCGAAATGCAGTACTTGGATGCAATCTTAAAAATGACAGAATGATTTCTCTTCGTTTCCAAGGCAAACCATTCAACATTACAGTAATCCAGGCCTATGCCCCAACCAGTGACGCTGAAGAATGCGAAGTTGAACGGTTCTATGAAGACCTGCAAGACCTATTAGAAGTAACACACAAAAAAGATGTCCTTTTCACTATAGGGGAATGGAATACAAAAGAATGAAGTCAAGAAACACCTGGAGTAACAGGAAAATTTGGCCTTGGAGCATGGAATGAAGCAGGGACAAGGCTAATAGAGTTTTGTCAAGAGAACACACTGGTCATAGCAAACACCCTCTTCCAACAACACAAGAGAAGATTCTACACGTGGACATCACCAGATGGTCAACACCAAAATCAAATTGATTCTATGCTCTGCAACCAAAGAAGGAGAAGCTGTATACAGTTAGTAAAAACAAGACCAGGAGCTGACTGTGGCTCAGATCATGAACTCGTTATTGCCAAATTCAGACATAAATTGAAGAAAGTAGGGAAAACCGCTAGACCATTCAGATATGACCTAAATCAAATCCCTTATGATTATACAGTGGAAGTGAGAAATAGATTTAAGGGACTAGATCTGATAGATAGAGTGCCTGATGACCTCTGGACGGAGGTTCGTGACACTGTACAGGAGACAGGGACTAAGAGCATCCCCATGGAAAAGGAACGCAAAAAAAGCAAAATGGCTATCTGAGGTGGCCTTACAAATTGCTGTGAAAAGAAGAGAAGTGAAAAGCAAAGGAGAAAGGGAAAGATATAAGCATTAGAATGCAGATTTCCAAAGAATAGCAAGGAGAGATAAGAAAGCCTTCCTCAGTGATCAATGCAAAGAATTAGAAGAAAACAATAGAATAGGAAAAACAAGAGATCTCTTCAAGAAAATTAGAGATTCCAAGGGAACATTTCATGCAAAGATGGGCTCGATAAAGGACAGAAATGGTATGGACCTAACAGAAGCAGAAGATATTAAGAAGAGGTGGCAAGAATACACAGAAGAACTGTACAAAAAAATCTTCACGACCAAGATAGTCACGAAAATGTGATCACTGACCTAGAGCCAGACATCTTGGAATGAGAAGTCACGTGGGCCTTAGAAAGCATCACTACGAACAAATCTAGTGGTGGTGATGGAATTCCAGTTGAGCTATTTCAAATCTTGAAAGATGATGCTGTGAAAGTGCTGCACTCAATATGCCAACAAAGTTGGAATACTCAGCAGTGGCCACAGGACTGGAAAAAGTCAGTCTTCATTCCAATCCCAAAGAAAGGCAATGCCAAAGAATGCTCAAACTACAGCACAATTACACTCATCTCACATGCTAGTAAAGTCATGCTCAAAATTCTCCAAGCCAGGCTTCAGCAATATGTCATCCGTGAACTCCCAGATGTTCAAGAAGGTTTTAGAAAAGGCAGAGGCACCAGAGATCAAATTGCCAACATCCTCTGGATCATGGGGAAAGCAAGAGAGTTCCAGAAAAACATCTATTTCTGCTTCATTGACTATGCCAAAGCCTTTGACTGTGTGGATCAAAATAAACTGTGGAAGATTCTAAAAGAGATGGGAATACCAGACCACCTGACCTGCCTCTTGAGAAACCTGTATGCAGGTCAGGAAGCAACAGTCAGAACTGTACATGCAACAACAGACTGGTTCCAAATAGGAAAAGGAGTAAGTCAAGGCTGTATATTGTCACCTGGCTTATTTAACTTATATGCAGAGTACATCATGAGGAACGCTGGGCTGGAAGAAGAACAAGCTGGAATCAAGATTGCTGGGAGAAATATCAATAACCTCATATATGCAGATGACACCACCCATATGGCAGAAAGTGAAGAGGAACTCAAAAGCCTCTTGATGAAAGTGAAAGAGGAGAGTGAAAAGGTTGGCTTGAAGCTCAACATTCAGAAAATAAAGATCATGGCGTCTGGTCCCATCACTTCACTGGAAAAAAAATGGAAAAACAGTGGAAACAGTGTCAGACTTTATTTTTTTGGGCTCCAAATTCACTGCAGATGCTGATTGCAGCCATGAAAATAAAAGACACTTATCCCGAGGAAGGAAAGTTATGACCAACCTTGATAGTATAGTAAAATGGAGAGACATTAATTTGCCAACCAAGGTCCGTCTAGTCAAGGCTATTGTTTTTCCCGTGGTCATGTATGGATGTGCGAGTTGGACTGTGAAGAAAGCTGATCTCCGAAGAATTGGTGCTTTTGAAATGTGGTGTTGGAGAAGACTCTTGAGAGTCCCTTGGACTGCAAGAAGATCCAACCAGTCCATTCTAAGGGAGATCGATCCTGGCTGTTCATTGGAAGGACTGATGCTAAAGCTGAAACTGCAATACTTTGGCCAACTCATGCGATGAGTTAACTCACTGGAAAAGATTCTGATGTTAGGAAAGGTTGGGGGCAGGAGGAGAAGGGGACGACAGAGAATTAGATGGCTGGATGGCATCACCAACTCTGTGGACATGAGTTTGAGTGAACTCCAGGAGATGGTGAAGGACAGGGAGGTAAGGTGTACAATTATTCATGGGGTCGGGGAGATTCGCACACGACTGAGCGACTGAACTGAACTGAATAAAGTGTGTCAAGATACCTTTTGCGTTTCAGGCGGGAATGTGGGATTTCTCTTGTATGTGCAGCAAAAAATTTCCTCATCTCGCATTGACGGGATAATTTTGTGGTGTTTCTCGAGTTCTGGCTGGAAGCTGGGGGTACTTCTCGAGTTGCGACTGGACCTCAGGAACTCGCTCGGGTTGCTTCAGGGAAGTCAGGTCCCCTTTTGTGTTGAAAGGGGAACTTCGGGATTACTCTCGAGCCGTTAAATGGGAATACGGCCTCTTCCCAGGTTGAGTCCATAAAGTGTGTTCTCCTCTCGCATGGGGACAGCTGTGTGAGGACACTTTCTGAGTCGCATAAACGGTGTCAAGTACACTTTTGCCTTTCAAGCGGGAATGTGGAAATTCTCTTGAGATTCTGCAGTGCAAAATTTACACATCTCGCATTGAGGGGATAATTTTGTGGTGTTTCTTGAGTTGCGAGGCGGACCTCCGGAAATTTCTCGGGTTGTTTCGAGGAAGTCAGGTCCCCATTTGTGATGGAAGGGGAACTTCGGGATTTCTCTCAGGCCGTTAAATGGGAATAGGGTCTCTTCTCGTGTTGAGTCCAAAAAGTGTGTTCTCATCTCAAAAAGGGGATGGCTGTGTGAAGGAAATTTCTGAGCCGCATAAAGGGTGTAAAGTACCCTTTTGACTTTATAGAGCGAATTTGTGATTTCACTTGTGGTTCTGCAGCGCAAAATTTCCACATCTCGCATTGAGGGGATAATTTTGTGGTGTTTCTCGAGTTGCGTCGGGAAGCTGGGAGTACTTCTCGAAATGCGACGGGGGAACTCAGGAATTCGCTCGTTTTGCTTCAGGGAAGTCAGGTCCCCTATTATGTTGGAAAGGGAATTTCCGGATTACTCTTGAGCCATTAAATGGGAATAGAGCCTCTTCTCTACTTGAGTCCTTAAAATTTGTTCTCCTCTCCAATGGGAACGGTTATGTGAGGGAACTTTCTGTTTCGCTTAAAGGGTGTCAAGTAAACTTTTGCCTTTCAAGCGAGAATTTGGGATTTCTCTTGAGATTCTACAGCGTAAAATGTCCTCATCTCGCATTGAGCACATAATTTAGTGGTGTTTCTTGAGTTGCGTCGGGAAAAGGGGGTACTTCTTGAGTTTCGACGGGGACCTCAGGAATTCAATCCAGTTGCTTCAGGGAAGTCAGGTCCACTTTTGTGTTGAAAGGGGAACTTCGGGGTAATTCTCGAGCCATTAAATGGGAATAGGGGCTCTTCTCGTTTTAAGTCCATAAAGTGTGTTCTCCTATCCAATGGGGACGGCTGGGTGAGGGAAAGTTTTGAGTCACATAAAGGTTGTCAAATATCATTTTTCCTTTCAAGCAGGAATGTGGGATTTCTCTTGAGATTCTGCAGCGCAAAATTTCTTCATCTCGCATTGAGGGGATAATTTTGTGGTGTTCTTCGAGTTTCGGGGGGAAGATGGGGGTACTACTCAAAGTGCGATGGGGACCTCAGTAACTTGTTGGGTTGCTTCAGGGAAGTCAGGTCCCCTTTAGTGCTGGAATAGAAAATTTGGGATTCCTCTCAAGCCGATAAATGGGAATAGGGCCTCTTATTGAGGGGAGTCCCTAAAGTGTGTTCTCCTGTCTAATGGGGTCGGCTGTGTGAGGAAAATTTCTGAGTCGAATAATGGATGTCAAGTACACTTATGTCTTTCAAGCGGGAATATGGGATTTCTCTTGAGACTCTGCAGCACAAAGTTTCCTCATCTCGCATTGAGGGGATAATTTTGTGGTGATTCTTGAGTTAAGGCTGGAAGATGGGGATACTTCTCTAGTTGCGACTGGGACCACAGTAGTTCTTTCATTTTGTTTCAGTGAAGTCAGGTTCCCTTTTGTTTTGGAAAGTGAAACTCGGGGGTACTCTCAGGCCATTAAGTGGGAATAGGGCCTCTTCTCGTGTTGAGTCCATAAGTGTGTTCTCCTCTCCAATGGGGATGGCAGTGTCAGGGAACTTTCTGAAACGCATAAAGTTTGTCAAATAACATAGTGCCTTTGAAGTGAGAATGCGAGATTTCTCTTGTGATTCTACAGCGTAAAATTTCCTCATCTCGCATTGAGCAGATAATTTAGTGGTGTTTCTCGATTTGTGGCAGGAATTTGGGTTACTTATCGAGTTGCCACGGGGACCTCAGGAACTGCTCGAGTTGCTTCAGGGAAGTCAGGTCCCCTTTTGTGTTGGAAGAGGAACTTCGGGATTACACTCGAGCCGTTAAATGGGAATAGGGCCTCTTCTCGAGTTGAGTCCATATTCTATGTTCTCCTCTCCAATGGGGACTGCTGGGTGAGGGAAATTTTGGGGTCTCATAAAGGTTGTCATGTACCCTTTTTCCTTGCAAGCGGGAATTTGGGATTTCTCTTGAGATTCTGCAGCGCAAAATTTCCTCATCTCCAATTGAGGGGATAATTTTGTGATATTTCTCGATTTGCGGCGGGAAGCTTGGGGTACAACTCGAGTTCCAACGGGGACCTCAGGAACTCCCTCCGGTTGCTTCAGGGAAGTCATTTCCCCTTTTGTGTTGGAAGGGGAACTTCCAGATTACTCCCCAGACATTAAATATGAATAGGGCCTCTTCTAGATTTGAGTACAAAAATGTGTTTTCCTCTCCAATCGGGACAGCTGTATGAGGGAAATTTCTAAGTCGAATAAAGGGTGTCAAGTACCCTTCTGCCTTTCAAGCAGGAATGAGCGATTTCTCTTGAGATTCTGCAGCACAAAATTTCCTCATTTCGCATTGAGGGGCAATTTTGTGGTTTATATTGTGTTGTGGCGGGAACCTGTGGGTACTTCTCGAGTTGCAATGAGGATCTCAGGAACTCGCTCGGGTTGTTTCAGGGAAGTCAGATCCCCTTTTGTGTTGGAAGGGAAACTTCCACATTACTCTCGAGGCGTTAAATGGTAATAGGGCCTCTACTAGAGTTGAGTCCATAAAGTGTTTTCTCCTATCCAATGGGAACGGCTGTTAGGGAACTTTCTGAGTCGCATAAAGCGTGTCAAGAACACTTTTGCCTTTCAAGCGGGAATGTGGGATTTCTCTTGAGATTCTGAAGCGCAAATTTCCTCATCTCACATTGAGGGGATAATTTTGTGGTGTTTCTCGAGTCTCGGCAGAAGCTGGGGGTACTTTACGAGTTGCAAATGGGAATACAGGGACTTCCTCGGGATCTTTCAGGGAATTCAGGACCCCTTTTTGTGTTGGAAGGGGAACTTCGGGATTACTCTCGAGCCCTTAAATGGGAATAGGGTTTCTTCTTGAGTTGAGTCCATAAAGTTTGTTCTCCTCTCCAACGCGGACGGCTGTTTGAAGGAACATTCTGAATCGCATAAATTTTGTCAAATACACTTTTGCCTTTCAAGCATTAATGTGGCATTTCTATTGAGATTCCGCAGCACAAAATTTCCTTATCTCGCATTGAGGGGATAATTTTGTGGTGTTTCTCGAGTTGGGGCTGAAAGCTGCGGGTATTTCTCCAGGAGCGACGGGGACTTCAGAAACTCGACCAGGTTGCTTCAGGGAAGTAAGTTCCCTTATTATGTAGGAAGGGGAACCTCCCGATTACTCTCGAGCCATTAAATGGGAATAGGACCTCTTCTCAAGTTGATTCCAAAAAGTGTGTTCTCCTCTCCAATGGCGACGGCTGTGTGAGGGAATTTTCTGAGTCGCATGAAGGGTGTCAAGTACCCTTTTGCTTTTCACAGGGAATGTGGGATTTCTCTTGAGCTTCTGCAGCGCAAAATTTCCTCATCTCGCATTGAGGGGGTAATTTTGTGGTGTTTCTCGAGTTGCTGCCAGAAGCTGGGAGTACTTTTCGAGTTGCGACGGGGACCTCAGGAACTCGCTCAGGTTGCTTCAGGGAATTCAGGTCCCATTTTGTGTTGTAAGGCGAACTTCCGGATTACTCTCAAGCCGTTAAATGGGAATAGGGCGTCTTCTCGAGTTGAGTCCATAAAGTGAATTCTTCTCTCCAAAGGGGCGGATGTTAGGGAACTTTCTGAGTCGCATAAAGGGTGCCAAGTACCATTTTGCCTTTCAAGCCGGTTGTGGGATTTCTCTTGAAATTCTGCAGCACAAAATTTCCTCATCTCGCATTGAGGGGATAATTTTGTGGTGTTTTCGAGTTGCGAGGTGGACCTCAGGAACTTTCTCGGGTTGCTTCAAGGAAGTCACGTCCCCTTTTGTGATGTAACGGGAACTTCCGTAATTCTCTAGAGCCATTAAATGGGAATAGGGCCTCTTCTCGTGTTGAGTCCAAAAGGTGTGTTCTCCTCTCCAATGGGGACGGCTGTGTGAGGGAAATTTCTGAGTCACATAAAGGGTGTAAAGTACACTTTTGCCTTTATACCGGGAATTTGGGATTTCTCTTGAGATTTTGCAGCGGAAAATTTCCTCATCTCGCATTGAGTGGATAATTTTGTGGTGTTTCTCGAGTTGCGTCGGGAAGCTGGGGGTACTTCTCGAGTTGCGACGTGGACCTCAGGAACTCGCCTGGGTTGCCTCAGGGAAGTCAGTTCCCCTTTTACGTTGGAACGGGAACTTCGGGATTACTGTCAAGATCTTAAATGGAATAGGGACTCTTCTCGATTTGAGTCCATAAGGTATGTTCCTCTCTCCAATGTGGACGGCTGTTTGAGCGAACTTTTGAGTCGCATTAAGGGTGTCAAATACCATAGTGCCTTTGAAGCGAGAATGCGGGATTTCTCTTGAGATTCTACAGCACAAAATTTCCTCATTTCGCATTGAGCAGATAATTTTGTGGTGTTTCTCGAGTTTCAGCGGGAATTGGGGGTACTTCTTGAGGTGCGACGGGGACCTCAGGAACTAGCTCGGGTTGCTTCAGGGAATTCAGGTCCCCTTTTGTGTGGGAAGGGGAACTTCGGGATTACTCTCAAACCTTTAAATTGGAATAGGGCTTCTTCTCGTATTGAGTCCATGAAGTGTGTTCTCCTCTCCAATGAGGATTGCTGGGTGAGGGAAATTTTGGAGTCGCTTAAAGATTTTCATGTACCCTTTTTCCTTTCAAGCGGGGATGTAGGATTTCACTTGAGACTCTGCAGGGGAAATTTTCCTCATCTCTCCTTGAGTGCAGAATCTTGTGGTTTTTGTCGAGATGCAACGGGAAGCTTGGGGTCCTTCTCGAGTTGCGATAGGGACCTCAGGAACTCGTTCGTGTAGTGCCTGGGAATTAAGGTCTCCTTTCCTTTTGGCAGGGGAGCATCGGGATTACTCTCAAGGCATGGAATAAGAATAGGGCTTCATCTTAAGTTGAGTCCATAAAGTATTTTCTCCTCTCAAGTGGGGAGAGCTATGTCAGGGAATGTCTTGAGTCGCATAAAGGGTGTGAAATATGTGTTCGAGTTTCAAGTGGGAATATGGGATTTCTCTTGAGACTGTGCAGCGGAAATTTTTCTCATCTCACCTTGAGTGACTAATCTTGTGGTTTTTGTCGAGTTGCGGTGGGAAGCTTGGGGTCTTTCTCGAGTTGTAACAGGACCTCAGGAACTCGCTCGTGTAGTCCCTTGGAAATCAGGTCACCTTTCATTTTGGTAGGGGAACATCGGGTTTACTCTCGAGGCATGGAATGGGAATAGGGAATCATCTAAATTTAAGTCCATAAAGTGTGTTCTCCTGTCAAGTTGGGACAGCTATGTCAGGGAATGTCGATTCGCATAAACGGTGTCAATTATCCGTTCGAGTTTGAAGCTGGAATGTGGGATTTCTCTTGAGACTATGCAGGGGAAATTTTCCTCATCTCACCTTGAGTGCAGAATCTTGTGGTTTTCTTCAAGTTGCGGCAGGAAGCTTGGGGTCCTTCTCAAGTTGCTGCAGAGACCTCAGGAACTCGCTCAAGTAGTTCCTGGGAAGTCAGGTCTCCTTTCGTTTTGGTAGGGGTACATCGGGATTACTCTCGAGGCATGGAATGGGAATAGGGATTCTAAGAAGGTTGATTCCATAAATTGTGATCTCCTCTCAAATGGGGACAGCTATGTCAGGGAAAGTTTTGAGACGTATAAATGGTGTGAAGTAAGCGTTCGAGTTTCAAGCAGGAATGTAGGATTTCTCTTGCGACTCTGCATGGAAAATTTTCCTCATCTCACCTTTAGTGCAGAATCTTGTGATTTTTCTCGAGTTGCGGTGGGAAGCTTGGGGTCTTTCTCGAGTTGCGACTGGGACCGTAGGAATTCGCTCATATAGTCCCTGGGAAGACAGGTCTCCTTTCATTTTGGTAGGGAAACACCGGAATTACTCTCGAGGCGTGGAATAGGAATAAAGCCTAATCTAAAGTTGAGTCAATAAATTGTGTTCTCCTCTCAAGTGGGGACACCTATGTCCGGGAATGTCTTTAGTCGCATAAAGGATGTGAAGTACCCGTTCGAATTTCATTCCGGTATGTGGGATTTCTCTTGAGAATTTGCCGGGGAAATTTTCCTGATCTCACCTTGAGTGCAGAATTATGTTGTTTTTCTCAAGTTCTGGCAGGAAGTTGCGGTCCTTCTTGAGTGCGTCTGAGACCTCAGGAACTCGCTCAAGTAGTTCCTGGGAAGCCAGGTCTCCTTTCGTTTTGGTAGGGGAACATCGAGATTACTCTCAAGGCATGGAATGGGAATAGGGCCTCATCTAAATCTGAGTCCATAAATTGTGTTCTCCTTTCAACTGGGGAGAGCTATGTCAGTGAATATCTTGGGTCGCATAAAGTGTGTGATGTACCCATTTGACTTTCAAGAGGGAATGTGGGAGTTTTCTTGAGACTATGCAGGGGAAATTTTCTTCATCTCACCCTGAGTGCAGAATTTAGTGGTTTTTCTTGAGTTGCGGTGGGAAGCATGGGGTCCTTCTCGAGTTGTGACATGGACCTCAGGAAATCGCTCCTGTATTCCCTGGGTCGTCAGATCTCCTTTCGTTTTGGTAGGGGAAAAAGGGGATTACTCTTGAGGCGTCAAATGGGAAAAGGGACTCATTGAAAGTTGATTCCATAAATTGGAATCTCCTCTCAAATGGGGAAAGCTATGTCAGGGATTGTCTTGGGTCGTCTAAAGGTTGTGAATTACCCGTTCGAGTTTCAATCGAGAATGTAGGATTTCTTTTGAGAATCTGCAGGGGCAATTTTCCTCATCTCACCTTGAGTGCAGAATTAGGTTGTTTTCCTCGAGTTTCTGCAGGAATCTTGGGGGTGCTTCTCGAGTTACGACAGGGACCTCAGCAACTCACCCAAGTAATACCTGGGAAGTCAGGTCTCCATTCGTTTAGGTAGCAGAACGTCGGCATTACTCTCAAGGGATGGAATGGGAATAGGGCCTCCTCTAAATTTGAGTCCACAAATTGTGTTCTCCTTTCAATTGGGAAGAGCTATTTCAGTGAATGTCTTGAGTCACATAAAGGGGATGATATACCCTTTCGAGTTACAAGCGGGAATGTGGGATTTTTCTTGAGACTCTGAAGGGGAAATTTTCCTCATCTCACCCTGAGTGCAGAATTAAGTGGTTTTTCTTGAGTTGCGGTGGGAAGAAAGGGGTCCTACTCAAGTTGCGACAGGGACCTCAGGAGCTCGCTCGTGTAGTCCCCGGGAAGTCAGGTCTCCTTTCGTTTTGGTACGGGAACATCGGAATTACTCTCTAGGCGTGGAATGTGAATAGGGCCTCATCTAAAGTTGAGTCCATAAATTGCGTTCTCCTCTGAAGTCGGGACAGCTATGTCAGGGAATTTCTTGAGTCGTCTAAAGTGTGTGAATTACCCGTTCGAGTTTCAAGAGAAAATGTGGGAATTCCCTTCAGACTCTGTAGGGGAAATTTTCCTCATCTCACCTTGAGTGCAGTATCTTGTGGTTTTTATCGAGTTGTGGCAGGAAGCTTTGGGTCCTTCTCGAGTTGCGGCAAGGTCTTCAGGAACTCGCTCGTGTAGTCCCTGGGAAGTCAGGTCTCCTTTCGTTTTGGTAGGGTAACATTGGAATTACTCTCTAGGAGTGGAATGTGAATAGGGCCTCATCTAAAGTTGAGTCCATAAATTGTGTTTGCCTCTCAAGTGGGACAGCTATGTCAGGGGATGTCTTGAATCGCATAATGGGTGTGAAGTTCGTGTTCGGGTTACAAGCGGGAATGTGGGGTTTCTCTTGAGACTCTGCAGGGGAAATATTCGTCATCTCACCTTGAGTGCAGAATCTTGTGATTTTTCTCGAGTTGCTGCAAGAAGATTGGTGTCCTTGTTGAATTGCGACAGTGAACACAGTAACTCGCTAGTGTAGTCACTGGGAAGTCAGGTTTCCTTTCATTTTGGTAGGGGAACACCGCGATTTCTCTCGAAGCATGGAATGGGAATAGGGCCACATCTAAAGTTGAGGCCATAAATAGTTTTCTCCTTTCAAGTGGCGACAGCTATGTCAGGGAAAGTCTTGAGTCGCATAAAGGTGTCAAGTACCCGTTCGAGTTTCATGCGGGAATGTGGGATTTCTCTTGAGACTTTCCCGAGGAAATTTTTCTCATCTCACCTTGAGTGCAGAATCTTGTGGTTTTTCGCGAGTTGCAGCAGGAAATTTAGGGTCCTTCTCGAGTTGCGACAGGGACATCAGGAATTCGTTCGTGTAGTCCCTGGGAACTCAGGATTACTTTCGTTTTGGTAGGGGAGCAGCGGGAGTACACTCGAGGCATTGAATGGGAATAGGCCCTCATCTAACGTTGAGTCCATAAATTGTGTTCTCCTCTTAAGTGGGGAGAGCTATGTCAGGAAAAGTCTTGAGTCTCATAAAGGGTGTTCAGTACGTGTTCGAATTTCAAGCGTGAATGTGGGATTTCTCTTGAGAATCTGTGGGTGAAATACTCGTCATCTCGAGTGCAGAATCTTGTGGTTTTTCTCGAGATGCGGCAGGAAGCTTGGGGTCCTCTTCGAATTGCGACAGGGTCCTCAGGAACACGCTCAAGTAATACCTGGGAAGTCAGGTCTCCTTTCGTTTAGCTATTGGAACATTGGAATTACTCTTGAGGGATGTAATGGGAATAGGGCCTCCTCTAAATTTGAGTCCATTAATTGTGTTCTCCTTTCAATTGGGGAGAGCTATTTCAGTGAATGTCTTGAGTCGCATAAAGGGTGTGATGTACCCGTTCGAGTTTCAAGAGGGAATGTGGGATTTCCCTTGAGACTCTGCAGGTGAAAGTTTCTTCATCTCACCTTGAGTGCAGAATCTTGTGCTTTTTCTCGAGTTGCGGCGGGAAGTTTGATGTCCTTCTCGAGATGTTACAGGGATCTCAGGAACTCGCTCATGTAGTCCCTTGGAAGTCAATCTCATTCCTTTTTGGTAGGGGAACATCGGGATAACTCTCGAGGCCTGCAATGGGAATAGGGCCTCATCTAAAGGTGACTCCATTAATCGTGTTCTCCTCTCAAGTGGGGACAAATATGTCAGGGAATGTCTTGAGTCGCAAAAAGGGTGTGAAGTACCCGTTTGAGTTTCAAGTGGGAATGTGCGATTTTTCTTGAGTCTCTGCAGGGGATATTTTCCTCATCACACCTTGAGTGCAGAATCTTCTGGTTTCTCTTGAGTTGCAGCGGGAAGCTTGGGGTCCTTCTCCAGTGGCAACAGCGACCTAAGTTAATCGCTAGTGTAGTCCCTGGGAAGTCAGGTCTCCTTTCAGTTTGGTACGGGAACATCAGGATTACTCTTGAGGCGTGGAGTGGGAATAGGGCCTCATCTAAATTTGACAGCTAAAGTCTGTTCTCCTGTCAAGTGGTGACAGCTTGTCAGGGAATGTCTTGAGTCGCATAAAGGGTTTCTGTACCCGTTCAAGTTTCAAGCGGGAATGTGGGGTTTCTCTTGAGACTCTGCAGAGGAAATTTTCCTCATCTCACCTTGAGTGCACAATCTTGTGGTTTTTTTCGAGTAGCGGCAGGAAGCTTGGGGTCGTTCTCGAGTTGCGACAGGGAAATAAGGAACTCGCTAGTGTAGTCCCTGGGAAGTCAGGTGTCCTTTCTTTATTGTAGGGGAACATAGGGATTACTCTCAAGGCGAGGAATGTTAATAGGGATTCCTCTAAAGTTGAGTCCATAAATTGTGTTCTCCTCTCAAGTGGGGACAGCTATGTCAGGGAAAGTCTTGAGTCGCATAAAGGTGTCATGTACCCGTACGAGTTTCAAGGGGAAATGTGGGATTTCTGTTGATACTCTGCAGGGGAAATTTTCCTCACCTCACCTTGAGTGCACAAACTTGTGGTTTTTAACGAGTTGCAGCGGGAAGCTTAGGGTCCTTCTCGAGTTGCGACAGGGACCTCAGGAACTCGCTCAAGTAATCCCTGGGAAGTCAGGTCTCCTTTCGTTTTGGTAGGGGAACAAGAGGATTACTCTCGAGACGTCGAATGGGAATAGGGACTCATTAAAAGTTGAATCCTAAATTGTAATCTCCTCTCAAATGGGGAAAGCTATGTCAGGGATTGTCTTGGGTCGTATAAATGCTGTGAAGTACTCGTTCGAGTTTCAATCGAGAATGTAGGATTTCTCTTGCGACTCTGCATGGGAAATTTTCCTCATCTCACCCTGAGTGCAGAATTTAGTGGTTTTACTCGAGTTGCAGCGGGAAGCATGGGGTCCTTCTCGAGTTGGAACAGGGACCTCAGGAAATCTCTCCTGTATTCCCTGGGTAGTCAGGTCTCCTTTCGTTTTGGTATGGGAACATCAGGATTTTTCTCTAGGCGTGGAATGTGAATAGGGCCTCATCTAAGTTTGAGGCCATAAATTGTGTTCTCCTCTCAAGTAGGGACAGCTATGTCAGGGAATGTCTTGAATCGCATCAAGAGTGTGAAGTTCGCGTTCGGGTTTCAAGTGGGAATGTGGGGTTTCTCTTGAGACTTTGCAGGGGAAATATTCGTCATCTCACCTTGAGTGCAGAATCTTGTGGTTTTTCACGAGTTTTGGCGGTAAGCTTGGGGTCCTTCTCTAGTTGGAACAGGGTCCTCAGGAACTCACTAGTGTAGTCCCAGGTAAGTCAGGTCTCCTTTCATTTTGGTAATGGAACATCGGGATTACTCTCGAGTCATGGAATGAGAATAGGGCTTCATCTTAAGTTGAGTCCATAAAGTATTTTCTCCTCTCAAGTGGGGAGAGCTATGTCAGGGAATGTCTTTAGTCGCATAAAGGGTGTTCAGTAGGCATTCGAGTTTCATGCGTCAATTTGGGATTTCTCTTGAGACTCTGCAGGGGAAATATTCGTCATTACACCTTGAGTGCAGAATCTTGTGGTTTTTGTCGAGTTGCGGTGGGAAGCTTGGGGTCCTTCTCGAGTTGGACCGGTATATCAGGAATTCACTCGTGTAGTTCCTGGGAAGTCAGGATTACTTTCGTTTTGTTAGGGGAGCAGCGGGAGTTCCCTTGAGGCATGGAAAGGGAAGAGGCCCTCATCTAACTTTGAGTCCATAAATTGTGTTCTCCTCTCAAGTGGGGAGAGCTATGTCAGGGAAAGTCTTGAGTCGCATAAAGGGTGTTCAGTACGCGTTCGAGTTTCAAGAGTTAATGTCGGATTTCTCTTGAGACTCCGTCGGTAAAATATTCGTCATCCCACTTTGAGTGCAGAATCTTGTGGTTTTTCTCGAATTGCGGCGGGAAGCTTGGGGTCCTTCTCGAATTGCGACAGGGACCTCAGGAACTCGCTCGGGTAGTCCCTGGGAAGTCAAGTTTCCTTTCGTTTTGGTAGGGGTCACCGGGATTACTCTCGAGGCATGGAATGCGAATAGGGCCTCATCTAAAGTTGAGTCCATAAATTGTGTTCTCCTCTCAAGTAGGAAGAGCTGTGTCAGGGAATGTCTTGAGTCGCCTAAAGGGTGTGAAATTCCCATTTGAGTTTCAAGCGGGAATGTGGGATTTCTCTTTAGACACTGCAGTGGAAAATTCCTCATCTCCCATTGATGGGATAATTTTGTCGTGTTTCTCGATTTCTGGCGGGAAGCTTTGGGTTCTTCTCACGTTGCGACTGGGATCGCAGGAACTCGCTAGTGTTGCCCCAGGGAAGTCAGGTCTCCTATCTTGTTGGAAGGGGAACTTCGGGATTACTCTCAAGCCATTAAATGGGAATAGGGCCTCATCTCGAGTTGAGTCCCTAAATTTTGTGCTCCTCTCCAGTGTGGACGGCTATGTTAGGGAACTTTTTGAGTCACATAAATGGTGTCATGTACCCGTTCAAGTTTCAAGCGATAATGTGGGATTTCTCTTGAGATTCTGCAGAAGAAACGTTCCTCATCTCGTATTGATGGGGGAACATTTTCATTTTTCTCGAGTTGCAGCAGAAAGTTAGGGGATCCCCTCGAGTTGTGACGGTGACCTCAGGAACTCGCTCGTGTTGCCCCAGGTAAGTCAGGTCTCCTGTCATGTTGGAAGGGGAACCTTGGGATGTTAGGTCACATTAGATTTGAATTTTTACCTGGAGATTTTATTGTGTATGATCTGCGAGTCAGGTGTCCACTCATCCTGTGAATTGATCCTCGAGGATACATTTGAATCTGTGCAGTAGAATCAGACAATATCTCGAGTGGGTGTTGACATACGTAACTTTTCCATTTCTGTTTTGAAAACCTGGGGATCCTCCTGAGTTTCAACGTGGTACATGCCTCCTCATACTCTGTGACTGGAACATCTGAATTCCATTCCAGAGAAAGCAGAGGAATCGACTCTCATCTGGAAATGAGGACTGAAAAACAGGACAAGTTGTCAGTGTGGCAGGTAACTCGGTGTTCCTCTCGATTGGGCTGTGCATGTCGGTTTAAATTTTGAGTCGCATAAAGGATGTTAAGTTGTAACCTGTCGAGTTTCAAGCGGGAATGTGGAATTTCTCTTGCGAATCTGTAACGGAAATGGTCTTCATCTCGCCTTGAGGGCAGAATCTTGTGGTTTTTCTGGAGTTGCCGCGGGAAGCTTGGGTTCCAACTCGCGTTGGGCCATGGACGTCTGGAACTCACTCCTGTTGCTTCAGGGATGAGAGGTCTCCTTTGTGTTGGAAGGGGAACTTCAGGATTACTCTGGGGCCCTTAAAGGGGAATAGGACCTCATCTCGAGTTGAATCCATAAACTGTGTGCTCCTCTCCAGTGTGGACATCTATGTTAGGGAACTTTTTGAGTCGCATAAAGGGTGTCAAGTACCCGTTCTAGTTTCAAGCGGGAATGTGTAATTTCTCTTCAGATTCTGCAGCAGAAATGTTCCTCATCTCCAATTGATGGGGTATTTCTCGCTTTCCTCGAGTGGCGGCAGAAAGAGTCGCATAAAGGGTGTCAAGTACCCGTTCTAGTTTCAAGCGGGAATGTGTAATTTCTCTTCAGATTCTGCAGCAGAAATATTCCTCATCTCCAATTGATGGGGTATTTCTCGCTTTCCTCAAGTGGCGGCAGAAATCTTGGGGTTCCTCTCGAGTTGCCACGGGGACCTTAGTAACTCGCTCGCGTTGTCCCAGGGAAGTTAGCTGTCCTTTACTGTTGGAAGGGGAACCTCAGGATTCCTCACGAGGCGCCGGAGAGGAATAGGGCAGCATGTAGTGTTGTGTATGTAAATTGTGTGCTCCACTTCAATGTGGACAGCTATGTCGGGGAAGTTTCTGGGTCTCATAAAGTGTGTCTAGTACCCGTTCGAGTTTCAAGCAGAATGTGGGATTTCTCTTGAGACTCTGCAGCGGAAAAGATCTTCTTCTCGCATTGAGGGGAAATTTTGCGGTGTTTCTTGATTTGTGGCGGGAAGCTTGGGGTTCTTCTCGAGTTGCGACCTCAGGAACTCCCTCGTGTTCCCCCACAGAAGTCAGGTCTCCTATCCTGTCGGAAAGGGAATCCCGGGATTCCTCTCGAGGCGCAGCAGAGGAATAGGGCCTCATCTAGCTTTAGGTCGGACAATTGTGTGTTCCTTGACAGAGGTGACAGGGATCTCGCGGTTGCTTTCAAAATTCACCTGGGGAGTCAGGCCTCGTATTTTGTTCAGACATGTGACTGCGCTTTTTCTCGAGTTGTAAAACGGGTGTTAAGCTACCTTAGAGTTGAATGTGTACCTGGAAATTGTATGCTCGGCGTGTCAGGTCTCCACTCGTCTTGTGAGTTGATAATCGAGGACACATGTGAATCTGTTCAGGAGAATCAGACAATATCTCGAGTGGCTGGTGACATCCGTACCTTTTCCATTTGTGTTTTGAAAACCTGGGGATCCTCCCGAGTTTCAGTGTGGTACACGCTTCCTCGTACTTTGTGACTGGATCGTCCGGATTCCATTCCACAGAAAGCAGAGGAATCGACTCTCATCTGGAAAAGAGGACTGGAAAACGGGGCAATTTGTCAGTGTGGCAGGAAACTCGGGGTTCCTCTAAATTGGTACTGTGTATATCATAAAGTTTAAAGTTTAATTTTTGACTGTCATAAAGGATGTTAAGTAACCTGTTGAGATTCAAGAGTTAATGTGAAATTTCACTTGTGAATCTCAAAGGAAAAGTTCCTCATCTCACCTTGAGGGCAGAATGCTGTGGTTTTTCTTGAGATGCGGCGAGAAGCCTGGGCTCCCTCTCGAGTCTAGCCGGGGACGTCAGGAACTCGCTCATGTTGCTTCAGGGAAGTCACGTCCCCTTTGTGTTGGAAGGGGAACTTCTGGATTACTCTCTCGAGCCATTAAATGGACCTCATCTCGAGTTGAATCCATAAATTGTGTGCTCTTCTCCAGTGGGGACGGCTATGTTAGTGAACTTTTAGAGGCGCATAAAGAGTGTCAAGTACCCGTTCGAGTTTCAAGAGGGAATGTGGGATTTCTCTTGAGATTCTGCAGCATTATTGTTCCTCATCTCTCATTGATGGGGGAACGTTGTCATTTTTCTCGAATTGTGGCAGAAAGCTTGGGGTTCCTCTCGAGTTGCGTCGGGGATCTCAGGAACTCATTTGCATTGTGCCAGGGAAGTTAGGTCTCCTTTTGTGTTGGAAGGGAAACATCGGGATTCTTCTCGAGTCACGTTAGAGGAATAGGGCCACATCTAGTGTTGTGTACGTAAATTGTGTTCTCCTCTTCAATGTGGATGGCTATGTTGGGGAAGTTTATGGGTTGCATAATGGGTGTCAAGTACCCGTTCGAGTTTCAATTGGGAATGTGGGATTTCTCTTGAGACTCTGTAGCGTAAATTTTCCTCATCTCGCATTGAGGGGATAATTTTGTGGTGTTTCTCGAGTTGCGGCGGGAATCTTGGGGTTTCTCTCGAGTTGCGACGGGGACCTCAGGAACTCGCTCATGTTGCACTAGGGAAATCAGGTCCCCTATCGTGTTGGAAGGGGAACCTCGGGATTCCTCTATAAGGAGCAGCAGAGGAATAGGGACACATCTAGCGTTGAGTCGGTCAACGGTTTGTTATTCTCCAGTTGCGACAGGGATCTTGCTGTTGTTGCGGGTGAAATGACACAAAGACAAGACAGACAAAGACACAACTCCGGCTGGAGGAAAAATTCTGCTCAAGCCCCCTTGTGGTTTATTTTTGTACCCCGGAAGCTGGACACATACCAAAATCTAAGCAATGCATTTTTCTACCAAATAAGGGCAAAAAGCCAAGCACATTTCAAGGACGGGAGGAAGAAAAGGAGGAAGAGACAACATCATGTTTATTACGAAGCCTGCGAGAACTCCAGCCTCTTCCTTATTTTTAAGGAGCTCATGTTCCCTCGTATGCAAGCGGACCATTAACCTTGGATATTGTGTGCAGGCTTCCTGGCAGAACATCCTGTTTCAAGCATGCTCTGCCCAAGCAGAGAGTCTTGTTTGCAGACTTCCTTAACCATTCTTTCTCGTGGTCACTGTCGGGCTCCTACATTACCCCATTCTTTCTGAGAGGCAGTAGTAAGCTGTAAGGCGGCAATAATGCACTGTCTGTCCATTTTTAGTTGTTGCCTTCTCCACCAGCACCGGAAGACTAGAATAATAACACAGCATAATAGTATTATGAACAAAGTATTCCCAAAGTAGTTCCAATTAGAGTAGATACATGCCCAAAAAGATTCAAATTTTTCATCCCTTCCTGCAAATCCTTTAACAGATTGGACCCAGTAATATCAGGTAGCATTTTGCTAAATGTATACAAAATTTGTTGCTCTAATTCCATAATTTCCCTGGTTAGGTTTTGATGCCCTGTTAAAGACCATTTCACCTTTTCCCAACCCTCACTCATGTTGAAAGGCACAGGTGTTATACATAATTGAGAGGAGTTCCAATCACATTACAACACACTTCTTGTGGAAAAGACAGTTAATTGATCCCCAAGCCAAGAAACAGTATGGTGAAGATTGTGCACATAATTTGGAAGTTGGTTATCCAAATCTCGTTGTTGTTGCCATAATAAATGAGAGTCTTTATGCCATTCCCCCACAAAGTCTGCTGTTTGGATTCCTTGATGCAAAGCAAGTCCAGCCATGGCAGCGGTTGTAGTAACTGCAGCCACTGCAAGAACTGAAGCTATCATTACTCCAAGCATGCGTCGGGATCAATGAAGCAAAGTCTGTACAGCAGTCACCAAATGAGATACAGCAAAAGACTCTGACCAAGGTCTTGTCAAACTTACAGGTAGCCATACTTCGGTTTGAGTTTTAACAACCACCATAGAAAACTTAGAATTGCGATTTTGTATGTCAAAATTTTTCCACCATGATTGATTTACACATTGTGTTAAATTACAATGATTACACGATAGACCCCTCAGTTGCATTTCAAGTCCAATTCCCATACAACAATGCAAAGGTGTATTTTAAACAAGCCATAGCAGAACAAGATTGATTAATATGCAAGTTAACATGTAAGGGACCTGAACTGTAACTTGTATCCAAAGTATAGTTTTCCGACCATATAGTGAGATTCCCGGAAACTGCCCACAATTTCCAAATATTCCCTTGGAAGTGGGGATACCCTAACAATTGCAGCTGAGGGGGAATGATTGCAAACTGCTGCCATTTTACGGTTTCATTACCGTTACCCATTAAAGTACCAATAATTCGATGCCATTTGAGAGTTTTGTTAGACCATTTTTCCAAAATTTGGCTATGATCAGGGCTCTTATCTACAGTAACAAATCCAGAATAATTCATGACTTTGAAACGCCAATGACCTTGGCAACTTTCCCATTCCAAAGATTCTAGAGAAGAAATAAAAAATTTAGAAGGGCATAACGGTATAAAGGTATCAGAATGATGACTCATTGGTGTCTTAGAGGTTTTGAATCCCCTGGTGGAAACAAGCACAGTAAAGACAGCAGGATGATAATGATTATATTATACCCCCCATGTATTATAAGAGTGATGATTGTGCTTTTTTGTAGAAAGGCAAAAGGGATGTCCTCTAATGCACAAGGGGAGGCCCTCCACTGCAACAGTAAAATTGTTTATGTTATATTGATTATTATGGTGATACAAATGCTCAATTTCTCCACACGCGGGTGATAGGAAGAATGCAGTTTCATTGGTGCATACCTATACTTCAGGTTCACCCCAAGAGACAGCTCTCACAAGAGGAGAATTAGGAACATAAGCCCAATAAGTATATTCTATCGCTTGTGCATACATTACCTGACAGTTAACCACAGCCATCATAGCCAACAGCCAATTAGTAGGAGTGAGAGGTTGACCAGCATTAACGAGGGTTTTTTCAGCCTCCTGTGTAAGCTTCTTCAGTTGCCCCCATGTTGGAAGGGACGCAGATAGGGTAGGGAAAGTAAAGCTCTGCTGTGGAGAAAGCTCTTCAAATTTTCGCACAAAGTGGTCATCCATGATGAATCTTGATCAACCGAGTTGGTGTCCAAAACCTAAAATTATCAACAGATGTGAAAGCATAACCTCGTCCTAAATATATCAGTGATGCTGGAACCCAACCTTTTTATCTTTATACCAAAGGAGTGTATTCAAGATCTTCTTATCCTCATCTTTTCTTCGAAAATGCAATTCTGCGGCTGATAGAAATTCTTTGCGTCAAATATTCAAAAAAATTAAAGTAAGTAAGGTTTTATTCAAGATATCTTTTGGTTTAATAAATCTCTCCTGTTCCCCTTTTTTTAATTTTTTCAATATATTTACGTAAAGTACGATTAGCTCTTTCAATGGTAGCTTGTCCTTGACTATTATAAGGGATGTCAAAAGTATGAGTTATATGATATTGGGATAAAAAGTGAGCTAATTTAGCCGATTGGTAAGCAGGTGCATTATCAGTTTTTAATTCAATTGGTATTCCCATAATTGCAAAACAAGATAATAAATGAGTAATAGCAGCGTCATCTTTTTCAGAATGTAATGCAGTAACCCATTGGAAATGTGTGCATGTATCTATAGTATGATGGACACATTTTTGTTGCCCAAAAGATGAAATAAAAATTAGATCCATTTGCCATATCTGATTTGCTTGTAGTCTTCTTATGTTGACACCTGGTTGGGTAAATGGTAAAGTAAAAGGCGCACATTTGGGACATGAGCGAACAATAATTTCAGCTTGTTTTTGAGCAATATCATGAGATATTTTTAGTCCTTTAGAGTTAGTGTGTGGCAGATGATGCTCTTGTTTTGCTACTTTTATATGATAAAGTAATGCATGAATTGCAGCATTTCCGAAGGACAAGGGTCCAGGAAGGGCGGAATGAACATGGATATGAGTAAAGAAAATTGATTTTGAATGTTTTAGAAGCAATTGCTGCACCTGATAAAACAATTTATCAATATCTGTCTTAAGAGTTATAGACAGGGAAACTTGAGGAAGTTGAAAACAAGAGAGAACAGCATATCGAGAATTTGAAACAATGTTAGCAGGAAGTTGAGGAAAATCTTGCAAAACTAAATAAATAGCCCACAACTCAGCATGCTGTACAAAGGAGAATGAATGTGGAAGAACTTTAGAACGTTCAAAAGTAAAATGTCCAGCAGTGTTTTTATTTGCATCAGTAAAAACAGTGGGTCTTTTAACTGGAACATCTGAAATCGGAGATTTCATTGCGTTGGCTCAAAGAAAATCAAGCAATTTAGATGACGGATAATGATTCGAAAATGATCCAGGAAATGAAGCAAGGGAGATTTGCCAATTTTTATTAAATTGTAAACATAAAGATATCTGAGCATTGTTAATTGAATGAAAATTTGGTGTGTTTTTTTTTCCTGATAATTGTAAAATATGATTGTGACCCTTTTGTATAAGAAAGGCTAATTTATCCATATATATATAGTTAATTTTTTAGAGAAACTATTAGGTAAAAAAAACATTTTATTAATCCTTTTCCTTGAGCAATTGCACCAGATGGAGAATGAGGGGTATGAAATATTATGAATGCAATAGGGTGAGACGCAGAAATATATGTTAAAAAACCATCATTTAATCTTTGTTCAACAAACTGAAGCTCTTGCAAAGCCAAGGGGGTTAAGATTCGGGGACTATCTAAAGCTGTGTCTCCTTTTAAAGTAGAAAATAAGTGTTGTAATTGATAAGTAGCAATCCCAAGTACCGAGTGAAGCCATTTAATATCTCCTCATAATTTCTGGAAGTCATTTAAAGTTTTTAAATGGTATCTTTTAATTTGCAAATTTTGAGGCCAAATTTGGTGTTGTTCTAATATGGTCCTTAAATAAGAAATGGGAAAAAACCTTTTGAATTTTCTCTGGCGCTATCAGCAAGTTATATTATTTCAAAGCCTCCTGTATTTTTCAGAAAAATTTATCACGTTCAGGGATACCGGGAACTGCCAATAAGTGATCATCCTTATGATGATAGAGAATATAATTAGGATATTCTTGACGGATAGATTGTAAGGAACGAGCTACAAACTCTTGATATAAGGTAGGACTATATATCATTCCCTGTGGCAAGATTGTCCAATGGTAGTGCTTAAGGGGCTGAGCGAGATTAAAAACAGGAACCCTGAAAGCAAATTTATCTCTATCTTGTAATTGTAAGGGAATAGTAAAAGAAAAAAAAAACAATCTTTAAGATCTAATAACATTAAAGACCAATTTTGTGGAAAAAGAGCAGGAGAAGGAAGGCCCAACTGTAAGGCTCCCATGAGTTCAATACATTTATTAACTTCTCTTTAATCAGTCAACATTTTCCATTTTTCAGATTTCTTTTTTTATAACAAATACAGGAGAATTCCAAGGGGAAGTAGAAGGCTCTGGATGGCCAAATTGAAGTTGTTTGTTATTAATTACTCTAAGGCCTCGAGCATCATTTTTGGTAATGGCCACTACTCAACGCATTTAGGAGTATGGATTATACATTTTAATGAGAGTGCTCGAGGAGTTTGAGCAGTGGCGATTAGTTTCCCGACGGAATGCTTACAGAGGCTCCCATGTGAGAGAGAATATCTCTTCCCCATATATAAATAGGTATACTAACAATATAAAAAGTGACAAAAACTGTTTTTCCATTATGGAACTGGCATTGTAAAGGACGAGTACTTTTTCAAACATCTGCAATGGAACCTATTCCGGTCAACATTAGAGGACTCTTTTCTTTGCTCCACTCTTGGGGCCGTTGTTGGGAGGATATGACTGAAACATCTGCCCTGGTGTCTATTAGCCCTTCAAAGTTCTTTCCTTGTATGGTCAAGGAAAGGACAGGACGAGAATCCTTGATGAGCATCTCCCAAAATATATGTTGCCCAGTACTTCTAAAACCTCCTGACCTTTCATAAGGAAGAGCAGAAAATGGTAGATAAGATAAAAGAAGTACTTGTGCTATACGTTCTCCAGCCAATAGTGAAATTGTAACAGAAGTAGAGACCAAAATTAAAATTTCTCCAACAAAACCAGAGTCTTTTACTCAAGGAATTATGGTTAGGCCTCTTAGAGCGGCACTATTGCGGCCCAATATTAAGCCAAAAGTGCCTTTAGACAATGGGCCAAATACGTTTGTTCTTAATTTATAAATGCCACAGCCCGGAGACAAAAGAATATTTCCAGCGAGAGTCAAATCAGCAGCAGCTCTTCTTGAAGTTGCAGAGCGTAAATCTGACACCATTAGAGGTTTGGTTTTTCCTGTTGTAGTGGTCATCTCTAAGGGTTGTTGGGAAACAAAGGAGTTACTTGAGGAGCAGGAGGCATGGTTAATTGCATCCCCGGCATTGATCCTGGGACCCAGGGACTGAGGCACGCTAAGTAGTTTCCGAATGTGGGTTACCAATAGGATTGCATTATTTATTAGTTTTAGAGAGGCATTCATTGGTCCAATGAAGCCCTTTACCACATTGGCGGCAAAGCCCATGGGGCTTATTTTGTTTTGTATATCCTTGTTTTGCCTTTATTTTTTTGCTATCCTTTTTCATATGTCCAGGTTTCCCACAAAGGTAACAATTTTTGCCCTTAGAGGGCTTCATAGCTTGAGCCAAGGCAGTAGCAAAAACAGTAGCACTATGTTCAGTTCCTCCCACTCCCGAACAAGCTCTAATATATTTAGATATAGAAGCCCCCTGTCCCCTTAAAGGACCTAAAACACGTTTACATTCCGGGTTTGCATTTTCAAAAGCAAGTGTTTGTAAAAGTATCTCTGAAATTTCATCACGTCCAACAGCCCCTCAACAGCCACCCACAATCTAGCAAGAAAATCAATATAAGGTTCATTGGGTCCTTGTAAAGTTTTTGTGAAAGAAGGCTGATCGTGGCCAGTAGGTACAATACGGCGCCAAGCCCTAAGAAATACTTGGCGCACCTGTTGTAAATCCTGGTCAGAATATTGAGCCTGATCTCTTAAGGCTTGAAATTGTCGTTCTCCCATCCATTTATCTTCTAAAGGACCAGGAGGGTTCTGTCCCTCATTAATTTGAGCCTGTGTTTGGGCTTTTTCTTCTCACCAACTCTTTAATTGCAACCACTGGGATCCTTTAAGCAGAGCCTGGGCTATGGACTCCAAATCGAAGGGAAGAATCAATTTTGTCTTCTCTACAGAATCTAACATAGCTAATACAAAAGGGGATTTGGGACCACATTGAGAAACAGCAGCTTTAAGATCCTTGAAAAATTTATATTTAAAAGGCGAATATTGAACATTAATCATATTGTTGGGAGCTGCTTGCCATTGAATTGGAAATAACTGTGGAGGATCTGTAAAACCACCAGAGGGCACAGGGATATCATCATCATAAAACATGGACTCGGGAAATGAGAAAGAGGGCCCCTCTTGGCCTACTTCTGGAGAACTATGCAATACCGGAAAAAGAGAAGCATAGGGAGGGGCTGTAGGAGTAGGAACCCTCTTTGTTCCTTCATTCTGTGTTTTCCACCATTGTTGAATATTTTGGGTCACTTTATCAACATCGTCGTTCCCTTCGGACTACGAGGAGAAATCACTAGCACTATCAGATTTGGTGTCTGATTCCCCATCCCTGGAATGCAAAGCAGTGGCCACGGAAGCATCATTTAAAGCGGCGCCATTTGATTTTTTGTTTGTTTGTTTCTCAATAGGACTTCCTCATAAATTACCTCAGATTTTGTAGATTTAGTTTCACTATCGGTGGAAAACAATGCAAGTGCTTGAGTTATAGCACTACATAGAGTCCACAATTTCAAAAGAATTATGTTACCCTTCTGATGCTGTTGCCGTAATTCTTTCTGTATTAATTTCCATTCCTTTAAGTTTAATTGTACTTTAGGTTGGCACTTAAACCAATAACAATGCTGTTCCACAAGGGGAAATAACTCCGATAAACGACGACTAGATGCCTTTACCCCGATGGGGTGGAGAAGTCCCTTGACTAGCTCCATGTATTGTGCCTTTGCTGATGGGGAATTCCCCATAATTTTCCCGAAAGTTCCCCTGCCTTGGACCTACAATGCCCTAGGGGGTACTCACCCTTTCGGTTTCGCTTGGGCCCCACGTTGGGCGCCAGATGTTGTGGGCTAAATGACACAAAGACAAGACACACAAAAGACAGACAAAGACACAACTCCGGCCAGAGGTAAAATTCTGCGCAAGACCCCTTGCGGTTTAATTTTATACCACGGTAGCTGGGCACATACCAAAATCTAAGCAATGCATTCTTCTACCAAATAAGGACAAAAAACTAAGCACATTTCAAGGACAGGAGGAACAAAGGGAGGAAGTGACCACATCATGTTTACTGCAAAGCCTGCCCAGAACTCCAGCCTCTTCCTTTTTTTTAAGGAGGGCATGTTCCCTCGTATGCGCGCGGAACATTAACCTTGGATATCGTGTGCAGGCTTCCTGGAAGAACATCCTGTTTGCAAGCATGCTCTGCCCAAGCAGAGAGTCTTGTTTGCAGGCACATCTCTGCTTCCTTAAACATTCTCTCTTGTGGTCACTGTCAGGCTCCTAAACGCGGTTGCTCTCAAAATTTTCCAGGGGATTCATCCCTCGTCTCTTGTTCAGACATGGAACTGCGCTTTCTTCTCGAGTTGTAAAACGGGTGTTAGGCCCCATGAGAGTTGATTTAGTAACTGAAGATTGTATCGAGTATGCTCAGGGAGTCAGGTCTCCACTCGTCTTCTGAGTTGATACTCAAGGCTACATTTGAATCTATGCAGTAGAATCAGATAATATTTCCAGTGGGTGGTGACATCCGTACCTTTTCCATTTGTGTGTTGAAAACCTGGGGATCCTCCCGAGTTTCAAATTGGTACCCGCCTCCTCGTACTGTGCGACAAGAACATCCGGATTCCATTCCAGAGAAAGCAGAGGAATCGACCCTCTCATCTGGAAAAGAGGACTGGAAAACGGGGTAATTTGTCACTGTGGCAGGAAACTCGGTATTCCGCTGGATTGGGGCTATGTATGTCCGTTTAATTTTTGACTCGCATAAAGAAAGTACAGTAACCTGTCGAGTTTCAAGTGGGAATGTGGAATTTCTCTTGCAAAGCTGCAAAGGAAATGTTCCTCATCTCGCCTTGAGGGCAGAATCTTGTGGTTTTTCTTGAGATGCAGCAGGAAGCTTGGGGTTCCTCTCGAGTTGGACTGGGGACCTCAGGAACTCTCTTGTGTTTCTTCAGGGAAGTATTGTCCCCTTCTTTGTTGGAAGGGGAACTTTGGGATTACTCTCGAGCCGTTAAATGGGCTTAAGTCCTCATCTTGAGTTGAGTCCGTAAATTGTGTGCTCCTCTCCAGTGGGGAAGGCTATGTAAGGGAGATTTTTGAGTCGCATAAAGGGTGTCAAATACCTCTTCGAGTTTCAACTGGAAATGTGGGATTTCTCTTGAGATTCTGCAGCAGAAAATTTCCTCATCTCGCATAGATGGGGGAACTTTGTCGTTTTTCACGAGTTGAGGCGGAAAGCTTTGGGTTCCTCTCGAGTTGCTATGGGAACGTCAGGAATTCACTCGCGTTGTCCCAGGGAAGTTGGGACTCTTTGCTGTTGGAAGGGGAACCTCAGGATTCATCTAGAGGTGGGGATAAGAATAGGGTCGTTGTCTAGTGTTGTGTAGGAAAACTGTCTGCTCCACATTAATGTGGATGGCTATGTTGGGGAATTTTTTGAGTCGCATAAAGGGTTTCAAGTACCCGTTCGAATTTCAAGCGGGAATGTGGGATTTCTCTTGAGATTCTGCAGCGGAAAATTTCCTCATCTCACATTGATGGCATAATTTTTCGGTGTTTCATGAGTGCAGCGGGAAGCATTGGGTTCTTCTCGAGTTGTGACGGGGACCTCAGGAAATCCCTCGTGTTGCCCCAGGGAAGTCAGGTTTCCTATCGTGTTGGAAGGTGAACCTCCGGATTCCTCTCGAGGCGCAGCAGAGGAATAGGGCGGCATTTAGTGTTGATTCGTTCAACTGTGTGTTCTTTGCCAGTGGCAACAAGTATCTCGGGGTTGCTCTCAAAATTCACCTGGGGAATCAGGCCTCGTCTATTGTTCAGACATCGAACTGCACTTTCTTCTTGAGTTGTAAAACGGGTGTTAGGCCACATTAGAGTTGAATTTGTACCTGGAGATTGTATCAAGTATGCTCGGGGAGTCAGGTCTCCACTCGTCTTATGAGTTGATACTCGAGGATACATTTGAATCTGTGCAGTAGAATCAGACAATATCTCAAGTGGGTTTTGACATCCGTACCTTTTCCATTTGTGTTTTGAAAACCTGGGGATCCTCCTGAGTTTCAAGGCGGTACCCACCTCCTCGTACAGAGCGACCTGAAGGTTCGGATTCCATTCCAGAGAAAGCAGAGGAATCTACTCTCATCTGGAAAAGATGACTGGAAAACGGGACAATTTGTCAATGTGGCACGAAACTCGGTGTTCCTCTCGACTGGGGCTGTGTATGTCGGTTTAATTTTTGAGTCGCATAAAGGATGTTCAGTAACCTGTCGAGTTTCAAGTGGGAATGTGGATTTCTCTGGTGAGTCTGCTATGGAAATATTCCTCATCTTGCCTTGAGGGCAGAATCTTGGTTTTTCTCCAGTTGAGGCGGGAAGCTTGGGTTCCCTCTCGAGTTGCGCTGTAGACTTCAGGAACTCGTTCGTGTTGCATCAGGGAAGTCTTGTCCCCTTTTGGGTTGGAAGGGGAATTTCGGGGTTACTCTTGAGCCGTTAAATGGGAATAGGCCCTCATCTCGTGTTGAGTCCGTTAATTGTGTACTCCTCTCCAGTGGGGATGGCTATGTTAGGGAACTTTTTGAGTTCCATAAATTGTGTCAAGTACCCTTTCGAATTTCAAGCGGGAATTTGGGATTTCTCTTGATATTCTGCAGCAGAAAATTTCCTCATCTCACATTGATGGGGGAATGTTGTCATTTTTCTTGAGTTGCGGGGGAAAGCTAGGGGTTCCCTGCGAGTTGCGACGGGGAACTCAGGAACTCGTTCGCGTTGTCCCAGGGAAGTTAGTGCTCATTTGCTGTTGGAAGGGAAACCTCAGTATTCCTCTCGAGGCGCGTGGGAGGAAAAGGGCCGCATCCAGTGTTGTGTACGTAAATTGTGTGCTCCGGTTCAATGTGGACGGCTATGTCCGGGAAGTTTTTGGGTCGCATAAAGGGTATCAACTACCCGTTCGAATTTCAAGTGGGAATGTGGGATTTCTCTTGAGACTCTGCAGTGGAAATATTCCTCATCTCTCCTTGAGGGCAGATTTTTATGGTTATTCTCTAGTTGTGGCAAGAAGCTTGGTCTACCTCTCGATTTGCGACGGGCACCTCTGGAACTCGATGGTGTTGCTTCAGGGAAGCCAGGTCTCCTTTCGTGTTGAAGAGGAACCTCGGGATTCCCCTCGAGGTGCGGCAGAGAATTAGGACCGCATCTAGCGTTGTGTACCTAAACTGTGTGCTCCTCTTCAGTGGGGACAGCTCTGTCGGGGAAATTTTGATTCGCATAAAGGGTGTCAAGTACTTGTTCGAATTTCAAGCGGGAATGTAGGATTTCTCTTGAGACCCTGCAGCGGAAAAATTTCTCATCTCGCATTGAGGGGATAATCTGATGGTTTTTCTCTAGTTGCAGCGGTAAGCTTGGGATTCTTCTCCAGTTGTGACGGGGACCATATGAAATCGATCGTGTTGCCCCAGGGAAGTCAGGTCTCCTTTCGTGTTGAAACGGGAACCTCGGGATTTCTCTCTAGGTGCAGCAGAGGAATAGGGCCGCATCTAGCATTGAGTCTGTCAACTCTGTGTTCTTTTCCAGTGGCGACAGGGATCTCAGGGCTGCTATGAAGGTTCTACTGGGGAGTCAGGCTTCATCTCGATTTGAAGCATGGAATTCTGCTTTCCTTTCTAGTTGTAAAAGGGGAATCATTCTTCGTGTCTTGATCAGGAGGTTCATTAGGGCTTTTTCTCTCGGCTGAGCATGGGTGTCAGGTTTATCATCATGTTGTGAGGGGATAGTCAGTGTTCCATTGGAGCTTTGCTAGATCATCAGGACTTACCTCGATTGGAGGTGGAACTCAGAGTCCTCAGCAGCTTCCGCGGGAGGGCACTTGAGTTTCAATAGGAGACAGAGGCCTCCTCTTGTGGTGGGAGAAGAAGAAAGGATACATCTTGAGTTGAAGCAGGGTTTGAATGCTCATATCATGAGGACTTGGGGAATACATAGCTCTTCTAGAGCTGTGCACAGAAACTGGGCTTTTCTCTTGATTGAAGATGGATATTTTGGGAGCCCCTTCAATTGTAAATAGGGATTCAAGTCTCCTGTGGTATCTTGAGAGAGAACTCGGGATTGCTCTCCAGGCACTGTAGGAAAAAAGGGCCTCAAGTGACGTTGCCTGGGGCTTCTCGTGGTATATGGCGATTGCAAAGGGAAGTATGGCTTTCATTTCGAGTTATGCCAGGGAACTCAGGGAGACACTCATATTGCCTCAGGGAAGAAAAGTTGTGAGGGGAAGTTCGTGATTGATCTCGAGTCAATGCAGAGGAATCGGGCTTCAACTCACATTGAAAGTGGATAATCCCAAAGTGTTTCTCGAATTTGGGCAGGAATCTTTCGGATCCCTCGAGTTGCAAAAGGGGCTTCACGGATCCTCTCAAGATGTCTCTGGGAAGTCCAGAAAACTTTTGTAGTGTGGAGAGCCTTTGGGATGCCTTTCGAGACAGTGCAGGGGAATAGGGTCTCATCTGGAGTTGAGGCGCTAACCTCAGTGTACCTCTCCAGTTCTTACACGGATCACAGTGTTCCTACGAAGTTTCAAAAGGGGAGTCATGCCAAGTCTCTTGTTGAGGCATGGAACTCCACTAACTTTTCGAGTTGTAAAAGGGGTGGTTGGCCTCCTGTTGAGTTGATTGTCTGTCCTGGGGCTTTTTCTCTATGATGTACCTGGGAAATCAGGTCTCCCTGAGTGGTGTTACTTGATCCTGGGAGTTACCTTTGAATTGGGACGGAGGAATCAGTCCTTATATTGAGCGGATGGTTAAATTGGTGTCTTTTTGAATTGTGGCACGACTCCCCGGGGTCCTCTCGAGTTTTAATACGACATAGGCCTCCTCTTCAGATTTGACAGAAACATCGGGATTAATTTCCATAGGAAGCAGGGCCATCGATCCTCACCTTGAGATGACGAGTGGAAAACGGGTCTCTTTTTGAGCTGTGGCAGGAACCTCGCTGCTCCTCTTGAGTTTAGCCGGGTATCTCAGGGAAACTCTTCAGTTGCCTATAGTGTGCCGAGTATCCTCTAGAGTTTGAAGAGTGAATGTGGGAATTCTCTTAAGACGCTGCAGCAGAAAAGGGCGTCCTGTCGCGTGGAGTGGAGAATTTCATGGTTTATCTGGAATTGCAGCTTGAAGCTTGGAGGTATTCTCGCATTATGATGGGAACCACTTAGACTTGCTAGTTTTGCCTCAAGGAAGTCAGGTCTCCTTTCCTGTTGAAAGTGGAACTTTGCGATTCCGTTGGAGTCGCTGCAGGGCATGAGGGTCACATTTAGACTTGAGTGGGTGAACTCAGTATTCCTTTCAAGTGACCACATGGATCTTGGTGTTGCTCTGATGGTTGCACTGTTGAATCAAGCCTAGTCTTTGTTGAGGAGGGAGCTCTAGTTTACCCCCGAGTTGTAAAAGGACTATCATGTCTGCTTTCTGTTTTAGCGGGAAATTTGCGCTTTTTCGAGAGTCTCAGCAGGGAATTCATGCCTCCGATCATGTTGCGAGTTGATACTCCGTGTTCCACTGGAGCTGCTGCAAACACAACACGACTCATCTCTAGTTGAGTGTGAACTCGGAGTCCTTTGAACATGCTGCAGTATCTACAGTGTTGCCCTCAAGTGTAAATAGATGTGACAGGACTCGTCCTGTGTTACGAGGTGAAATTGGGATTCCTCTTCAGTTGAACGTGGAACGCTCATTATCTTCAGCTGAGGTGTGATCACTGGCCTTTTCTTAAATTGTGGTGGGGAAAATCGGTTTTCTTCTCTCATTGGGACCGGTAGCTCTGGGAGACCCTTAAGTGGCATCAAGGAACTCAAGCCTAATCGAATTTGGAGAAGGAACTTGGGACTTTTGTCTACGTGCTGTAGGAAAAAAAAAAGGGGGGCATCATCTTGCTTTGAAAGAGGAATTTCGAGGTTTTTCTCGAGTTGTGGCGGGAAATGTGATCCTCTCAAGTGACGATGGATATATCAGGGAGCCTCCTGTGTTGTTTCTGGGAAGTCAGAACCCCTTTATATTTGCAAGGGGAACCTCGGGATTCCTTTGGAGTCACTGCAGAGAAGTAGGTCTGCATCTAGATTTGAGTCCGTTTAACTCAGAATTCCTCTCTAGTAGCAAAAGGGTTGCTCTCAAAATTGTCTTGGGGAGTCAGGCCTCGTCTCGTGTTCAGACATGGTACTCCACTTTCTTCTCGAGTTGTAAAAGGAGTGTTAGGCCACAATTGAGCTAAATTTTACCTGGAGATTTTTTGAAAATCCTCAGGAGACAGGTCTCCACTCGTCTTGTGAGTTGATATTCGAGGATATATTTGAATCTGTGCAGTGGAATCAGACAATATCTCGAGTGGGTGGGGACATTGGTACCTTTTCCAATTGTGTTTTGAAACCCGGAATTCTCCCGAATTTCAAGGTCTTACCGGTCTCCTCGTACTGTGCGACGGGAACGTCCGGATTCCATTCCAGACAAAGCGGGGGAATCGACTTTCATCTGGAAAAGAGGACTGGAAAGCGGGACACTTTGTCAGTTGTGGCAGGAAATTCGGTGTTCCTCTCAGTTCAGTTCAGTTCAGTCGCTCAGTCCTCTCCAACTCTTTGCAACCCCATGATTCACAGCACGCCAGTCCTCTCTGTCACTCTTTCCCACAGTTCATTCAATCTCATGTCCATCCAGTCGGTGATGCCATCCAGCCATCTCATTCTCCGTCGTCTACGTCTCCTCCCACCCCCAATCTCTCCCAGCATCAGTCTCTTTTCCAGTGAGTCAACTTGTCACATGAGGTGGCCAAAATATTGGAGTTTCGGCTTTAGCATCAGTCCTTCCAATGAACACCCAGGATTGATTTTCTTTAGAATGGACTGGATGGATCTCCCTGCAGTCCAAGGGACTCTCAAGAGTCTTCCAGCACCACAGTTCAAAAGCATCAATTCTTTGGCGATCAGCTTTCTTCACAGTCCAACTCTCACATCCATACATGACCACGGGAAAAATCATAACCTTGACTAGACGGAACTTGGTTGCCAAAGTAATGTCTCTGCTTTTTAATATGCTACCTAGGTTGGTTATAAATTTCCTTCCAAGGAGCAAGCATCTTTTAATTTCCTGGCTGAAATCAGCATCTGCAGTATTTTTGGAGCCCCCCCCAAAATGAAAGTCTGACGGTTTCCAAGGATTCCTCATCTATTTCCCATGAAGTGATGGGACCAGATGCCATGATCTTCGTTTTCTGAATGTTGAGCTTCAAGCCAAATTTTCACTCTCCTCTTTCACTTTCATCAAGAGGCCTTTGAATTCCTCTTTACTTTCTGCCATAAGGGTGGCGTCATCTGCATATCTGAGGTTATTGATATTTCTCCCAGCAATCTTGATTCCAGCTTGTGCTTCTTCCAGCCCAGCGTTCCTCATGAGGTCCTCTGTATATAAATTAAATAAGCAGGGTGACAATATACAACCTTGACGTACTCCTTTTCCTATTTGGTACCAGTCTGTTGTTCCATGTCCAGTTCTAACTGTTGCTTCCTGACCTGCATAAAGGTTCCTCAAGAGGAAGGTCAGGTGGTATGGTATTCCTATCTCTTTCAGAATGTTCCACAGTTTATTTTGATCCACACAGTCAAAGGCTTTGGCATACTCAATGAAGCAGAAATAGATGTTTTTCTGGAACTCTCTTGCTTTCTCCATGATCCAGCGGATGTTGGCAATTTGATTTCTGGTGCCTCTGCCTTTTCTAAAACCTGCTTGAACATCTGGGAGTTCACGGATCACATATTGTTGAAGCCTGGCCTGGAGAATTTTGAGCATGACTTTAGTAGTGTGTAAGATGAGTGCGATTGTGCGGTAGTTTGGGCATTCTTTGGCATTGCTTTTCCTTGGGATTGGAATGAAGACTGACATTTTCCAGTCCTGTGGCCACTGCTGAGTTTTCCAAATTTGCTGGCATATTGTGTGAAGCACTTTCACAGCATCATCTTTCAGGTTTTGAAATAGCTCAATTGGAATTCCATCACCTCCACTAGCTTTGTTCATAGTGATGCTCTCTAAGGCCCACTTGACTTCACATTTCAAGATGTCTGGTTCCAGGTGAGTGATCACAACATCGTGTTTATCTTTGTTCTGAAGATCATTTTTGTACAGTTCCTCTGTGTATTCTTTCCACCTCTTCTTAATATCTTCTGCTTCTGTTAGGTCCATACCATTTATGTCCTTTATCGAGCCCATCTTTGCATGAAATGTTTCCTTGATATCTCTAATTTTCTGGAATGGTTATGTCAGTGTCACTTTTGAGTCGCCTAAAGGATGCTAAGTAACCTGTCGAGTTTTAAGCGGGAATGTGGGATTTCTCCTGAGAGTCGGCAACGGAAAAGTTGAACATCTCGCCTTGAGGGCAGAATCTTGTGATTTTTCTCGAGTTGTGGCGGGAAGCTTTGGGTTCCTCTTGAGCTGCGACGGAGAATTCAGGAACTCGCTCTGGTCGTTCCAGGGAAGTCAGGTCTCATTTTGTGTTGGAAGGGGAACCTCGGGATTTCTCTCGAGGTGTGGCAGAGGAATAGGGTCGCATCTAGCGTTGTGTACATAAACTGTGTGCTCCTCTTCAGTGGGGACGACTATGTTGGGGAAGTTTTGAGTTGTATAAAGGGTGTCAAGTACCCATTCAAATTTCAAGCGGGAATTTGGGATTTCTCTTGAGACTCTGCAGTGGAAATGTTCCTCATCACGCATTGCGTGGAGAATCAGATTGTTTTTCTCGAGTTGCGGCGGGAAGCTTGGTATTCCTCTCAAATTGTGACGGGGACCTTATGAACTCGCTCATGTTACCCCAGGGAAGTCAGGATTCCTCTCGTGTTGAAAGAGGAACCTCGGGATTTCCCTCGAGGCACAGTAGAGCAATAGGTCCCCATCTTGCGTTGAGTCGGTCAACTGTGTTTTCCTCTCCAGTGGCGACAGGGATCTCTGGGTTGCTATGAAGGTTCTGTTGGGGAGTCAGGTTTCGTCTCGATTTGAGGCATGGAATTCTGCTTTCCTTTCGAGTTGTAAAATGGGAACCAGTACTCTTGGCGTGATCAAGCTGTTCATTAGGGCTTTTTTTATAAGCTCAGCATGGGTGTCAGGATTCCCATCACATTGTGAGGGGATCGTCGGTTTCCCATTGGAGCTTTGCTAGATCATCAGGACCTACTTTGATTGGAGATGGAACACAGAGTCCTTTATCCTTGCATCAGGACCCTCGGGAGTTCCCTCGAGTTTCAATAGGGGACAGAGGCCTTATCTTGTGGTGGGAGAGGAAGAAAGGATTCCTCTAAATTTGAAACAGGGTTTTAACGATCATATCATGAGGAGGTGGGGAATACAGAGCTCTTCTTCAACAGTGGATGGAAACTCAGGGTTTCACTCGACTGAAAATGGGTATTCTGTGAGCCACTTGAATTGTAAATAGGAATTCAAGCCTCCTATGTTATCTTGATAGTCAACTCGGGATTGCTCTCCAGGAGCTGCAGGAAAAAAAGGGCCTCATGTGAAGTTGCCTGGGGCTTCTCGTGGTTTTTGGCGAGTTGCAAAGGGATGTTTGGATTTCCTTTCGAGTTACGCCAGGAACTCAGGGAGACACTCGTGTTGCCTCAAGGAAGTCAATTTGCAAGGGGAAGGTCGTGATTGTTCTAGAGTCAATGCAGAGGAATCGGGTTTCAATTCACATTGAAAGGGGTAATGCCAGAGTGTTTCTAGGTTGGGGGCAGGAAACTGTCGGATCCCTCGAGTTGCAAAAGAGGCCTCACGGAGCATCTCAAGTTGTCTCTGAGAAGTCCGGAATCCTTTTGAGCTGTGAGAAGCCTTTGGGATGTCTTTCGAATCAGTGCAGGGGAAAAGGGTCTGAGCTGGAGTTGAGGCGCTAACCTCAGGGTGTCTCTCCAGTTCTGACATGGGTCTCAGTCTTCCTATGAAGTTTCAACAGGGGAGTCATGCCACGTCTCTTGTTGAGGCTTGAAACTCCGCTATCTTTTCGAGTTGTCCAAGGGGTGGGAGGCCTCCTGTTGAGTTCAATTTCTGTCCTGGGGCTTTTCCTCCATGATGCACCTGCGAAGTCAGGCCTCCCTTATTGGTGTTACTTGATCCCGGGAGTTCTCCTTGAATGAGAACAGTGGAATCAGTCCTTATTCGAGCGGATGGGATAATCCGTGTCTTTTTGAATTGCGACACGACTCCCCAGGGTCCTCTCGAGTTTCAAGGGGATATAGGCCTCCTCTTCACATTCAACAGGAACATCGGGATTAATTTCCAGACAAAGAAGGGGAATCGATCCTCACCTCGACATGACGAGTGGAAAACTGGTCTCTTCTTGAGTTGTGGCAGGAACCTCGCTGCTCCTCTCGAGGTTGGTCGGGTATCTCGGGGAACTCTTTGAGTTGCATATAGGGTGCTGCGTATTCTTTCGAGTTTGAAGAGGGAATGTGGGATTTCTCTTAAGATGTTAAGCAATTAGACTATCCCTGCTGCTAGAGCTGCTGCATCCATTCAACTGTGGAAATGCAGGCTAAAAAATCCCGGATCTTCCCGAGAAGTTCTCCAAATGGGTTTAGGAACAACACGTTTGCAAACGAGAGTTGATGACATGCATATCCATGGAAACTTGACACCTCTCAACAAATGCACTACAAATGATTCCTAGACATACATTCCATGCAAAACGGATCACAAATCCAGAAGGAAATGGAGCAGACATTAGACATGAGCTCTGAGTCTTCACACACAATACAGAATGGCACTACACAAAGATTAACCAGGGAACAGTGAACTTTGTCAAATCCAAGATTTGGACTCTGGGAAAGACCTTCTGAAAAATGCAAACGAGACATCCCACGTTGGGAGACAACTTTTTGCATACACAGAACTTAGGTAGGATTTGGCTCTGAATACACAAAACACATGATCACAAACGAGCTTGAAGGAAGGGTCTGAAGGGACACCAGGTGAAGGAAGGGACACGGAGAGTACACCGAATGATGCCCAGCACTGAGGGCCTGAGAAATACGATCTAGCTGCACTTCCCGAAACACGTGTTGCCCTGGACTAAGCCTGTTCTACCTGGAGGCTCAGAGAGATGGACAGTGAGGAAGGGGAAGAGAAATCCTTGGCATTTCTATCACTCCCAGCAAACACTTAGAAGGAAAAGGCAAGTATCAACCCCACCGACGGTGACATTCCCTGAAAGGCAATAGCTAGGAGTCCATCTAACCCAGGAGGGAAGCCCCTGTTCTCAGAGAACTGCAAGAGATGGATGAAAGAAGGTGAAGCCCACCAATCCAATGGAAAATAAGCTGTGCTCACGGATCAAAAGAATTCCTCCTGGTAAGATGATGTCGGTTCCCCCTCCCCCTGACCCCACCGTGGGGCAATCCAGAGTTTCCACGCTATTCCTCTCAAAATACCAACAGCTCTTCTCAGGGTAATATAACCAAAGAATTCCAAAATGTCTATGGAAATATTAGGAGTCAAAGGAATCAATGCAATCTGCCGCAAAGTCGTGAAATGGACATCACAGGCTGCCTGATAACCAGTTAGACTATCACACTAGGATCATCAGGACAGCATGGTACTGGGAAGAAATGAAACACCAGAACCAGACCCATGGAATGGAATTGAGGGTCCAGAAATAAACTCAAGTTTCTATGGTCAATTCCTCGATGCCAAAGGAGGGTACACAATACGAATGGGAACGAGAGCCTCTGCAACGAAAGACAATGGGAATTGGAGATGGTTCCATCTGAAAAATCACATTGGTTTTGGTCTCATAACACCTCAGATTCAGTGAAACACATCAACGCAAAACTGAAGAGATGAAAGTCCTGGAAATAAACAAGGGACATTGGCTCCTTAATGTCAGGGATTTCTCAACATGTGTGGGGGGTGAAGCAAAATTGGGTGTCTTCAAGTCAAGGAAACAGGAAACCAAAGGACACCAATGGGCTTGCATCCATTTGAACAGCTATGCAACAGAAAAGCTAAGCATTCACAAATCAAAATGGTAACAAACTGAACACAAAAGAATATTTGCAAGCAGAATATCGGCGAAGGGGTTCCTTCGTAAAAGAGAGTGAGAAATCCCACCACTAAGTCTCCCAGAATTAACCACAGACGAATCCCTTCCCTTCACACAAACTCCAGTCCCAAATCATTACCTCACTCGAAAGGAAAAACTATAGCCTCACCCTAGGTCAATATTATACATGTGTACATGCATTCACAGTTTGTGAGCATCCACAGGAGCGACACAGAGAAGAAGAGACAGACTGAATTTGGACAGGTCATAAAAGAGACGGAACGAAGGACAGAGACTGAACAATGGAGAGAGGAAACGAGTCAATTTCACAGAATTTGCATGAATCTCTCTTGAGGATGGAAACAATGACAGTGCCTATTCCCCCTCGATGATTAGACTCAAAGACAAGGATGTGGGGAGCCACTGTTGGAACAGCCTCCCCCACCCCTCGAGGCTGAGTGGGACACTTGAGTAGGACGAGGAAGGTTGATATCAGAAAGGGCGATGTCTGAATATGACCTTCCGATCCTCCCATTGCGGGGGTCAAGAAATAGGCAGGAAGGGGACTGCCTTCGCCCAGGTCCCAGAGCCCATCCAGGCCTGATTCTGCCCCATTCTGTGCTACGTCAGCCCTGTGTGGAATTCTTCCTTTGGGAAGTCTGTCTCCAAGCTCCTTTTGATGGAGGCCCAAAGTTTGAACAGGCACTGGAGCTCTTCTTAGGCTGACAGACCTAGACAGGAGATGGGAGAGGGACCCCCACTCTGCACACGGAGAGACTGGGGAAACCCTGCGGGGCACATGTCTTGCCCAGGGCCACATCACTCCTGAGAAGAAGGAGCCTGGGTTGAAAGCAGCTCTGTCCTCAGAGCTCAGACTCTGGCTGCACCAAGTTCTCCCCAAGGCTGTTGGATGGGGTGTGTAGGTGTCACTTTGCCTGCACGTGGACTAAGGGCATTGGGGAACAGCCAGAAACCAGAGGTTCCCTTTGGGAGCTTGTGGAAGGGACCTCAGCCACGAACCCAGGAAATGATGTCACTTCCTGGCAACAGAACCCAACAGAACCCGCAACCCATGTATCCAGGCCTCCCCAGCGGAAAGGAGCCCCAAGCCAGATCACTTGCTGTCAAGATGTTCTGCTGCTTGCCCCTGCTAAGAGGCCGGGGCCTCAGGAGAGCTCACAGGCAGAGTGTGTCGGAATGCGGTCGATGCTGGCTCAGGCAACCCCCTTCTCGAGAGGCCTCTGGTCCTTTGCCCGAAGGAACAAAAAGGTACCAGAGGAGCCCCAGACCGGGTCCAGGCACATCTCCCGTCCCACGCGTGGAAGACTGAGGCCTTTCGCTGTGTGAGGTTGGGGGTTACTCCGGGTGTGTCGAACTCAAGCAAGCCCAGCCACATGAGGGTCAGGAGTCCATGGGCTGCTTGTGGTCACACCCCAGGGGAGAGCAGGCTGGGTGGCATGAGGAGAGTCTGGGCAGTGCCAGCTGCCCATGCTGGCTGCACACCCTCATGAGGTTCTCCGTCCTTCCGGGTGGGTATCTGAGCAGACACTTGTGTCTCTGGTCTTTCTTGGAGCAGAAGGGCAGGCAGGCAGAAGCAGCAGCCATCCTGGCCAGGCACAGCTCAGAAATATCGAAGCAGGGCTGGCTGATGGTCACTATCATTGCAGATCGTCACAACTGAGGTGACCCTGAGGGGCACACCCTATCCACCTCCCAGAGGGAGGGCTCAGCGCACCAGCCCCCTGCCCTGGAGGCTAAGTACAGGCTCCAGGTGAGAGTGGCCTCGGAGGGCTCAGCCCAAATGGCATTGAAGAGGAAGAGTGCAAGGCCTGCTGCTCAGACACCACCAAGCACACAACACGGGGCCCAGTCTCAGGCTGCCACAAACTCAGCACAGCTGGCTCTGACCCAGAGCTCTGAGAAGCCCTGCCTCGGAGGCAGCTGGAGGACCTGGAGCCCAGCAGGGCAGAGCACAGAGGTGAGGCGGCTGGGGCTGCTCCATGTGAGTCTGGGGAGGCGGTGTTGAGCCACAGAGAGAGGAGTCTCCCAGAGCTGGGTCTGGGCCTGGACCAAAGGCTGGCCTCACACCACCCATCTTGGAGACTGCAGAGAAGACTCCGATGGTGGGCCTTCTTAGCGAATCTCTAGGAAGCTTTCGTACCCACTTAGGCACATGGCAAAGCTGGCCTGTGGCCAACTGTTCTTCTCCCCCAGCTCTAGCTCTGGCCGTCAAACTCAGCCAGCCTCCAAGTCCAAGACCTGTCACTAAGGAGGAGCAGAGAGGTCCAAGTGCAGGACCCAGGGATCAAGTGAAGGGAGACCGAGACCTGAGACGTCCTCTCCCAATGACACGGGGCCAGCCGGGTACTGGCCAGCACCCTCAGCACATCGGATTTCTCTGCCAGGATGACCCCCAGCTCCAGGCCCCGATGTCCCACCCGGCCTTCCAGAAACTCCACCTCCACATGCACTTGCTCCTACTCAGGCTTTGGCAGCAGAACACCAGTCAAGGCCTGAGTGACCACATGTGCAGAGGCAGCCTGCCCTGGCTCCTGCAAACGACTCAGACTCCCACCATGACTGTCCCACCCCTACAGGGAGAACAGGCCCCTGCTCTGAACTGAGACCCAGAGCCCTTCGGCAACCAAATCATCCAGGGGCGCGGTTGGCGCTGCAGCTTCCATCCCTGTATGTTCTCCATGGATGCTGTCCACTCCCTCCCCACCTAGGGGAGACTGAATTTCCTTAACCTGAGCTGATTATCATCAGGGTCCTAAGCATTTTTATCCTCCTCTTTATTTTCTTTTATAGATTTCTGTATATTTTGCTCCTAAGTTTGTGTCAATAAAGCTTCCTTCATTGATGCCAGTTGGGAATATGGAGGCCTTCACAATGCTGTATAAGCATCACCACTGTCTACAATGGGACGCCCTCATTCTATCCACCCTCACTTCAAAAAAAAAAAAAAAGCCTCGATTCATGGCAAGCAGACCCCATCCAACTCTCCTCCGCCTGACAACATTGAGTCGTCTTCTCTCTGCATTTCTTCCCATCCTTTCGGGGTCACCAGTCAATGCCAATCACTAAAATGAGAGGAAACTGGATTTTGCTCTGACTAAAGGTGAATGTTATAGTCTCTCACTATTGTTATTCCTGGCATTCCCGTGAATTCTACAGTCCATGGAATTCTCTAGGTCAGAATCCTGGAGTCGGTAGCTTTTCCTTTCTCCAGGGGATTGTGCTGATTCCCCACATATTGGAAGACCAAACTGGAGAATTCTGGTTTCTATGTCATTTGAAGGATCCTTTGGTTATCTGATAGGACCAGGTAGATCCTTTCAAGATGTCATCTGCCAAACGAAGCCCTCTTGGAAAATGTGTTCAGAATCTCCAGGTAGCATTGCTGTTGCAAGTGGGATACCTCAGGCACAAGAGAAAGGCTGAGTTCTTCCGCTGGCACAAAACAAACTCACAGCAATAAACCAGGTAGGAGAAATGGAAACATAAACCCACACTAACAAAGGGACAAATATTCCTCAGAACACAAGGCCAGAGAAAGACCCAGCATTCTTGTGGCCCCCACACGCTGGAGAAAATCAGTTATAGGGAAGGAAACAGAAGAAACATGTGCAGGTCCAATGAGAGGCAATGCACATGGCTAGTGTAGCTCAGAGACAGCCTGACGCTTCGCATGGACATGCGGGCAAAGGGAAACACAATGCAAGTGGTGCTGGTCATCATCTCAGAGCTAGGTGCTCAGGATGGTGACAACCAAGCTTCAGGACCACGAGAGGGAGTGGAGGGCCTAGCAGAGCCCATAGACATTTCTCTCGCTCTCTGGCAGAAGAGTGTGACAGACCCATCAAAGTCCCACAGGAGCATCTCTTGACGATAAGTGCCCACCCTCAGGGTGGATCCCACTCCACTTCTGGCACAGTTGTTCCTCTCCTCTGAAATGCTCACCTCTGGCAGTCCGAAATCGCAGGCCTGCTGGGCGCCTGTGGAGTCGAAACTCACTTCAACTACTCACACAGCCAAGGACACTCAAGGGTGCTTGTGGCTTCTGGCTCAAAGATGGAAGTTCAGCACCCTGTCAACCCGACCTGGTGATCGGTGCTGAAAGGGAGGACGCACCCGACTCTCTTTTCACTGGACACAGCGTCCCTGCTGCTAGAGCTGCTGAATCCATTCATCTGCGGAAATGCAAGCTGAAAAACCCCCATCTTTCCAAGAAGGTCTACAAAAGAGTTTATGAGCAACGCATTTGGAAACCAGAGGGGATGACATGCATGTCCATGGAAACTTGACACCTCTCAACAAATGCTCTTCAAATGATTCCTAGACATACGTTCCATGCAAAACGGTACACAAATCCAGAAGGAAATGGAGCAGACATTAGACATGAGCTCTTAGTCTGCACAGACAATACAGTAAGGCACTACACAAAGAGTAACCAGGGAACACAGTGAAGGTTGTCTAACCAAGATTTGGACTCTGGGAAATACGGTCTGTAAAACACAAACGACACATCCCAAGCTGGGAGACAACTGTTCACAGACACAGAACTTAGGCAGGATTTGGCTCCTAATACACAAATGACATGAACACAAACAAGCCTGAAGGAGAGAACTGTGAAGGGACACCAGGCGAAGGAAAGGACACAGAGAGTACACCGAATGATGCCCAGCATTGAGGGCCTGAGAAACACGGTCTAGCTGCACTCCCCGAGACTCGTGGGACCCTGGACTTGGCCTGTTCTACAAAGAAGCTCAGAGAGATGGACAGTGAGAATGGGGAAGAAAAATCCTTGGCATTTCTAATACTCACTGCAAACGCTTAGAAGGACAAGGCAAGGATCAACCCCACAGACAGTGACATTCCCTGAAAGGCAATAGCTAGGAGTCCATCTAACCCAGGAGGGAAGTCCCTCTTCTCAGAGAACTGCAAGAGATGGATGAAAGAAGGTGAAGCCCACAAATCCAATGGAAAATAAGCTGTGCTCATGGAGCAGAAGAATTCCTCCTGGTAAGATGATGTCAGTTCCCCATCCCCCCGATGCCCACAGTGGGGCATTACAGAGGTTCCACGCTATTCCTCTCAAAATACCAACTGCTGTTCTCAGGGCATTATAATCAAAGAATTCCAAAATGTCTATGGAAACACAAAGGAGACAAAAGGGTCAATGCAATCTGCCGCAAAGCCCTGAAATGGACATAGCAGGATGCCTGATAACCAATTTGATTATCTCACCAGGATAACAGGACAGCATGGTACTAGGAAGAAACGAAACACGCAGAACCAGATCCATGGAGTGGAATTGAGGGTCCAGAACTAAACCCAAGCTTCTATGGTCAATTCATTGATGCCAAAGGAGGGGAGGCGATAAGAATGGGAACAAGAGCCTCTGCAACGAAAGGACGTGGGAAATGGAGATGGTTCCATCTAAACAATCACATTGGCTTTTGGTCTCAGAACACGTCAGATTCAGTGAAACACAGCAACGCAAAGCCTGAAGTGATGAAACTCCTGGAAATATGCAGGGGCCATAGGGTCCTCCTTGTCAGGGATTTCTCAACATGAGTGTGTGGGGGGGAAGCAAAATTGGGTCTCTTCAATTCAAGGAAACAGGAAACCAAGGGACACCCACCAGCTCCCATCCACTTGAAGAGCTTTGCAACAGAAAAGCTAAGCATTCACAAATCAAAATGGTAACAAAGTAAACACACAAGCATATTTGCAAGCAGAATATTGGAGAAGGGGTTATTATGTAAGATAATGAGAATTCACACCACTAAGTCTCCCAGAACAAACCCCAGACCTAACCCTTCCCCTAACACCAACTCCAACCCCAAACCTTTACCTCACTCAAAATGAAACACTAAAACCTCAGCCTAGGCCAAAAATATACATGCGTACATGCCTTCACAGGCATGTGCGCATCCACAGGAGAGACACAGAGTGGAAGAGACAGACTGAATTTTGAAAGGTCAAGAAAGAGAGGAAACGAGGGAGAGAGACTGAACAATGCAGAGAGGAATTGAGTCGATTTCACAGAATTTACATGAATCTCTCTTGAGTTTGGAAACAGTGACAATGAACATTCCCCTGCCAGGGGGAAAATGACTCACGATGATGAGACTCAAAGACAAGATTGCGGGGAGCCACTGTTGGGGCAGACTCCCCCAACCCTCGAGGCTGAGTGGGACATTTGAGTAGGACAGGGAAGGTTGATATCAGAGAGGGGGATGTGTGAATATGACCTTCCGGTCCTCCCAAATTGGGGGCCATAATTAGGCAGGAAGGTGACTGTGTTTTCCCAGGTCCAAGAGGAAATCCAGGCCTGATTCTGCCCATTGTGTGCTAGGTCAGCCCTGTGTGGAATCCATCCTTTGGGAAGTCTGTGTCCAAGCTCCAAGTGAAAGTGGCCCAAATTTTGAACAGGCACTGGAGCTCCTCGTAGGCTGACAGACCTAGTCAGGAGACAGGAGATTGTGACCCACTCTGCAGATGGAGAGACTGGAAACCCTGTGGGGCACATGGCTTGCCCAGGGCCACAACACTTCTGAGAAGAAGGAGCCTGTTCTGAAAGGAGCTTTGTCCTCAGAAGTCAGGCCGTGGCTGCACCCAGATCTCCCCAAGGCTGTGGGATGGGCTCTGTGGGTGTCACTGTGCCTGCACGTGGCCTAAGGGCGTGGGGAAACAGCCAGAAAACCGGAAGTTCCGTTTTTGAGCTTTGTGGAAGGGACCTCAGCCACGAACCAGGAAATGATGTCACTTCCTGGCAACAGAACCCAACAGAACCTGCAACCTGTGTATCCAGGCCTGGCCAGCAGAGAGGAGCCCCTGGCCAGATCGCTAGCTGTGAAGATATTCTGCTGTTTGCCCCTGCCCAGAGGACGGGGTCTCAGGCTAGCTAACAGGCAGAATGCGTGGGAACGCGGTCGACACTGGCTCAGGGCCCCCACCGAGAGGCCTCTGGCCCTTTGCTGAAGGAAAAGAAAGGTAACAGGGGAGCCCCAGACTGGGTCCGGCCACCTCTCCTGTCCCACACGGGGAAGCCTGAGGCCTTTCGCTGTGTGTGGGTGGGAGTTCCTTGGGGTGTGTCTGCCTCAGGCAAGCCCAGCCGCATTTCAGTCAGGAGCCCATGTGCTTCTTGTGTCCACACCCCAGGGGAGAGCAGGCTGTGTGGCATGGGGAGTGTCCGGGCAGAGCCAGATGCCCAGGCTGACCTCATGCCCTCAGGGGATTCTCCATCCTCCCGGGTGGGTATCTGAGCAGACACTCGTGTCTCTGGTCTTTCTTGGAGCAGAAGGGCAGGCAGGCAGAAGCAGCAGCCATCCTTGCCAAGCTAACCTCAGAAATATTAAAGCAGGGCTGGCTGATGGTCACTGACATTGCACACTGTCCCACCCGAGGTGGCCTCTGAGGGACACATCCTATCCACCTCCCAAAGGGAGGGTTCAGAGCACCAGCCCCCTGCTCGGGAGGCCCAGTGCAGGCTCCAGTTGAGGGTGGTCACGGAGGGCTCAGCCCAACTGGCGATGAAGAGGAAGTGGACAAGGTCTGCTGTCCAGACTCCACCCAGCACACACCCTGGGACCCAGTCTCAGGCTGCCACGGAGCTCAGCACAGCCGGCTCTGATGCGGAACTCCGAGAAGCCCTGCCTTGGAGGCAGCAGGAAAACCTGGAGCACAGCACGGAAGAGCACAGAGGTGAGTTGTCTGGGGCTACTGCCTGTGAGTGTGAGGAGGCGGTGCTGAACCACACAGGGAGGAGTCCCCCAGAGCTGGGGCTGGGCCTGGAACGAAGGCTAGCCTCACACCACACATCTTGGAGACTGCAGAGAAGACTCTGATGCTGGGCCTTCTTAGCAAATCTCTAGGAAGCTTTCGTGCCCACTTAGGCACATGGCAAGGCTGGCCTGTGGCAAACTTTTCTTCTCCCACAATTCTATCTCTGGCCATCAAACTCAGCCAGCCTCCATGTCTAAGACTTGTCCCTACGGAGATGGGAGCTCCTGGTGCAGGACTCACGGATCCACTGAGGGGAGATCGAGACCTGAGACGTCCACTCCCAATGACACGGGGCCAGCCGGGTATTGGCCACCACCCTCAGCACATCAGATCTCTGTGCCTGCACAACACCCAGCGCCAGGCCAAGATGTCCCACCCCGCCTTCGAGAAACTCCACCTCCATGTGCACTTGTACCTGCTCAGGCTTTGGCGGCAGAACCCGAGTCAGGGCCTGAGTGACCAACTTTGGAGGAGCAGCCTGCCCTGCCTCCTACCAAGGACTCAGACGCCCACCATGACTATCCAACACTTGAAGGGAGAACAGGACCCTGCTCTGGATAGAAGCCCAGAACTCTTTGGCAACCACATCATCCAGGGGCACAGTAGGCTCTGCAGCCTCCATCCCTGTGTGTTCCCCGTGGACGCCGTCTACTCCCTCCACACCCAGGGGAGATTAACTTTCCTTCCCCAGAGCTCATTTTCATCAGGGTCCTAGGCATCTTTCTTCTCATCTTTTATGTTTTTTATGGCTTTCTGTACATTTTGCTGGCAAGTGTGTGTCAAAAAATTGTCCTTCCTTGGGAATATGGAGGCCTTTACAATGCTGTGTAAGCGTCACCGCTGTCTACATTCAGACACCCTCATTCTATCCCCCCCACTTCGCAGCATAGCCTGGATTCATGGCAAGCATTCCCCGTTCCTCTCTCCCCCGCCTCTCAACATTGAGTCCACTTCTCTCTGCATTTCTTCCCATCCGTTCGGGGTTCACTGAAATGATAGGAAACTGGATTTTGCTCTTATTGAAGGCGAAAGTTATAGTCTCTAAGTATTGTTAGAGTCTTGGCATCCCTATGAATTCTACAGTCCATGGAATTCTCTAAGCCAGAATCTTGGGTGGGTAGCTTTTCCCTTCTCCAGAGGATTGCTCTGACTTCCCACATATTGGAAGACCAAAGTGTGAAGTAGCCTTTGGGAATCTGAAAGGACTTGTAGGTCCTTTTATAATGTTATCTTCCAAATGAAGCCCTCTCGGCTAATATACTCAGAATCTCCAGGTAGGCAGTGCTGTTGTAAGTGGGACACCTCAGGCACAAGGGAAAGTCTGAGTTCTTCCGCCGGCACAAACAAACTCACAAGAATAAACCAGGCAGGAGAAATGGAAAGATATACCCACACCAACAAAGGAACAAGTGTTCCTCAGAACAAAGGCCAGAGAAAGACCCACCATCCTTGTGGCCCCCACATGCTTGAGAAAATCAGTGATCAGGAATTAAAAAGAAGAAACATGTGCAGGTCCAATGAGAGGCAATGCACATGGCTAGTGTAGCTCAGAGATGTCTTGACTCTTCGCATGGTCACATGGGCAAAGGGAAACACAGTGCAGGTGGCGGTGGTCATTATCTCACAGCTAGGTGTACAGGATGATGACAACCAGCCTTCGGGACCCAAAGAGGGAGCAGAGGGCCTAGCAGAGCCATAGACATCTCTCTCGCTCTCTGACAGAAGAGATTGCTGGACCAATCAAAGTCCCACAGTAGCATCACTTAATGATCAATGCCAACCCTCAAGGTGAATTCCACTTATTTCTGGCACGGTTGCTCCTGTCCTCTTAGATGTTCACCTGTAGCGATCCAAAGCTGCAGACCTGCTGCGTGCCTGTGGAGTAGAACCTCACTTCAGCTGCTCACACAGACAAGGACACACAAGGATGCCTGTGGCCTCTGGCTCACAGATGGAAGATCAAAGCCCTGTCAACCTGAACTGGGGACCAGTGTTGAAAGGGAGGACGCACCCGACTCCCCTTTCACTGGACACAGCGTCCCTGATGCTAGAGCTGCTGAATCCATTCAACTGTGGAAATTCATGCTGAAAAACACCCATCTTTCCGACAAGGTCTCTAAAAGGGTTTACGAGCAACGCATTTGGAAACCAGAGGGGATGACATGCATGTCCATGAAAATTGACACCTCTCAACAAATGCACTTCAAATGATTCCTAGACATATGTACCATGCAAAACGGTTCATAAATCCAGAAGAAAATGGAGCATACATTAGACATGAACTCTGAGTCTTTACACACAATACAGAAAGGCACTACACAAAGAGTAACCAGAGAACACAGTGAACTTTGTCAAATCCAAGATTAGGACTCTGGGAGAGACCGTCTGAAAAACGCATAAGACACCTCCCATGCTGGGAGACAACTCTTTGCATACACAGAGTTTAGGCAAGATTTGGCTCCTAATATGCAAACGACATGAACACAAACTAGCCTGAAGGAGAGGTCTGAAGGGACACCAGGAGAAGGAAGGGACACAGAGAGTATACCGAAAGATGCCCAGCACTGAGGTCCTGAGAAACACGGTCTAGCTGCACTCCCTGAGCCCCGTGGGGCTCTGGACTAGGCCTCTTTCACCTGGAGGTTCAAAGAGATGGACAGTGAGGAAGGGGAAGAGAAATCCTCGGCATTTCTAACACTCACAGCAAACGCTTAGAAGGAGAAGGCAAGTATCAACCCCACCGACAGTAAATTCCCTTAAAGGCAATAGCTAAGAATCCATCTAACCCAGGAGGGGTGCCCCTCTTCTCAGAGAATGGCAAGAGATGGATGAAAGAAGGTGAAGCCCACCAATCCAATGGAAAATAAGCTCTGCTCATGGATCAGAAGAATTACCCATGATAAGATGATGTTACTTCCCCTTCCCCCGGACCCACACCGTGGGGCAATCCAGAGGTTCCACGCTATTCCTCTCAAAATAAAAACGGCTGCTCTCAGGGCATAAAACCCAAAGAATTCCTAAATGTCTATGGAATCACTACGGTGTCAAAAGAGTCAATGCAATCGGCCGCGATAACCTGAAATGTATATAGCAGGCTGCTGATAGCCAATTAGATTTTCACACTAGGATCATCAGGACAGCATGGTACTGGGAAGAAATCAAACATGCAGAACCAGATCCATGGAATGGAATTGAGGGTCCAGACATAAACCCAAGCTTCTACGATCAATTCCTCGACGCCAAAGGAGGGGAGGCGATAAGAATGGGAACAAGAATCTGTGCAACGAAAGACGGTGGGAATTGCAGATGGTTCCACCTGAACAATCACGTTGGCTTTTGGTCTCAGAACACGTCAGATTCAGTGAAACACATCAAAGCAAACCTGAAGTGAAGAAACTCCTGGAAATAAGCACAGGACATAGGCTTTTAATGTCAGGGACTTCTCAACATATGTGGGTGGAAAAGCAAAGTAGGGTCTCTTCAAGTCAAGGAAACAGGAAACGAAAGGACACCCACGAGTTTCCGTCCACTTGAACAGCTTTGCAACAGAAAACCTAAGCATTCACCAATCAAAATGGTAACAAACTGAACACAAAAGGATATTTGCAAACAGAATATCGGAGAAGGGGTTCCTACGTAAAAGAGACTGAGAACTCACACAACTAAGTCTCCCAGAAAAAAACCCTGACCTATCCCTTCCCCTAACACCAACTCCAACCCAATACCATTATCTCACTCGACACGAAACCATAAAGCCTCACCCTAGGTCAACACTATACATGTTTACATGCATTCACAGACATGCGAGCATCCACAGGAGATACACAGAAAGGAAGATACAGAATGAATTTGGAAAGATCAAGAAAGAGACGAAACGAGGGAGAGAGACTGAACAATAGAGAGAGGAAATGAGTCAATTTCACAGAAGTTACATGAATCTCTCTTGAGGATGGAAACAATGACAGTGCCTATTCCCCCTGCAAGGGGGAAAATGACCCAAGTTGATGAGTCTTAAAGACAAGGATTCGGGGAACCACTGTTGGGGCACCCTCCCCCAGGCCTCGAGGCTGAGTGGGACACTTGAATAGGACGAGGAAGTTTGATATCAGAGGCCGCGATGTGTGACTGATTTTCCGGTCCTCCCAATGCAGCGGTCAAGAAATAGGCAGAAAGGGGACTGACTTTTCCCAGGTCCCAGAGCCCATCCAGGCCTGATTCTGCCCATTCTGTGCTAGGTCAGCCCTGTGTTGAATCCGTCCTTTGGGAAGTCTCAGTGTCTAAGTTCCATGTGATAGCAGCCGAAAGTCTGAACAGGCACTGGAGCTGTTTGTAGGATGACAGACCTAGGGAGGAGATGGAAGAGTGACCCCCACTCTGCAGATGGAGAGACTGGGGAAACCAAGGGGGGCACATGTCTTGCCCAAGACCACATCACTTCTGAGAAGAGGGAACCTGGGCTGAAAGCAGCTGTGTCCTCAGAGCTCAGGCCCTGGTTGCACCCAGGTCTCCCAAAGGCTGTGGGGTGGACTGAATGTGTGTCGCTGTGCCTGCACGTGGCATAAAGGCATGGGAGAACAGCCAGAAACCCAGAGGTTCCCTTGGGGAACTTTGTGGAAGGGACCTAGGCCACGAACCAGGAAATGATGTCATTTCCTGGCAACAGAACCCAACAGAACCCACAACCCGTGTATCTAGGCCTCCCCAGCGGAGAGGAGCCCCCAACCAGATCGCTGACTGTCAAGATGTTCTGCTGTTTGCCCCTGGCCAGAGGCCGGGTCCTCAGGCGAGCTTACAGGCAAAGAGTGCGGGAAGGCCGTCGACACTGGCCCAGGGCCCCTCCGAGTGTCCTCTGGCCCTTTGCCCGAAGGAACAGAAAGGTAACAGGGGAGCCCCAGGCCGGGTCCGCTCACCTCTCCTGTCCCACCCGTGGAAGCCTGAGGCCTTTCGCTGTGTGTGGATGGGGGTTTCTCAGGCTGTATCTGCCTCAAGCAAGCCCAGCCACAGGTGGGTCAGGAGCCCGTGGACCGCTTGTATCCACACCCCAGGGGAGAGCACGCTTGGTGGCATGGTGAGCGTCCAGGCAGAGCCGTGTGTCCAGGCTGACCTCAAGCCCTTGGCGGGGCGTCTCCATCCTCCCTGGTGGGTATCTGAGCAGGCATTCATCTCTGTTCTTTCTGGGAGCAGAAGGGCAGACGGGAAGAAACATTAGACATCCTGGCCAGGGTCAGCTCAGAAATATCGAAGCCCACAGCCTCTACCTCCACCGGCACTTGCACCTGCTCGGGCTTTGGCGGCAGGACTAAAGTCAGGGCCTGATTGACCACCAGCACAGAGGGAGCCTGTCCTGACTCCTGCCAATGACTCAGATGCCCACCATGACTGTCCAACCCCTGCAGGGAGAACAGGCCTCTGCTCTGGACAGAGGCCCAGAGCCCGTTTGGCAAATACCTTATCCAGGGGTGCAGTTGGCTGTGCAGCCACCATCCCTGTGTGTTCCCCATGGACGCCGTCCACTCCCTCCCCACCCAGGGGAGATTGACTTCCCTTCCCCTGAGCTCATTTTCATCAGGCTTCTAGGAATCTTTCTTCTCATCTTTTATGTCTTTTATGGCTTTGTATATATTTTGCTCACAAGTGTGTGTCAATAAATTTTCCTTCCTTGATGCCATTGGGAATATGGAGGCCTTCAATGCTGTGTAAGGATCACCATGTCTACATTCGGACACCCTCATTTCCCCCCCTCCCCAACTTCACAGCAAAGCCTGGATTCGTAGCAAGCACTGTCCATTCCTCTCTCCCCCGCCTGACAACATTGAGTCTATTTCTTTCTGCATTTCTTCCCAGTCTTTCGGGGTCCCCAATCAATGACAATCACTGAAAAGATAGGAAATTTTATTTTGGTCTGACTGAAGGTGAAAGTTATAGTCTCTCAGTATCGTTCGAGTCTTGGCATTCCCATGAATTCTACAGTCCATGGAATTCTCTAGGCCAGAATCCTGGAGTGGGTAGCTTTTCCCTTCTCCAGGCAATTGTTCTGACTCCCCATATTTTGGAAGACCAAACTGGATTATTCTGGTTTCTATTTCATTTGAAGTAGCCTTTGGGTATCTGAAAGGACCGTGTAGGTCCTTTCAAGAAGTCATCTGCCAAACGAAGCCCTCTCGGCAAAGGTGCTCAGAATCTCCAGGTAGGCAGTGCTGTTTCAGTGGGAAACTGCAGGCATAAGGGAAAGTCTGAGTTCTTCCCCCGGCACAAACAAGGGCTGACCTAGCACAGAATGGGGTAGAATCAGGCCTAGATGGGCTCTGGGAACTGGGAAAAGGCAGTCCCCTTCCTGCTTATTTCTTGACCCCTCATTGGGAGGACCGGAAGGTCACATTCAGCCATCACTCCCTCTGATATCAACTTTCATCCTCCTGCTCAAGTGTCCCACCCATCTTCGAGGGGTGGGGGAGGCTGTCCCAAAAGTGGCTCCCCACATCCTTGTTTTTGAACCTCATCAACTTGGGTCATTTTCCCCTTTGCAGGGGGAATAGGCATTGTCATTGTTTCAAAACTCAAGAGAGATTCATGCATTTTGTGGAATCGACTCATTTCCTCTCTCCATTGTTCAGTCTCTCTCCCTCCTTCTCTCTTTCTTGAGCTTTCCAAATTCATTCTGTATCTTCCTTTCTGTGTCTCTGCTGCGGATGCTCGCGTGCCTGTGAATGAATGTAAGCATGTATATTGTTGATCTAGAGTGAGGCTTCAAGGTTTCCTTTCCAGTGAGTTAAAGGTTTGGGATGGAGTTGAGGTTAGGGGAAGGGATAGGTCTGGGGTTTGTTGTGTGAGACTTAGTCATGTGAGTCCTTGTCTTTTTTACTTAGGAAACCCTACTTCTATATTCTGCTTGCAAATATTTCTTTGTGTTCAGTTTGTTACCATTTTGATTTGTGAATGCTAAGCTTCTCTGTTTCAAAGCTGTTCAAGTGGATTGAAGCTAGTTGATGTTGTTTGGTTTCCTGTTTCCTTGACTTGAAGAGACGCAATTTTGCTTCCGCCACCACACACATGTCGTGAAGTCCCTGACATTAAGGAACCTATGGCCCGTGCTTATTTCCAGGAGTTTCATCACTTCAGGCTTTGCGTTGATGTGTTTCACTGAACCTGAGGTGTTATGAGACCAAAAGCCAATGTGATTATTCAGATGCAACCATCTCCAATACCCACAGCTTTTCGTTGCAGAGGCTCTTGTTCCAATTCATATCGCCTCCCCTCCTTTGGCGTCAATGAACTGACTATAGAAGCTTGGGGTTATCTCTGGACCCTCAATTCCATTCCATGGATCTGGTTCTGCATGTTTGTACCATGCTGTCCTGATGATCCTAGTGTGATAGTCTAATTGGCTATCAGGCAGCCTGCTATGTACATTTCAGGGCTTTGTGGCAGATTGCATTGACTATTTTGACTCCTTTCTGTTTCCATAGACATTTTGGAATTCTTTGGTTATAATGCCCTGAGAACAGCCTTTGGTATTTTGAGAGAAATAGCATGCAACCTCTGGATTGCCCCACGGTGGGGGTTGGGGGGAGGGGGAAGTGACATCATCTTACCAGGAGGAATTCTTCTGACCCAGGAGCACAGCTATTTTCCATTGGATTGGTGGGCTTCACCTTCTTTCATCCATCTTTTGCAGTTCTCTGAGAAGAAGGGCTTCCCTCCTGGGTTTGATGGACTCCAAGCTATTGCCTTTCAGGACATGTCACTGTCGTTGAGGTTGATCCTTGTCTTCTCCTTCTAAGCGTTTGCTGTGAATGTTAGAAATGCCAAGGATTTCTCTTCCCCTTCCTCACTGTCCATCTCTCTGAGCCTCCAGGTAGAACAGGCCTAGTCCAGGGTCCCCAGGGGCTCAGGGAATGCAGCCAGATCATGTTTCTCAGGTGCTCAGTGCTGGGCATCATTCGGTGTACTCTGCAGGTCCCTTCCTTCGCCTCGTGTCCCTTCCGACCTCTCCCTCAGGCTCCTTTGTGTTCATGTCACTTGTGTATTAGAAGCTATATCTGCCTAAGCTCTGTGTATGCAAACAGTTGTCTCTCAGCTTGGGATGTGTCGTTTGCGTTTTCCAGACCCTTTTTCCCAGAGTCCAAATCTTGGTTAGACAAGTTCACTGTGTTCCCTGGTTAGTCGTTGTGTAGTGTCTTTCTGTATTGTGTGTGAAGACACAGAACTCACGTCTAATGTCTGCTTCATTTCCTTCTGGTTTTGTGAACCATTTTCCATGGAACGTATGTCTAGGAATCATTTGAAGTGCATTTGTTAAGAGGTGTCAAGTTTCCATGTACATGCATGTCATCCCCTCTGGGTTCCAAATGCGTTGCTTCTAAACTTTTTAGGAGAACTTCTCGGAAAGATGGGTGTTTTTCAGCTTGCGTTTTCACAGTTGAATGGATTCAGCAGCTCTAGCAGAAGGGGTGCTGACTCCAAACAAGGGAGTCGGGTGCGGCCTCGCTTTCAGCACAAATACTGAGGTCGGATTGTCAGGGGGCAGATCTTCCATCTGTGAGCCACAGGCCACTGGCATCCTTATGTGCCCTTGGCTGTGTGAGCAGCTGAAGGGAGTTTCGTCTCAGCAGGCGCCCAGCAGGCATGTGGCTTCAGACCGCCAGAGGTAAGCATCTCAGAAGACAGGAGCCACTGTGCCAGAAGTGGAGTGGGATCCACCCTGAGGGTGGGCACTGATCGTCAATAAATGCTCCTATGGGACTTTGATGCGTCCGGCACACTCTTCTCCCAGATAGCGAGAGAGATATCTACGGGCTCTGCTAGGCCCTCCACTCCCTCTTGTGGTCCCGAAGGCTCGTTGTCACCATGATGAGCACCTAGCTCTAGATGATGACCACTGCCACCTGCCCTGTGTTTCCTTTGGACTGCATGTCCACGCAAAGCGTCAGGCTGTCTCTGAGCTACACTAGCCATGTCCATTGCCTCTCATTGGACCTGCATATGTTTCTTCTGTTTCCTTCCCGATCATACATTTTCTCGAGCATGTGGGGACCACAAGGATGGTGGGTCTTTTCTTGCCTTGTGTTCTGAGGAAGATTTTTCCCTTTGTTGGTGTGGATTTATCTTTCCATTTCTCCTGCCAGGTTTATTGTTGTGAGTTTGTTTGAGCCGGGAGAAGAATTCAGCATTTTCTTGTGTCTGAGGTGTCCCACTTACAACAGCACTGCCTACCTGGAGATTCTGAGCAGTTATCGAGAGGGCTTCGATGGGCAGATGACATCTTGAAAGGACCTACACTGTCCTTTCATATACCCAAAGGCTCCTTCAAATGACATAGAAACCAGAATTCTCCAGTTTGGTCTTCCAATATGTGGGGACTCTGAACAATCCCCCGGAGAAGGGAAAAGCTACCCACTCCAGGATTATGGCCTAGAGAATCCCATACACTGTAGAATTCACGGGCATGTCAAGACTCTAACAATACTGAAAGACTATAACGTTCACCTTCAGTCACAGGAAAATCCAGTTTCCTTTCATTTCAGTGATTGCATTGATTGGGGACCCCGAAAGGATGGGAAGAAATGCAGAAAGAAGTAGACTCAATGTTGTCAGGCGGGGGAGAGAGGAATGGGCAGTGCTTGACATGAATCCAGGCTTTGCTGGGAAGTGGGTGGGGGGATAGAGTGAGGGTGCCCGAATGTAGACAGTGGTGATGCTTACACAGCATTGTGAAGGCCTATATATTCCCAAATGGCATCAAGGAAGGAAAATTTATTGACACACACTTGTGAGCAAAATATACAGAAAGCCATAAAAGACATAAAAGATGAGAAGAAAGATGCCTAGGAGCCTGATGAAAATCAGCTCAGGGGAAAGGAAGTCAGTCTCCTCTGGGTGAGGAGGGAGTGGACGGCATCCACAGGGAACACACAGGATGGAGCCTGCAGAGGCAAACGCCCCCCTGGACGAGGAGTTTGCTGAACGGACTCTGGGTCTCTGTCCAGAGCAGGGGCCTTTTCTCCGTGAAGGGGTGGGACCGTCATGGTGGGTGTCTGAGTCCTTGGCAGGAGCCAGGGCAGGCTGCCCTTGTGCAGGTGGTCAGTCAGACCCTGACTCAGGTTCTGCCACCAACGCCCAAGCAGGTGTAAGTGCACGTTGAGGTGGAGGATCTGGAAAAAGGGTGGACATCGGGTCCTGGGGATGTGGGTCATGCAGGCACAGAGATCCGATGTGCTGAGTGTGCCTGCCAATACCCGGTTGGCCACATGTCTTTGGGAGGGTACGTCTCAGGTCTCGAACCCCCCTCTGTGGATCCCTGGGTCCTGCACCTGGAGCTCCCACCTCCTTAGGGACAGGTGTTGGAGGTGGAGGCTCGCTGAGTTTCACTGCCGGAGCTAGAGCTGGGGGAGAAGAAAAGTTTGCCACAGGCCAGCCTTGCCATGTGCCTAAGTGGGCACGAAAGCTTCCTAGAGATTGGCTAAGAGGCCCAGCATCGAAGTCTTCTCTGCAGTCTCCAAGATGGGTGGTGTGAGGCTAGCGTTTGGTCCAGGCCCAGCCCCAGGTCTGGGGGACTCCTACCTGTGTGGCTCAGCAGTGAATCCCTACACTCATGTTCAGCAGTCCCAGCCGCCTCACGTCTGTGCTATGCCGTTCTGGGTTTCAGGTCCTCCTGCTACCTCAGGTGCAGGGCTTCTCAGAGCTCTGGGTCAGGGCCGGCTCTGCGGAGCTCTGTGGCAGCCTGAGACTGGGCCCCAGGGTGCATGCTGGGTGGTGTCTGGGTAGCAGGCCTTGCCCGCTCCGTCTTCATCTTCAGTTGGGCTGAGCCCTCCTTGGCCACGCTCACTTGGAGCCTGCACTGGGCCTCCCGGGCAGGGGGCTAGTGCTCTGAGCCCTCCTACTGGGAGGTGGATGGGGTTTGCCCCTCAGGGGCCAACTCGGGTGGGACGCTCTGCAATGATAGTGACCATCAGCCAGCCCTGCTTCGATATTTCTGGGCTGAGGATGGCCAGGATGGCCGCTGCCTCTACCTGTCTGCCCTTCTTCTCACAGAAAGAGCAAAGACAAAGATCTGCTCAGCTACCCACCTGGGAGTACAGAGACACCCCTGAGGGTGTGAGGTCAGCCTGGGCACGCGGCTCTGCCTGGACACTCCCCATGCCACCCAGCCTTCTCTCCCCTGGGGTGTGGACACAAGCGTCCCATGGTCTCCTTACCCACATGCGGTTGGGCTTGCTTGAGGCAGACACACCCCGAAAAACCCCCATCCACACACAGCGAAAGGCCTCAGGCTTCCCCGGGTGGGACAGGAGAGGTGGCCGGACCTGGCCTGGGACTCCCCTGTTACCTTTCTGTTCCTTCGGGCAAAGGGCCAGAGGACTCTCGGGGGGGGGGGAAGCTGAGCCAGTGTCAACCGCGTGCCCACACAGTCTGCCTGTGAGCTCGCCTGAGGTCCCGGCATCATTCTGGCAAGGGCAAGCAGCAGAACATCTTGAGAGCAAATGATCTGGCTGGGGGCTCCTCTCCGCTGGGGAGGACTGGCTACCCGGTTTGTGGGTTCTGTTGGGTTCTGTTGGCAGGAAGTGACATCATTTCCTGGTTCGTGGCCGAGGTCCCTTCCACAAAGCTCCCCAAGGGAACCTCTGGGTTTCTGGCCGTTTCCCCATGTCCTTAGACCACATGCAGGCACAGTAAAACCACACAGCCCACCCCACAGCATTGGGGAGACCTGGATGCCGCCAGGGCCTGAGCTCTGAGGACACAGATGTTTTCAGCCCAGGATCCTTCTTCTCAGAAATGATGTGGCCCTGGGCAAGGCATGTGGTCCGCAGGGTAACCCAGTCTCTTGATGTTTAGAGTGGGGAACACTCTCCCATCTGCTGCCTAGGTTTGACAGCCTACGAACAACTCCAGTTCCTGTTCATACTTTGGGCCTCTATCACATGGAGCTTGGACACTGAGACTTCACAAAGGACAGATTTCACACAGGGCTGACCTAGCACAGAATGGGGCAGAATCAGGCCTGGATGGACTCTGGGACCTGGGAAAAGGCAGTCCGCTTCCTGACTATTTCTTAACCCCCGCATTGGGAGGACCGGAAGGTCCTATTCAGACATCGCCCCCTCTGATATCAACCTTCCTTGTCCTACTCAAGTGTCCCACTCAGCCTCGAGGAGTAGGGGAGTCTGCCCAAACAGTGGCTCCCCGCATCCTTGTCTTTGAATCTCATCATCTTGTGTCATTTTACCACTTGCAGGGGGAATACGCACTGTCAATGTTTCCAACCTCAAGAGAGATTCATGCAAATTCTGTGAAATCGACTCATTTCCTCTCTCCCTGGTTCAGTCTCTCTTCCGCGTTCCCTTTCTTTCTTGACCTTTCCAAATTCAGTCTGTCTTCCTCTCTGTGTCTCTCCTGTGGATGCTTGAATGCATGTGAATGTATGTACGCATGTAAACTGTTGACCTAGGGTGAGGCTTTAGTGTTTCGTGTAGAGTGATTTAAAGGTTTGGGGTTGGAATTGGTGTTAGGGGAAGGGCTAGATCTGGGGTTTCTTCTGGGAGACTTAGTGGTGTGAGTTCTCAGTCTCTTTTATGTAGGAACCCCTTCTCCGATATTCTGCTTGCTAATATTCTTTTTTGTTCGGTTTGTTACCATTTTGATTAGCAAATTCTTAGCTTTTCTGTTGCAAAGCTGTTCAAGTGGATGGAAGCTGGTGGGTGTCCTTTGGTTTACTGTTTCCTTGACTTGAAGAGAGCCAATTTTCTTCCACCCCCACACACATGTTGAGAAGTCCCTGACATTAAGGCGCCTATGGCCCGTGCTTATTTCCAAGAGTTTCATCACTTCAGGCTTTGCATTGATGTGTTTCACTGAATCTGACGTGTTATGAGACCAAAATCCAATATGATTGTTCAGATGGAACCATCTCCAATTCCCACGGCCTTTCCTTGCAGAGGTTCTTTTTCCCATTCGTATCACCTCCCCTCCTTTGGCGTCAAGGAATTGACCGTAGAAGCTTGGATTTACGTCTGGAACCTCAAATCCATTCCATGGATCTGGTTCTGCGTGTTTGATTTCTTCCCAGTACTATGCTGTCCTGATGATCCTAGTTTGAGAGTCTAATTGGCTATCAGTCAGCCTGCTATGTCCATGTCAGAGCTTTACGGCAGATTGCATTGACTCTTTTGACTCCTTTGTGTTTCCATAGACATTTTGGATTCTTTGGTTATAATGTCCTGAGAAAAGCTGTTGGTATTTTGAGAGAAATAGAGTGGATCCTCTGGATTGCCCCACGGTGGGGGTCCGGGGGAGGGGGAATTGATATCATCTTACCAGGAGGAATTCTTCAGATCCTTGAGCACAGCTATTTTCCATTGGATTTGTGGGATTCACCTTCTTTTATCCATCTCTTGCACTTCTCAGAGAAGAGGGGCTCCCCTCTTTGTTTAGATGGACTCCTAGCTATTGCCTTTCAGGGAATGTAACTGTCGTTGGGGTTGATAATTGCCGTCTTCTAAGCGTTTGCTGTGAGTGTTAGAAATGCCAAGTATTTCTCTTCCCCTTCCTCACTGTTAATCTAACTGAGCCTCCAGGTAGGACAGGCCTAGTCCAGGGTCCCACGGACCTCGGGGAGTGCACCTAGACCCTGTGGATCAGACCCTCAGTTCTGGGCATCATTTGGTGTACTCTCCGCTTCCCTTTCTTCGCCTGGTGTCCCTTCAGACCTCTCCTTCAGGCTCCTTTGTGTTCATGTCATTTGTGTATTAACAGCCAAATCCTGCCTAAGCTCAGTGTATGCATACAGGGTCCTGCCACCTCTCCCATCCCACCCGGGGAAGCCTGAGGCCTTTCCCTGTGTGTGGAAGGGGTTTTCTCGGCGTGTATCTGACTCAAGCAAGCCCAGCTGCATGTGGGTTTGGAGCCCTTTGACTGCTTGTGTCCACACCCCAGCGGAGAGCAGACTGCCTGTCATGGGGAGCGTCCAGTCAGAGCTGGTGGACCAGGCTGACCTCACGCCCTCGGGTGTGTCTCCATCCTCCTGGGTGAGTATCTCAGCATATCTTTGTCGCTGCTCCTTCTGGGAGCAGAAGGGCAGACGGGCAGAAGCAGCAGCCATACTGGCCAGTCTCAGCTCACAAATATCAAAGCAGGGCTGGCTGATGTCTATCATTGCAGAGCATCCCACCCGAGGTGGCCTCTGAGGGGCACACCCAATCCACCTCCCAGAGGGAGGGCTCAGAGCACCAACCCCTGCCCGGGAGGCCCAGTCCAGGCTCCAGGTGAGCGTGGCCACGGAGGGCTCAGCCCAACGGGCAATGAAGACGGAGCAGGCCAGGACTGCTACACAGACAGCACCAAGCACGCACCCCGGGGCCCAGTCTCAGGCTGCCACGGAACTCAGCAGAGCCTGCCCTGACCCAGAGCTCTGAGAAGCCCTGCCTTGGAGGTAGCAGTAGGACCTGGAACCCAGGAGGCCAGAGCAAATAGATGAGGCGTTTGTGGCTGCTGCCTGTGAGTGTGGGGAGGTAGTTCTGAGCCACACAGGGAGGTGTCCCCCAGAGCTGGGGCTGGTCTGAGATCAATGGCTGGCCTCACACCACACATTTTGAAGACTGCAGAGAAGACTCTGATGCTAGGCCTTCTTATAGAATCTCTAGGTAGCTTTCGTACCCACTTAGGCACATGGCAAGGCGGTCCTGTGGCAAACTCTTCTTCTCCACCAGCTCTAGCTCTGACCGTCAAACTCAGCCAGCCTCCACGTCCAAAACGAGTCGCTACAGAGGTTGGAGCTCCAGGTGGAGCACCCAGGGATCCACTGAGGGGAGATTGAGACCTGAGACGTCTCCTCCCAAAGAAATGGGGCGAGCCGGGTACTGGCTAGCACCATCAGCACATCCGAACTCTGTGCCTGCACGAACCAGAGCCCCAGGCTCCGATATCCCACCCCGTTTTCCAGAACCTCCACCTCCACGTGAACTTACACCTGCTCGGGCTTTGGCGGCAGAACCCGAGTCAGGGCCTGAGTGACCACCTGCAGAGGGGCAGCCTGCTGTGTCTCCTGCCAAGGACTCAGACGCCCAACATGCCTGTCCCACCCCTGCAGGGAGAACAGGCCCATGCTCTTGACAGAGACCCAGAGCCCTTTCATCAAAAACCTCGTCCAGGGATGCGGTTGACTCTGCAGCCTGCATCCCTGCGTGTTGTCCGTGGCAGCCGTCCACTCGCTCCCCACTCAGGGGAGACTGACTTCCATTCCCCTGAGCTGACTTTCATCAGGCTCCTTGGCATCTTTCTTTTCATCTTTTATGTCTTTTATGGCTTTCTGTATATTTTGCTCTCAACTATGTGTCAATAAGTTTTCCTTCCTTGATGCCATTCGAGAATATGGAGGCCTTCACAATGCTGTGTAAACATCACCACTGTCTACATTTGGACACCCTCATTCTATCCCCCCCACTTCCCAGCTAAACCTGGATTCATGGCAAGCACTCTCCGTTCTTCTCTCTCCGCCTGACAACATTGAGCCTACTTCTCTCTGCATTTCTTCCCATCCTTTCGAGGTCCCCAATCAATGCCAATCACTGAAATAAAAGGAAACTGGATTTTGCTCTGACTGAAGGCGAAAGCTATAGTCTCTCGGCATTGTTAGAGTCTTGGCATCCCCATGAATTCTACAATCCATGCAATTCTCTAGGTCAGAATCCCGGAGTAGGTAGCTTTTCCCTTCTCAGTGGATTGTTCTGACTCCCCACATATTGGAAGACCAAACTGGAGAATTCTGGTCCCTATGTCATTTGACGTAGCCTTTGGGTATCTGAAAGGACCATGTAGGTCTTTTCAAGATGTTATCTGCCAAACGAAGCCCTCTCGGCAAATGTGTTCAGAATATGCAGGTAGGCAATGCTGTTGTAAGTGGGACACCTCAGGCACAAGGGAAATGCTGAGTTCTTCCGCTGGCACAAACAAACTCACAACAATAAACCAGGCAGGAGAAATGGAATGATAAACCCAAACCAACAAAGGGAGAAGTATTCCACAGAACACAAGGCCAGATCCACCATCCTCGTAGCCCCCACATGCTCGAGAAAATCAGTGATCGGGAAAGAAACAGAAGAAACATATGCAAGTCCAATGTGAGGCAATGCACATGGCTAGTGTAGCTCAGAGATGGCCTGATGCTTTGCATGGACACGCGGGCAAAGGGAAACACAGTGCAGGTGGCGGTTCTCATAATCTCAGAGCTAGGTGCTCAGGTTGGTGTCAACCAGCCTTCGGGACCACAAGAGGGAATGGAGGGCCAGCAGAGCCCATAGATATCTGTCTCGCTCTCTGCCAGAAGAATGTGCTGGACCCATCAAAGTCCCACTGGAACATCTCTTGGCGATCAGTGCCCACCCTCAAGGTGGATCCCATTCCACTTCTTGCACGGTTGATCCTGTCTTCTGAGATGCTCACCTCTGGTGGTCCAAAGCCGCAGGCTTGCTTGGTGCCTGCGCAGACGAAACTCCCTTAAGCCGCTCACACGTCCAAGGGCACACAAGGATGCCTGTGGCTTCTGGCTCAATGATGGAAGATCAGAGCCCTCTCAACCAGACTTGGGGATCGGTGCTGAAAGGGAGGCCGCACCTGACTCCCCCTTTCACTGGACAAAGTGCCCTTGCTTCTAGAGCTGCTGAATCCATTCAATTGTGGAAATGCAAGCTGAAAAACACCCATCTTTCCGAGAAGGTCTCCAAAAGAGTTTAGGAGTGAGACATTGGAAACCAGAGGGGATGACATGCATGTCCATGGAAAATTAACACCTCTAAACAAATGCACTTCAAATGATTCCTAGACATACATTCCATGCAAAATGGTTCATAAATCCAGAAGGAAATGGAGCAGACATTAGACATGAGCTCTGAGTTTTCACACACATTACCAAAAGGCACTACACAAAGAGTAACCAGGGAACACAGTGAACTTTGTCAAATCCAAGATTTGGGCTCTGGGAAAGACCATCTGAAAAACACAAACAACATATCCCAGCGGGAAGACAACTGTTTGCATACACGGAATGTAGGCAGAATTTGGCTCCTAATACACAAACGACATGAACACAAGCTTGAAGGAGAGGTCTGCAGGGAAACCAGGCGAAGGAAAGGACATGGAGAGTATACCGAATGATGCCCAACAATGAAGGCTTGAGAAAGACGGTCTAGCTGCACTCCCCAATAGCCGTGGGACCCTGGACTAGGCCTGTTCAACCTGGAGGCTCAGAGAGATAGACAGTGAGGAAGGGGAAGAGAAATCGTTGGCATTTCTAATACAAACAGCAAATGCTTAGAAGGAGACGGCAAGTATCAAGCCCATCGACAGTGATATTTCCTGAAAGGCAATAGCTAGGGATCCATCTAACCCAGAAGGGAAGCCCCTCTTCTAAGAAAACTGCAAGAGATGGATGAAAGAAGGTGAAGCCCACCAATCCAATGGAAAATAAACTGTGCTCCAGTATCAGAAGAATTTCTTCTGGTAAGAAAATGTCACTTCCCCCTCCCCTCAACCCCCAACTTGGGGCAGTCCAGAGGTCGCACGCTATTCCTCTCAAAATACCAATGGCTACACAAATACAAAGGATTATTAGAGAATACTATCAGCAATTATATGGCAATAAAATGAATAACCTGGAAGAAATTGACAAATTCCAAGAAAAGTACAACTTTACAAAACTGAACCAGGAAGAAATAGAAAATCTGAACAGAGCCATCACAAGCTCAGAACTAGAGGCTATAATAAAAAATCTTCCAGCAAACAAAAGCCCTGGTCCAGACGGCTTCACGGCTGAGTTCTACCAAAAATTTAGAGAAGAGCTAACACCTATTCTACTCAAACTCTTTCAGAAAATTGCTGAGGAAGGGAAACTTCCAAACTCATTCTACGAGGCCACCATCACCCTAATCCCAAAACCTCGTAAAGATCGCACAAAAAAAAGAAAACTACAGGCCAATATCACTGATGAACATAGATGCAAAAATCCTTAACAAAATTCTAGCAATCAGAATCCAACAACACATTCAGAAGATCATACATCATGACCAAGTGGGCTTATCCCAGGAATGCAAGGATTCTTCAATATCCACAAATCAATCAACGTAATACACCACATTAACAAACTGAAAACTAAAAATCATATGATTATTTCAATAGATGCAGAGAAAGCCTTTGACAAAATACAGCATCCATTTATGATAAAAACCCTCCAGAAAGTGGGAATAGAAGGGACATATCTCAATATAATAAAAGCTACATATGACAAACCCACAGCAAAACGTTATCCTCAACGTTGAAAAACTGAAAGCATTTCCCCTAATGTCAGGAATAAGATAAGGGTGCCCATTCGCACCACTACTATTCAACATAGTTCTGGAAGTTTTGGCTACAGCAATCAGAGCCGAAAAAGACATAAAAGGAATACAAATTGAAAAAGAAGAAGTAAAACTTTCACTGTTCGCTGATGACGTGATCCTCTACACAGAAAACCCTAAAGAATCTACCAGAGAACTACTAGAGCTAATCAATGAATACAGTAAATTTGCAGGATATAAAGTCAACACACAGAAATCACTTGCATTCCTTTACACTGATAATGAGAAAATAGAATGAGAAATTAAGGAAACTATTCCATTCTCTGTTGCAACGAAGAGATTTAAATACTTAAAAATGTATTTACGTAAGAAAACAAAAGACTTGTACATAGAAAACTATAAAACACTAGTGAACACAATCAAAGAGTACACTAATAGATGGAGAAACATACCATGTTCGTGTATTGGAAGAATAAATATTGTTAAAATGAGTATAATATCTAAAGTAACTTATACATTCAATGCAATCCCTGTCCAGCTACCAACGATATTTTTCATAGAACTAGAACAAATAATCTCACAATTTGTATGGAAATACAAAAAACCTCGAATAGCCAAATCAATCTTGAGGAAGAAAAATGTAACTGGGGGAATTAGCCTGCCGGACTTCAGGCTCTACTACAAAGCCACAGTCATCAAGACAGTATGGTACGGGCATAAATACAGAAACATAGATCAATGGAACAAAATAGAAAGCCCAGCGATAAATCCACGCACCTATGGATACCTTATCTTTGACAAAGGAGGCAAGAATTTAAAATGGAGAAAAGACAGTCTCTTTAGCAAGTGGTTCTGGGAAAACTGGTCAGCCACTTGTAAAAGAATAAAACTAGAATACTTCCTAACACCATATACCAAAATAAAGTCAAAATAGACTAGAGAGATAAATGTAAAACCAAAAACTATAAAACTCCTAGAGGAGAATGTAGGCGAAACACTCTCTGACATAAAACACAGCAGGATCCTCCAAGAACCACCTCAGAATATTGGAAATAAAAGCAAAAATAAACAAATGGGACCTAATTAAAATCAAAAGCTTCTGCACAGCAAAGGAAACTATAAGCAAGGTGAAAAACACCTTCAGAATGGGGGAAAATAATAGCAAATGAAACAACTGATAAAGGATTAATCTCCAAAATATACAAGCAGCTCCTGCAGCTCAATTCCAGAAAAAAAAATGAGCCAATCAAAAAATGGGCCAAAGAACTAAACAGACATTTCTCTAAAGAATTCATAAAGATGGCTAACAAACACATGAAAAAATGCTCAACATCTCTCATAATCAGAGAAATGCAAATCGAAACCACAATGAGATACCATTTCACACCAGTCAGAATGGCTGCTATCCAAAAGTCTACATGCAATAAATTTTAGAGAGGTTGTGGAAAAAAGGGAACCTTCTTACACTAGTGGGAATGCAAACTAGTACAGCCACTATGGAGATCACTGTGGAGATTCCTCAAAAAACTGGAAATAGAAATGCCATGTGATCCAGCAATCACACTCCTGGGCATACACACCGAGGAAACCAGAACTGAAAGAGACACATGTACTCCAATGTTCATCGCAGCACTGTTTACAATAGCCAGGACATGGAAGCAACCTACATGTCCATCTGCAGACGAATGGATAATAAAGCTTTGGTACATATACACAATGGAGTATTACTCAGCCGTTAAAAAGAATGCATTTGAATCAGTTCTAATGAGGTGGATGAAATTGGAGCCTATTATACAGAGTGAAGTAAGCCAGAAAGAAAAACACCAATACAATATACTAACGCATATATATGGAATTTAGAAAGATGCAAATGATAACCCCGTATACGAGACAGCAAAAGAGAAACAGATGTATAAAACAGTCGTAGGGATTCTGTGGGAGAGGGTGAGGATGGGATGGTTTTGGAGAATGGCATTGAAACATGTATATTATCATATGTGAAACGAATCACCAGTTCAGGGTCGAGGCATGTTACAGGATGTTCAGGGCTGGTATGACCCAGAGGGAAAATAAAGGAAGGAGGGAGGTGGGAGGGGGGTTCGGGAGAGGGACCTCATGTACACCCGAGGCGGATTCATGTCAATGTATGGCAAAACCAACCAATGTAATATTGTAAAATAATTAGCCTCCAATAAAAAAAAAAAAAAAAAAAAAACAACAGCTGTTCTCAGGGCATTATAACCAATGAATTCCAAAATGTCTATGGAAACACAAAGGAGTCAAAAGAGTCAGTGCAATCTGCCACAAAGCCCTGAAATGGACATAGCAGGCTGCTTGATAGCCAATTAGACTATCACACTAGGATCATCAGGACAGCATGGCACTGGGAAGAAATGAAACACGCAGAACCAGATCCATGGAATGGATTTGAGGGTCCAGACATAAACCCAAGCTTCTAAGGTCAATTCCTCGACGCCAAAGGAGGGGAGGTGATACGAATGAGAACAAGAGTGTCTGCAATGAAAGGCCGTGGGAATTGGAGATGGTTCCATCTGAACAATCACATTGGCTTTTGGTCTCAGAACACGTCAGATTCAGTGAAACACATCAACTCAAAGCCTGAAGTGATGAAACTCCTGGAAATAAGCACGGGCCATAGGCTCCTTCATGTCATGGACTTCTCAACATGTGTGTGTGGGGGGGGGGAAGAAAAATGGGTCCCTTCAAGTCAAGGAAACAGTAAACCAAAGGACACCAATGGGCTTCCATCCACTTGAACATATTTGCATCAGAAAAGCTGAGCATTCACAAAATCAAAATGGTAACAAACTGAACAAAAAAGAATATTAGCAAGCAGAATATCAGAGAAGGGGTTCCTACGTGTCTCCCAGAACAAACCCCAGACCTATCCCTTCCCCTAACACAAAATCCAACGACAAACCTTTAACTCACTCGACACGAAACCCTAAAGCCTCAAACAAGTTCAACAACATGCATGCGTCCATGCATTCACATGCATGCGAGCATCCAGAGGAGAGACACAGAGAGAAAGAGACGGACTGAAATTGGAAAGGTCAAGAAAGAGAGGGAACGAGGGAGAGAGACTGAACAATGGAGAGAGCAAATGATTCGATTTCATAGAATTTGCATGAATCTCTCTTGTGTTTGGAAACAATGACTGTGCTTTTCCCCCAAGGGGGAAAATGACTCAAGATGATGAGACTCAAGGACAAGGATTGTGGGGAGCCACTGTTGGGGCAGACTCCCCCAGCCTTCGAGGCCGAGTGGGGCAATTGAGGGGGATGGGGAAGGTTGATATCAGAGGGGGTGATGTCTGAATATGACGTTCCGGTCCTCCAAATGCAAGGGTCAAGAAATAGGCAGAAAGGGTACTGCCTTTTCCCAGGTCCCAAAGTCCATCCAGGCCTGATTCTGCCCCATTCTGTGCTAGGTCAGCCCTGTGTGGAATCCATCCTTTGGGAAGTCTCAGTGTCCAAGCTCCATGTGATAGCGGCCCAATGTTTGAACAGGCACTGGAGCTGTTCGTAGGCTGACAGACCTAGGCAGGAAATGGGAGAGTGACCCCCACTCTGCAGATGGAGAGAGTGGGGAAAACCTGCAGGGCACATGCCTTGCCCAGGGCCACTTCACTTCTGAGAAGGAGCCTGGGCTGAAAGCAGCTGCGTCCTCAGAGCTCAGGCCCTGGCTGCACCCAGGTCTCCCCAATGCTGTGGGGTGGGCTGTGTGTGTCACTGTGCCTGCACGTGGCCTAAGGGCATGGGGAAACAGCCAGAAACCCAGAGGTTCCCTTGGGAAGCTTTGTGGAAGTGACCTCGGCCATGAACCAGGAAATGATGTCACTTCCTGGCAACAGAACCCAACAGAACCGCAACCCTGGTATCCAGGCCTCCTCAGTGGAGAGGAGTCCCCAGCCAGATCACTTGCTTTCAAGATGTTCTGTTGTTTGCCCCTGCCCAGAGGCCGGGGCCTCAGGCGAGCTCACAGGCAGAGAATGTGGGAACGTGAATGATGCTGGCACAGGGACCCTGGAGAGGCCTCTGGCCCTTTGCCCTTAGGAACAGAAAGGTAACAGGGAGGCCCAGGCCGGGTCCGGCCACCTCTTCCGTCCCACATGGGGAAGCCTGAGAGCTTTGCCTGTGTGTTGATGCAGGTTTCTCGGGGTGTGTCTGCCTTAAGCAAGCCCAGCCGCATATCGGTCAGGAGCTCGTGGGTCGCTTTTGTCCACACCACAGGGGAGAGCAGGCTGGTGGCATGGGAAGCATCCGGGCAGAGCTGGCTGCCCAGGCTGACCTCACTCCCTCAGGGGTATCTCTTTCCTCCCGATTGCGTATCTGAGCAGACACTCGTCTCTTCGCTTTCTGGGAGCAGAAGGGCAGATGAGCAGAGGCAGCAGCCATCCTGGCCAGGCACAGCTCAGAAATATCGAAGGAGTGCTGCTGATGGTCACTGTCATTGTAAAGCGTCCCACCCGAAGTGGCCCCTGAGGGGATCACCTCTACCACCACCCTGAGGGAGGGTTCAGAGCACCAGCCCCCTGCCCAGGAAGCCCAGTACAGGCTCCAGGTGAGCGTGGCCACGGAGGGCTCAGCCAAACTGGCCAAGAAGTGGAAGCAGCCAAGGCCTGCTGCACAGACACCACCAAGCACACACTGCGGGGCCCACTCTCAGGCTGCCACGGAGCTCAGCACACCCGGTTCTGACCCAGAGCTCCGAGAAGCCCTTCCTTGGAGGCAGCAGGAGAGCCTGGAGCCCAGCAGTGCAGAGCACAGAGTTGAGGCTCCTGGGGCTGCTGCATGTGAGTGTGGGGAAGCGGTGCTTAGCCAAACAGGGAGGAGTCCCCCAGAGTGGGGCTGGGCCTGGACCAAAGGCTGGCTTCACACCACCCATCTTGGAGACTGCAGAGAAGACTCCGAAGCAGGGCCGTCTTAGCGAATGTCTAGGAAGCCTTCATGTCCCCTTAGGCTCATGGCAAGGCTGGAATTTGGCAATGTCTTTTTCTCTCCCAGCTCTAGCTCTGGCCATGAAACTCAGCCAGCCTCCACGTACAAGACCCGTCCCTACAGAGGTAGGAGCTCCAGGTGCAGGACGCAGGGATACAATGAGGGGAGTTCGAGACCTAAGACAACCCTCCCAAATCTACGGGGCGAACCGGGTACTTGACAGTCCTTTGAGCACATCGGAACTCTGTACCTGCACAACTCCCAGCACCAAGGCCCCGATGTCTCACCATGCCTTCCAGAACCTCCACCTTCACGTGTACATGCACCTGCTTGGGCTTTGGCCGCAGAACCCGAGTCAGGGGCTGAGTGACCACCTGCACAAGGGCAGCCTGCCCTGGCTGCTGCCAAAGACTCAGACGCCCACCATGACTGTCCCACCCCTGCAGGGAGAACAGGTCCCTGCTCTGAACAGACTTCAAGAGCCCTTTCAGCAAACACATCGTCCAGGGGCGCGGTTGGCTCTGCAGCCTCCATCCCTGTGTGTTCCCCGTGGACGCCGTCCACTCCCTCCCCACCCAGGGGAGACTGACTTCCCTTCCCCTGAGCTGATTTTCATCAGGCTTCTAGGCATCTTTCTTCTCATCTTTTATGTCTTTTATGGCTTTCTGTATATTTTGCTCACAAGTGTGTGTCAATAACTTTTCCTTCTGTGATGCCATTTGGGAAGATGGAGGCCTTCACAATGCTCTGTAAGCATCACCACTGTCTACATTCTGAAACACTCATTCTATCCCCCTCCCACTTCCCAGCAAAGCCTGGATTCATGGCAAGCACTCCCCGTTCCTCTCTCCCCCACCTGAAAACATTGAGTCTACTTCTCTCTGCATTTCTTCCTATCGTTTCGGTATCCCCAATCAATGCCAATCACTAAAATGAGAGGAAACTGGATTTTGGTCTGACTGAAGGTGAAAGTTATAGTCTCTCAGTATTGTTAGAGTCTTGGCATCCCCATGAATTCTACAGTGGATGAAATTCTCTAGGCCAGAAACCTGGAGTTGGTAGCTTTTCCCTTCTCCAGGGGATTGTTCTGACTCCCCACATATTGGAAGACCAAACTGGAGAATTCTGTTTTCTGTGTCATTTGAAGGAGACTTTGGATATCTGATTGGACTGTGTAGGTCCTTTCAAGATATCATCTGCCAAATGAAGTTATCACGGCAAATGTGCTCAGAATCTCCAGGTAGGTCGTCCTGTTGTAAGTGGGACGCATCAGGCAGAAATGAAAGCCTGAGTTCTTCCGCCGATACAAACAAACTCACAACAATAAACCATGCAGGATAAATGGAAAGATAAACCCACACCAACAAAGGGAGAAGTGTTCCTCAGAACACAAGGCCAGAGAAAGACAAACCATCCTTGTGGCACCCACATCCTTGGGAATATCAGTTATAAGGAAGGAAACAGAAGAAACATGTGCAGGTCCAATGAAAGGCAAAGCACATGGGTAGTGTAGCTCAGAGATAGCCTGACACTTTGCATGTACACGTGGGAAAAGGGACATACATTGTAGGTAGAGGTGGCCATCATCTCAGAGCTAGGTTCTCAGGATGGTGACAACCAGCCTTCGGGACCACAAGAGGGAGTGGAGGGCCTAGCACATCCCATAGACATCTCTCTCGCTATGTGGGAGAAGAGTGTGGCGGACCCATCATAGTCCCACAGGAACATCACTTGACGATCAGTGCCCAACCTCAGGGTGGATCCCACTCCACTTCTAGCACGGTGGCTCCTGTCCTCTGAGATGCTCACCTCTGGTGGTCTGAAGCTGCAGGCCTGCTGGGCGCCTTCGGAGACGAAACTCTCTTCAGCTGCTCACACAGCCAAGGGCACACAAGAATGCCTATGGAATCTGAATCACAGATCGAAGTTCAGAGCCCTGTTAACCTGAACTTGGGATTGGTGCTGAAATGGAGGCCGCACCCAACTCCCATTTCACTGGACACAGCGTCCCTGAGCTAGAACTGCTGAATCCATTCTTCTGTGGAAATGCAAGCTGAAAAACACCCATCTTTCCGAGAAGATATCCAAAAGAGTTTAGGAGCAACACATTTGGAAACCAGAGGGGATGACATGCATGTCCATGGAAACTTGACACCTCTCAACAAATACACTTGAAATGATTCCTAGACATACGTTCCATGCAAAACGGTTCACAAATCCAGAAGGAAATGGAGCAGAGATTAGCATGAGTTCTGTGTCTTCACACACAATACAGAAAGGCATTACACAAAGAGTAACAAGGGAACACAGTGAACTTTGTCAAATCCAAGATTTGGACTCTGGGAAAAACCTTCTGAAAAGCGCAAATGACACATCCCAAGCTGGGAGACAACTGTTTGCATACACAGAGCTTAGGCAGGATTTGGCTCTTAATACACAAATGACATGAACACAAATGGGCCTGAAGGAGACACCAGGAGAAGGAAGGGACAGGGAGAGTACACCGGATGATGCCCAGCACTGAGGCCTGAGAAATACGGTCTAGCTGCATTCCCCGAGCCCCGTGGGACCCTGGAATAGGCCTGTTCAGAGAACAGGTTCAGAGAAATGGACAGTGAGGAAGGGGAAGAAAAATCCTTGGCATTTCTAACACTTCCAGCAAACGCTAAGAAGAAGGCAATTATCAACCCCACCGACAGTGACATTCCCTGAAAGGCAATAGCTAGGAGTCCATCTAACCCAGGAGGGAAGCCCTTCTTCTCAGAGAACTGCAAGAGATGGATGAAAGAAGGTGAAGCCCAACAATCCAATGGAAAAAAAGCTGTGCTCATGGATCAGAGGAATTCCTCCTGGTAAGATGATGTCACTTCCCCCTCCCCCCAACCCCCACCGTGCGGCAATCCAGAGGTTGCATGCTATTCCTCTCAAAATACCAAAGGCTGTTCTCAGGTTATTATAACCAAAGAATTCCAGAATATCTATGGAAAAACAAAGGAGTCAAAATAGTCAATGTAATCTGCCACAAAGCCCTGAAATGTACATAGCAGGTTGCCTGATAACCAATTAGAGTATCACACTAGGATCATCAGGACAGCATGGTACTGGGAAGAAATCAAACATGCAGAACCAGATACATGGAATGGAATTGAGGTTCCAGAAATAAACCCAAGCATCAACAGTCAATTCCTCAATGCCAAAGGAGGGGAGGTGATACGAATGGGAACTAGAGCCTCTGCAACGAAAGGCCGTGGGAATTGGAGATGGTTCCATCTGAACAAGCACATGAGCTATTGTTCTCATAACATTTCAGATTTAGGGAAACACGTCAATACAAACCTGAAGTGATGAAACTCCTGGAAAGAAACAAGGGCCATTGGCTCCTTAATGTCAGGGACTTCTCAATACGTGTGTAGGAGGGGGAAGAAAATTGGGTCTCTTCAAGTCAAGGAAAGAGGAAACCAAACGACACCAACTTGCTTCCATCCACTGAACAGCTTTGCATTAGAAAAGCTAAGCATTCACTTATCAAAGTGGTAACAATCTGAACACAAAAGAATATTTGCAAGCAGAATATCGGAGAAGGGGTTCCTTCATAAAAGAGACAGAGAACTCACACCACTATGTCTCCCAGAACAAACCCCAGACATATCCTTTCTCCTAACACGAACTCCAACCCGAAAGCTTTACCTCACTTGAAATGAAACCCTAAAGCCTCACCCTAGGTCAACAATTCCCCAGCGATCAATGCAAAGAAATAGAGGAAAAAAACAGAATAGGAAAAACAAGAGATCTTTTCAAGAAAATTAGAGATATCAAGGGAACATTTCATGCAAAGATGGGCTCGATAAAGGACAGAAATGTTATGGACCTAACAGAAGCAGAAGATATTAAGAAGAGGTGGCAAGAATACACAGAAGAACTGTACAAAAAACGTCTTCACGACGAAGATAATCACGATGGCGAGATCACTCACCTGGAGCCAGACATCTTGGAATGTGAAGTCAAGTGGGCCTTAGAGAGCATCACTGCAAACAAAGCTAGTGGAGGTGATGGAATTCCAATTGAGCTATTTCAAATCCTAAAAGATGATGCTGTGAAAGTGCTGCACTCAATATGTCAGCATATTTGGAAAACTCAGCAGTGGTCACAGGACTGGAAAAGGTCAGTCTTCATTCCAATCCCAAAGAAAGGCAATGCCAAAGAATGCTCAAACTACAGCACAATTGCACTCATTTCACACGCTAGTAAAGTCATGCTCAAAATTTTCCAAGCTAGGCTTCAGCAATATGTGAATCAAGAACTTACAGGTGTTCAAGCAGGTTTTAGAAAAGGCAGAGGCACCAGAGATCAAATTGCCAACATCCGCTGGATTATGGAGAAAGCAAGAGAGTTCCAGAAAAACATCTATTTCTGCTTCCTTGACTATGCCTAAGCCTTTGACTGTGTGGATCACAATAAACTGTGGAACATTCTGAAAGAGATGGGAATCCCAGACCACCTGACCTGACTCTGGAGAAACCTGTATGCAGGTCAGGAAGCAACAGTTAGAACGGGACATGGAACAACAGACTGGTTCCAAATAGGAAAAGGAGTATGTCAATGTTGTATATTGTCACCCTGCTTATTTAACTTCTATGCAGAGTACATCATGAGGAACTCTGGGCTGGAAGAAGCACAAGCTGGAATCAAGATTGCTGGAAGAAATATCAAAAAACCTTAGATATGCAGATGACAGCACCCTTATGGCAGAAAGTGAAGAGGAACTCAAAGGCCTATTGATGAAAGTGAAAGAGGAGAGTGAAAAGGTTGTCTTGAAGCTTAACATTCAGAAAACGAAGATAATGGCATCTGGTCCCATCACTTCTTGGGAAATAGATGGAGAAACAGTCGAAACAGTGTCAGACTTTATTTTTTGGGCTCCAAAATCACTGCGGATGCTGACTGCAGCCATGAAATTAAAAGACGCTTACTCCTTGGAAGGAAAGTTATGACCAGCCTAGATAGCATATTAAAAAGCAGAGACATTACTTTGCCAACCAAGGTCCGTCTAGTCAACGCTATGGTTTTTCCCGTGGTCATGTATGGATGTGAGAGTTGGACTGTGAAGAAAGCTGATCGCCGAAGAATTGATGCTTTTGAACTGTGGTGCTCGAGAAGACTCTTGAGAGTCCCTTGGACTGCAGGGAGATCCAACCAGTCCATTCTAGAGGAGATCAATCCTGGGTGTTCATTGGAAGGACTGATGCTAAAGCTGAAACTGCAATACTTTGGCCACCTCATGCGACGAGTTGACTCACTGGGAAAGACTCTGATGCTGGGAGCGATTGCGGGTAGGAGGAGACGGGGACGACAGAGAATGAGGTGGCTGGATGGCATTACCGACTTGATGGACATGAGTTTGAGTGAACTCCGTGAGTTGTTGATGGACAGGGAGGCCTGGCGTGCTGTGGTTCATGGGGTTGCTAAGAGTCGGACACGACTAAGCGACTGAACTGGACTGAACTGAACTGAAGGTCAACAATATACATGCGTACATGCATTTCTCAGGCATGCAAGCATCCAGAGGAGAAACACAGAGAGGAAGAGACAGACTGAATTTGGAAAGGTCAAGAAAGAGAGGGAACGAGGGAGAGAGACTGAACAATGGAGAGAGTAAATGAATCGATTTCACAGTATTTGCATGAATCTCAATTGAGTTTGGGAAAAGTAACAGTGCCAATTCCCCCTGAAAGGGGAAAATGACCCAAGATGATGAGACTCAAAAACAAGTATGCGGGGAGCCACTGTTGGGGCAGGCTCCACCACCCCTCGAGGCAGAGTTCGACATTTGAGTAGGACGAGGAATGTTGATATTAGAGGCGGCGATGTCTGAATATTACCTTCCGGTCCTCCCAATGCTGGGGTCAAGAAATAGGCAGGAAGTGGACTTCATCTTCGAAGGTCCAGAGCCCATCTAGGCCTGATTCTGCCCCATTCTGTGCTAGGTAGCCCTGTGTGGAATCCGTCCATTGGGAAGTCTCAGTGTCCTAGCTCCATGAGAGCGGCCCAAAGTTTGAACAGGCACTGGAGCTGTTCGTAGGTTGACTGACCTAGGCAGGAAATGGGAAAGTGATCCCCTCTCTGCAGATGGAGAGACTGTGGAAACCCTGCGGGGCACATGGCTTGCCCAGGGCCACATCACTTCTGAGAAGAAGGAGCCTGGGCTGAAAGCAGCTGTGTCCTCAGAGCTCAGGCCCTGGCTGCACCCTGGTCACCTCAAGGCTGTGGGTTGTGCTGTGTGGGTGTCAATTTGCCTGCACGTGTCCTGAGGGCATGGGGGAACAACCAGAAACACAGAGGTTCCCTTGGGGAACTTTGTGGAATGGACCTTGGCCACGAAAGCAGGAAATGATATCACTTCCTGGAAACACAACCCAACAGAACCTGAAACCCGGGTTTCCAGGCCTCCCCAGCAGAGAGGAGCCCCCAGCCAGATCGCTTACTTTCAAGATGTTCTGCTGTTTGCCCCTGCCCAAAGGCCAGGGCCTCAGGCAAGCTCACAGGCAGAGTGTGTGGGAACAAGGTCGACGCTGGCTCAGGGCCCCCAGAGAGGCCTCTGATCCTTTGCCCGAAGGAACCGAAAGGTAACAGGGGAGACCCAGGCCAGGTCAGGCCACCTCTCCCGTCCCATATGGGGAAGCCTGAGGCCTTTCCTTGTGTGTGGATGGGGGTTTCTTGAGGTTTGTCTGCCTCAGGCAAGAGCAGCCGCATGTGGGTCAGGAGCCCGTGGGTCGCTTGTGTCCACACCCCAGGGGAGAGCATGCTGGGTGGCATGGGGAGCGTCCGGGCTGAGCCGTGTTCCCAGGCTGACCTCACACCCTCATGGGGGGTCTCCGTCCTACCCGGTGGGTACTGAGCAGACACCCGTATCTGTTCTTTTTGGGAGCAGAAGGGCAGACGGGCAGAAACTTTAGACATCTTGTCCAGGATCAGCTCAGAAATATTGAAGCAGGGCTGGCTGGTGGTCACTATCATTGCATAGCGTCCCACCCGAGGTGGCCCCTGAGGTGCACACCCCATCAACCTCCAAGAGGCAGGTTTCAGAGCACCACTCCCTGCCCTGGAGGCCCAGTTCAGGCTCCAGGTGAGCGTGACCACGGAGGGCTCAGGCGAACTGGCGATGAAGAGGAAGCGGGCAAGGCCTGCTGCTCAGACACCACCCAGCACACACCCGGGTACCCAGTCTCAGGCTGCCACTGAGCTCAGCACATCCAGCTCTAAACCAGAGCGCTGAGAAGCCCTGCCTCGGATGCAGCAGGAGGACCTGGAACCCAACACAGCAGAGCACAGAGGTGAGGCGGCTGGGGATGCTGCATGTGAGTGTGGGGAGGCGGTGCTGAGCCACACAGGGATGAGTCCTCAAGAGCTGAGGCTGGGCCTGCACCAAAGTCTGGACTCAAACCACCCATCCTGGAGACTGCAGAGAAGACACCAATGCTGGGCCTTCTTAGTGCATCTCTAGGAAGCTTTCATGCCCACTTAGGCACATGGCAAGGCTGGCCTGTGGCAAACTCTTCTTTTCCCCAAGCTCTAGCTCTGGCCGTCAAACTCATCCAGCCTCCACGAACAAGACCTGTCCCTACAGAGGTGGGAGCTCCAGGTGCAGGACCCAGGGATCCAATGAGGGGAGATCGAGACCTGAGACGTCCCCACCCAAAGACACGGGGGCAAGCCGGGTACTGGCCAGCACCCTCAGCACATTGGATCCCTGTGCCTGCAGGACCCCCAGCCCCAGGCCCTGATGTCCTACCCCACCTTCCAGAACCTCCACCTCCACGTGCACTTGCACCTGCTTGGGCTTTGGCGGCAGAACCCTAGTCAGGGCCTGAGTGACCACCTGGGCAGGGGCATACTGCCCTGGCTCCTGTCAAGGACTCAGACGCACACCATTTCTGTCCCTCCCCTGCAGGGAGAACAGGCCCCATTTCTGGACATAGACTCAGAGCCCTATTGGCAAATACCTGGTCCAAGGGTGCGGTTGGCTCTGCAGCCTCCATCCCTGTGTGTTCCCCGTGGACGCCATCCACTCTCTCCAGGGGAGATTGAATTCCTTTCCCCTGAGCTGATTTTCATCAGGGTCCTAGGCATCTTTCTTCTCATCTTTTATGTTTTTTGTGGCTTTATGTATATTTTGCTCATAAGTGTGCATCAATAAATTTTCTTCCCTTGAAGCCATCTGGGAATATGGAGGCCTTCACAATGCTCTGTAAGCATCACCACTGTCTACATTCAGACACCCACATTCTATTCCCCCCACTTTCCAGCAAAGCCTAGATTCATGGCAAGCACTCCCCGTTCCTCTCTCCCCCTCCTGACAACATTGAGTCTACTTTTCTCTGCATTTCTTCCCATCCTTTTGAGGCCACAATCAATGCCAATCACTGAAATGAAAGGAAACTGGATTTTCCTCTGACTGAAGCTGAAAGTTGCAGGCTCTCAGTATTGTTAGAATCTTGGCATCCCCATGAATTCTACAGTCCGTGGAATTCTCTAGAGCAGAATCCTGGAGTGGGTAGCTTTTCCCTTCTCCAGGGGAGTTTCTGACTCCCCACATATTGGAAGACTAAACTTTAGAATTCTCGTTTCTATGTCATTTGAAGTAGCCTTTGTGTATCTGAAAGGACAGTGTAGGTCCTTTCAAGATGTCATCTGCCAAACGAAGCCTCTTGGCAAATGTGCTCAATATCTCCAGGTAGGCAGTGCTGTGGTAATTGGGACTCCTCAGGCACAAGGGAAATGCTGAGTTCTTCTGCCGGAACAAACGAACTCACAACAATAAACCAGGCAGGAGAAATGGAAAGAAAAACCCACACCAACAAAGGGAGAAGTGTTCCTCAGAGCACAAAGCCAGAGAATGACCCACCATCCTTTTGGCCCCCATATCCTCGAGAAAATCAGTGATCGGGAAGGAAAGAGAAGAAACATATGCAGGTCCAATGAGAGGAAATGCACATGTCTCGTGTAGGTCAGAGATGGCCTGACACTTCGCATGGACACACGGGCAAAGAGAAACACAGTGCAGGTGGCAGTGGTCATCATCTCACAGCTAGGTGCTCCAGATGGTGACAACCAGCCTTCGGGACCACAAGAGGGAGCAGATGGCCTAGCAGAGCCCATAGACATCTCTCTCGCTCTCTGGGAGAAGAGTGTGCAGGACCCATCAAAGTCCCAGAGGAGCATCTCTTGGCGATCAGTGCCCACGCTCAGGGTGGATCCCACTCCACTTTTGGCACGGTTGTTTCTGTCTGCTGAGATTCTCACCTCTGGCGGTCTGAAACCACAGGCCGGCTGGGCGCCTGCCGAGACTAAACTCCCTTCAGCTGCTCACATAGCCAAGGCCAAACGAGGATACCTGTGGCCTGCGGCTCACAGATGGAAGATCTTCTCGAGTTATGACGGGAACCACTGTGACTCGCTAGTTTTGCCTCATGGAAGTCAGGTCTCCTGTCGTGTTGTAAGTGGAACTTCGTGATTCCTTTCGAGTCGTTGCAGGGCATGAAGGCCACATTTAGATTGAGAGGGTAAACTCAGTTTTCCCCTCCAGTGGCCACAGGGATCTTGGGGTTGCTATGAAAGTTCCCCTGGGGAGTCAGGCCTAGTCTTCGTTGAGGAGGGAACTAAGATTTTCCCCCAAGTTGTAAAAGGATTATCAGGCCCGCTATCTGTTTGACCGGGAAATTTGGGCTTTTTCGAGAGGCTCAGCGGGGGATTAATGCCTCCAATCAGGTTAGGAGTTGATACTCCGTGTTCCACTGGAGCTGCTGCAAACACAACATGACTCATCTCTAGTTGAGCGTGAACTCGGAGTCCTTTGACCTTGCTGCAGTATCTATTGGGTTGCCCTCGAGTGTCAATAGATGTGACAGGACTCATCAAGTGGTGTGAGTGGAAGTTGGGATTCCTCTTCACTTGAAAGTGAAATGTCCCATTATCTTCAGCTGAGGTGTGATCACAGGCCTTCTCTTAAATTGTGGTGGGGAAATTCAGTTTTCTTCTCTCATCGGGATGGGTATCTCTGGGCGACCCTTAAGTTGCATCAAGGAAGTCAAGCCTCATATCGAATTTGGAAAAGGAACTCGGGACTTCTGTCTATGTGTTTCAGGAATAAAAGATTACCTCATCTTGCTTTGAAAGAGGAATCTTGAGGTTTTGCTCGAGTTGCTATGGGAAGTTTGGTGATCCACTCGAGTAACGACGGGAATATCAGGGAGCCTCCCGTGTTGTCGCTGGGAAGTCAGAACTCCTTTCCATTTGCAAGAGTAAACTTAGGATTCCTTGGCGTTGCTGCAAAGAAAGAGGTCTGCATCTAGATTCGCGTCGGTTTAACTCAGCATTCCTCTCCAGTAGCAACAGAGTTCTAAGGATTGCTCTCAAATTTCACCTGGGGAGTCAGGTCTCCTCTCGTTTTCAGACTTGGAACTCCCCTTCCTTCTCGATTGGTAAAATGGGTGTTAGGCTACAGTCGAGTTGAATTTGTACCTGGAGATTGTATCGAGAATGCTCGGGGAGTCAGGTCTCCACTCGTCTTGTGAGTTGATCCTCGAGGATACATTTGAATCTGTTCAGTGGAATCAGACAACATCTCGAGTGGGTGGGGACACCGGTACCCTTTCCAATTGTGTTTTGAAACCCTGTGGATATTCCCAAGTTTCAAGGTGGTACTGGCCTCCTTGTACTGTGCCACGGGAATGTCCGGATTCCATTCCAGACATAGCAGTGGGATTGACTCTCATCTGGAAAAGAGAACTGGAAACAGGGCACTTTGTCAGTTGTGGCAGGAAACTCGGTGTTCTTCTTGATTGGGATGGGGTAGTTCGGTGTAATTTTTCAGTCACATAAAGGATGTTAAGAACCTTCTGGAGTTTCCAACGGGAACGTGGGACTGCCCTTGAGAATCTGCAACGGAAATGCTCCTTATCTCGCCTTTAGGGCAAAATCTTGTTGTTTCTCTCGAGTTGCGGAGGGAAGCTTCGTATCTCTCTCCAGTTGCGAAGGGAACCTAGGAAATCGCTCATCTTGCTTCAGGGAATTCAGGTCTCCTGTCATCTTGGAAGGGGTACTTCGGGATTACTCTTGAGACGTGGAATGGGAATAGGGACTCCTTTGCCGTTGAGTCGGAAAAACGTGTGCTCCTCTCCAGTGCGGACAGCTATGTCGGGTAGTTTTTGAGTCGCATAAAGGGTGTCAAGTACCCATTCGAATTTCAAGCGGGAATGTGGGATTTCTCTTGAGACGCTGCAATGAAAAATTTCCTCATCTGGCATTGAAGGGATAATCTTGTGGTTTTTCTCGAGTTGCGGTTGGAAGCTTGGGGTTCTTCTCGAGTTGTGACGGAGACCTCAGGAACTCTCTCGTGTTGTCCCATGGAAGTCAGGTCTCCTATCATGTTGGAAGGGAAACCTCGGGATTCCTCTCTAGGCACAGCAGAGGAATATGGCCACATCTAGCGTTGAGTCGGTCAACTGTGTGTTCCTCTCCAGTGGCGACAGGGATCTCGGAGTTGCTAGGAAGGTTTTACTGGGGGGTCAGGTTTCGTTTCGATTTGAGGCATGGAATTCTGCTTACTTTTCGAGTTATAAAAGAGGAATCTGTTCTCGTGTCGTGATTAGACCGTTCATTAGGGCTTTTTCTATAGCCTCATCATGGGTGTCAGGTATCCTGTCCTGTTGTGATGTCATAGTCCGTTTTACCTTGGTGCTTTGCTAGAACCTCAGGACCTACCTCGCTTGGAGGGGGAACTCATAGCAGCGGGTAGCTTTTAGTCTCTCTCGAGTTATGACAGGGACCTCAGGAACTCGCTCGTTTTGCTTCTTAGATGTCAGGTCTCCTTTCGTGTTGCAAGGAAAGCTTCGGAATTACCCTCGAGGTGTGGAATGGGAATAGGGCCTCATCTAAGAATGAGTCTGTATATTGTGTTCTCCTCTCCTGTGGGGACTGCTATGTCAGGGAATTTTTGTGTCGCATAAAGGGTGTCAAGTACCCCAACGAGTTTCAAGCGGAATGTGAGATTTCTCTTGAGACTCTGCAGCAGAAAATTTCCTCATCTCGCATTGATGGGCGAATTTTTTTGGGTTTTGTCCAGCTCAGGCTGGTAGCTTGTAGTTTCTCTTGAGTTGCAACGGGGATCTCAGGATATTGCCAGTGTTGTCCCAGGGAAGTCTGGCCTGCTTTCGTGTTGGAACGGAAACCGCAATATTCTTCCCGTGGCGCACCAGAGGAATAGGGCCGAATCTAGCGTTGTGTAGGTAAATTGTGTGCTCTTCCTCAGTGGGGCCGGTTATGTTGGGGAAGTTTTGAGTCGCATAAAGGGTGTCAAGTACCCTTTCGAGTTTCAAGCGGGAATGTGGAATTTTAATGAGACTCTGCATTGGAAAACTTCCTCATCTTGCCTTGAGGGCTGAATCATTTGGTTTCTCTCGAGTTGTGGCGGGAAGACTGTGGTCCCACTCAAGTTTCGACAGGGACCTCAGGAACTCAATCGTGGTCTTCAGGGACATCAGTTCTACTTTCGTGTTGCAAGGACAGCTTCGGGATTACTGTCGAGGTGTGGAATGGGAACAGGGCATGACCTAAGTTTGAGTCCGAAAATTGTGTGCTCCTCAGTACTGGGGACAGCTATGTCAGGGAACGTTTTGGGTCGCATAAAGAATGTCAAGTACCCGTACGAGTTTCAAGCGGAAATGTGGGATTTCTCTTGAGACTCGAAGGAGAAAAGTCCCTCATCATGCCTTGAGGGTAGAATGTTGTGGTTTTTCTTGAGTTGCGGCGGGAAACTTGGAGTCCCTCTCGAATTGGGACAGGGACCTCAGGAACTCGCTCCCATGGACCCTGGAAAGTCAGGTCTCCTTTATTGTTGGAAGGGCAACTTAGAGATTCCTGTCGAGGCGTGGAATGGGAATTGGGCCTCATCTAGAGATGAGTCCGTTAATTGTGTGCTCCTCTCCTGTGGGGACGGCTTAATCAGGGAGGTTTTTGTGTCGCAGAAAGGGTGTCAACTATCCGTTCGAATTTAAACCGGGAATGTCGGGTTTCTCTTGAGACTCTGCAGCAGAAATATTCCTCATCTCATATTGATGGGGAGTCTTTTGATTTTTCTCGAGTTGCGGCACTAAGCATATGGTCTCTCTCGAGCTACGTCGGGGACCACAGGAACTCGCTCGTGTTGCTTCAGGGAAGTCAGGTCTCCTTTCGTGTTGCAAGAGATTTTCTGGATTAACTGGAGTCATCGAGAGAATAGGGCCTCATCGAGGAATCAGTCTGTAAATTGTGTTCTCCTCTCCGTGCAGGCAGCCATTTCATGGAACTTTTTGAGTCACTTAAAGGGTGCCAAGTACCCGTAAGAGTTTCAAGCGGAAATATGGGATGTCTCTTGAGACTCTGCAGCGGAAAATTTCTCATCTCACACTTAAGGTAGAATCTTGTAGTTTTTCTCAAGTTGTGGCAGGAAGTTTGGGGGCCCTCTCAAGTTGTGCCGGGGACCTCAGGAATTCACTCGTGGTGCTTCAGCGAAGTCATGTCTCCTTTCGTTTTGCAAGAAGAGCTTCGGGATTACTCTCGAAGCGTGGAATGGGAATAGGGCCTCATCAAATGTTGAGTCTGTAAATTGTGTGCTCCTCTCCAGTGGGGATGGCATAGTCAGGGAACTTTTTGTGTCACAGAAAGTGTTTCAAGCACCCTTTCGAGTTTCAAGTGGGAATGTGTGATTTCTCTTGAGACTCTGCAGGAGAATTGTTCCTCATTTCGCATTGAGGAAAGAATCTTGTGGTTTTTCTCGAGTTGCAGCTGAAAGCTTGGGGTCCCTTTTGGGTTGAGACGGGGATCTCAGGAACTGGCTAGTGTAGCCCAAGGGAAGTCAGGTCTCCTTTCTTCTGATAGGGGAACTTCGAGATTACTCTTTAGGCGTGGAATGGGAATAGGGCATCATCTAAAGTTGAGTCCATAAATAGTGTTCTCCTCTTACGTGGGGAGAGCTGTGTCAGGGAATGTCTTGAGTCGCATAAAGGGTGTCAAGTACCCGTTCGAGTTTCAAGCGGGAATGTGGGATTTCTCTTGAGACTCTGCGGCAGAAATATTCCGCATCTCTCATTGAGGGGAGAATCTTGTGGTTCTTCTCGAGATGCAGCTGAAAGCTTGGGTTCCCTTTTGGGTTAAGACGGGGATCTCAGGAAATCGGTTCTGGAGCCCCAGGGAAGTCAGGTCTCATTTCCTGTTGTAAGGAGTACTTCGGGATTTATCTCGGGGCATGGAATGTGAATTTGGACTCATCTAGTGATGAGTCTGTTAATTGTGTGCTCCTCTGCAGTGGGGACGGCTTAGTAAGGGAGCTTTTAAGGTTGCAGAAACGGTGTCAAGTACCCGTTTGAATTTAAGCGGGAATGTGGGAACTCCCTTGAGACCCTGTAGCAGAAAATTCCTCATCTCGCATTGATGGGGTAATCTCGTGGTTTTTCTCGAGTTGCGGCTGGAAGCTTGTAGTCCTTCTCGAGTTGGAACAATGACTTCATATCCTAGCTCTTTTCACTTCAGGGATGTCAGGTCACCCATCTTGTTGCAAGGAGAGCTTCAGGATTACACTCGAGGCATAGAATGGGAATAAAACCTCATCTAAAGATGAGTCCATAAACTGTGTTCTCCTCTCAAGTGGGTACAGCTATATCAGGGAATGTCTTGAGTCGCATAAAGCGTGTCAAGTACACGTTGGAGTTTAAAGCGGCAATGTGGGATTTCTCTTGAAACTCTGCAAGGGAAATTTTCCTCACCTCATGTTGAGTGCACAACCTTGTGGTTTTTCACTAGATGCGGCGGGAAGCTAGGGGTCCTTCTCGAGTTTCGACGGGGACCTCAGTAACTCGGTCGTGTTGCCCCTGGGAAGTCAGGTCTCCTTACGTTTTGGGAGGGGAATTTGGGATTACCAGTGAGGCCTGGAAGGGGAATAGGGCCTCATTAAATTTGAGTCCATAAATTGTGTTCTACTCTCAAGTACGGACAGTTATGTCAGGGAATGTCTTGAGTCGCATAAAGGGTTTCAAGGACCCGTTCGCATTTCAAGTGGGAATGTGAGATTTCTCTTGAGACTCTGCAAGGGAGATTTTCCTCATGTCACCTTGAGTGCAGAACCTTGTGGTTTTTCTCCTGTTGCCGCGGCAAACTTGGTGCCCTTCTCGATTTGCAACAGGGACCACAGAAACTCGCTCATGTAGTCCCTGGAATCAGGTCTCCTTTCGTTTTTGTAGGGGAACATCGGGATTAATCTCATGGTGTATAATGGGAATAGGGCCTCATTTAAAGTTGAGTACATAAATTTTGTTCTCCTGTCAACTGCGGAAGCTATGTCGGGGAATCTCTTGAGTCGCATAAATGGAGTCAAGTACCTGTTCGAGTTTCAGGCGGATATATGCAGTTTCTTTTGAGACTCTTCAGGGTTAAATTTCCTCATTTCACCTTGAGTGCAGAATCTTATGAAGTCTCTAGAGTTGTGGCTGGAAGCTTGGGGTCCTTCTTGAGTTACGAAAGGGACCTCAAGTACACCCTCTTGTAATCCCTGGGAAGTCAAGTCTCCTTTCTTTATGGTAGGGGAACATCGGGATTACTATCGAGCCGTGGAATGGGAATAGGGCCTCATCTAATGTTGAGGCCATAAATTGTGTTCTCCTCTCAAGTGGGGACAGCTATGTCAGGGAATGTCTTGAGTCGCATAAAGGGTATCAAGTACCTGTTCCCATGTCAAGCGGGAATGAGGGATTTCCTTGAGACTCTGCAGGTGAAATATTCCTCATCTCACCTTGAGTGCAGAATCTTGTGGTTTTTCTCGTGTTGCGGCGGGAAGTTTAGGGCCCTTCTCGAATTGAGACAAGAACTTCAGGAACTCGCTCTTGTAGTCCCTGGGAAGGCAGGTCTCCTTTCGTTTTGGTAGGGGAACATCAGGATTTCTCTCGAGGCGTGGAATGGGACTAGGGCCTCACCTAAAGTTGAGTCCATAAACTGTCTTCTCCTCTCAAGAGGGGACAGCTATATCAGGGAAAGTCTTGTGTTGCATAAAGAGTGTCAGGTACCCGTTCGCATTTCACCTGGTAATGTGCGATTTCTCTTGAGACTCTGCAGGGGAAATTGTCCTCTTTTCACCTTGAGTGCAGAATCTTGTGGTTTTTCACATGTTGTGGCAGGAAGTTTGGGCCGTCCTCGATTTGCGACTGGGACGTCAGGAACTCGCTAGTGTAGTCCCTGGGAAGTCAGATCTCCTTTCGTTTCTGTAGGGGAATATCGGCATTACTTTCAAGGCGTGGAAGGGCAATAGCGCTTCATTAATGTTGAGTCCATAAATTGTGTTCTCCTCTCATGTGGGGACAGCTATGTCAGGGAATGTTTTGAGTCGCATAAAGGGTGTCCAGTACCTGAGCGCGTTTCAAGCAGGAATGTGGGATTTCTCTTGAGACTCTGCAGGGGAGATTTTCCTGATCTCAACTTGAGTGCAGAATCTTGTGGTTTTTCTCCAGTTGCGGCGCAAAGTTTGAGTTCCTTTTCGAGTTGGGAAAGGGAGCTCAAGAACACGCTCGTGTAGTCCCTGTTAAGTCAGGTCTCCTTTTGTTTTGGTAGGGGAACATCGGGATTACTCTCGAAACGTGGAATGGGAATAGGGCCTCATCTAAAGTTGAGTCCATAAATTGTGCTCTCCTCTCGTGTGGACAGCTATGTCAGGGAATGTCTTGAGTCGCACAAAGGGCGTCAAGTATCCGTTCGCATTTCAAGCTGGAATGTGGGATTTCTCTTTAGACATTGCAGGGGAAATTTTCCTCATCACACCTTTAGTGAAGAATCTTGTGGTTTTTCTCCACTTGCGGTGTGAAGCTTGGTGTCCTTCTCGAGCTGCGGCAGGGACCTCAGGAACTCGCTCGTGTAGTCCCTGGGAAGTCAGGTCTCCTTTAGTTTTGGTAGCGGAACATTGGTATTACTCTAGAGGCGTGGAATGGGAATAGGGCCTCATCTATTTTGAGCCCATAAATTGTGTTCTCCTTTCAAGTGGGGACAGCTATGTCAGGGAATATCTTGAGTCGCATAAAGGGTGTCAAATACCCGTTCGCGTTTCAAAAGGGAATGTCGGATTTCTCCTGAGACTCTGCATTGGAAATTTCCCTCATCTCACCTGAGTGCAGAATCGTGTGGTTTTTCTCGAGTTGCTTTGGGAAGCTTGGGTCCTCCTCGAGTTACGACAGGGACCTCAGGAACTCGCTGGTGGAGTCCCAGGGAAGTCAGGTCTTCTTTCGTTTCCGTAGGGGAACATTGGGATTACTAGCGATGCGTGGTAGGGAAATAGGGCCTCATTAATGTTGAGTGCATAAATTGTATTCTACTCTCAAGTACGGACAGCTATGTCAGGGAATGTCTTGAGTCACATAAAGGGTGTCAAGGACCCGTTCGCCTTTCAAGCGGGAATGTGGGATTTCTCTTGAGACTCTGCAGGGGAGATTTTCCTCATCTCACCTTGAGTGAAGAATCTTGTGGGTTTTTTTCATGTTGTGGCGAGAAGCTTTTGGCCCTTCTCAATTTGCGACAGGGACTTCAGAAACTCGCTAGTGTCGTCCCTGGGAAGTCAGGTCTACTTTCGTTTTGTTAGGGGAACATTGGGATTACTCTTGAGGCGTGGAATGGAAATAGGTCTCTTCTCAATTTGAGTCCATAAATTGTGTCCTCCTTTCATGTAGGGACAGCGATGTCAGGGATTGTCTTGAGTCTCATAAAGGGTGTCAATTCCCCTTTCCCGTGTCAAGCGGGAATGTGGGATTTCACTTAGACGCTACATGGGAAATTTTCCTCATGTCACCTTGAGTGCAGAATCTTGTGGTTTTTCTTCTGTTGCTGCGGCAAATTTGGTGCCCTTCTCGATTTGCAACAGGGACCCCAGGAACTCGCCCGTGTAGTCCCTGGAATGAAGTCTCCTTTCGTTTTGGTAGGGGAACATACGAATTACTCTCAAGGCGTGAAATGGGAATAGGGCCTCATCTAATGTTGAGTCCATAAATTGTGTTTTCCTCTCAAGTGGAGACAGCTATGTCAGGGAATGTCTTGAGTTGCATAAAGGGTGTCCGGTACCCTTTCGTGTTTTAACAGGGAATGTGGGATTTCTCCTGAGACTCTGCTTTGGATATTTTCCTCATCTCACCTTGAGTGCAGAATTTTGTGGTTTTTCTCGAGTTGCGGCGGGAAGCTTTGAGTCCTTCTCGAGGTTCGACAGGGACCTCAGGAACTCGCTCGTGTAGTCCTTGGGAAGTCAGGTCTTTCGTTTTGGTAAGGGAATATCGGGATTACTCTCGAGACATGGAATGGGAATAGGGCCTCATGTAAATTCGAATCCAAAAATTTCGTTCTCCTCTCAAGTGGGGACAGCTATGTCAGGGAATGTCTTGTATCGCATAAAGAGTGTCAAGTACCCGTTCGCGTTTCAAGTGGGAATGTGGGATTTCTCTTGAGACTCTCCAGGGGAATTTTCCTCATCTCACCTTGAGTGAAGAATCTTGTGGTTTTTCACGAGTTGTGGCGGGACGCTTGGGGTCCTTTTCGAGTTCCGACAGGGACCTCGGGAATTCGCTCCTGTAGTCCCTTGTAAGTCAGGTCTTTCATTTGGTAAGGGAATATCGGGATTATTCTAGAGGCGTAGAATGGGAATAGGGCCACATGTAAAGGTGAGTCCATAAATTGTTTTCTACTCTCAAGTGGGGACAGCTATGTGAGGGAATGTCTTGAGTCGCATAAAGGGAGTCAAGTACACGTTCGTCTTTCAAGCAGGAATGTGGGATTTCTCTTGAGAATCTGCAGGGGAGATTTTCCTCATCTCACCTTGAGTGCAGAATCTTGTGTTTTTTCTAGTGTTGTGGCGGGAAGCTTTTGGCCCTTCTCGATCTGTGACAGGGACTTCAGAAACTCTTTGTGTAGTCCCTGGGAAATCAGGTCTCCTTTCGCTTTGGTAGGGGAACATCGGGATTACTCTCGAGGGTTGAATGGGAATAGGGCTCATCTAAATTTGAGTCCATAAATTGTGTTCTCCTCTGAAGTAGGGACAGCCATGTCAGGGATACTCTTGAGTCGCATAAAGGGTGTCAATTCCCCTTTCCCGTGTCAAGCGGGAATGTGCGATTTCTCTTGAGACTCTTCAGGGGAAATTTTCCTCATCTCACCTTGAACCCAGAATCTTGCGTTTTTTCTCGAGTGGCGACAGGGACCTCGTACCTCGCTCTGAAGTCCCTGGGAAGTCAGGTCTCCTTTCGTTTTGGGAGGGGAATTTGGGATTACCAGTGAGACCTGGAAGGGGAATAGGACCTCATTAAATTTGAGTCCATAAATTGTATTCTATTCTCAATACAGACAGTTATGTCAGGGAATGTCTTGAGTCGCATAAAGGGTGTCAAGGACCCGTTCGCATTTCAAGTAGGAATGTGAGATTTCTCTTGAGACTCTGCAAAGGAGATTTTCCTCATGTCACCTTGAGTGCAGAACCTTGTAGTTTTTCTTCTGTTGCCGCGGCAAACTTGGTGCCCTTCTCGATTTGCAACAGGGTCCTCTGGAACTCGCTTGTGTAATCCCTGTGAAGTCAGGTTTCCTTTCGTTTTGGTAGGTGAACATATGGATTACTCTCGAGGCGTGGAATGGGAATAAGGCCTCATCTAAAGTTGAGTGCATAAATTATGTTCTCCTCTCAAGTGGGGATAGCTATGTCAGGGAATGTCTTGTGTCACATTAAGGGTGTCAAATAACTGTTCTCGTTTCAAGCGGTAATGTGGGATTTCTCTTGAGACTCTGCAGGGGAAATTTTCCTCATCTCACCTTGAGTGCAGAATCTTGCGATTTTTCTCGGGTTTTGGCGGGAAGCTAGAAGTCCTTCTCGAGTTGCAACAGGGCCTTCAGGAACTCTCTCGTGGAGTCCCTGGGAAGTCAGTCCTCCTTTCATTTTGGTAGGGGAACATCGGGAATACTCTCGAGGCGTGGAATGGGAATAGGGCCTCATCTCAAGTTGAGTCCATAAATTATGTTCTCCTCTCATTTGGTGACACCTATATCAGGGAATGACTTGAGTCGCATAAAGGGTGTCAAGTACCCATTAGCTTTTCAAGCGGGAATTTGGGATTGCTCTTGACTCTGCTGGGGGAAATTTCATCATCTCAACTTGAGTGCAGAATCTTGTGGGTTATCTCGACTTTCGGCGGGAAGCTTGGGGTCCTTCTCGAGTTGCGAAACAGACCTCAGGAATTCGCTTGTGTAGTCCCTGGGAAGTCATGTCTCCTTTCGTTTTGGTAGGGGAACCTCGGGATTTCTCTCAATGCATGGAATGGGAATAGGGTCTCATCTAATGTTGAGTCCATAAATTGTGTTTTCCTCTCAAGTGGGGACAGCTATGTCATGGAATGTCTTTAGTCGCGAAAAAGGGTGTCAAGTACCCATTCACGTTTCAAGCGGGGATATGGGATTTCTCTTGAGAGTCTACAGGGGGAATTTTCCTCATCTCACCTTGAGTTCAGAATCTTGTGGTTTTTCTCGATTTGCGGCGGGAAGCTTGGGGTCCTACTCTAGTTGCGCCAGGGACCTCAGGAACTCGCTGGTATAGTACCTGGGAAGTCAGGTCGTCTCTCCTTTTGGTAGGGGAACATCGGGATTACTCTTGAGGCGTGGATTGGGAATAGGGCCTCATCTCAATTTGAGTGCATAAATTGTGTTTTCCTCTCAAGTGTGGACAGCTATGTCAGGGAATGTCTTGAGTCACATAAAGGGTGTCAAGTACCCGTTCGCGTTTCAAGCGGAAATGTGCGATTTCTCTTTAGACTTTGCAGGGGAAATTTTCCTCTTCTCACCTTTAAGGCAGAATCTTGTGTTTTTTTCTCGAGTTGCAGCAGGTAGCTTGGGGTCCTTCTCGATTTGTGTCACGGACCTCTGGAACTCACTCGTGGAGTCCCAGGGAAGTCAGGTCTCCTTTCGTTTTGGTAGGGGAACATTGGTATTACTCTCGAGATGTGGAATGGGAATAGGGCCTCATCTATTTTCAGTCCATAAATTTCGTTATCTTTTCCAGTGGGGACAGCTATGTCAGGGAATGTCTTGAGTCGCATAAAGGGTGTCAAATACCCGTTCGCGTTTCAACAGGGAATGTGGGATTTCTCCTAAGACTCTGCATTTGAAATTTTCCTCATCTCACCTTGAGTGCAGAATCTTGTGGTTTTTCTCGTGTTTGCTTGGTAAGCTAGGCGTCCTTCTCGAGTTATGACAGAGATCTCAGTAAATCGTTCCTGTAGTCCCTGGGAAGTCAGGTCTCCTTTCGTTTTGGTAGGGGAACATTGGGATTACTCTCGAGGCGTGGAATGGGAATAGGGTCTCATCTAAAGATGAGTCAGTAAATTGTGGTGTCCTCTGAAATTGGGACAGCTATGTCAAGGAATGTCTTGAGACGCATAAAAAGTGTCAATTGCTTGTTGGCGTTTCAAGCGGGAATGTTGGATATCTCTTGACTCTGCCAGGGGAATTTTCCCTATCTCACCTTGAGATCAGAATCTTTGGTTTTTCCATTAGCTGTGGCGGGAAGCTTGGGGTCTTTCTCGAGTCGTGACACAGATCTCAGGAACTCACTTGTGTAGACCCTGGAAATTCAGGTCCCCTTTCCTTAGGGTAGTGGAACATCGGGATTACTCTCGAGGTGTGGAATGTGAATAATTCCCCATGTAAAGTTGAGTCCATGAATTGTGTTTTCCTCTCAAGTGGGGACAGCTTTGTAAGGGAATGTCTTGAGTCGCTTAAAGGGTGTCAAGAAACTTTGTGTTTCAAGCGGGAATGTGGGATTTCTCTGGATATTCTACAGGGGAAATTTTCCACCTCTCACCTTGAGTGCAGAATATTGTGGTTTTTCTCGAGTTTAGGCGGGAAGCTAGGGGTCCTTCTCAAGTTGCTACAGGGACCTCAGGAACTCGCTGGTGTATTCCCCGGGAAGTCATGACTCATTTCGTTTTGGGAGGGGAACATCGGTTTTACTAAGGAGGTGAGGAATGCGAATCGGGCCTCATCTAACGTTTGTCCATAAATTTTGTTCTCCTCTCAAGTGGGGACAGCTATCAGGGAATGACTTGAGTCGCATAAAGGGTGTCAAGTACCCGTTCAAGTTTCAAGCAGAAATGTGCGATTTCTCTTGAGATTCAAAGGGGAAATTTTCCTCATCTCACTTTGAGTGCAGGATCTTATGGTTCTTCTCGAGTTGCGGCGGGAAGATTGGGGTACTTCTCGAGTTCTGACGGGGACCTCAGGAACTCGCTCGGGTTGCTTCAGGGAAATCAGGTCCCCTTTTGTGATGAAAGGGGAACTTCCGGTTTACTCTCGAGCCGTTAAATGGGAATAGGGGCTCATTTCGAACTGAGTCCATATAGTGTGTTTTCCTGTTCAATGGGGACGGCTGTGTGAGGGAACTTTCTGTGTCGCATAAAGGGTGTCACGTACACTTTTGCCTTTCAAGCGGGAATGTGGTATTTCTCTTGGGATACTGCAGCGCGAAATTTCCTCATCTCGTATTGAGGGGATAATATTGTGGTGTTTCTCGAGTTGCGGCGGGAAGCTGGGGGTACTGCTTGTGTTGCCACGGGTAACTCAGTATCTCGCTCGGGTTGCTTTAGGGAAGTCAGGTCCCCTTTGTTGATGGAAGGCGAACTTCCGGTTGACACTCCAGACATTAAATGGGAATAAGGGCCCATCTCGAATTAAGTCCATAAAGTGTGTTCTCCTCTCCAATGGGGACAGATGTGTGAGGGAATTTTCTGAGTCGCATAAATGGTGTCAAGTACCCTTTTGCCTTTCAAGAGGGAATGTGGTATTTCTCTTGAGAATCTGCTGCGCAAAATTTCCTCATCTCGTATTGAGGGGATAATTTTGTGGTGATTCTCGAGTTGCGGACGGAAGCTGGCGGTTTTGCTCAAGTTGCAACGGGGACCTCAGGAACTCACTCGGGTTACTTCAGGGAAGTCAAGTCCCCTTTTGTGTTAGAAGTGGAACTCCGGTTTACTCTCGAGATGTTAAATGTGAATAGGGTATCATCTCGAATTGAGTCCATAAAATGTGTTCTCCTCTCCAAAGGGATCTGATGTTACTGAAATTTCTGAGTCCCATAAAGGGTGTCAAATACACTTTTGCCTTTCCAGAGGGAATGTGGTATTTCTCTTGAGATTTTGCAGCGCAAAATTTCCTCATCTCGCATTGAGGGGATCATTTTGTGGTTTTACTCGAGTTGCGGTGGCAAGCTTCAGGTTCATCTCGAGTTGCGACGGGGACCTCAAGAACTCGCTCGGGTTGCTTCAGGGAAGTCAGGTCCCCTTTTGTGTTGGAAGGGAAACTTCCGGTTATCTCTTGAGCAGTGAAATGGTAATAGGGAATCATCTCGAATTCAGTCCATAAAATGTGTTTTCCTTTCCAATGGGGACGGCTGTGTGAGGGAACTTTCTGAATCGCATAAAGGGTGTCAAGTACCCTTTTGCCTTTTAAGAGGGAATGTGGTATTTCTATTGAGATTCTGCAGCACAAAATTTTCTCATCTCGCATTGAGGGGATAATTTTGTGGTGTTTCGTGAGTTGCGGTGAAAAACTGGGGGTACTTCTCGAGTTGCGACGGGGACCTCAGGAACTCGCTCGGGTTGCTTCAGGGAAATCAGGTCCCCTTTGGTGTTGGGAGGGGATCTTCCGGTTTACTCCCGAGCCGGTAAATGGGAATAGGGTCGCATCTCGAATTGAGTCCAAAAAGTGTGTTCTCCTCTCCAAAGGCGTCTGATGTTAGTGAAATTTCTGAGTCCCATAAAGGGGGTCTAAAACCATTGTGCCTTTCAAGAGGGAATGTGGTGTTTCTCTTGAGATTCTGCAGCGCAAAATTTCGTCATCTCGCATTGAGGGGATTATTCTGTAGTGCTTCTCGAGTTGAGGTGAGAAGTTGGGAGTTCTTCTCGAGTTGTGACGGGGACCTCAAGAACTCGCTCGTGTTGCTTCAGGGAAGTCAGGTCCACCTTTTTTTTTTAGGTAATCATTTCTTTTTTCTTTTACAATAATATATTGGTTGATTTTGCCATACTTTGACATGAATTAGCCCTGGGTTTACATAAATTCCCCCTCCTGAACCCCCCTCCCACCTCCCTCCTCCCTTTATCCTCCCTCTGGGTCATCACCGCATGCCAGCCCCGAGCATCCTATAACATGCATTGACCCTGAACTAGTGATTCATTTCACATATGACAACATTCGTGTTTCAATGCCATTCTCCCAAATCATCCCACCCTCACCCTCTCCCACAGAGTCCCAAAGACTGATCTATGCATCTGTGTCTCTTTTGCTGTCTCGTATACAGGGTTATCATTTGCATCTTTCTAAATTCCATATATATGCATTAGTATACTGTATTGGTGTTTTTCTTTCTGGCTTACTTCACTCTATATAATAGGCTCCAGTTTCATCCACCTCATTAGAACTGATTCAAATGTATTTTTTTTAATGGCTGAATAATACTCCATTGTGTATATGTACCAAAGCTTTCTTATCCATTCGTCTGCAGATGGACATCTAGGTTGTTTCCATATCCTGGCTATTATAAACAGTGCTGCAATGAACATTGGAGTACATGTGTCTCTTTCAATGTGTATGCCCAGGAGTGCGATTGCTGGATCATATGGCAGTTCTATTTCCAGTTTTTTGAGGAATCTCCACACTGTTCGCCATAGTGGCTGTACTAGTTTGCATTCCCACCAACAGTGTCAGAGGGTTCCTTTCTCTCCACATCCTTTCCAGCATTTATTGCTTGTAGACTTTTGGATAGCAGCCATTCTGACAGGTGTGAAATGGTATCTCATTGTGGTTTTGATTTGCATCTCTCTTATTATGAGGGATGTTGAGCAATTTTTCATGTGTTTGTTAGCCATCTGTATGTCTTCTTTGGAGAAATGTCTGTTTAGTTCTTTGGCCCATTTTTTGATTGGGTCGTTTATTTTTCTGGAATTGATCTGCAGGAGCTGCTTGTATATTTTGGAGATTAATCCTTTATCAGTTGCTTCATTTGCTATTATTTTCTCCCATTCTGAAGGCTGTCTTTTCACCTTGCTTATATTTTCCTTTGCTGTGCAGAAGCTTTTGATTTTAATTAGGTCCCATTTGTTTATTTTTGCTTTTATTTCCAGTATTCTGGGAGGTGGGTCATGGAGGATCCTGCTTTGATTTATGTCGGAGAGTGTTTTGCCTACATTCTCCTCTAGGAGTTTTATAGTTTCTGGTCTTACATTTAGCTCTCTAATCCATTTTGAGTTTATTTTTGTGTATGGTGTTAGGAAGTGTTCTAGTTTCATTCTTTTACAAGTGGCTGACCAGTTTTCCCAGCACCACTTGTTAAAGAGACTGTCTTTTCTCCATTTTATATTCTTGCCTCCTTTGTCAAAGATGAGGTGTCCATAGGTTCGTGGATTTATCTCTGGGCTTTCTATTTTGTTCCATTGATCTATATTTCTGTCTTTATGCCAGTACCATACTGTCTTGATGACTATGGCTTTGTAGTAGAGCCTGAAGTCCGGCAGGTTAATTCCCCCAGTTCCATTTTTCTTCCTCAAGATTGCTTTGGCTATTCGAGGTTTTTTGTATTTCCATACAAATTGTGAGATTATTTGTTCTAGTTCTGTGAAAAATAACGTTGGTAGCTTGATAATGATTGCATTGAATGTATAAATTAGTTTGGGTAGTATACTCATTTTTACAATATTTATTCTTCCAATCCATGAGCATGGTATATTTCTCCATCTATTAGTGTCCTCTTTGATTGCTTTCAGTAGTGTTTTATAGTTTTCTATGTACAAGTCTTTTGTTTCCTTAGGTAGATATATTCCTAAGTATTTAATTCTTTTCGTTGCAACAGTGAATGGAATAGTTTCCTTAATTTCTCTTTCTATTTTCTCATTATTAGTGTATAGGAATGCAAGGGATTTCTGTGTGTTGATTTTATATCCTGCAACGTTACTGTAATCATTGATTAGCTCTAGTAGTTTTCTGGTAGAGTCTCTAGGGTTTTCTGTGTAGAGGATCATGTCATCAGCAAACAGTGAAAGTTTTACTTCTTCTTTTCCAATTTGTATTGCTTTTATGTCTTTTTCTGCTCTGATTGCTGTGGCCAAAACTTCCAGAACTATGTTGAATAGTAGTGGTGAGAGTGGGCACCCTTGTCTTGTTCCTGACTTTAGGGGAAATGCTTTCAGTTTTTTACCATTGAAGATAAAGTTTGCTGTGGGTTTGTCATATATAACTTTTATTATGTTGAGGTATGTCCCTTCTATTCCCACTTTCTGGAGGGTTTTTATCATAAATGGATGTTGAATTTTGTCAAAGGCTTTCTCTGCATCTATTGAGATAATCATATGATTTTTATTTTTCAGTTTATTAATGCGGTGTATTACGTTGATTGATTTGCGGATATTGAAGAATCCTTGCATTCCTGGGATAAAGCCCACTTGGTCATGATGTATGATCTTCTTAATATGTTGTTGGATTCTGATTGCTAGACTTTTGTTAAGGATTTTTGCATCTATGTTCATCAGTGATATTGGCCTGTAGTTTTCTATTTTTGTGGGATCTTTACCAGGTTTTGGGATTAGGGTGATGGTGGCCTCATAGAATGAGTTTGGAAGTTTCCCTTCCTCAGCAATTTTCTGGAAGAGTTTGAGTAGAATAGGTGTTAGCTCTTCTCTAAATTTTTGGTAGAATTCGGCTGTGAAGCCGTCTGGACCTGGGCTTTTTTTTGCTGGAAGATTCCTGATTACAGCCTCTAGTTTCGTGCTTCTGATGGCTCTGTTCAGATTTTCTATTTCTTCCTGGTTCAGTTTTGGAAAGTTGTACTTTTCTAGGAATTTGTCCATTTCTTCCAGGTTATTCATTTTATTGCCATATAATTTCTGATAGTATTCTGTCATAATCCTTTGTATTTCTGTGTTGTCACTTGTGATCTCTCCATATTCGTTTCTAATTTTATTGATTCAGTTCTTCTCCCTTTGTTTCTTGATAAGTCAGGCAGCGGCAGCACGGGATTCCCTCCGGGGAGCTGGGGGCCAGGCATCCCGCCACGTGGTGGTGAGGCTGTGTGCAGGGCACACACAGTAACGTTTGGGGTTGAGCCTGAGTCCTCTCGGGGCAGGAGCTGCTGTGGAAGCTAGCCTTCCGGGCGTTTACATCCTCCTCCCGTCTGGCGCTTGGCCGTCACCAGGTCCCAGCTGCTCCTGCCTGGGGGGGTAGAATTCCTCTGCTCTTGCCGGCGAGCCATCAGACCTCCGCTGTCCCGCAGGCGGGAGTGGACGCACCGAGCTCCGAGGCGCGGGGTCCTGGGTTGTCTCGGGCTCCAGCAGGGTGTGTGTGCTGGGTCTGGCCAGGCGGGGGGGCTGGGAGCATGACAGCTCGCCCTGTCCTTACCGCCTCTGTCTTCTCAGGATTAAAGTTTACTTCTATCAGTAAAGAGATTAATTTTAAGGTTAAAAAAAAAAAAAAAAACAACCTTTGTGTTGGAAGGGGAGCTTCCGGTTAACTCTCGAGCCGTTAAATGGAAATAGGGAATCATCTCGAATTCAGTCCCTAAAGTGTGTTCTCCTCTCCACTGAGGAATGAAGTTAGGGACACTTCTGAATCGCTTAAAGGGAGTCAAGTACCCTTTTGCCTTTCAAGAGGGACAGTGGATTTTCTCTTGAGATTCTGCAGCGAAAAATTTCCCTATCTTGCAATAAAGGGATAATTTTGTAGAATCTCTCGAATTGCGGCGGGAAGTGGGGGGAACTCCTCGAGTAGCGACGGGGACCTCAGGAACTCACTCGAGTTACTCTAGGGAAGTCAAGTCTCCTTTGTACTGGAAGGGGAACTTCCGGATTACTCTCGAGCCCTTTAATGGGAATAGGCCCTCTCCTAGGGTTGAGTCCATAAAGTGCGTTCTCCTCTCCAATGGGGAAGCTGTGTGAGGGAACTTTCTGAGTCACATAAAGGGTGTCATGTACTCTTTTGCCTTTCATGAGGGAATGTGGTATTTCTCTTGAGATTCTGCAGAGCAAAATTTCCTCATTTCGCATAGAGGGGATAATTTTGTGGTGATTCTCGAGTTGCGGCGGGAAGCTGGCGGTACTGCTCGAGTTGCGAGGGGGACCTCAGGAACTCGCGCGGGTTGCTTCAGGGAAGTCAGGTCCCCTTTTGTGTTGGAAGGGGAACTTCCGGATTACTCTCGAGCCGTTAAATGGGAATAGGGTCTCATCTCTAATTGAGTCCTTAAAGTGTGTTCTCCTCTCCAAAGGGATCTGATGTTCAGTTCAGTTCAGTCACTCAGTCGTGTCCGACTCTCCGCGACCCCATGAATCACAGCACGCCAGGCCTCCCTGTCCATCACCAACTCCCGGAGTTCACTCAAACTCATGTCCACAGAGTCGGTGATGCCATCCAGCCATCTCATTCTCCGTCGTCCCCTTCTCCTCCCGCCCCCAACCTTTCCCAGCATCAGAGTCTTTTCCAGCGAGTCAACTCGTCGCATGAGGTGGCCAAAGTATTGTAGTTTCAGCTTTAGCATCAGTCCCTCCAATGAACATCCAGGATTGATCTCCTTTAGAATGGACTGGTTGGATCTCCTTGCAGTATAAGGGACTCTCAAGAGTCTTCTCCAACACCACAGTTCAAAAGCATCGATTCTTCGGCGATCAGCCTTCTTCACAGTCCAACTCTCACATCCATACATGACCACGGGAAAAACCATTGCCTTGACTAGACGGACCTTGGTTGGCAAAGTAATGTCTCTGCTTTTTAATATACTATCAAGGTTGGTCATAACTTTCCTTCCAAGGAGCAAGCGTCTTTTAATTTCATGGCTGCAATCAGCATCTGCAGTGATTTTGGAGCCCAAAAATACAAAGTCTGACACTGTTTCCACTGTTTTTCCATCTATTTCTCATGAAGTGATGGGACCAGATGCCATGATCTTTCTTTTCTGAATGTTGAGCTTCAAGCCAACCTTTTCACTCTCCTCTTTCACTTTCATCAAGAGGCTTTTGAGTTCCTCTTCACTTTCTGCCATAAGGGTAGTGTCATCTGCATATCTGAGGTTATTGATATTTCTCCCAGCAATCTTGATTCCAGCTGGTGCTTCTTCCAGCCCAGCGTTCCTCATGATGTACTCTGCATATAAGTTAAATAAGCAAGGTGACAATATACAACCTTGATGTACACCTTTTCCTATTTGGAACCAGTCTGTTGTTCCATGTCCAGTTCTAACTGTTGCTTCCTGACCTGCATACAGGTTTCTCAAGAGGCAGGTCAGGTGGTCTGGGATTCCCATCTCTTTCAGAATGTTCCACAGTTTATTGTGATCCACACAGTCAAAGGCTTTGGCATAGTCAATGAAGCAGAAATAGATGTTTTTCTGAAACTCTCTTGCTTTCTCCATGATCCAGCGGATGTTGGCAATTTGATCTCTGGTGCCTCTGCCTTTTCTAAAACCTGCTTGAACATCTGGGAGTTCACGGTTTACATATTGTTGAAGCCTGGCTTGGAGAATTTTGAGCATGACTTTGCTAGCGTGTGAGGTGAGGGCAATTGTCCGGTAGTTTGAGCATTATTTGGCATTGCCTTTCTTTGGGATTGGAATGAAGACTGACCTCTTCCAGTCCTGTGGCCACTGCTGAGTTTTCCAAATCTGCTGACATATTGAGTGCAGCACTTTCACAGCATCATCTTTCAAGACTTGTAATAGCATAAAGGGTGTCAAAAACACTTTTGCGTTTCAAGAGGGAATGTGAGATTTCTCTTGAGATTCTGCAGCGCAAAATTACCTCATGTCGCATTGTGGGGATAATTTTCTGGTGTTTCTCGAATTGCAGCAGGAAACTGTGGTACTTGTCCAGTTGCAACGGGGACCTCAGGAACTCACTCGAGTTACTTCAGGGAAGTCAGGTCCCCTTTTGTGCTGGAAGGGGAACTTCCGCATTACTCTCGAGCCCTTTAATGGAAATAGGGCCTCTTCTGGAGTTGAGTCCATAAAGTGTTTTTTCCTCTCCAATGGGGACGGATGTTAGGGAAATTTCTGAGTGGGATAAAGTGTGTCAAGTACCCTTATGCCTTTCAAGCGGGAATGTGGGATTTCTGTTGAGATTCTACAGCGCAAAATCACCTCATTTCGCATTGAGGGGATAATTTTGTGGTGTTTCTCGAGTTGCGGCGGGAAGATGCGGGTATATTTCGAGTTGTGAAGGGGACCTCAGGAACTCATTCGAGTTACTTCAGGGAAGTCAGGTCACCTTTTGTGCTGGAAGGGGAACTCCCGTATTACTCTTGAGCACTTTAATGGGAATAAGGCCTCTTTTAAGTTGAGTCCATAAAGTGTGTTCTCCTCTCCAATGTGGACGGATGTTAGGGAAGTTTCTTAGTGTCATAAATGTGTTAAGTACCCTTATGCATTTCAAGCGGGAATGTGGGATTTTTCTTGAGATTCTGCAGCGCAAAATCACCTCATCTCGCATTGAGGGGATAATTTTGTGGTGTTTCTCGAATTGTGGCAGAAAGCTGGGGGTGGTTCTCGAGGTGCGACAGGGACCACAGGAACTCACTCGAGTTACTTCAGGGAAGTCAGGTCACCTTTTGTGTTGGAAGGGGAATTTCTGGATTACTCTCGAGCCGTTAAATGGGAATATTGCCTCTTCTCGATTGGAGTCCTTAAAGTGTGTTCTCTCTCCAGTGAGGACGGAGGTTAAGGACCATTCTGAGTCGCCAAAAGGGAGTCAAGTACCGTTTTGCATTTCAAAAGGGAATGTGGGATTTCTCTTCAGATTCTGCATTGCAGATTTTCCTCATCTCGCATTAAATGAATAAATTTGTGGTGTTTCTCGAATTGCAGCGGGAAGCTGGGGGTACACCTCGAATTGCGACCAGGGCCTCAGGAACTCACTCGAGTTACTGCAGGGAAGTCAGTTCCCCTTTTGTGCTGAAAGGAGAACTTCCGGATTACTCTCAAGCCCTCTAATGGGAATAGGGCCTCTTTTCGAGTTGAGTCCTTAAAATGCGTTCTCCTCTCTGATTGGGCCGGATGTTAGGGGGCATTCTGAGTGGCATAATCTTTCTCAAGTACCCTTTGCCTTTCAAGCTGGAATGTGGGATTTTTCTGAAGATTCAGCAGCGCAAAATTTCGTCCTCTCGAATTGAGGGGATAATTTAGTGGTGTTTGTCTAATTGCGGTGGGTAGCTGCGGTACTACTCGAGTTGCGAAGGGGACCTCAGGAACTCGCTCGGGTTGCTTCCGGGAAGTAAAGTCCCCATTTGTGGTCAAAGGGGAACTTCCGGATTGCTCTCGAGCCGTTAAATGGGAATATTGCCTTTTCTCGATTTGAGTCCATAAAGTGTGTTCTCCTCTCCACTGAGGACGGATGTTATTGACCACTCAGAGTCGCCTCAATGAGTCAGGGACCCTTTTGCTTTACAAGCGGGAATGTGGGATTTCTCTTGAAATTCTGCAGTGCAGTATTTCCTCATTTCGCATTGAGGGCATAATTTTGTGGTGTGTTTCGAGTTGCGACTGGGACCTCAGGAACTCAATCGAGTTATTTCAGGGAAGTCAGTCCCGTTTTGTGCTGGAAGGGAAAATTCCAAACTACTCTCTAGACTTTTAATGGGAATAGGGCCTCTTCTCGAGTTGAGTCCATAAATTGTGTTCTACTCTCTACTAAGGACGGATGTTAGGGACCATTCTGAGTCGCCTCAAGGGAATCAAGTACCCTTTTGCCTTTCAAGCGGGAATGTGGGATTTCGCTTGAGATTCTGCAGCGCCAAATTACCTCATCTCGCATTGAGGGGATAATTTTGTGGTGTTTCTCGAGTTGCGGAGGGAAACAGGGGGTACTTCTCTAGTTGTGACGGGGACCTCAGGAACTCACTCGAGTTACTTCACGGAAGTCAGTTCCCATTTTGTGCTGGAAGGGGAACTTCCGGGTTCCTCTCGAGCACTTAAATGGGGATAGGGCCTCTACCCGTGTTGAGTCCATAAAGTGTGTTCTCCTCTCCAATGGGGACGGATGTAGGGAGCTTTCTGTGTGGCATAAAGTGTGTCATGTACACTTTTGCCTTTCAAGCGGGAATGTGGGATTTCTCTTGAGATTCTGTAGAGCAAAATTTCCTCATTTCGCATTGAGTGGATAATTATGTGGTGTTTCTCAAATTGCGGCGGGAAGCTTGAGGTACTTCTTGAGTTGCGACGGGGACCTCAGGAACTCAATCGAGTTACTTCAGGGAAGTCAGGTCCCCTTTAGTGCTGGAAGGCGAACTTCCGGATTACTCTCGAGGCCTTTAATGGGAATAGGCCTCCTCTGGAGCTGTGTCCATAAAGTGTGTTTTCTTCTCCAATGGGGACGCATATTAGGAAACATTCTGAGTGGCATAAAATGTGTCAAGTACACTTCTGCCTTTCAGTCGGGAATGTGGGATTTCTCTTGAGATTCTGCAGATAAAAATTACCTCATGTCGCATTGTGGGGATAATTTTCTGGTGTTTCTCGAATTGTGACAGGAAGCTCTGGTACTTGTCCAGTTGCGACAGGGACCTCAGGAACTCACTCGAGTTACTTCAGGGAAGTCAGGTCCCCTTTTGTGCTGGAAGGGGAACTTTCGCATTACTCTCGAGCCCTTTAATGGAAATAGGGCCTCTTCTGGAGTTGAGTCCATAAAGTGTTTTTTCCTCTCCAATGGGGACGGATGTTAGGGAAATTTCTGAGTGGCATAAAGTGTGTCAAGTACCCTTATGCCTTTCAAGCGGGAATGTGGGATTTCTGCTGAGATTCTGCAGAGCAAAATCACCTCATCTCGCATTGAGGGGATAATTTTGTGGTGTTTCTCGAGTTGCAGCGGGAAGCAGGGGGTACTCCTCGAGTTGCGACAGGGACCTCAGGAACTCGCTGTGGTTGCTTCAGGGAAGTCAAGTCCCCTTTTGTGTTGGAAGGGAAACTTCCGGAATACTCTCGAGCCGTTAAGCGGTTATATTGCCTCTTCTCGATTTGAGTCCATAAAATGTGTTCTCCTCACCACTGAGGACGGAGGTTAGGCACCATTCTGAGTCGCCAAAAGCGTGTCAAGTACACTTTTGCCTTTCAAGCGGGAATGTGGGATTTCTCTTCAGATTCTGCAGCGTAAAATTAACTCATCTCGCAATGAAGGGATAATTTTGTGGTGTTACTTTAATTGCGGCGGGAAATTGGGTATACTTCTAGATTTGCGACGAGGACCTCAGAAACTCACTCGAGTTACTTCAGGGAGGTCAGATCCACTTTTGTGGTGGAAGGGGAACATTCGCTTTACTCTCGAGCCATTTAATAGGATTAGGACCTCTTCTCGAGTTGAGTCCATAAAATGTGTTCTCCTCTCCAATGGGAATGGATGTTAGGGAACTTTCTGAGTGGCATAAAGTGTGGCAAGTACCCTTTTGTCTTTCAAGCTGGAATGTGGGATTTCTCTTGAGGTTCTGCAGCGCAAAGTTACGTCATCTCGCATTGAGGGGATAATTTTGTGGTGTTTCTCGAGTTGCGATGGAAAGCATGGGGTAATTCTCGAGTTGTGACAGAGACCTCAGGACCTCGCTCTGGTTGCTTCAGGGAACTCAAGTCCCCTTTTGTGTTGGAGGGGAACTCCGGATTACTCTCGAGCCGTTAAATTGGAATATTGCCTCTTATCGATTTGGTTTTATAAAGTGTGTTCTCCTCTCCACTGAGGACGGATGTTAGGGACCATTCAGAGTCGCCTCAAGGGAGTCAAGTACCCTTTTTTCTTTCAAGCGAGAATGTGGGATTTCTCTTGAGAATCTGCAGCGCAAAATTACCTCATCTCACATTGAGGGGATACTTTGGTGGTCTTTCTCGAATTGCGGCTGGAAGATGGGGGTACATTTCGAGTTGTGAAGGGGACCTCAGGAACTCATTCGAGTTACTTCAGGGAAGTCAGGCCACCTTTTGTGCTAGAAGGGGAACTCCCGTATTACTCTTGAGCCCTTTAATGGGAATAAGGCCTCTTTTAAGCTGAATCCATAAAGTGTGTTCTCCTCTCCAATGGGGACGGATGTAGGGAACTTTCTGTGTGGCATAATGTGTGTCATGTACACTTTTGCCTTTCAAGCGGGAATGTGGGATTTCTCTTGAGATTCTGCAGAGCAAAATTTCCTCATTTCGCATTGAGGGGATAATTATGTGGTGTTTCTCAAATTGCGGTGGGAAGCTGGAGGTACTTCTTGTGTTGCGGCGGGGACCTCAGGAACTCAATCGAGTTACTTCAGGGAAGTCAGGTCACCTTTTGTGCTGGAAGGAGGACTTCCGGATTACTCTGGAGGCCTTTAATGGGAATAGGGACTCTTCTGGAGCTGTGTCCATAAAGTGTGCTTTCCTCTCCAATGGGGACGGATGTTAGGAAACATTCTGAGTGGCATAAAAATTGTCAAGTACCCTTTTGCCTTTCAATCGGGAATGTGGGATTTCTCTTGAGATTCCGCAGCACAAATTTACCTCATGTCGCATTGTGGGGATAATTTTGTGGTGTTTCTCGAATTGCGGCAGGAAGCTGTGGTATTGTCCAGTTTCGACGGGGACCTCAGGAACTCACTCGAGTTACTTCAGGGAAGTCAGGTCCCCTTTTGTGCTGGAAGGGGAACTTCCGCATTACTCTTGAGCCCTTTAATGGAAATAGGGCCTCTTCTGGAGTTGAGTCCATAAAGTGTGTTTTCCTCTCCAATGAGGATGGATGTTAGGAATATTTCTGAGTGGCATAAAGTGTGTCAAGTACCCTTATGCCTTTCAAGCGGGAATGTGTGATTTCTGTTGAGATTCTGCAGCGGAAAATCACCTCATCTCGCATTGAGGGGATAATTTTTTGGTGTTTCTCGAATTGTGGCAGAAAGCTGGGGGTGGTTCTCGAGGTGCGACAGGGACCACAGGATCTCACTCGAGTTACCTCAGGGAAGTCAGGTACCCTTTTGTGTTGGGAGGGGAATTTCTGGATTACTCTCGAGCCGTTAAATGGGAATATTGCCTCTTCTCGATTTGAGTCCTTAAAGTGTGCTCTCTCTCCAGTGAGGACGGAGGTTAGGGAAATTTCAGAATGGCATAAAGTGTGTCAAGTACCCTTATGCCTTTCTAGAGGGAATGTGTGATTTCTGTTGAGATTCTGCAGCGCAAAATCACCTCATCTCGCATTGAGGGGATAATTTTGTGGTGTTTCTAGAGTTGCGGCGGGAAGCAGGGTGTACTTCTCGAGTTGCGACAGGGACCTCAGGAACTCGCTGTGGTTGCTTCTGGGAAGTCAAGTCCCCTTTTGTGTTGGAAGGGAAACTTCCGGATTACTCTCGAGCCATTAAGTGGTTATATTTCCTCTTCCCGATTTGAGTCCATAAAGTGTGTTCTCTCTCCAGTGAGGACGGAGGTTAGGCACCATTCTGAGTCGCCAAAAGTGTGTCAAGTACCCTTATGCTTTTCAAGCAGGAATGTGGGATTTCAATTCAGATTCTGATGCGTAAAATTTCCTCATCTCGCATTGAGGGGATAATTTTGTGGTGTTTCTCGAGTTGCGGTGGGAAGCAGGGGGTACTTCTCGAGTTACGACAGGGACCTCAGGAAATCGCTGTGGTTGCTTCAGGGAAGTTAAGTCCCCTTTTGTGTTGGAAGGGAAACTTCCGGATTACTCTCGAGCCGCTAAGTGGTTATATTGCCTCTTCTCGATTTGAGTCCATAATGTGTGTTCTCCTCACCACTGAGGACGGAGGTTAGGCACCATTCTGAGTCACCAAAAGTGCGTCAAGTACACTTTTGCCTTTCAAGCGGGAATGTGGGATTTCTCTTCAGATTCTGCAGCGTAAAATTTCCTCATCTCGCAATGAGGGGATAATTTTGTGGTGTTACTTTAATTGCGGCGGGAAACTGGGTATACTTCTCGATTTGCGACGGGTACCTCAGGAACTCACTCGAGTTACTTCAGGAGGTCAGGTCCACTTTTGTGGTGGAAGGGGAACATTCGCATTACTCTCGAGCCATTTAATAGGAATAGGGCCTCTTCTCGAGTTGAGTCCATAAAGTGTGTTCTCCTCTCCAATGGGAACGGATGTTAGGGAACTTTCTGAGTGGCATAAAGTGTGTCTAGTACCCTTTTGCCTTTCAAGCTAGAATGTGGGATTTCTCTTGAGATTCTGAAGCGCAAATTTACCTCATCTCGCATTGAGGGGATAATTTTGTGTTGTTTCTTGAGTGCGGCGGGAAGCCGGGCTTAAACCCGAGTTGCGACGGGGCCCTCAGTAACTCGCTTGGGTTTCTTCATGGATGTCACGTTCCCTTTACTGTTGGAAGGGGAACATCCGGATTAAACTCGAGCCATTAAATGGGAATATTGCCTCTTCTCGATTTGAGTTCATAAAGTGTGTTCTCTTCTCCATTGATGATCGATGTTGGGGAACACTCTGAGTCGCCTACAGGGAGTCAAGTAATTTTTTGCTTTTCAAGAGGGAATGTGGGATTTCTCTTGAGATTCTGCAGCGCAAAATCACCTCATCTCGCATTGAGGGGATAATTTTGTGGTGTTTCTCAAATTGTGGCAGAAAGCTGGGGGTGGATCTCGAGGTGTGACAGGGACCACAGGAACTCACTCGAGTTACTTCAGGGAAATCAGGTCCCCTTTTGTGTTGGGAGGGGAATTTCTGGATTACTCTCGAGCCGTTAAATGGGAATACTGCCTCTTCTCGATTTGTGTCCTTAAAGTGTGTTCTCTCTCCAGTGAGGACGGAGGTTAAGGACCATTCTGAGTCGCCAAATGGGAGTCAAGTACCGTTTTGCCTTTCAAGAGGGAATGTGGGATTTCTCTTCAGATTCTGCATTGCAGATTTTCCTCATCTCGCATTAAATGAATAAATTTGTGGTGTTTCTCGAATTGCAGCGGGAAGCTGGGGGTATGTCTCGAATTGCGACCAGGGCCTCAGGAACTCACTCGAGTTACGGCAGGGAAGTCAGTTCCCCTTTTGTGCTGAAAGGAGAACTTCCGGATTACTCTCAAGCCCTCTAATGGGAATAGGGCCTCTTCTCGAGTTGAGTCCTTAAAGTGCGTTCTCCTCTCCGATTGGGACATATGTTAGGGAGCATTCTGAGTGGCATAATCTTTCTCAAGTGCCCTTTGCCTTTCAAGCTGGAATGTGGGATTTTTCTGAAGTTTCTGCAGCGCAAAATTTCGTCATCTCGAATTGAGGGGATAATTTAGTTGTGTTTGTCTAACTGCGGCGGGTAGCTGGGGTACTACTCGAGTTGTGACGGGGAACTCAGGAACTCGCTCGGGTTGCTTCAGGGAAGTAAAGTCCCCATTTGTGGTCAAAGGTGACCTTCAGGATTGCTTTCGAGCCTTTAAATGGGAATATTGCCTTTTCTTGATTTGAGTCCGTAAAGTGTGTTCTCCTCTCCACTGAGGACGGATGTTATTGACCACTCAGAGTCACCTCAAAGGAGTCAAGGACCCTTTTACTTTTCAAGCGGGAATGTGGGATTTCTCTTGAAATTCTGCAGTGCAGTATTTCCTTATTTCGCATTGAGGGCATAATTTTGTGGTGTGTCTCGAGTTGCGACTGGGACCTCAGGAACTCAATCGAGTTATTTCAGGGAAGTCAGTCGCGTTTTGTGCTAGAATGGAAAATTCCAAACTACTCTCTAGCCTTTTAATGGGAATAGGGCCTCTTCTCGAGTTGAGTCCATAAATTGTGTTCTCCTCTCTACTAAGGACGGATGTTAGGGACCATTCTGAGTCGCCTCAAGGGAATCAAGTACCCTTTTGCCTTTCAAGCGGGAATGTGGGATTTCGCTTGAGATTCTGCAGCGCCAAATAACCTGATCTCGTATTGAGGGGATAATTTTGTGGTGTTTCTCGAGTTGCGGAGGGAAACAGTGGGTACTTCTCTAGTTGTGACGGGGACCTGAGGAACTCACTCGAGTTACTTCAGGGAAGTCAGTTCACATTATGTGCTGGAAGGGGAACTTCCGGATTCCTCTCGAGCACTTAAATGGGGATAGGGCCTCTACCCGTGTTGAGTCCATAAAGTGTGTTTTCCTCTCCCATGGGGATGGATGTTTGGAACTTTCCGAGTGGCATAAAGTGTGTCAAGTACCCTTTTGTCTTTCAAGCTGGAATGTGGGATTTCTCTTGAGGTTCTGCAGCGCAAAGTTACCTCATCTCACATTGAGGGGATAATTTTGTGGTGTTTCTCGAGTTGTGATGGAAAGCAGGGGGTATTTCTCTAGTTGTGACAGAGACCTCAGGACCTCGCTCTGGTTGCTTCAGGGAACTCAAGTCCCCTTTTGTGTTGGAGGGGAACTCCGGATTACTCTCGAGCCATTAAAATTGAATATGCCTCTTCTCAATTTGGTTTTATAAAGTGGTTTCTCCTCTTCACTGTGGAAGGATGTTAGGGACCATTCAGAGTCGCCTCAAGGTAGTCAAGTACCCTTTTTCCTTTCAAGCTAGAATGTGGGATTTCTCTTGAGAATCTGCAGCGCAAAATTACCTCATGTCGCATTGTGGGGATAATTTTGTGGTGTTTCTCGAATTGCGGCAGGAAACTCTGGTACTTGTCCAGTTGCGACGGGGACCTCAGGAACTCACTCGAGTTACTTCAGGGAAGTCAGGTCCCCTTTTGTGCTGGAAGGGGAACTTCCGCATTACTCTCAAGCCCTTTAAAGGAAATAGGGCCTCTTCTGGAGTTGAGTCCATAAAGTGTTTTTTCCTCTCCAATGGAGACGGATGTTAGGGAAATTTCTGAGTGGCATAAAGTTTGTCAAGTACCCTTATGCCTTTCAAGCGGGAATGTGGGATTTCTGTTGTGATTCAGCAGCGCAATTCACCTCATCTCGCATTGAGGGGATAATTTTGTGGTGTTTCTCGAGTTGCGGCGGGAAACAGGGTGTACTTCTCGAGTTGCGACATGGACCTCAGGAACTCGCTGTGGTTGCTTCAGGGAAGTCAAGTCCCCTTTTGTGTTGGAAGGGAAACTTCCGGATTACTCTCGAGCCGTTAAGTGGTTATATTGCCTCTTCTCGATTTGATTCCATAAAGTGTGTTCTCCTCACCACTGAGGACGGAGGTTAGGCACAATTTTGAGTCGCCAAAAGTGTGTCAAGTACACTTTTGCCTTTCAAGCGGGAATGTGGGATTTCTCTTCAGATTCTGCAGCGCAAAATTACCTCATCTTGCATCGAGGGGATAATTTTGTGGTGTTTCTCGATATTGTGGCAGAAAGCTGAGGGTGGTTCTCGAGGTGCGACAGGGACCACAGGAACTCACTCGACTTACTTCAGGGAAGTCAGGTCCCCTTTTGTGTTGGTAGGGGAATTTCTGGATTACTCTCAAGCCGTTATATGGGAATATTGCCTCTTCTCGATTTGAGTCCTTAAAGTGTGTTCTCTCTCCAGTGAGGACGGAGGTTAAGGACCATTCTGAGTCGCCAAAAGGGAGTCAAGTACCGTTTTGCCTTTCAAGAGGGAATGTGGGATTTCTCTTCAGATTCTGCATCGCAGATTTTCCTCATCTCGCATTAAATGAATAAATTTGTGGTGTTTCTCGGATTGCAGCGCGAAGCTGGGGGTACATCTCGAATTGCGACCAGGGCCTCAGGAACTCACTCGAGTTACTGCAGGGAAGTCAGTTCCCCTTTTGTACTGAAAGGAGAACTTCCGGATTATTCTCAAGCCCTCTAATGAAAATAGGGCCTCTTCTGGAGGTGAGTCCTTAAAATGCGTTCTCCTCTCCGATTGGGACGGATGGTAGGGAGCATTCTGAGTAGCATAATTTTTCTTAAGTGCCCTTTGCCTTTCAAGCTGGAATGTGGGATTTTTATGAAGATTCTGCAGCGCAAAATTTCGTCCTCTCGAATTGAGGGGATAATTTAGTGGTGTTTTTCTAATTGCGGCGGGTAGCTGGGATACTACTCGAGTTGCGACGGGGACCTCAGAAACTCGCTCGGGTTGCTTCAGGGAAGTAAAGTCGCCTTTTTTGGTCAAAGGGGACCTTCCGGATTGCTCTCGAGCCGTTAAATGTGAATATTGCCTTTTTTCGATTTGAGTCCGTAAAGTGTGTTCTCCTCTCCACTGAGAACGGATGTTATTGACCACTCAGAGTCGCCTCAAAAGAGTCAAGGACCATTTTGCTTTTCAAGCGGGAATGTGGGATTTCTCTTGAAATTCTGCAGCGCAGTATTTCCTCATTTTGCATTGAGGGCATAATTTTGTGGTGTGTCTCGTGTTGCGACTGGGACCTCAGGAACTCAATCGAGTTATTTCAGGGAAGTCAGTCCCGTTTTGTGCTGAAAGGGAAAATTCCAAATTACTCTCTAGCCTTTTAATGGGAATAGGGCTTCTTCTAGAGTTGAGTCCATAAATTGTGTTCTCCTCTCTACTAAGGACTGATGTTAGGGACCATTCTGAGTCGCCTCAAGGAAATCAAGTACCCTTTTGCCTTTCAAGTGGGAATGTTTGATTTCGCTTGAGATTCTGCAGCGCCACATTACCTGATCTTGCATTGAGGGGATAATTTTGTGGTGTTTCTCAAGTTGCGGAGGGAAACAGGGGCTACTTCTCTAGTTGTGACGGGGACCTCAGGAACTCAGTCGATTTACTTCAGGGAAGTCAGTTCACATTTTGTGCTGGAAGGGGAACTTCCGGGTTCCTCTTGAGCACTTAAATGGGGATAGGGCCTCTACCCGTGTTGAGTCCATAAAGTGTGTTCTCCTCTCCCATGGGGACGGATGTTTGGAACTTTCCGAGTGGCATAAAGTGTGTCAAGTACCGTTTTGTCTTTCAAGCGGGAATGTGGGATTTCTCTTGAGATTCTGCAGCACAAAGTTACCTCATCTCGCATTGAGGGGATAATTTTGTGGTGTTTCTCGAGTTGCGATGGAAAGCAGGGGGTATTTCTCGAGTTGTGACAGAGACCTCAAGACCTCGCTCTGGTTGCTTCAGGGAACTCAAGTCCCCTTTTGTGTTGGAGGGGAACTCCGGATTACTCTCGAGCCGTTAAATTGGAATATTGCCTCTTCTCGATTTGGTTTTATAAAGTGTGATCTCCTCACCACTGAGGACGGATGTTAGGGACCATTCTGAGTCGCCTCAAGGGAGTCAAGTACCCTTTTTCCTTTCAAGCGAGAATGTGGGATTTCTCTTGAGAATCTGCAGCGCAAAATTACCTCATCTCGCATTGAGGGGATACTTTAGTGGTCTTTCTCGAATTGCGGCTGGAAGATGGGGGTACATTTCGAGTTGTGAAGGGGACCTCAGGAACTCATTCGAGTTACTTCAGGGAAGTCAGGTCAGCTTTTTTGCTGGAAGGGGAACTCCCGTATTACTCTTGAGCCCTTTAATGGGAATAAGGCCTCTTTTAAGCTGAGTCCATAAAGTGTGTTCTCCTCTCCAATGGGGACGGATGTAGGGAACTTTCTGTGTGGCATAAAGTGTGTCATGTACACTTCTGCCTTTCAAGCGGGAATGTGGGATTTCTCTTGAGATTCTGCAGAGCAAAATTTCCTCATTTCGCATTGAGGGGATAATTATGTGGTGTTTCTTAAATTGCGGCGGGAAGCTGGAGGTAATTCTTGAGTTGCGACGGGGACCTCAGGAACTCAGTCGAGTTACTTCTGGGAAGTCAGTTCACATTTTTTGCTGGAAGGGGAACTTTCGGGTTCCTCTTGAGCACTTAAATGGGAATAGAGCCTCTACCCGTGTTGAGTCCATAAAGTGTGTTCTCCTCTCCAATGGGGACGGTTGTTTGGAACTTTCCGAGTGGCATAAAATGTGTCAAGTACCCTTTTGTCTTTCAACCTGGAATGTGGGATTTCTCTTGAGGTTCTGCAGGGCAAAGTTACCTCATCTCGCATTGAGGGGATAATTTTGTGGTGTTTCTCGAGTTGTGATGGAAAGCAGGGGGTATTTCTCGAGTTGTGACAGAGACCTCAGGACCTCGGTCTGGTTGCTTCAGGGAACTCAAGTCCCCTTTTGTGTTGGAGGGGAACTCCGGATTACTCTCGAGCCGTTAAATTGGAATATTGCCTCTTCTCAATTTGGTTTTATAAAGTGTGTTCTCCTCTTCACTGAGGACGGATGTTAGGGACCATTCTGAGTCGCCTCAAGGGAGTCAAGTACCCTTTTTCCTTTCAAGCGAGAATGTGGGATTTCTCTTGAGAATCTGCAGCGCAAAATTACCTCATCTCGCATTGAAGGGATACTTTGGTGGTCTTTCTCGAATTGCGGCTGGAAGATGGGGGTACATTTCGAGTTGTGAAGGGGACCTCAGGAACTCATTCGAGTTACTTCAGGGAAGTCAGGTCAGCTTTTGTGCTGGAAGGGGAACTCCCGTATTACTCTTGAGCCTTTAATGGGAATAAGGCCTCTTTTAAGCTGAGTCCATAAAGTGTGTTCTCCTCTCCAATGGGGATGGATGTTAAGAAACATTCTGTGTGGCATAAAGTGTGTCATGTACACTTTTGCCTTTCAAGCGGGAATGTGGGATTTCTCTTGAGATTCTGCAGTGCAAAATTTCCTCATTTCGCATTGAGGGGATATATGTGGTGTTTCTCAAATTGCGGCGGGAAGCTGGAGGTACTTCTTGAGTTGCGACGGGGACCTCAGGAACTCAATCGAGTTACTTCAGGGTAGTCAGGTCCCTTTTTGTGCTGGAAGGCGGACTTCCGGATTACTCTCGAGGCCTTTAATGGGAATAGGGCCTCTTCTGGAGCTGTGTCCATCTGTCTCCAATGGGGACGGATGTTAGGAAACCTTCTGAAAGGCATAAAATGTATCAAGTACGCTTTTGCCTTTGAGTCGGGAATGTGGAATTTCTCTTGAGAATCTGCAGCTAAAAATTACCTCATGTCGCATTGTGGGGATAATTTTCTGGTGTTTCTCGAATATAGGCAGGAAGCTGTGGTACTTGTCCAGTTGCGACGGGGACCTCAGGAACTCACTCGAGTTACTTCAGGGAAGTCAGGTCCCCTTTTGTGCTGGAAGGGGAACTTTCGCATTACTCTCGAGCCCTTTATTGGAAATAGGGCCTCTTCTGGAGTTGAGTCCATAAAGTGTTTTTCCTCTCCAATGGGGACGGATGTCAGGGAAATTTCTGAGTGGCATAAAGTGTGTCAAGTACCCTTATGCCTTTCAAGCGTGAATGTGGGATGTCTGTTGAGATTCTGCAGAGCAAAATCACCTCATCTCGCATTGAGGGGATAATTTTGTGGTGTTTCTCGAGTTGGGGCGGGAAGCAGGGGGTACTTCTCGAGTTGCGACAGGGACCTCAGCAACTCGCTGTGGTTGCTTCAGGTAAGTCAAGTCCCCTTTTGTGTTGGAAGGGAAAATTCCGGATTACTCTCGAGCCGTTAAGTGGTTATATTGCCTCTTCTCGATTTGAGTTCATAAAATGTGTTCTCTTCTCCATTGAGTATCGATGTTGGGGAACATTCTGAGTCGCCTCCAGAGAGTCAAGTACCTTTTGCCTTTCAAGCGGGAATGTGGGATTTCTCTTGAGATTCTGCAGCGCAAATTTTCTTCATCTCCCATTGAGGGGATAATTTTGTGTTGTTTCTCAAAAATCGGAGGGAATCTGGTGGTACTCTCGAGTTGTGACGGGTACCTCAGGAACTAACTCGAGTTACCTCAGGGAAATCAGGAATCCTTTTGTGCTGGAAGGGGAACTTCTGGATTACTCTCGAGCCGTTAAATGGGAATATTTCCTCTTCTAGATTTGAGTTCATAAAGTGTGTTCTCCTCTTTATTGGGAACGGATGTTAGGGAACTTTCTGAGTGGCATAAAAATTGTCAAGTACACTTTTGCCTGTCAAGCGGGAATGTGGGATTTCTCTTGAGATTCTGCAGCGGAAAATACCTCATCTTGCATCGAGGGGATAATTTTCTGGTGTTTCTCGAATTGTGGCAGAAAGCTGGGGGTGGTTCTCGAGGTGCGACAGGGACCACAGGAACTCCCTCGACTTACTTCAGGGAAGTCAGGTCCCCTTTTGTGTTGGGAGGGGAATTTCTGGACTACTCTCGAGCCGTTAAATGGAAATATTGCCTCTTCTCGATTGGAGTCCTTAAAGTGTGTTCTCTCTCCAGTGAGGACGGAGGTAAGGACCATTCTGAGTCGCCAAAAGGGAGTCAAGTACCGTTTTGCCTTTCAAGAGGGAATGTGGGATTTCTCTTCAGATTCTGCATTGCAGATTTTCCTCATCTCGAATTAAATGAATAAATTTTTGTTGTTTCTCGAATTGCAGCGGGAAGCTGGGGGTACTTCTCGAATTGCGACCAGGGCCTCAGGAACTCACTCGAGTTACTGCAGGGAAGTCAGTTCCCCTTTTGTGCTGAAGGGAGAACTTCCGGATTACTCTCAAGCCCTCTAATGGGAAAAGGGTCTCTTCTGGAGTTGAGTCCTTAAAGTGCATTCTCCTCTCCGATTGGGACGGATGTTAGGGAGCATTCTGAGTGGCATAATCTTTCTCGAGTGCCCTTTGCCTTTCAAGCTGGAATGTGGGATTTTTCTGAAGACTCTGCAGCGCAAAATTTCATCCTCTCGAATTGAGGGGATAATTTAGTGGCGTTTGTCTAATTGCGGCGGGTAGCTGGGGTACTGCTCGAGTTGCGACGGGGACCTCAGGAATTCGCTCGGATTGCTTTAGGGAAGTAAAGTCCCCTTTTGTGGTCAAAGGGGACCTTCCGGATTGCTCTCGAGCCGTTAAATGGGAATATTACCTTTTCTCGATTTGAGTCTGTAAAGTGTGTTCTCCTCTCCACTGATGACGGATGTTATTGACCACTCAGAGTCGCCTCAAAGGAGTAAAGTACCCTTTTCCTTTTCAAGCGGGAATGTGGGATTTCTCTTGAAATTCTGCAGTGCAGTATTTCCTCATTTCGCATTGAGGGCATAATTTTGTGGTGTGTCTTGTGTTTCGACTGGGACCTCAGGAACTCAATCGAGTTATTTCAGGGAAGTCAGTCCCGTTTTGTGCTGAAAGGGAAAATTCCAAATTACTCTCTAGCCTTTTAATGGGAATAGGGCCTCTTCTCGAGTTGAGTCCATAAATTGTGTTCTCCTCTCTACTAAGGACGGATGTTAGGAACCATTCTGAGTCGCCTCAAGGGAATCAAGTACCCTTTTGCCTTTCAAGCGGGAATGTGGGATTTCGCTTGAGATTCAGCAGCGCCAAATAACCTGATCTCGCATTGAGGGGATAATTTTGTGGTGTTTCTCGAGTTGCGGAGGGAAACAGGGGCTACTTCTCTAGTTGTGACGGAGACCTGAGGAACTCACTCGAGTTACTTCAGGGAAGTCAGTTCACATTTTGTGCTGGAAGGGGAAATTCCGGATTCCTCTCGAGCACTTAAATGGGAATAGGGCCTCTACCCGTGTTGAGTCCATAAAGTGTGTTCTCCTCTCCTATGGGGATGGATGATTGGAACTTTCCGAGTGGCATAAAGTGTGTCAAGTACCGTTTTGTCTTTCAAGCTGGAATGTGGGATTTCTCTTGAGGTTCTGCAGCGCAAAGTTACCTCATCTCGCATTGAGGGGATAATTTTGTGGTGTTTTTTGAGTTGCGATGGAAAGCAGGGGGTATTTCTCGAGTTGTGACAGAGACCTCAGGACCTCGCTCTGGTTGCTTCAGGGAACTCACGTCCCCTTTTCTGTTGGAGGGGAACTCCGGATTACTCTCGAGCCGTTAAATTGGAACATTGCCTCTTCTCGATTTGGTTTTATACAGTGTGTTCCCCTCTCCACTGAAGACGGATGTTAGGGACCATTCTGAGTCGCTTCAAGGGAGTCAAGTACCCATTTCCTTTCAAGCGCGAATGTGGGATTTCTCTTGAGAATCTGCAGCGCAAAATTACCTCATCTCGCATTGAAGGGATACTTTGGTGGTCTTTCTCGAATTGCGGCTGGAAGATGGGGGTACATTTCGAGTTGTGAAGGTGACCTCAGGAACTCATTCGAGTTACTTCAGGGATGTCAGGTCTCCTTTTGTGCTGGAAGGGGAACTCCCGTATTACTCTTGAGCCCTTTAATGGGAATAAGGCCTCTTTTAAGCTGAGTCCATAAAGTGTGTTCTCCTCTCCAATGGGGACGGATGTAGGGAACTTTCTGTGTGGCATAAAGTGTGTGATGTACACTTTTGCCTTTCAAGCGGGAATGTGGGATTTCTCTTGAGATTCTGCAGAGCAAAATTTCCTCATTTCGCATTGAGGGGATAATTATGTGGTCTTTCTTAAATTGCGGTTGGAAGTTGGAGGTACTTCTTGAGTTGCGACGGGGACCTCAGGAGTTCAATCGAGTTACTTCTGGGAAGTCAGTTCACATTTTGTGCTGGAAGGGGAACTTCCGGATTCCTCTTGAGCACTTAAATGGTAATATGGCCTCTACCCGTGTTGAGTCCATAAAGTGTGTTCTCCTCTCCCATGGGGATGGATGTTTGGAACTTTCCGAGTGGCATAAAGTGTGTCAAGTACCCTTTTGTCTTTCAAGCTGGAATGTTGGATTTCTCTTGAGGTTCTGCAGTGCAAATTTACCTCATCTCGCATTGAGGGGATAATTTTGTGGTGTTTCTCGAGTTGCGATGGAAAGCAGGGGGTATTTCTCGAGTTGTGACAGAGACCTCAGGACCTCGCTCTGGTTGCTTCAGGGAACTTAAGTCCCCTTTTGTGTTGGAGGGGAACTCCGGATTACTCTCGAGCCATTAAATTGGAATATTGCCTCTCCTCGATTTGGTTTTATAAAGTGTGTTCTCCTCTTCATTGAGGACAGATGTTAGGGACCATTCTTAGTCGCCTCAAGGGAGTTAAGTACCCTTTTTCCTTTCAAGCGAGAATGTGGGATTTCTCTTGAGAATCTGCAGCGCTAAATTACCTCATCTCGCATGGAAGGGATACTTTGGTGGTCTTTCTCGAATTACGGCTAGAAGATGGGGGTACATTTCGAGTTGTGAAGGGGACCTCAGGAAATCATTCGAGTTACTTCAGGGAAGTCAGGTCACCTTTTGTGCTAGACGGGGAACTCCCGTATTACTCTTGAGCCCTTTAATGGGAATAAGGCCTCTTTTAAGCTGAGTCCATAAAGTGTGTTCTCCTCTCCAATGGGGATGGATGTTAGGAAACATTCTGTGTGGCATAAAGTGTGTCATGTACACTTTTGCCTTTCAAGCGGGAATGTGGGATTTCTCTTGAGATTCTGCAGAGCAAAATTTCCTCATTTCGCATTGAGGGGATATATGTGGTGTTTCTCAAATTGCGGCGGGAAGCTGGAGGTACTTCTTGAGTTGTGACGGGGACCTCAGGAACTCAATCGAGTTACTTCAGGGAAGTCAGGTCCCCTTTTGTGCTGGAAGGCGGACTTCCGGATTACTCTCGAGGCCTTTAATGGGAATAGGCCTCCTCTGGAGCTGTGTCCATAAAGTGTGTTTTCCTCTCTAATGGGCATGAATATTAGGAAACATTCTGAGTGGCATAAAATGTGTCAAGTACCCTTTTGCCTTTGAGTCGGGAATGTGGGATTTCTCTTGAGATTCTGCAGCTAAAAATTACCTCATGTCGCATTGTTGGGATAATTTTGTGGTGTTTCTCGAATATAGGCAGGGAGCTGTGGTAATGTCCAGTTGCGACGGAGACCTCAGGAACTCACTCGAGTTACTTCAGGGAAGTCAGGTCCCCTTTTGTGCTGGAAGGGGAACTTTCGCATTACTCTCGAGCCCTTTAATGGAAATAGGGCCTCTTCTGGAGTTGATTCCATAAAATGTTTTTTCCTCTCCAATGGGGACGGATGTTAGGGAAATTTCTGAGTGGCATAAAGTGTGTCAAGTACCCTTATGCCTTTCAAGCCGGAATGTGGGATTTCTGTTGAGATTCTGCAGAGCAAAATCACCTCATCTCGCATTGAGGAGATAATTTTGTGGTGTTTCTCGAGTTCGGCGCGAAGCAGGGGGGGTACTTCTCGAGTGCGACAGGGACCTAAGTAACTCGCTGTGGTTGCTTCAGGGAAGTCAAGTCCCCTTTTGTGTTGGAAAGGAAACTTCCGGATTACTCTCGAGCCGTTAAGTGGTTATATTGCCTCTTCTCGATTTGAGTTCATAAAATGTGTTCTCTTCTCCATTGAGGATCGATGTTTGGGAACACTCTGAGTCGCCTCCAGGGAGTCAAGTACCTTTTGCCTTTCAAGCGGGAATGTGGGATTTCTCTTGAGATTCTGCAGCGCAAATTTTCTTCATCACCCATTGAGGGGATAATTTTGTGTTGTTTCTCAAAAATCGGAGGGAAGCTGGTGGTACTCTCGAGTTGCGACGGGTAACTCAGGAACTAACTCGAGTTACCTCAGGGAAATCAGGTCCCTTTTGTGCTGGAAGGGGAAATTCTGGATTACTTTCGAGCCGTTAAATGGGAATATTTCCTCTTCTAGATTTGAGTTCATAAAGTGTGTTCTCCTCTCTAATGGGGACGGATGTTAGGGAACTTTCTGAGTGGCATAAAAAGTGTGAAGTACACTTTTGCCTGTCAAGCGGGAATGTGGGATTTTTCTTGAGATTCTGCAGCGGAAAATACCTCATCTTGCATCGAGGGGATAATTTTCTGGTGTTTCTCGAATTGTGGCAGAAAGCTGGGGGTGGTTCTCGAGGTGCGACAGGGACCACAGGAACTCACTCGACTTACTTCAGGGAAGTAAGGTCCCCTTTTGTGTTGGGAGGGGAATTTCTGGACTACTCTCGAGCCGTTAAATGGAAATATTGCCTCTTCTCGATTTGAGTCCTTAAAGTGTGTTCTCTCTCCAGTGAGGACAGAGGTTAAGGACCATTCTGAGTCGCCAAAAGGGAGTCCAGTACAGTTTTGCCTTTCAAGAGGGAATGTGGGATTTCTCTTCAGATTCTGCATCACAGATTTTCCTCATCTCGCATTAAATGAATAAATTTGTGGTGTTTCTCGAATTGCAGCGGGAAGCTGGGGGTACGTCTCGAATTGCGACCAGGGCCTCAGGAACTCACTCGAGTTACTGCAGGGAAGTCAGTTCCCCTTTTGTGCTGAAAGGAGAACTTCCGGATTACTCTCAAGCCCTCTAATGGGAATAGGGCCTCTTCTGGAGTTGAATCCTTAAAGTGCGTTCTCCTCTCCGATTGGGACGGATTTTAGGGAGCATTCTGAGTGGCATAATCTTTCTCAAGTGCCCTTTGCCTTTCAAGCTGGAATGTGGGATTTTTCTGAAGATTCTGCAGTGCAAAATTTCGTCCTCTCGAATTGAGGGGATAATTTAGTGGTGTTTGTCTAATTGCGGCGGGTAGCTGGGGTACTACTCGACTTGCGACGGGGACCTCAGGAACTCGCTCGGGTTGCTTTAGGGAAGTAAAGTCCCCTTTTGTGGTCAAAGAGGACCTTCCGGATTGCTCTCGAGCAGTTAAATGCGAATATTGCCTTTTCTCGATTTGAGTCCGTAAAGTGTGTTCTCCTCTCCACTGATGACGGATGTTATTGACCACTCAGTGTCGCCTCAAAGGAGTCAAGGACCCTTTGGCTTTTCAAGCGGGAATGTGGGATTTCTCTTGAAATTCTGCAGTGCAGTATTTCCTCATTTCGCATTGAGGGGATAATTTTGTGGTGTGTCTCGAGTTGCGGAGGGAAACAGGGGGTACTTCTCTAGTTGTGACGGGGACCTGAGGAAATCACTCAAGTTACTTCAGGGAAGTCAGTTCACATTATGTGCTGGAAGGGGAACTTCCGGATTCCTCTCGAGCACTTAAATGGGAATAGGGCCTCTACCCGTGTTGATTCCATAAAGCGTGTTCTCCTCTCCCATGGGGACGGATGTTTGGAACTTTCCTATTGGCATAAAGTGTGTCAAGTACCGTTTTGTCTTTCAAGCTGGAATGTGGAATTTCTCTTGAGGTTCTGCAGCGCAAAGTTACCTCATCTCACATTGAGGGGATAATTTTGTGGTGTTTCTCGAGTTGCGATGGAAAGAAGGGGGTATTTCTCGAGTTGTGACAGAGACCTCAGGACCTCGCTCTGGTTGCTTCAGGGAACTCACGTCGCCTTTTGTGTTGGAGGGGAACTCCGGATTACTCTCGTGCCGTTAAATTGGAATATTGCCTCTTCTCGATTTGGTTTTATACAGTTTATTCTCCTCTCCACTGAGGACGGATGTTAAGGACCATTCTGAGTCGCCTCAAGGGAGTCAAGTACCCTTTTTCCTTTCAAGCGAGAATGTGGGATTTCTCTTGAGAATCTGCAGCGCAAAATTACCTCATCTCGCATTGAGGGGCTACTTTTGTGGTCTTTCTTTAATTGCGGCTGGAAGATGGGGGTACATTTCGAGTTGTGAAGGGGACCTCTGGAACTCATTGGAGTTACTTCAGGGAAGTCAGGTCTCCTTTTGTGCTGGAAGGGGAACTCCCGTATTACTCTTGAGCCCTTTAATGGGAATAAGGCCTCTTTTAAGCTGAGTCCATAAAGTGTGTTCTCCTCTCCAATGGGGACGGATATAGGGAACTTTCTGTGTGGCATAAAGTGTGTCATGTACACTTTTGCCTTTCAGTCGGGAATGTGGGATTTCTCTTGAGATTCTGCAGCTAAAAATTACCTCATGTCGCATTGTGGGGATAATTTTGTGGTGTTTCTCGAATATAGGCAGGAAGCTGTGGTACTTGTCCAGTTGCGACGGAGACCTCAGGAACTCACTCGAGTTACTTCAGGGAAGTCAGGTCCCCTCTTGTGCTGGAAGGGGAACTTTCGCATTACTCTCGAGCCCTTTAATGGAAATAGGGCCTCTTCTGGAGTTGAATCCATAAAGTGTTTTTTCCTCTCCAATGGGAACGGATGTTAGGGAAATTTCTGAGTGGCATAAAGTGTGTCAAGTACCCTTTTGCCTTTCAAGCGGGAATGTGGGATTTCTGTTGAGATTCTGCAGAGCAAAATCACCTCATCTCGCACTGAGGGGATAATTTTGTGGTGTTTCTCGAGTTGCGGGAGGAAGCAGGGGGTATTTCTCGAGTTGCGACATGGACCTCAGGAACTCGTTGTGGTTGCTTCAGGGAAGTCAAGTCCCCTTTTGTGTTGGAAGGGAAACTTCCGGATTACTCTCGAGCCGTTAAGTCGTTATATTTCCGCTTCCCGATTTGAGTCCATAATGTGTGTTCTCCTCACCACTGAGGACGGAGGTTAGGCACCATTCTCAGTCGCCAAAAGTGTGTCAAGTACACTTTTGCCTTTCAAGCGGGAATGTGGGATTTATCTTCAGATTCTGTACCGGAAATTCACCTCATCTCGCATTGGGGGATAATTTTGTGGTGTTTCTCGAGTTGCGGCGGGAAACAGGGGGTACTTCTCTAGTTGCGACAGGGACCGCAGGAACTCGCTGTGGTTGCTTCAGGGAAGTCAAGTCCCCTTTTGTGTTGGAAGGGAAACTTCCGGATAACTCTCGAGCTGTTAAGTGGTTATATTGCCTCTTCTCGATTTGAGTCCATAAATTGTGTTCTCTCTCCAGTGAGGACGGAGGTTAGGCACCATTCTGAGTCGCCAAAAGCGTGTCAAGTACACTTTTGCCTTTCAAGCGGGAATGTGGGATTTCTCTTTAGATTCTGCAGCGTAAAATTTCCTCATCTCGCAATGAGGGGATAATTTTGTGGTGTTACTTTAATTGTGGCGGGAAATTGTGTATACATCTGGATTTGCGACGGGGACCTCAGAAACTCACTCGAGTTACTTCAGGGAGGTCAGGTCCAATTTTGTGGTGGAAGGGGAACATTCGCATTACTCTCGAGCCTTTTAATATGAATAGGGCCTCTTCTCGAGTTGAGTCTATAAAGTGTGTTCTCCTCTCCAATGGGAATAGATGTTAGGGTACTTTCTGAGTGTCATAAAGAGTGTCAAGTACACTTTTGCCTTTCAGGCTAGAATGTGGGATTTCTCTTGAGATTCTGAAACGCAAATTTACCTCATCTAGTATTGAGGGGATAATTTTGTGTTGTTTCTTGAGTGCGGCGTGAAGCCGGGGTTACTTCCCGAGTTGCGACGGGGCCCTCAGTAACTCTCTTGGGTTTCTTCATGGAAGTCACATTCCCTTTTGTATTGGAAGGGGAACTTCTGGATTAAACTCGAGCTGTTAAATGGGAATATTGCCTCTTCTCGGTTTGAGTTCATAATGTGTGTTCTCTTCTCCACTGAGGATCGATGGTGGGGAACACTCTGAGTCGCCTACAGGGAGTAAAGTACCTTTTTGCCTTTCAAGCGGGAATGTGGGATTTCTCTTGAGATTCTGCAGTGCAAAATTTCCTCATCTCGCATTGAGGGGATAATTTTGTGGTGTTTCTCGAATTGCGGCGGGAGGCTGGAAGTACTATTTGAGTTGCGATGGGGACCTCAGGAACTCAATCGAGTTACTTCAGGGAAGTCAGGTCCCCTTTTTTGCTGGAAGGCGAACTTCCGGTTTACTCTCGAGGCCTTTAATGGGAATAGGGCCTCTTCTGGAGCTGTGTCCATAAAGTGTGTTTTCCTCTCCAATGGGGACGGATATTAGGAAACATTCTGAGTGGCATAAAATGTGTCAAGTACCCTTTTCCCTTTCAGATGGGAATGTGGAATTTCTCTTGAGATTCTGCAGTGCAAATGTACCTCATGTCGCATTGTGGGGATAATTTTGTGGTGTTTCTCGAATATAGGCAGGAAGCTGTGGTACTTGTCCAGTTGCGACGGGGACCTCAGGAACTCACTCGAGTTACTTCAGGGAAGTCAGGTCCCCTTTTGTGCTGGAAGGGGATCTTTCGCATTACTCTCGAGCACTTTAATGGAAATAGGCCTCCTCTGGAGTTGAGTCCATAAAGTGTTTTTTCCTCTCCAATGGGGACGGATGTTAGGGAAATTTCTGAGTGGCATAAAGTGTGTCAAGTACCCTTATACCTTTCAAGCGGGAATGTGGGATTTCTGTTGAGATTCTGCAGAGCAAAATCACCTCATCTCGCATTGAGGGGATAATTTTGTGGTTTTTCTCGAGTTGCGGCGGGAAGCAGGGGGTACTTCTCGAGTTGCGACAGGGACCTCAGGAACTCGCTGTGGTTGCTTCAGGGAAGTCAAGTCCCCTTTTGTGTTGGAAGGGAAACTTCCGGATTACTCTCGAGCCGTTAAGTGGTTATATTGCCTCTTCTCGATTTGAGTCCATAAAGTGTATTCTCTCTCCAGTGAGGACGGAGGTTAGGCACCATTCTGAGTCGCCAAAAGTGTGTCAAGTATACTTTTGCCTTTCAAGCGGAAATGTGGGATTTCTCTTCAGATTCGGCAGCGTAAAATTTCCTCTCTCCCAATGAGGGGATAATTTTGTGGTGTTACTTTAATTGCGGCGGGAAATTGGGTATACTTCTCGATTTGCGACGGGTACCTCAGGAACTCACTCGAGTTACTTAAGGGAGGTCAGGTCCACTTTTGTGGTGGAAGGGGAACATTCGCATTACTCTCGAGCCCTTTAATGGGAATAGGGCCTCTTCTCGAGTTGAGTCCATAAAGTGTGTTCTCCTCTCCAATGGGAACGGATGTTAGGGAACTTTCTGAGTGGCATAAAGAGTGTCAAGTACCCTTTTGCCTTTCAAGCTGAAATGTGGGATTTCTCTTGAGATTCTGAAGCGCAAATTACCTCATCACCCATTGAGGGGATAATTTTGTGTTGTTTCTTGTGTGCAACGGGAAGCCTGGGTTACTTCCCGAGTTGTGAGGAGGCCCTCAGTAACTCGCCTGGCTTTCTTCATGTAAGTCACGTTCCCTTTTGTATTGGAAGGGGAACTTCCGGATTAAACTCCAGCCGTAAAATGGGAATATTGCCTCTTCTCGATTTGAGTTCATAAAATGTGTTGTCTTCTACATTGAGGATTGATGTTGGGGAACACTCTGAGTCGCCTCCAGAGAGTCAAGTACCTTTTGCCTTTCAAGCGGGAATGTGGGATTTCTCTTGAGATTCTGCAGCGCAAAATTTCTTCAGCTCGCATTGCGGGGATAATTTTGTGTTGATTCTCAAAAATTGGAGGGAAGCTGGTGGTACTCTCGAGTTGCGACGGGTACCTCAGGAACTAACTCGAGTTACCTCAGGGAAATCAGGTCCCTTTTGTGCTGGAAGGGGAACTTCTGGATTACTCTCGAGCCGTTAAATGGGAATATTTCCTCTTCTAGATTTGAGTTCATAAAGTGTGTTCTCCTCTCTAATGGGGACGGATGTTATTGAACTTTCTGAGTGGCACAAAAAGTGTCAAGTACACTTTTGCCTGTCAAGCGGGAATGTGGGATTTCTCTTGAGATTCTGCAGCGCAAAACACCTCATCTTGCATCGAGGGGATAATTTTCTGGTGTTTCTCGAATTGTGGCAGAAAGCTGGGGGTGGTTCTCGAGGTGCAACAGGGACCACAGGAACTCACTCGACCTACGTCAGGGAAGTCAGGTCCCCTTTTGCGTTGGAAGGGGAAATTCTGGATTACTCTCAAGCCGTTAAATGGGAATATTGCCTCTTCTCGATTGGAGTCCTTAAAGTGTGTTCTCTCTCCAGTGAGGACGGAGGTAAGGACCATTCTGAGTCGCCAAAAGGGAGTCAAGTACCGTTTTGCCTTTCAAGAGGGAATGTGGGATTTCTCTTCAGAATCTGCATCGCAGATTTTCCTCATCTCACATTAAATGAATAAATTTGTGGTGTTTCTCGAATTGCAGCGGGAAGCTGGGGGTACACCTCGAATTGTGCCCAGGGCCTCAGGAACTCACTCGAGTTACTGCAGGGAAGTCAGTTCCCCTTTTGTGCTGAAAGGAGAACTTCCGGATTACTCTCAAGCCCTCTATTGGGAATAGGGCCTCTTCTGGAGTTGAGTCCTTAAAGTGCGTTCTCCTCTCCGATTGGGACGGATGTTAGGGAGCATTCTGAGTGGCATAATCTTTCTCAAGTGCCCTTTGCCTTTCAAGCTGGAATGTGGGATTTTTCTGAAGATTCTGCAGTGCAAAATTTCGTCCTCTCGAATTGAGGGGATAATTTAGTGGTGTTTGTCTAATTGCGGCGGGTAGCTGGGGTACTACTCGACTTGCGACGGGGACCTCAGGAACTCGCTCGGGTTGCTTTACGGAAGTAAAGTCCCCTTTTGTGGTCAAAGAGGACCTTCCGGATTGCTCTCGAGCAGTTAAATGGGAATATTGCCTTTTCTTGATTTGAGTCCGTAAAGTGTGTTCTCCTCTCCACTGAGGACGGATGTTATTGACCACTCAGAGTCGCCTCAAAGGAGTCAAGGACCCTTTTGCTTTTCAAGCGGGAATGTGGGATTTCTCTTGAAATTCTGCAGCGCAGTATTTCCTCATTTCGCATTGAGGGCATAATTTTGTGGTGTGTCTCGAGTTGCAACTGGGACCTCAGGAACTCAATCGAGTTATTTCAGGGAAGTCAGTCCCGTTTTGTGCTGGAAGGGAAAATTCCAAATTACTCTCTAGCCTTTTAATGGGAATAGGGCCTCTTCTCGAGTTGAGTCCATAAATTGTGTTCCCCTCTCTACTAAGGACTGATGTTAGGGACCATTCTGAGTCGCCTCAAGGGAATCAAGTACCCTTTTGCCTTTCAAGCGGGAATGTGGGATTTCGCTTGAGATTCTGCAGCGCCAAATTACCTCATCTCACATTGAGGGGATAATTTTGTGGTGTTTCTCGAGTTGCGGAAGGAAACAGGGGGTACTTCTCTAGTTGTGACGGGGACCTGAGGAACTCACTCGAGTTACTTCAGGGAAGTCAGTTCACATTTTGTGCTGGAAGGGGAACTTACGGATTACTCTCGAGCACTTAAATGGGAATAGGGCCTCTACCCGTGTAGAGTCCATAAAGTGTGTTCTCCTCTCCCATGGGGACGGATGTTTGGAACTTTCCGAGTGGCATAAAGTGTGTCAAGTACCGTTTTGTCTTTCAAGCTGTAATGTGGGATTTCTCTTGAGGTTCTGCAGCGCAAAGTTACCTCATCTCGCATTGAGGGGCTAATTTTGTGGTGCTTCTCGAGTTGTGATGTAAAGCAGGGGGTATTTCTCGAGTTGTGACAGAGACTTCAGGACCTCGCTCTGTCTGCTTCAGGGAACTCAAGTCCCCTTTTCTGTTGGAGGGGAACTCCGGATTACTCTTGAGCCGTTAAATTGTAATATTGCCTCTTCTCGACTTGGTTTTATAAAGTGTGTTCTCCTCTCCACTGAGGACGGATGTTAGGGACCATTCTGAGTCGCCTCAAGGGAGTCAAGTACCCTTTTTCCTTTCAAGCGAGAATGTGGGATTTCTCTTGAGAATCTGCAGCGCAAAATTACCTCATCTCGCATTGAGGGGATAATTTGGTGGTCTTTCTCGAATTGCGGCTGGAAGATGGGGGTACATTTCGAGTTGTGAAGGGGACCTCAGGAACTCATTCGAGTTACTTCAGGGAAGTCAGGTCACCTTTTGTGCTGGAAGGGGAACTCCCGTATTACTCTTGAGCCCTTTAATGGGATTAACGTCTCTTTTAAGCTGAGTCCATAAAGTGTGTTTTCTTCTCCAATTGGGACGGATGTAGGGACCTTTCTGTGTGGCATAAAGTGTGTCATGTACACTTTTGCCTTTCAAGCGGGAATGTGGGATTTCTCTTGAGATTCTGCAGAGCAAAATTTCCTCATTTCGCATTGAGGGGATAATTATGTGGTTTTTCTCAAAATGCGGCGGGAAGCTGGAGGTACTTCTTGAGTTGCGATGGGGAACTCAGGAACTCAATCGAGTTACTTCAGGGAAGTCAGATCACCTTTTTTGCTGGAAGGCGAACTTCCGGATTACTCTGGAGGCTTTTAATGGGAATAGGGCCTCTTCTGGAGCTGTGTCAATAAAGTGTGTTTTCCTCTCCAATGGGGACGATGTTAGGAAACCTTCTGAGTGGCATAAAATGTGTCAAGTACCCTTTTGCCTTTCAATCGGGAATGTGGGATTTCTCTTGAGATTCTGCAGCGCAAAATTACCTCATGTCGCATTGTGGGGATAATTTTGTGGTGTTTCTCGATTTGCGGCAGGAAGCTGTGGTATTGTCCATTTGCGACGGGGACCTCAGGAACTCACTCGAGTTACTTCAGGGAAGTCAGGTCCCCTTTTGTGCTGGAAGGGGAACTTTCGCATTACTCTCGAGCCCTTTAATGGAAATACGGCCTCTTCTGGAGTTGAGTCCATAAAGTGTTTTTTCCTCTCCAATGCGGACGGATGTTAGGGAAATTTCTGAGTGGCATAAAGTGTGTCAAGTACCCTTATACCTTTCAAGCGGGAATGTGGGATTTCTCTTGAGAATCTGCAGCGCAAAATTACCTCATCTCGCATTGAGGGGATAATTTGGTGGTCTTTCTCGAATTGCGGCTGGAAGATGGGGGTACATTTCGAGTTGTGAAGGGGACCTCAGGAACTCATTCGAGTTACTTCAGGGAAGTCAGGTCACCTTTTGTGCTGGAAGGGGAACTCCCGTATTACTCTTGAGCCCTTTAATGGGAATAAGGCCTCTTTTAAGCTGAGTCCATAAAGTGTGTTCTCCTCCCCAATGGGGACGGATGTAGTGAACTTTCTGTGTGGCTAAAGTGTGTCATGTACACTTTTGCCTTTCAAGCGGGAATGTGGGATTTCTCTTGACATTCTGCAGCGCAAAATTTCCTCATCTCGCATTGAGGGGATAATTATGTGATGTTTCTCAAATTGCGGCAGGAAGCTGTGGTACTTGTCCAGTTGTGACGGGGACCTCAGGAACTCACTCGAGTTACTTCAGGGAATTCAGGTCCCCTTTTGTGCTGGAAGGGGAACTTTCGCATTACTCTCGAGCCCTTTAATGGAAATAGGGCCTCATGTAAATTTTGCCTTTCAAGCGCGAATATGGGTTTTGTCTTGAGATTATGCAACACAAAATTACCTCATCTCGCATTGAGGGGAAAATTTGGTGGTGTTTCTGGAGTTGCGGCGGGAATCAGATGGTACTTCTAGAGGTGCAACGGGGGCCTCAGGAACTTGCTCCGTTTGCTTCAGCGAAGTCAAGTCCACTTTTTTGTTAGAACGGGAACTTCCGTGTTACCTGCGAGCCGTTAAATGGAAATATTTCCTCTTCTCGATATGAGTCCATAAATTGTGTTCCATTCTCCACTGAGGACGGATGTTAGGACCATTCTGAGTTGCCTAAAGGGAGTCAAGTACCCTTGGCTTTTCAAGTGGGAAGGTGGTGCAGCACAAAATTTCCTCATCTCGCATTGAGGGGATAATTTTGTGGTGTGTCTCGAGTTTCGGCGGGAAACTGGGGGTATTTCTCTAGTTACGACGGGGAGCTCAGGAACTCGCTCGGGTTGCTTCAGGGAAGTGAGGTCCCCTTTGGTGTTAGAAGGGCAACTTCTGGTTTACTCTCGAGCCGTTAAAATGGAATAGGGGCTCATCTCGAAGTGTGTTCTCCTCTCCACTGAGGAAGGAAGTTAAGGACAATTCTGAATCGCTTAAAAGGAGTCAAGTACCCTTTTACCTTTCAAGCGGGACTGTGGGATTTCTCTTGAGATTCTGCAGTGAAAAATTTCCCCATCTTGAATTAAGGGGATAATTTTGTGGAGTCTCTCGAATTGCGGCAGGAATTGGGGGGAACTCCTCGAGTAGCGACGGGGACCACAGGAACTCACTCGATTTACTATAGGGAAGTAAAGTCCCCTTTGTACTTTAAGGGGAACTTCCGGATTACTCTCGAGCCCCTTAATGGGAATAGGGCCTCTCCTAGTGTTGAGTCCATAAAGTGTGTTCTCCTCTCGAAAGGGATCTGATGTTACTGAAATTTCTGTGTCCCATGAAGGGTGTCAAATACACTTTTGCCTTTCCAGAGTGAATGTAGTATTTCTCTTGAGATTCTGCAGCCCAAAATTTCCACATCTCACATTGAGGGGATCATTTTGTGGTTTTACTCGAGTTGCGGTGGCAAGCTTCGGGTTCATCTCGAGTTGCGACGGGGACCTCAAGAACTCGCTTGGATTGCTTCAGGGAAGTCAGGTCCCCTTTTGTGTTGGAAGGAAAACTTCCAGTTAACTCTCGAGCCGTGAAATGGTAATAGGGAATCATCTCGAATTCAGTCCATAAAGTGTGTTCTCATCTCAAATGTGTACGGCTGTGTGAGAGAACTTTCTGAGTCGCATAAAGGGTGTCAAGTACCCTTTTGCCTTTTAAGAGGGAATGTGGTATTTCTCTTGAGATTCTGCAGCGCAAAATTTCCTCATCTCGTATTGAGGGGATATTTTTGTGGTGATTCGCGAGTTGCGGTGAAAAACTGGGGGTACTTCTCGAGTTGCGACGGGGACCTCAGGAACTCACTCGGGTTGCTTCAGGGAAATCAGGCCCCCTTTGGTGTTGGGAGGTGATCTTCCGGTTTACTCTCGAGCCGGTAAATGGGAATAGGGTCGCATCTCGAATTGAGTCTAAAAAGTGTGTTCTCCTCTCCAAAGGGGACTGATGTTAGTGCAATTTCTGAGTCGCATAAAGGGTGTCAAGTACCCTTTTGCCTTTCAAGAAGGAATGTGGTATTTCTCTTGAGATTCTGCGGCGCAAAATTTCCTCATCTCGCATTGAGGGGATTATTTTGTGGTGTTTCTCGACTTGCGGCTGCAAATTAGGGGTTCTTCTCGAGTTGCGACGGGGAACTCAAGAACTCGCTCGGGTTGCTTCAGGGAAGTCACGTCCCCTTTTGTGTTGGATGGGGAACTTCCGTTTTACTCTCGAGCCGTTAAATGGGAATAGGGTCTCATCTCCAATTGAGTTCATAAAGTGTGTTCTCCTCTCCAAAGGCGACTGATGTTAGTGAAATTTCTGAGTCCCATAAAGGGTGTCAAAAACCATTTTGCCTTTCAAGAGGGAATGTGGTGTTTCTCTTGAGATTCTGAAGCACAAAATTTCCTCATCTCGCATTCAGGAGATTTTTCTGTGGTGCTTCTCGAGTTGAGGCGAGAAGTTTGGGGTTCTTCTCGAGTTGCGACGGGGACCTCAAGAACTCGCTTCTGTTGCTTCAGGGAAGTCTGGTCCCCTTTTGTGTTGGAAGGGAACTTCCGGTTAACTCTCGAGCCGTTAAATGGAAATAGGGAATCATCTCGAATTCGGTCCCTAAAGTGTGTTCTCCTCTCCACTGAGGAAGGAAGTTAGGGACACTTCTGAATCACTTAAAGGGAGTCAAGTACCCTTTTGCCTTTCAAGAGGGATTGTGGTATTTCTCTTGAGATTCTGCAGCGCAAAATTTCCTCATCTCGCATTGAGGGGATAATTTTGTGGTGTTTCCGAGTTGCGGTGCCAAGCAGGGGTAATTCTCGAGTTTCGACGGGGATCTCAGGAACTCGCTCGGGTTGCTCAGGGTGTCAGGTCCCCTTTGTTGTTGGAAGGGGAACTTCTGATTTACTTTCGAGCCGCTAAATGGGAATACGGGCTCATCTCAAATTGAGTCCATAAAGTGTGTTCTCCTGTCCAATGGGGACGGCTGTGTGAGGGAACTTTCTGAGTCGCATAAAGGGTGTCAAGTACCCTTTTGCCTTTCAAGAAGGATCTTGTTATTTCTCTGGAGATTCTGCAGAGCAAAATTTCCTCATCTCGCTTTGAGAGGACAATTTTGTGTTGTTTCTCCAAATGCGGCGGGATGCTGGGGGTACTTCTCGAGTTGCGACGTGAACTCAGGAACTCACTCGAATTACTTCAGGGAGGTCAGGTGCTCTTTTGTGCTGGAAGGTTAAGTTCCGGATTACTGTCGAGCCCTTTAATGGGAATAGGACCTCTTCTTGAGTTGAGTCCATAAATGTGTTCTCCTCTCCATTGGGGACAGATGTTAGGGAACTTTCTGAGTGGCATAGAGTATGTCAAGTACCCTTTTGCCTTTCAAGTGGAAATGTGGGTTTTCTCTTGAAATTCTGCAGCGCAAATTTTCCTCATCTCGCATTGAGGGGATAATATTGTGGTGCTTCTCGAGTTGCGTCGGGAAGCCGGGGGTACTTCTCGAGTTGCGACGAGGACCTCAAGAACTTGCTTGGGTTGCTTCAGTAAATTCAAGTCTCCTTTTGTGTTGGAAGGGGAACTCCGTATTACTTTCGAGCCGTTAAAGGTGAATATTGCCTCTTCTCTATTTGAGTCCATAAACTGTATTATCCTCTCCACTGAGGAAGGATGTTAGGGAACATTCCGAGTCGCATAAAGGGAGTCAAGTAACCTTTTGCCTTTCAAGAGGGAATGTGGGATTTCTCTTGAGATTCTGCAGCACAAAATTTCCTCATCTATCATTGAGGGGATAATTTTGTGGTGTTTTTAGAAAAACGGAGGAAAGTAGGTGGTACTTTTCAAGTTGCAACCGGGACCTCAGGAAATCACTCGAATTACTTCAAGGAAGTCAGGTCCCACTTTGTGCTAGAAGGGGAACTTCCGGATTACTCTTGAGCCCTTTAATTTGAATAGGGCCTGTTTTCATGTTGAGTCCATAAATTGTGTTCTCCTCTCCAATGGGGACGGCTATGTTAGGGAACGTCGACATTCTAGGAATCAGTGAATTAAAATGGACTGGAATGGGTGAATATAACTCAGATGACCATTGTATCTACTACTGTGGGCCGGAATCCCTTAGAAGAAATGGAGTAGCCATCATGTTCAAGAAAAGAGTCCGAAATGAAGTACTTGGATGCAATCTTAAAAATGACAGGATGATTTCTGTTCGTTTCCAAGGCAAACCATTCAATATTACAGTAATCCAGGCCTATGCCCCAACCAGTAATGCTGAAGAAGCCAAAGTTAATCTGTTCTATGAAGACCTACAAGATCTTTTAGAAATAACACCCAAAAAAGATGTCCTTTTCATTATACGGGACTGGAATGCAAAAGTAGGAAGTCAAGAAACACCTAGAGTAACAGGCAAATTTGGCCTAGGAGCACGGAATGAAACAGGGCAAAGGCTAATAGAGTTTTGTCAAGAGAATGCACTGGTCATAGCAAATACCCTCTTCCAACAACACAAGAGAAGACTCTACACATGGACATCACCAGATGGTCAACACCGAAATCAGATTGATTATATTCTTTGCAACCACAGATGGAGAAGCTGTATACAGTTAGCGAAAACAAGACCAGGAGCTGACTATGGCTCAGACCATGAATTCCTTATTGAGAAGTTCAGACTTAAATTGAAGAAAGTAGGGAAAACCACTAGACCATTCAGATATGACCTCAATCAAATCCCTTATGATTATACAGTGGAAGTGAGAAATAGATTTAAGGGACTAGATCTGACTGATAGAGTGCCTGATGAACTCTGGACGGAGGTTCGTGACACTGTAGAGGAGACAGGGACCAAGACCATCCCCATGGAAAAGAAATGCAAAAGAGCGAAATGGCTGTCTGACGAGGCCTTACAAATAGCTGTGAAAAGAAGAGAGGCGAAAAGCAAAGGGGAAAAGGAAAGATATAAGCATCTGAATGCAGAGTTCCAAAGAAGAGCAAGGAGAGATAAGAAAGACTTCCTCAGTGATCAATGTAAAGAAATAGAGGAAAACAACAGAATAGGAAAAACAAGAGATCTCTTCAAGAAAATTAGAGATTCCAAGGGAACATCTCATGCAAATTGGGCTCGATAAAGGACAGAAATGGTAGGGACCTAACAGAAGCAGAAGATATTAAGAAGAGGTGGCAAGAATATACAGAAGAACTGTACAAAAAAGATCTTCACGACCAAGATAGTCACGATAATGTGATCACTGACCTAGAGCCATACATCTTGGAATGTGAAGTCAAGTGGGCCTTAGAAAGCATCACTACTAACAAAGCTAGTGGAAGTGATGGAATTCCAGTTGAGCTATTTCAAATCTTGAAAGATGATGCTGTGAAAGTGCTGCACTCAATATGCCAGCAGATTTGGAAAACTCAGCAGTGGCCACAGGACTGGAAGAGGTCAGTCTTCATTCCAATCCCAAAGAAATGCAATGCCAAAGAATGCTCAAACTACCGGACAATTGCCCTCATCTCACATGCTAGTAAAGTCATGCTCAAAATTCTCCAAGCCAGGATTCAGCAATATGTAAACCGTGAACTCCCAGATGTTCAAGCAGGTTTTAGAAAAGGCAGAGGTACCAGAGATCAAATTGCCAACATCCGCTGGATCATGGAGAAAGCAAGAGAGTTTCAGAAAAACATCTATTTCTGCTTCATTGACTATGCCAAAGCCTTTGACTGTGTCGATCACAATAAACTGTGGAACATTCTGAAAGAGATGGGAATCCCAGACCACCTGACCTGCCTCTTGAGAAACCTGTATGCAGGTCAGGAAGCAACAGTTAGAACTGGACATGGAACATCAGACTGGTTCCAAATAGGAAAAGGTGTATGTCAAGGTTGTATATTGTCACCTTGCTTATTTAACTTATATGCGGAGTACATCATGAGGAACGCTGGGCTGGAAGAAGCACAAGCTGGAATCAAGATTGCCGGAAGAAATATCAGTAACCTCAGATATGCAGATGACACTACCCTTATGGCAGAAAGTGAAGAGGAACTCAAAAGCCTCTTGAAGAAAGTGAAAGAGGAGAGTGAAAATGTTGGTTTGAAGCTCAACATTCAGAAAATAAAGATCATGGCATCTGGTCCCATCACTTCATGGGAAATAGATGGAAAAACAGTGGAAACAGTGTCAGACTTTGTTTTTTTGGGCTCCAAAATCACTGCAGATGCTGATTGCAGCCATGAAATTAAAAGACGCTTACTCCTTGGAAGGAAAGTTATGACCAACCTTGATAGTATATTAAAAAGCAGAGACATTACTTTTCCAACCAAGGTCCGTCTAGTCAAGGCGATGGTTTTTCCCGTCGTCATGTATGGATGTGAGAGTTGGACTGTGAAGAAGGCTGATCGCCAAAGAATCGATGCTTTTGAACTGTGGTGTTGGAGAAGACTCTTGAGAGTCCCTTATACTGCAAGGAGATCCAACCAGTCCGTTCTAAAGGAGATCAATCTTGGATGTTCATCGGAGGGACTGATGCTAAAGCTGAAACTGCAATACTTTGGCCACCTCATGCGACGAGTTGACTCACTGGAAAAGACTCTGAGGCTGGGAAAGGTTGGGGGTGGGAGGAGAAGGGGACAACAGAGAATGAGATGGCTGGATGGCATCACCGACTCTGTGGACATGAGTTTGAGTGTACTCCGGAAATTGGTGATGGAGAGGGAGGCCTGGCGTGCTGTGATCCATGGGGTCGCGGAGAGTCGGACACGACTGAGCGACTGAAGTGAACTGAACTAATGTTAGGGATCTTTCTGAGTCGCATAAATGGTGTCAAGTACCCTTTTGCCTTTCAAGCAGGAATGTGGGATTACTCTTGAGATTATGCAGTGAAAATTTCCTCGTCTCGCATTGAGGGTATAATTTTGTGTTCTTTCTCGAGTCGCCACCGGGACCTCAGAAACTCGCCTGTTTTGATTCAAGGTAGTCAGGTCCCATTTTTGTTGGAAGTGGAAATTCGGGATTACTCTTGAGCCGTTAAAAGGAAATTGGTCTCTTCTCGAGTTGAGTCCTTAAAGTGTGTTCTTCTCTCCAATGGGGACTGATGTTAGTGATAATTCTGAGTCGCATAAAGGGTGTCATGTAAACTTTTGCATTTCAAGAGGGAATGTTATAATACTCTTGATATTCTGCAGCGAAAATTTCTTCATCTCGCATTGAGGGGATAATTTTGTGATGTTTCTCTAGTTGCGTCCGGAATCTGGGGGTACTTCTCGAGTTGCCACGGGGACCTCAGGAACTCGCTCGGGTTGCTACAGGGAAGTCAGGTCTGCTTTTGTGCTGGAAGGGGAACATCCGGAATACTCTTGAGCCATTAAATGGGAATTGGCCTCTTCTTGAATTGAGTCCATAAAGTGTGTTCTGCTCTCCAATGGGGACGGGTATGTGAGGGAACATTCTGAGTCGCATAAAGGGTGTCACGTACACTTTTGCCTTTCAAGCGGGAATGTGGGATTTCTCTTGAGATACTGCAGCGCAAAATTACCTCATCTCGCATTGAGGGGATAATATTGTGGTGTTTCTCGAGTTGCGGCGGGAAGCTGGGGGTACTACTTGAGTTGCCACGGGTAACTCAGTATCTCTCTCGGGTTGCTTTAGGGAAGTCAGGTCCCCTTTGTTGATGGAAGGCGAACTTCCGGTTACTCTCCAGACATTAAATGGGAATAAGGGCCCATCTCGAATTGAGTCCGTAATGTGTGTTCTCCTCTCCAATGGGGACAGCTGTGTGAGGGAATTTTCTGAGTCGCATAAAGGGTGTCAAGTACCCTTTTGCCTTTCAAAAGGGAATGTGGTATTTCTCTTGAGATTCTGCAGCACAACATTTCCTCATCTCGCATAGAGGGGATAATTTTGTGGTTATTCTCGAGTTGCGGACGGAAGCCAGCGGTACTGCTCAAGTTGCAACGGGGACCTCAGGAACTCACTCGGGTTCTTTCAGGGAAGTCAAGTCCCCTTTTGTGTTGGAAGTGGAACTCCGGTTTACTCTCGAGCCGTTAAATGTGAATAGGATATCATCTCTAATTGAGTCCATAAAGTGTGTTCTCCTCTCCAAAGGGATCTGATATTACTGAAATTTCTGAGTCCCATGAAGGGTGTCAAATACCCTTTTGCCTTTCCAGATGGAATGTGGTATTTCTCTTGAGATTCTGCAGCGCAAAATTTCCTCATCTCGCATTGAGGGGATCATTTTGTGGTTTTACTCGAGTTGCGGTGGCAAGCTTCGGGTTCATCTCGAGTTGCGATGGGGACCACAAGAACTCGCTTGGGTTGCTTCAGGGAAGTCAGGTCCCCTTTTATGTTGGAAGGGAAACTTCCGGTTAACTCTCGAGCTGTAAAATGGGAATAGGGTCTCATCTCGAATTGAGTCCTTAAAGTGTGTTCTCCTCTCCAAAGGGATCTGATGTTACTGAAATTTCTGTGTCCCATAAAGGGTGTCAAATACCCTTTTGCCTTTCCAGAGGTAATGTGGTATTTCTCTTGAGATTCTGCAGCGCAAAATTTCCTCATCTCGCATTGAGGGGATAATTTGGTGATGTTTCTCGAGTTGCCGCGGCAAGCTTGGGGTTCTTCTCGAGTTGCGAAGAGAACTTCAGGAACTCGCTCGGGTTGCTTCAGAGAAGTCAGTTCTCCTTTGGTGTTGAAAGCGGAACTTCCGGTTTACTCTCGAGCCATTAAATGGGAATAGGGCTCATCTCCATTTGAGTCCATAAAGTGTGTTCTCCTGTCCAATGGGAACGGCTGTGTGAGGGAACTTTCTGAGTGGCATAAAGGGTGTAAAGTGCCCTTTAGCCTTTAGAGAGGGAATGTGGTATTTCTCTTGAGATTCTGCAGCACAAAATTTCCTCACCTCGCATTGAGGGGATAATTTTGTGGTGTTTCGCGAGTTGCGGTGAAAAACTGGGGGTACTTCTCAAGTTGCGACGGGGACCTCAGGAACTTGCTCGGGTTGCTTCAGGGAAATCAGGTCCCTTTTGGTATTGGGAGGGGATCTTCCGGTTTACTCTCGAGCCAGTAAATGGGAATAGGGTCGCATCTCGAATTGAGTCCAAAAAGTGTGTTCTCCTCTCCAAAGGGGACTGATATTAGTGCAATTTCTGAGTCGCATAAAGGGTGTCAAGTACCCTTTTGCCTTTCAAGAAGGAATGTGGTATTTCTCTTGAGATCCTGCAGCGCAAAATTTCGTCATCTCGCATTGAGGGGATTATTTTGTGGTGTTTCTCGAGTTGCGGATGCAAGTTGGGGGTTCTTCTCGAGTTGCCATGAGGACCTCAAGAACTCGCTCGTGTTGCTTCAGGGAAGTCACGTCCCCTTTTGTGTAGGAAGGGGAACTTCCGGTTTACTCTCGAGCTGTTAAATGGGAATAGGGGCTCATCTCGAATTTAGTCCATTAAGTGTGTTCTCCTGTCCAATGGGGACGGCTGTGTGCCTGAATTTTCTTAGTCGCTTAAAGGGTGTCAAGTACCCTTTTGACTTTCAGGCGGGAATGTGTGATTTCTCTTGAGATTCTGCAGCGAAAAAATACCTCATCTCGCATTGAGGGGATAATTTTGTGGTGTTTCTCGAGTTGCAGCGGGAAGCAGCGGGTACTTCTAGAGTTGCGCCAGGGACCTCAGGAACGGGTTCGGGTTGCTTCAGGGAAGTCAAGTCCCCTTTTGTGTTGTAAGGGGAACCTCCAGATTACTCTCGAGCCGTTAAACTGGAATATTGCCTCTTCTCGAATTGAATCCATTAAGTGTGTTCTCCTCTCCACTGAGGACGGATGTTAGGGACCATTCTGAGTTGCCTTATCGGAGTCAAGTACACTTTTGCCTTTCAAGCGTGAATGTGGTATTTCTCTTGAGATTCTGCAGCGCAAAATTTCCTCATCTCGCACTGAGGGTATAGTTTTTTGGTGTTTTTCGAGTTGTTGCGGGAAGCAGGGGGTACTTCTCGAGTTGCGATGGGGACCTCAGGAACTCACTCGGGTTGCTTCAGGGAAGTCAGTTCCCCTTTTTTGTAGGAAGGGGAACTTCCGGTTTACTCTTAAGCTTTTAAATGTGAATAGGGGCTCATCTCGAATTGAGTCCATATAGTGTTTTCTCCTCTCCAGTGGGAACGGCTGTATGAGGGAACATTCGCATAAAGTGTGTCAAGTACCCTTTTGCATTTCAGTAGGGAATGTGGTATTTCTTTTGAGATTCTTCAGCGCAAAATTTCCTCATATCCAATTGAGGGGATAATTTTGTGGTGTTGCTCGAGTTGTGGTGGGAAGCTGGGGGTACTTCTCGAGTTGCGACCGGGACCTAAGGAACTCTCTCGGGTTGCTTCAGGGTTTTCAGATCCCCTTTTGTGTTGGAAGGGGAACTTCCTGTTTACTCTTGAGCCCTTAAATTGGAATAGGGCCTCATTTCCAATTGATTCCATAAAATATGTTCTCCTGTCCAATGGGGATGGCTGTGTGAGGGAATTTTCTGAGTCGCATAAAGCGTGTCAAGTACCCATTTGACTTTCAAGAGGCAATGTGTTATTTCACTTGAGACTCTGCAGCGCAAAATTTCCTCATCTCGCATTGAGGGGATAATTTTTTAGTGTTTCTCGAGTTGCGGCATGAAGCTGGGGTTATTTCTTGAGTTGCGACGGTGACCTCAGGAACTCACTCGGGTTGCTTCAGGGAAGTCAGATCATCTTTTGTGATGGAAAGGGAACTTCCGATTTACTCTAGACCCGGTAAATGGGAATAGGACCTCATCTCGAATTGAGTGCATAAAGTGTGGTCTCCTCTCCAATGGGGACTGATGTTAGTGAAATTTCTGAGTCGCATAAATGGTGTCAAGTACCCTTTTGCCTTTCAAGAGGGAATGTGGTATTTCTCTTGAGATTCTGCAGTGCAAAATGTCCTCACCTCGCATTGAGGGGAAAATTTTGTGGTGTTTTTCGAGTTGCGGTGAGAAGCTGGGGGTACTGCTCGAGTTACGACGGACACCTCCGGAACTCGCTCTGGTTGCATCAGGGAAGTCAGGTCCCATTTTGTGTTGGAAGGGGAACTTCCGGTTTACTCTCCAGCCATTAAATGGGAATAGGGGTTTATCTAGAAATGAGTACATATAGTGTATTCTCCTGTCCAATGGGAACGGCTGTTTGAGGGAACTTTCTGAGTCGCATAAAAGGTGTCAAGTACCGTTTTGCCTTTCAAGAGGTAATGCGGTATTTCTCTTGAGACTCTGCAGCGCAAAATTTCCTCATCTCGCATTGAGGTGATAATTTCGTGGTGTTTCTCGAGTTGCTCCGGGAAGCAGGGGGTACTTCTCGTGTTTCGACGGGGACCTCAGGAACTCACTCAGGTTACTTCAGGGAAGGCATTTCCCCTTCTGTGTTGGAAGGGAAACTTCCGGTTTACTCTCGAGCCGTTAAATGGGAATAGGGGCTCATCTCGAATTGAATCCATAAACTGCGTTCTCCTCTCCAAAGGGGACTGATGTTAGTGAAATTTCTGAGTCGCATAAAGGGTGTCAAGTACCCTTTTGCCTTTCAAGAGGGAATGTGGTATTTCTTTTGAGATTCTGCAGTGCAACATTTCCTCATTTCCAATTGAGAGGATAATTTTGTGGTGTTTCTCGAGTTGCGGAGGGAAGCTGAGGGTACTTCCCGAGTTGCGACAGGGACCTCGGGAACTCTTTCAGGTTGCTTCAGGGAGGTCCGGTCCCCTTTGGTTTGGGAAGGGGAACTTCTAGTTTACTCTCGAGGCGTTAAATGGAAATAGGGAAGCATTTCAAACTGAGTCCTTAAAGTGTGTTCTCCTGTTCAATGGGATGGCTGTGTGAGGGAACTTTCTGAGTCGCATAAAGTGAGTCAAGTCCCCTTTTGCCTTTCAAGAGGGAATCTGGAATTTCTCTTGAGATTCTGCTGCGCAAAATTTCCTCATCTCGCATTGAGGGGATAATTTTGTGGTGTTTCTCGAGTTGCAGCGGGAAGGTGGGGTATTTCTCGAGTTGCACCGGGTACCTCAGGAACTCGCTCGGGTTGCTTCAGGGAAGTCAGGTCCCCTTTGGTGTTGAAGTGGAACTTCCGGTTTATTCTTGAGTCGTTAAATGGTAATAGGGCTTCATCTGGAATTGAGTCCATTAAGTGTGTTCTCTTCTGCAATGGGGACTGATGTTTGTGAAATTTCTGAGTCGCATAAAGGGTGTCAAGTACCCTTTTGCCTTTCAAGAGGGAATGTGGTATTTCTCTTGAGATTCTGCAGCGCAAAATTTCCTCGTCTCAAATTGAGGGGATAATTTTGTGGTGCTTCTCGGGTTGCGGCGCGAAGTTGGGGGTACTTCTCGAGTTGCGACGGGACCTCAGGAACTCACTTGGGTTGCTTCAGGGAAGTCAGGTCCCCTTTGTTGTTGTAAGGGGAAATTCCGGTTTACTCTCGAGCCGTTAAATGGGAATAGGGGCTCATCTCGAATTGAGTCCATAAAGTCTGTTCTCCTCTCCTATCTGGACTGATATTAGTGACATTTCTGAGTCGCATAAAGGGTGTCAAGTACCCTGTTGCCTTTCAAGAGTGATGTGGTATTTCTCTTGAGATTCTGCAGCGCAAAATTTCCTCATCTCTCATTGAGGGGATAATATTGTGGTGATTCTCGAGTTGCGGCAGGAAGTTGGGGTACTTCTCGAATTGCGAAGGGAACCTTAGGGACTCGTTCGGGTTGCTTCAGGGAAGTCAGGTCCCCTTTTGTGTTGAAGGGGAATTTCCGGGTTACTCTCGAGCCATTAAATGGGTATAGGGGCTCATCTCCAATTGCGTCCATAAAGTGTTTTCTCCTCTCCAATGAGAACGGCTGTATAAGGGAACTTTCTGTGTCGCATAAAGGGTGTCAAGTACCCTTTTGCCTTTCAAGAGGAAATGTGGTATTTCTCTTGAGATTCTGCAGTGCAACTTTTCCTCATCTACATTTGAGAGGATAATTTTTTGGTGTTTCTCTACTTGCGGCTGGAAGCTGAGGGTACTTCACGAGTTGCGACTTCGACCTCAGAAACTCGCTCAGGTTGCTTCAGGGAAGTCAGTTCCCCTTTTGTGTTGGAAGGGGAACATCCGGTTTACTCTCAAGCCGTTAAATGGGAATAGGGGCTCATCTTGAATTGAGTCCATAAAGTGTGTTCTCTTGTCCAATGGGGAAGGTTGTGTGAGGGAACTTTCTCAGTCCCACAAAAGTTGTCAAGTACCCTTTTACCTTTCAAGAGGGAATATGTTATTTCTCTTGAAATTCTGAAGCGCAAAATTTCCTCATCTTCAATTGAGGGGATAATTTTGTGGTGTTTCTCGAGTTGAGGCGGGAAGCTGGGGGTACTTCTCGAGTGCGACGGGGACCTCAGGAACTAACTCAAATTACTTCAGAGAAGTCAGGTCACCTTTCGCTGGAAGGGGAACTTCCGGATTACTCTCAAGCCCTTTTATGTTAATAGGGCTTCTTCTAGAGTTGAGTCCATAAAGTGTGTTCTCCTCTCCAATGGGTACGGATGATAGGGAACTTTCTGAGTGGCATAAAGTGTGTCAAGTACCCTTTTACCTTTCAAGCGGGAATGTGGGATTTCTCTTGAGATTCTGCAGCGCAAAATTACCTCATTTCGCATTGAGGGGATAATTTTGTGGTTTTTCTCGACTTGCGACGGAAATCAGGGCTTACTTCTCAAGTTGCCACCGGGACCTCAAGAACTCCCTCGGGTTGCTTTTGTGAAGTCAAGTCGCCTTTTGTGTTGGAAGGGTAACTTCCGGGTTTTTCTCCAGCCATTAAATGTGAATAAGTCCTCTTCTCGATTTGAGTCCATAAAGTGTGTTCTGCTCTCCACTGAGGGGGGATGTTAGGGAACATTCTGAGTCGCCTAACGGGAGTCAAGTACCGTTTTGCCTTTCAAGAGATAAGATGGGATTTCTTTTAAGATTCTGCAGCGCAAAATTTCCTCATCTCGCATTGAGAGGACAATTTTGTGTTGTTTCTCCAAGTGAGGCGGGATGCTGGGGGTACTTCTCGAGTGGCGCTGGGGACTCAGGAACTCACTCGAGTTACTTCAGGGAGGTCAGGTCCCCTTTTGTGCTGGAAGGTTAATTTCCGGATTACTGTCGAGCCCTTTAATGGGAATAGGACCTCTTCTCGAGTTGAGTCCATAAAGTGTGTTCTCCTCTCCATTGGGAACGGATGTTACGGAACTTTCTGAGTGGCATAAAGTGTGTCAAGTACCCCTTTGCCTTTCAAGCGGGAATGTGGTATTTCTCTTGAGATTCTGCAGCACAAAGTTTCCTCATTTCTTATTGAGGGGATAATTTTGTGGTGTTTCTCGAGTTGTGTCGGGAAGCAGGGGGTAATTCTCGAGTTGCGAAAACCTCAAGAACTTGCTTGGGTTGCTTCAGGAAATTCAAGTCTCCTTTTTTGTTGGAAAGGGAACTTCTGGATTACTTTCGAGCCGTTGGGGACGGCTAAGTTAGGGATCTTTCTGAGTCGCATAAAGGTTGTCAAGTACCCTTTTGCCTTTCAAGCAGGAATGTGGGATTACTCTTGAGATTACGCAGCGAAATTTTCCTCATCTCGCATTGAGGGTATAATTTTGTGTTGTTTCTCGAGTTGCGGCCGGAAGCTCGAGTTTCTTCTCGAGTCGGGACGGGGACCTCAGAAACTTGCCTGTTTTGATCCTAGGTAGTCAGGACCCATTTTTGTTGGAAGTGGAACTTCGGGATTACTCTTGAGCCGTTAAAAGGAAATTGGTCTCTTCTCGAGTTGAGTCCTTAAATTGTGTTCTCCTCTCCAATGGGGACTGATGTTAGTGAAAATTCTGAGTCGCATCAGTTCAGTTCCGTTCACTTCAGTCACTCAGTCGTGTCTGACTCTCCGCGACCCCATGAATCACAGCACGCCAGGCCTCCCTGTCCATCACCAACTCCCGGAGTACACTCAAACTCATGTCCACAGAGTCGGTGATGCCACCAGCCATTTCATTTTCCGTCGTTCCCTTCTCCTCCCTCCCCCAACATTTCCCAGCCTCAGAGTCTTTTCCAGTGAGTCAATTAATCGCATGAGGTGGCCAAATTATTGCAGTTTCAGCTTTAGCGTCAGTCACTCCGATGAACATCCAGGATTGATCTCCTTTAGAATCGACTGGGTGGATCTCCTTGCAGTATAAGGGACTCTCAAGAGTCTTCTCCAACACCACAGTTCAAAAGCATCGATTCTTCGGCGATCAGCCATCTTCACAGTCCAACTCTCACATCCATACATGACCACGGGAAAAACCATTGCCTTGACTAGACGGACCTTGGTTGGAAAAGTAATGTATCTGCTTTTTAATATACTCTCAAGGTTGGACATAACTTTCCTTCCAAGGAGGAAGCGTCTTTTAATTTCATTGCTGCAATCAGAATCTTCAATGATTTTGGAGCCCAAAAAAACAAAGTCTGACACTGTTTCCACTGTTTTTCCATCTATTTCCCATGAAGAGATGGGACCAGATGCCATGATCTTTGTTTTCTGCATGTTGAGCTTCAAACCAACCTTTTCACTCTCCTCTTTCACTTTCATCAAGAGGCTTTTGAGTTCCTCTTCACTTTTTGCCATAAGAGTAGTGTCATCTGCATATCTGAGGTTATTGATATTTCTCCCAGCAATCTTGATTCCAGCTTGTGTTTCTCCCAGCCCAGCGTTCCTCATGATGTACTCTGCATATAAGTTGAATAAGCAAGGTGACAATATACAACATTGACGTACACCTTTTCCTATTTGGAATCAGTCTGATGTTCCATGTCCAGTTCTAACTGTTGCTTCCTGACCTGCATACAGGTTTCTCAAGAGGCAGGTCAGGTGGTCTGGGATTCCCATCTCTTTCAGAATGTTCCACAGTTTATTGTGATCCACACAGTCAAAGGCTTTGGCATAGTCAAGGAAGCAGAAATAGATGTTTTTCTGAAACTCTCTTGCTTTCTCCATGATCCAGCGGATGTTGGCAATTTGATCTCTGGTGCCTCTGCCTTTTCTAAAACCTGCTTGAACATCTGGGAGTTCACGGTTTACATATTGCTGAATCCTGGCTTGGAGAATTTTGAGCATGACTTTACTAGCGTGTGAGATGAGGGCAATTGTCCGGTAGTTTGAGCATTCTTTGGCATTGCCTTTCTTTGGGATTGGAATGAAGACTGACCTTTTCCAGTCCTGTGGCCACTGCTGAGTTTTCCAAATCTGCTGGCATATTGAGTGCAGCACTTTCACAGCATCATCTTTCGAGACTTGAAATAGCTCAACTGGAATTCCATCACCTCCACTAGCTTTGTTAGTAGTGATGCTTTCTAAGGCCCACTTGACTTCACATTCCAAGATTTATGGCTCTAGGTCAGTGATCACGTTATCGTGACTATCTTGGTCGTGAAGATCTTTTTTGTACAGTTCTTCTGTGTATTCTTGCCACCTCTTCTTAATATCTTCTGCTTCTGTTAGGTCCATACCATTTCTGTCCTTTATCGAGCCCATTTTGCATGAAATATTCCCTTGGAATCTCTAATTTTCTTGAAGAGATCTCTTGTTTTTCCTATTCTGTTGTTTTCCTCTATTTCTTTGCATTGATCACTGAGGAAGTCTTTCTTATCTCTCCTTGCTATTCTTTGGAACTCTGCATTCAGATGCTTATATCTTTCCTTTTCTCCTTTGCTTTTCGCCTCTCTTCTTTTCACAGCTATTTGTAAGGCCTCCTCAGACAGCCATTTCGCTCTTTTGCATTTCTTTTCCATGGGGATGGTCTTGGTCCCTGTCTCCTGTACAATGTCACGAACCTCCGTCCAGAGTTCATCAGGCACTCTATCAGTCAGATCTAGTCCCTTAAATCTATTTCTCACTTCCACTGTATAATCATAAGGGATTTGATTTAGGTCATATCTGAATGGTCTAGGGGTTTTCCCTACTTTCTTCAATTTAAGCCTGAACTTCTCAATAAGGAGTTCATGATCTGAGCCACAGTCAGCTCCTGGTCATTTTTCGCTAACTGTATACAGCTTCTCCATCTGTGGTTGCAAAGAATATAATCAATCTGATTTCGGTGTTGACCATCTGGTGATGTCCATGTGTAGAGTCTTCTCTTGTGTTGTTGGAAGAGGATATTTGCTATGACCAGTGCATTCTCTTGACAAACTCTATTAGCCTTTCCCCTGCTTCATTCCGTGCTCCAAGGCCAAATTTGCCTGTCACTACAGGTGTTTCTTGACTTCCTACTTTTGCATTCTAGTCCCCTATAATGAAAAGGACATCTCTTTTGGGTGTTAGTTCTAAAAGGCCTTGTAGATCTTCATAGAACCGATTAACTTCGGCTTCTTCAGCGTTACTAGTTGGGGCATAGGCCTGGATTACTGTAATATTGAATGGTTTGCCTTGGAAACGAACAGAAATCATTCTGTCATTTTTAAGATTGCATCCAAGTACTGCATTTCGGAATCTTTTTTTGAACATGATGGCTACTCCATTTCTTCTAAGGGATTCCTGCCCACAGTAGTAGATATAATGTTCATCCGAGTTAAATTCACCCATTCCAGTCCATTGTAATTCACTGAATCCTAAAATGTCTATGTTCAATCTTGCCATCTCCTGTTTGACCACTTCCAATTTGCCTTGATTCATGGACCTAACATTCCAGGTTCCTATGCAATATTGCTCTTTACAGCACCGGACCTTGCTTCTATCACTGGTCACAACCACAACTGAGTATTGGTTTTGCTTTTGCTCCATCCCTTAATTCCTTCTATAGTTATTTCTCCACTGAGCTCCAGTAGCATGCTGGGCACCTACCGACCTGGGGAATTCCTCATTCAGTATCCTATCATTTTGCCCTTTGTTACTGTTCATGGGGTTCTCAAGGCAAGTATACTGAAGTGGTTTGCCATTCCCTTCTCCAGTGGACCACATTCGGCTGTGGTCCATGTGATCATATCGACTATTTTCCTGTGATTATGATTTCAGTTTTTCTGCTCTCTGGTGCCCCCTAGCAATACCTACTGTCTTATTTCTGTTTCTCTTACCTTGGTCGTGGAAAATCTCTTCATAGCCGATCCAACAAAGTGCGGCCACTGTACCTTACCTTGGACGAGGGGTATCTCCTTAAGGCCGCCCCTCCTGACCTTGAATGTGGAGTAGTTCCTCTCGGCCTTCCTGCGCCCACGCAGCCACCGCCTGTTGGACGTGGGGTAGCTCCTCTCGGCTGCCAGCCCTGGCCTCAGGCGTGGGGTAGCTCCTCACGGCCGCACCTCTTTGCGTGGTTCGTTGCGCCGGGGCCGGCGTCTCTAGCGTCGCGTCTGCGCCGCCGGGCCAGCGTCTCTCGCGTCGCGTCATAAAGGGTGTCAATTACCCTTTTGCCTTTCAAGATGGAAAGTTGTATTTCTCTTGAGATTCTGCAGCGCAAAATTTCCTCATCTCGCATTGAGGGGAAAATTTTGTTGTGTCTCGAGTTGCGGCGGAAAGCTGGGGCAACTGCTAGAGTTGCCACGGGGACCTCAGAAACTTGCTCGGGTTGCTTCAGGGAAGTCAGGTCTCCTTTGGTTTTGGAAGGGGAACTTCCGGTTTACTCTCGAGGTGTTAAATGTGAATAGGGTCTCATCTCGAATTGAGTCCATAAAGTGTGTTCTTCTGTCCAATGGGGATGGCTGTGTGAGGGAAATTTCTGAGTCGCATAAAGGGTGTCAAGTACCCTTTTGCCTTTCAAGAGGGAATGTGGTATTTCTCTTGAGATTCTGCAGCGCAAAATTTCCTCATCTCGCCTTGAGGGGATAATTTTGTGGTGTTTCTCGAATTGCAGCGGGAAGCTGGGGGGTGCTACTCCACTTGCAACGGGGACCTCAGGAACTCCCTCGATTTACCTCAGGGAAGTCAGGTCCCCTTTTGTGCTGGAAGGGGAACTTCCTGATTAGTCTCAAGCCCTTTAAAGGGAATAGGGCCTCGTCTCGAGTTTAGTCCATAAAGTATGTTCTCCTCTCCAATGGGGACAGATGTTAGGGAACTTTCTGAGTGGTATAAATTGTGTCAAATAGCCTTTTGCCTTTCAAGTGGGAAAGTGGGATTTCTCTTGTGATTCTGCAGCACAAAATTACCTCATCTTGCATTCAGTTCAGTTCAGTCGCTCAGTCGTGTCCGACTCTCCGCGACCCCATGAATCACAGCACGCCAGGCCTCCCTGTCCATCACCAACTCCCGGAGTACACTCAAACTCATGTCCACAGAGTCGGTGATGCCATCCAGCCATCTCATTCTCCGTCGTCCCCTTCTCCTCCCGCCCCCAACCTTTCCCAGCATCAGAGTCTTTTCCAGTGAGTCAACTCGTCTCATGAGGTGGCCAAAGTATTGGAGTTTCAGCTTTAGCATCAGTCCCTCCAATGAACATCCAGGATTGATCTCCTTTAGAATGGACTGGTTGGATCTCCTTGCAGTATAAGGGACTCTCAAGAGTCTTCTCCAACACCACAGTTCAAAAGCATCGATTCTTCGGCGATCAGCTTTCTTCACAGTCCAACTCTCACATCCATACATGACCACGGGAAAAACCATTGCCTTGACTAGACGGACCTTGGTCGGCAAAGTAATGTCTCTGCTTTTTAATATACTATCAAGGTTGGTCATAACTTTCCTTCCAAGGAGCAAGCGTCTTTTAATTTCATGGCTGCAATCAGCATCTGCAGTGATTTTGGAGCCCAAAAATACAAAATCTGACACTGTTTCCACTGTTTTTCCATCTATTTCCCATGAAGTGATGGGACCAGATGCCATGATCTTTGTTTTCTGAATGTTGAGCTTCAAGCCAACCTTTTCACTCTCCTCTTTCACTTTCATCAAGAGGCTTTTGAGTTCCTCTTCACTTTCTGCCATAAGGGTAGTGTCATCTGCATATCTGAGGTTATTGATATTTCTCCCAGCAATCTTGATTCCAGCTTGTGCTTCTTCCAGCCCAGCGTTCCTCATGATGTACTCTGCATATAAGTTAAATAAGCAAGGTGACAATATACAACCTTGACGCACTCCTTTTCCTATTTGGAACCAGTCTGTTGTTCCATGACCGGTTCTAACTGTTGCTTCCTGACCTGCATACAGGTTTCTCCAGAGTCAGGTCAGGTGGTCTGGGATTCCCATCTCTTTCAGAATGTTCCACAGTTTATTGTGATCCACACAGTCAAAGGCTTAGGCATAGTCAAGGAAGCAGAAATAGATGTTTTTCTGGAACTCTCTTGCTTTCTCCATGATCCAGCGGATGTTCGCAATTTGATCTCTGGTGCCTCTGCCTTTTCTAAAACCTGCTTGAACATCTGGGAGTTCACGGTTTACATACTGCTGAAGCCTGGCTTGGAGAATTTTGAGCATGACTTTACTAGCGTGTGAGATGAGTGCAATTGTGCGGTAGTTTGAGCATTCTTTGGCATTGCCTTTCTTTGGGATTGGAATGAAGACTGACCTCTTCCAGTCCTGTGGCCACTGCTGAGTTTTCCAAATCTGCTGGCATATTGAGTGCAGCACTTTCACAGCATCATCTTTCAAGACTTGAAATAGCTCAACTGGAATTCCATCACCACCACTAGCTTTGTTCATAGTGATGCTTTCTAAGGCCCACTTGACTTCACATTCCAAGATGTCTGGCTCTAGGTCAGTGATCACATTATCGTGACTATCTTGGTCGTGAAGATCTTTTTTGTACAGTTCTTCTGTGTATTCCTGCCACCTCTTCTTAATATCTTCTGCTTCTGTTAGGTCCATACCATTTCTGTCCTTTATCGAGCCCATCTTTGCGTGAAAAGTTCCCTTGGAATCTCTAATTTTCTTGAAGAGGTCTCTTGTTTTTCCTATTCTGTTGTTTTCCTCTATTTCTTTGCATTGATCACTGAGGAAGGCTTTCTTATCTCTCCTTGCTATTCTTTGGAACTCTGCATTCAGATGCTTATATCTTGCCTTTTCTCCTTTGCTTTTCGCCTCTCTTCTTTTTACAGCTATTAGTAAGGCCTCCTCAGACAGCCATTTCGCTCTTTTGCATTTCTTTTCCATGGGGATGGTCTTGGTCCCTGTCTCCTGTACAATGTCACGAACCTCCGTCCAGAGTTCATCAGGCACTCGATCAATCAGATCTAGTCCCTTAAATCTATTTCTCACTTCCACTGCATAATCATAAGGGATTTGATTGAGGTCATATCTGAATGGTCTAGTGGTTTTCCCTACTTTCTTCAATTTAAGTCTGAACTTCGCAATAAGGAGTTCATGATCTGAGCCACAGTCAGCTCCTGGTCTTGTTTTCGCTAACTGTATACAGCTTCTCCATCTTTGGTTGCAAAGTATATAATCAATCTGATTTCGGTGTTGACCATCTGGTGATGTCCATGTGTAGAGTCTTCTCTTGTGTTGTTGGAAGAGGGTGTTTGCTATGACCAGTGCATTCTCTTGACAAAACTCTATTAGCCTTTGCCCTGCTTCATTCCGTGCTCCAAGGCCAAATTTGCCAGTTACTCCAGGTGTTTCTTGACTTCCTACTTTTGCATTCCAGTCCCCTATAATGAAAAGGACATCTTTTTTTGCTGTTAGTTCTAAAAGGTCTTGTAGGTCTTCATAGAACCGATTAACTTCGGCTTCTTCAGCATTACTGGTTGGGGCATAGGCCTGGATTACTGTAATATTGAATGATTTGCCTTGGAAACGAACAGAAATCATCCTGTCATTTTTAAGATTGCATCCAAGTACTGCATTTCGGACTCTTTTGTTGACCATGATGGCTACTCCATTTCTTCTAAGGGATTCCTGCCCACAGTAGTAGATATAATGGTCATCCGAGTTAAATTCACCCATTCCAGTCCATTTTAATTCACTGATTCCTAGAATGTCGACGTTCACTCTTGCCATCTCCTGTTTGACCACTTCCAATTTGCCTTGATTCATGGACCTAACATTCCAGGTTCCTATGCAATATTGCTCTTTACAGCACCGGACCTTGTTTCTATCATTGGTCACATCCACAACTGGGTATTGGTTTTGCTTTTGCTCCATCCCTTTATTCCTTCTATAGTTATTTCTCCACTGAGCTCCAGTAGCATACTGGGCACCTACCGACCTGGGGAATTCCTCATTCAGTATCCTATCATTTTGCCCTTTGTTACTGTTCACGGGGTTCTCAAGGCAAGTATACTGAAGTGGTTTGCCATTCCCTTCTCTGAGGCCAGGGCCGGCGGCCGAGAGGAGCTACCCCACGTCCAACAGGCGGTGGCTGCACGGGCGCAGGAGGGCCGAGAGGAGCTACTCTGCGTTCAAGGTCAGGAGGGGGGGCCTTGAGGAGATACCCCTCGTCCAAGGTAAGGTACAGCGGCTGCACTTTGCTGGAGCGGCTGTGAAGAGATTTTCCACGACCAAGGTAAGAGAAACCGAAATAAGACGGTAGGTATTGCTAGGGGGCACCAGAGGGCAGACAAACTGAAATCATCTTGCATTAAGGGTTTAATTTTGTGGTGTTTCTCGAGTTTCCGCGGGAAGCAGGGGTTACTTCTAGAATTGCGACGGTGACCTCAGGAATGCGCTCAGGTTGCTTCAGGGAAGTCAAGTCCCCTTTTGTGTTGGAAGGGGAACCTCTAGATTACTCTCGGGCCATTAAACGTGAATATTGCCTCTTCTCGATTTGAGTCCATAAAGTGTGTTCTTCTCTCTACTGAGGACGGATGTTAGGGACCATTTTGAGTTGCCTCATGGGAGTCAAAGCTTTTGCCTTTCAAGCTGGAATGTGGGATGACTCTTGAGATTCTGCAGGGAAAAATTTCCTCATCTCGCATTGAGGGGATAATTTTGTGGTGTTTTTCGAATTTTGGTGGGAAGCGGGGTGTATTTCTCGAGTTGCGATGGGGACCTTAGGAACTCAAGCGAGTTACTTCAGGGAAATCAGGTCCCTTCTTGCGCTGGAAGTCAAAATTCCGTATTACTCTCCAGCACTTTCATGAGAATAGGGCCTCTTCTCGAGTTGAGTCCATGAAGTGTGTTCTCCTCTCCAATGGGGATGGTGTTAGGGTACTTTCTGAGTGGTATAAGGTGTTTCAAGTACCCTTTTGCCTTCAAGCGGGAATGAGGGATTTCTCTTCAGATTCTGCAGCACTTAATTTCCACATCTCTAATTGAGGGGGTACTTTTTTTGTTTCTGGAATTGCAGCGGGAAACTGGGGGTACTTCTCCGGTTGCTACGAGGACCTCAGTAACTAGATCGGTTTCTTCAGGGAAGTCCCCTTTCCTGTTGGAAGGGGAATTTCTGGTTTACTCTCAAGCTGTTAAATGAGAATAGGACCCCAACTCGAACTGAGTCCATAAAATGTGTTGTCCTGTCCAATGGGGACGGATGTGTGAGGGAAATTTCTGAGTCGCATATAGGGTGTCAAGTACCCTTTTGCATTTCAAGAGGGAATGTGGTATTTCTCTTGAGATACTTTAGCGCAAAATTTCCTCATCTCTCATTGAGGGGATAATTCTGTGGTGTTTCTCGTGTAGCAGGGGGAAGCTTGGGGTACTTTTCGAGTTGCCACGGGGACCTCAGGAAATCACTCGGGTTGCTTCAGGGAAATCAGGTCCCCTTTTGTGTTGGAAGAAGAACATCCGGTTGATTCTCGAGCCGTTAAATGGGAATAAGGCCTCATCTCGAATTGAGTCCATAAAGTGTGTTCTCCTCCAATGGGAACAGCTGTGTGAGGGAACTTTCTGAGTCGCATAAAGTTTGTCAAGTACCCTTTTGCCTTTCAAGAGGGAATGTAGTATTTCTCTTGAGATTCTGCATCGCAAAATTTTCTCATCTCGCATTGACAGGATAATTTTGTGTTGTTTCTTGAGTTGCGGCGTGAAGCTGAGATTACTTCTCGAGTTGCGACGCGGACCTCAGGAACTCGCTCGGGTTGCGTCAGGGAAGAAAGGTCCCCTTTGGTGTTGGAAGGGGAACTTCCGATTTACTCTAGAGCTGTTAATTGGGAATAGGGGATCATCTCGAAGTGAGTCCATAAAGTGTGTTCTTCTGTCCAATGGTGACGGCTGTGTGAGGGAACTTTCTGAGTTGTATAAAGGATGTCAAGTACTCTTTTGCCTTTCAAGAGGGAATGTGGTATTTCTCTTGAGAATCTGCAGCTTAAAATTTCCTCATCTCGCATTGAGGGAATAATTTTGTGGTGTTTTTCGAGTTGCGACGGGAAGTTGTGGGTACTTCTCGAGATGCAACGGGGACCTCAGGAACTCGCTCGGGTTGCTTCAGGGAAGTCAGGTCCCCTTTGGTGTTGGATGGGGAACATCCGGTTTACTCTCGAGCCATTAAATGGCAATAGGAGCTCATCTCAAATTGAGTCCATAAAGTGTGTTCTCCTGTTCAATGGGGATGGCTGTGTGAGGGAACTTTTTGAGTCGCATAAAAGGTGTCAAGTACCCTTTTGCCTTTCAAGCGGAAAATGGTATTTCTCTTTAGATTCTGCAGCGCAAAATTTCCTCATCTCGCATTGCTGGATAATATTGTTGTGTTTCTCGAGTTGTGGCGGGAAGCTGGGGGTACATCTCGAGTTGCACGGGGACCTCAGGAACTCCCTCGGGTTGCTTCAGGGAAGTTAGGTCCCCTTTGGTGTTGGAAGGGGAACTTCCGGTTTACTCTCGAGCCGTTCAATGGGAATAGTTGCTCATCTCGAATTGAGTCCATAAAGTGTTTTCTCCTCTCCAATGGGGTCGGGTGTGTGAGGGAAATTTCTTACTCGAATAAAGGTTGTAAAGTACCCTTTTGTCTTTCAAGAGGGAATGTGTTATATCTCTTGAGATTCTGCAGCGCAAAATATCCTCATCTCGCATTGCTCGGATAATATTGTTGTGTTTCTCAAGTTGCGGCGTGAACCTGGGTGTACTTCTCGAGTTGCGACGCGGACCTCAAGAACTCGCTCTGGTTGCTTCAGGGAAGTCAGGTCCCATGTGGTGTTGGAAGGAGAACTTCCGGTTTCCTCTTGAGCATTTAAATGGGAATAGGGGCTCATCTCGAATTGAGTCCATAAAGTGTGTTCTCCTGTCCAATGGTGACGGCTGTTTGAGGGAACTTTCTGAGTTGCATAAAGGGTGTCAAGTACCCTTTTGCCTTTCAAGAGGGAATGTGGTATTTCTCTTGAGATTCTGCAGCGCCAATTTTCTTCATCTCTCATTGACGGGATAATTTTGTGATGTTTCTCGAATTGCGGCGGGAAGGTCGGGGTACTTCTCAAGTTATGACGGGGACCTCAGGAAGTCGCTAGGGTTGCTTCAGGGAAGTCATTTCCCCTTTTGTGTTTAAAGGGCAACTTTGGGATTACTCTCAAGCCGTTTAATGGGAATATTGCCTCTTCTTGAGTTGAGTCCATAATTGTGTTTTCCTCTCCAATGGGGATGGCTGTGTTATGGAACTTTCTGTGTCCCATAAAGGGTGTCAAATTCCCTTTTGCCTTTCAAGCGGGAATGTCGGATTTCTCTTGAGATTCTGCTGTGCAATATTTCCTCATCTCGCATTGAGGGGATAATTTTGTGGTGTTTCTCGAGTTGCGGGGGGAAGCTGGGGGTATTTCTCGAGTTGCGACGGGGACCTCAGGAACTCGCTCGGGTTGTTTCAGGGAAGTCAGGTCCCCTTTTTTCTTGGAAGGGGAACATCGGGATTACTCTCGAGCTATTAAATGTGAATTGGCCTCTTCTCGAGTTGAATCCATAAAGTGTGATTTCCTCTCCAATGGGGACGGCTGTGTGAGGGTCCTTTCTGTGTCACTTAAAGGGTGTCAAGTACCCTTTTGCCTTTCAAGCGAGAATGTGGAATTTCTCTTGAGATACTGCAGCACAAAATTTCCTTATCTCTCATTGAGGGGATAATTTGTTGTGTTTCTCGAGTTGCGCCGGGAAGCTGCGGGTACTTTTCGAGTTGTAACGGAGACCTCAGAAACACATTCAGTTTGCCCTAGGGAAGTCAGTTCCCCTTTTCTGTTGGACGGGGAACTTCGGAATTACTCTCGAGCACTTAAATGGAATTAGGGCCTCTTCTCGAGTTGAGTGCAAAAAGTGTGTTTTCCTCTCCAAAGAGGACGGCTGTTCGAGGGAAATTACTGAGTCTCACATACTGTCTCAAGAACCCTTTTTTTTTTAAGTGCGAATGTCGGATTTCTCTTGCGATTCTGCAACGCAAAATTTCCTCATCTCGCAAGGAGGAAATAATTTTGTAATGTTGCTCGAGTTGTGGCGGGAAGCTGGGTGTACTTCTGGAATTGTGACGGGGACCTATGGAACTCGCTAGTGTTGCTTCAGAGTAGTCAGGTCCCCTTTTGTGTTGGAAGGGGAATTTCGGCATTAGTCTCGAGCCTTTAAATGGGAATAGGGCCTCTACCCGAGTTGAGTCCATAAAGTGTGTTCTCCTCTCCAATGGGAACGGCTGTGTGAGGGATCTTTCTGAGTCGCATAAAGGGTGTCAAGTACCCTTTTGGCTTTCAAGCAGGAATGTGGGATTTCTCTTGAGATTCTGCAGCGCAAAATTTCACATCTCGCATTGAGGAGATAATTTTGTGGTGTTTCGAATTGCAGCGGGAAACTGAGGGTAGTCCTAGAGTTGCGATGTGGACAACAGGAAATCTCTCAGGTTTTTTCAGGGAAGTCAGGTCCCCTTTTGTGTTGGAAAGGGAACAGCGGGATTACTCTCGAGCCGTTAAAAGGGAATAGGGCCTATTCTCGAGTTTAGTCCATAAATTGTATTCTCCTCTCCAATGTGGACGGCTGTGTGAGGGAACTTTCTGGGTCCCATGAATGTCTTGTACCCTTTTGCCTTTTATGTAGGAATGTGGGATTTGCCTTGAGATCTGCATGAAAATTTCCTGATCTCGCATCGGGGGATAATTTTGTGGTATTTTTCAATTTGCAGCAGGAAGCTGTGGGTACTTCTTGAGTTGCGACGGGGAACTCAGGAACTCGTTTGGTTTGATTCTTGGAAATCAGGTCCCCTTTTTTGCTGGAAGGGGAACTTCCTGATTACTCTCGAGCTGTTAAATTGGAATAGGGCCTCTTCACGAATTGAGTCCATAAAGTGTGTTCTCCTCTGTAAAGGGAAGTCTAGGTGAGGGACTATTCTGAGTCGCATAAAGGGTGTCAAGTACCTTTCGCCTTTCAAGAGGGAATGTGGGATTTCTCTTGAGAGTCTGCGGTGCAAAATTTCCTCTTTTCGCATTGAGGGGATATTTTCTAGTGGTTTTTCTCTAGTTTCAATGAAAAGCTGGGGTTACTTCTCGAGTTGCGATGGGGATCTAAGGAACTCGCTCAGGTTTCTTTAGGGAAGCCCGGTCCCCTTTTGTGTTGGAAGGGGAACTTCCGGTTTACTCTCGAGCCGTTAAATGGGAATAGGGCCTCTTCTCGAGTTGAGTCCAAAATGTGTGTTCTACTCTCCAAGGGGAAAGCTGTTTGAGGGAACTTTCTGAGTCGCATAAAGGGTGTCAAGTACCCTTTTGCCTTTCAAACCTGAATGTGGGTTTTATCTTGAGATTCTGCAGCGAAAAATTTCCTCATCTGCAATGAGGGGATAATTTTGTGGTGTTTCTTGAGTTGCGGCAGGAACCTGGGGGTACTTCTCAAGTCGCGTTGGGAAACTCAGGAACTCGCTAGGGTTGCTTCAGGGAAGTCAGGTCCCATTTTTTGTTGGAATGGGAACTTACTGATTACTCTCCAGCCATTAAATGGGAATAGGGCTTCTGCGCCTGTTGAGTCGAGAAAGTGTCTTAACCTCTCCAATTGGGAGGGCTATTAGGGAACTTTCTGAGTCGCATAAAGTGTGTCAAGTACCCTTTTTCATTCAAGCCGGAATGTGGGATTTCTCTTGAGATTCTGCAGCGCAAAATTTCCTCATCTCTCATTGAGGGGATAATTTTGTGATGTTACTCGAGTTGCGCCGGGAGGCAGGGGTATTTTTCGAGTTGTAATGGGGACCTCAGGAACTCGCTCGGGTTGCTTCAGGGAAGTCAGGTCCCATTTTGTGTTGGAAGGGGATCTTCCGGATTTCTCCCGAGCCGTTAAATGGTAATAGGGCCTTTACTCGAGTTGAGTCCATAAAGTGTTTTCTCCTCTCCAATGGGAACGGCTGTTAGGGAACTTTCTGAGTCGCATAAAGGGTGTCAAGAACACTTTTGCCTTTCAAGCGGGAATGTGGGATTTCTCTTGAATACTGCAGCGCAAAATTTCCTCCTCTCGCATTGAGGGGATATTTATTTGGTTTTTATCGAGTTTCCGCGGGAAGCTGGGGGTACATCACAAGTTGCGACGTAGACCTAAAGAACTCGCTTGGGTTGCTTCAGGAAGTCAGGTCCCCTTTTGTGTTGGAAGGGGAACTTCCGGGTTACTCTTGAGCCTTTAAATGGGAATAGGACCTCTTCTCGAGTTGAGTCCAAAAATTGTGTTCTCCTCTCCAATGGCGACGGCTGTGTGAGGGAAATTTCTGAGTCGCATGAAGGTTGCCATGTTCCCTTTTGCCTTTCACAGGGAATGTGGGATTTCTCTTGAGTCTCTTCAGCGCAAAATTTCCTCATCTCGCTTTGAGGAGATAATTTTGTCGTGTTTCTCGAGTTGCGGCTGGAAGATGTGGCTATTTCTTGACTTGCGACGGGGACCTTAGGAATTTGATTGGGTAGCTTCAGGGAATTCAGGTCCCCTTTTGTGTTGGAAGGGGATCTTCCGTACTACTCTCAAGCTGTTAAATGGGAATTCGGCCTCTTCTCGAGTTGAGTCCATAAAGTGTGTTCTCCTCTCCAAAGGGGACGGCTGTTTGTGGGAACTTTCTGAGACCCATAAATGGTATCAAGTACACTTCTGCCTTTAAAGAGGGAATGTGGGATTTCTCTTGAGATTCTGCAGCGTAACATTTCCTCATCTCACATTAATGGGATAATTTCTTTGTGTTTCTCCAGTTTCGGCTGGAAGCTAGGGGTACTTCTCGAGTTGAGAAGGGGATCTCAGGAACTCACTCGGTTTGCTAAAGGGAAGTAAGTTCCTCTTTTGTGAAGGAAGGGGAACTTCGGGATTACTCTCGAGCCCTTAAATGGGAATAGGGCCTCTTGTTGAGTTGAGTCCATAAAGTGTGTTCTCCTCTCCAATGGGGACGGCTGTGTGAGGGAAATTTCTGCATAGCATTAAGGGTGTCAAGTACCCTTTTTTCTTTCAAGCGGGAATGTGGGTTTTCTCTTGAGATTCTGCAGCACAGAATTTCCTTATCTCGCATTGAGGGGATAATTTTGTGGTGTTTCTCGAGTTGCATCGGGAAAATAGGGGCACATATCAAGTTGCGACGTAGACCTCTGGAACTCGCTCGGGTTGCTTCAGGGAAATCAGGTCCCATTTTGTGTTGGAATGGGAACTTACTGATTACTCTCCAGCCATTAAATGGGAATAGGGCCATTGCTCGTGTTGAGTCCATAAAGTGTCTTCTCCTCTCCAATGGTAACGGCTATGTGAGGGAACTTTCTGAGTCGCATAAAGGGTGTCAAGTATCCTTGTGCTTTTCAAGCGGGAATGTGGGATTTCTTTGAGATTCTGCAACGAAAATTTCCTCATTTTGCATTGAGGGGTTATTTTTGTGGTGTCTCTCGAGTTTCCGCGGGAAGCTGTGGGTAATTCTCGAGTTATGACGGTGACCTCAGGAGCTCGCTTGAGTTGCTTCAGGAATGTCAGGTCCCTTTTGTGTTGGAAGGGGTACTTCGAGATTAGTCTCGGGCCGTTAAATGGGAATAGGTCTTCTTCTCGAGTGAGTCCAAAAAGTGTGTTCTTCTCTCCAATGGGTCGGATGTTAGGGAACTTTCTGAGTCCCAAAAAGGGAGTCAAGTAAAATTTTGCCTTTCAAGTGGGTTGTGCGATTTCTCTTGAGAATCTCCAGGGCAAAATTTCATCATCTCTCATTGAGGGGATAATTTTGTTGTTTTTCTCGAGTTGCGTCAGGAAACTGGGGCTACATCTCAAGTTGCGACATAGACCTCAGGCACTCACTCGGGTTGCTTCAGGGAAGTCAGGTCCCCTTTCGTGTTGGAATGGGAACTTACGATTACTCTCCAGCCATTAAATGGGAATAGGGCCTCTGAGCGTGTTGAGTCCATGAAGTGTCTTCTCCTCTCCAATTGGGACGGCTATTAGGGAACTTACTGGGTCGCATAAACTGTGTCAAGTGCCCTTTTTCATTCAAGCGGGAAAGTGGGATTTCTCTTGAGATTCTGCAGCGCAAAATTTCCTCAACTGGCAATAAGGGGAAAATTTTGTGGTGTTTCTCGAGTTTTGGCAGAAGCTGGGGGTCCTTTTCGAGTTGCAACGGGGAATACAGGAACTTCCTCGGGTTGCTTCGGGGAACACAGGTCCCCTTTTGTTTTGGAAGGGGAAATTCAGGACTACTCATGATCCGTTAAAATGGAATAGGGCCTCTTCTCTAGTTGAGTCCATACAGAGTATTCTCCTCTACAATGGGGACAGATATTAGGGAACTTCCTGAGTCGCATAAATAGTGTCATGTACCCTTTTGTGTTTCAACCGAGAATGTGGGATTTCTCTTGTATTTCTACAGCGAAAAATTTCATCATCTCCTATTGAGGCGATAATTTTGTGGTGTCTCTCGAGTTGCGGCGGGAACCTGAGGGTATTTCTCGAGTTGTGACGGGGCCTTCAGGAACTCGCTCGGGTTGCTTCAGTGAAGTCAGGTCCCCTTTTGTGTTGGAAGGGGAACTTCCGGATTACTCTCGAGCCGTTAAATCGGAATAGGGCCTCTTCTCCAGTTGAGTCCATAAAGTGTGTTCTCCTCTAAAATAGGGACGGTTGTTAGGGATTTTTCTGAGTCGCATAAAGGGTGTCAAGTACACTTTTGCCTTTGAAAGGGGAATGTGGGCTTTCTGTTGAGATACTGCAGCACAAAAAGGATATCAATCATGGGTGTTCTTTGGAAGGACTGATGCTAAAGCTGAAACTGCAATATGTTGACCACCTCATGCGACGAGTTGACTCACTGGAAAAGACTCTGATGCTGGACAAGGTTGGGGGCGGGAGGAGAAGGTGACGACAGAGAATGAGATGGCTGGATGACATCACAGACTCTGTGGTCATGAGTTTGAGTATACTCCGGGAGCTGGTGATGGACAGGGAGGCCTGGCGTGCTGTGATTCATGGGGTCCCGGGGAGTCGGACACGACTGAGCGACTGAACTGAACTGAACTGAACTTTTTGGTGTGTCTCGAGTTGCGATGGGAAGCTTGTTGTACTTTCCGAGTTTCGACGGGGACGTCAGGACCTCGCTAGGGTTGCTTCAGGGAAGTCAAGTCCCCTTTTGTGCTGTAAGGGGAACTTCAGGATTACTCTTGAGCCTTAAACGGGAATAGGGCCTCTTCTCGAATTGAGGCCATAAAGTGCGTTCTCCTATCCAATGTGGATGTCTTTTAGGGAACTTTCTGTGTCACATAAAGTTTGTCAAGTACACTTTTGTCTTTCAAGCGGGAATGTGGGATTTTTCTTGAGATTCTGGAGTGCAAAATATCCTCATCTCGCATTGAGGGGATAATTTTGGGCTGTTTCTCGAGTCCCGGCGGGACGCTGTTGGTACTTCTCGAGTCGACTAGGACCAGAGGAATTTGCTCGGGTTGTTTCAGAGAAATCGGGTCCCCTTTTGTGTTGGAAGGGGCACTTCGGGATTACTCTCGAGCCGTTTAATGGGAATAGGGCCTCTGTTCGTGTTGAGTCCATAAAATGTCTACTCCTCTCCAATGGTAACGGCTATTTGAGGGAACTTTTTGAGTCGCATAAAGGGTGTCAAGTATCCTTTTGCTTTTCAAGCGGGAAAGTGGGAATTCTCTTGAGATTCTGCATGGCAGAATTTCGTTATCTCGCATTGAGGGGATAATTTTGTGGTGTTTCTCGAGTTGCGTCTGGAAACTAGGTGTACATCTCAAGTATTGACGTAGACCTCTGGAACTCGCTCGGGTTGCTTCAGGGAAATCAGGTCCCATTTTGTGTTGGAATGGGAACTTACTGATTACTCTCCAGCCATTAAATGGGAATAGGGCCATTGCTCGTGTTGAGTCCATAAAGTGTCTTCTCCTCTCCAATGATAACGGCTATGTGAGGGAACTTTCTGAGTCGCATAAAGGGTGTCAAGTATCTTTTTCCTTTTCAAGCGGGAAAGTGGGATATCTCTTGAGATTCTGTCGAGCAAAATTTCTTCATCTCGCTTTGAGGGGATATTTTTGTGGTGTTTATCGAGTTTCCACGGGAACCGGGGGGTACTTCTCGATTTTCGACTGTGACTTTAGGAACTCGCTCAGGTTGCTTCATGGAAGTCAGGTCCCATTTTGTGTTGGAAGGAGTACTTCGGGATTACTCTCAAGCCATTAAGTGGGAATAGGTCTTCTTCTCGAGTTGAGTCCATAAACTGTGTTCTCCCTCCAGTGGGGACGGCTGTGTGAGGGAACTTTCTGAGTCTCATGAAGCATGTCAAGTAAACTTTTGCCTTTCAAATGGGAATGTGGGATTTCTCTTGAGATTATGCAGCGCCCATTTTCCTCATCTCGCATTGAGGGAATAATTCTGTCGTGTTTCTCGAGTTGGGGCCCTAGGCTGGGGGTACTTCTTGAGTTGCGACGGGGACCTAAGGAACTCGCTCAGCTTTCTCCAGGGAAGTCAGGTCCCCTTTTGTGTTGGAAGGGGAACTTCCGGATTACTCTCGAGCCATTAAATGGGAATAGGACCTCTTCTCGAGTTGAGTCCAAAAAGTGTCTTCTCCTCTCCAAAGGTGACGGCTGTGTAAGTTACCTTTCTGAGTCGCATAAACTGTGTCAAGTACCCTTTTTCATTCAAGTGGGAATGTGGGATTTCTCTTGAGATTCTGCAGCAGAAAATTTCCTCATCTCGCATTGAGGGGATAATTTTGTGGTGTTTCTCGAGTTTTGGCAGAAGCTGGGGGTCCTTTTTGAGTTGCAACGGGGAATACAGGAACTTCCTCGGGGTTCTTGAGGGAATTCAGAACCCCTTTTTGTGTTGGAAGGCGAACTTCGGGATTATTCTCACGCCGTTAAATGGCAATAGGGCTTCTTCTCGAGTTGAGTCCATAAAGTTTGTTCTCCCCTCCAATGGGGACGGCTGTTTGTGGGAACTTTCTGAGTCGCATAAATGGTGTCGAGTACACTTTTGCCTTTCAAGAGGGAATGTGGGATTTCTCTCGAGATTCTGCAGTGCAAAATTTCCTCATCTCGCATTGAAGGGATAATTTTGTAGTGTTTCTCGAGTTGCGTCGGGTACCTGGGGGTACATCTCAAGTTGCGACGTAGATCTCAGAAGTCGCTCGGGTTGCTTCAGGGAAGTCAGGTCCCCTTTTGTGTTGGAAAGGGAACTTACTGATTACTTTCCAGCCATTAAATGGGAATAGGACCTCTGTTCTTGGTGGTCCATAAAGTGTCTTTTCCTCTCCAATGGTAACGGCTATATGAGGGAAATTTCTGAGTAGCATTAAGGGTGTCAAGTACCCTTTTGCCTTTAAAGGGGGAATGTGGGATTTCTCTTGAGATTCTGCAGTGCAGAATTTCCTCATCTCGCATTGAGGGAATAATTTTGTGGTTTTTCTCGAGCTGCGGCCAGAAGCTGGGGGTACTTCTCCATTTGGGACGGGGACCTCAGTATCTCGGTCAGGTTGCTTCAGGGAATTCAGGTCTCCTTTTGTGTTGGAAGGGGAACTTCCGGATTACTATCAAGGTCTTAAATGGGAATACGGCCTCTTCTCATTTTGAGTCCATAAATAGCGTTCTTCTCTTCAATGGGTTGGATGTTTGGGAACTTTCTGAGTCGCATAAAGGTTGTCAAGTACCATTTTGCCTTTCAAGCGTGTGGTGGGATTTCTCTTCAGATTCTGGGGCGCAAGATTTCCTCATCTCGCATTGAGGGAATATTTTTGTGTATTTCTCGAGTTGGGGCCGGAGGCTGTGAGTACTTCTCGAGTTGTGACGGGGACCTAAGGAACTCGCCCTGGTTGCTTCAGGGAAATCAGGTTCCCTTTTGTGTTGGCAGGGGAATTTCCGAATTACTCTTGAGCCATTAAATGGGAATAGGACCTCTTCTCGAGTTGAGTCCAAAAAGTGTGTTCTCCTCTCAATGGCGACGGCTGTGTGAGGGAATTTTCTGAGTGGCATTTAGGTTGTCAAGTACCCTTTTGCCTTTCCCAGGGAATGTGGGATTTCCTTCGAGATTCTGCAGCGCAAAATTTCCTCATCTCGCATTGTGGGGATAATTTTGTGGTGTTTCTCGAATTGTGGCGGGAAGCTGGGGGTACATCTCAAGTTGCGACATAGACCTCAGGAACTCGCTCGGGTTGCTTCAGGGAAGTCAGGTCCCCTTTTGTGTTGGAATGGGAACTTACTGATTACTCGCCAGCCATTAAATGGGAATAGGGCCTCTGCTCGTGTTGAGTCCATAAATTGTCTTCTCCTCTCCAATGGTAACGGCTATGTGAGGGAACTTTCTGAGTCACATAGGGTGTCGAGTATCCTTTTGCTTTTCAAGCGGGAATGTGGGATTTCTCTTGAGATTCTGCAGCGAAAATTTCCTCATCTCGCATTGAGGGGATATTTTTGTGGTGTCTCTCGAGTTTCCGCGGGAAGCTGGGGGTAATTCTCGAGTTACGACGGTGACCTCAGGAACTCGCTGGAGTTGCTTCAGGAAAGTGAGTTCCCTTTTGTGTTGGAAGGGGTACTCGGTATTAGTCTCGGGCCATTAAATGGGAATAGGTCTTCTTCTCGAGGGAGTGCATAAACTGTATTCTTCTCTCCAATGAGTCGGATGTTAGGGAACTTTCTGAGTCGCATAAAGGGTGTAAAGTACCATTTTGCCTTTCAAGCGGGTTGTGCGATTTCTTTTTAGAATCTCCAGGGCAAAATTTCCTCATATTGCATTGAGGGGATAATTTTGTGGTTTTTCTCGTGTTGCGTCGGGAAACCGGGGCTACATCTCAAGTTGCGACGGGGACCTCAGGAACTCGCTCGCGTTGCTTCAGGGAAGTCAGGTCCCCTTTCATGTTGGAATGGGAACTTACAATTACTCTCCAGCCGTTAAATGGGAATAGGGTCTCTGCACGTGTTGAGTCCATAAAGTGTCTTCTCCTTTCCAATGGGGAGGGCTGTGTGAGGGAACCTTCTGAGTGGCATGAAAGGTGTCAAGTACACTTTTGCCTTTCAAGCGGGAATGTGGGCTGTCTCTTGAGATTATGCAGTGCAAAATATCCTCATCTCGCATTTAGGGGATATTTTTCTGGTGTTTCTCGAAATTCGGCGGGAAGCTAGGGGTACTTCTCGAGTTGCGACGGGACCTCAGGAACCAGATCGGGTTGTTTCAGGGAAGTCAGTTCCCCTTTTTGTTGGAAGGGGAACTTCGGGATTACTCTCGAGCCGTTAAAAGGGAATAGGGCCTCTTCTCGAGTTGAGTGAATAAAATGTGTTCTACTCTTCAATGGGGACGGCTGTGTGAGGGAACTTTCTGAGTCGCAAAAAGGGTGTCAAGTAACTTTTGCCTTTCAAGCGGGAATGTGAGATTTCTCTTGAGGTTCTGCAGCGCACATTTTCCTCATCTCGCATTGAGGGGATAATTTTGTTTTGTTTCTCTAGTTGTGGTGGGACGCTAGGGATACTTCTTGAGTTGTGACGGGGACCTCAGGAATTCGCTCGGGTTGCTTCAGGGAAGTCAGATCCCCTTTTTTGTTGCAAAGTGAACTTCCGGATTACTCTCAAGCCGTTGAATTGGAATATGGCCTCTTCTTGAGTTGAGTCCATAAAGTGTGTTCTTCTCTCCAAAGGGTACGGATGTTAGGGAATTTTCTGAGTCGCATAAAGTGTATCAAGTACCATTTTGCCTTTCAAGCGGTTGTGGGATTTCTCTTGAGATTCTGCAGCGAAAAATTTCCTCATCTCGCATTGACGGGATAATTTTGTGGTGTTTCTCGAGTTGCAACGGGAAGCTGGGAGTTCATCTCAATTTGCGACGTAGACCTCACAAACTCACTCTGTTTGCTTCAGGGAAGTATGTCCCCTTTTGTGTTAGAATGAGAACTTACTGATTACTCTCCAGCAATTAAATGGGAATAGGGCCTCTGCGCGTGTTGAGTCCATAAAGTGTCTTCTCCTCTCTAATTGGGACGACTATGAGGGAACTTTCTGAGTCGCATAAAGTGTGTCAAGTACCCTTTTACTTTCAAGCGGGAATGTGGGATTTCTCTTGAGATTCTGCATTGCAAAATTTCCTCATCTCGCAGTGAGGGGATATTTTTGTGTTTTTTCTTGAGTTTCGGCGGGAAGCTAGGCATACTTCTCGAGTTGTAATGCGGAATACAAGAACTTCGTCAGGTTGCTTTAGGGAATTCAGGACCCCTTTTTTTGTTGGAAGGGGAACTTCGGGATTTCTCCCGAGCCATTAAATGGGAATAAGGCCTCTTCTCGAGTTGAGTCCATAAAGTGTGTTCTCCTCTCCAATGGGGACAGTTGTGTGAGGGAGCTTTCTGAGTCACATAAAGGTTTTCAAGTAACCTTTTGCCTTTCCAGCGGGAATGTGGGATTTCTCTTGAGATTCTGCAGCACAAAATTTCCTCATCTCGCATTGAGGGGATAATTATGTGGTGTTTCTCGAGTAACGCCGGGAAACAGGGATATTTCTCAGGTTGTGATGGGGACCTCAGGACTCGCTTGAGTTTCTTCAGGGAAGTCAGGTCCCCTTTTGTGTTGGAAGGGGAACTTTCGGATTTCTCTCGAGCCGTTAAATGGTAATAGGGCCTCCATTCGAGTTGAGTCCATAAAGTGTTTTCTCCTCTCCAATGGGAACGGCTTTTAGGGAACTTTCTGAGTCGCATAAAGGGTGTCAAGAACACTTTTGTCTTTCAAGCGGGAATGTGGGATTTCTCTTGAGATTCTGCAGCACAAAATTTCCTCATCTCGCATTGAGGGGATAATTTTGTGGGGTTTCTGGAGTTTCGTTGGAAGTTGGGTATACATTTCGAGTTGCAACGAGGAATACAGGAACTTCCTCGGGTCAAACAGGAGATGGCAAGAGTGAACATAGACATTCTAGGAATCAGGGAATTAAAATGGACTGGAATGGGTGAATTTAACTCAGATGACCACTATATCTACTATTGTGGGCAGAAATCCCTTAGAAGAAATGGAGTAGCCATTATGGTCAACAAAAGAGTCCGAAATGCAGTACATGGATGCAATCTAAAAAATGACACAATGATTTTTGTTCTTTTCCAAGGCAAACCATTCAACATTACAGTAATCCAGGCCTATGCCCCAAGCAGTGACGCTGAAGAATGCGAAGTTGAACGGTTCTATGAAGACCTGAAAGACCTATTAGAAGTAACACACAAAAAAGATGTCCTTTTCATTATAGGGGAATAGAATAAAAAAGTAGGAATTCAAGAAACACCTGGAGTAACAGGCAAATTTGGCCTTGGAACATGGAATGAAGCAGGGCCAAGGCTAATAGAGTTTTGTCAAGAGAACACACTGGTCATAGCAAACTCCCTCTTCAAACAACACAAGAGAAGACTCTACACGTGGACATCACCAGATGGTCAACACCAAAATCAGATTGATTATATTCTCTGCAGCCAAAGAAGGAGATGCTGTATACAGTTAGCAAAAACAAGACCAGGAGCTGACAGTGGCTAAGATCATGAACTCCTCATTGCCAAATTCAGACTTAAATTGAAGAAAGTAATGAAAACCCCTAGACCATTCATATGTGACCTAAATCAAATCCCTTATGATTATACAGTGGAACTGAGAAATAGATTTAAGGGACTAGATCTGACAGATAGAGTGCCTGATGAACTCTGGACGGAGGTTCGTGACACTGTAGAGGAGACAGGGACCAAGACCATCCCCATGGAAAAGAAATGCATAAAAAGCAAAATGGCTGTCTGAGGTGGCCTTACAAATAGCTGTGAAAAGAAGAGAAATGAAAAGCAAAGGAGAAAAGGAAAGATATAAGCATTAGAATGCAGAGTTCCAAAGAATAGCAAGGAGAGATAAGAAAGCCTTCCTCAGTGATCAATGCAAAGAAATAGAAGAAAACAACAGAATAGGAAAAACAAGAGATCTCTTCAAGAAATTTAGAGATTCCAAGGGAATATTTCATGCAAAGATGGGCTCCATAAGGGACAGAAATGTTATGGACTTAACAGAAGCAAATATATTAAGAAGAGGTGGCAAGAATACACAGAAGAACTGTACAAAAAAGATCTTTACGACCAGGATAGTCACGAAAATGTGATCACTGACCTCGAGCCAGACATCTTGGAATGTGAACTCAAGTGGGCCTTAGAAAGCATCACTATGAACAAAGCTAGTGGAAGTGATGGAATTCCTGTTGAGCTATTTCAAATCTTGAAAGATGATACTGTGAAAGTGCTGCACTCAATATGCCAACAAATTTGGAATACTCAGCAGTGGCCACAGGACTGGAAAAGGTCAGTCTTCATTCCAATCCCAAAGAAAGGCAATGCCAAATAATGCTCAAACTACAGCACAATTACACTCATCTCACACTCTAGTAAAGTCATGCTCATAATTCTCCAAGCCAGGCTTCAGCAATATGTGATCCGTGAACTCCCAGATGTTCAAGCAGGTTTTACAAAAGGCAGAGGCACCAGAGATCAGATTGCCAACATCCGCTGGATCATGGAGAAAGCAAGAGAGTTCCAGACAAACATCTATTTCTGCTTCATTGACTTTGCCAAAGCCTTTGACTGTGTGGATCGCAATAAACTGTGGAAGATTCTAAAAGAGATGGGAATACCAGACCACCTGACCTGCCTCTTGAGAAAAATGTATGCAGGTCAGGAAGCAACAATCAGAAATGTACATGCAACAACAGAATGGTTCCAAATAGGAAAAGGAGTACGTCAAGGCTGTTTATTGCCACCTTGCTTATTTAACTTATATGCAGAGTACATCATGAGAAACGCTGGACTGTAAGAAGAACAAGCTGGAATCAAGATTGCTGGGAGAAATATCTATAACCTCATATATGCAGATGACACCACCCTTAGGGCAGAAAATGAAGAGTAACTCAAAAGCCTCTTGATGAAAGTGAAAGAGGAGAGTGAAAATGTTGGCTTGAAGCTCAACATTCAGAAAATAAAGATCATTGCATCTGGTCCCATCACTTCAGGGGAAATAGATGGAAAAACAGTGGAAACAGTGTCAGACTTTATTTTTTTGGGCTCCAAAATCACTGCAGATGCTGATTGCAGCCATGAAATTAAAAGGCACTTATTCCTTGGAAGGAAAGTTATGACCGACCTAGATAGTATATTAAAAAGCAGAGACATTACTTTGCCAACAAGGTCCATCTAGTCAAGGCTATGGTTTTTCACGTGGTCATGTATGGATGTGAGAGTTGGACTGTGAAGAAAGCTGATCGCCGAAGAATTGATGCTTTTGAACTGTGGTGTTGGAGAAGACTCTTGAGAGTCCCTTGTACTGCAAGAAGATCCAACCAGTCCATTCTAAGGGAGATCGATCCTGGGTGTTCATTGGAAGTACTGATGCTAAAGCTGAAACTGCAATACTTTGGCCAACTCATGCGATGAGTTAACTCACTGGAAAAGATTCTGATGTTAGGAAAGTTTGGGGGTGGGAGGAGAAGGGGACGACAGAGAATGAGATGGCTGGATGGCATCACCAACTCTGTGGACATGAGTTTGAGTGAACTCCAGGAGATGGTGAAGGACAGGGAGGTAAGACTTACCTTCATGGGGTCGTGGAGATTCGGACACGACTGAGCGACTGAACTGAACTGAATAAATTGTGTCAAGAACCCTTTTGCCTTCCAGGCGGGAATGTGGGATTTCTCTTGTATGTGCAGCACAAAATTTCCTCATCTTGCATTGACGGGATAATTTTGTGGTGTTTCTCGAGTTGTGGCTGGAAGCTGGGGGTACTTCTTGAGTTGCGACTGGACCTCAGGAACTCGCTCGGGTTGCTTCAGGGAAGTCAGGTCCCCTTTTGTGTTGAAAGGGGAACTTCGGGATTACTCTCAAGCCGTTAAATGGGAATACGGCCTCTTCCCAGGTTGAGTCCATAAATTGTGTTCTCTTCTGGCATGGGGACAGCTGTGAGGGAACTTTCTGAGTCCCATAAACGGTGTCAAGTACACTTTTGCCTTTCAAGCGGGAATGTGGAAATTCTCTTGAGATTCTGCAGTGCAAAATTTCCACATCTCGCATTGAGGGGATAATTTTGTGGTGTTTCTCGAGTTGCGAGGCGGACCTCCGGAACTTTCTCGGGTTGCTTCAAGGAAGTCAGGTCCCCTTTTCTGATGGAAGGGGAACTTCGGGATTTCTCTCAGGCCGTTAAATGGGAATAGGGCCTCTTCTAGTGTTGAGTCCAAAAAGTGTGTTCTCATCTCAAAAAGGGGACGGCTGTGTGAAGGAAATTTCTGAGCCGCATAAAGGGTGTAAATACCATTTTGACTTTATAGAGCGAATTTGGGATTTCACTTGTGGTTCTGCAGCACAAAATTTCCACATCTCGCTTTGAGGGGATAATTTTGTGGTGTTTCTCGAGTTGCGTCGGGAAGCTGGGGGTACTTCTCGAGATGCGACTGGGACCTCAGGAACTCGCTCGGGTTTCTTCAGGGAAGTCAGGTCCCCTTTGGTTTTGGAAGGGGAATTTCCGGATTATTCTTGAGCCGTTAAATGGGAATAGAGCCTCTTCTCGACGTGAGTCCTTAAAATGTGTTCTCCTCTCCAATGAGAACGGTTATGTGAGGGAACTTTCTGTGTCGCTTAAAGGGTGTCAAGTAAACTTTTGCCTTTCAAGCGGGAATTTGGGATATCTCTTGAGATTCTACAGCGTAAAATGTCCTCATCTCGCATTGAGCAGATAATTTAGTGGTGTTTCTCGAGCTGCGACGGGAAAAGGGGGTACTTCTTGAGTTTCGACGGGGACCTCAGGAATTCAATCCGGTTGCTTCAGGGAAGTCAGGTCCACTTTTGTGTTGAAAGGGGAACTTCGGGGTAACTCTCGAGCCATTAAATGGGAATAGGGCCTCTTCTCGTTTTGAGTCCATAAAGTGTGTTCTCCTATCCAATGGGGACGGCTGGGTGAGGGAAATTTTTGAGTCATATAAAGGTTGTCAAGTACCATTTTTCCTTTCAAGCAGGAATGTGGGATTTCTCTTGAGATTCTGCAGCACAAAATTTCTTCATCTCGCATTGAGGGGATAATTTTTTGGTGTTCCTTGAGTTTCGGCGCGAAGATGGGGGTACTACTCAAAGTGCGATGGGGACCTCAGTAACTCGCTTGGGTTGCTTCAGGGAAGTCAGGTCCCCTTTAGTGCTGGAATGGAAAATTTGGGATTCCTCTCAAGCCGATAAATGGGAGTAGGTCCTCTTATTGAGGAGAATCCCTAAAGTGTGTTCTCCTGTCTAATGGTGTCTGCTGTGAGGAAAATTTCTGAATCGAATAATGGATGTCAAGTACACTTATGCCTTTCAAGCGGGAATATGGGATTTCTCTTGCGACTGTAGCACAAAGTTTCCTCATCTCGCATTGAGGGGATAATTTTGTGGAGATTCTCAAGTTAAGGCTGGAAGATGGGGGTACTTCTCTAGTTGGACTGGGACCACAGTAGTTCTTTCATTTTGTTTCAGGGAAGTCAGGTCCCCTTTTGTTTTGGAAAGTGAACCTCGGGGGTACTCTCAGGCCGTTAAATGGGAATAGGGCCTCTTCTTGTGTTGAATCCATAAAGTGTGTTCTACTCTCCAATGGGGATGGCAGTGTCAGGGAACTTTCTGAAACGCATAAAATTTGTCAAATACCATAGTGTCTTTGAAGTGAGAATGCGGGATTTCTCTTGTGATTCTACAGCATAAAATTTCCTCATCTCGCATTGAGCAGATAATTTAGTGGTGTTTCTTGATTTGCGGCAGGAATTTGGGTTACTTATCGAGTTGCCACGGGGACCTCAGGAACTGCTCGAGTGCTTCAGGGAAGTCAGGTCCCCTTTTGTGTTGGAAGAGGAACTTCGGTATTACACTCGAGCCATTAAATGGGAATAGTGCCTCTTCTCGAGTTGAGTCCATAAACTGTGTTCTCCTCTCCAATGGGGACTACTGGGTGAGGGAAATTTTGGGGTCGCATAAAGGTTGTCATGTACCCTTTTTCCTTGCAAGCGGGAATTTGGGATTTCTCTTGAGATTCTGCAGCACAAAATTTCCTCATCTCCAATTGAGGGGATAATTTTGTGGTGTTTCTCGATTTGCGGCGGGAAGCTTGGGGTAAAACTCGAGATGCGACGGGGACCTCAGGAACTCCCTCAGGTTGCTTCAGGGAAGTCAGTTCCCCTTTTGTGTTGGAAGGGGAACTTCCGGATTACTCTCGAGCCATTAAATATGAATAGGGCCTCTTCTAGATTTGAGTACAAAAATGTGTTTTCCTCTCCAATGGGGACAGCTGTATGAGGGAAATTTCTGAGTCACATAAAGGGTGTCAAGTACCCTTCTGCCTTTCAAGTGGGAATGAGGGATTTCTCTTGAGATTCTGCAGCACAAAATTTCCTCATCTCGCATTGAGGGGATAAATCTGTGTTGTTTCTCGAGTTGCGGCCGGAAGCTGGGGGTACTTCTTGATTGGCGTTGGGGTCCTCAGGAACTCGCTTGGTTTGCTTCAGGGAAGTCAAGTCCTCTTTTGTGTTGGAAGAGGAACTTCGGGATTACTCTCGAACCGTTAAAAGGGAATAGCGTGTATTCTCGAGTTGATTCCATAAATTGTGTTCTCCTCTCCAATGGGGACCGGGGTTTGAGGGAACTTTCTGAGTCGCATAAAGGGCGTTAAGTACCCTTTTGCCTTTCAAGAGGGATGTGGGATTTCTCTTGACATTCTGCAGCGCAAAATTTCCTCATCTCGCAATGAGGGAAGAATTTTGTAGTGTTTCTCTATTTGCGGCAGGAAGCTGGGTGTATTTCTCGGCTGGGCCTGGGACCTGAGGAACTCACTCGGATTTCTTCAAGGAAGTCAGTTCACCTTTTGTGAAGGAAGGGGAACTTCGGGATTACTCTTGAACCGTTAAATGGGAATAGGGCCTCTTCTCGGGTTGAGTCCATATAGTGTGTTCTCCTCTACACTGGGGACTGCTCTATTAGGGAACTTTCGGAGTGGCATGAAGGGTGCCAAGTACTCTTTTGCCTTTCAAGCGGGAATGTGGGATTTCTCTTGAGATTCTGCAGCGCAAAATATCCTCATGTCGCATTGAGGGGCAATTTTGTGTTTTATATTGTGTTGCGGCGGGAAGCTGTGGGTACTTCTCGAGTTGCGATGAGGATCTCAGGAACTCGCTCGGGTTGTTTCAGGGAAGTCAGTTCCCCTTTTGTGTTGGAAGGGAAACTTCCAGATTACTCTTGAGGCGTTAAATCGTATAGGGCCTCTACTCGAGTTGAGTCCATAAAGTGTTTTCTCCTATCCAATGGGAAAGGCTGTTAGGGAACTTTCTGAGTCGCATAAAGCGTGTCAAGAACACTTTTGCCTTTCAAGCGGTAATGTGGGATTTCTCTTGAGATTCTACAGCGCAAATTTCCTCATCTCGCATTGAGGGGATAATTTTGTGGTGTTTCTCGAGTCTCGGCGGAAGCTGGGGGTACTTTACTAGTTGCAAATGGGAATACAGGGACTTCCTCGGGATCCTTCAGGGAATTCAGGACCCTTTTTTGTGTTGGAAGGGGAACTTCGGGATTACTCTCGAGCCCTTAAATGGGAATAGGGTTTCTTCTTGAGTTGAGTCCATAAAGTTTGTTCTCCTCTCCAATGGGGACGGCTGTTTGAAGGAACATTCTGAGTCGCATAAATGGTGTCAAATACACTTTTACCTTTCAAGCGTGAATGTGGCATTTCTATTGAGATTCCGCAGCACAAAATTTCCTCATCTCGCATTGAGGGGATAATTTTGTGGTGTTTCTCGAGTTGGGGCTGAAAGCTGCGGGTATTTCTCCAGTTGTGACGGGGACTTCAGAAATTCACCCAGGTTGCTTCAGGGAAGTAAGTTCCCTTATTATGAAGGAAGGGGAACTTCCTGATTACTCTCGAGCCATTAAATGGGAATAGGACCTCTTCTCGAGTTGAGTTCAAAAAGTGTGTTCTCCTCTCCAATGGCGACGGCTGTGTGAGGGAATTTTCTGAGTCGCATGAAGGGTGTCAAGTACCCTTTTGCCTTTCACAGGGAATGTGAGATTTCTCTTGAGCTTCTGTAGCGCAAAATTTCCTCATCTCGCATTGAGCGGATAATTTTGTGCTGTTTCTCGAGTTGCGGCCGGAAGCTGGCGGTACTTCTCGAGTTGCGACGGGGACCTCAGGAACTCGCTCGGATTGCTTCAGGGAATTCAGGTCCCATTTTGTGTTGGAAGGGGAACTTCCGGATTACTCTCAAGCCGTTAAATGGGAATAGGGCCTCTTCTCGAGTTGAGTCTATAAAGTGAATTCTCTCCAAAGGGGCGGATGTTTAGGAACTTTCTGAGTCACATAACAGGTGTCAAGTACCATTTTGCCTTTCAAGCTGGTTGTGGGATTTCTCTTGAAATTCTGCAGCACAAAATGTCCTCATCTCTCATTGAGGGGATAATTTTGTGGTGTTTTCGAGTTGCGAGGGGGACCTCAGGAACTTTCTCAGGTTGCTTCAAGGTAGTCACGTCCCCTTTTGTGATGTAAGGGGAACTTCGGGAATTCTCTAGAGCCATTAATTGTGAATAGGGCCTCTTCTCGTGTTGAGTCCAAAAGGTGTGTTCTCCTCTCCAATGGGGACGGCTGTGTGAGGGAAATTTCTGAATCGAATAAAGGATGTAAAGTACCCTTTTTACTTTATACCGGGAATTTGGGATTTCTCTTGAGATTCTGCAGCGGAAAATTTCCTCATCTTGCATTGAGTGGATAATTTTGTGGTGTTTCACGAGTTGCGTCGGGAAGCTGGGGGTACTTCTCGAGTTGCGACGGGGACCTCAGGAACTCGCCTGGGTTGCCTCAGGGAAGTCAGTTCCCCTTTTATGTTGGAACAGGAACTTCGGGATTACTGTCAAGATCTTAAATGGAATAGGGACTCTTCTCGATTTGAGTCCATAAGGTGTTTTCCTCTCTCCAATGGGGACGGCTGTTTGAGCGAACTTTTGAGTCGCATTAAGGGTGTCAAATAACATAGTGCCTTTGAAGCGAGAATGCGGGATTTCTCTTGAGATTCTACAGCGCAAAATTTCCTCATTTCACATTGAGCAGATAATTTTGTGGTGTTTCTCGAGTTGCAGCGGGAATTGGGGGTACTTCTCGAGGTGCGACGGGGACCTCAGGAACTAGCTCGGGTTGCTTCAGGGAATTCAGGTCCCCTTTTGTGTTGGAAGGGGAACTTCGGGATTACTCTCAAACCTTTAAATTGGAATAGGGCTTCTTCTCGAGTTGAGTCCATAAAGTGTGTTCTCCTCTCCAATGGGGATTGCTGGATGAGGGAAATTTTGGAGTCGCTTAAAGGTTTTCATGTACCCTTTTTCCTTTCAAGCGGGAATGTGGGATTTCACTTGAGATTTTGCAGCGAAAATTTCCTCATCTCGCATTGAGTGGATAATTTTGTGGTGTTTCTCGTGTTGCGGCGGGAAGCTGGGAGTACTTCTCGAGTTAAGACTGGGACCTCAGGAATTCTTTCGGGTTGCTTAGGTAAGTCAGTTCCCCTTTTGTGCCAGAAGGGGAACTTCCGGATTACTGTAGAGCCGTTCAATGAGAATAGGGACTCTTGAGTTGAGTCCAAAAAGTGTGTTTTCCTCTCCAATGGGGACAGCTGTGTGAGGGAAATTTCTGTGTCGCATAATTGTGCCAAGTACCCTTTTTCCTTTCAAGCGGGAATGTGGGTTTTCTATTGAGATTCTGCAGCGCAAATTTACCTAATCTCGCATTGAGGGGATAATTTTGTGGTGTTTCTCAAGTTGCGCCGGGAAGCTGGGGGTACTCCTCGAGTTGCAAAGGGGACCTCATAAACTGGCTCGGGTTGCTTCAGGGAAGTCAGGTCCCCTTTTTTGTTGGAAGTGGAAAATCCGGATTACTCTCGAGCCCTTAAATGGGAATAGGGCGTCTTCTCGAGTTGAGTCCATAAAGTGTGTTCTCCTCTCCAATGGGGACCGCTGTGTGAGGGAATTTTCTCAGTCGCATAAATGGTGTCAAGTACCCTTTTACCTTTCAAGCGGGAATGCGGGATTTCTCTTGAGATTCTGCAGCGCAAAATTTCCTCATCTCGCATTGAGGGGATAATTTTGTGGTGTTTCTCAAGATTCAGCAGGAAGCTGGGTGTACTTCTGAAGTGGCGACGGGACCTCACGATCTCTCTTGATTGATTCAGGGAAGTGAGGACACTTTTGTGTTGGAAGGGGAACTTCGGGATTACTCTTGAGCCATTAAAAGGGAATAGGGCCTCTTCTCGAGTTGAGTCTATAAGGTGTATTCTCCCCTCCAATGGCGACGTCTGTGTGAGGGAACTTTCTGAGTCGCATAAAGGGTGTCAATTACCCTTTTGCCTTTCAAGCAGGAATGTGTGTTTTCTCTTGAGATTCTGCAGCGCAAACTTTCCTCATCTCGCATTGAAAGGAAAATTTTGTGGTGTTTCTCTAGTTTTCACTGGATACTGGGGGAACTTCTCGAGTTTCGCAGGGGTCCTCAGGAACTCGCTCGGGTTACTTCAGGGAAGTCAGGTCCCCTTTTGTGTTGGAAGAGGAATTTCGGGATTACTCTCTAGCCATTAAATGGGAATTGGCCTCTTCTCGAGTTGAGTTCTAAAAGTGTGTTCTCCTCCTAAATGTGGATGGCTGTTTGAGGGAATTTTCTGAGTTGAATAATGGGTTTAAAGTAACTGTTTGCCCTTCAAGCGGTAATGTGGGATTATCATTGAGATTCTCTCTTGCAAAATTTCCTCATCTCGCATTGAGGTGATATTTTTGTGGTGTTTCTGCAGTTTCGACGGGAAGTTGTGGGTACTTCTCGAGTTGCGACGTGGAACTCAAGAGCTCGCTCAGGTTGTTTCAGGTTAGTCAGGTCCCCCTTCGTGTTTGAAGGGGTACTTCGGGTTTACCCTCGAGCGGTTAAATGGGAATAGGGCCTCTTCTCAAGTTGAGTCCATAAAGTGTGTGCTCCTCTCCAATGGGGACGGCTGTGTGAGGGAACTTTCTGAGTCGCATAAAAGGTGTCAAGTACACTTTTGCCTTTCAAGCGGGAATGTGGGATTTCTGTTGAGATTCTGCAGCGCAAAATTTCCTCATCTCGCATTGAGGGGATAATTTTGTGGGGTTTCTCGAGTTGTGGCGGAAAGCTGGGGGTACTTCTCGAGTTGTGATGGGGAACTAAGGAGCTCGCTCGAGTTGCTTCAGGGAAGTCATGTCCCTTTTTTTGTTGGAAGGGGAACTTATGGATTACTCTCCAGCCATTAAATGGGAATAGGGCCTCTTCTCGATTTGAGTCCATAAAGTGTGTTCTGCTCTCCAATGGGGACTGCTGTGTTAGGGAACTCTCGGAGTCGCATAAAGGGTTTCAAGTACCCTTTTGCCTTTCAAGCGGGAATGTGAGATTAACCTTGAGACTCTGCCACTCAAAATTTACTCATCTCGCATTGAGGGGATATTTTGTGGTGTTTCTCGAGTTGCGGCGGGAAGCTGGGGGTACTTCTCCAGTTGAGACGGAAACATCAGGAAATCGCTCGAGTTGCTTGAGGGAAGTCAGTTACCCTTTTGTTTTCGAAGGATAACTTCGGGATTACTCTCCAGCCTTTAAATGGGAATTGGTCTCTTCTCGGGTTGAGTCCATAAAGAGTGTTCTCCTCTCCAAAGGGGACGGCTGTGTGAGGGAACTTTCTAAGTCACATAAAGGATGTCAAGTTGCCTTTTGCCTTTCAAGCGGAATGTGGGATTTCTCTTGAGATACTGCAGCGCAAAATTTCCTCATGTCGCATTGACAGGATAATTTTGTGCGGTTTCTCGTGTTGTGGCGGGAAGCTGGGGGTACTTCTTGAGTTGCGACTGGGACCTCAGGAACTCGCTCGGGTTGCTTCAGGGAAGTCAGGTCCCCTTTTGTGTTGGAAGAGGAATTTCGGCATTACTCTCCAGGCATTAAATGGGAATTGGCCTCTTCTTGAGTTGAGTCCTTAAAGTGTGTTCTCCTCCTAAATGTGGATGGCTGTTTGAGGGAATTTTCTGAGTTGAATAATGGGTTTAAACTAACCTTTTGCCTTTCAAGCGGGCATGTGGAATTATCATTGAGATTCTGTCGTGCAAAATTTCCTCATCTCACATTGAGGTGATATTTTTGTGGTGTTTCTCCAGTTTTGATGGGAGGTTGTGTGTACTTCTCGAGTTGCGACGTGGAACTCAGAAGCTGGCTCCGGTTGTTTCAGGCTAGTCAGGTTCCCCTTTGTGTTAGAAGTGTAACTTTGTGTTTACTCTCGTGCAGTTAAATGGGAAGAGGGCTTCTTCTCAATTTGAGTCCATAAAGTGTCTTCTCCTCTCCAATGGGGACGGCTGTGTGAGGGAACTCTCTGAGTAGCATATAGGGTGTCAAGTACACTTTTGCCTTTCAAGCGGGGATGTGGGATTAACCTTGAGACTCTGCCACTCAAATTTTCCTCATCTCGCATTGAGGGGATATTCTGTGGTGTTTCTCGTGTTGCGGCGGGAAGCTGGGGGTACTTCTCCAGTTGTGATGGGAACATCAGGAACTCGCCCGGGTTGCTTCAGGGAAGTCAAGTCCCCTTTTGTGTTGGAAGGATAACTTCGGCATTACTCTCCAGCCTTTAAATGGGAATTGGTTTCTTCTCGGGTTGAGTCCATAAATTGTATTCTCCTCTCCAATGGGGACAGCTGTGTGAGGGAACTTTCTGAGTCACATAAACAGTGTCAAGAACCCTTTTGCCTTTCAGCGGGATTGTGGGATTTCCCTTGAGATCTGCCACACAAAATTTCCTCATCTCGCATTGGGGGATAATTTTGTGGTGTTTCTCCAGTTACGACGGGAAACTGGGGGTACTACTCGAGGTGCGACGGTGACCTCAGGAACTCGCCCGGGTTGCTTCAGGGAAATCAGGTCCCCTTTTGTGTTTGAAGGGCAACATCGGGATTACTCTTGACCTGTTAAATGAGAATAGGGCCTTTTCTCGAGTTGAGTCCATAAAGTGTGTTCTACCCTCCAATATGGACGGATGTTAGGGAACTTTCTGAATCGCATAAAGGGTGTCAAGTACAATTTTGCCTTCAAGCAGGAATTTGGGATTTCTCTTGAGATTCTACAGCGTAAAATTTCCTCATCTCCCATTGAGGGGATAATTTTGCTTTGTTTCTCCAGTTTCGGCGGGAACCTGGGGGCACTTCTCGAGTTGCGACGGGGACCTCAGGAAATCACTCGGGTTACTTCAGGGAAGCAGTTCCCCTTTTGTGAAGGAAGGGGAATTTGGGGGTTACTTTCATGCCATTCAATGGGGATAGGGCCTCTTCTCGAGTTGAGTCCATCAAGTTCGTTCTCTTCTCAAATGGGGACGGCTGTTAATGAACTTTCTTTTTCACATAAAGCGTGTTAAGTAGACTTTTGCCTTTCAAGTATGAATGTCTGATTTCTCTTGAGATTCTGCTGTGCAAAATTTCCTAATCTCGAATTGAGAGGATAATTTTGTGGTGTTTCTCAAATAGCGGTGGGAAGCGGGGGGTACTTTTTGAGTTGAGACCATAAAGTGTGTTCTCCTCTGTAAAGGGAAGGCTACGTGAGGGACCTTTCTGAGTCGCATACAAGGTGTCAAGTACCCTTTCTCCTTTCAATCGGGAATGTGGGATTTCTCTTGAGAATCTGCAGCGCAAAATGTCCTCATCTTGCATTAGGGGATAATTTTGTGGTGTTTCTCAAGTTGCAGCGGGAAGCTCTGGGTCCTTCCTGAGTTGCGACGGGGACTTCAGGAACTCGCTCGGGTTGCTTCAGGGAAGACAGGTCCCATATTGTGTTGGAAGGGGAACTTCCGGATTACTCTCGAACCCGGAAATGGGAATAGGCCCTCTTCTTGTGTTGAGTCCAAAAAGTGTGTTTCTCTCCAATGTGGACTGCTGTGTGAGGGAACTTTCTGAGTCGCATAAAGTGTGACAAGTACCCTTGTGCCTTTCAAGCGGGATTCTGGGATGTCTCTTGAGATTCTGCAGCGCAAAATTTCCTCATCTCGCTTTGAGGGGATAATTTTGTGGTGTTTCTCGAGTTGCGGCGGGAAGATGGGGGTACTTCTCGAGTTGTGACGGACACCACAGGAACTCACTCGTGTTGCTTCTGGGAAGTCAGGTCCCCTTTTATGCTGTAAGGGAAACTTCCGGATTTCTCTTGAGATTTTCAATGGGAATACGGCCTATTCTCCATTTAGGCCATAAAGTGTGTTCTCCTATCCAATGAGGATGGCTGTTAGGGAACTTTCTGTGTCGCATAAAGGGTGTCAAGTACCCTTCTGACTTTCAAGCGGGAATGTGGGATTTCTCTTGAGATTCTGCAGTAGAAAATTTCCTCATCTCGCAGTGAGGGGATAATTTTGGGGTGTTTCTCGAGTTTCGGTGGGAAGCTGGGGTACTACTACTGTTTCGATCAGGTCCTCGGGAACTCTCTCGGGCTGCTTCAAGGAAGTCAGGTCCCCTTTTATGTTTGAAGGGGAATGTCAGGATTACTCTCAAGCCATTAAATGGGAATAGGGACTCTTCTCTAGTTGAGTCCATAAAGTGTGTTCTCCTCTCCAGTAGGGACGGCTCTGTGAGGGAATTTTCTGAGTCGCACAAAGGGTGTCAAGTACCCTTTTGCCTTTCACGAGAGAATGTGGAATTTCTCTTGAGATTGTGCAGCACAAAATTTCCTTATCTCGCATTGAGGGGATAATTTTGTGTTGTTTTTCGAGTTGCAGCGGAAAGCTGGGGGTACTTTTCCAGTTGCGACTGGGACCTCAGAAACTCGCTCTGGTTGCTTCAGGGAAGTCAGGTCCCCTATTGTGAAGGAAGGGGAACTTCCGGATTACTCTCGCGCCATTAAAGGGGAAAGGACCGCTTCTTGAGTTCAGTCCAAAATGTGTGTTCTCCCCTCCAATGGCGATGGCTGTGTGAGGGAATTTTCTGAGTCGTATGAAGGGTGTCAAGTACCCTTTTGCCTTTCACAGGGAATGTGGGATTTCTCTTGAGATTCTGCAGCGCAAATTTTCCTCATCTAGCATTGAGGGGATAATTTTGTGGTGTTTCTCCAGTTTGGGCCGGAGGCTGGGGGTACTTCTCGAGTTGCGTCGTGGAGTGAAGTAACTAGCTCGGGTTGCTTCAGGGATGTCAGGTCCCCTTTGTGTTGGGAGAGGAACTTCTGGATTACTCTCAAGCCGTTAAATGGGAATAGGTCCTCTTCTCGAGTTGTATCCATAAAATGTGTTCTCCTCTCCAATGGGGACATCTGTGTGAGGGAAATTTCTGAATCGCATGAAGGGTGTCAAGTACCCTTTTGCCTTTCAAGGGGGAATGTTGGATTTCTCTTGAGATTCTACAGCGCAGAATTTCCTCATCTCGCACTGAGGGAATAATTTTGTGGTTTTTCTCGAGTTGCGGCCGGAAGCTGGGTGTACTTCTCGAGTTGCGATGGGAACTCAAGAACTCGCTCGGATTGCTATAGGGAAGTCAGGTCTCCTTTTGAGTTGCAAGGGGAACTTCCAGATTACTCTCGAGCCATTAAATGGGAATAGGACCTCTTCTAAAGTTGAGTCAAAAAAGTGTGCTCTCCTCTCCAATGGCGACGGCTGTGTGAGGGAATTTTTTGAGTCGCATGAAGCGTGTCAAGTACCCTTTTGCCTTTCACAGGGAATGTGAGACTTCTCTTGAGATTCTGCAGCGCAAAATTTCCTCACCTCGCACTGAAGGGATAATTTTGTGGTGTTTCTCAAGTTGCGGCAGGAAGCTGGGGTTATTTCTTGCGTTGCGACGGGGACCTCATTAACTCGATCAGGTTGCTTCAGGGAATTCAGGTCCCCTTTTATGTTGGAAGGGGAACTTCCGGATTACCTCAAGCCGTTAAATGGGAATACGGCCTCTTCTCGAGTTGAGTCCATAAAGAGTGTTCTTCTCTCCAATGTGTTGGATGTTAGGGAACTTTCTGAGTCGCATAAAGCATGTCAAGTACCATTTTGCCTTTCAAGCGGGTGGTGGGATTTCTCTGGAGATTCTGCAGTGCAAAATTTCCTCATCTCGCATTGAGGGGATAATTTTGTGGTGTTTCTCGAGTTGCGGTGGGAAGGTGGGGGTACTTCTCGAGTTGCAACGGGGACTTCAGGAACTCACTCGGGTTGCTTCAAGGAAGTCTGTTCCCCTTTTGTTTTGGAAGGGGAACTTCCGGATTTATCTCGAGCCGTTAAATTGAAATAGGGCCTTTTCTCGAGTTGAGTCCATAAAGTCTGTTCTCCTCTCCAATGGGGACGGCTGTGTGAGGGAACTTTCTAAGTTTGAAAAAGAGTGTCAAGTACCGTTTGTCATTCAAGCGGGAATGTGGGATTTCTCTTGAGATTCTGCAGCGCACAATTTCCTCATCTCGCATTGAGGGGATAGTTTTGTGGTGTTTCTCGAGTTGCGGCGGGAAGCTGGGGTTAATTCTAGAGTTGCAACTGGGACCTCAGAAACTCTCTGGTGTTGCTTCAGGTAGGTCAGGTCCCCTCTGTATTGGATGGGAAACTTCGGGATTACTCTCGAGCCGGTAAGTGGGAATTGAGCCTCTTCTAGGTTTTAGTCCGTACCATGTGTTCTCCTCTCCAATGGGGACAGCTGTGTGAGGGAAATTTCTCAGTCGCATAAAGGGTGTCAAGTATCCTTTTGCCTTTCATGCGGGAATGTGGGATTTCTCTTGAGATTCTGCAGCGCACAATTTCCTCATCTCGCATTGAATGGATTTTTTTGTGGTGTTCCTCGAGTTGCGGCAGGAAGATTGGGGTCCTTCTCAAGTGGCGACAGGGGCTTCAGTTACTCGCCCGTGTAGTCCCTGGGAATTCAGGTCTCCTTTCGTTTTTGTAGGGGAACATCGGGATTACTCTCAAGGCGTGGAATGAGAATAGGGCCTCATCTTAAGTGTAGTCCACAAATTGTTTTCTCCTCTCAAATGGGGATAGCTATGTCAGGGGATGTCTTGAGGCACATAAAGTGTGTCAACTACCCATTCGCTTTTCAAGCGGGAATGTGGGATTTCTCTTGAGACTCTGCAGGGGAAACTTTCCTCATCTCATCTTGGTTGCACAATCTTGTGTTTCTTCAGAAGTAGCTTCAGGAAGCTTGGGGTCCAACTAAGGGGCGACAGGGACCTCAGGAACTCGGTCGTGTAGTCCCTGGGAAGTTAGATCTCCTCTTGTTTAGGTGGGGAAACATAGGGAATACTCTTAAGGCATGGAATGAGCATATTGCCTCATCTAAATTGGAGTCCATAAATTGTGTTCTCCTCTCATGTGGGGACATATATGTCAGTTTATGTCTTGAGTAGCATAAAAGGTCTCAAGTACACTTCATGTTTCAAGGGGAAATGAGGGATATCTCTTGAGACTCTGCAGGGGAAATATTCCTCATCACACCTTGAGTACAGAATCTTGTGGTTTTTCTCGAGTTGCGGCGGGAAGCTTGGGGTCCTATTCGAGGGGCGATAGGGACCTCAGGAACTCGCTTGTGTAGTCCCTTGGATGTCAGGTCTCTTTTCGTTTTGGTAGGGGAACATCGGGATTACTCTTGAAGCGTGGAGTGGGAATAGGATCTCATTTAAAGTTGAGTCCATAATTTGTGTTCTCTTCTCAAGTGGGGACAGATAGGTAAGGGAATGTCTTGAGTCGCATAAAGGGTGTCAAGTACCCGTTCGCGTTTCAAGCAGAAATTGGAATTTCACTTGAGTCTCTGAAGGGGAAATTTTCCTCATGTCACCTTGAGTGCAGAATCTTGTGGTTTTTGTCGAGTTGCAGTGGGAAGTTTGGGGTCCTTCTCGAGTTGCGACAGGGACCTCAGGAACTCGTGCGTGTAGTCCCTGGGAAGTCAGATCTCCTTTCTTTTTGGTTGCGGAATATCGGGATTACTCTCGAGACGTGGAATGGGTATAGGGCCTCATTTAAAGTTGATTCCATAAATTGTGTTCTCCTCTCAAGTGGGGACTGCTATGTCAGGGAATGTCTTGAGTCGCATAAAGGGTGTCATGTACTCGTTCGCGTTTCAAGCGGGATTGTGGAATTTCTCTGGGACTATGCAGTGGAAATATTCCTAATCTCATCTTGAGTGAAGAATCCTGTGGTTTTTGTCGAGTTTCGGCAGGACGTTGTGTTCCTTCTCGAGTTGTCACAGGGACCTCAGGAACTCTCTCGTGTAGTCCCTGGGAAGTCACGTTTCCTTTCTTTTTGGGAGGGTACATCGGCATTACTCTCGAGGCGTTGAATGGGAATAGGGCTTCATCTTAAATTGAGTCCATAAATTGTGTTCTCTTCTCAAGTGAGGAGAATTATGTCAGGGACTGTCTTGAATCACATAAATAGTGTGAAGTACCCGTCCAAGTTTTAAGGGTGAATGTGGGATTTCTCTTGAGCCTCGGCAGAAGAAAATTTCCTCATCTCTCCTTGAGTGCACAATCTTGTGGTTTTTCTAGAGTTGCGGCGGGATGTTTGGGTTCTTTCTCGAGTTGCGACAGGGACCTCAGGGACTCTCTCGTGTAATCGCTATGAATTCAGGTCTCCTTTCATTTTGGTAGGGGAACATCGGATTACTCTCGAGGCGTGGAATGCGAATAGGGCCTCATCAAAATTTAAGTCCATAATTTGTGTTCTCCCCTCAAGTGGCGACAGCAATGTCAGGGAATGTCTTGAGTCACATAAAGGGTGGCAAGTACCCGTTCGAGTTTCAAGAGGGAATGTGGGAATTTTCTTGAAACTCTGCAGGCGAAATTTTCCTCAACTCACCTTGAGTGCAGAATCTTGTGTATTTTCTCGAGTTGAGGCGGGAAGCTTGGGTCCTTCTCGAGTTGTGACAGGGACCTCAGTAACTCACTCGTGTAGTCCCTGGAATCAGGTCTCCTTTTGATTTCCTAAGGGAACATCTTGATTACTCTCGAGGCGTGGAATGGGAATAGGGCCTATTCTAAATTTGATTCCATTAATAGTGTCCTCCTCTCAAGTGGGGACAGCTATGTCAGGGTATGACTTGAGTTGCATAAAGGTTGTGAAGTACCCGTTCGAGTTTCAAGTGGGAACGTGTGATTTCTCTTGAGAATCTGCAGTGGAAAATTTCCTCATTTCACCTTGAGTGCAGAAAATTGTGGTTTTTCTCGAGTTGCGGCAGGAAGCTTCGTGTCCTTCTCGATTTGCAACATGGACCTCAGATACTCGCTCATGTAGTCCCTGGGAATTTAGGTCTCCTTTCGTTTTAGTAGGGGAACATCGGGATCACTCTCGAGGCGTTTAATGCGAATAGGGCCTCATCTAATGTTGAGTCCATAAACTGTGATCTCCTCTGAAGTGGGGACAACATTGTCAGGGAATATTTTCAGTCGCATAAAGGGTGTCAAGTACCCGTTCGCGTTTCAAGCTGGAATGTGAGATTTCTATTGGGATTCTGCAGGGGAAATTTTCCTCATCTGACCTTGAGTTCAGAATCTTGTGGTTTTTCTCGAGATGCGGCGGGAAGATTCGGGTCTTCCTAGAGTTGCGAACGGGACCTCACGACCTCGCTTGTGTAGTCCCTGGGAAGTCAGGTCTCCTTTCGTTTTGGTAGGGGAACATCGGGATTACTCTCGAGGCGAGGAAGGGGAATTGGGCCTCATCTAATTTTGAGTCCATTAATTTTGTTCTCCTCTCAAGTGGGGACAGCTATGTCAGGGAATGTCTTGAGTCGCATAATGGGTGTCAAGTACCCGTTCAAGTTTCAAGCGGGAATGTGGGATTTCGCTTGATACACTGCAGGGGAATTAAGCCCGTTCTCACCTTGAGTGCAGAATCTTGTGGTTTTTTTTCGAGTTGCAGCGGGAAGCTTGGGGTCCTTCTCAAGTTGTGACAGGGACCTCAGGAACTCCCTTGTATAGTCCCTGGAAGTGAGGTTTCCCTAAGTTTTAATAGGGGAACATCGGGATTACTCTCGATGCGTGGAATGGGAATAGGCCTTCATCTTAAGTTGAGTCCATAAATTGTGTTCTCCTCTCAAGTCGGGAGAGTTATGTCAGGGAATATCTTGAATTGCATAAAGAGTGTGAAGTACCCGTCCTAGTTTCAAGGGTGAATGTGGGATTTCTCTTGAGACTCTGCAGGGGAAATTTTCCTCATGTCACCTTGAGTGCACAATTTTGTGGTTTTTCTAGAGTTGTGGCGGGAAGCTTGGGGTCCTTCTCGAGTTGCGACAGGGACCTCGGGAACTCACTCATGTAGTCCCTGGGAAGTCAGGTCTCCTTTCGTTTTGGTAGGGGAACATTGGGATTACTCTCGAGGCGTGGATGGGAATAGGGCTTCATCTTAAGTTGAGTCCATAAATTGTGTTCTCCTCTCAAGTGTGGACAGCTATATCAGGGAATGTCTTGAGTTGCATAAAGGATGTGGAGTACCCGTTCGCGTTTCAAGTGGGAATGTGGGATTTATCTTGAGGCACTGCAGGGGAAATTTTCCTCATCTCACCTTGAGTGCAGAACCTTGTGGTTTTCCTCGAGTTGCGGCAGGAAGCTTGGGTTCCTTCTTGAGTTTCGACAGGGACATCAGGAACTCCTGTGTGTAGTCCCAGGGATATCAGGTCTCCTTTCGTTTTCGTCGGGCAACATCAGGATTACTCTCGAGGCGATAAGTGGGAATAGGGCATCATCTAAAGTTGAGTCCATAAATTGTGTTCTCCTCTCAAGTGTGGACAGCTATATCAGGGAATGTCTTGAGTTGCATAAAGGATGTCGAGTACCCGTTCGCGTTTCAAGTGGGAATGTGGGATTTCTCTTCAGACTCTGCAGGGGAAATTTTCCTCATCTCACCTTGAGTGCAGAATCTTGTGGTTTTTGTCGAGATGCAGCGGGAAGAGTGGGGTCCTTCTCGAGTTGCCATAGGGACCTCAGGAACTCATTCGTAGTGTCTCGGAATTAAGGTCTCCTTTCCTTTTGGCAGGGGAACATCTGGATTACTCTCAAGGTGTGGAATGTGAATAGGGTATCATCTAAATTTGACTCAATAAATTGTGTTCTCCTCTCAAGAGGGGACAGCTATGTTAGGGAATGTCCTGTGTCGCTTAAAGGGTGTCAAGTATCCGTTCGCCTATCAAGCGGAAATGTGAGATTTCTCTTGGAACTCTGCAGGGCTAAGTTCCCTCATCTCACCTTGAGTGAAGAATCTTGTGGTTTTTCTCGTGTTGCAGCGGGAAGCTTGGGGTCCTTCTCGAGTTGCAACAGGGACCTCAGTAACTCGCTCGTGTAGTCCCTGGGAAGTCCGATCTCCTGTCGTTTTGGTAGGGGAACATAGGGAATACTCTTGAAGCGTGGAATGGGAATAGGGCCTCATCTATAGTTTAGTCCAGAAATTGTGTTCTCCTCCAAATGGGGGGAGCTATGGCAGGTTGTATCTTGAGTAGCATTAAGGGTCTCAAGTACCCGTTCACGTTTCATGGGGGAATGCGGGGTTTCTCTTGAGACTCTGCAGGGGAAATTTTCCTCATTTCATCTTGAGCGCAGAATCTTCTGGTTTTTCTCGAGTTGCAGCGGGAAGATTGGGGTCCTTCTCGAGTTGCGACAGGGACCTCAGGAACTCTCTCTTGTAATCCCTGGGAAGTTAGGTCTCCTTTCGTTTTGGTAGGTGAACATCGGGATTACTCTCGAGGCCTGGAATGGAAATAGGGCCTCCTCGAATGTTGAGTCCATAAAGTATGTTCTCCTCTCAAGTGGGGACAGCTATGAGAGGGAATGTCTTGAATCGCATAAAGGGTGTGAAGTACCCGTCTGAGTTTCAAGGGTGAATGTGGGATTTCACTTTATACTCGGCAGGGGAAATTTTCCTCATCTCACCTTGAGTGCAGAATCTTGTGTTTTTTCTAGAGTTGCGGCGGGAAGCTTGGGGTCCTTCTCGAATTGCAACAGGGACCTCGGGAACTCACTCATGTAGTCCCTGGGAAGTCAGGTCTCCTTTCGCTTTGTTAGGGGAACTTTGGGATTACTCTCGAGGTGTGGATGGGAATAGGGCTTCATATTGAGTCCATAAATTGTGTTCTCCTCTCAAGTGTTCAGAGCTATCTCAGAGAATGTTTTGAGTCGCATAAAGGGTGTGAGGTACACGTTCGAGTTTCAAGCGGGAATGTGGAATTTCTCTTGAGACTCTGCAGGGGAAATTTTCCTCATCGCACCTTGAGTGGAGAATCTTGTGGTTTTCCTCGAGTTGCGTCAGGAAGCTTGGGTTCCTTCTTGAGTTTCGACAGGGACGTCAGGAACTCCCGCGTGTAGTCCCAGGGATATCAGGTCTCCTTTCATTTTGGTCGGGCAACATCAGGATTACTCTCGAGGCGATGAGTGGGAATAGGGCATCATCTAAAGTTGAGTCCATAAACTGTGTTCTCCTCTGATGTCGGGAAAGGTATATCAGGGAATGTCTTGAGTCGTATAAAGGGTGTGAATTACCTATTCGAGTTTCAAGAGGGAATGTGGTATTTCCCTTGAGACTCTGCAGGGGAAATTTTCCTCATCTCACCTTGAGTGCAGAATTTTTTGCTTTTCTCGAGTTGCGGCAAGAAGCTTGGTGTCCATCTCGAGTTGTGACAGGGACCTCCGTAACTCGCTCATGTAGTCCCTGGAATGTCAGGTTTTCTTTCGTTTTGGTAGAGGAACTTCGGAATTACTCTCTAGGCGTGGAATGTGTATAGGGCCTCATCTAAAGTTGAGTCCATAAATTGTGTTCTCCTCTTAAGTGGGGACAGCTATGTCAGGGAATGTCTTGAATCGCATCAAGGGTGTGAAGTTCGCGTTAGGGTTTCAAGCGGGAATGTGGGGTTTCTCTTGAGACTCTGCAGGGGAAAAATTCGTCGTCTCACCTTGAGTGCAGAATCTTGTGCTTTTTCACGAGTTTTGGCGGTAAGCTTGGAGTCCTTTTTGAGTTGGAACAGGGTCCTCAGGAACTCGCTCTTCTAGTCCCTGGTAAGTCAGGTCTCCATTCATTTTGGTAATGGAACATCGGGATTACTCTCGAGTCATGGAATGAGAATAGGGCTTCATCTTACGTTGAGTCCATAAAGTATTTTCTCCTCTCAAGTGGGGAGAGCTATGTCAGGGAATGTCTTGAGTCGCATAAGGGGTGTTTAGTACGCATTCGAGTTTCATGCGTCAGTTTGGGACTTCTCTTGAGACTCTGCAGGGGAAATATTCGTCATCACACCTTGAGTGCAGAATCTTGTGGTTTTTCTCGAGTTGCGGCGGGAAGCTTGGGGTCCTTCTCGAGTTGGACAGGTACATCAGGAATTCACTCGTGTAGTCCCTGGGAAGTCAGGGTTACTTTCGCTTTGTTAGGGGAGCAGCAGGAGTTCCCTTGAGGCATGGAATGGGAATAGGCCCTCATCTAAATTTGAGTCCATAAATTGTGTTCTCCTCTCAAGTGGGGAGAGCTAGATCAGGGAAAGTCTTGTGTCGCATAATGGGTGTTCAGTATGCGTTCGAGTTTCAAGCGTTAATGTGGGATTTCTCTTGAGACTCTGTGGGCAAAATATTCGTCATCCCACCTTGAGTGCAGAATCTTGTGGTTTTTCTCGAATTGCGGCGGGAAGCTTGGGGTCCTTCTCGAATTGCGACAGGGACCTCAGGAACTCGCTCAGGTAGTCCCTGGGAAGTCAAGTTTCCTTTCGTTTTGGTAGGGGTCACCGGGATTACTCTCGAGGCGTGGAATGGGAATAGGGCCTCATCTAAATTTGAGTCCATAAATTGTGTTCTACTCTCAAGTGGGGAGAGCTTTGTCAGGGAATGTCTTGAGTCGCCTAAAGGGTGTGAAATTCCCGTTTGAGTTTCAAGCAGGAATGTGGGATTTCTCTTGAGACTCTGCAGTGGAAAATTCCTCATCTCCCATTGATGGGATAATTTTGTCGTGTTTCTCGATTTCTGGCGGGAAGCTTGGGGTTCCTCTCACGTTGCGACTGGGATCTCAAGAACTCGCTCGTGTTGCCCCAGGGAAGTCAGGTCTCCTATCTTGTTCGAAGGGGAACTTCGGGATTTCTCTCGAGCCAATAAATGGGAATAGGGCCTCATCTCTAGGTGAGTCCCTAAATTTTGTGCTCCTCTCCAGTGTGGACGGCTTTGTTAGGGAACTTTTTGAGTCACATAAATGGTGTCATGTACCCGTTCAAGTTTCAAGCTGTAATGTGGGATTTCTCTTGAGATTCTGCAGAAGAAACGTTCCTCATCTCGTATTGATGGGGGAACATTTTCATTAGTCTTGAGTTGCAGCAGAAAGTTAGGGGATCCCCTCGAGTTGCGATGGGGACCTCAGGAACTCGCTTGTGTTGCCCCAGGTAACTCATGTCTCCTGTCATGTTGGAAGGGGAACCTCGGGATTCCTCTCGAGGCGCAGCAGGGGAATAGGGCCGCATCTAGTGTTGAGTCGGTCAACTGTGTGTTCCTTGTTTGTGACGACAGGGATCTCGGGGTTGGTCTCAAAATTCACCTGGTATGTCAGGCCTCATCTCATGTTAAGATATCGAACTGCGCTTTCTTCTCGAGTAGGAAAACGGGTGTTAGGTCACATTAGATTTGAATTTTTACCTGGAGATTTTATCATGTATGCTCTGCGAGTCAGGTGTCCACTCATCCTGTGAATTGATACTCGAGGATACATTTGAATCTGTGCAGTAGAATCAGACAATATCTCGAGTGGGTGTTGACATACGTTAACTTTCCCATTTCTGTTTTGAAAACCTGGGGATCCTCCTGAGTTTCAACGTGGTACACGCCTCCTCGTACTCTGTGATTGGAACATCTGAATTCCATTCCAGAGAAAGTAAAGGAATCGACTCTCATCTGGAAATGAGGACTGAAAAACAGCACAAGTTGTCAGTGTGGCAGGTAACTTGGTGTTCCTCTTGATTGGGCTGTGCATGTCGGTTTAATTTTTGAGTCACATAAAGGATGTTAAGTAGTAACCTGTTGAGTTTCAAGCGGGAATGTGGAATTTCTCTTGCGAATCTGTAACGGAAAAGTTCTTCATCTCGCCTTGAGGGCAGAATCTTGTGGTTTTTCTGGAGTTGCCGCGGGAAGCTTGGGTTCCAACACGCGTTGGGCCATGGACGTCTGGAACTCACTCCTGTTGCTTCAGGGATGAGAGGTCTCCTTTGCGTTGGAAGGGGAACTTCAGGATTACTCTGGGGCCCTTAAATGGGAATAAGACCTCATCTCGCATTGAATCCATAAACTGCGTGCTCCTCTCCAGTGGGGACATCTATGTTATTAAACTTTTTGAGTCGCATAAATGGTGTCAAGTACCCGTTCGAGTTTCAAGCAGGAATGTGTAATTTCTCTCCAGATTCTACAGCAGAAATGTTCCTCATCTCCAATTGATGGGGTATTTCTCTCTTTCCTCAAGTGGCGGCAGAAAGCTTGGGGTTCCTCTCGAGTTGCGACGGGGAACTTAGTAACTCGCTCGCGTTGTCCCAGGGAAGTTAGCTGTCCTTTACTGTTGGAAGGGGAACCTCAGGATTCCTCACGAGGCGCCGGAGAGGAATAGGGCGGCATGTAGTGTTGTGTATGTAAATTGTGTGCTCCAATTCAATGTGGACATCTATGTCGGGGAAGTTTCTGGGTCTCAAAAAGTGTGTCTAGTACCCAAAAGATGAAATAAAAATAAGATCCATTTGCCATATCTGATTTGCTTGTAGTCTTCTTATGTTGACACCTGGTTGGGTAAATGGTAAAGTAAAAGGCGCACATTTGGGACATGAGCGAACAATATTTTCAGCTTGTTTTTGAGCAATATCATAAGATATTTTTAATCCTTTAGAGTTAGTGTGTGGCAGATGATGCTCTTGTTTTGCTACTTTTATATGATAAAGTAATGCATGAATTGCAGCATTTCCGAAGGACAAGGGTCCAGGAAGGGCAGAATGAGCATGGATATAAGTAAAGAAAATTGATTTTGAATGTTGTACAAGCAATTGCTGCACCTGATAAAACAATTTATCAATATCTGTCTTAAGAGTTATAGGCAGGGAAACTTGAGGAAGTTGAAGACAAGAGAGAACAGCATATCGAGAATTTGAAACAATGTTAACAGGAAGTTGAGGAAAATCTTGCAAAACTAAATAAATAGCCCACAACTCAGCAGGCTGTGCAGAGGAGAATGAATGGGGAAGAACTTTAGAATGTTCAAAAGTAAAATGTCCAGCGGTGTTTTTATTTGCATCAGTAAAAACAGTGGGTCTTTTAACTGGAACATCTGAAATCGGAGATTTCCTGGCGTTGGCTCGAAGAAAATCAATCAATTTAGATGACGGATAATGATTCAAAAATGAACCAGGAAATGAAGCAAGGGAGATTTTCCAATTTTTATTAAATTGTAAACAAAGATATCTGAGCATTTGTTAATTGAATAAAAATTTGGTGTGTTTTTTTTCTGATAATTGTAAAATACGATTGTGACCCTTTTGTATGCTGCTGCTGCGTCACTTCAGTCGTCTCCGACTCTGTGTGGCCCCATAGACAGAAGCCCACCAGGGTCCCCCGTCCCTGGGACTCTCCAGGCAAGAACACTGGAGTGGGTTGCCATTTCCTTCTCCAATGTGTGAAAGTGAAAAGTGAAAGTGAAGTCGCTTAGTCGTGTCCGACCCTTAGCGACCCCATGGATTGCAGCCTACCAGGCTCCTCCATCCATGGGATTTTCTAGACAAGAGTACTGGAGTGGCTTGCCATTAAGAAAGGCTAATTTATCCATATATATATATATAGTTAATTTTTTAGAGAAACTATTAGGTAAAAAAAAACAAAACATTTTATTAATCCTTTTCCTTGAGCAATTGCACCAGATGTAGAATGAGGGGTATGAAATATTATGAATGCAATAGGTTGAGACGCAGAAATATATGTTAAAAAACCATCATTTAATCTTTGTTCAACAAACTGAACCTCTTGCAAAGCCAAGGGGATTAAGATTCGGGGACTATCTAAAGCTGTGTCTCCTTTTAAAGTAGAAAATAAGTGTTGTAATTGATAATAGGAATCCCAAGTACCGAGTGAAGCCAATTAATATCTCTTCATAATTTCTGGAAGTCATTTAAAGTTTTTAAATGGTATCTTTTAATTTGCAAATTTTGAGGCCAAATTTGGTGTTGTTCTAATATGGTCCTTAAATAAGGAATGGGAAAATCCTTTTGAATTTTCTCTGGGGCTATCAGCAAGTTATATTATTTCAAATCCTCCTGTACTTTTCAGAAGAATTTATCACGTTCAGCGATACTGGGAACTGCCAATAAGTGATCATCCATATGATGATAGAGAATATAATTAGGATATTCTTGATGGATAGATTGTAAGGAACGAGCTACAAACTCTTGATATAAGGTAGGACTATATATCATTCCCTGTGGCAAGACTGTCCAATGGTAGTTCTTAATGGGCTGAGCGTGATTAAGAACAAGAACTGTGAAAGCAAATTTATCTCTATCTTGTAATTGTAAGGGAATAGTAAAAGAAAAAAAAACTATCTTTAAGATCTAATACCATTAAAGACCAATTTTGTGGAAAAAGAGCAGGAGAAGGAAGGCCCAAATGTAAGGCTCCCACGGGTTCAATACATTTACTAACTTCTCTTTAATCAGTCAACATTTTCCATTTTTCAGATTTCTTTTTTTATAACAAATACAGGAGAATTCCAAGGGGAGTAGAAGGCTCTGTATGGCCAAGTTGAAGTTGTTTGTTATTAATTACTCTAAGGCCTCGAGCATCATTTTTGGTAATGGCCACTGCTCAACGCATTTAGGAGTATGGATTATACATTTTAATGAGAGTGCTCGAGGAGTTTGAGCAGTGGCTATTAGTTTCCCGACAGAATGCTTACAGAAACTCCCATGGGAGAGAGAATATCTCTTCCCCATATATTAATAGGTATACTAACAATATAAAAAGTGACAAAAACTGTTTTTCCATTATGGAACTGGCATTGTAAAGGACGAGTACTTTTTCAAACATCTGCAATGGAGCCTATTCCGGTCAACATTAGATGACTCTTTTCTTTGCTCCAGTCTTGGGGCCGTTGTTGGGAGGATATGACTGAAACATCTGCCCTGGTGTCTATTAGCCCTTCAAAGTTCTTTCCTTGTATGGTCAAGGAAAGGACAGGACGAGAATCCTTGATGAGCATCTCCCAAAATATATGTTGCCCAGTACTTCTAAAACCTCCTTACCTTTCATAAGGAAGAGCAGAAAATGGTAGATAAGATAAAAGAAGTACTTGTACTATACATTCTCCAGCCAATAGTGAAATTGTAACAGAAGTAGAGACCAAAATTAAAATTTCTCCAACAAAACCAGAGTCTATTACTCAAGGAATTATGGTTAGGCCTCTTAGAGAGGCACTATTGCGGCCCAATATTAAGCCAAAAGTGTCTTTAGACAATGGGCCAAATACGTTTGTTCTTAATTTATAAATGCCACAGCCCGGAGACAAAAGAATATTTCCAGCGAGAGGCAAATCAGCAGCAGCTCTTCTTGAAGTTGCAGAGCGTAAATCTGACACCATTAGAGGTTTGGTTTTTCCTGTTGTAGTAGTCATCTCTAAGGGTTGTTGGGAAACAAAGGATTTACTTGAGGAGCAGGAGGCATGGTTAATTGCATCCCCGGCATTGATCCTGGGACCCAGGGACTGAGGCACGCTAAGTAGTTTCCGAATGTGGGTTACCAATAGGATTGCCATATATATTAGTTTTAGAGAGGCATTCATGGGTCCAATGAAGCCCTTTACCACATTGGCGGCAAAGCCCATGGGGCTTATTTTGTTTTGTATATCCTTGTTTTGCCTTTATTTTTTTGCTATCCTTTTTCATATGTCCAGGTTTCCCACAATGGTAACAATTTTTGCCCTTAGAGGGCTTCATAGCTTGAGCCAAGGCAGTAGCAAAAACAGTAGCACTATGTTCAGTTCCTCCCACTCCCGAACAAGCTCTAATATATTTAGATATAGAAGCCCCCTGTCCCCTTAAAGGACCTAAAACACGTTTACATTCCGGGTTTGCATTTTCAAAAGCAAGTGTTTGTAAAAGTATCTCTGAAATTTCATCACGTCCAACAGCCCCTCAACAGCCACCCACATTCTAGCAAGAAAATCAGTATAAGGTTCATTGGGTCCTTGTAAAGTTTTTGTGAAAGAAGCCTGAGCGTGGCCAGTAGGTACAATATGGCGCCAAGCCCTAAGAAATACTTGGCACACCTGTTGTAAATCCTGGTCAGAATATTGAGCCTGATCTCTTAAGGCTCGAAATTGTCGTTCTCCCATCAATTTATCTTCTAAAGGACCAGGAGGGTTCTGTCCCTCATTAATTTGAGCCTGTGTTTGGGCTTTTTCTTCTCACCAACTCTTTAATTGCAACCAGTGGGATCCTTTAAGCAGAGCCTGGGCTATGGACTCCAAATCGAAGGGAAGAATCAATTTTGTCTTCTCTACAGAATCTAACATAGCTAATACAAAAGGGGATTGGGGACCATATTGAGCAACAGCAGCTTTAAGATCCTTGAAAAAATTATATTTAAAAGGCGAATATTGAACATTAATTTTATTGTTGGGAGCTGCTTGCCATTGAATTGGAAATAACTGTGGAGGATCTGTTAAACCACCAGAGGGCACAGGGATATCATCAACATAAAACTTGGACTCGGGAAATGAGAAAGATGGCCCCTCTTGGCCTACATCTGGAGAACTACGCGATACCGGAAAAAGAGAAGCATAGGGAGGGGATGTAGGAGTAGGAACCCTCTTTGTTCCTTCATTCTGTGTTTTCCACCATTGTTGAAAATTTCGGGTCACTTTATCAACATCGTCGTTCCCTTCGGACAACGGGGAGAAATCACTAGCACTATCAGATTTGGTGTCTGATTCCCCATCCCTGGAATGCAAAGCAGTGGCCACGGAAGCGTCATTTAAAGCGGCACCATTTGATTTTTTGTTTGTTTGTTTCTCAATAGGACTTCCTCATAAATTACCTCAGATTTTGTAGATTTAGTTTCACTATCGGTGGAAAACAATGCAAGTGCTTGAGTGATAGCACTACATAGAGTCCACAATTTCAAAAGAATTATGTTACCCTTCTGATGCTGTTGCCGTAATTCTTTCTGTATTAATTTCCATTCCTTTAAGTTTAATTGTACTTTAGTTTGGCACTTAAACCAATAACAATGCTGCTCCACAAGGGGAAATAACTCCGATAAACGATGACTAGATGCCTTTACCCCGATGGAGTGGAGAAGTCCTTTGACTAGCTCCATGTATTGTGCCTTTGCTGATGGGGAATTCCCCATAATTTTCCGGAAAGTTCCCCTGCCTTGGACCTACAATGCCCGAGGGGAGTACTCACCCTTTCGGTTTCGCTTGGGCCCCACGTTGGGCGCCAGATGTTATGGGCTAAATGACACAAAGACAAGACACACAAAAGACAGACAAAGACACAACTCTGGCCAGAGGTAAAATACTGCTCAAGCCCCCTTGCGGTTTAATTTTATACCCCTGTAGCTGGGCACATACCAAAATCTAAGCAATGCATTCTTCTACCAAATAAGGACAAAAAACTAAGCACATTTCAAGGACAGGAGGAACAAAGGGAGGAAGTGACCACATCATGTTTACTGCAAAGCCTGCGCAGAACTCCAGCCTCTTCCGTTTTTTTAAGGAGGGCATGTATGCGAGCTGAACATTAACCTTGGATATTGTGTGCAGGCTTCCTGGAAGGACATCCTGTTTGAAAGCATGCTCTGCCCAAGCAGAGAGTCTTGTTTGCAGGCACATCTCTGCTTCCTTAACCATTCTCTCTCGTGGTCACTGTCAGGCTCCTAAACCCGGTTGCTCTCAAAATTTTCCAGGAGATTCATCCCTCGTCTCTTGTTCAGACATGGAACTGCGCTTTCTTCTCGAGTTGTAAAACGGGTATTAGGCCCCATGAGAGTTGATTTAGTAACTGAAGATTGTATTGAGTATGCTCAGGGAGTCAGGCCTCCACTCGTCTTCTGAGTTGATACTCAAGGCTTCATTTGAATCTGTGCAGTAGAGTCAGACAATATTTCCAGTGGGTGGTGACATCCGTACCTTTTCCATTTGTGTGTTGAAAACCTGGGGATCCTCCCGAGTTTCAAATTGGTACCCGCCTCCTCGTACTGTGCGACCAGAACACCCAGATTCCATTCCAGAGAAAGCAGAGGAATCGATTCTCTCATCTGGAAAAGAGGACTGGAAAACGGGGCAATTTGTCACTGTGGCAGGAAACTCGGTATTCCGCTGCATTGGGGCTGTGTATGTCGGGTTAATTTTTGAGTCGCATAAAGGATGTTCAGTAACCTGTCGAGTTTCAAGTGGGAATGTGGAATTTCTCTTGTGAAGCTGCAACGGCAATGTTCCTCATCTCGCCTTAAGGGCAGAATCTTGTGGTTTTTCTTGAGATGTGGCAGGAAGCTTGGGGTCCCTCCCGAGTTGGGCTGGGGACCTCAGGAACTCTCTTGTGTTTCTTCAGGGAAGTATGGTCCCCTTTTGTGTTGGAAGGGGAACTTTGGGATTACTCTCGAGCCGTTAAATGGGCTTAAGGCCTCATCTTGAGTTGAATCCGTAAATTGTGTGCTCCTCTCCAGTGGGGACGGCTATGTAGGGGAGATTTTTGAGTCGCATAAAGGGTGTCAAAAACCTCTTCGAGTTTCAACTGGAAATGTGGGATTTCTCTTGAGATTCTGCAGCAGAAAATTTCCTCATCTCGCATAGATGGGGGAACTTTGTCGTTTTTCACGAGTTGAGGCAGAAAGCTTTGGGTTCCTCTCGAGTTGCTATGGGAACGTCAGGAACTCACTCGTGTTGTCCCACGGAAGTTGGGTCTCTTTGCTGTTGGAAGGGGAACCTCAGGATTCATCTAGAGGCGCGGGAGAAGAATAGGGTCATTATCTAGTGTTGTGTAGGAAAATTGTGTGCTCCACATCAATGTGGATGGCTATGTTGGGCAATTTTTTGAGTCGCATAAAGGGTTTCAAGTACCCGTTCGAATTTCAAGCGGGAATGTGGGATTTCTCTTGAGATTCTGCAGCGGAAAATTTCCTCATCTCACATTGAGGGCATAATTTTTTGGTGTTTCACGAGTGCGGCGGGAAGCATTGGGTTCTTCTCGAGTTGTGACGGGGACCTCAGGAAATCCCTCGTGTTGCCCCAGGGAAATCAGGTTTCCTATCGTGTTGGAAGGTGAACCTCCGGATTCCTCTAGAGGCGCAGCAGAGGAATAGGGCGACATTTAGTGTTGATTCGTTCAACTGTGTGTTCTTTGCCAGTGGCAACAAGTATCTCGGGGTTGCTCTCAAAATTCACCTGGGGAATCAGGCCTCGTCTATTGTTCAGACATCGAACTGCACTTTCTTCTCGAGTTGTAAAATGGGTGTTAGGCCAGATTAGAGTTGAATTTGTACCTGGAGATTGTATCGAGTATGCTCAGGGAGTCAGGTCTCCACTTGTCTTATGAGTTGATACTCGAGAATATATTTGAATCTGTGCAGTAGAATCAGACAATATCTCAAGTGGGTTTTGACATCCGTACCTTTTCCATTTGTGTTTTGAAAACCTGGGGATCCTCCTGAGTTTCAAGGCGGTACCCACCTCCTCGTACAGTGCGACCTGAAGGTTCGGATTCCATTCCAGAGAAAGCAGAGGAATCTACTCTCACCAGGAAAAGATGACTGGAAAACGGGACAATTTGTCAATGTGGCACAAAACTCGGTGTTCCTCTCGACTGTGGCTGTGTATGTCAGTTTAGTTTTTGAGTCGCATAAAGAATGTTCAGTAACCTGTCGAGTTTCAAGTGGGATTGTGGATTTCTCTGGTGAGTCTGCTACGGAAATATTCCTCATCTTGCCTTGAGGGCAGAATCTTGGTTTTTCTCCAGTTGAGGCGGGAAGCTTGGGTTCCCTCTCGAGTTGCGCTGTGGACCTCAGGAACTCGCTCGTGTTGCTTCAGGAAAGTCTTGTCCCCTTTTGGGTTGGAAGGGGAAATTCGGGATTACTCTTGAGCCTTTAAATGGGAATAGGCCCTCATCTCGTGTTGAGTCCATTAATTGTGTGCTCCTCTCCAGTGAGGACGGCTATGTTAGGGAACTTTTTGAGTTCCATAAATTGTATCAAGTACCCTTTCGAATTTCAAGCGGGAATTTGGGATTTCTCTTGATATTCTGCAGCAGAAAATTTCCTCATCTCACATTGATGGGGGAACGTTGTCGTTTCTCTTGAGTTGCGGCGGAAAGCTAGGGGTTCCCTGCGAGTTGCGACGGGGAACTCAGGAACTCGTTCGCGTTGTCCCAGGGAAGTTAGTGCTCATTTGCTATTGGAAGGGGAACCTCAGTATTGCTCTCCAGGCACGTGGGAGGAAAAGGGCCGCATCCAGTGTTGTGTACGTAAATTGTGTGCTCCGGTTCAATGTGGACGGCTATGTCCGGGAAGTTTTTGGGTCGCATAAAGGGTATCAACTACCCGTTCGGATTTCAAGCGGGAATGTGGGATTTCGCTTGAGACTCTGCAGTGGAAATATTCCTCATCTCTCCTTGAGGGTAGATTTTTATGATTATTCTCTAGTTATGGCAAGAAGCTTGGGCTCCCTCTCGATTTGTGACGGGGACCTCTGGAACTCGATGGTGTTGCTTCAGGGAAGTCAGGTCTCCTTTCGTGTTGAAGGGGAACCTCTGGATTACCCTCGAGGTGCGGCAGAGAAATAGGGCCGCATCTAGCGTTGTGTACCTAAACTGTGTGCTCCTCTTCAGTGGGGACAGCTCTGTCGGGGAAGTTTTGATTCGCATAAAGGGTGTCAAGTACTTGTTCGAATTTCAAGCGGGAATGTAGGATTTCTCTTGAGACCCTGCAGAGGAAAACTTTCTCATCTCGCATTGAGGGGAAAATCTGATGGTTTTTCTCTAGTTGCAGCGGTAAGCTTGGGGTTCTTCTCCAGTTGTGACGGGGACCATATGAAATCGCTTGTGTTGCCCCAGGGAAGTCAGGTCTCCTTTCGTGTTGAAAGGGGAACCTCGGGATTTCTCTCGAGGTGCAGCAGAGGAATAGGGCTGCATCTAGCGTTCAGTCTGTCAACTCTGTGTTCTTTTCCAGTGGCGACAGGGATCTCGGGGCTGCTATGAAGGTTCTACTGGGGAGTCAGGCTTCATCTCGATTTGAAGCATGGAATTCTGCTTTCCTTTCTAGTTGTAATAGGGGAATCATTCTTCGTGTCTTGATCAGGAGGTTCATTAGGGCTTTCTCTCTCGGCTGAGCATGGGTGTCAGGTTTTTCATCATGTTGTGAGGGGATAGCCAGTGTTCCATTGGAGCTTTGCTAGATCATCAGGACTTACCTCGATTGGAGGTGGAACTTAGAGTCCTCAGCAGCTTCCGCGGGAGGGCACTTGAGTTTCAATAGGAGACAGAGGCCTCCTCTTGTGGTGGGAGAAGAAGAAAGGATAAATCTAGAGTTGAAGCAGGGTTTGAATGCTCATATCGTGAGGACATGGGGAATACAGAGCTCTTCTAGAGCTGTGCACGGAAACTGGGCTTTTCTCTCAATTGAAGATGGATATTCTGGGAGCCCCTTCAAATGTAAATAGGGATTCAAGTCTCCTGTGGAATCTTGAGAGAGAACGCAGGATTGCTCTCCAGGCACTGTAGGAAAAAAGGGCCTCAAGTGACGTTGCCTGGGGCTTCTCGTGGTATATGGCGATTGCAAAGAGAAGTATGGCTTTCATTTCGAATTATGCCAGGGAACTCAGGGAGACACTCATATTGCCTCAGGGAAGAAAGGTTGTGAGGGGAAGTTCGTGATTGATCTCGAGTCAATGCAGAGGAATCGGGCTTCAATTCACATTGAAAGTGGGTAATCCCAAAGTGTTTCTCGAATTTGGGCAGGAATCTTTCGGATCCCTCGAGTTGCAAAAGGGGCCTCACGGATCCTCTCAAGTTGTCTCTGGGAAGTCCAGAAACCTTTTGTAGTGTGGAGAGCCTTTGGGATGCCTTCCAAGACAGTGCAGGGGAATAGGGTCTCATCTGGAGTTGAGGCGCTAACCTCAGTGTGCCTCTCTATTTCTTACATGGATCACAGTGTTCCTATGAAGTTTCAAAAGGGGAGTCATGCCAAGTCTCTTGTTGAAGCATGGAACTCCACTAACTTTTCGAGTTGTAAAAGGGGTGGTCGGCCTCCTGTTGAGTTGATTTTCTGTCCTAGGGCTTTTTCTCTATGATGCACCTGGGAAATCAGGCCTCCCTGAGTGGTGTTACTTGATCCTGGGAGTTCCCTTTGAATTGGGATGGTGGAATCAGTCCTTATATTGAGCGGATGGTTAAATTGGTGTCTTTTGAATTGTGCCACTACTCCCCGGGGTCCTCTCGAGTTTTAAGATGACATAGGCCTTCTCTTCAGATTTGACTGTAACATCGGGATTAATTTCCATACGAAGCAGGGCAATCGATCCTCACCTTGAGATGACAAGTGGAAAACGGGTCTCCTCTTGAGCTGTGGCAGGAACCTCGCTGCTCCTCTTGAGTTTAGCCGGGTATCTCGGGGAAACTCTTCAGTTGCCTATAGTGTGCCGAGTATCCTTTCGAGTTTGAAGAGGGAATGTGGGACTTCTCTTAAGACGCTGCAGCAGAAAAGGGCGTCCTGTCGCGTGGAGTGGAGAATTTCATGGTTTATCTGGAGTTGTGGCTTGAAGCTTGGAGGTCTTCTCGCATTATGACGGGAACCACTTGGACTTGCTAGTTTTGCCTCAGGGAATCAGGTCTCCTTTCCTGTTGAAAGTGGAACTTTGCAATTCCGTTGGAGTCGCTGCAGGGCATGAGGGCCACATTTAAACTTGAGTGGGTAAACTCAGTATTCCTTTCAAGTGAACACATGGATCTTGGTGTTGCTCTGATGGTTGCACTGTTGAATCAAGCCTAGTCTTTGTTGAGGAGGGAGCTCTACTTTACCCCCGAGTTGTAAAAGGACTATCAGGTCTGCTTTCTCTTTTAGCGGGAAATTTGCGCTTTTTCGAGAGTCTCAGCAAGGAATTCATGCCTCTGATCATGTTGCGAGTTGATACTCCGTGTTCCACTGGAGCTGCTGCAAACACAACACGACACATCTCTAGTTGAGTGTGAACTCGGAGTCCTTTGAACATGCTGCAGTATCTACAGTGTTGCCCTCAAGTGTAAATAGATGTGACAGGACTCGTCCTGTGGTACGAGGTGAAATTGGGATTCCTCTTCAGTTGAACATGGAACGCTCATTATCTTCAGCTGAGGTGTGATCACTGGCCTTTTCTTAAATTGTGGTGGGGAAAATCGGTTTTCTTCTCTCATTGGGACCGGTAGCACTGGGAGACCCTTAAGTGGCATCAAGGAACTCAAGACTAATCGAATTTGGAGAAGGAACTTGGGACTTTTGTCTACGTGCTATAGGAAAAAAAAAGGGGGGCATCATCTTGCTTTGAAAGAGGAATTTCGAGGTTATTCTCGAGTTGTGGCGGGAAATGTGGTAATCCTCTCGAGAGACGATGGATATATCAGGGAGCCTCCTTTGTTGTTTCTAGGAAGTCAGAACCCCTTTCCATTTGCAAGGGGAACCTCATGATTCCTTTGGAATCACTGCAGAGAAGTAGGTCTGCATCTAGATTTGAATCCGTTTAACTCAGAATTCCTCTCCAGTAGCGAAAGGGTTGCTTTCAAAATTGTCTTGGGGAGTCAGGCCTCGTCTCGTGTTCAGACATGGTACTCCACTTTCTTCTCGAGTTGAAAAAGGAGTGTTAGGCCACAGTTGAGTTAAATTTTACCTGGAGATTTTGTTGAAAATCCTCAGGAGACAGGTCTCCACTCGTCTTGTGAGTTGATATTCGAGGATATATTTGAATCTGTGCAGTGGAATCAGACAATATCTCGAGTGGGTGGGGACATTGGTAACTTTTCCTATTGTGTTTTGAAACCCAGAATTCTCCCGAGTTTCAAGCTGTTACCAGTCTCCTCGTACTGTGCGACGGGAAAGTCTGGATTCCATTCTAGACAAAGAGGGGGAATCGACTTTCATCTGGAAAAGGGGACTGGAAAGCGGGACACTTTGTCAGTTGTGGCAGGAAATTCGGTGTTCCTCTCGGTTCAGTTCAGTTCAGTCACTCAGTCCTCTCCCACTCTTTGCGACCCCATGTTTCACAGCACGCCAGTCCTCTCTGTCCATCACCCTTTCCCACAGTTCATTCAATCTCATGTCCATCCAGTCGGTGGTGCCATCCAGCCATCTCATTCTCCGTTGTCTACGTCTCCTACCACCCCCAATCCCTCCCAGCATCAGACTCTTTTCCAGTGAGTCAACTCGTCACATGAGGTGGCCAAAGTATAGGAGTTTCGGCTTTAGCATCAGTCTTTCCAATGAACACCCAGGATTGATTTTCTTTAGAATGGACTGGATGGATCTCCCTGCAGTCCAAGGGACTCTCAAGAATCTTCTCCAGCACCACAGTGCAAAAGCATCAATTCTTCGGCGATCAGCTTTCTTCACAGTCCAACTCTCACATCCATACATGACCACGGGAAAAATCATAAACTTGACTAGACGGAACTTGGTTGCCAAAGTAATGTCTCTGCTTTTTAATATGCTATCTAGGTTGGTTATAAATTTCCTTCCAAGGAGTAAGCGTCTTTTAATTTCCTGCTTGCAATCATCATCTGCAGTTTTTTTGGAGCCCCCCAAAAATGAAAGTCTGATGGTTTCCAAGGATTCCTCATCTATTTCCCATGAAGTGATGGGACCAGATGCCATGATATTCGTTCTCTGAATGTTGAGCTTCAAGACAAATTTTCACTCTCCTCTTTCACTTTCATCAAGAGGCCTTTGAATTCCTCTTTACTTTCTGACATAAGGGTGCCGTCATCTGCATATCTGAGGTTACTGATATTTCTCCCAGCAATCTTGATTCCAGCTTGTGCTTCTTCCAGTCCAGCGTTCCTCATGAGGTCCTCTGCATATAAATTAAATAAGCAGGGTGACAATATACAACCTTGACGTAGTCCTTTTCCTATTTGGAACCAGTCTGTTGTTGCATGTCCAGTTCTAACTGCTGCTTCCTGACCTGCATAAAGGTTCCTCAAGAGGCAGGTCAGGAGGTTTGGTATTCCCATCTCTTTCAGAATGTTCCACAGTTTATTGTGATCCACACAGTCAAAGGCTTTGGCATAGTCAATGAATCAGAAATAGATGTTTTTCTGGATCTCTTGCTTTCTTCATGATCCAGCGGATGTTGGCAATTTGATCTCTGGTGCCTCTGCCTTTTCTAAAACCTGCTTGAACATCTGGGAGTTCACGGTTCACATATTGCTGAAGCCTGGCTTGGAGAATTTTGAGCAAGATTTTAGTAGCGTGTGAGATGAGTGTGATTGTGCTGTAGTTTGAGCATTCTTTGGCATTGCCTTTCTTTGAGATTGGAATGAAGACTGACATTTTCCAGTCCTGTGGCCACTGCTGAGTTTTCCAAATTTGCTGGCATATTGTGAGAAGCACTTTCACAACATCATCTTTCAGGGTTTGAAATAGCTCAATTGGAATTCCATCACCTCCACTAGCTTTGTTCATAGTGAGGCTCTCTAAGGCCCACTTGACTTCACATTTCAAGATGTCTGGTTCCAGGTGAGTGATCATGCCATCGTGTTTATCTTTGTCCTGAAGATCATTTTTGTACATTTCCTCTGTGTATTCTTTCCACCTCTTCTTAATATCTTCTGCTTCTTTTAGATCCATACAATTTATGTCCTTTATCGAGCCCATCTTTGCATGAAATGTTCCCTTGATATCTCTAATTTTCTGGAATGGTTATGTCAGTGTCACTTTTGAGTCGCCTAAAGGATGTTAAGTAACCTGTCGAGTTTTAAGCGGGAATGTGGGATTTCTCCTGAGAGTCGGCAACGGAAAAGTTGAACATCTCGCCTTGAGCGCAGAATCTTGTGATTTTTCTCGAGTTGTGGCGGGAAGCTTTGGGTTCCTTTGAGCTGTGACAGGGAATTCAGGAACTAGCTCGTGTCGTTCCAGGGAAGTCAGGTCTCATTTTGTGTTGGAAGGGGAACCTTGGGCTTTCTCTCGAGGTGTGGCAGAGGAATAGGGCCGCATCCAGCATTGTGTACATAAACTGTATGCTCCTCTTCAGTGGGGACGACTATGTCGGGAAAGGTTTGAGTTGTATAAAGGGTGTCAAGTACCCATTCAAATTTCAAGCGGGAATTTGGGATTTCTCTTGAGACTCTGCAGTGGAAATGTTCCTCATCACGCATTGCGTGGAGAATCAGGTTGTTTTTCTCGAGTTGCGGCGGGAAGCTTGGTATTCTTCTCAAATTGTGACGGGGACCTTATGAACTCGCTCATGTGGCCCCAGGGAAGTCAGGATTCCTCTCGTGTTGAAAGAAGAACCTCGGGATTTCCCTCGAGGCACAGTAGAGCAATAGGTCCCCATCTTGCGTTGAGTCGGTCAACTGTGTTTTCCTCTCCAGTGGCGACAGGGATCTCGGGGTTGCTATGAATGTTCTGCTGGGGAGTCAGGTTTCGTCTTGATTTGAGGCATGGAATTCTGCTTTCCTTTCGAGTTGTAAAATGGGAACCAGTACTCTTGTCGTGATCAGGCTGTTCATTAGGGCTTTTTTTATAGGCTCAGCATGGGTGTCAGGATTCCCATCACATTGTGAGGGGATCATCGGTTTTCCATTGGAGCTTTGCTAGATCATCAGGACCTACTTTGATTGGAGGTGGAACACAGAGTCCTTTAACCTTGCATCAGGACCCTCGGGAGTGCCCTCGAGTTTCAATAGGAGACAGAGGCCTTATCTTGTGGTGGGAGAGGAAGAAAGGATTCCTCTAAATTTGAAACAGTGTTAACGATCATATCGTGAGGAGGTGGGGAATACAGAGCTCTTCTTCAACAGTGGATGGAAACTCAGGGATTCACTCGACTGAAGATGGGTATTCTGTGAGCCACTTGAATTGTAAATAGGGATTCAAGCCACCTATGTTATCTTGATAGTCAACTCGGGATTGCTCTCCAGGCGCTGCAGGAAAAAAAGGGCCTCCTGTGAAGTTGCCTGGGGCTTCTCGTGGTTTTTGGCGAGTTGCGAAGGGAAGTTTGGATTTCCTTTCGAGTTACGCCAGGAAATCAGGGAGACACTCGTGTTGCCTCAAGGAAGTCAATTTGCAAGGGGAAGGTCGTGATTTTTCTCGAGTCAATGCAGATGAATCGGGCTTCAATTCACATTGAAAGGCGTAATGCCAGAGTGTTTCTAGGTTGGGGACAGGAAACTGTCGGATCCCTTGAGTTGCAAAAGAGGCCTCACGGAGCATCTCAAGTTGTCTCTGAGAAGTCCGGAATCCTTTTGAGCTGTGAGAAGCCTTTGGGATGTCTTTCGAGTCAGTGCAGGGGAATAGGGTCTGATCTGGAGTTGAGGCGCTAACCTCATGGTGTCTCTCCAGTTCTGACATGTGTCTCAGTCTTCCTATGAAGTTTCAACAGGGGAGTCATGCCACGTCTCTTGTTGAGGCTTGAAACTCCGCTAACTTTTCGAGTTGTCCATGGGGTGGGAGGCCTCCTGTTGAGTTCAATTTCTGTCCTGGGGCTTTTCCTCCATGATGCACTTGCGAAGTAAGGCCTCCCTTATTGGTATTACTTGATCCCGGGAGTTCTCTTTGAATCAGCACAGTGGAATCAGTCCTTATTCGAGCGGATGGGATAATCCGTGTCTTTTTGAATTGCGACACGACTCCCCAGGGTCCTCTCGAGTTTCCAGGGGACATAGGCCTCCTCTTCACATTCAAGAGGAACATTGGGATTAATTTCCAGACAAAGAAGGGGAATCGATCCTCACCTCGACATGACGAGTGGAAAACTGGTCTCTTCTTGAGTTGTGGCAGGAACCTCGCTGCTCCTCTCGAGGTTGGTCGGGTATCTCGGGGAACTCTTTGAGTTGCATATAGGGTGCTGCGTATTCTTTCGAGTTTGAAGAGGGAATGTGGGATATCTCTTAAGATGTTAAGCAATTAGACTATCCCTGCTGCTAGAGCTGCTGCATCCATTCAACTGTGGAAATGCAGGCTAAAAAAACCCCGCATCTTTCCGAGAAGTTCTCCAAATGGGTTTAGGAACAACATGTTTGCAAACCAGAGTTGATGACATGCATGTCCATGGAAACTTGACACCTCTCAACAAATTCACTTCAAATGATTCCTAGACATACATTCCATGCAAAACGGATCACAAATCCAGAAGGAAATGGAGCAGACATTAGACATGAGCTCTGAGTCTTCACACACAATACAGAATGGCACTACACAAAGAGTAACCAGGGAACATTGAACTTTGTCAAATCCAAGATTTGGACTCTGGGAAAGACCTTCTGAAAAATGCAAAAGAGACATCCCACGTTGGGAGACAACTGTTTGCATACACAGAACTTAGGCAGGATTTGGCTCTTAATACACAAAACACATGATCACAAACGAGCCTGAAGGAAGGGTCTGAAGGGACACCAGGCAAAGGAAGGGACACGGAGAGTACACCGAATGATGCCCAGCACTGAGGGCCTGAGAAATACGATCTAGCTGCACTTCCCGAAACACGTGTTACCCTGGACTAGGCCTGTTCTACCTGGAGGCTCAGAGAGATGGACAGTGAGGAAGGGGAAGAGAAATCCTTGGCATTTCTATCACTCACAGCAAACACTTAGAAGGAGAAGGCAAGTATCAACCCCACCGACGGTGACATTCCCTGAAAGGCAATAGCTAGGAGTCCATCTAACCCAGGAGGGAAGCCCCTGTTCTCAGAGAACTGCAAGAGATGGATGAAAGAAGGTGAAGCCCACCAATCCAATGGAAAATAAGCTGTGCTCACGGATCAAAAGAATTCCTCCTGGTAAGATGATGTCGGTTCCCCCTCCCCCTAACCCCACCGTGGAGCAATCCAGAGTTTCCACGCTATTCCTCTCAAAATACCACCAGCTGTTCTCAGGGTAATATAACCAAAGAATTCCAAAATGTCTATGGAAATATTAGGAGTCAAAGGAGTCAATGCAATCTGCTGCAAAGTCGTGAAATGGACATCTCAGGCTGCCTGATAGCCAGTTGGACTGTCACACAAGGATCATCAGGACAGCATGGTACTGGGAAGAAATGAAACACGCAGAACCAGATCCATGGAATGGAATTGAGGGTCCAGAAATAAACCCAAGCTTCTATGGTCAACTCCTCGATGCCAAAGGAGAGTACACAATACGAATGGGAACAAGAGCCTCTGCAACGAAAGACAATGGGAATTGGAGATGGTTCCATCTGAAAAATCACATTAGCTTTTGGTCTCATAACACCTCAGATTCAGTGAAACACATCAACGCAAAACTGAAGAGATGAAAGTCCTGGAAATAAACAAGGGACATTGGCTCTTTAATGTCAGGGACTTCTCAACATGTGTGTGGGGTGAAGCAAAATTGGGTGTCTTCAAGTCAAGGAAACAGGAAACCAAAGGACACCAATGGGCTTGCATCCATTTGAACAGTTATGCAACAGAAAAGCTAAGCATTCACAAATCAAAATGGTAACAAACTGAACACAAAAGAATATTTGCAAGCAGAATATCAGTGAAGGGGTTCCTTCTTAAAAGAGAGTGAGAAATCCCACCACTAAGTCTCCCAGAATTGACCACAGACGAATCCCTTCCCCTCACACAAACTGCAGTCCCAAATCATTACCTCACTCGAAAGGAAAAACTACAGCCTCACCCTAGGTCAATATTATACATGTGTACATGCATTCACAGTTTGTGAGCATCCACAGGAGAGCCACAGAGAAGAAGAGACAGACTGAATTTGGACAGGTCATAAAAGAGACAGAACGAGGGACAGAGAGTGAACAATGGAGAGAGGAAATGAGTCAATTTCACAGAATTTGCATGAATCTCTCTTGAGGATGGAAACAATGACAGTGCCTATTCCCCCTCGATGATTAGACTCAAAGACAAGGATGTGGGGAGCCACTGTTGGAACAGCCTCCCCCACCCCTCGAGGCTGAGTGGGACACTTGAGTAGGACGAGGAAGGTTGATATCAGAAGGGGCGATGTCTGAATATGACCTTCCGATCCTCCCAATGCGGGGGTCAAGAAATAGGCAGGAAGGGGACTGCCTTCGCCTAGGTCCCAGAGCCCATCCAGGCCTGATTCTGCCCCATTCTGTGCTAGGTCAGCCCTGTGTGGAATCCTTCCTTTGGGAAGTCTGTGTCCAAGCTCCTTTTGATGGAGGCCCAAAGTTTGAACAGGCACTGGAGCTCTTCGTAGGCTGACAGACCTAGGCAGGAGGTGGGAGAGGGACCCCCACTCTGCACACGGAGAGACTGGGGAAACCCTGCGGGGCACATGTCTTGCCCAGGGCCACATCACTCCTGAGAAAAAGGAGCCTGGTTTGAAAGCAGCTCTGTCCACAGAGCTCAGGCTCTGGCTGCACCAAGTTCTCCACAAGGCTGTTTGATGGGGTGTGTAGGTGTCACTTTGCCTGCACGTGGACTAAGGGCGTTGGGAAACAGCCAGAAACCAGAGGTTCCCTTTGGGAGCTTGTGGAAGGGACCTCAGCCACGAACCCAGGAAATGATGTCACTTCCTTTCAACAGAATCCAACAGAACCCGCAACCCATGTATCCAGGCCTCCCCAGCGGTAAGGAGCCCCAAGCCAGATCACTTGCTGTCAAGATGTTCTGCTGCTTGCCCCTGCTACGAGGCCAGGGCCTCAGGAGAGCTCACAGGCAGAGTGTATGGGAATGCGGTCGACGCTGGCTAAGGCACACCCCTCCTCGAGAGGCCTCTGGCCCTTTGCCCGAAGGAATAGAAAGGTAGCAGGGGAGCAACAGACCGGGTCCAGCCACATCTCCCGTCCCACGTAGGGAAGACTGAGGCCTTTCACTGTGTGTGGATGGGGGTTTCTCCAGGTGTGTCGAACTCAAGCAAGCCCAGCCACATGAGGGTCAGGAGTCCATGGGCTGCTTGTGGCCACACCCCAGGGGAGAGCAGGCTGGGTGGAATGAGGAGACTCCGGGCAGTGCCAGCTGCCCATGCTGGCCGCACACCCTCATGAGGTTCTCCGTCCTTCCGGGTGGGTATCTGAGCAGACACTTGTGTCTCTGGTCTTTCTTGGAGCAGAAGGGCAGGCAGGCAGAAGCAGCAGCCATCCTGGCCAGGCACAGCTCAGAAAGATCGAAGCAGGGCTGGCTGATGGTCACTATCATTGCAAATAGTCCCAACTGAGGTGCCCCTGAGGGCCACACCCTATCCACCTCCCAGAGGAAGGGCTCAGCGCACCAGCCCCCTGCCCTGGAGGCTAAGTACAGGCTCCAGGTGAGAGTGGCCTCGGAAGGCTCAGCCCAAATGGCGTTGAAGAGGAAGAGGGCAAGGCCTGATGCTCAGACACCACCCAGCACACAACCCGGGGCCCAGTCTCAGGCTGCCACGAACTCAGCACAGCTGGCTCTGACCCAGAGCTCTGAGAAGCCCTGCCTCGGAGGCAGCTGGAGAACCTGGAGCCCAGCAGGGCAGAGCACAGAGGTGAGGTGGCTGGGGCTGCTCCATGTGAGTGTGGGGAGGCGGTGCTGAGCCACAGAGAGAGGAGTCTCCCAGAGCTGGGGCTGGGCCTGGACCAAAGGCTGGCTTCACACCACCCATGTTGGAGACTGCAGAGAAGACTCCGATGGTGGGCCTTCTCAGCAAATCTCTAGGAAGCTTTCTGGCCCACTTAGGCACATGGCAAGGCTGGCCTGTGGCAAACTCTTCTTCTCCCCCAGCTCTAGCTCTGGCCGTCAAACTCAGCCAGCCTCCAAGTCCAAGACCTGTCACTAAGGAGGAGCAGAGAGGTCCAAGTGCAGGACCCAGGGATCCAGTGAAGGGAGACCGAGACCTGAGACGTCCCCTCCCAATGACACGGGGCCAGCCAGGTACTGGCCAGCACCCTCAGCACATCGGATTTCTCTGCCAGGATGACCCCCAGCCCCAGGCCCCGATGTCCCACCCGGCCTTCCAGAAACTCCACCTCCACGTGCACTTGCTCCTACTCAGGCTTTGGCAGCAGAACCCCAGTCAAGGCCTGAGTGACCACATGTGCAGAGGCAGCCTGCCCTGGCTCCTGCAAACGACTCAGACGCCCACCATGACTGTCCCACCTCACAGGGAGAACAGGCCCCTGCTCTGGACTGAGACCAAGAGCGCTTCGGCAACCAAATCATCCAGGGGCGCGGTTGGCGCTGCAGCCTCCATCCCTGTATGTTCTCCATAGATGCTGTCCACTCCCTCCCCACCCAGGGGAGACTGAATTTCCTTAACCTGAGCTGATTTTCATCAGGGTCCTAGGCATTTTTCTCCTCCTCTTTATTTTCTCTTATAGCTTTCTGTATATTTTGTTCCTAAGTGTGTGTCAAAAAGCTTCCTTCGTTGATGCCAGTTGGGAATATGGAGGCCTTCACAATGCTGTTTAATCATCACCACTGTCTACATTCGGACGCCCTCATTCTATCCACCCTCACTTAAAAAAAAAAAAAAAAGCCTCGATTCATGGCAAGCAGTCCCGATCCAACTCTCCTCCGTCTGACAACATTGAGTCGTCTTCTCTCTGCATTTCTTCCCATCCTTTCGGGGTCCCCAGTCAATGCCAATCACTAAAATGAGAGGAAACTGGATTTTGCTCTGACTAAAGGTGAATGTTATACTCTCTCAGTATTGTTAATCTTGGCATTCCTGTGAATTCTACAGTCCATGGAATTCTCTAGGACAGAATCCTGGAGTCGTTAGTTTTTCTTTTCTCCAGGGGATTGTGCTGATTCCCCACATATTGGAAGACCAAACTGGAGAATTCTGGTTTCTGTGTCATTTGAAGGATCCTTTGGGTATCTGATAGGACCAGATAGATCCTTTCAAGATGCCATCTGCCAAACGAAGCCCTCTCGGAAAATGTGTTCAGAATCTCCAGGTAGCATTGCTGTAGCAAGTGGGACACCTCAGGCACAAGAGAAAGGCTGAGTTCTTCCGCCGGCACAAACAAATTCAGAGCAATAAACCAGGAAGGAGAAATGGAAAGATAAACCCACACCAACAAAGGGACAAATATTCCTCAGAACACAAGGCGAGAGAAAGACCCACCATTCTTGTGGCCCCACATGCTGGAGAAAATCAGTGATCGGGAAGGAAACAGAAGAAACATGTGCAGGTCCAATGAGAAGTAATGCACATGGCTAGTGTAGCTCAGAGACAGCCTGACGCTTCGCATGGACATGCGGGCAAAGGGAAACACAGTGCAAGTGGTGCTGGTCATCATCTCAGAGCTAGGTGCTCAGGATGGTGACAACCAAGCTTCAGGACCACGAGAGGGAGTGGAGGGCCTAGCAGAGCCCATAGACATTTCTCTCGCTCTCTGGCAGAAGAGTGTGACAGACCCATCAAAGTCCCACAGGAGCATCTCTTGATGATAAGTGCTCACCCTCAGGGTGGATCCCACTCTCCACTTCTGGCACGGTTGTTCCTCTCCTCTGAAATGCTCACCTCTGGCAGTCCGAAACCGCAGGCCTGCTGGGCGCCTGTGGAGTCGAAACTCACTTCAACTACTCACACAGCCAAGGACACTCAAGGATGCTTGTGGCCTCTGGCTCAAAGATGGAAGATCAGCACCCTGTCAACCCGACCTGGGGATCGGTGCTGAAAGGGAGGCCGCACCCGACTCCCTTTTCACTGGACACAGCGTCCCTGCTGCTAGAGCTGCTGAATCCATTCATCTGCGGAAATGCAAGCTGAAAAACACCCATCTTTCCAAGAAGGTCTACAAAAGAGTTTATGAGCAACGCATTTGGAAACCAGAGGGGATGACATGCATGTCCATGGTATTCCTAGACATATGTTTCATGCAAAACGGTTCACAAATCCAGAAGGAAATGGAGCAGACATTAGACATGAGCTCTTAGTCTCCACACACAATACAGTAAGGCACTACACAAAGAGTAACCAGGGAACACAGTGAAGGTTGTCTAACCAAGATTTGGTATCTGGGAAATACGGTCTGCAAAACACAAACGACACCTCCCAAGCTGGGAGACAACTGTTTACAGACACAGACCTTAGGCAGGATTTGGCGCCTAATACACAAATAACATGAACACAAACGAGCCTGAAGGAGAGGACTGTGAAGGGACACCAGGTGAAGGAAAGGGCCCAGAGAGTACACCGAGTGATGCCCAGCATTGAGGGCCTGAGAAACACGGTCTAGCTGCACTCCCCGAGCCCCATGGGTCACTGGACTTGGCCTGTTCTAGAAAGAATCTCAGAGAGATGGACAGTGAGGATGGGGAAGAGAAATCCTTGGCATTTCTAACACTCACTGCAAACGCTTAGAAGGACAAGGCAATGATTAACCCCACGGACAGTGACATTCCCTGAAAGGCAATATCTAGGAGTCCATCTAACCCAGGAGGGAAGTCCCTCTTCTCAGAGAACTGCAAGAGATGGATGAAAGAAGGTGAAGCCCACAGATCCAATGGAAAATAAGCTGTGCTCACGGAGCAGAAGAATTCCTCCTGGTAAGATGATGTCAGTTCCCCATCCCCCCGATCCCCACAGTGGGGCATTACAGAGGTTCCACGCTATTCCTCTCAAAATTCCAACTGCTGCTCTCAGGGCATTATTAACAAAGAATTCCAAAATGTCTATGGAAACACAAAGGAGACAAAAGGGTCAATGCGATCTGCCTCAAAGCCCTGAAATGGACATAGCAGGCTGCCTGATAGCCAATTTGATTATCACACCAGGATAACAGGACAGCATGGTACGGGGAAGAAACGAAACCCGCAGAACCAGATCCATGGAATGGAATTGAAGGTCCAGAACTAAACCCAAGCTTCTATGGTCAATTCCTTGACGCCAAAGGAGGGGAGGCGATAAGAATGGGAACAAGATCCTCTGCAACGAAAGAACGTGGGAAATGGAGATGGTACCATCTAAACAATCACATTGGCTTTTGGTCTCAGAACACGTCAGATTCAGTGAAACACATCAACGCAAAGCCTGAAGTGATTAAATTCCTGGAAATAAGCAAGGGCCATAGGGTCCTCCTTGTCAGGGATTTCTCAACATGTGTGTATGTGGGGGGAAGCAAAATTGGGTCTCCTCAATTCAAGGAAACAGGAAACCAAGGGACACCCACCAGCTTCCATCCACTTGAACAGCTTTGCAACAGAAAAGCTAAGCATTCACAAATCAAAATGGTAACAAATTGAACACACAAGCATATTTGCAAGCAGAATATCGGAGAAGGGTTATTATGTAAGAGAATGAGAACTCACACCACTAAGTCTCCCAGAACACACCCATACCTAACTCTTCCCCTAACACCAACTCCAACCCCAACCCTTTACCTCACTCAAAATGAAACCCTAAAGCCTCAGCCTAGGCCAAAAATATACATGCGTACATGCCTTCACAGGCACGCGAGCATCCACAGGAGAGACACAGAGTGGAAGAGACAGACTGAATTTGGAAAGGTCAAGAAAGAGAGGAAACAAGGGAGAGAGACTGAACAATGCAGAGAGGAAATGAGTCGATTTCACAGAATTTGAATGAATCTCTCTTGAATTTGGTAAAAATGACTGTGCCTATTCTCTTGCAAGTGGTAAAATGACCCACAATGATGGGACACAAAGACAAAGATGCGGGGAGCCACTGTTGGGGAGGCCTCCCCTCCCCTCGAGGCTGAGTGTGACACTTGAGTAGGACGAGGAAGGTTGATATCAGAGGGGGCGATGTCTGAATATGACTTTCTGGTCCTCCCAATCCGGGGCTCAAGAAATAGACAGGAAGGGAACTGCCTTTTCCCAGGTAACATAGCCCATCCAGGCCTGATTCTGCCCTTTTCTGTGTTTAGTCAGCCCTGTGTAGAATCCATCCTTTGGGAAGTCTCAGTGTCCAAGCTCTGTGTGGGAGCGGCCCAAAGTTTGAACAGTCACTGGAGCTGTTCGTAGGTTGACAGACCTAGGCAGGAAATGGGAGAGTGAGCCCCACTCTGCAGATGGAGAGACAGGAAACACTGCAGGGCACATGGCTTGCCCGGGGCCACATCACTTCTGAGAAGAAGAAGCCTGGGCTGAAAGCAGCTGTGTCCTCAGAGCTCAGGCCCTGGCTGCACCCAGGTCTCCCCAAGGCTGTTGGGTGGGCTGTGTGGGTGTCACTGTGCCTGCACGTGGCCTAAGGAAGTGGGGGAACAGCCAGAAACACAGAGGTTCCCTTGGGGAGTTTGTGGAATGGACCTCAGCCAAGAACCAGGAAATGATGTCATTTCCTGGCAACAGAACCCAACAGAACCCGCAACCCGTGTATCCAAGCCTGGCCAGTGGAGAGGAGCCCCTGGCCAGATCGCTTGCTGTCAAGATGTTTTGCTGTTTGCCCATGCCCAGAGGCAGGGTCCTCAGGCGAGCTCACAGGCCGAGTGTGTGGGAATGCAGTTGACGCTGGCTCAGGGGTCCCCTGAGAGGCCTCTGGCTCTTTGCCCGAAGGGACAGAAAGGTAACAGGGGAGGACCAGGCCGGGTCCGGCCACCTCTCCCATCCCACCCGGGGAAGCCTGAGGCCTTTCCCTGTGTGTGAATGGGGGTTTCTTGGGGTGTGTCTGCCTCAAGCATGCCCAGCCGCATGTGGGTCAGGAGCCCGTGGGATGCTTGTGTCCACACCCCAGGGGAGAGCAGGCTGTGTGGCATGGGCAGAGTCCAGGCAGAGCTCGTTGCTCAGGCTGACCTCACGCCCTCATGGGGGTCTCCGACTTCCCGGGTGGGTATCTGAGACACACGTCTCTCTGGTCTTTCTGGGAGTAGAAGGGCAGGCGGGCAAAAGCAGAAGCCATCCTGGCCAGGCTCAGCTCAGAAATATTGAAGTGGGGCTAGCTGATGGTTACTGTAATTGCAGATCGTCCAAGGGGCACACCACATCAACCTCCCAGAGGGAGGGCTCAGAGCACCAGCCCCCTGCCTGGGAGGCCCAGTGCAGGCTCCAGGTGAGCGTGGTCATGGAGGGCTCAGCCCACCTGACGATTAGGAGGAGGCGGGCAAGACTTGCTGCCCAGACGCCACCCAGCACACACCCCAGGGCCCAGTCTCAGGATGCCATGGAGCTCAGCACAGCCGGCTGTGATCCAGAGCTCTGAGATGCCCTGTCTCGGGTGCAGCAGGAAGACCTGGAACTCAGTACGGCAGAGCACGGAGGTGAGTTGGCTGGGGCTAATGCCTGTGAGCGTGAGGACGCGGTGCTGAGCCACACAGGGAGGAGTCCCACAGAGCTGGGGCTGGGCCTGGATCAAAGGCTGGTCTCACACCACCCATCTTGGAGACTTCAGAGAAGACTCCGATGCTGTGACTTCTTAGCGAATCTTTAGGAAGCTTTAGTGCCCACTTAGGCACATGGCAAGGCTGGCCTGTGTCAAATTTTTCTTCTCCCACAGCTCTAGCTCTGGACATCAAACTCAGCCAGCCTCCACGTCCAAGACCTGTCCCTAAGGAGGTGGGAGCTCAAGGAGCAGGACCCAGGGATCCACTGAGAGGAGATCTTCACCTGAGACGTCCCCTCCCAATGTCATGGGGCCAGTCGGGTACTGGACAGCACCCTCAGCACATCCGAAATCTGTGCCTGCACGACCGCCAACCCCAGGCACCGATGTCCCACCCCACCTTCCAGAAACTCCACCTCCATGTGCACTTGCACCTGCTCGGGCTTTGGTGGCAGAACCCCAGTCAGGGCCTGAGCGACTACTTTCGCAGTGGCAGCCTGACCTGCCTCCTACCAAGGACTGAGACGCCCACCATGACAGTCCCAACCTTGCAGGGAGAACAGGACCCTGCTCTGGACAGAAGCCCAGAGCCCTTTGGCAACCACATCATCCAGGGGCGCGGTTGGCTCTGCAGGCTCCATCCCTGTGTGTTCCCCATGGACGCCGTCCACTCCCTCCCCACCCAGGGGAGATTTACATTCCTTACCCTGAGCTGATTTTCATCAGGGTCCTAGGCATTTTTCTCCTTGTCCGAAATGCAGTACTTGGATGCAATCTTAAAAAAGACAGAATGATTTCTGTTCATTTCCAAGGCAAACCATTCAATATTACAGTAATCCAGGTCTATGCCCCAACCAGTAACGCTGAACAAGCCGAAGTTGAATGGCTCTATGAATACCTACAAGACCTTTTAGAACTAACACCCAAAAAAGATGTCCTTTTCATTATAGGGGACTGGAATGCAAAAGTAGGAAGTCAAGAAAAACCTGGAGTAACAGGCAAATTTGGCCTTGGAGCACGGAATGAAGAAGGGCAAAGGCTAATAGAGTTTTGTCAAGAGAACGCACTGGTCATAGCAAACACCCTCTTCCAACAACACAAAAGAAGACTCTACACGTGGACATCACCAGATGGTCAACACCGAAATCAGTTTGATTATATTCTTTGCAGCCAAAGATGGAGAAGCTGTATACAGTTAGCAAAAACAAGACCAGGAGCTGACTGTGGCTCAGATCATGAACTCCTTATTGCCAAACTCAGACTTAAATTGAAGAAAGTAGGGAAAACCACTAGACCATTCAGGTATGACTTAAATCAAATCCCTTATGATTGTACAGTGGAAGTGAGAAATAGATTTAAGGGACTAGATCTGATAGATAGAGTGTCTGATGAACTCTGGACGGAGGTTCGTGACATTGTACAGGAGACAGGGACCAAGAGCATCCCCATGGAAAAGAAATGCAAAAAGTCAAATGGCTGTCTTAGGAGGCCTTACAAATAGCTGTGAAAAGAAGAGAAGCAAAAAGCAAAGGAGAAAAGGAAAGATATAAGCATCTGAATGTAGAGTTCCAAAGAATAGCAAGGAGAGATAAGAAAGCCTTCCTCAGTGATCAATGCAAAGAAATAGAGGAAAACAACAGAATAGGAAAAACAAGAGATCTCTTCAAGAAAATTAGAGATTCCAAGGGAAAATTTCATGCAAAGATGGGCTCGATAAAGGACAGAAATGGTAGGGACCTAACAGAAGCAGAAGATATTAAGTAGAGGTGGCAAGAATACACAGAAGAACTGTACAAAAAAGATCTTCACGAGCAAGATAGTCATGATAACGTGATCACTGACCTAGAGCCAGATATCTTGGAATGTGAAGTCAAGTGGGCCTTAGAAAGCATCACTACTAACAAAGCTAGTGGTGGTGATAGAATTCCAGTTGAGCTATTTCAAATCTTGAAAAATGATGCTGTGAAAGTGCTGCTCTCAATATGCCAGAACATTTGGAAAACTCGGCAGTGGCCAAAGGACTGGAAAAGGTCAGTCTTCATTCCAATCCCAAAGAAAGGCAATGCCAAAGAATGCTCAAACTACCGCACAATTGCACTCATCTCACTCGCTACTAAGGTCATGCTCAAAATTATCCAAGCCAGGTTTCAGCAATATGTGAACTGTGAACTCCCAGATGTTCAAGTGGGTTTTAGAAAAGGCAGAGGCACCAGATATCAAATTGCCAACATCCGCTGGATTATGGAGAAAGCAAGAGAGTTCCAGAAAAACAGCTATTTCTGCTTGATTGACTATGCCAAAGCCTTTGACTGTGTGGATCATAATAAACTGTGGAAAATTCTGAAAGAAATGGGAATACCAGACCAACTGATCTGTCTCTTGAGAAACCTTTATGCAGGTCAGGAAGCAACAGTCAGAACTGTACATGGAACAACCGACTGGTTCCAAATAGGAAAAGGAGTACGTCAAGGCTGTATATTGTCACCTTGTTTATTTAACTTATATGCAGAGTATATCATGAGGAACGTTGTGCTGCAAGAAGCACAAGCTGGAATCAAGATTGCTGGGAGAAATATCAGTAATCTCAGATATGCAGCTGACACTACCCTTATGGCAGAAAGTGAAGAGTAACTCAAAAGCCTCTTGATGAAAGTGAAAGAGGAGAGTGAAAAAGTTGGCTTGAAGCTCAACATTCAGAGAACAAAGATCATGGCATCTGGTCCCATCACTTCATGGGAAATAGATGGAAAAACAGTGGAAACAGTGTCAGACTTTATTTTTGGGGGCTCCAAAATCACTGCAGATGCTGATTGCAGCCATGAAATTAAAAGAGGCTTACTACTTTGAAGGAAAGTTATGACCAACCTTGATAGTATATTGAAAAGCAGAGACATTACTTTGCCAACAAAGGTCCGTCTAGTCAAGGCTATGGTTTTCCCCGTGGTCATGTATGGATGTGAGAGTTGGACTGTGGAGAAAGCTGATCGCCCAAGAATTGATGCTTTTGAACTGTGGTGTTGGAGAAGACTCTTGAGAGACCCTTGTACCGCACGGAGATCCAACCAGTCCATTCTAAGGGAGATCGATCCTGGGTTTTCATTGGAAGGACTGATGCTAAAGCTGAAACTGCAATACTTTGGCCACCTCATGCGAAGTGTTGACTCACTGGAAAAGACTCTGATGCTGGGAAAGTTTGGGGGTGGGAGGAGAAGGGGACGACTGAGAATGAGATGACTGGATGGCATCACCGACTCTGTGGACATGAGTTTGAGTGTACTCCGGGAGTTGCTGATGGATAGGGAGGCCTGGCGTGCTGTGATTCATGAGGTCGTGGGGAGTCGGACACGACTGAGAGACTGAACTGAACTGAACTGACTGATAGCTTTCTGTATATTTTGCTCGTAAGTGTGTGTCAATAACATTTTCTTCCTTGATGCCAGAAGGCCTTCACAATGCTGTGTAAGCATCAACACTGTCTACATTTGGACACCCTCATTCTATCCTCCCCCCCACTTCCAGGAAATCCTGTATTCATTGTAAGCTGTCCCCGTTCCAATCTCCCCCGCCTGACAACATTGAGTATTCTTCTCTCTGCATTTCTTCCCATTTTGGTGGGTTCAACAATCAATGCCAATCACTAAAATGAGAGGAAACTGGATTTTGCTCTGACCGAAGGTGAACGTTATAGTCTCTCATTCTTGTTAGTCTTGGCATCCCCATGAATTTTACCATCCATGAAATTCTCTAGGCCAGAATCCGTGTGTTGGTAGCTTTTCCCTCCTCCAGGAGATTGTGCTGACTCCCCACATATTGGAAGACCAAACTGGAGAATTCTGGTTTCTATGTCATTTGAAGGATACTTTGGATATCTGAAAGGACCGTGTAGGTCCTTTCAAAATGTCATTGGCCAAAAGAAGCCCTCTCAGCAAATGTGTTCAGAATCTCCAGGTAGGCATTGCTGTTGTAAATGGGACACCTCAGGCACAAGAGAAAGGCTGAGTTCTTCCACCGGCACAAACAAACTCACAGCAATAAACCAGGAAGGAGAAATGGAAAGATAAACCCACACCAACAAAGGGACAAGTGTTCCTTAGAACACAAGGCCAGAGAAAGACCCACCGTCCTTGTGGCCCCCACATGCTCAAGGAAATCAGTGCTTGGGAAGGAAACAGAAGAAACATGCACAAGTCCAATGAGAGGCAATGCACATGGCTAGTGTATCTCAGAGACAGCCTGACGCTTCGCATGTATACGTGGGCAAAGGGAAACACAGTGCAGGTGGCGGTGGTCATCATCTCAGAGCTAGGTGCTCAGGAAGGTGATAACCAGCCTTTGGGACCCAAAGAGGGAGCGGAGGACCTAGCAGAGCCCACAGACATTTCTCTCACTCTCTAGCAGAAGAGTGTGATAGACCCATCAAAGTCCCACAGAAGCATCTCTTGATGATCAGTGCCCAACCTCACGGTGGATCCCACTCCACTTCTGGCACGGTTGTTCCTCTCCTTTGAGATGCTCACCTCTGTCGTTCCGAAGCTGCAGGCAAGCTGGGCGCCTGTGGAGACGAAAATCCCTTCAGCTGCTCACACAGACAAGGGCACACAAGGATGCCTGTGGCCTCTGGCTCACGGATGGAAGATCAGTGCCCTGTCAACCGGAAATGGGGATCGGTGCTGAAAGGGAGGCCGCACCAGACTCCCCTTTCACTGGACACAGCGTCCCTGCTGCTAGAGCTGCTGAATCCAATCATCTGTGGAAATGCAAGCTGAAAAACCCCCATCTTTCCGAGAAGGTCTCCAAAAGAGTTTAGGAACAATGCATTTGGAAACCAGAGGTGATGACATGCATGTCCATGACAACTTGACACCCCTCAATAATTGCACTTCAAATGATTCCTAGACAAATGTTCCACTCCAAACGTTTCACAAATCCAGAAGGAAATGGAGCAGACATTAGACATGAGCTCTTAGTTTTCACACACAATACAGAAAGGCACTACACAAAGAGTAACCGGGGAACACAGTGAAATTTTTAAAATCCAAGATTTTGCCCATTTTTTGATTGGGTCACTTATTTTTCTGGAATTGAGCTGCAGGAGATGCTTATATATTTTGGAGATTAATCCTTTATCAGTTGCTTCATTTGCTATTATTTTCTCCCATTTTGAAGGCTGTCTTTTCACCTTGCTTATAGTTTCCTTTGCTGTACAGAAACTTTTGATTTTATTTCAGTCCCATTCGTTTATTTTTGCTTTTATTTCCAATATTCTGGGAGGTGGGTCATGGAGGATCCTGCTGTGATTTATGTCGGAGAGTGTTTTGCCTACGTTTTCCTCTAAGAGTTTTATGGAATCTGGTCTTACATTTAGCTCTCTAATCTATTTTGAGTTTATTTTGTTGTGTGGTGTTAGGAAGTGTTTTAGTTTAATTCTTTTACAAGTGGTGACCTGTTTTCCCAGCACCATTTGTTAAAGAGACTCTTTTCTCCATTTTATATTCTTGCCTCCTTTGTCAAAGATAAGGTGTCCGTAGGTGCGTGGATTTATCTCTAGGCTTTCTATTTTATTCCACTGATCAATGTTTCTGTCTTTATGCCAGTACCATACTGTCTTGATGACTGTGGCTTTATGGTAGAGCCTGAAGTCCAGCAGGCTAATTCCTCCAGTTCCATTCTTCTTCTTCAAGATTGCTTTGGCTATTCGAGGTTTTTTGTATTTCCATACAAATTGTGAGATTATTTGTTCTAGTTCTGTGAAAAATATCATTGGTAGCTTGATAGGGATTGCATTGAAAGTATAAATTACTTTGGATATTATACTTATTTTCACAATATTTATTCTTCCAATCCATGAACATGGTATATTTCTCCATCTATTAGTGTCCTTTTTGGTTACTTTCACTAGTGTTTTATAGTTTTCTATGTACAAGTTTTTTGTATCCTTAGGTAGATATATACCTAAGTATTTAATTCTTTTCTTTGCAACAGTGAATGGAATAGTTTCCTTAATTTCTCTTTCTATTTTCTCATTATTAGTGTATAGGAATGCAATGGATTTCTGTGTGTTGATTTTATATCCTGCAACGTTACTGTATTCATTGATTAGCTCTAGTAGTTTTCTGGTAGAGTCTTTAGGGTTTTCTGTGTGGAGGATCATGTCATCAGCGAACAGTGAAAGATTTACTTCTTCTTTTCCAATTTGTATTCCTTTTATGTCTTTTTCTGCTCTGATTGCTGTAGCCAAAACTTCCAGAACTATGTTGAATAGTAGTGGTGAGAGTGGGCACCCTTGTCTTATTCCTGACTTTATGGGAAATGTTTTCAGTTTTTCACCGTTGAAGATAATGTTTGCTGTGCGTTTGTAATACATAGCTTTTATTATGCTGAGATATGTCCATTCTATTCCCACTTTCTGGATGGTTTTTATCATAAATGGATGTTGTATTTTGTCAAAGGCTTTCTCTGCATCTATTGAGATAATCATATGATTTTCATTTTTCAGTTTGCTAATGTGCTGTATTACGTTGATTGATTTGCGGATATTGAAGAATCCTGGCATTCCTGGGATAAAGCCCACTTGGTCATGATGTATGATCTTCTTAATGTGTTGTTGGATTCTGATTGTTAGAATTTTGTGAAGGATTTTTGCCTCTATGTTCATCAGTGATATTGGCCTGTAGTTTTCTTTTTTTGTGTGATCTTTAGCAGTTTTTGGGATTAGGGTGATGGTGGCCTCATTGAATGAGTTTGGAAGTTTCCCTTCCTCAGCAATTTTCTGGAAGAGTTTGAGTAGAATAGGTGTTAGCTATTCTCTAAATTTTTGGTAGAATTCAGCTGTGAAGCCGTCTGGACCTGGGCTTTTGTTTGCTGGAAGATTTCCGATTACTTCCTCTAGATCCGTGCTTGTGATGGGTCTGTTCAGATTTGCTATTTCTTCCTGGTTCAGTTTTGGCAAGGTGTACTTTTCTAGGAATTTGTCCGTTACTTACAGGTTATTCATTTTATTGCCATATAATTGCTAATAGTATTCTCTGATAATCCTTTGTATTTCTGTGTTGTCGGTTGTGATCTCTTCATTTTCATTTCTAATTTTATTGATTTGGTTCTTCCTCCTTTGTTTCTTGATGAGTCTGGCTATTGGTTTGTCAATTTTATTTACCTTCTCAAAGAACCAGCTTTTGGCTTTGTTGATTTTTGCTATGGTCTCTTTTGTTTCTTTTGCATTTATCTCTGCCCTAATTTTTACGATTTCTTTTCTTGTACTAACCCTGGGGTTCTTCATTTCTTCCTTTTCTAGTTGTTTTAGATGTAGAGTTAGGTTATTTAGTTGACTTTTTTCTTGTTTCTTGACGTGTGCCTCTATTACTTTGAACTTCCCCCTTAGCACTGCTTTTGCAGTGTCCCAGAGGTTTGGAGTTGTTGTGTTTTCATTTTCATTCATTTCTATGCATATTTTGATTTCTCTTTTGATTTCTTCTATTAATTGTTCATTATTCAGCAGCGTGTTGTTCAGCCTCCATATGTTGGCATTTTTAATAGTTTTTCTCCCGTAATTGAGATCTAATCTTACTGCATTGTGGTCAGAAAAGATGCTGGGAATGATTTCAATTTTTTTGAATTCACCAAGGCTAGATTTATGGTCCAGGATGTGATCTATCCTGGAAAAGGTTCCGTGTGTGCTTGAAAAAAAATGATGAAATTCATTGTTTTGGGGTGAAATGTCCTATAGAGACCTATTAGGTCTAACTGGTCTATTGTGTCATTTAAAATTTGTGTTTCCTTGTTAATTTTCTGTTTAGTTGATCTATCCATAGATGTAAGTGGGGTATTAAAGTCTCCCACTATTATTGTGTTATTGTTAATTTCCCCTTTCATACTTGTTAATAATTGTCTTACATATTTTGGTGCTCCTATGTTGGGTGCATAAATATTTATAATTGTTACATCTTCTTCTTGGATTGATCCTTTGATCATTATGTAGTTTCCTTCTTTGTCTCTTTTCACAGTCTTTGTTTTAAAATCTATTTTATCTGATGTGAGTATTGCAACTCCTGCTTTCTTTTGGTCTCTATTTGTGTGGAATATCTTCCTCCAGCCCTTCAGTTTCAGTCTGTATGTGTCCCTCATTTTGAGGTGGGTCTCTTGTAGACAACATATATGGGGGTCTTGTTTTTGTATCCATTCAGCCAACCTTTGTCTTTTGGTTGGGGCATTCAACCCATTTATGTTTAAGGTGATTATTGACAAGTATGATCCCGTTGCCATTTTCTTTATTGTTTTGGATTGTAGTTCGTATACCCTTTCTTTGTTTCCTGCCTAGAGAAGATCCTTTAGTATTTGTTGGAGAGCTGGTTTGGTGATGCTGAATTCTCTCAGCTTTTGCTTGTCTGTAGAGCTTTTGATTTCTCCTTCATATTTGAATGAGATCCTTGCTGGGTATAGTAATCTGGGCTGTAAGTTACTTTCTTTCATCACTTTAAGTATGTCTTGCCATTCCCTCCTGGCCTGAAGGGTTTCTGCTGAGAGATCAGCGGTTATCCTTATGGGGATCAACTTGTGTGTTATTTGTTGTTTTTCCCTTGCTGCTTTTAATATTTGTTCAAAGACATAAAGATGGCTAACAAACACATGAAAAAATGCTCAACATCCCTCATAATCAGAGAAATGCAAATCAAAACCACAATGAGACACCATTTCACACCAGTCAGAATGGCTGCTATCCAAAAGTCTACATGCAGTAAATGCTGGTGAGGGTGTGGAGAAAAGAGAAACCTCTTACACTGTTGGTGGGAATGCAAACTAGTACAGCCACTATGGAGAACAGGGTGGAGATTCCTCAAAAAACTGGAAATAGAACTACCATATGATCCAGCAATTGCACTCCTGGGCATACACATGGAGGAAACCAGAATTGAAAGAAACACATGTACTCCAATTTTCATCACTGCACTGTTTATAATAGCCAGGACATGGAAGCAACCTAGATGTCCATCTGCAGATGAATGGATAAGAAAGCTTTGGTACATATACACAATGGAATATTTTTCAGCCATCCAAAAGAATGCATTTGAATCAGTTTTAATGAGGTGGATGAAATTGGAGCCTATTATACAGAGTGAAGTAAGCCAGAAAGAAAAACACCAATACAGTATACTAACACATATATATGGAATTTAGAAAGATGGTAACATTAACCCTCTATACGACACTGGAAAAGCGACCTAGGTATATAAAACAGTCTTTGGGACTCTATGGGAGAGGGTGAGGTGGGATGATTGCCGAGAACGACATTGCAGCACATATATTATCATATGTGAAATGAATCACCAGTCCAGATTCGACACATGATACAGGATGCTTGGGGCTGGTGCATGGGGATGACCTGGAGGGAGGATATGGGGAAGAGGGAAGTGGGAGGGGCTTTCAAGAAAGGGAACACATGTACACCCGGAGCAGATTCGTCTCAATATATGGTGAAACCAACCAATATATTAATGTAAGGTAATTTGCCTCCAATAAAATAAATTTAAAAAAATAAAATCCAAAATTTGGACTCTGGGAAAGATCTTCTGAAAAACGCAAATGACACATCCCAAGCTGGGAGACAACAGTTTACAGACACAGAGCTTTGGCAGGATTTGGCTCCTAATACACAAACGACATGAACAGAAACGAGCCTGAAGGAGAGGACTGAACGGACACCAAGCGAAGGTAGGGACACGGAGAGTACACTGAATGATGCCCAGCATTGAGGGCCTTAGAAACACGGTCTAGCTGCACTCCGCGAGCCCCATGGGTCCCTGAATTCGGCCTCTTCTACCTGGAGGCTCAGAGAATTGGACAGTGAGGAAGGGGAAGAGAAATCTTTGGCATTTCTAACACTCAGAGCAAATGCTTTGAAGGAGAAGTCAAGGAACAACCCCACCAACTGGGACATACCCAGAAAGACAATAGCTAGGAGTCCATCTAACCCAGGAAGGAAGTCCCTCATCTCAGAGAACTGCAAGAGATGGATGAAAGAAAGTGAAGCCCACAATCCAATGGAAAATAAGCTGTGCTCACGGAGCAGAAGAATTCCTCCTGGTAAGATGATGTCAGTCCCCTATCCCCCTTATCCCCACTGTGGGTCAATCCAGAGGTTCCACGCTATTCCTCTCAAAATAACAACTGCTGCTCTCAGGACATTATAACCAAAGAAATCCAAAATGTCTATGGAAACACAAAGGAGACAAAAGGGTCAATGCAATCTCCTGCAAAGCCCTGAAATGGACATAGCAGGCTGCCTGATAGCCAATTAGATTATCACACTAGGATCATCAGGACAGCATGGTACTGGGAAGAAATCAAACATGCAGAACCAGATCCATGGAATGGAATTGAGGGTCCAGAACTAAACCCAAGCTTCTATGGTCAATTCATTGACGCCAAAGGAGGGGAGGCGATAAGAATGGGAACAAGAGCCTCTGCAACGAAAGGACGTGGGAAATGAAGATGGATCCATCTAAACAATCACATTGGCTTTTGGTCTCAGAACACGTCGGATTCAGTGAAACACATCAACGCAAAGCCTGAAGTGATGAAACTCCTGGAAATAAGCAGGGGCCTTAGGGTCCTCCTTGTCAGTGATTTCTCAACATGTGTGTGTGGGGGGGAAGCAAAATTGGGTCTCTTCAATTCAAGGAAACAGGAAACCAAGGGACACCCACCAGCTTCCATCCACTTGAACAGCTTTGCAACAGAAAAGCTAAGCATTCACAAATCAAAATGGTAACAAAATGAACACACAAGCATATTTGCAAGCAGAATATCGGAGAAGGGTAATTATGTAAGAGAATGAGAACTCACACCACTAAGTCTCCCAGAACAAACCCCAGACCTAACCCTTCCCCTAACACCAACTCCAACCCCAAACCTTTACCTCACTCAAAATGAAACCCTGAAGCCTCAGCCTAGGCCAAAAATATACATGCATACATGCCTTCACAGGCATGCGAGCATCCACAGGAGAGACACAGAGTGGAAGAGACAGACTGAATTTGGAAAGGTCAAGAAAGAGAAGAAACGAGGGAGAGAGACTGAAGAATGCAGAGAGGAAATGAGTCGATTTCACAGAATTTACATGAATTTCTCTTGAGGTTGGAAACAGTGACTGTGAATATTCCCCTGCCAGGGGGAAAATGACCCATGATGATGAGACTCAAAGACAAGATTGCGGGGAGCCACTGTTGGGGCAGACTCCCCCAACCCTCGAGGCTGAGTGGGACATTTGAGTAGGACAGGGAAGGTTGATATCAGAGGGGGATGTGTGAATATGATCTTCCGGTCCTCCCAAATCGGGGACCATAAATAGGCAGGAAGGGGACTGCCTTTTCCCAGGTCTCAGAGCAAATCCTGGCCTGATTCTGCCCGTTGTGTGCTAGGTCAGCCCTGTGTGGAATCCATCCTTTGGGAAGTCTGTGTCCAAGCTCCAAGTGAAAGCGGCCCAAATTTTGAACAGGCACTGGAGCTCCTCGTAGGCTGACAGACCTAGTCAGGAGACAGGAGATTGTGACCCACTCTGCAGATGGAGAGACGGGAAACCCTGTGGGGCACATGGCTTGCCCAGGGCCACAACACTTCTGAGAAGAAGGAGCCTGTTCTGAAAGGAGCTTTGTCATCAGAACTCAGGCCCTGGCTGCACCCAGATCTCCCCAAGGCTGTGGGATGGGCTCTGTGGGTGTCACTGTGCCTGCACATGGCCTAAGGGCATGGGGAAAAAGCCAGAAAACCAGAAGTTCCGTTTGGGAGCTTTGTGGAAGGGACCTCAGCCACGAACCAGGAAATGATGTCACTTCCTGGCCACAGAACCCAACAGAACCCGCAACCTGTGTATCCAGGCCTGGCCAGCAGAGAGGAGGCCCTGGCCAGATCGCTAGCTGTGAAGATATTCTGCTGTTTGCCCCTGCCCAGAGGACGGGGTCTCAGGCTAGCTAACAGGCAGAATGCGTGGGAACGCGGTCTACACTGGCTCAGGGCCCCCACTGAGAGGCCTCTGGCCCTTTGCTGAAGGAAAAGAAAGGTAACAGGGGAGCCCCAGACTGGGTCCGGCCACCTCTCCTGTCCCACACGGGGAAGCCTGAGGCCTTTCCCTGTGTGTGGATGGGGGTTCCTTGGGGTGTGTCTGCCTCAGGCAAGCCCAGCCGCATTTCAGTCAGGAGCCGATGTGCTTCTTGTGTCCACACCACAGGGGAGAGCAGGCTGTGTGGCATGGGGAGTGTCCGGGCAGAGCCAGATACCCAGGCGGACCTCATACCTTAGGGGATTCTCCATCCTCCCGGGCGGGTATCTGAGCAGACACTCGTGTCTCTGGTCTTTCTTGGAGCAGAAGGGCAGGCAGGCAGAAGCAGCAGCCATCCTTGCCAAGCTAACCTCAGAAATATCGAAGCAGGGCTGGCTGATGGTCCCTGACATTGCAGACCATCCCACCCGAGGTGGCCTCTGAGGGGCACACCCCATCCACCTCCCAAAGGGAGGGTTCAGAGCACCAGCCGCCTTCTCGGGAGGCCCAGTGCATGCTCCAGGTGAGGGTGGCCACGGAGGGCTCAACCCAACTGGCGATGAAGAGGAAGTGGACAAGGTCTGCTGTCCAGACTCCACCCAGCACACACCCTGGGACCCAGTCTCAGGCTGCCACGGAGCTCAGCACAACCGGCTCTGATACAGAACTCCGAGAAGCCCTGCCTCTGAGGCAGTAGGAAGACCTGGAGCCCAGCACGGAAGAGCACAGAGGTGAGTTGGCTGGGGCTACTGCCTGTGAGTGTGGGGAGGCGGTGCTGAGCCACACAGGGAGGAGTCCCCCAGAGCTGGGGCTGGGCCTGGAACGAAGGCTAGCCTCACACCACCCATCTTGGAGACTGCAGAGAAGACTCTAATGCCGGGCCTTCTTAGCAAATCTCTAGGAAGCTTTCGTGCCCACTTAGGCATATGGCAAGGCTGGCCTGTTGCAAACTTTTCTTCTCCCACAGCTCTAGCTCTGGCCGTCAAACTCAGCCAGCCTCCATGTCTAAGACCTGTCCCTACGGAGGTGGAGCTCCTGGTGCAGGACTCACGGATCCACTAAGGGGAGATCGAGACCTGAGACGTTCCCTCCCAATGACACGGGGCCAGCCGGGTATTGGACACCACCTTCAGCACATCAGATCTCTGTGCCTGCACAATACCCAGCGCCAGGCCAAGGTGTCCAACCCTGCCTTCGAGAAACTCCAGCTCCATGTGCACTTGCACCTGCTCAGGCTTTGGCAGCAGAAACCGAGTCAGGGCCTGAGTGACCAACTTTGGAGCAGCAGCCTGCCCTGCCTCCTACCAAGGACTCAGACGCCCACCATGACTATCCAACACTTGAAGGGAGAACAGGACCCTGCTCTGGATAGAAGCCCAGAACCCTTTGGCAACCACATCATCCAGGGGAGCAGTTGGCTCTGCAGCATCCATCCCTGTGTGTTCCCCATGGACGCCATCTACTCCCTCCACACCCAGGGGAGATTGACTTTCCTTCCCCAGAGCTCATTTTCATCAGGCTCCTAGGCATCTTGCTTCTCTTCTTTTATGTCTTTTATGGCTTTCTGTATATTTTGCTAGCAAGTGTGTGTCAATAAATTTTCCTTCCTTGGGAATATGGAGGCCTTTACAATGCTGTGTAAGCGTCACCGCTGTCTACATTCAGACACCCTCATTCTATCCCTCCCCACTTCGCAGCAAAGCCTGGATTCATGGCAAGCATTCCCCATTCCTCTCTCCCCCGCCTCTCAACACTGAGTCCACTACTCTCTGCATTTCTTCCCATCCTTTCGGGGTTCCCAATCAACGCTATTCACTGAAATGATAGGAAACTGGATTTTGCTCTTATTGAAGGCGAAAGTTATAGTCTCTAAGTATCGTTAGTCTTGACATCCCTATGAATTCTACAGTCCATGGGATTCTCTAGGCCAGAATCTTGGGTGGGTAGCTTTTCCCTTCTCCAAAAGGATTTTTCTGACTTCCCACATATTGGAAGACCAAAGTGTGAAGTAGCCTTTGGGGATCTGAAAGGACTTATAGGTCCTTTTATAATGTTATCTTCCAAATGAAGCCCTCTCGCCTAATATGCTCAGAATCTCCAGGTAGGCAGTGCTGTTGTAAGTGGGACACCTCAGGTACAAGGGAAAGTCTGAGTTCTTCCGCCGGCACAAACAAACTCACAAGAATAAACCAGGCAGGAGAAATGGAAAGATATACCCATACCAACAAAGGAACAAGTGCTCCTCAGAACACAAGGCCAGAGAAAGACCCACCATCCTTGTGGCCCCCACATGCTTGAGAAAATCAGTGATCAGGAATTAAAAAGAAGAAACATGTGCAGGTCCAATGAGATGCAATGCACATGGCTAGTGTAGCTCAGAGATGTCCTGACTCTTCGCATGGTCACATGGGCAAAGGGAAACACAGTGCAGGTGGCGGTGGTCATCATCTCACAGCTAGGTGTACAGGATGATGACAACCAGCCTTCGGGATCCAAAGAGGGAGCGGAGGGCCTAGCAGAGCCCATAGATATCTCTCTCACTCTCTGGCAGAAGAGATTGCCGGACCAATCAAAGTCCCACAGTAGCATCACTTAATGATCAATGCCAACCCTCAAGGTGAATTCCACTTACTTCTGGCACGGTTGCTCCTGTCCTCTTAGATGTTCACCTGTAGCGATCCAAAGCTGCAGACCTGCTGCGTGCCTGTGGAGTAGAACCTCACTTCAGCTGCTCACACAGACAAGGACACACAAGGATGCCTGTGGCCTCTGGCTCACAGATGGAAGATCAAAGCCCTGTCAACCTGAACTGGGGACCAGTGTTGAAAGGGAGGACGCACCCGACTCCCCTTTCACTGGACACAGCGTCCCTGATGCTAGAGCTGCTGAATCCATTCAACTGTGGAAATTCATGCTGAAAAACACCCATCTTTCCGACAAGGTGTCTAAAAGGGTTTACAAGCAAAGCATTTGGAAACCAGAGGGGATGACATGCATGTCCATGAAAATTGACACCTCTCAACAAATGCACTTCACATGATTCCTAGACATATGTACCATGCAAAACGGTTCATAAATCCAGAAGTAAATGGAGCATACATTAGACATGAACTCTGAGTCTTTACACACAATACAGAAAGGCACTACACAAAGAGTAACCAGAGAACACAGTGAACTTTGTCAAATCCAAGATTAGGACTCTGGAAAAGACCGTCTGAAAAACGCATAAGACACCTCCCATGCTGGGAGACAACTCTTTGCATACACAGAGTTTAGGCAAGATTTGGCTCCTAATATGCAAACGACATGAACACAAACTAGCCTGAAGGAGAAGACTGAAGGGACACCAGACGAAGGAAGGGACACAGAGAGTATACCGAATGATGCCCAGCACTGAGGTCCTGAGAAACACGGTCTAGCTGCACTCCCCGAGCCCCGTGGGACCCTGGACTAGGCCTCTTCCACCTGGAGGCTCAGAGAGATGGACAGTGAGGAAGGCGAAGAGAAATCCTCGGCATTTCTAACACTCATAGCAAACGCTTAGAAGGAGAAGGCAAGTATCAACCCCACCGACAGTAAATTCCCTGAAAGGCCGTAGCTAAGAATCCATCTAACCCAGGAGGGGTGCCCCTCTTCTCAGAGAACGGCAAGAGATGGATGAAAGAAGGTGAAGTCCACCAATCCAATGGAAAATAAGCTCTGCTCATGGATCAGAATAATTACCCATGATAAGATGATGTTACTTCCCCTTCCCCCGGACCCACACCGTGGGGCAATCCAGAGGTTCCACGCTATTCCTCTCAAAATAAAAACGGCTGCTCTCAGGGCATAAAACCCAAAGAATTCCTAAATGTGTGTGGAAACACTACGGTGTCAAAAGAGTTAATGCAATCGGCCGCGATAACCTGAAATGTATATAGCAGGCTGCTGATAGCCAATTAGTTTATCACACTAGGATCATCAGGACAGCATGGTACTGGGAAGAAATCAAACATGCAGAACCAGATCCATGGAATGGAATTGAGGGTCCAGACATAAACCCAAGCTTCTACGGTCAATTCCTCGACGCCAAAGGAGGGAAGGCGATAAGAATGGGAACAAGAATCTGTGCAACGAAAGACCGTGGGAATTGCAGATGGTTCCACCTGAACAATCACGTTGGCTTCTGGTCTCAGAACACATCAAATTCAGTGAAACACATCAAAGCAAAGCCTGAAGTGAAGAAACTCCTGGAAAAAAGCACAGGACATAGGCTTTTAATGTCAGGGACTTCTCAACATATGTGGGTGGAAAAGCAAAGTAGGGTCTCTTCAAGTCAAGGAAACAGGAAACGAAAGGACACCCACGAGTTTCCGTCCACTTGAACAGCTTTGCAACAGAAAACCTAAGCATTCACAAATCAAAATGGAAACAAACTGAACACAAAAGGATATTTGCAAACAGAATATCGGAGAAGGGGTTCCTACGTAAAAGAGACTGAGAACTCACACAACTAAGTCTCCCAGAAAAAAACCCAGACCTATCCCTTCCCCTAACATGAACTCCAACCCGATACCATTATCTCACTCGACACGAAACCATAGAGCCTCACCCTAGGTCAACACTATACATGTTTACATGCATTCACAGACATGCGAGCATCCACAGGAGAGACACAGAAAGGAAGATACAGAATGAATTTGGAAAGATCAAGAAAGACGGAACGAGGGAGAGAGACTGAACAATAGAGAGAGGAAATGAGTCAATTTCACAGAACTTGCATTAATCTCTCTTGAGGATGGAAACAATGACAGTGCCTATTCCCCCTGCAAGGGGGAAAATGACCCAAGTTGATGAGTCTCAAAGACAAGGATTCGGGGAGCCACTGTTGGGGCAGCTCCCCCAGGCCTCGAGGCTGAGTGGGACACTTGAATAGGACAAGGAAGGTTGATATCAGAGGTCCCGATGTGTGAATATGATTTTCCGGTCCTCCCAATGCAGGGGTCAAGAAATAGGCAGAAAGGGGACTGACTTTTCCCAGGTCCCAGAGCCCATCCAGGCCTGATTCTGCCCATTCTGTGCTAGGTCAGCCCTGTGTTGAATCCGTCCTTTGGGAAGTCTCAGTGTCTAAGTTCCATGTGATAGCAGCCGAAAGTCTGAACAGGCACTGGAGCTGTTTGTAGGATGACAGACCTAGGGAGGAGATGGAAGAGTGACCCCCACTCTGCAGATGGAGAGACTGGGGAAACCAAGGGGGGGCACATATCTTGCCCAGGACCACATCACTTCTGAGAAGAGGGAACCTGGGCTGAAAGCAGCTGTGTCCTCAGAGCTCAGGCCCTGGCTGCACCCAGGTCTCCCAAAGGCTGTGGGGTGGGCCGAATGTGTGTCACTGTGCCTGCACATGGCATAAGGGGATGGGAGAACAGCCAGAAACCCAGAGGTTCCCTTGGGGAACTTTGTGGAAGGGACCTAGGCAACGAACCAGGAAATGATGTCATTTCCTGGCAACAGAACCCAACAGAACCCACAACCCGTGTATCTAGGCCTCCCCAGCGGAGAGGAGCCCCCAGCCAGATCGCTTGCTGTCAAGATGTTCTGCTGAGGCCGGGTCCTCAGGCGAGCTCACAGGCAGAGAGTGTGGGAAGGCCGTCGACGCTGGCCCAGGGCCCCTCCAAGAGTCCTCTGGCCCTTTGCCCGAAGGAACAGAAAGGTAACAGGGAAGCCCCAGGCCGGGTCTGGCCACCTCTCCCGTCCCACCCGTGGAAGCCTGAGGCCTTTCGCTGTGTGTGAATGGGGGTTTCTCAGGCTGTGTCTTCCTCAAGCAAGCCCAGCCACAGGTGGGTCAGGAGCCCGTGGAGCGTTTGTGTCCACACCCCAGGGGAGAGCACGCTTGGTGGCATGGTGAGCGTCCTGGCAGAGCCGTGTGCCCAGGCTGACCTCAAGCCCTTGGCGGGGGGTCTCCATCCTCCCTGGTGAGTATCTGAGCAGGCATTCATCTCTGTTCTTTCTGGGAGCAGAAGGGCAGACGGGCAGAAACATTAGACATCCTGGCCAGGCTCAGCTCAGAAATATCGAAGCAGGGCTGGCTGATGGTCACTATCATTGCATAGCGTCCCACCCGAGGTGGCCTCTGAGGGGCACACCCCATGCACCTCCCAGAGGTAGGGTTAAGAGCATCACCCCGTGACCAGGAGGCCCAATGCAGGTTCCAGGTGAGCATGGCCACGGAGGGCTCAGCCCAACTGGCAATGAAGGGGAGGCGGGCAAGTCCTGCTGTGAGACACCACCCAGCACACAAACCGGGGCCCAGTCTAAGGCTGTCACGGAGCTCAGCACAGCTGGCTCTGACACAGAGCTCCAAGAAGCCCTGCCTCAGAGGCAACAGTAGGACCTGGAGCCCAGCACGGCAGAGCTCAGATGTGAGGGGGCTGGGCTTCTGCATGTGAGTGTGGGGAGGCGGTGCTGAACCACACAGGGAGGAGTCCTACAGAGCTGGGGCTGGACGTGGACCAAAGGCTGGCCTCAAACTACCCATCTTGGAGACTGCAGAGAAGACTCCGATGCTGGGCCTTTTTAGCGAATCTCTAGGAAGCTTTCGTGCCCACTTAGGCATATGGCAAGGCTGGCCTGTGGCAAACTTTTCTTCTCCCCCAGCTCTAGCTCTGGCCGTCAAACTCAGCCAGCCTCCATGTCTAAGACTTGTCCCTACAGAGGTGGGAACTCCAAGTGCAGGACCCAGGGATCCACTGAGGGGAGATCGAGACCTGAGACGTCCCCACACAAAGATACGGGGCCAGCCATGTACTGGCCAGCACCCTCAGCACATCGGATCTCTGCTTGCATGACGCCCAACCCCAGGCCCTGATGTCGCACCACACCTTCCACAGCCTCTACTTTCACCGGCACTTGCACCTGCTCGGGCTTTGGCAGCAGGACTAAAGTCAGGGCCTGATTGACCACCTGCACAGAGGGAGCCTGTCCTGGATCCTGCAGGACTCAGATGCCCAACATGACTGTCCAACCCCTGCAGGGAGAACAGGTCCCTGCTCTGGACAGAGGCCCAGAGCCCGTTCGGCAAATACCTTATCCAGGGGTGCAGTTGGCTCTGCAGCCACCATCCCTGTGTGTTCCCCATGGACGCCGTCCACTCCCTCCCCACCCAGGGGAGATTGATTTCCCTTCCCCTGAGCTCATTTTCATCAGGCTTCTAGGAATCTTTCTTCTCATCTTTTATGTCTTTGTGTATATTTTGCTCACAAGTGTGTGTCAATAAATTTTCCTTCCTTGATGCCATTGCGAATATGGCATCAATGCTGTGCAAGGATCACCACTGTCTACATTCGGACACCCTCATTCTCCCCCCTCCCCAACTTCACAACAAAGCCTGGATTCATAGCAAGCACTGCCCGTTCCTCTCTACCCCGCCTGACAACATTGAGTCTATTTCTTTCTGCATTTCTTCCCAGTCTTTCGGGGTCCCCAATCAATGCCAATCACTGAAAAGATAGGAAACTTTATTTTGGTCTGACTGAAGGTGAAAGTTATAGTCTCTCAGTATCGTTCGAGTCTTGGCATTCCCATGAATTCTACAGTTCATGGAATTCTCTAGGCCAGAATCCTGGAGTGGGTAGCTTTTCCCTTCTCCAGGCAATTGTTCTGACTCCCCATATGTTTGAAGACCAAACTGGATTATTCTGGTTTCTATTTCATTTGAAGTTGCCTTTGGGTATCTGAAAGGACCGTGTAGGTCCTTTCAAGAAGTCATCTGCCAAATGAAGCCCTCTCGGCAAAGGTGCTCAGAATCTCCAGGTAGGCAGTGCTGTTTCAGTGGGAAACTGCAGGCATAAGGGAAAGTTTCAGTGGGAAACTGCAGGCATAAGGGAAAGTTCCGCCGGCACAAACAAGGGCTGACCTAGCACAGAATGGGGCAGAATCAGGCCTGGATGGGCTCTGGGACCTGGGAAAAGGCAGTCCCCTTCCTGCCTATTTCTTGACCCCCTCATTGGGAGGACCGGAAGGTCACATTCAGCCATCGCTCCCTCTGATATCAACTTTCATCCTCCTGCTCAAGTGTCCCACTCATCTTCGAGGGGTGGGGGAGGCTGTCCCAAAAGTGGCTCCCCGCATCCTTGTCTTTGAGCCTCATCAACTTGGGTCATTTTCCCCTTTGCAGGGGGAATAGGCATTGTCATTGTTTCAAAACTCAAGAGAGATTCATGCACATTTTGTGGAATCGACTCATTTCCTCTCTCCATTGTTCAGTCTCTCTCCCTCCTTCTGTCTTTCTTGAACTTTCCAAATTCACTCTGTCTCTTTCTTTCTGTGTCTCTGCTGTGGATGCTCGCGTGCCTGTGAATGAAGGTAAGCATGTATATTGTTGACCTAGAGTGAGGCTTCAAGGTTTCCTTTCCAGTGAGGTAAAGGTTTGGGGATGGAGTTGAGGTTAGGGGAAGGGATAGGTCTGGGGTTTGTTCTGTGAGACTTAGTCGTGTGAGTTCTTGGCTTTTTTACTTAGGAAACTTTTCTTCTATATTCTGCTTGCAAATATTCCTTTGTGTTCAGTTTGTTACCATTTTGATTTGTGAATGCTAAGCTTCTCTGTTTCAAAGCTGTCCGAGTGGATGGAAGCTAGTTGATGTTGTTTGGTTTCCTGTTTCCTTGACTTGAAGAGACGCAATTTTGCTTCCGCCACCACACACATGTCGTAAAGTCCCTGACATTAAGGAACCTATGGCCCGTGCTTATTTCCAGGAGTTTCATCACTTCAGGCTTTGTGTTGATGTGTTTCACTGAATCTGAGGTGTTATGAGACCAAAAGCCAATGAGATTATTCAGATGCAACCATCTCCAATACCCACAGCTTTTCGTTGCAGAGGCTCTTGTTCCCATTCATATCGCCTCCCCTCCTTTGGCGTCAATGAAGTGACTATAGAATCTTGGGGTTATTTCTGGACCCTCAGTTCCATTCCATGGATCTGGTTCTGCATGTTTGTACCATGCTGACCTGATGATCCTAGTGTGATAGTCTAATTGGCTATCAGGCAGCCTGCTATGTACATTTCAGGGCTTTGTGGCAGATTGCATTGACTATTTTGACTCCTTTCTGTTTCCATAGACATTTTGGAATTTTTTGGTTATAATGCCCTGAGAACAGCCTTTGGTATTTTGAGAGAAATAGCATGCAACCTCTGGATTGCCCCACGGTGGGGATTGGGGGGAGGGGGAAGTGACATCATCTTATCAGGAGGAATTCTTCTGATCCGGGAGCACAACTTATTTCCCATTGGATTGGTTGGCCTCACCTTCTTTCATCCATCTCTTGCAGTTCTCTGAGAAGAGGGGCTTCCCTCCTGGTTTAGATGGACTCCAAGCTATTGCCTTTCAGGAAATGTCACTGTCGGTGGGGTTGATCCTTGCCTTCTCCTTCTAAGCGTTTGCTGTGAATGTTAGAAATGCCAAAGATTTCTCTTCCCCTTCCTCACTGTCCATCTCTCTGAGCCTCCAGGTAGAACAGGCCTAGTCCAGGATCCCCAGGGCCTCGGGGAGTGCAGCTAGATCATGTTCCTCAGGTGTTCAGTGCTGGGCATCATTCGGTGTACTCTCCAGGTCCCTTCCTTCGCCTGGTTTCCCTTCAGACCTCTCCCTCAGGCTCCTTTGTGTTCATCTCACTTGTGTATTAGAAGCTAAATCTGCCTAAGCTCTGTGTATGCAAACAGTTGTCTCCCAGCTTGGGATGTGTCGTTTGCGTTTTACAGACCATTTTTCCCAGAGTCCAATTATTGGTGAGACAAGTTCACTGTGTTCCCTGGTTACTCTTTGTGTAATGTCTTTCTGTATTGTGTGTGAAGACACAGAGCTCATGTCTAATGTCTGCTTCATTTCCTTCTGGTTTTGTGAACCATTTTCCATGGAACGTATGTCTAGGAATCATTTGAAGTGCATTTGTTGAGAGGTGTCAAGTTTCCATGGACATGCATGTCATCCCCTCTGGGTTCCAAATGCGTTGCTCCTAAACTTTTTAGGAGAACTTCTCAGAAAGATGGGTGTTTTTCAGCTTGCGTTTTCACAGTTGAATGGATTCAGCAGCTCTAGCAGAAGGGGTGCTGACTCCAATGAAGGGAGTCGGGTGTGGCCTCCCTTTCAGCACAAATACCCAGGTCGGATTATCAGGGGGCAGATCTTCCATCTGTGAGCCACAGGCCACTGGCATCCTTGTTTGCCCTTGGCTGTGTGAGCAGCTGAAGGGAGTTTCGTCTCAGCAGGCGCCCAGCAGGCCTGTGGCTTCGGACCGCCAGAGGTAAGCATTTCAGAAGGCAGGAGCCACTGTGCCAGAAGTGGAGTGGGATCCACCCTGAGGGTGGGCACTGATCGTCAATAGATGCTCCTATGGGACTTTGATTGGTCCGGCACACTCTTCTCCCAGATAGCGAGAGAGATGTCTATGGGCTCTGTTAGGCCCTCCAGTCCCTCTTGTGGTCCCAAAGGCTGGTTGTCACCATGATGAGCACCTAGCTCTAGATGATGACCACTGCCACCTGCCCTGTGTTTCCTTTTGACCGCATGTCCACGCAAAGTATCAGGCTGTCTCTGAGCTACACTAGCCATGTCCATTGCCTCTCATTGGACCTGCATATGTTTCTTCTGTTTCCTTCCCGATCATACATTATCTCGAGCATGTGAGGACCACAAGGATGGTGGGTCTTTTTCTTGCCTTGTGTTCTGAGGAAGAGTTTTCCCTTTGTTGGTGTGGATTTGTCTTTCCATTTATCCTGCCTGGTTTATTGTTGTGAGTTTGTTTGAGCCGGGAGAAGAACTCAGCATTTCCTTGTGTCTGAGGTGTCCCACTTACAACAGCGCTGCCTACCTGGAGATTCTGAGCAGTTATCGAGAGGGCTTCGATGGGCAGATGACATCTTGAAAGGACCTACACTGTCCTTTCATATACCCAAAGGCTCCTTCAAATGACATAGAAACCAGAATTCTCCAGTTTGGTCTTCCAATATGTGGGGACTCAGAACAATCTCCTGGAGAAGGGAAAAGCTACCCACTCCAGGATTCCGGCCTAGAGAATTCCATGCACTGTAGAATTCATGGGCATGTCAAGACTCTAACAATACTGAGAGACTATAACGTTCACCTTCAGTCACAGGAAAATCCAGTTTCCTTTCATTTCAGTGATTGCATTGATTGGGGACCACGAAAGGATGAGAAGAAATGCAGAAATAAGTAGTCTCAATGTTGTCAGGCGGGGGAGAGAGGAACGGGCACTGCTTGCCATGAATACAGGCTTTGCTGGGAAGTGGGTGGGGGGATAGAGTGAGGGTATCCGAATGTAGACAGTAGTGATGCTTGCACAGCATTGTGAAGGCCAATATATTCCCAAATGACATCAAGGAAGGAAAATTTATTGACACACTCTTGTGTCAGAAAGCCATAAAAGACATAAAAGATGAGAAGAAAGATGCCTAGGAGCCTGATGAAAATCAGCTCAGGGGAAAGGAAGTCAGTCTCCCCTGGGTGGGAAGGGAGTGGACGGCATCCACAGGGAACACACAGGGATGGAGCCTGCAGAGCCAAACGTGCTCCTGGACGAGGTGTTTGCTGAACGGACTCTGGGTCTCTGTCCAGAGCAGGGGCCTTTTCTCCCTGCAGGGGTGGGACTGTCATGGTGGGTGTCTGAGTCCTTGGCAGGAGCCAGGGCAGGCTACCCTTGTGCAGGTGGTCACTCAGACCCTGACTCAAGTTCTGCCACCAACGCCCGAGCAGGTGTAAGTGCACATTGAGGTGGAGGATCTGGAAACGGGGTGGGACATCGGGTCCTGGGGCTGTGGGTTGTGCAGGCACAGAGATCCAATGTGCTGAGTGTGCCTGCCAATACCCGGTTGGCCACATGTCCTTGGGAGGGTACGTCTCAGGTCTCGAACCCACCTCAGTGGATCCCTGGGTCCTGCACCTGGAGCTCCCACCTCCATGGGGACAGGTGTTGGAGGTCGAGGCTCGCTGAGTTTCATGGCCGGAGCTAGTGCTGGGGGAGAAAAAATGTTTGCCACAGGCCAGCCTTGCCATGTGCCTAAGTGGGCACGAAAGCTTCCTAGAGATTGGCTAAGAGGCCCAGCATCGAAGTCTTCTCTGCAGTCTCCAAGATGGGTGGTGTGAGGCTAGCCTTTGGTCCAGGCCCAGCCCCAGCTCTGGGAGACTCCTACCTGTGCGGCTCAGCACTGAATCCCTACAGTCATGTTCAGCAGTCCCAGCCACCTCAAGTCTGTGCTATGCCGTTCTGGGTTTCAGGTCCTCCTGCTAACTCAAGTGCAGGGCTTCTCAGAGCTCTGAATCAGGGCCGGCTCTGCGGAGCTCTGTGGCAGCCTGAGACTGGGCCCCGGGGTGCATGCTGGGTGGTGACTGGGTAGCAGGCCTTGCCCGCTCCGTCTTCATCTTCAGTTGGGCTGAGCCCTCCTTGGCCACGCTCACTTGGAGCCTGCACTGGGCCTCCCGGGCAGGGGGCTGGTGCTCTGAGCCCTCCTTCTGGGAGGTGGATGGGGTGTGCCCCTCAGGGGCCAACACGGGTGGGACGCTCTGCAATGATAGTGACCATCAGCCAGCCTGCTTCGATATTTCTGGGCTGAGGCTGGCCAGGATGGCCGCTGCCTCTGCCTGTCTGCCCTTCTGCTCACAGAAAGAGAAAAGACAAAGATCTGCTCAGCTACCCACCCGAGAGGACAGAGACACCCCTGAGGGTGTGAGGTCAGCCTGGGCACGCGGCTCTGCCTGGACACTCCCCATGCCACTCAGCTTTCTTTCCCCTGGGGTGTGGACACAAGCGACACATGGTCTCCTGACCCACATGCAGTTGGGCTTGCTTGAGGCAGACACACCCCGAAAAACCCCCATCCACACGCAGCGAAAGGCCTCAGGCTTCCCCGGGTGGGACAGGAGAGGTGGCCGGACCTGGGCTGGGGCTCCCCTGTTACCTTTCTGTTCCTTCAGGCAAAGGGCCAGAGGACTCTCGGGGGGGGGGTGCTGAGCCAGTGTCAACCGCGTGCCCATACAGTCTGCCTGTGAGCTCGCCTGAGGTCCCGGCAGCATCTGGGCAAGGGTAAGCAGCAGAACATCTTGACAGAAAACGATCTGGCTGGGGGCTCCTCTCTGCTGGGGAGGACTGGCTACCAAGTTTGTGGGTTCTGTTGGGTTCTGTTGCCAGGAAATGACATCATTTCCTTGTTCGTGGCTGAGGTCCCTTCCACAAAGCTCCCCAAGGGAACCTCTGGGTTTCTGGCTGTTCCCCCACGTCCTTAGACCACATGCAGGCACAGTGAAACCACACAGCCCACCCCACAGCATTGGGGAGACCTGGGTGCAGCCAGGGCCTGGGCTCTGAGGACACAGATGTTTTCAGCCCAGGATCCTTCTTCTCAGAAATGATGTGGCCCTGGGCAAGGCATGTGATCAGCAGGGTAACCCAGTCTCTTGATGTTCAGAGTGGGGAACACTCTCCCATCTGCTGCCTAGGTTTGTCAGCCTACGAACAACTCCAGTTCTTGTTCATACTTTGGTCTTCTATCACATGGAGCTTGGACACTGAGATTTCCCAAAGGACAGATTTCACACAGGGCTGACCTAGCACAGAATGGGGCAGAATCAGGCCTGGATGGGCTCTGGGACCTGGGAAAAGGCAGTCCGCTTTCTGCCTATTTCTTGACCCCTGCATTGGGAAGACCGGAAGGTCCTATTCAGACATCGCCCCCTCTGATATCAACCTTCCTTGTCCTACTCAAGTGTCCCACTCAGCCTCGAGGAGTGGAGGAGTCTGCCCAAACAGTGGCTCCCCGCATCCTTATCTTTGAATCTCATCATCTTGTGTCATTTTACCACTTGCAGGGGGAATACGCACAGTCAATGTTTCCAACCTCAAGAGAGATTCATGCAAATTCTGTGAAATCGACTCATTTCCTCTCTCCCTGGTTCAGTCTCTCTTCCGCGTTCCGTTTCTTTCTTGACCTTTCCAAATTCAGTCTGTCTTCCTCTCTGTGTCTCGCCTGTGGATGCTTGAATGCATGTGAATGTATGTAAGCATGTAAACTGTTGACCTAGGGTGAGGCATTAGTGTTTCGTGTAGACTGAGTTAAAGGTTTGGGGTTGGAATTGGTGTTAGGGGGAGGGCTAGATCTGGGCTTTGTTCTGGGAGACTTAGTGGTGTGAGTTCTCAGTCTCTTACATAATAACCCCTTCTCTGATATTCTGCTTGCAAATATGCTTGTGTGTTCACTTTGTTACCATTTTGATTAGCAAATTCTTAGCTTTTCTGTTGCAAAGCTGTTCAAGTGGATGGAAGCTGGTGGGTGTCCTGTGGTTTACTATTTCCTTGACTTGAAGAGACCCAATTTTCGTCCACCCCCATACACATGTTGAGAAGTCCCTGACGTTAAGGCGCCTATGGCCCGTGCTTATTTCCAAGAGTTTCATTACTTCAGGCTTTGCATTGATGTGTTTCACTGAATCTGACGTGTTATGAGACCAAAAGCCAATATGACTGTTCAGATGGAACCATCTCCAATTCCCACGGCCTTTCCTTGCAGAGGTTCTTTTTCCCATTCGTATCACCTCCCCTCCTTTGGCGTCGAGGAATTGACCGTAGAAGCTTGGGTTTACGTCTGGAACCTCAAATCCATTCCATGGATCTGGTTCTGCGTGTTTGATTTCTTCCCAGTACTATGCTGTCCTGATGATCCTAGTCTGAGTGTCTAATTGGCTATCAGTCAGCCTGCTATGCCCATTTCAGAGCTTTACGGCAGATTGCATTGACTCTTTTGACTCCTTTGTGTTTCCATAGACCTTTTGGATTCTTTGGTTATAATGCCTTGAGAAAAGCCGTTGGTATTTTGAGAGAAATAGAGTGGATCCTCTGGATTGCCCCACGGTGGGGGTCCGGGGGAGGGGGAATTGATATCATCTTACCAAGAGGAATTCTTCTGATCCTTGATCACAGCTATTTTCCATTGGATTTGTGGGATTCACCTTCTTTTATCCATCTCTTGCACTTCTCAGAGAAGAGGGGCTCCCCTCCTTGTTTAGATGGACTCCTAGCTATTGCCTTTCAGGGAATGTAACTGTCGGTGGGGTTGATAATTGCCGTCCTCTAAGCGTTTGCTGTGAGTGTTAGAAATGCCAAGTATTTCTCTTCCCCTTCCTCACTGTCCATCTCTCTAAGCCTCCAGGTAGAACAGGCCTAGGCCAGGGTCCCACGGGCCTTGGGGAGTGCACCTAGACTCTGTGGATCAGACCCTCAGTTCTGGGCATCATTTGGTGTACTCTCCGCGTCCCTTTCTTCGCCTGGTGTCCCTTCAGATCTCTCCTTCAGGCTCCTTTGTGTTCATATCATTTGTGTATTAACAGCCAAATCCTGCCTAAGCTCAGTGTATGCATACAGGGTCCTGCCACCTCTCCCATCTCACCCGGGGAAGCCTGAGGCCTTTCCCTGTGTGTGGAAGGGGTTTTCTCGGCGTGTGTCTGACTCAAGCAAGCCCAGATGCATGTGGGTTTGGAGCCCTTTGACTGCTTGTGTCCACACCCCAGCGGAGAGCAGGCTGCCTGTCATGGGGAGCGTCCAGTCAGAGCTGGTGGACCAGGCTGACCTCACGCCCTCGGGTGTGTCTCTGTCCTCCTGGGTCAGTATCTCAGCATATCTTTGTCGCTGCTCCTTCTGGGAGCAGAAAGGCAGACGGGCAGAAGCAGCAGCCATAATGGCCAGTCTCAGCTCACAAATATCAAAGCAGGGCTGGCTGATGGTCTCTATCATTGTAGAGCATCCCACCCGAGGTGGCCCCTGAAGGGCACACCCCATCCACCTCCCAGAGGGAGGGCTCAGAGCACCAGCCCCCTGCCCGGGAGGCCCAGTCCAGGCTCCAGGAGAGCGTGGCCACCGAGGGCTCAGCCCAACTGGCAATGAAGACGGAGCAGGCCAGGCCTGCTACACAGACACCACCCAGCACGCACCCCGGGGCCCAGTCTCAGGCTGCCACAGAAGTCAGCAGAGCCTGCCCTGACGCAGAGCTCTGAGAAGCCCTGCCTTGGAGGTAGCAGTAGGACGTGGAACCCAGGAGGGCAGAGCAAATAGATGAGGCGTTTGTGGCTGCTGCATGTGAGTGTGGGGAGGTAGTGCTGAGCCACACAGGGAGGTGTCCCCCAGAGCTGGGGCTGGTCCGGGACCAATGGCTGGCCTCACACCACACATTTTGGAGACTGCAGAGAAGACTCCAATGCTAGGCCTTCTTATAGAATCTCTAGGAAGCTTTCGTACCCACTTAGGCACATGGCAAGGCTGTCCTGTGGCAAACTCTTCTTCTCCACCAGCTCTAGCTCTGACCGTCAAACTCAGCCAGCCTCCACGTCCAAAACGAGTCCCTACAGAGGATGGAGCTCCAGGTGCAGCACCCAGGGATCCACTGAGGGGAGATTGAGACCTGAGATGTCCCCTCCCAAAGAAATGGGGCGAGCCGGGTACTGGCTAGCACCGTCAGCACATCCGAACTCTGTGCCTGCACGAACCAGAGCCCCAGGCTCCGAGGTCGCACCCCGTTTTCCAGAACCTCCACCTCCACGTGAACTTACACCTGCTCGGGCTTTGGCGGCAGAACCCGAGTCAGGGCCTGAGTGAACACCTGCACAGGGGCAGCCTGCCATGTCTCCTGCCAAGGACTCAGACGCCTAACATGCCTGTCCCACACTTGCAGGGAGAACAGGCCCATGCTCTGGACAGAGACCCAGAGCCCTTTCATCAAAAACCTCGTCCAGGGACGCGGTTGACTCTGCAGGCTCCATCCCTGCGTATTGTCCGTGGCAGCCGTCCACTCGCACCCCACCCAGGGGAGATTGACTTCCATTCCCCTGAGCTGATTTTCATCAGGCTCCTAGGCATCTTTCTTTTCATCTTTTATGTCTTTTATGGCTTTCTGTATATTTTGCTCGCAATTGTGTGTCAATAAATTTTCCTTCCTTGATGCCATTTGGGAATATGGAGGCCTTCACAATGCTGTGTAAACATCACCACTGTCTACATTTGGACAACCTCATTCTATCCCCCCCACTTCCCAGCAAAGCCTGGATTCATGGCAAGCACTCCCCGTTCTTCTCTCCCCGCCTGACAACATTGAGACTACTTCTCTCTGCATTTCTTCCCATCCTTTCGAGGTCCCCAGTCAATGCCAATCACTGAAATAAAAGGAAACTGGATTTTGCTCTGACTGAAGGCGAAAGTTATAGTCTCTCGGCATTGTTAGAGTCTTGGCATCCCCATGAATTCTACAATCCATGCAATTCTTTAGGTCAGAATCCTGGAGTCGGTAGCTTTTCCCTTCTCAGTGAATTGTTCTGACTCCCCACATATTGGAAGACCAAACTGGAGAATTCTGGTCCCTATGTCATTTGACGTAGCCTTTGGGTATCTGAAAGGACCATGTAGGTCTTTTCAAGATGTTATCTGCCAAACGAAGCCCTCTCGGCAAATGTGTTCAGAATATGCAGGTAGGCAATGCTGTTGTAAGTGGGACACCTCAGGCACAAGGGAAATGCTGAGTTCTTCCGCTGGCACAAACAAACTCACAACAATAAACCAGGCAGGAGAAATGGAATGATAAATCCAAACCAACAAAGGGAGAAGTGTTCCACAGAACACAAGGCCAGATCCACCATCCTCGTAGCCCCCACATACTCGAGAAAATCAGTGATAGGGAAAGAAACAGAAGAAACATGTGCAAGTTCAATGTGAGGCAATGCACATGGCTAGTGTAGCTCAGAGATGGCCTGATGCTTCACATGGATATGCGAGCAAAGGGAATCACAGTACAGGTGGTGGTTCTCATAATCTCAGAGCTAGGTGCTCAGGTTGGTGTCAACCAGCCTTCGGGACCACAAGAGGGAATGGAGGGCCAGCAGAGCCCATAGACATCTGTCTCGCTCTCTGCCAGAAGAATGTGCTGGACCCATCAAAGTCCCACTGGAACATCTCTTGGTGATCAGTGCCCACCCTCAAAGTGGATCCCATTCCACTTCTTGCACGGTTGATCCTGTCTTCTGAGATGTTCACCTCTGGTGGTCCAAAGCCGCAGGCTTGCTTGGTGCCTGCGCAGATGAAATTCCCTTAAGCCGCTCACACGTCCAAGGGCACACAAGGATGCCTGTGGCTTCTGGCTCAATGATGGAAGATCAGAGCCCTCTCAACCAGACTTGGGGATCGGTGCTGAAAGGGAGGCCGCACCTGACTCCCCCTTTCACTGTACAAAGTGTCCTTGCTTCTAGAGCTGCCGAATCCATTCAACTGTGGAAATGCAAGCTGAAAAACACCCATCTTTCCAAGAAGGTTTCCAAAAGAGTTTAGGAGTGACACATTGGAAACCAGAGGGGATGACATGCATGTCCATGGAAAATTAACACCTCTCAACAAATGCACTTCAAATGATTCCTAGACATACGTTCCACGCAAAATGGTTCACAAATCCAGAAGGAAATGGAGCAGATATTAGACATGAGCTCTGAGTTTTCACACACAATACCAAAAGGCACTACACAAAGAGTAACCAGCGAACACAGTGAACTTTGTCAAATCCAAGATTTGGGCTCTGGGAAAGACCGTCTGAAAAACACAAACAACATATCCCAAGCGGGAAGACAACTGTTTGCATACACGGAACGTAGGCAGAATTTGGCTCCTAATACAAAAACGATATGAACACAAGCTTGAAGGAGAGGTCTGCAGGGAAAGCAGGCGAAGGAAGGGACATGGAGAGTACACTGAATGATGCCCAACAATGAAGGCCTGAGAAAGACGGTCTAGCTGCAATTCTCAATAGCCGTGGGACCCTGGACTAGGCCTGTTCAACCTGGAGGCTCAGAGAGATGGACAGTGAGGAAGGGGAAGAGAAATCGTTGGCATTTCTAATACTAACAGCAAATGCTTAGAAGGAGACGGCAAGTATCAACCCCATCGACAGTGACATTTCCTGAAAGGCAATAGCTAGGGGTCCATCTAACCCAGGTGGGAAGCCCCTCTTCTAAGAGAACTGCAAGAGATGGATGAAAGAAGGTGAAGCCCACCAATCCAATGGAAAATAACCTGTGCTCCAGTATCAGAAGAATTTCTCCTGGTAAGAAAATGTCACTTCCCCCTCCCCCCAACCCCCAACTTGGGGCAGTCCAGAGGTCGCACGCTATTCCTCTCAAAATACCAATGGCTACACAAATACAAAGGATTATTAGAGAATACTATCAGCAATTATATGGCAATAAAATGAATAACCTGGAAGAAATTGACAAATTCCAAGAAAAGTACAACTTTACAAAACTGAACCAGGAAGAAATAGAAAATCTGAACAGACCCATCACAAGGTCGGAACTAGAGGCTATAATAAAAAATCTTCCAGCAAACAAAAGCCCTGGTCCAGACGGCTTCACGGCTGAGTTCTATAAAAAATTTAGAGAAGAGCTAACACCTATTCTACTCAAACTCTTCCAGAAAATTGCTGAGGAAGGGAAACTTCCAAACTCATTCTATGAGGCCACCATCACCCTAATCCCAAAACCTGCTAAAGATCCCACAAAAAAAGAAATCTACAGGCCAATATCACTGATGAACATAGATGCAAAAATCCTTAACAAAATTCTAGCAATCCGAATCCAACAACACATTCAGAAGATCATACATCATGACCAACTGGGCTTATCCCAGGAATGCAAGGATTCTTCAATATCCACAAATCAATCAACGTAATACATCACATTAACAAACTGAAAACTAAAAGTCATATGATTATTTCAATAGATGCAGAGAAAGCTTTGACAAAAAACAGCATCCATTTATGTTAAAAACCCTCCAGGATGTTTGAATAGAAGGGACATTTCTCAATATAATAAAAGCTATATATGACAAACACACAGCAAACCTTATCCTCAACGGTGAAAACCTGAAAGCATTTCCCCTAATGTCAGGAATAAGACAAGGGTGCCCATTCGCACCACTACTATTCAACATAGTTCTGGAAGTTTTGGCTACAACAATCAGAGCAGAAAAAGACATAAAAGGAATACAAATTGGAAAAGAAGTAAAACTTTCACTGTTCGCTGATGATGTGAGCCTCTACACAGAAAACCCTAAAGAATCTACCAGAAAACTAATAGAGCTAATCAATGAATACTGTAAAGTTGCAGGATATAAAGTCAACACACAGAAATCACTTGCATTCCTTTACACTAATAATGAGAAAATAGAATGAGAAATTAAGGAAACTATTCCATTCTCTGTTGCAATGAAAAGATTTAAATACTTAAGAATGTATTTACCTAAGGAAACAAAAACTTGTACACAAAAAACTATAAAACACTAGTGAACATAATCAAAGAGTACACTAATAGATGGAGAAATATACCATGTTCGTGTATTGGAAGAATAACTATTGTTAAAATGAGTATAATATCTAAAGTAACTTATACATTCAATGCAATCCCTGTCCAGCTACCAACGATATTTTTCATAGAACTAGAACAAATAATCTCACAATTTGTATGGAAATACAAAAAAACTCGAATAGCCAAAGCAATCTTGAGGAAGAAAAATATAACTTGGGGAATTAGCCTGCCGGACTTCAGGCTCTACTACAAAGTCACAGTCATCAAGACAGTATGGTACGGGCATAAATACAGAAACATAGATCAACGGAACAAATAGAAAGCCCAGTGATAAATCCACCCATCTATGGACACCTTATCTTTGACAAAGGAGGCAAGAATATAAAATGGAGAAAAGACAGTCTCTTTAACAAGTGGTTCTGGGAAAATTGGTGAGCCACTTGTAAAAGAATAAAAGTAGAATACTTCCTAACACCATATACCAAAACAAACTCAAAATAGACTAGAGAGATAAACGTAAAACCAGAAACTATAAAACTCCTAGAGGAGAATGTAGGCGAAACACTCTCTGACATAAATCAAAGCAGGATCCTCCAAGACCCACCTCAGAATATTGGAAATAAAAGCAAAAATAAACAAATCGGACCTAATTAAAATCAAAAGCTTCTGCACAGCAAAGGAAACTATAAGCAAGGTGAAAAACACCTTCAGAATGGGGGAAAATAATAGCAAATGAAACAACTGATAAAGGATTAATCTCCAAAATATGCAAGCAGCTCCTGCAGCTCAATTCCAGAAAAATAAATGAGCCAATCAAAAAATGGGCCAAAGAACTAAACAGACATTTCTCTAAAGAATTCATAAAGATGTCTAACAAACACATGAAAAAATGCTCAACATCTCTCATAATCAGAGAAATGCAAATCAAAACCACAATGGGATACCATTTCACACCAGTCAGAATGGCTGCTATCCAAAAGTCTACATGCAATAAATGCTAGAGAGGTTGTGGAAAATAGGGAACCTTCTTACACTGTTGGTGTGAATGCAAACTAGTACAGCCACTATGGAGAACAGTGTGGAGATTCCTCAAAAAACTGGAAATAGAAATGCCATGTGATCCAGCAATCACACTCCTGGGCATACACACCGAGGAAACCAGAATTGAAAGAGACACATGTACTCCAATGTTCATCGCAGCACTGTTTACAATAGCCAGGACATGGAAGGAACCTACATGTCCATCTGCAGACGAATGGATAATAAAGCTTTGGTACATATACACAATGGAGTTTACTCAGCCATTAAAAAGAATGCATTTGAATCAGTTCTAATGAGGTGGATGAAATTGGAGCCTATTATACAGAGTGAAGTAAGCCAGAAAGAAAAGCACCAATACAATATACTAACGCATATATATAGAATTTAGAAAGATGCAAATGATAACCCCGTATACGAGACAGCAAAAGAGAAACAGATGTATAAAACAGTCGTAGGGATTCTGTGGGAGAGGGTGAGGATGGGATGGTTTGGGAGAATGGCATTGAAAAATGTATATTATCTTATGTGTAACGAATCACCAGTTCAGATTCGAGGTATGTTACAGGATGTTCAGGGCTAGTATGACCCAGAGGGAAAATAAAGAAGGAGGGAGGTGGGAGGGGATTTCGGGAGAGGGACCTCATGTACACCCGAGGCGGATTCATGTCAATGTATGGCAAAACCAACCAATATAATATTGTAAAATAATTAGCCTCCAATAAAAATTAAAAAAAAAAAAAACAACGGCTGTTCTCAGGGCATTATAACCAATGAATTTCAAAATGTCTATGGAAACACAAAGGAGTCAAAAGAGTCAATGCAATCTGCCACAAAGCCCTGAAATGGACATAGCAGGCTGCTTGATAGCCAATTAGACTATCACACTAGGATCATCAGGACAGCATGGTACTGGGAAGAAATCAAACACGCAGAACCAGATCCTGGAATGGATTTGAGGGTCCAGATATAAACCCAAGCTTCTACGGTCAATTCCTCGACGCCAAAGGAGGGGAGGTGATACGAATGAGAACAAGAGCGTCTGCAATGAAAGGCCGTGGGAATTGGAGATGGTTCCATCTGAACAATCACATTGGCTTTTGGTCTCAGAACACGTCAGATTCAGTGAAACACATCAACGCAAAGCCTGAAGTGGTGAAACTCCTGGAAATAAGCACGGGCCATAGGCTCCTTCATGTCATGGACTTCTCAACATGTGTGTGGGGGGGGGGAGAAAATTGCGTCCCTTCAAGTCAAGGAAACAGTAAACCAAAAGACACCCATGGGCTTCCATCCACTTGAACAGATTTGCATCAGAAAAGCTGAGCATTCACAAATCAGAATGGTGACAAACTGAACAAAAAAGAATATTAGCAAGCAGAATATCAGAGAAGGGGTTCCTACCTATCCCAGACCTATCCCTTCCCCTAACAACAAATCCAACGACAAACCTTTAACTCACTCGACACGAAACCCTAAAGCCTCAAACAAGTTCAACAACATCCATGCACCCATGCATTCACATGCATGCGAGCATCCAGAGGAGAGACACAGAGAGGAAGAGACAGACTGAATTTGGAAAGGTCAAGAAAGAGAGGGAATGAGGGAGAGAGACTGAACAATGGAGAGAGGAAATGATTCGATTTCATAGAATTTGCATGAATCTCTCTTGTGGTTGGAAACAATGACTGTGCTTTTCCCCCAAGGGGGAAAATGACTCAAGATGATGAGACTCAAGGACAAGGATGTGGGGAGCCACTGTTGGGGCAGACTCCCCCAGCCTTCGAGGCCGAGTGGGGCAATTGAGGAGGATGGGGAAGGTTGATATCAGAGGGGGTGATGTCTGAATATGACTTTCCGGTCCTCCAAATGCAGGGGTCAAGAAATAGGCAGAAAGGGGACTGCCTTTTCCCAGGTCCCTAAGCCCATTCAGGCCTGATTCTGCCCCATTCTGTGCTAGGTCAGCCCTGTGTGGAATCCATCCTTTGGGAAGTCTCAGTGTCCAAGCTCCATGTGATAGCGGCCCAATGTTTGAACAGGCACTGGAGCTGTTCGTAGGCTGACAGACCTAGGAAGGAAATGGGAGAGTGACCCCCACTCTGCCGATGGAGAGAGTGGGGAAAACCTGCATGGCACATGCCTTGCCCAGGGCCACTTCACTTCTGAGAAGGAGCCTGGGCTGAAAGCAGCTGTGTCCTCAGAGCTCAGGCCCTGGCTTCACCCAGGTCTCCCCAATGCTGTGGGGTGGGCTGTGTGTGTCACTGTGCCTGCACGTGGCCTAAGGGCATGGGGAAACAGCCAGAAACCCAGAGGTTCCCTTGGGGAGCTTTGTGGAAGTGACCTCGGCCATGAACCAGGAAATGATGTCACTTCCTGGCAACAGAACCCAACAGAACCGCAACCCTGGTATCCAGGCCTCCTCAGTGGAGAGGAGTCCCCAGCCAGATCACTTGCTTTCAAGATGTTCTGTTGTTTGCCCCTGCCCAGAGGCCGGGGCCTCAGGCGAACTCACAGGCAGAGAATGTGGGAACGTGGATGATGCTGGCTCAGGGACCCCGGAGAGTCCTCTGGCCCTTTGCCCTAAGGAACAGAAAGGTAAAAGGGGAGGCCCAGGCCGGGTCCGGCCACCTCTCCCGTCCCACATGGGGAAGCCTGAGGCCTTTGCCTGTGTGTTGATGGGGGTTTCTCGGGGTGTGTCTGCCTTAAGCAAGCCCAGCCGCATATTGGTCAGGAGCTCGTGGGTCGCTTTTGTCCACACCACAGGGGAGAGCAGGCTGGTGGCATGGGAAGCATCCGGGCAGAGCTGGCTGCCCAGGCTGACCTCACTCCCTCAGGGGTATCTCTGTCCTCCAGATTGCGTATCTGAGCAGACAGTCGTCTCTGCGCTTTCTGGGAGCAGAAGGCAGATGGGCAGAGGCAGCAGCCATCCTGGCCAGGCACAGCTCAGAAATATCGAAGGAGTGCTGCTGATGGTCACTGTCATTGTAGAGCGTCCCACCCGAAGTGGCCACTGAGGGGAACACCCCTACCACCACCCTGAGGGAGGGTTCAGAGCACCAGCCCCCTGCCCAGGAAACCCAGTACAGGCTCCAGGTGGGCGTGGCCACGGAGGGCTCAGCCAAACTTGCTAAGAAGAGGAAGCAGGCAAGGCCTGCTGCAGAGACACCAGAAGCACACACTCCAGGGCCCAGTCTCAGGCTGCCACGGAGCTCAGCACACCCGGCTCTGACCCAGAGCTCTGAGAACCCCTTCCTTGGAGGCAGCAGGAGAGCCTGGAGCCCAGCAGTGCAGAGCACAGAGTTGAGGCTCCTGGGGCTGCTGCATGTGAGTGTGGGGAGGCGGTGCTGAGCCACACAGGGAGGATTCCACCAGAGTGGGGCTGGGCCTGGACCAAAGGCTGGCTTCACACCACCCATCTTGGAGACTGCAGAGAAGACTCCGAAGCAGGGCCTTCTTAGCGAATCTCTAGGAAGCCTTCATGTCCCCTTAGGCTCATGGCAAGGCTGGCATTTGGTAAACTCTTCTTCTTTCCCATCTCTAGATCTGGCCATGAAACTCAGCCAGCCTCCACGTACAAGACCCGTCCCTACAGAGGTGGGAGCTCCAGGTGCAGGACGGAGGGATCCAATGAGGGGAGATCAAGAACTAAGACAACCCTCCCAAAGCTACGGGGCGAACCGCGTACTTGACAGTCCCTTGAGCACATCAGAACTCTGTACCTGCACGATTCACAGCCCCAGGCCCCGATGTCTCACCATGTCTTCCAGGATCTCCACCTTCACGTGTACATGCACCTGCTTGGGCTTTGGCGGCAAAACCCGAGTCAGGGGCTGAGTGACCACCTGCACAAGGGCAGCCTGCCCTGGCTGCTGCCAAAGACTCAGACGCCCACCATGACTGTCCCACCCCTGCAGGGAGAACAGGTCCCTGTTCTGGACAGACTTCCAGAGCCCTTTCAGCAAACACATCGTCCAGGGGCGCGGTTGGCTCTTCAGCCTCCATCCCTGTGTGTTCCCCGTGGACGCCGTCCACTCCCTCCCCACCCAGGGGAGATTGACTTCCCTTCCCCTGAGCTGATTTTCATCAGGCTTCTAGGCATCTTTCTTCTCATCTTTTATGTCTTTTATGGCTTTCTGTATATTTTGCTCACAAGTGTGTGTCAATAAATTTTCCTTCTTTGATGCCATTTGGGAAGATGGAGGCCTTCACAATGCTCTGTAAGCATCACCACTGTCTACATTCTGAAACACTCATTCTATCCCCCTCCCATTTCCCAGAAAAGCCTGGATTCAAGGCAAGCACTCCCCGTTCCTCTCTCCCCCACCTGAAAACATTGAGTCTACTTCTCTCTGCATTTCTTCCCATCGTTTCGGGGTCCCCAATCAATGCCAATCACTAAAATGAGAGGAAACTGGATTTTGGTCTGACTGAAGGTGAAAGTTATAGTCTCTCAGTATTGTTAGAGTCTTGGCATCCCCATGAATTCTACAGTCCATGGAATTTTCTAGGCCAGAATCCTGGAGTTGGTAGCTTTTCCCTTCTCCAGGGGATTGTTCTGACTCCCCACATATTGGAAGACCAAACTGGAGAATTCTGGTTTCTGTGACATTTGAAGGAGCCTTTGGATATCTGATTGGACTGTGTAGATCCTTTCAAGATATCATCTGCCAAATGAAGTCATTACGGCAAATGTGCTCAGAATCTCCAGGTAGGTTGTCCTGTAGTAAGTGGGACGCATCAGGCACAAGAGAAAGGCTGAGTTCTTCCGCCGATACAAACAAACTCACAATAAACCATGCAGGAGAAATGGAAAGATAAACCCACACCAACAAAGGGAGAAGTGTTCCTCAGAACACAAGGCCAGAGAAAGACAAACCATCCTTGTGGCACCCACATGCTCGAGAAAATCAGTTATCAGGAAGGAAACAGAAGAAACATGTGCAGGTCCAATGACAGGCAAAGAACATGGCTAGTGTAGCTCAGAGATAGCCTGGCACTTTGCATGGACACGTGGGAAAAGGGACATACATTGTAGGTGGAGGTGGCCATCACCTCAGAGCTAGGTGCTCAGGATGGTGACAACCAGCCTTCGGAACCACAAGAGGGAGCCGAGGGCCTAGCAGAGCCCATAGACATCTCTCTCGCTCTCTGGGAGAAGAGTGTGCAGGACCCAGCAAAGTCCCAGAGGAGCATCTCTTGGCGATCAGTGCCCACCCTCAGGGTGGATCCCACTCCACTTCTGGCACGGTTGTTCTGTCTGCTGAGATGCTCACCTCTGGCGGTCCGAAGCACAGGCCTGCTGGGCGCCTGCCGAGACTAAACTCCCTTCAGCTGCTCACACAGCCAAGGCCAAACGAGGATACCTGTGGCCTGCGGCTCACAGATGGAAGATCAGAACCCTGTCAACCCGACCTGGGGATCGGCGCTGAAAGGGAGGCTGCACCCGAGTCCCTTTTCACTGGAAACAGAGAAAGTCTGATTGGCTATTGTTCCTCGCGTCCATCCAGAAAGTTTAAATAGCGGATAGGGGCGACCTGTATGTGGAGTGCAGAATTTCATGGTTTTTCTCGAATTGCGGCTTGAAGCTTGGAGGTCTTCTCGAGTTATGACGGGAACCACTGTGACTCGCTAGTTTTGCCTCATGGAAGTCAGGTCTCCTGTCGTGTTGTAAGTGGAACTTCGTGATTCCTTTCGAGTCGTTGCAGGGCATGAGGGCCACATTTAGACTTGAGAGGGTAAACTCAGTTTTCCTCTCCAGTGGCCACAGGGATCTTGGGGTTGCTATGAAAGTTCCCCTGGGGAGTCAGGCCTAGTCTTCGTTGAGGAGGGAACTAAAATTTCCCCCCAAGTTGTAAAAGAATTATCAGGCCCGCTATCTGTTTGAGCGGGAAATTTGGGCTTTTTCGAGGGGCTCAGCAGGGGATTAATGCCTCCGATCAAGTTAGGAGTTGATACTCCGTGTTCCACTGGAGCTGCTGCAAACACAACATGACTCATCTCTAGTTGAGTGTGAACTCGGAGTCCTTTGACCTTGCTGCAGTATCTATTGGGTTGCCCACGAGTGTCAATAGATGTGACAGGACTCATCAAGTGTTGTGAGTGGAAGTTGGGATTCCTCTTCATTTGAAAGTGGAATGTCCCATTATCTTCAGCTGAGGTGTGATCACAGGTCTTCACTTAAATTGTGGTGGGGAAATTCAGTTTTCTTCTCTCATCGGGATGGGTATCTCTGGGCGACCCTTAAGTTGCATCAAGGAAGTCAAGCCTCATATCGAATTTGGAAAAGGAACTCGGGACTTCTGTCTATGTGTTTCAGGAAAAAAAGATTACCTCATCTTGCTTTGAAAGAGGAATCTCGAGGTTTTGCTCGAGTTGCTATGGGAAGTTTGGTGATCCACTCGAGTAATGACGGGAATATCAGGGAACCTCCCATGTTGTCTCTGGGAAGTCAGAACTCCTTTCCATTTGCAAAAGGAAACTTAGGATTCCTTGGTGTTGCTGCAAAGAAAGAGGTCTGCATCTAGATTCGCGTCGGTTTAACTCCGCATTCCTCTCCAGTAGCAACAGAGTTCTTAGGATTTCTCTCAAATTTCACCTGGGGAGTCAGGCCTCCTCTCGTTTTTAGACTTGGAACTCCGCTTCCTTCTCAATTTGTAAAAGGGGTGTTAGGCCACAGTCGAGTTGAATTTGTACCTGGAGATTGTATTGAGAATGATCGGGGAGTCAAGTCTCCACTCGTCTTGTGAGTTGATCCTCGAGGATACATTTGAATCTGTACAGTGGAATCAGACAATATCTCGAGTGGGTGGGGACACCGGTACCTTTTCCAATTGTGTTTTGAAACCCTGTGAATATTCCCGAGTTTCAGGGTGGTACTGGCCTCCTTGTACTGTGCCACGGGAATGTCCGGATTCCATTCCAGACATAGCAGTGGGATCGACTGTCATCTGGAAAAGACAACTGGAAACAGGGCACTTTGTCAGTTGTGGCAGGAAACTCGGTGTTCTTCTAGATTGGGATGGGGTAGGTCGGTGTAATTTTTCAGTCACATAAAGGACGTTAAGAACCTTCTGTAGTTTCCAACGGGAACGTGGGACTGCCCTTGAGATTCTGCAACGGAAATGCTCCTTATCTCGCCTTTTGGGCAAAATCTTGTTGTTTCTCTCGAGTTGCGGATGGAAGCTTGGTATCTCTCTCCAGTTGCAAAGGGAACCTAGGAAATCGCTCGTGTTGCTTCAGGGAATTCAGGTCTCCTGTCATCTTGGAAGGGGTACTTCGGAATTACTCTTTAGACGTGGAATGGGAATAGGGCCTCCTCTGCTGTTGAGTCGGAAAAACGTGTGCTCCTCTCCAGTGGGGACAGCTATGTCGGGTAGTTTTTGAGTCGCATAAAGGGTGTTAAGTACCCATTCGAATTTCAAGCAGGAATGTGGGATTTCTCCTGAGACTCTGTAAAGAAAAATTTCCTCATCTGGCATTGAAGGGATAATCTTGGGGTTTTTCTCGAGTTGCGGCTGGAAGCTTCGGGTTCTTCTCGAGTTGTGACGGAGACCTCAGGAACTCTCTCGTGTTGTCCCATGGAAGTCAGGTCTCCTATCATGTTGGAAGGGAAACCTCGGGATTCCTCTCTAGGCACAGCAGAGGAATAGGGCCGCATCTAGCGTTGAGTCGGTCAACTGTGTGTTCCTCTCCAGTGGCGACAGGGATCTTGGAGTTGCTACGAAGGTTTTACTGGGGGGTCAGGTTTCGTTTCAATTTGAGACATGGAATTCTGCTTTCCTTTCGAGTTATAAAAGAGGAATCTGTCCTCGTGTCGTGATCAGGCCATTCATTAGGGCTTTTTCTATAGCCTCATCATGGGTGTCAGGTATCCTGTCCTGTTGTGATGTCATAGTAGGTTTTACCTTGGAGCTTTGCTAGATCCTCAGACCTACCTCGCTTGGAGGGGGAACTCATAGCAGCGGGTAGCTTGTAGTCTCTCTCGAGTTATGACAGGGACCTCAGGAACTCGCTCGTTTTGCTTCTTAGAAGTCAGGTTTCTTTCGTGTTGCAAGGAAATCTTCGGGATTACCCTCGAGGTGTGGAATGGGAATAGGGCCTCATCTAAGAATGAGTCTGTATATTGTTTTCTCCTCTCCTGTGGGGACTGCTATGTCAGGGAATTTTTGTGTCGCGTATAGGGTGTCAAGGACCCCAACAAGTTTCAAGCGGGAATGTGGGATTTCTCTTGAGACTCTGCAGCAGAAAATTTCCTCATCTCGCATTGATGGGCGAATTTTTTGGTTTTGTCCAGTTCAGGCTGGTAGATTGTAGTTTCTCTTGAGTTGTGACGGGGATCTCAGGATATTGCCGGTGTTGTCCCAGGGAAGTCTGGCCTGCTTTCTTGTTGGAACGGAAACCACAGTATTCTTCCCGTGGCGCACCAGAGGAATAGGGCCGAATCTAGCGTTGTGTAGGTTAATTGTGTGCTCTTCCTCAGTGGGGCCGGTTATGTTGGGGAAGTTTTGAGTCGCATAAAGGGTGTCAAGTACCCTTTCGAGTTTCAAGAGGGAATGTGGAATTTTAATGAGACTCTGCATTGGAAAAGTTCCTCATCTCGCCTTGAGGGCTGAATCTTTTGTTTTCTCTCGAGTTGTGGAGGGAAGACTGTGGTCCAACTCGAGTTTCGACAGGGACCTCAGGAACTCACTCGTGGTCTTCAGGGACATCAGTTCTCCTTTCGTGTTGCAAGGACAGCTTCGCGATTACTATTGAGGAGTGGAATGGGAACAGGGCATGACCTAAGTTTGAGTCCGGAAATTGTGTGCTCCTCAGTACTGGGGACAGCTATGTCAGGGAACGTTTTGGGTCGCATAAAGAGTGTCAAGTACCCGTACGAGTTTCAAGCGAAAATGTGGGATATCTCTTGAGACTCTGCAGCAGAAAAGTCCCTCATCATGCCTTGAGGGCAGAATGTTGTGGTTTTTCTTGAGTTGCGGCGGGAAACTTGGAGTCCCTCTCGAATTATGACGGGGACCTCAGGAACTCGCTCCCATGGACCCTGGAAAGTCAGGTCTCCTTTCGTGTTGGAAGGGCAACTTAGAGATTCCTGTCGAGGCGTGGAATGGGAATTGGGCCTCATCTAGAGATGAGTCCGTTAATTGTGTGCTCCTCTCCTGTGGGGACGGCTTAATCAGGGAGCTTTTTGTGTTGCAGAAAGGGTGTCAACTATCCGTTCGAATTTAAACCGGGAATGTGGGGTTTCTCTTGAGACTCTGCAGCAGAAATATTCCTCATCTCGCATTGATGGGGAATCTTTTGATTTTTCTCGCTTTGCAGCGGGAAGCATGTGGTCTCTCTCGAGTTATGTCGGGGACCTCAGGAACTCGCTCGTGTTGCTTCAGGGAGGTCAGGTCTTCTTTTGTGTTGCAAGAGAGCTTCTGGATTACTCTGGAGTTGTGGAATGAGAATAGGGCCTCATCTAACAATGAGTCTGTAAATTATGTTCTCCTCTCCATGCGGGCAGCTTTATCATGGAACGTTTTGAGTCACATAACGGGTGTCAAGTACCCGTAAGACTTTCAAGCGGAAATGTGGGATTTCTCTTGAGACTCTGCAGCGGAAAATTTTCTCATCTCACATTGAGGGTAGAATCTTGTGGTTTTTCTCGAGTTGTGCCGGGAAATTTGGGGTCCCTCTCTAGTTGCGCCGGGGACCTCAGGAATTCGCTGTTGTTGCTTCAGCGAAGTCAGGTCTCCTTTGTTTTTGCAAGAAGAGCTTCGGGATTACTCTCGAAGCGTGGAATGGGAATAAGGCCTCATATAACATTGAGTCCGTAAATTGTGTGCTCCACAGCACTGGAGACTGCTATGTCAGGGAACTTTTTGAGTCACCTAAACGGTGTCAAGTACCCATTCGAGTTTCAAGCGGGAATGTGGGATTTCTCCTGAGACTCTGCAGCAGAAAATTTCCTCATCTCACATTGATGGGGGAGTCTTGTGGCTTTTCTCGAGTTGTGGCAGGAAGCTTGGGGTTCTTCTCGAGTTGTCACGGGGACCTCAGGAACTCACTCTTGTTGCCCCAGTGAAGGAAGGTCTCCTATAATGTTGGAAGGGGAACCTCGGGATTCCTCTCCAAACGCAGCAGATAAATAGGGCCATAACTAGTGCTGATTTTGTCAACTGTGTGTTCCTCTCCAGTGGGGATATGCATCTTGGAGTTGCTCTCAACATTCACCTGGGGCTCTTCTCGTGTTCAGGCATGGAACTCCACTTTCTTCTTGATTTGTAAAGGGGTGTTAGACCACAGTCGAGTTGAGTTTGTAACTGGAGATTGTATCGAGAATTCTCGGGGAGTCAGGTCTCCATTCTTCTTGTGAGTTGATACTCGAGGATACATTTGTATCTGTGCCATGGAATCATACAATATCTCTAGTGGGTGGGGACATCGGTTCCTTTTCCAATTGTGTTTTGAAACCCTGTGGATCCTCCCTAGGTTCAAGGTGGTTCTGGCCTCCTCCTAGGGTGCGATGGAAACGTCCGGATTCCATTCCAGACAAAGCAGGTGAATCGACTGTCATCTGGAAAACAAGACTGTATAACGGGGCACTTTGTCAGTTGTGTCAAGAAACTCAGTGTTCCTCGCAACTGGGGCAGGGTATGTCGGTGTAATTTTTGAGTCGCATAAAGGATGTAAAGTTACCTGTCATGTTGGAAGCTGGAATGTGGGATTTCTTTTGAGAATCTGCAACGGAAATGTTCCTCATCACTCTTTGAGGGCAGAATTTTCTGGTTTTCCTCGAGTTGTGGCGGGAAGCTTCGGGTCCCTCTCGAATTGTGATGGGGAAATGAGGAACTCGCTTGTGTTTCCCCAGGAAAGCCAGGTCTCCTTTCGTGTTGGAAGAGGAATTTCAGGATTCCTCTGGAGGCGTGGAATGGGAATTGGGCTTCATATAGAGATGAGTTCGTTATTGTGTGCTATTCCCCTGTGGGTTCGGCTTAATTAGGAAGCTTTTTGTGTCACAGAAAGGGTGTCAAGTAGCAGTTCGAGTTTCAAGCGAGAATGTGGGATTTCTCTTGAGACTCTGCAGCAGAAAAGTTCCTCATATCACATTGATGGGGGAATCTTGTGATTTCTCTCAAGTTGTGGTGGGAAGCTTGTAGTCTATCACGAGTTATGACCGGGACCTCAGGAACTCGCTCATATTGCTTCAGGGAAGTCAGGTCTCCTTTTGTGTTGCTAGGAGAGCTTCGGGATTACTCTCCAGGCGTGGAATGGGAATAGGGCCTCATCTAAGAATGAGTCTGTATATTGTGTTCTCCTCTCCAGTGGGGACAGCTATGTCTGGGAACTTTTTGAGTCGCATAAAGGGTGTCAGGTACCCCTACGGGTTTCAAGCGGTATTGTGGGATTTCTCTTGAGACTCTACAGCAGAACACTTCTTTATCTCTCATTGATGGGGAATCCTGTGGTTTATTTCGAGTTACGGCGGGAAGCTCTGGGTTCCTCTGGAGTTGCTACGGGGACCTCAGGAACTCTCTTATGTTGTCCCAGGGAAGTCTGGTCTCCATTCGTGTTGGAAGGGGAACCACAGTATTCTTCCCGTGGTGCAGCAGAGGAATAGCGCCGAATCTAGCATTGTGTAGGTAAATTGTGTGTTCTTCCTGAGTGGGGCCGGTTATATCATGGAAGTTTTGAGTCGCATAAATGGTGTCAAGTCCTCCTACGAGTTTCAAGCGGGAATATGGCATTTCTCTTGAGACATTGTAGCAGAAAATTTCCTCATCTCACATTGATGGCCGAAACTTTTGGTTTTTTTCCAGTTGTGGTGGAGAGTTTGTAGTCTCTCTCGAGTTATGACGGGGATCTCAGGATATTGCTGGTGTTGTCCCTGGGATGTAGGGTCTCCTTTCGCATTGGAACGGAACCACGGTATTCTTCCCATGGCGCAGCAGAGGAGTAGGGCCGAATCTAGCGTTGTGTAGGTAAATTGTGTGCTCTTCCTCAGTGGGGCTGGTTATGTTGGGGAAGTTTTGAGTCGCATAAAGGGTGTCAAGTACCCTTTCGAGTTTCAAGCGGGAATGTGAAATTTTAATGAGACTCTGCATTGGAAAAGATCCTCATCTCGCCTTGAGGATTTAATCTTTTGGTTTTTCTCGAGTTGTGGCGGGAAGCTTGTGGTCCAACTCGAGTTTCGACAGGGACCTCAGGAACTCACTCGTGGTCTTCAGGGACATCAGTACTCCTTTTGTGTTGCAAGGACAGCTTCGGGATTACTGTCGAGGAGTGGAATGGGAACAGGGCATGACCTAAGTTTGAGTCCGGAAATTGTGTGCTCCTCAGTACTGGGGACAGCTATGTCAGGGAACGTTTTGGGTCGCATAAAGAGTGTCAAGTACCCGTACGAGTTTCAAGTGGAAATGTGGGATATCTCTTGAGACTCTGCAGCAGAAAAGTCCCTCATCATGCCTTGAGGGCAGAATGTTGTGGTTTTTCTTGAGTTGCGGCGGGAAACTTGGAGTCCCTCTCGAATTGGGACGGGGACCTCAGGAACTCGCTCCCATGGACCCTGGAAAGTCAGGTCTCCTTTCGTGTTGGAAGGGCAACTTAGAGATTCCTGTCGAGGCGTGGAATGGGAATTGGGCCTCATCTAGAGATGAGTCCGTTAATTGTGTGCTCCTCTCCTGTGGGGACGGCTTAATCAGGGAGCTTTTTGTGTCGCAGAAAGGGTGTCAACTATCCGTTCGAATTTAAACCGGGAATGTGGGGTTTCTCTTGAGACTCTGCAGCAGAAATATTCCTCATCTCACATTGATGGGGAGTCTTTTGATTTTTCTCGAGTTGCGGCACTAAGCATATGGTCTCTCTCGAGCTATGTTGGGGACCACAGGAACTCGCTCGTGTTGCTTCAGCGAAGTCAGGTCTCCTTTCGTGTTGCAAGAGAAGTTTCTGGATTAACTGGAGTCATCGAGAGAATAGGGCCTCATCGAGGAATCAGTCTGTAAATTGTGTTCTCCTCTCCGTGCAGGCAGTCATTTCATGGAACTTTTTGAGTCACATAAAGGGTGTCAAGTACCCGTAAGAGTTTCAAGCGGAAATATGGGATGTCTCTTGAGACTCTGCAGCGGAAAATTTCTCATCTCACACTTAAGGTAGAATCTTGTAATTTTTCTCAAGTTGTGGCAGGAAGCTTGGGGACCCTCTCAAGTTGCGCCGGGGACCTCAGAAATTCACTTGTGGTGATTCAGCGAAGTCATGTCTCCTTTCGTTTTGCAAGAGCTTCGGGATTACTCTTGAAGCGTGGAATGGGAATAGGGCCTCATCAAATGTTGAGTCCGTAAATTGTGTGCTCCTCTCCAGTGGGGATGGCATAGTCAGGGAACTTTTTGTGTCACAGAAAGTGTTTCAAGTACCCTTTCGAGTTTCAAGTGGGAATGTGTGATTTCTCTTGAGACTCTGCAGGAGAAATGTTCCTCATCTCGCATTGAGGAGAGAATCTTGTGGTTTTTCTCTAGTTGCAGCTGAAAGCTTAGGGTCCCTTTTGGGTTGAGACAGGGATCTCAGGAACTGGCTAGTGTAGCCCAAGGGAAGTCAGGTCTCCTTTCTTCTCATAGGGGAACTTCGAGATTACACTTTAGGCGTGGAATGGAAATAGGGCATCATCTAAAGTTGAGTTTAAAAATTGTGTTCTCCTCTTACGTGGGGAGAGCTATGTCAGGGAATGTCTTGAGTTGCATAAACGGTGTCATGTATCCATTTGAGTTTCAAGCGGGAATGTGGGGTTTCTCCTGAGATTCTGCAGGGGAAATTTTCCTCATCTCACCTTGAGTGCAGAATCTTGTGGTTTTTCTGTGGTGTGGCATGAAGCTTGGGGTCCTTCTCGAGTTGCGACGGGGCCCTCAGATATTCGCTGGTCATGCCCCAAGGAAGTCAGGTCTCCTTGCGTGTTGGAAGGGAAACTTCGGGTTTATTCTGGAGGCGTGGAATGGCAAATGGAAGTCATCTAGAAATGAGTCCTTAAATTGTGTACTCCTCTCCAGTAGGGACGGTTTAGTCAGGGAACTTTTATGGTTGCCAAAAGGGTGTCAACTACCCATTCGAATTTCAACCAGGAATGTGGGTTTTCCCTTGAGACTCTGCAGCAGAAAATTCCTCATCTCGCATTGCTGGGGGAATCTCGTGATTTTTATCGAGTTGCGGCGGGAAGCTTGTAGACCCTCTCGAGTTGTGACAGTGACCTCAGAACCTAGCTCTTTTTACTTCAAGGAGGTCACGTCACTGTTCTTTTGGCAAGGGGAGCTTCGGGATTACACTCGAGGCGTAGAATGGGAATACGACCTCATCTAAAATTGAGTCCATAAATTGTGTTCTCCTCTCCAGTGGGGACAGCTATGTCAGCGAATGTATTGAGTCGCATAAAGGGTGTCAAGTACCCGTTCGAGTTTCAAGCGGAAATGTGTGATTTCCGTTTAGACTCTGCAGCAGAAATATTCCGCATCTCGCATTGAGGGGAGAATCTTGTGGTTCTTCTCCAGTTGCAGCTGAAAGCTTGGGTTCCCTTTCGGGTTAAGACGGGGATCTCAGGAAATCGCTCCTGTAGCCCCATGGAAGTCAGGTCTCATTTCCTGTTGTAAAGGGTACTTCGGGATTTATCTCGGGGCGTGGAATGTGAATTTGGACTCATCTAGAGATGAGTCTGTTAATTGTGTGCTCCACTGCAGTGGGGATGGCTTAGTAAGGGAGCTTTTAATGTTGCAGAAACGGTGTCAAGTACCCGTTTGAATTTAAGCGGGAATGTGGGAATTCCCTTGAGACTCTGCAGCAGAAAATCCCTCATCTCGCATTGATGGGGTAATCTCGTGGTTTTTATCGAGTTGCGGCGGGAAGCTTGTAGTCCTTCTGGATTTGGGACAGTGACTTCAGATCCTAGCTCTTTTCACTTCAGGGATGTCAGGTCACCCATCTTGTTGCAAGGAGAGCTTCAGGATTACACTCAAGGCATAGAATGGGAATACCACTTCATCTAAAGATGAGACCATATACTGTGTTCTCCTCTCAAGTGGGGACAGCTATATCAGGGAATGTCTTGAGTCGCATAAAGGGTGTCAAGTACACGTTGGTGTTTAAAGCGGGAATGTGGGATTTCTCTTGAAACTCTGCAAGGGAAATTTCCTCACCTCATGTTGACTGCACAATCTTGTGGTTTTTCACGAGATGCGGCGGGAGGCTAGGGGTCCTTCTCAACTTTCGACAGGGACCTCAGTAACTCGCTCGTGTTGCCCCAGGGAAGTCAGGTCTCATTTCGTGTTGGAAGGGAAACTTTGGGATTATTCTCGAGGCGTGGAATGGGAATTGGAAGTCATCTAGAGATGAGTCCGTAAATTGTGTGCTCCTCTCCAATAGGGACAGCTTAGTCAGGGAACTTTTATGGTTGCAGAAATGGCGAAAAGTACCCGTTCCAATTTCAATTGGGAATGTGGGATTTCCCTTGAGACTCTGCAGAAGAAAATTCCTCATATCGCTTTGATGGGGAAATCTCGTGGTTTTATCGAATTGTGGCAACAAGCTTGTAGTCCCTCTGGAGTTGGGACAGTGGCCTCAGAACCTAGCATTTTTTACTTCAGAGAGGTCAGGTCACTTTTCTTGTTACAAGGAGAGCCTCGGGATTTCACTCGAGGAGTAGAATGGGAATAGGGCCCCATCTAAAATTGAGTCCATAAATTGTTTTCTCCTCTCCAGTGGGGACATCTATGTCAGGGAATGTCTTGAGTCACATAAAGGGTGTCAAGTACCCGTTCGCGTTTCAAGCGGGGATGTGGGATTTATCTTGAGACTCTGCAGGGGAACTTTTCCTCATCTCACCGTGAGTGCACAATCTTCTCTTTTCTCTCGCATTGTGACAGGAAGTTTTGGGCCCTTCTCGATTTACGACAAGGACTTTAAGAACTCACTAGTGTAGTCCCTGGGAAGTCAAGTCTCCTTTCGTTTTGTTAGGGGAATATTGGGATTACTCTCAAGGCGTGGAAGAGGAATAGGGCCTCATCTAAATTTGAGTCCATAAATTGTGTTCTCCTCTCAAGTATGGACAGCCTTGTCAGGGAATTTCTTGAGTCGCCTAAAGTGTGTCAAGTACCCATTCGCGTTTGTAGCGCGAATGTGGGATTTCTCTTGTGACTATACAGGGGAACTTTTCCTCATCTCAGTTTAAGTGCAGAATCTTGTGGTTTTTCTCGAGTTGAGGCGGGAAGCTTGGGTTCCTTCTGGAGTTGCGACAGGGAACACAGGATCTCGCTCATGTAGCCCCTGGGAAATCAGGTCTCCTTTCGTTTTGGTAGGGGAACATTGGGATTACTCTCGAGGCATGGAATGGGAATAGGGCCTCATCTAAAGTTGAGTCCATAAATTGTGTTCTCCTCTCAAGTGGGGACAGCTATGTCAGGGAATGTCTTGAGTCGCATAAAGGGTGTCAAGTGCCCAATTGCATTTCAATCGGGAATGTGGGATTTCTATTGAAACGCTGCAGGGGAAATTTTCCTCATCTCACCTTGAGTAGAGAATATTGTGTTTTTTCTCGAGTTTCAGCGGGAATCTTGGTGTCCTTCTCAAGTTGCGACATGGACCTCAGGAACGCGCTCGTGTGTTCCTCAGAACTCTGCTCTTCCTTCGTTTTGTTAGGGGAACATCAGCATTACTCTCGAGGCGTGGAATGAGAATAGGGCCTAATCTAAAGTTGAGTCCATAAACTGTGTTCTCCTCTCAAGTGGGGACAGGTATGTCAGGCAACATTTTGATCTCATAAAGGGTGTCAAAAACCCTTTCGCGTTTCAAGCGGCAATGTGGGAATTCTCTTGAGACTCTGCAGGGGAACTTTTCCTCATCTCACCTTGAGTGCAGAATTTTGCAGCTTTCTCGAGTTGCGGTGGGAAGCTTGAGGTCTTTCTCGAGTTACGACAGAACCTCAGGAACTCGCTCGTGTTGTCATTGGGAAGTCAGTACTCCTTTTTTAATTAGAGGAACATCAGGATTACTCTCGAGGCTTGGAATGGGAGTAAGGCCTCATCTAGAGTGGAGTCCATAAATTCTGTTCTCCTCTCAAGTGGCAAGAGCTATGTCAGGGAAAGTCTTGAGTCGCATAAAGGGTGTCAAGTGAGGATTCGCGTTTCAAGTGGGAATGTTGGATTACTCTTGAGATTCTACATGGGAAATTTTCCTCATCACACCTTTACTGCCGAATCTTGTGATTTTTATCGAGTTGGGGCGGGAATATTGGGGTCTTTCTGCAGTTCCGACAGGGACATCAGGAACTCGCTGGTGTAGTCCCTGGGAAGTCAGGTCTCCTTTCATTTTGGTAGGGGAACATCGGGATTACACTCGAGGCGTGGAATGGGAATAGGGCCTCATCTATGCTTGAGTCCATAAATTATGTTCTCCTCTTAAGTGGGGATAGCTATGACAGGGAATGTCTTTAGTGGCATGAAGGGTGTCACGTACCCGTTCACGTTTCAAGCAAATATGTGGGATGTCTCTTGAGACTCTGCAGGGGAAATTTTCCTCATCTCACCTTGAGTGCAGAATCTTGTGGTTTTTCTCAAGTTGCGGCGGGAAGCTTGGGTCCCTTCTTGAGTTGTGACAAGGACCTCAGTATCTCGCTCTGTAGTCCCTGGGAAGTCAGGTCTCCTTTCGTTTCGGTAGGGGAATTCGGGATTACTAGCGAAACCTGGAAGGGGAATCGGGCTTCATTACTATTGAGTCCATAATTTGTGTTCTACTCTCAAGTACGGACAGCTATGTCAGGGAATGTCTTGAGTCGCATAAAGGGTGTCAAGTACCCGTTCCCATTTCAAGCGGGAATGTGAGATTTCTCTTGAGACTCTGTAGGGGAGATTTTCCTCATGTCACCTTGAGTGCAGAATCTTTTGGTTTTTCTCTTCTTGCGGCGGGAAGCTTGGGGACCTTCTCGAGTTATGAAAGGGACCTCAAAAACACGCTCTTGTAGTCCCTGGGAATTCAAGTCTCCTTTCGTTTTGTTATGGGAACATTGGGATTATTATACAGCCATGGAATGGGAATCGGGCCTCATCTAAATTTGAGGTCATATATTGTGTTCTCTAATCAAGAGGGGACAGCTATGTCAGGGAATGTCTTCAGTCGCATAAAGGGTGTCAAGTACCCGTTCGGGTTTCAACCGGGAAATTGGGATTTCTCTTGAGACTCTGCAGGGGAAATTTTCCTCATCTCACCATGAGTGCAGAATCTTGTGGTTTCTCTCGTATTGTGGCAGGAAGCTTAGGGCCCTTCTCGATTTGTGGAGGGGACATCAGAAACTCGCTTGTGTAGTCCCTGGGAAGTCAGGTCTCCTTTCCTTTTTGTAGGGGAATATCGGCATTACTCTCAAGGCATGGAAGGGGAATAGGGCCTCATCTAATGTTGAGTCCATAAATTGTGTTCTCCTCTCAAGTATGGACAGTTTGTCAGGGAATGTCTTGAGTCGCCTAAATTGTGTCAAGTACCCGATCACGTTTCTAGCTGGAATGTGGGATCTCTTTTGTGACGCTACAGGGGAACTTTTCCTCATCTCACCTTGAGTGCGGAAACTTGTGGTTTGTCTCTAGTTGAGGCGGGATGCTTGGGGTCCTTCTCGAGTTGCGACAGGGACCTCAGGATCTCCCTCGTGTAGCCCCTGATAATCAGGCCTCCTTTCCATTTGGTAGGGGAACATCAGGATGACTAGCAGTGCGTGGTAGGGTAATAGGGCATCATTAAAGTTTACTCCATAAATTGTTTTCTACACTCAAGTACGTGCAGCTATGTCAGAAAATGTCTTGCGTCGGATAGAGGGTGTCAAGTACCCGTTCGCCTCTCAAGAGGGAATGTGGGATTTCTCTTGAGACTCTGCAGGGGAGATTTTCCTCATCTCACCTTGAGTGCAGAATCTTGTGGTTTTTCTCAAGTTGCTGCGGGAAGCTTGGTTCCCTTCTCGAGTTGGGACAGGGACCTCAGTACCTCGCTCTGTAGTCCCTGGGAAGTCAGGTCTCCTTTCGTTTTGGTAGGGGAATTCGGGATTACTAGCGAGGCCTGGAAGAGAAATAGGGCCTCATTAAAGTTGAGTTCATAAATTGTGTTCTACTCTCAAGTACGCACAGCTATGTCAGGGAATGTCTTGAGTCGCATAAAGGGTGTCAAGTACCCGTTCGCATTTCAAGCAGGAATGTGAGATTTCTCTTGAGACTCTGCAGGGGAGATTTTCCTCATGCCACCTTGAGTGCAGAATCTTGTGTTTTTTCTCTTGTCGCGGCGGGAAGCTTGGGGTCCTCCTCGAGTTACTAAAGGGACCTCAAAAACACGCTCTTGTAGTCCATGGGAATTCAAGTCTCCTTTCGTTTTGGTATGGGAACATCGGGATTACTATCGAGCCATGGAATGGAAATAGGCCTCATCTAAGCTTGAGGCCATAAATTGTTTTCTCCTCTCAAGAGGGGACAGCTATGTCAGGGAATGTCTTGGGTTGCATAAAGGGTGTCAACTACCAGTTCGGGTTTCAACCGGGAATTTGGGATTTCTTTTGAGACTCTGCAGGGGAACTTTTCCTCATCTCACCATGAGTGAACAATCTTCTGTTTTCTCTCGCATTGTGGCAGGAAGTTTTGGGCCCTTCTCGATTTACGACAAGGACTTTAAGAACTCACTAGTGTAGTCCCTGGGAAGTCAAGTCTCCTTTCGTTTTGTTAGGGGAATATCGGGATTACTCTCAAGGCGGGGAAGTGGAATAGGGCCTCATCTAAATTTGAGTCCATAAATTGTGTTCTCCTCTCAAGTATGGACAGCCTTGTCAGGGAATTTCTTGAGTCGCCTAAAGTGTGTCAAGTACCCGTTCACGTTCGTAGCGCGAATGTGGGATTTCTCTTGAGACTCTACAGGGGAAATTTTCCTCATCTCACCTTGAGTGAAGAATCTTGTGGTTTTTCTCGAGTTGAGGTGGGAAGATTGGGTTCCTTCTCGAGTTTTGACAGGGAACTCAGGATCTCGCTCGTGTAGCCCCTGGGAAATCAGGTCTCCTTTCGTTTTGGTAGGGGAACATTGGGATTACTCTCGAGGCGTTGAATGGGAATAGGGCCTCATCTAAAGTTGATACCATAAATTGTGTTCTCCTCTCAAGTGGAGACAGCTATGTCAGGGAATGTCTTGAGTCGCATAAAGGGTGTCAAGTGCCCGACTGCATTTCAATCAGGAATGTGTTATTTCTCTTGAGACGCTGCAGGCGAAATTGTCCTCACCTCATCTTGAGTAGAGAATATTGTGGTTTTTCTCGAGTTTCAGCGGAAAATTTGGTGTCCTTCTCGAGTTGCGACACGGACCTTAGGAACTCGCTCGTGTATACCTCGGAACTCTTCTCTTCTTTCGTTTTGTTAGGGGAACATCAGGATTACTCTCGAGGCTTGGAATGGGAATACGGCCTCATCTAAATTGGAGTCCATACACTCTGTTCTCCTTTCAAGTGGCAAAAGTTATGTCAGGGAAAGTCTCGAGTCGCATAAATGGTGTCAAGTGATGATTCGCGTTTCAAGTGGGAATGTTGGATTACTCTTGAGTTTCTGCATGGGAAATTTTCCTCATCAAACCTTTACTGCCGAATCTTGTGATTTTTATCGAGTTGGGGCGGGAATATTGGGGTCTTTCTGGAGTTGCCACAGGGACCTCAGGAACTCACTGATGTAGTCCCTGGGAAGTCAGGTCTCCTTTCATTTTGGTAGGGGAACATCGGGATTACACTCGAGGTGTGGAATGGGAATAGGGCCTCATCTACGCTTGAGTCCATAAATTATGTTCTCCTCTTAAGTGGGGATAGCTATGACAGGGAATGTCTTTAGTGGTATAAAGGGTGTCACGTACCCGTTCGCGTTTCAAGCAAATATGTGGGATTTCTCTTGAGACTCTGCAGGGGAAATTTTCCTCATCTCACCTTGAGTGCAGAATCTTGTGGTTTTTCTCAAGTTGCTGCGGGAAGCTTGGGTCCCTTCTCGAGTTGCGACAGGGACCTCAGTACCTCGCTCTGTAGTCCCTCGGAAATCAGGTCTCCTTTCATTTCGGTAGGGGAATTCGGGATTACTACCGAGGCCTGGAAGGGGAATCGGGCTTCATTACTGTTGAGTCCATAATTTGTGTTCTACTCTCAAGTACGGACAGCTATGTCAGGGAATGTCTTGAGTCGCATAGAGGGTGTCAATTACCTGTTCCCATTTCAAGCGGGAAGGTGAGATTTCTCTTGAGACTCTGTAGGGGAGATTTTCCTCATGTCACCTTTAGTGCAGAATCTTTTGGTTTTTCTCTTGTTGCGGCGAGAAACTTGGGGTCCTTCTCGAGTTACGAAAGCGACCTCAAAACACACTCTTGTAGTCCCTGGGAATTCAAGTCTCCCTTCGTTTTGTTATGGGAACATCAGGATTTTATCCAGCCATGAAATGGGAATAAGGCCTCATCTAAACTTGAGGCCATAAATTGTGTTCTCCAATCAAGAGCGGACAGCTATGACAGGGAATGTCTTCAGTTGCATAAAGGGTGTCAAGTACCCGTTCGGGTTTCAACCGGGAAATTGCGATTTCTCTTGAGACTCTGCAGGGGAAATTTTCCTCATCTCACCATGAGTGCATAATCTTGTGGTTTCTCTCATATTGTGGCAGGAAGCTTTGGGCCCTTCTCGATTTGCGACAGGGACGTCAGAAACTCGCTTGTGTAGTCCCTGGGAAGTCAGGTCTCCTTTCGTTTTGGTAGGGAAATATCGGCATTACTCTCAAGGCATGGAAGGGGAATAGGGCCTCATCTAAAGTTGAGTCCATAAATTGTGTTCTCCTCTCAAGTATGGACAGCTTTGTCAGGGAATGTCTTGAGTGGCCTAAAGTGTGTCAAGTACCCGATCACGTTTCTAGCGGGGATGTGTGATTTCTCTTGTGAGTCTACAGGGGAATTTTTCCTCGACTCACTTTAAGTGCAGAATCTTGTGGTTTTTCTCGAGTTGAGGCGGGAAGCTTGGGTTCCTTCTGGAGTTGCGACAGGGAACACAGGATCTTGCTCGTGTAGCCCCTGGGAAATCAGGTTTCATTTCGTTTTGGTAGGGGAACATTGGCATTACTCTTGAGGCGTGGAATGCGAATAGGGCTTCATCTAAAGTTGAGTCCATAAATTGTGTTCTCCTCTCAAGTGGGGACAGCTATGTCAGGGAATGTCTTGAGTCGCATAAAGGGTGTCAAGTGCCCAATTGCATTTCAATCAGGAATGTGGGATTTCTCTTGTGACTGCAGGGGAAATTTTCCTCATCTCACCTTGAGTAGAGAATATTGAGGTTTTTCTCGAGTTGCGGCGGGAAGCTTGGGGTCCTTCTCGAGTTCCGACAGGGACCTCAGGGACTCGCTCTTGTTGTTACTGGGAAGTCAGTTCTCCTTTTTTTAATTAGAGGAACATCAGGATTACTCTCGAGGCTTGGAATGGGAATAAGGCCTCATCTAGAGTGGAGTCCATAAACTCTGTTCTCCTCTCAAGTGGCAAGAGCTATGTCAGGGAAAGTCGTAAGTTGCATAAAGGGTGTCAAATGATGATTCGCGTTTCAAGCGGGAATGTTGGATTACTCTTGAGATTCTACATGGGAAATTTTCCTCATCACACCTTTACTGCTGAATCTTGTGATTTTTATCGAGTTGGGGCGGGAAAATTGGGGTCTTTCTGGAGTTGCCACAGGGACCTCAGGAACTCGCTGTTGTAGTCCCTGGGAATTCAGGTCACCTTTCATTTTGGTAGGGGAACATCGGGATACACTCGAGGCGTGGAATGGGAATAGGGCCTCATCTATGCTTGAGTCCATAAATTATGTTCTCCTCTTAAGTGGGGATAGCTATGACAGGGAATGTCTTTAGTGGCATAAAGGGTGTCACGTACCCGATCACGTTCCTAGCGGGAATGTGGGATTTCTCTTGAGACTCTGCAGGTGAGATTTTCCTCATCTCACCTTGAGTGCAGAATCTTGTTGTTTTTCTCAAGTTGTGGCGGGAAGCTTGGGGTCCTTCTCGATTTGCAACAGGGACCTCAGTACCTGGCTCTGAGTCCCTTTGAAGTCAGGTCTCCTTTCGTTTTGGTAGGGGAATTCGGGATTACTTGCGAGGCCCTGAATTTAAATGGGGCTTTATTAAATTTGAGTCCATAAATTGTGTTCTCCTCTCAAGTATGGACAGCTTTGTCAGGGAATGTCTTGAGTTGCCTAAAGTGTGTCAAGTATCCGTTCGCGTTTTTAGCGCGTATGTGGGATTTCTCCTGAGACTCTACAGGGGAAAATTTCCTCTTCTCACCTTGACTGCAGAATCTTGCGGTTTTTCTCGATTGCAGGGCGAAGCTTGGGATCCTTCTCAAGTTGCGACAGGGACCTCAGGAAGTCGATGTTGTAGTCCCTGGGAAGTCAGATCTCCTTTTGTTTGGAAGGGGAACATCAGGATTACTCTCAAGGCATGGAAAGGGAATAGGGCCTCATCTAAAGTTGCGTCCAAAGAGTGTGTTCTCCTCTCAAGTGGGGACAGCTATGTCCGGGAATGTCTTGTGTCGCATAAAGGGTGTCAAGTACCCGTTCGCGTTTCAAGCGGGAATGTGGGATTTCTCTTGAGACTCTCCAGGGGAATTTTCCTCATCTCACCTTGAGTGCAGAACCTTGTGGTTTTTCTCGAGTTGCGGTGGGAAACTTGGGTTCCTTTTTGAGTTCTGATAGGGACCTCAGGAACTCGCTCCTGTAGTACCTTGGAAGCAGGTTTTTCGTTTGGTAAGGGAACATCGGGATTACTCTAGAGGCATAGAATGGGGATAGGGCCTCATCTCAAGTTGAGTCCATAAATTGTGTTCTCCTCTCTTTTGGGGACAGCAGTATCAGGGAATGACTTGAGTCACATGAAGGGCGTCAAGTACCCATTACCGTTTCAAGCGGGGATTTGGGATTTCTCTTGACTCTGCCGGGGGAAATTTCATCATACACCTTGAGTGCAGAATCTTGTGGGTTATCTCGAGTTGCGGCGGGAAGTTTGGGGACCTTCTAGTGTTGCAAAACAACCCCTGGAACTCGCTCGTGTAGTACCTGGGAAGTCAGGTCTCCTTTCGTTTTGGTAGGGGAATATCGGCATTACTCTCAAGGCATAGAAGGGCAATAGCGCTTCATTAATGTTGAGTCCATAAATTGTGTTCTCCTCTCATGTGGGGACAGCTATGTCAGGGAATGTCTTGAGTCGCATAATGGGTGTCCAGTACCTGAGCGCGTTTCAAGCAGGAATGTGGGATTTCTCTTGAGACTCTGCAGGGGAGATTTTCCTGATCTCAACTTGAGTGCACCATCTTGTGGTTTTTCTCCAGTTGCGGCGCAAAGCTTGAGTTCCTCTTCGAGTTGGGAAAGGGAGCTCAAGAACACGCTCGTGTAGTCCCTGGTAAGTCAGGTCTCCTTTTGTTTTGGTAGGGGAATATCGGGATTACTCTCGAAACGTGGAATGGGAATAGGGCCTCATCTAAAGTTGAGTCCATAAATTGTGCTCTCCTCTCAAGTGTGGACAGCTATGTCAGGGAATGTCTTGAGTCGCACAAAGGGTGTCAAGTATCCATTCGCATTTCAAGCTGGAATGTGGGATTTCTCTTTAGACACTGCGGGGGAAATTTTCCTCATCTCACCATTAGTGAATTATCTTGTGGTTTTTCTCCACTTGCGGCGTGAAGCTTGGTGTCCTTCTCGAGCCGCGACAGGGACCTCAGGAACTCGCTCGTGTAGTCCCTGGGAAGTCAGGTCTCCTTTCGAATTGGTAGGGGAACATGGGGATACAAGAGAGGCGTGGAAGGGGAATAGGGCCTCATTAAAATTGAGTCCATCAATTGTGTTCTCCTCTCAAGTACGGACAGCTATGTTAGGGAATGTCTTGCGTTGCATAAAAGGTGTCAATTACCCGTTCACGTTTCAAGCGGGAATGTGGGATTTCTCTTAAGACTCTGCAGGGGAGATTTTCCTCATGTCACCTTGAGTGCAGAATCTTGTGGTTTCTCTCTTGTTGCGGCGGGAAGTTTGGGGCCCTTCTCGAATGTGACAGCGACCTCCGGAACTCGCTCAAGTAGTCCCTGGGAAGTCAGGTCTCCTTTCTTTTTGGTAGGGGAACATCAGGAATGCTCTCGAGGCATGGAATGGGAATAGGGCCTCATCTAAATTTGAGTCCAAAAATTGTTTTCTCCTCTCCAGTATGGACAGCTATGTCAGGGAATGTATTGAGTGGCATAAAGGGTGTCAAGTACCCATTTGCGGGAATGTTGGATTTCTCTTGAGACTCTGCAGGGGACATTTTCCCCATCTCATCTTGAGTGCAGAAACTTGTGGATATTTTCTTGTTTCGGCGGGAAGCTTCGTTCCTTTCTCGAGTTGCGACAGGGACTTCAGGAACTTGCTGGAGTAGCCCCTGGGCAGTCAGGTCTCCTTTCGTTTTGGTAGAGGAATATCGGGATTACTCTCGGGGCATGGAAATGGAATACTGCCTCATCTAAAGTTGAATCCCTAAATTTTGTTCTCCTCTCAAATTGGGACAGCTATGTGAGGGAATGTCTTGAGTCGCATAAAGGTTGTTAAGTACCAGTTGGCGTTTCATGCGGGAATGTGGGATTTCTCTGGAGACTCTGCAGGGTAAATTTTCCTCAACTCACCTTGAGTGCAGATATTGTGGTTTTCTCGTCCTGCGGCGGGAAGGTTGGGTCCTTCTCGAGTTGTGACCTGGACCTCAGGAACTCGATCGTGCAGTTCCGGGGAAGTCAGGACTCCTTTCGTTTTGGTAGGGGAATATCGGGATTACGCTCGAGGCGTTTAACGGGAGTAGTACCTCATCTAAAATTGATTCCATAAAATACTTTCTCCTCTCAAGTGGGGACAGCTATGTCAGGGAATGTCTTTAGTTGCAAAAAGGGTGTCAAGTACCCATTTCACTTCAAGTGGGAATGTAAGATTTCTCTTGAGATTGTGCAGGTGAAATTTTCCTCATCTCACGTTGAGTGCAAAATCTTGTGGTTTTTCTCGAGAGGCGGCGGGAAAATTGGGGTCCTTCTCGAATTACGACATGGACCTCAGAAACTCGCTCGTGTAGTCCCTGGGAAGTTAGGTGTCCTTTAATTTTTGTAGGGGAACATCGGGATTACTCTTGAGCCGTGGAAAGCCAATAGGGCCTCATCTAAAGTTGAGTCCACAAATTGTGTTCTCCTCTCAAGTGAGGACAGCTATGTCAGGGAATGTCTTGAGTCACATAAAGGGTGTCAAGTAACCGTTCGTGTTTCAAACCTGAATGTGGCATTTCTCTTGAGATTCTGCAGGGGAAATTTTCCTCAGCTCACATTGAATGCAGAATGTTGTGGTTTTTCTCGAGTTGCGGCGGGAAGTTTGGGGTCCTTCTCCAGTTGTTGTAGGGACCCGAGGAACTCGCTCGGGTATTCCCTGGTATATCAGGTCTCGTTTCCTTTTGGTAGGGAAACATCGGGATTACTCTCGTGGTGTGGAATGGGGATAGGGCCTCATCTAAATTTGAGTCCATAAATTGTGTTATAATCTCAAGTGGGAAGAGCTATGTCTGGGAACGTCTTAAGTCAAATAAAGGGAGTCAACCCATTTGAGTTCAAGCGGGAATGTGGGAGGTCTCTTGAGATTCTGCAGGGTAAATTTTCCTCATTTCACCTTGAGTGCAGAATCTTGTGTTTCTTCTCGTTTTGAGGCGGGAAGCTTGGTGTCCTTCTCGAGTTGTTACAGGGACCTCAGGAACTCGCTCGTGTGTCCCTGGGAAGTCAGGTCTCCTTTCGTTTTGGTAGGGGAACATCGGGATTACTCTCGAGGCATGGAATGGGAATACGGGCCCATTTAATGTTGAGTCCATAAATTGTGTTCTCCTCTCAAGTGCATACAGCTATGTCAGGGAATGTCTTGAGCAGCATAAAGGGTGTCAATTACCCTTTCGCGTTTCAGGCGGGCATATGGGATTTCTCTTGAGACTCTGCAGGGAATATTTTCCTCATCTCACCTTCAAGGCAGAATCTTGTGTTTCTTTCTCGAGTTGCGGCGAGTAGCTTGGGGTCCTTCTCGATTTGCGACAGGGACCTCTGGAACTCGCTCATGTAGTCACTGTGAAGTCAGGTCTCCTTTCGTTTTGTTAGGGGAACATACGGATTACTCTCGAGGCGTTGAATGGGAATAGGGCCTCATCTAAAGTTGAGTCCGTAAATTGTGTTCTCTTCTCATGTGGGGACAGCTATTTCAGGGAATGTCTTGAGTGGCATAAAGGGTGTCCAGCACCCGTTCGCGTTTCAACAGGGAATGTGGGATTTCTCCTGAGACTCTGCATTGGAAATTTTCCCCATCTCACCTTGAGTGCAGAATCTTGTGGTTTTTCTCTAGTGGCGGCGGGAAGCTTGGTGTCCTTCTAGAGTTGTGACAGGGACCTGAAAAACTCGATCGTGTATTTTCTGGGAAGTCAGGTCTCCTTTCGTTTCGGTAGCGGAACATTGGTATTACTCTCGAGGCGTGGAATGGGAATAGGGCCTCATCTATGTTGAGCCCATAAATTGTGTTCTCCTTTCAAGTGGGGACAGCTATGTCAGGGAATATCTTGAGTCACATAAAGGGTGTCAAATACCCGTTCGCGTTTCAAAGGGAATGTGGGATTTCTCCTGAGACTCTGCACTGGAAATTTTCCTCATCTCACCTGAGTGCAGAATCGTGTGCTTTTTCTCGAGTTGCTTTTGGAAGCTTGGGGTCCTCCTCGAGTTGCGACAGGGACCTCATTAACTCCCTCGTGGAGTCCCTGGGAAGGCAGGTCTTCTTTCGTTTCCGTAGGGGAACATTGAGATTACTAGCGATGCGTGGTAGGGAAATAGGGCCTCATTAATGTTGAGTGCATAAATTGTGTTCTACTCTCAAGTACGGACAGCTATGTCAGGTAATGTCTTGAGTCGCATAAAGGGTGTCAAGTACCCGTTCCCATTTCAAGCGGGAATGTGGGATTTCTCTTGAGACTCTGTAGGGGAGATTTTCCTCATCTCACCTTGAGTGAAGAATCTTGTGGGTTTTTTTCATGTTGTGGCGAGAAGCTTTTGGCCCTTCTCAATTTGCGACAGGGACTTCAGAAACTCGCTAGTGTCGTCCCTGGGAAGTCAGGTCTACTTTCGTTTTGGTAGGGGAACATCGGGATTACTCTTGAGGCGTGGAATGGAAATAGGTCTCTTCTCAATTTGAGTCCATAAATTGTGTCCTCCTCTCAAGTAGGGATAGCGATGTCAGGGATTGTCTTGAGTCACATAAAGGGTGTCAATTCCCCTTTCCCGTGTCAAGTGGGAATGTGGGATTTCACTTAGACGCTACATGGGAAATTTTCCTCATGTCACCTTGAGTGCAGAATCTTGTGGTTTTTCTTCTGTTGCTGCGGCAAACTTGGTGCCCTTCTCGATTTGCAACAGGGATCCCAGGAACTCGCTCGGGTAGTCCCTGGAATCAAGCCTCCTTTCGTTTTGGTAGGGGAACATATGAATTACTCTCAAGGCGTGGAATGGGAATAGGGCCTCATCTAATGTTGAGTCCAAAATTGTGTTTTCCTCTCAAGTGGAGACAGCTAGGTCAGGGAATGTCTTGAGTCGCATAAAGGGTGTCCAGTACACTTTTGTGTTTTAACAGGGAATGTGGGATTTCTCCTGAGACTCTGCATTGGATATTTTCCTCATCTCACCTTGAGTGCAGAATCTTGTGGTTTTTCTCGAGTTGCGGCTGGAAGCTTGGAGTCCTTCTCGAGGTGTGACAGGGACCTCTGGAACTCGCTCGTGTAGTCCTTGCGAAGTCAGGTCTTTCGTTTTGGTAAGGGAATATGGGGATTACTCTCGAGACATGGAATGGGAATAGGGCCTCATGTAAATTCGAATCCATAAATTTTGTTCTCCTCTCAAGTGGGGACAGCTATGTCTGGGAATGTCTTGTGTCGCATAAAGGGTGTCAAGTACCCATTCGCGTTTCAAGCGGGAATGTGGGATTTCTCTTGAGACTCTGCATTGGATATTTTCCTCATCTCACCTTGAGTGCAGAATCTTGTGGTTTTTCTCGAGTTTCGGCGGGAAGCTTGGAGTCCTTCTCGAGGTGCGACAGGGACCTCAGGAACTTGCTCGTGTAATCCTTGGGCAGTCATTTCTTTTGTTTTGGTAAGGGAATATCGGGATTACTCTCGAGACATGGAATGGGAATAGGGCCTCATGTAAATTTGAATCCATAAGTTTTGTTCTCCTCTCAAGTGGGGACAGCTATGTCAGGGAATGTCTTGTGTCGCATAATGGGTGTCAAGGACCCGTTCGCGTTTCAAGCGGGAATGTGGGATTTCTCTTGAGACTCTCCAGGGGAATTTTCCTCATGTCACCTTGAGTACAGAATTTTGTGGTTTTTCACGTGTTATGGCGGGTCGCTTGGGGTCCTTTTCGAGTTCCAAAAGGGACCTCAGGACCTCACTCCTGTAGTCCCTTGTAAGTCAGGTCTTTCGTTTGGTAAGGGACTATCGTTATTTTTCTAGAGGAGTGGAATGGGAATAGGGCCACATCTAAAGGTGAGTCCATAAATTGTTTTCTACTCTCTAGTGGGGACAGCTATGTGAGGGAATGTCTGGAGTCGCATAAAGGGAGTCAAGTACACGTTCGTCTTTAAAGCAGGAATATGGAATTTCTCTTGAGACTCTGCAGGGGAGATTTTCCTCATGTCACCTTGAGTGCAGAATCTTGTGTTTTTTCTAGTGTTGTGGCGGAAAACTTTTGGCCCTTCTAGATCTGTGACAGGGACTTCAGAAACTCTTTGTGTAGTCCCTGGGAAGTCAGGTCCCCTTTCTCTTTGATAGCGGAACTTCGGGATTACTCTCGAGGGGTGAATGGGAATAGGGCTTTTCTAAATTTGAGTCCATAAAATGTGTTCTCCTCTGAAGTAGGGACAGCATGTCAGGGATTTTCTTGAGTCGCATAAAGGGTGTCACTTCCCCTTTTTCTTGCAACCGGGAATGTGGGATTTCTCTTGAGACTCTTCAGGGGAAATTTTCCTCATCTCACCTTGAACGAAGAATCTTGTGGTTTTTCTCGAGTGGTGACAGGGACCTCAGTACCTCGCTCTGAAATCCCTGGGAAGTCAGGTCTCTTTTCGTTTTGGTAGGGGAATTCGGGATTACCAGTGAGGCCTGAAAGGGGAATAGGGCCTCATTAAATTTGAGTCCATAAATTGTGTTCTATTCTCAAGTACGGACAGTTATGTCAGGGAATGTCTTGAGGGGCATAAAGGGTATCAACTACCTGTTCCCATGTCAAGCGGGAATGAGGGATTTCCTTGAGACTCTGCAGGTGAAATATTCCTCATCTCACCTTGAGTGCAGAATCTTGTGGTTTTTCTCGTGTTGCGGTGGGAAGCTTGGGGCCTGTCTCGATTTGCGACGAGAAATTCAGGAACTCACTCTTGTAGTCCCTGGGAAGGCAGGTCTCCTTTCGTTTTGGTAAGGGAACATCGGGATTTCTCTCGAGGCGTGGAATGGGAATAGGGCCTCATCTAAAGTTGAGTCCATAAACTGTCTTCTCTTCTCAAGAGGGGACAGCAATACCAGGGAAAGTCTTGAGTCGCAGAAAGGGTGTCAAGTACCATTCGCACTTCAACTGGAAATGTACGATTTCTCTTGAGACTCTGCAGGGGAAATTCTCCTCTTTCCACCTTGAGTGCAGAATCTTGTGGTTTTTCACGTGTTGTGGCAGGAAGTTTGGGCCCTCCTCGAATTGCGACTGGGACGTCAGGAACTCGCTAGCGTAGTCCCTGGGAAGTCAGATCTCCTTTCTTTTTTGTAGGGGAATATCGGCATTACTCTCAAGGCGTGGAAGGGCAATAGCGCTTCATTAATGTTGAGTCCATAAATTGTGCTCTCCTCTCATGTGGGGACAGCTACGTCAGGGAATGTCTTGAGTCGCATAAAGGGTGTCCAGTAACTGAGCGCATTTCAAGCAGGAATGTGGCATTTCTCTTGAGACTCTTCAGGGGAAATTTTCCTCATCTCACCTTGAAGGCAGAATCTTGTGGTTTTTCTCGAGTGGCGACAGGGACGTCAGTACCTCGCTCTGAAGTCCCTGGGAAGTCAGGTCTCCTTTCGTTTTGGGAGGGGAACTCAGGATTAGCAGTGAGGCATGGAAGGGGAATAGGGCCTCATTAAATTTGAGTCCATAAATTGTGTTCTACTCTCAAGTATGGACAGTTAGGTCAGGGAATGTCTTGAGTCGCATAAAAGGTGTCAAGGACCCGTTCGCATTTCAAGTGGGAATATGAGATTTCTCTTGAGACTCTGCAAGGGAGAATTTCCTCATGTCACCTTGAGTGCAGAACCTTGTGGTTTTTCTTCTGTTGCTGCGGCAAACTTGGTGCCCTTCTCGATGTGCAACAGGGACCCCAGGAACTCGCTCGTGTAATCCCTGGAATCAGGTCTCCTTTCGTTTTTGTAGGGGAACATCGGGATTAATCTCATGGTTTGTAATGGGAATAGGGCCTCATCTAAAGTTGAGTACATAAATTGTGTTCTCCTCTCAAGTGGGGAAGCTATGTCGGGGAATCTCTTGAGTCGCATAAATGGAGTCAAGTACCCGTTCGAGTTTCAAGTGGATATAAGCGGTTTCTTTTGAGACTCTGCAGGGTTAAATTTCCTCATTTCACCTCGAGTGCAGAATCTTGTGAAGTCTCTAGAGTTGTGGCTGGAAGCTTGGGGTCCTTCTCGAGTTACGAAAGGGACCTCACGTACACCCTCTTGTAGTCCCTGGGAAATCAAGTCTCCTTTCGTTTTGGTAGGGGAACATCAGGATTACTATCGAGCCGTGGAATGGGAATAGGGCTTCATCTAAAGTTGAGGCCATAAATTGTGTTCTCCTCTCAAGTGGGGACAGCCATGTCAGGGAATGTCTTGAGTTGCATAAAGGGTATCAAGTATCTGTTCCCATGTCAAGCGGGAATGAGGGATTTGCTTGAGACTCTGCAGATGAAATATTCCTCATCTTACCTTGAGTGCAGAATCTTGTGGTTTATCTCGTGTTGTTGCGGGGAGATGGGGCCTTTCTCAATTTGCGACAAGAACTTCAGGAACTCACTCTTGTAGTCCCTGGTAAGGCAGGCCTCCTTTCGTTTTGATAGGGGAACATCGGGATTTCTCTCGAGGCGTGGAATGGGAATAGGGCCTCATCTAAAGTTGAGTCCATAAACTGTCTTCTCCACTCAAGAGGGGACAGCTATATCAGGGAAAGTCTTGAGTAGCATAAAGGGTGTCAAGTACCGTTCGCATTTCAACTGGTAATGTGCGATTTCTCTTGAGACTCTGCAGGGGAAATTGTCCTCTTTTCACCTTGAGTGCAGAATCTTGTGGTTTTTCACGTGTTGTGGCAGGAAGTTTGGGCCCTCCTCGATTTGTGACTGGGACGTCAGGAACTCGTTAGTGTAGTCCCTGGGAAATCAGATCTCCTTTCTTTTTTGTAGGGGAATATCGGCATTACTCTCAAGGCGTGGAAGGGCAATAGCGCTTCATTAATGTTGAGTCCATAAATTGTGTTCTCCTCTCATGTGGGGACAGCTATGTCAGGGAATGTCTTGAGTCGCATAAAGGGTGTCCAGTACCTGAGCGCGTTTCAAGCAGGAATGTGGGATTTCTCTTGAGACTCTGCAGGGGAGATTTTCCTGATCTCAACTTGAGTGCAGAATCTTGTGGTTTTTCTCGAGTTGCGGCGCAAAGCTTGAGATCCTTTTCGAGTTGGGAAAGGGAGCTCAAGAACACGCTCGTGTAGTCCCTGGTAAGTCAGGTCTCCTTTTGTTTTGGTAGGGGAATATCGGGATTACTCTCGAAACGTGGAATGGGAACAGGGCCTCATCTAAATTTGATTCCATAAGTTGTGTTCTCCTCTCAAGTAGGGACAGCTATGTCAGGGAATGTCTTGCGTCGCATAAAAGGTGTCAATTCCCCGTTCGTGTTTCAAGCGGGGATGTGGGATTTCTCTTGAGACTCTTCAGGGGAAATTTTCCTCATCTCACCTTGAAGGCAGAATCTTGTGGTTTTTCTCAAGTGGTGACAGGGACCACAGTACCTCTCTCTGAAGTCCTTGGGAAGTCAGGTTTCCTTTCGTTTTGGGTGGGGAATTCGGGATTACCAGTGAGGCATGGAATTGCAATAGGGCCTCATTAAATTTGAGTCCATAAATTGTGCTCTCCTCTCAAATGTGGACAGCTATGTCAGGGAATGTCTTGAGTCGCATTAAGGGTGTCAACTATCCTTTCGCATTTCAAGCTGAAATGTGGGATTTCTCTTTAGACACTTCGGGGAAATTTTCCTCATCTCACCTTTAGTGAAGAATCTTGTGGTTTTTCTTCACTTGCGGCGTGAAGCTTGGTGTCCTTCTCGAGCTGCGACAGGGACCTCAGGAACTCGCTCGTGTTGTCCCTGGGAAGTCAGGTCTCCTTTCGAATTGGTAGGGGAACATGGGGATACAAGAGAGGGGTGGAAGGGGAATAGGGCCTCATTAAAATTGAGTCCATCAGTTGTGTTCTCCTCTCAAGTACGGACAGCTATGTCAGGGAATGTCTTGCGTCGCATAAAAGGTGTCAATACTCGTTCGTGTTTCAAGCGGGAATGTGGGATTTCTCTTGAGACTCTGTAGGGGAGATTTTCCCCATGTCACTTTGAGTGAAGAATCTTGTAGTTTCTCTCTTGTAGCGGCGGGAAGCTTGGGGCCCTTCTCGAATATGACAGCGACCTCCGGAACTTGCTCAGGTAGTCCCTGGGAAGTCAGGTCTCCTTTCTTTTTGTAGGGGAACATGGGGAATGCTCTCGAGGCATGGAATGGGTATAGGGCCTCATCTAAATTTGAGTCCAAAAATTGTTTTCTCCTCTCCAGTATGGCAGCTATGTTAGGGAATGTCTTGAGTGACATAAAGGGTGTCAAGTACCCATTCGCAGGAATGTTGGATTTCTCTTGAGACTCTGCAGGCGAAATTTTCCCCATCGCATCTTGAGTGCAGAAACTTGTGGTTTTTTTTCTTGTTTCGGCGGGAAGCTTCGGTCCTTTCTCGAGTTGCGACTGGGACCTCAGGAACTCGCTCGAGTATTCCCTGGGCAGTCAGCTCTCCATTCGTTTTGGTAGGGGAACATCGGGATTACTCTCGGGGCATGGAAATGGAATACTGCCTCATCTAAAGTTGAATCCCTAAATTTTGTTCTCCTCTCAAATTGGGACAGCTATGTGAGGGAATGTCTTGAGTCGCATAAAGGTTGTTAAGTACCAGTTGGCGTTTCATGCGGGAATGTGGGATTTCTCTGGAGACTCTGCAGGGTAAATTTTTTTCAACTCACCTTGAGTGCAGATATTGTGTTTTTTTCTTGTTGCGGCGGGAAGGTTGGGTCCTTCTCGAGTTGCGACCTGGACCTCAGGAACTCGATCGTGCAGTCCCGGGGAAGTCAGGTCTCCTTTCGTTTTGATAAGGGAACATCGGGATTACGCTCGAGGCGTTTAACGGGAATAGTGCCTCATCTAAAATTGATTCCATAAAATATTTTCTCCTCTCAAGTGGGGACAGCTATGACAGGGAATGTCTTGAGTTGCAAAAATGGTGTCAAGTACCCATTTCACTTCAAGTGGGAATGTGAGATTTCTCTTGGGATTCTGCAGGTGAAATTTTCCTCATCTCACGTTGAGTGCAAAATCTTGTGGTTTTTCTCGAGAGGTGGCGGGAAAATTGGGGTCCTTCTCGAGTTACGACATGGACCTCAGGAACTCGCTCGTGTAGTCCCTGGGAAGTCAGGTGTCCTTTCATTTTGGTAGGGGAACATTGGGATTACTCTTGAGCCGTGGAAAGGCAATAGGGCCTCGTCTAAATTTGAGTCCATAAATTGTGTTCTCTTCTCAAGTGGGGACAGCTATGTCAGGGAATGTCTTGAGTCACATAAAGGGTGTCAAGTAACCGTTCGTGTTTCAAACCTGAATGTGGCATTTCTCTTGAGATTCTGCAGGGGAAATTTTCCTCAGCTCACATTGAATGCAGAATGTTGTGGTTTTTCTCGAGTTGCGGCGGGAAGTTTGGGGTCCTTCTCCAGTTGTTGCAGGGAACCGAGGAACTCGCTCGGGTATTCCCTGGTATATCAGGTCTCGTTTCCTTTTGGTAGGGAAACATCGGGATTACTCTCGTGGTGTGGAATGGGGATAGGGCCTCATCTAAATTTGAGTCTATAAATTGTGTTATAATCTCAAGTGGGAAGAGCTATGTCGGGGAATGTCTTGAGTCACATAAAGGGAGTCAACCCATTTGAGTTCAAGCGGGAATGTGGGAGGTCTCTTGAGATTCTGCAGGGTAAATTTTCCTCATTTCACCTTGAGTGCAGAATCTTGTGTTTCTTCTCGTTTTGAGGCGGGAAGCTTGGTGTCCTTCTCGAGTTGTTACAGGGACCTCAGGAACTCGCTCGTGTGTCCCTGGGAAGTCAGGTCTCCTTTCGTTTTGGTAGGGGAACATCGGGATTACTCTCGAGGCATGGAATGGGAATACGGGCCCATTTAATGTTGAGTCCATAAATTGTGTTCTCCTCTCAAGTGCATACAGCTATGTCAGGGAATGTCTTGAGCAGCATAAAGGGTGTCAATTACCCTTTCACGTTTCAAGCGGGCATATGGGATTTCTCTTGAGACTCTGCAGGGAATATTTTCCTCATCTCACCTTCAAGGCAGAATCTTGTGTTTCTTTCTCGAGTTGCGGCGAGTAGCTTGGGGTCCTTCTCGATTTGCGACAGGGACCTCTGGAACTCGCTCATGTAGTCCCTGTGAAGTCAGGTCTCCTTTCGTTTTGTTAGGGGAACATACGGATTACTCTCGAGTCGTGGAATGGGAATAGGGCCTCATCTAAAGTTGAGTCCAGAAATTGTGTTCTCCCCTCAAGTGGGGACAGCTATGTCAATGAATGTCTTGAGTCGTATAAAGGGTGTCAAGTATCCGTTCGAGTTTCAAGAGGGAATGTGGGATTTCTCTTGAGACTCTATATGGGAAATTTTCCTCATCTTGCCTGGAGTGCAGAATCTTGTGGTTTTTCTCTAGCTACGGCGGGAAGCTTTGGGTCCTTCACGATTTGTGACGGGGACCGCAGTTACTCACTGGTCCTGCCCCAGGGAAGTCAGGTCTCCTTACGTGTTGGAAGGGAAACTTCTGGATTATTCTCCATGCGTGGAATGGCAAATGGAAGTCATCTAGAAATGAGTCCTTAAATTGTGTGCTCCTCTCCAGTAGGGACGGCTTAGTCAGGGAACTTTTATGGGTGCAGAAAGGGTGTCAAGTACCCGTTCGAATTTCAAGCGGTAATGTGGGTTTTCCCTTGAGACTCTGCAGCAGAATATTCCTCATCTCGCATTGATGTGGGAATCTCGTGGTTTATATCAAGTTGATGCAGGAAGCTTGTAGTCCCTCTCAAGTTGAGACAGTGCCCTCAGAACCTAGCTCTGTTTACTTCAGGGAGGTCAGGTCACTTTTCTTTTTGCAAGGAGAGCTTCGGGATTACACTCGAGGTGTAGAATGGGAATACGGCCTCATCTAAAATTGAGTCCATAAATTGTGTTCTTCTCTCCAGTGGGGACAGCTGTGTCAAGGAATGTCTTGGGTCGCATATAGTGTGTCAAGTCCTGGTTCGAGTTTCAAGCGGGAATGTGGGATTTCTCTTGAGACTTAGAATGGGAAAATTTTCCTCATTAAATAAGCAGGGTGACAATATACAACCTTGACGTACTCCTTTTCCTATTTGGAACCAGTCTGTTGTTCCATGTCCAGTTCTAACTGTTGCTTCCTGACCTGCATACAGGTTTCTCCAGAGGCAGGGCAGGTGGTCTGGGATTCCCATCTATTTCAGAATGTTCCACAGTTTATTGTGATCCACACAGTCAAAGGCCTTGGCATAGTCAATGAGGCAGAAATAGATGTTTTTCTGAAACTCTCTTCCTTTCTCCATGATCCAGCGGATGTTGGCAATTTGATCTCTGGTGCCTCTGCCTTTTCTGAAACCTGCTTGAACATCTGGAAGTTCACGATTCACATATTGCTGAAGCCAAGCTTGGAGAATTTTGAGCATGACTTTACTAGCGTGTGAGATGAATGCAACTGTGTGGTAGTTTGAGCATTCTTTGGCATTGCCTTTCTTTGGGATTGGAATGAAGACTGACCTTTTCCAGTCCTGTGACCACTGCTGAGTTTTCCAAATTTGCTGGCCTATTGAGTGCAGCACTTTCACAGCATCATCTTTTAGAATGTGAAATAGCTCAATTGGAATTTCATCACCTCCATTAGCTTTGTTCGTCATGATGCTCTCTAAGGCCCACTTGCCTTCACATTCCAAGATGTCTGGTTACAGATGAGTGATCACGCCATCCTGATTATCTTCATCGTGAAGACCTTTTTTGTACAGTTCTTCTGTGTATTCTTGCCATCTTCTCTTAATATCTTCTGCTTCTATTAGGTCCATACCAGTTCTGTCCTTTATCGAGCCCATTTTTGCATGAAATGTTCCCTTGATATCTCTAATTTTCTTGAAAAGATCTCTTGTTTTTCCTATTCTGTTGTTTTCCTCTATTTCTTTGCATTGATCGCTGAGGAAGGCTTTCTTATCTCTCCTTGCTCTTCTTTGGAACTCTGCATTCAGATGCTTATATCTATCCTTTCCTCCTTTACTTTTCGCTTCTCTTCTTTTCACAGCTGTTTGTAAGGCCTCCTCAGACAGCCATTTTGCTTTTTTGCATTTGTACCTTGAGATTGTAGAGAGTATGCTCATGGAGTCAGGTCACCATTTGTCCTGTGATTTGATACTCGAGGCTACATTTGAAACTGTGCAGTAGAATCAGACAATAGGGTCGAATCTAGTGCTGTGTAGATGATTTGTGTTCTCCGCTTCAATGTGGAACACTATCTCGGGGATGTTTTGGAGTCACATAAAGGATGTCGAGTACCCGTTCGAGTTTCAAGCAGTAATGTGTGATTTCTCTTGAGACTCTGCAGCGGAAAATATCCTCATCTCGCATTGAGGGGAAAATTTTGTGGTGTTTCTCGAGTTGTGGCGGAAAGCTTGGGGTTTTTCTCGACGTGCGACGGGGACCTCAGGAACTCGCTCGTGTTCCCCCAGGGAAGTCAGGTCCCCTTTTGTGTTGGAAGTGGAACTTCGGGATTTCTCTCAAGCCGTTAAATTAGAATAGGGCCTCTTCTCGAGTTGAGTCCGTGAATTGTGTTCTCTCCAATGGGGACGGCTCTGTTAGGGAACTTTCTGTGTCACATAAAGTTTGTCAAGTTCCCGTTCACATTTCAAGCGGGAATGTGGGATTTCTCTTGAGATTCTGCAGCGAAAAATTTCCTCATCTCGCATTGAGGGGATAATTTTGTGTTGTTTCTCGACCTGCAGCAGGAAGCTTCATGTTACTCTCGAGTGGCGAAGGGGACCTGAGGACCTAGATGGCGTTGTCCCAGGGAAGTTAGGTCTCCTTGTGCGTTGGAAGGGGAAAATCGGAATTCCTCTTGAGGCATGGCAGAGTAATATGGTCGCATCTAGTGCTGTGTAGATATATTGTGTTCTCCGCTTCAATGTGGATGGCTATCTTGGTGAACATTTTGGTCGCATAAAGGGTGTCAAGTTCCCGTTCGATTTTCAAGCGCAAATGTGGGATTTCTCTTGAGATTCTGCTGCAGAAAATTTCCTCAGCTCGCACTGATGGGGGAACGTTTTTGTTTATCTTGAGTTGTGGTGGAAATCTTGGGGTTCCTCTCGAGTTGTGCCGGTGACCCCAGGAACTCGATCACATTGTCCCAAGAAGGTTGAAATCGTTTGCTGTTTGAAGGGGACCTCAGGATTCATGTCTAGTCGCAGGAGACGAATAGGGCCGCATCTAGTGTTGTGTACGTAAATTGTGTGCTCCACTTCAATGTGGACGGCTATGTTGGGGAAGCATTTGGTTCGCTTAAAGGGTGTCAAGTTCCCATTCGAGTTTCAAGTGGGATAGTGGGATTTCTCTTGAGACCCTGCTGCAGAAAAAATTCCTCATCTCGAATTGAGGGGATAATTTTGTGGTGTTTCTCGAGTTGCGGCAGGAGGCCTGGGCTCCCTCTTGAGTTGCAATGGGGACCTCAGGAAATCCCCGTGTCTCTTCAGAGAAGTCAGGTCGATTTTTTGTTGGAAGGGGAATTTCTGGATTACTCTCGAGTCGTTAAATGATAATAGGGCCTCATCTCAAGTTAAGAATATAAATTGTGTGCTCCTCTCGAGTGGGGATGGCTATGGTAGGGAACTCTCTGAGTCACATAAAGTGTGTCAAGTACCCGTTCGCCTTTCAAGCTAGAATGTGGGATTTCTCTTGAGATACTGACACGGAAAAAATTCCTCATCTCACATTGAGGGGATAATTTTGTGTTGTTTCTTGAGTTGCGGCGGGAAGTTGGGGTTCACCTTGAGTTGCGACAGGGATGTCAGGAACTCGCTCGTGTTGACCCAGGGAAGTCAGGTCTCCTATAGTGTTGAAAGGGGAAACTCAGGATTCCTCTATAAGGAGAAGCAGAGGAATAGGGCCGCATCGAGCGTTGAGTCAGGCAACTGTTTGTTCTTCTCCAGTGGAGACAGGGATCTCTGGTTGCTCTCAATATTCTCCAGGGGATTCAGTTGTTTTCTCTTGTTCTGACCTGGAACTGCGCTTTCTTCTCGAGTTGTAATACGAGTGTTAGGCCACATTAGAGTTGAATTTGTACCTGGAGATTGTATAGAGTATGCTCGTGCAGTCAGGTCTCCACTCGTCCTGTGAGTTGATACTCGAGGTTACATTTGAATTTCTCTTACCGAATCTGAAACGGAAATGTTCATCTCTCCTTGAGGGCACAATCTTGTGGTTTTTCTTGAGTGTCGGCGGGAAGCTTCGGCTTCCTCTCGATTTGCGACGGGGACCTCAGGTAATCCCCCGTGTTGCTTCTGAGAAGTCAGTTTCCCTTTGGGTTGGAAGGGGAACTGCGGGATTCCTCTCCAGCAGTTCAATGGGAAAAGGGCCTCTTCTCGAGTTGAGTCCATAAATTTTGTTCTCCTCTCCAATGGGGACCGCTGTGTTAGGGAACTTTCTCAGTCGCATAAAGGGTGTCAAGTTCCCATTCTCCTTTCAAGCGGTAATGTGGGATTTCTCTTGAGATTCTGCTGCCCAAAATTTCCTCATCTCGTATTGAGGCCATATTTTTGTGGTGTTTCTAGAGTTTTGATGGGAAGCTGCGGGTATTTCTCTAGTTACAACGGGGACCTTATGAACTCGCTCGGGTTGCTTCAGGAAAGTCAGCTCTCCTTTTGTGTTGGAAGGGGAACTTCCGGATCACTCTCCAGTCATTAAATGGGAATAGGTCCTTCACTCAAGTTGAGTCCAAAAAGTGTGTTTTCCTCTCCAATGGGGACGGCTGTGTGAGGGAAATTTCTGAGTCGCATAAAAGGTGTCAAGTACCATTTTGCCTTTCAAGTGGGAATGTGGGATTTCTCTTGAGATGCTTATGCGCAAAATTTCCTCATCTCGCTTTGAGGCAATATTTTTGTGGTGTATCTCGAGTTACGGCGGGAAGCTGGGGGTACTACTAGAGTTACAGCGGGGACTACAGGAACTAGATCGGGTTGCTTCAGGGAAGTCAGGTCTCCGTTTTGTGTTGAAAGGGGAACTTCTGGATTACTTTCGGGCCATTTAATGGGAATAGGGCCTCTTCTCGAATTGAGTCCATAAAGTGTTTTCTCCTCTACAATGGGGACGGCTGTGTGAGGGAAATTTCTGAGTCACATAAAGGGTGTCAAGTACCCCATTGCCTTTCAAGTGGGAATGTGGGATTTCTCTTGAGATGCTGCCACACAAAATTTCCTCATGTCGCATTGAGGCCATATTTTTGTGGTGTTTCTGGAGATTTGGCGGGAAGCTGGGGGTACTTCTCCAGTTGAGACCGGTACCTCAGGAACTCGCTCGGGTTGCTTCAGGGAAGTCAGGTCCCCTTTTTTGTTGGAAGGGGAACTTCCGGCTTACTCTTGAGCCATTAAGTCGGAGTAGGGCCTCTTCTCGTGTTGAGTCCATTAAGTGTTTTTTCCTCTCCAATAGGGACATATGTGTGAGCGAACTTTCTGAGTCACATAAAGGGTGTCACTACCATTTTGCCTTTCAATCGGGAATGTGGCTTTTCTCTTGAGATCCTGCAGCCCAAAATTACCTCATCTCGCACTGAGCGGATAATTTTGTGGTGTTTTCCGAGTAGCGGCGGGAAGCTGGCAGTAATGTTCGAGGTACAATGACGACCTCGGGAGCTCATTCCGGTTGCTTCAGGGAAGTCAAGTCCCCTTTTATGAAGCAAGTGGAAATTCGGGATTACTTTCACTATGTTAAATGGGAAAAGGGCCTCTTCTTGAGGTGAGGCCATAAAGTGTATTCTCCTCTCAAATGGGGACGGCTGTGTGAGGGAACTTTCTGAGTCCCATTAAGGATGTCAAGTATCCTTTTGCCTTTCAACAGGGAATGTGGGATTTCTCTTGAGATTCTGCAGCGCACAAATTCCTCATCTCGAATTGAGGGGATAATTTGGTTGTTTTTCTCTAGTGTCTTGGGGGGAATATTGGGGTACTTCTCGAGTTGCGACGAGGACCTCATGAACTCGCTCGGGTTGCTTCAGGAAAGTCAGTTCCCCTTTTGTGTTGGAAGAGGAACTTCCAGGTTACTCCAGAGGCATTAAATGGGAATAGAGCCTCTTTTCGAGTTTAGTCCTTAAGGTGAGTTCTACTCTCCAATCGGGAATGCTGTTTGAGGAAACTTTCTGAGTCGCATAAGGGGTGTCAAGTACACTTATGCGTTTCATTCGGGAATGTGAGAATTCTCTTGAAATTCTGCAGCCCAAAATTTCCTCATTTCGCTTTGAGGGGATAATTTTGTGGTGTTTCTCGAGTTGCGGTGGGAAGCTGGAGGTACTTCTCGAGTTGCAACAGGGACCTCAGGAACTCGCTCGGGTTGCTTCAGGGAATAAGGTCACCTTTTTTGTTGGAAGGGGAACTTCTGGATTACTCTCGAGCCGTTAAATGGGAATAGGACCTCTTCTCGAGTTTAGTCCAAAAAGTGTGATTTCCTCTCCAATGGGGCGGCTGTTTGACGGAACTTTCTGAGTCGCACAAATTTTGTCAAGTAGCCTTTTGCCTTGCAAGCGGGAATGTGCTTCTTTTCTTGAGATCTGCAGCCAAAAATTTCCTCATTTCGCTTTGAGGAGATAATTTTGTGGTGTTTCTCGAGTTGGGGGTAGCTGGGTGTACTTCTCCAGTTGCCACGGGGACCTCAGCTACTCGCCCGTGTTGCTTTAGGGAAGTCAATTCCCTTTTTGTGAAGGAAGGGGAATTTCGGGAATACTCTCGAGCCATTACATGGGAATAGGGCCTCTTTTCGAGTTGAGTCCATAAAGTTGTTCTCCTCTCCAATGGGGACAGCTGTGTGAGGGAAATTTCTGAGTCACATAAAGGGTGTAAAGTACAGTTTTGCCTTTCCAGCGGAAACGTGGTGTTTCTTTTCAATTGTGCTGGGCATATTTTCCTGATCTAGCATTAAGGGGATAATTTTGTGGTGTTTCTCATGTTGCGGCGGGAAGCTGGGGGTAATTCTCGAGTAGCGAAGAGGACCTCAGGAACTCACTCAGGTTGCTTCAGGGAAGTCAGGTCCCGTTTTGTGTCGGAAGGGGAACTTCGGGATTACTCTCGAACCGTTAAATGGGAATAGGTTCTCTTCTCGAGTTGAGTCCATAAACAGTGTTCTCCTCTCCAATGGGGACGACTGTGTGAGGGAATTTTCTGAGACTCACCCGTCGGTGCAGACCCGAGAGACCCCGGCCCCACCCGCGCAGATGCGAGACATGCCGGCCCCGGAGCAACCGACCATGCAAAGATCCGCGGCCATGAGGAGCTACCCCACGCCTGAGGCCAGGGCAGGCGGCCGAGAGGAGGTACCCCACGTCCAATAGGCGGTGGCTGTGCCAGGGAGGGCCGACAGGATCTACTCACGTTCAAGGTCAGGAGGGGCGGCCTTGAGGACATACCCCTCATCCAAGGTAAGGTGCAGCAGCTGCGCTTTCTTGGAGCAGCTGTGAAGAGATATCCCACACCCAAGGTAAGAGAAACTAAATAAGACGGTAGGTATTGCGATGGGGCATCAGAGGGCAGACACACTGAAATAATAATCACAGGAATATAGTCGATCTGATCACATGGACCACAGCCAAATATGGTCCACTGGAGAAGGGAATGGCAAACCACTTCAGTATACTTGCCTTGAGAACCCCATAAACAGTATCAAAGGACAAAATGACAGGATACTGAATGAGGAATTCGCCAGGTCGGTTGGTGCCAAGTATGCTACTGGAGATCAGTGGAGAAATAACTCTAGAAGGAATGAAGGGATGGAGCAAAAGCAAAACCAGTACCCAGTTGTGGATGTGACCGGTGATAGAAGCAAGGTCCAGTGCTGTAAAGAACAATATTGCGTAGGAACCTGGAATGTTAGGTCCATGAATCAAGGCAAATTGGAAGTGGTCAAACAGGAGATGGCAAGAGTGAACATAGACATTCTAGGAATCAGGGAATTAAAATGGACTGGAATGTGTGAATTTAAGTCAGATGACCATTATATATACTACTGTGGGCAGGAATCCCTTAGAAGAAGTGGAGTAGCCACCATGGTCAACAAAAGAGTCCGAAATGCAGTACTTGGATGCAATCTTAAAAACGACAAAATGATTTCTGTTCGTTTCCAAGGCAAACCATTCAATATTACAGTAATCCAGGCCTATGCCCCAACCAGTAACGCTGAAGAAGCCGAAGTTGAACGCTTCTATGAAGACCTACAAGACATTTTAGAACTAACACCCAAAAAAGATGTCCTTTTCATTCTAGGGGACTGGAATTCAAAAGTAGGAAGTCAAGAAACACCTGGAGTAACAGGCAAATTTGGCCTTGGCGCACGGAATGAAGCAGGGCCAAGTCGAATAGAGTTTTGTCAAGAGAACGCACTGGTCATAGCAAACACCCTCTTCCAACAACACAAGAGAAGACTCGACACGTGGACATCACTGGATGGTCAACACCGAAATCAGATTGATTATATTCTTTGCAGCCAAAGATGGAGAAGCTGTATACAGTTAGCAAAAACAAAACCAGGAGCTGACTGTGGCTCAGATCATGAACTCCTTATTGCCAAATTCAGACTTAAATTGAAGAAAGTAGGGAAAACCCCTAGACCATTCAGATATGACCTAAATCAAATCCCTTATGATTATACAGTGGACGTGAGAAATAGATTTAAGGGACTATATCCGATTGATAGAGTGCATGATGAACTCTGGACGGAGGTTCGTGACATGGTACAGGAAACAGGGACCAAGAACATCCCCATGAAAAAGAAATGCAAAAAAAGCAAAATGGCTGTCTGAGGTGGCCTTACAAATAGCTGTGAAAAGAAGAGAAGCGAAAAGCAAAGGAGAAAGGGAAAGATATAAGCGTTTGAATGAAGAGTTCCAAAGAATAGCAAGGAGAGATAAGAAAGCCTTCCTCAGTGATTAATGCAAAGAAATAGAGGAAAACAACAGAATACGAAAAACAAGAGATCTCTTCAAGAACATTAGAGATTCCAAGGGAACATTTCATGCAAAGATGGGCTCGATAAAGGACAGAAATGGCATGGACCTAACAGAACCAGAAGATATTAAGAAGAGGTGGCAAGAATACACAGAAGAACTGTACAAAAAAGATCTTCACGACCAGGATAGTCACGATAATGTGATCACTGACCTAGAGCCAGACATCTTGGAATGTGAAATCAAGTGGGCCTTAGAAAGCATCACTACGAAAAAAGCTAGTGGAAGTGATGGAATTCCAGTTGAGATATTTCAAATCTTGAAAGGTGATGCTGTGAAAGTGCTGCACTCAATATGCCAACACATTTGGAAAACTCAGCAGTGGCCACAGGACTGGAAAAGATCAGTCTTCATTCCAATACCAAAGAAAGGAAATGCCAAAGAATGCTCAAACTACCGCACAATTGCACTCATCTTACACGCTAGTAAAAACATGCTCAAAATTCTTCAAGCCAGGCTTCAGCAATATGTGATCCGTGAACTCCCAGATGTTCAAGCGGGTTTTAGAAAAGGCAGGGGCAGCAGAGATCAAATTGCCAACATCCGCTGGATCGTGGAGAAAGCAAGAGAGTTCAAGAAAAAACATTTATTTCTGCTTCATTTACTATGCCAAAGCCTTTGCCTGCATCGATAACAATAAACTGTGGAACATTCTGAAAGAGATGGGAATATCAGATCACCAGAGCTGCCTCTTGAGAAACCTGTATGCAGGTCAGGAAGCAACAGTCAGGACTGTACATGGAACAACCGACTGCTTCCAAATAGGAAAAGGAGTACGCCTAGGCTGTATATTGTCACCTTGCTTATTTGACTTATATGCAGAGTACTTCATGAGAAATGCTGGGCTGGAAGAAGGAGAAGCTGGAATCAAGATGCTGGGAGAAAAATAAATACCTCAGATATGCAGAATACACCACCCTTAATGCAGAAAATGAAGAGGAACTCAATAGCCTCTTGATGAAAGTGAAAGAGGAGAGTGAAAAGTTTGGCTTAAAGATCAACATTCAGAAAACAAATATCATGGAATCTGGTCCCATCACTTCACAGGAAATAGATCGAAAAACAGTGGAAAAAGTGTCAGACTTTATTTTTTTGGGCTCCAAAATCACTTCAGATGCTGATTGCAGTCATGAAATTAAAAGCTGCTTACTCCTTGGAAGGAAAGTTATGACCAACCTTGATAGTATATTAAAAAGCAGAGACATTACTTTGCCAACCACGGTCTGTCTAGTCAAGGCTATGGTTTTCCCCGTGGTCATGTATGGATGTGAGAGTTGGACTGTGAAGAAGGCTGATCACCGAAGACTTGATGCTTTTGAACTGTGGTGTTGGAGAACACTCTTGAGAGTCCCTTGTACTGCAAGAAGATCCAACCAGTCCATTTTAAGGGAGATCAATCCTGGGTGTTCATTGGAAGGACTTATGCTAAAGCTGAAACTCCAAAACTTTGACCACCTCATGTGACGAGTTGACTCACTGGAAAAGACTCTGATGCTGGGAGCGATTGAGGGTAGGAGGAGACGGGGATGACAAAGAATGAGGTGGCTGAATGGCATTACCGACTCGATGGACATGAGTTTGAGTGAACTCCGTGATTTGGTGATGGACAGGGAGGCCTGGCGTGCTGTGGTTCACGGGGTTGCTAAAAGTCGGACACGACTAAGCAACTGAACTGAACTGAAGATCAACAATATACATGTGTACATGCATTTCTCAGGTATGCGAGCATCCAGAGGAGAGACACAGAGAGGAAGAGACAGACTGAATTTGGAAAGGTCAAGAAAGAGAGGGAACGAGGGAGAGAGCCTGAAAAATGGAGAGAGTAAATGAATCGATTTCACAGTATTTGCATGAATCTCACTAGAGTTTTGGAAAAGTAACAGTGCCAATTCCCCCTGAAAGGGGGAAAATTACCCGAAATGATAAGACTCAAAAACAAGTATGCGGGAACCACTGTTGGGGCAGTCTCCACCACCCCTCGAGGCAGAGCTCAACATTTGAGTAGGACGAGGAATGTTGATATCAGAGGCGGCGATGTCTGAATATTATCTTCCGGTCCTCCCAATGCTGGGGTCAAGAAATAGGCAGGAAGTGGACTTCATCTTCGAAGGTCCCAGAGCCCATCTAGGCCTGATTCTGCCCCATTCTGTGCTAGGTCAGCCCTGTGTGGAATCCGTCCATTGGGAAGTCTCAGTGTCCTAGCTCCATGTGAGAGCGGCCCAAAGTTTGAACAGGCACTGGAACTGTTTCTAGGTTGACAGACCTAGGCAGGAAATGGGAAAGTGATCCCCACTCTGCAGATGGAGAGACTGTGGAAACCCTGCGGGGCACATGGCTTTCCCAGGGCCACATCACTTCTGAGAAGAAGGAGCCTGTGCTGAAAGCAGCTGTGTCCTCAGAGCTCAGGCCCTGGCTGCACCCTGGGCTCCTCATGGCTGTGGGTTTTGCTGTGTCGGTGGCAATTTGCCTGCACGTGTCTTGAGGGCATGGGAGAACAACCAGAAACACAGAGGTTCCCTTGGGGAACTTTGTGGAATGGACCTTGGCCACAAAAACAGGAAACGATATCACTTCCTGGAAACAGAACCCAACAGAACACGAAACCCGGGTTTCCAGGCCTCCCAGCAGAGAGCAGCCCCCAGCCAGATCGCTTGCTTTCAAGATGTTCTGCTGTTTGCCCCTGCCCAGAGGCCAGGGCCTCAGGCATGCTCACAGGCAGAGTGTGTGGGAACGCGGTCGACGCTGGCTCAGGGCTCCCAGAGAGGCCTCTGATCCTTTGCCCGAAGGAACCGAAAGGTAACAGGGGAGACCCAGGCCAGGTCAGGCCACCTCTCCCGTCCCATATGGGGAAGCCTGAGGCCTTTCCTTGTGTGTGGATGGGGGTTTCTTGGGGTGTGTCTGTCTCAGGCAAGCGCAGCCGCATGTGGGTCAGGAGCCCATGGGTCGCTTGTGTCCACACCCCAGGGGAGAGCATGCTGGGTGGCATGGGGAGCGTCCAGGCTGAGCCGTGTGCCCAGCCTGACCTCACACCCTCATGGGGGTTCTCCGTCCTACCTGGTGTGTACTGAGTAGACACCCGTATCTATTCTTTTTGGGAGCAGAAAGGCAGACGGGCAAAAACTTTAGACATCTTGTCCAGGCTCAGCTCAGAAATATTGAAGCAGGGCTGGCTGGTGGTCACTATCATTGCATAGTGTCCCACCCGAGGTGGCCCCTGAGGTGCACACCCAAGCAACCTCCAAGAAGGAGGTTTCAGAGCATCACCCCCTGCCCTGGAGGCCCAATGCAGGCTCCAGGTGAGCGTGACCACGGAGGGCTCAGGCGAACTGGCGATGAAGAGGAAGCAGGCAAGGCCTGCTGCTCAGACACCACCCAGCACACACCCGGGTACCCAGTCTCAGGCTGCCCCTGGGCTCAGCACAGCCAGCTCTAAACCAGAGCGCTGAAAAGCCCTGCCTCGGAGGCAGCAGGAGGACCGGGAACCCAACACAGCAGAGCACAGAGGTGAGGCGGCTGGGGATGCTGCATGTGAGTGTGGGGAGGCGGTGCTGAGCCACACTGGGATGAGTCCTCAAGAGCTGAGGCTGGGCCTGCACCAAAGGCTGGACTCAAACCACCCATCTTGGAGACTGCAGAGAAGACACCAATGCTTGGCCTTCTTAGTGTATCTCTAGGAAGCTTTCATGCCCACTTAGGCACATGGCAAGGCTGGCCTGTGGCGAACTCTTCTTTTCCCCAAGCTCTAGCTCTGGCCGTCAAACTCATCCAGCCTCCACGAACAAGACCTGTCCCTACAGAGGTGGGAGCTCCAGGTGCAGGACCCAGGGATCCAATGAGGGGAGATCGAGACCTGAGACATCCCCACCCAAAGACACTGGGCAAGCCGGGTACTGGCCAGCACCCTCAGCACATTGGATCTCTGTGCCTGCAGGACCCCCAGCCCCAGGCCCTGATGTCCTACCCCACCTTCCAGAACCTCCACCTCCACGTGCACTTGCACCTGCTTGGGCTTTGGCAGAAGAACCCTAGTCAGGGCCTGAGTGACCACCTGGGCAGGGGCAGCCTGCCCTGGCTCCTGCCAAGGATTCAGACGCACACCATTTCTGTCCCTCCCCTTCAGGGAGAACAGGCCCCAGTTCTGGACATAGACTCAGAACCCTTTTGGCAAATACCTGGTCCAAGGGTGCGGTTGGCTCTGCAGCCTCCATCCCTGTGTGTTCCCCGTGGACGCCGTCCACTCTCTCCCCACCCAGGGGAGATTGAATTCCCTTCCCCTGAGCTGATTTTCATCAGGCTCCTAGGCATCTTTCTTCTCATCTTTTATGTTTTTTGTGGCTTTATGTATATTTTACTCATAAGTGTGCATCAATAAATTTTCCTCCCTTGAAGCCATCTGGGAATATGGAGGCCTTCACAATGCTCTGTAAGCATCACCACTGTCTATATTCAGGCACCCTCATTCTATTCCCCCCACTTCCCAGCAAAGCCTAGATTCATGGCAAGCACTCCCCGTTCCTCTCTCCCCCTCCTGACAACATTGAGTCTAATTTTCTCTGCATTTCTTCCCATCCTTTTGAGGCCACAATCAATACCAATCACTGAAATGAAAGGAAACTGGATTTTTCTCTGACTGAAGCTGAAAGTTGTAGGCTCTCAGTATTGTTAGAATCTTGGCATCCCCATGAATTCTACAGTCCATGGAATTCTCTAGAGCAGAATCCTGGAGTGGGTAGCTTTTCCCTTCTCCAGGGGAGTTTCTGACTCCCCACATATTGGAAGACCAAACTTTAGAATTCTGGTTTCTATGTCATTTGAAGTAGCCTTTGGGTATCTGAAAGGACAGTGTAGGTCCTTTCAAGATGTCATCTGCCAAACGAAGCCTCTTGGCAAATGTGCTCAAAATCTCCAGGTAGGCAGTGCTGTGGTAATTGGGACTCCTCAGGCACAAGGGAAATGCTGAGTTCTTCTGCCGGAACAAACAAACTCACAACAATAAACCAGGCAGGAGAAATGGAAAGATAAACCCTCACCAACAAAGGGAGAAGTGTTCCTCAGAGCACAAAGCCAGAGAAAGACCCACCATCCTTTTGGCCCCCATATCCTCGAGAAAATCAGTGATCGGGAAGGAAAGAGAAGAAACATATGCAGGTCCAATGAGAGGAAGTGCACATGTCTCGTGTAGGTCAGAGATGGCCTGACAATTCGCATGGACACGCGGGCAAAGCGAAACACAGTGCAGGTGGCAGTGGTCATCATCTCAGAGCTCGGTGCTCCAGATGGTGACAACCAGCCTTCGGAACCACAAGAGGGAGCCGAGGGCCTAGCAGAGCCCATAGACATCTCTCTCTCTCTCTGGGAGAAGAGTGTCCAGGACCCAGCAAAGTCCCAGAGGAGCATCTCTTGGCGATCAGTGCCCACCCTCAGGGTGGATCCCACTCCACTTCTGGCACGGTTGTTTCTGTCTGCTGAGATGCTCACCTCTGGCGGTCCGAAGCCACAGGCCTGCTGGGCACCTGCTGAGACTAAACTCCCTTCAGCTGCTCACACAGCCAAGGCCAAACGAGGATACCTGTGGCCTGCGGCTCACAGATGGAAGATCAGAACCCTGTCAACCCGACCTGGGGATCGGTGCTGAAAGGGAGGCTGCACCCGAGTCTCTTTTCACTGGAAACAGAGAAAGTCTGATTGGCTATTGTTCGTCGGGAACATCCAGAAAGTTTAATTAGCGGATAGGGGCGACCTGCACGTGGAGTGCAGAATTTCATGGTTTTTCTCGAATTGCGGCTTGAAGCTTGGAGGTCTTCTCGAGTTACAACGGGAACCACTGTGACTCGCTAGTTTTGCCTCATGGAAGTCAGGTCTCCTGTTGTGTTGTAAGTGGAACTTCGTGATTCCTTTCGAGTCGTTGCAGGGCATGAGGGCCACATTTAGACTTGAGAGGGTAAACTCAATTTTCCAATCCAGTGGCCACAGGAATATTGGGGTTGCTATGAAAGTTCCCCTGGGGAGTCAGGCCTAGTCTTCGTTGAGGAGGGAACTAAGATTTCCCCCCAAGTTGTAAAAGGATTATCAGGCCCGCTATCTGTTTGAGCAGGAAATTTGGTCTTTTTCGAGAAGCTCAGCGGGAGATTAATGCCTCCGATCACATTAGGAGTTGATACTCCGTGTTCCACTGGAGCTGCTGCAAACACAACATAACTCAACTCTAGTTGAGTGTGAACTCGGAGTACTTTGACCTTGCTGCAGTATCTATTGGGTTGCCCTCGAGTGTCAATAGATGTGACAGGACTCATCAAGTGGTGTGAGTGGAAGTTGGGATTCCTCTTCATTTGAAAGTGGAATGTCCCATTATCTTCAGCTGAGGTGTGATCACAGGCCTTCACTTAAATTGTGGTGGGGAAATTCAATTTTCTTCTCTCATCGGGATGGGTATCTCTGGGCGACCCTTAAGTTGCATCAAGGAAGTCAAGCCTCATATCGAATTTAGAAAAGGAACTTCTGTCTATGTGTTTCAGGAAAAAAAGATTACCTCATCTTGCTTTGAAAGAGGAATCTCGAGGTTTTGCTCGAGTTGCTATGGGAAGTTTGGTGATCCACTCGAGTAACGACCGGAATATCAGGGAGCCTCCCATGTTGTCTTTGGGAAGTTAGAACTCCTTTCCATTTGCAAGAGGAAATTTAGGATTCCTTGGTGTTGCTGCAAAGAAAGAGGTCTGCATCTAGATTCGCATCGGTTTAACTCCGCATTCCTCTCCAGTAGCAACAGAGTTCTTAGGATTGCTCTCAAATTTCACCTGGGGAGTCAGGCCTCCTCTCGTTTTCAGACTTGGAACTCCGCTTCCTTCTCGATTTGTAAAAGGGGTGTTAGGCCACAGTCGAGTTGAATTTTTACCTGGAGATTGTATTGAGAATGCTCGGGGAGTCAGGTCTCCACTCGTCTTGTGAGTTGATCCTCGAGGATACATTTGAATCTGTTCAGTGGAATCAGACAATATCTCGAGTGGGTGGGGACACCGGTACCTTTTCCATTTGTGTTTTGAAACCCTGTGGATATTCCCAAGTTTCAAGGTGGTACTGGCCTCCTTGTACTGTGCCACGGGAATGTCCGGATTCCATTCCAGACATAGCAGTGGGATCGACTGTCATCTGGGAAAGAGAACTTGAAAAAGGGCACTTTGTCAGTTATGGCAGGAATCTCGGTGTTCTTCTTGATTGGGATGGGGTAGGTCGGTGTAATTTTTCAGTCACATAAAGGATGTTAAGAACCTTCTGGAGTTTCCAACGGGAACTTGGGACTGCCCTTGAGAATCTGCAACGGAAATGCTCCTTATCTCGCCTTTAGGGCAAAATCTTGTTGTTTCTCTCGTGTTGCGGAGGGAAGCTTGGTATCTCTCTCAAGTTGCAAAGGGAACCTAGGAAATCGCTCATGTTGCTTCAGGGAATTCATGTCTCCTGTCATCTTGGAAGGGGTACTTCGGGATTACTCTTGAGACATGGAATGGGAATAGGGCCTCCTCTGCGGTTGAGTTGGAAGAACTTGTGCTCCTCTCTAGTGGGGACAGCTATGTCGGGTAGTTTTTGAGTCGCATAAAGGGTGTCAAGTACCCATTCGAATTTCAAGCGGGAATGTGGGATTTCTCTTGAGACTCTGCAATGAAAAATTTCCTCATCTGGCATTGAAGGGATAATCTTGTGGTTTTTCTCGAGTTGTGGCTGGAAGCTTGGGGTTCTTCTCGAGTTGTGACGGAGACCTCAGGAACTCTCTCGTGTTGTCCCATGGAAGTCAAGTCTCCTATCATGTTGGAAGGGAAACCTCGGGATTCCTCTCTAGGCACAGCAGAGGAATAGGGCCGCATGTAACGTTGAGTCGGTCAACTGTGTGTTCTTCTCCAGTAGCGACAGGGATCTCGGAGTTGCTACGAAGGTTTTACTGGGGGGTCAGGTTTCGTTTCGATTTGAGGCATGGAATTCTGCTTTCCTTTCGAGTTATAAAAGAGGAATCTGTCCTCGTGTCATGATCAGGCCGTTCATTAGGGCTTTTTCTATAGCCTCATCATGGGTGTCAGGTATCCTATCCTGTTGTGATGTCATAGTCGATTTTACCTTGGAGCTTTGCTAGATCCTCAGGACCTACCTCGCTTGGAGGGGGAACTCATAGCAGCGGGTAGCTTGTAGTCTCTCTCGAGTTATGACAGGGACCTCAGGAACTCGCTCGTTTTGCTTCTTAGAAGTCAGGTCTCCTTTCGTGTTGCAAGGAAAGCTTCGGGATTACCCTGGAGGTGTGGAATGGGAATAGGGCCTCATGTAAGAATTAGTCTGTATATTGTGTTCTCCTCTCCTGTGGGGACTGCTATGTCAGGGAATTTTTTTGTCGCATAATGGGTTTCAAGTACCCCTACGAGTTTCAAGCGGGAATGTGGGATTTCTCTTGAGACTCTGCATCTGAAAATGTCCTAATCTCGCATTGATGGGCGAATTTTTTGGTTTTTGTCCAGCTTAGGCTGGTAGCTTGTAGTTTCTCTTGAGTTGCCACGGGGATCTCAGGATATTGCCGGTGTTGTCCCAGGGAAGTCTGGCCTGCTTTCCTGTTGGAACGGAAACCGCAGTATTCTTCCTGTGGCGCACCAGAGGAATAGGGCCGAATCTAGCGTTGTGTAGGTAAATTGTGTGCTCTTCCTCAGTGGGGCCGGTTATGTTGGGGAAGTGTTGAGTCGCATAAAGGGTGTCAAGTCCCCTTTCGAGTTTCAAGCGGGAATGTGGAATTTCAATGAGACTCTGCATTGGAAAAATTCCTCATCTCGCCTTGAGGGCTGAATCTTTTGGTTTCTCTTGAGTTGTGGTGGGAAGACTGTGGTCCTGCTCGAGTTTCGACAGGGACCTCAGGAACTCACTCGTGGTCTTCAGGGACATCAGTTCTCCTTTCGTGTTGCAAGGACAGCTTCGGGATTACTGTCGAGGAGTGGAATGGGAACAGGGCATGACCTAAGTTTGAGTCCGGAAATTGTGTGCACCTCAGTACTGGGGACAGCTATTTCAGGGAAAGTTTTGGGTCGCATAAAGAGTGTCAAGTACCCGTACGAGTTTCAAGTGGAAATGTGGGATATCTCTTGAGACTCTGCAGCAGAAAAGTCCCTCATCATGCCTTGAGGGCAGAATGTTGTGGTTTTTCTTGAGTTGCGGCGGGAACCTTGGAGTCCCTCTCGAATTGGGACGGGGACCTCAGGAACTCGCTCCCTGGAAAGTCAGGTCTCCTTTCGTGTTGGAAGGGCAACTTACAGATTCCTGTCAAGGCGTGGAATGGGAATTGGGCCTCATCTAGAGATGAGTCCGTTAATTGTGTGCTCCTCTCCTGCGGGGACAACTTAGTCAGGGAGCTTTTTGTGTCGCAGAAAGGGTGTCAAGTATCTGTTCGAATTTAAACCGTGAATATGGGTTTTCTCTTGAGACTCTGCAGCAGAAATATTTCTCATCTCACATTGATGGGGAAACTTTTGATTTTTCTCGAATTGCGGCACTAAGCATATGGTCTCTTTCGAGCTACGTTGGGGACCACAGGAACTCGCTCATGTTGCTTCAGGGAAGTCAGGTCTCCTTTTGTGTTGCAAGAGAGTTTCTGGATTAACTGGAGTCATCGAGAGAATAGGGCCTCATCGAGGAATCAGTCTGTAAATTGTGTTCTCCTCTCCGTGCAGGCAGTCATTTCATGGAACTTTTTGAGTCACATAAAGGGTGTCAAGTACCCGTAAGAGTTTCAAGCGGAAATATGGGATGTCTCTTGAGACTCTGCAGCGGAAAATTTCTCATCTCACACTTAAGGTAGAATCTTGTAGTTTTTCTCAAGTTGTGGCAGGAAGCTTGGGGACCCTCTCAAGTTGTGCTGGGGACCTCAGGAATTCACTTGTGGTGCTTCAGCGAAGTCACGTCTCCTTTCATTTTGCAAGAAGAGCTTCGGGATTACTCTCGAAGTGTGGAATGGGAATAGGGCCTCATCAAATGTTGAGTCCGTAAATTGTGTGCTTCCCTCCAGTGGGGATGGCATAGTCAGGGAACTTTTTGTGTCACAGAAAGTGTTTCAAGTACCCTTTCGAGTTTCAAGTGGGAATGTGTGATTTCTCTTGAGACTCTGCAGGAGAAATGTTCCTCATCTCGCATTGAGGAGAGAATCTTGTGGTTTTTCTCGAGTTGCAGCTGAAAGCTTGGGGTCCCTTTTGGGTTGAGACGGGGATCTCAGGAACTGGCTAGTGTAGCCCAAGGGAAGTCAGGTCTCCTTTCTTCTCATAGGGGAACTTCGAGATTACTCTTTAGGCGTGGAATGGGAATAGGGCATCATCTAAAGTTGAGTCCATAAATTGTGTTCTCCTCTTACGTGGGGAGAGCTATGTTAGGGAATGTCTTGAGTCACATAAAGGGTGTCGTGTATCCATTTGAGTTTCACGCGGGAATGTGGGATTTCTCTTGAGACTCTTCAGGGGAAATTTTCCTCATCTCACCTTGAGTGCAGAATCTTGTGGTTTTTCTGTGGTGCGGCATGAAGCTTGGGGTCCTTCTCGAGTTGTGACGGGGCCCTCAGATATTCGCTGGTCATGCCCCAGGGAACTCAGGTCTCCTTGCGTGTTGGAAGGGAAACTTCGGGTTTATTCTGGAGGCGTGGAATGGCAAATGGAAGTCATCTAGAAATGAGTCCTTAAATTGTGTGCTCCTCTCCAATAGGGACGGCTTAGTCAGGGAACTTTTATGGTTGCCGAAAGGGTTTCAACTACCCGTTCGAATTTCAAGCGGGAATGTGGGTTTTCCCTTGAGATTCTGCAGCAGAAAATTCCTCATCTCGCATTGCTGGGGGAATCTCGTGATTTTTATCGAGTTGCGGCGGGAAGCTTGTAGACCCTCTCGAGTTGTGACAGTGACCTCAGAACCTAGCTCTTTTTACTTCACGGAGGTCAGGTCACTGTTCTTTTTGCAAGGGGAGCTTCGGGATTATACTCGAGGTGTAGAATGGGAATACGGCCTCATCTAATTTTGTGTCCATAAATTGTGTTCTTCTCTCCAGTGGGGACAGCTATGTCAGCGAATGTATTGAGTCGCATAAAGGGTGTCAAGTACCCGTTAGAGTTTCAAGCGGAAATGTGTGATTACTGTTTAGACTCTGCAGCAGAAAAGATGAGTCCGTAAATTGTGTTCTTCTCTCCAGTAGGGACGGCTTAGTCAGGGAACTTTTATGGTTGCCGAAATGGCGAAAAGTAACCGTTCCAATTTCATTTGGGAATGTGGGATTTCCCTTGAGACTCTGCAGAAGAAAATTCCTCATCTCGCTTTGATGGGGAAATCTCGTGGTTTTATCAAGTTGTGGTGACAAGATTGTAGTCCCTCTCGAATTGGGACAATGGCCTCAGAACCTAGCTTTTTTTTACTTCAGAGAGGTCAGGTTACTTTTCTTCTTACAAGGAGAGCCTCGGGATTTCACTCGAGGAGTAGAATGGGAATAGGGCCCCATCTAAAATTGAGTCCATAAATTGTTTTCTCCTCTCCAGTGGGGACATCTGTGTCAGGGAATGTCTTGAGTCGCATAAAGGGTGTCAAGTACCCGTTCGCGTTTCAAGCGGGGATGTGGGATTTCTCTTGAGACTCTGCAGGGGAAATTTTCCTATTCTCACCTTGAGTGCAGAATTTGTGGTTTTTATCGAGTTACGGCGGGAAGCTTGGTGTCCTTCTCAAGTTGTGACGAGGCCCTCATGAACTGGCTCGTGTTTCCCCAGGGACGTCAGGTCACCAATCGTGTAGAAGGGTAACCTCGGGATTCCGTTCTTGGCATGGAATGTGATTTCAGTCTCATCTTGTGTTGAGTCCGTTAATTGTGTGCTCCTCTCCAGTGGGGATGGCTTAGTCAGGGATCTTTTTGCGTCGCAGAAAGGGTTTCAAGTACCCTTTCGAGTTTCAAGCAGGAATGTGTGATTTCTCTTGAAACTCTGCAGCAAAAATATTCCTCATCTCGCATTGAGGGGAGAATCTTTTGATTTTACTCGAGTTGTGGCTGGAAGCTTGGTTTCCCTTTTGGGTTGCGACGGGGATCTCAGGAACTCGCTCATGTAGTCCCTGAGAAGTCAGGTCTCCTTTTGTTTTGGTAGGGGAACTTTGGGATAACTCTCGAGGAAAGGAATGGGAATAGGGCCTCAACTAAAGTTGAGTCCATATATTGTGTTCTCCTCTCAAGTGGGGACAGCTGTGTCAGGAATATTTTGAGTCGCATAAAGCTTGTCATGTACCCATTCGAGTTTCATGTGGGAATGTGAGATTTCTCTTGAGTCTCTGCAGGGGAAATTTTCCTAATCTCACCTTGAGTGCACAATCTTGTGGTATTTCTCAAGATGAGGCCGGAAGCTTCAGCTCCTTCTCAATTGCGACGGGGACCTCAGGAATTCACTCGTGTTGTCCGAGGGACGTCAGGTCTCCAATTGTACTGGAAGGGGAACCTCGTTATTCCGTTCAAACCGTGGAATGTGATTTGCATCTCATCTTGGGTTGAGTCCGTTAATTGTGTGCTCTTCTCCAGTGGGGACGGCATAGTCAGGTAACTTTTTGTGTTGCAGAAAGGGTTCAAGTACTCTTTCGAGTTTCAAGTGGGAATGTGTGATTTCACTTGAGACTCTGCAGCAGAAATGTTCCTCATCTCGCATTGAGGAGAGAATCTTGTGGTTTTTCTCGAGTTGCAGCTGATAGCTTGGGGTCCCTTTCGGGTTGCGACGGGGATCTCAGGAACTCGCTCGTGTAGCCCCAGGGAAGTCAGGTCTCCTTTCCTGTTGGAAAGGGTACTTCAGGATTTCTCTTGAGGCATGGAATATGAATTGAGACTCATCTAGAGATGAGTCCGTTAATTGCGTGCTCCTCTCCAGTGCGGACTGCTTAGTAAGGGTCCTATTTATGTCACAGAAATGGTGTCAAGTACCCATTCGAGTTTAAGCGGGAATGTGGGATTTCTTTTGAGACTCTGCAGGGGAAATTTTCCTCATCACACCGTGAGTGCAGAATCTCGTGTTTTTTCTCGAGTTGCGGCGGAAAACATGCGTTCCTTCTCGAGTTGCGACAGGGAAATCAGGGACTTGCTCGTGTACTCGCTGGGAAGTCAGGTCTCCTTTCGTATTAGTAGGGGAACATCGGGATTTCTCTTAAGGCGTGGAAACGGAATAGGGCCTCATCTAAAGTTGAGTCCATAAATTGTGTTCTCCTCTCAAGTGGGGAAAGCAATATCAGGGAATGTCTTGAATCTCATAAAGGGTGTCAAGTACACGTTGGAGTTTAAAGGGAGAAAGTGGGATTTCTCTTGAAACTCTGCAAAGGAAATTTTCCTCATCTCACGTTGAGTGCACAATCTTGTGGTTTTTCACGAGATGCGGGGGGAAACTAGGGGTCCTTCTGGAGTTTTGACGGGGACCTCAGTAACTCGCTCATGTTGCCCCAGGGAAGTCACGTCTCATATCGTGTTGGAAGGGAAACTTCGCGTTTATTCTCGAGGCGTGGAATGGGAATTGGAAGTCATCTAGATATGAGTCCGTAAATTGTGTGCTCCTCTCCAGTAAGGACAGCTTAGTCAGGGAAATTTTATGGTTGCAGAAAAGGTGTCAAGTACCCATTCCAATTTCAAGTTGGAAGGTGATTTCCCTTGAGACTCTGCAGCAGAAATATTCCTCATCTCGCATTAAGGAGAGAATCTTGTGGTTTTTCTCGAGTTGCAGCTGAAAGCTTGGGGTCCCTTTCGGGTTAAGACGGGGATCTCAGGAACTCTCTCGTGTAGCCCCAGGGAAGTCAGGTCTCCTTTCCTGTTGCAAAGCGAACTACGGGATTTCTCTCAAGGCATTGAATGTGAATTGGGACACATCTAGAGATGAGTCCGTTAATTGTGCGCTCCTCTCCAGTGGGGCCTGCTTAGTAAGGGTCCTATTTATGTCGCAGAAACGGTGTCAAGTACCCGTTATCGTTTCATGCGTGAATGTGAGACTCTGCATGGGAAATTTTCCTCCTCTCACCTTGAGTGCAGAATCTTGTGTTTTTTCTCGTTTTGTGGCGGGAAGCTTTTGGCCCTACTCGATTTCCGACAGGGACTTCAGGAACTCGCCAGTGTAGTCCCTGGGAATTCAGGTCTACTTTTGTTTTCGCAGGGGAACATCGAGATTACTCTCGAGGCATGAATGAAAATAAGGATCAGCTAAATTTGAGTCCATAAATTGTGTTGTCTTCTGAAGTAGGGACAGCGATATCATGATTGTCTTGAGTCGCATAAAGGGTATCAGTTCCTCTTTCGCGTGTCAAGCGGGAATGTGGGATTTCTCTTGAGACTCTTCAGGGGAAATTTTCCTCATCTAACCTTGAGTGCAGAATCTTGTGGTTTTTCTCACGTTGCGGCGGGAAGCTTGGGGCCCTTCTCGAGTTGCCACAGGGACCTCAGTACCTCGCTCTGTAGTCCCTGGGAAGTCAGGTCTCCTTTCGTTTTGATAGGGGAATTCGGGATTACTAGTGAGGCCTGGAAGGGAAATAGGCATTCATTACTGTTGAGTTGGTAAATTATGTTCTCCTCTCAAATGGGGACTTCTATGTCAGGGAATGTCTTGAGTCGCATAAAGGGTGTCAAGTACCCGTTCCCATTTCAAGCGGGAATGTGAGATTTCTCTTGAGACTTTGCAGGGGAGATTTTCCTCATGTCACTTTGAGTGCAGAATATTGTGGTTTTTCTCTTGTCGCGGCGGGAAGCTTGGGGTCCTTCTCGAGTTACGAAAGGGACATCACAAACACGCTCTTTTAGTCAATGGGAATTCAAGTCTCCTTTCGTTTTGGTAGGGGAACATCGGGATTACTATCGAGCCATGGAATGGGAATAGGGCCTCATCTAAAGCTGAGTTCATAAACTGTGTTCTCCTCGCAAGTATGGACAGCCTTGTCAGGGAATTTCTTGAGTTGCCTAAAGTGTGTCAAGTACCTGTTAGCGTTTGTAGCGCGAATGTGGGATTTCTCTTGAGACACTACAGGGGAAATTTTCCTCATCTCACCTTGAGTGAAGAATCTTGTGGTTTCTCTCGAGTTGAGGCGGGAAGCTTGGGTTCCTTCTGGATTTGCGACAGGGAACACAGGATCTCGCTCGTGTAGCCCCTGTGAAATCAGGTCTCCTTTCATTTTGGTAGGGGAACATTGGGATTACTCTTGAGGCGTGGAATGGGAATAGGGCCTCATCTAAATTTGAGTCCATAAATTGTGTTCTCCTCTCAAGTGGGGACAGCTATGTCAGGGAATGTCTTGAGTCGCATAAAAGGTGTCAAGTGCCCAATCGCATTTCAATCGGGAATGTGGGATTTCTCTTGTGACTGCAGGGGAAATTTTCCTCATCTCACCTTGAGTAGAGAATATTGAGGTTTTTCTCGAGTTGCAGTGGGAAGATTGGGGTCCTTCTCGAGTTGCGACAGGGACCTCAGGAACTCGCTCATATAGTCCCTGGGAAGTCAGGTCTCCTTTCGTTTTGGTAGGGGAACATCGGCATTATTCTCGAGGCGTGCAATGGGAATAGGGCTTCATCTAAATTTGAGTCCATAAAATGTGTTCTCCTCTCAAGTGGCGACAGTTAAGTCAGGGAATATTTTGAGTCTCATAAAGGGTGTCAAAAATCCGTTAGAGTTTCAAGCGGGAATGTGGGATTTCTCTTGAGACTCTGCAGGGGAACTTTTCCTTATCTCACCTTGAGTGCAGAATTTTGTGGTTTTTCTCGAGTTGCGGCAGGAAGCTTGGGGTCTTTCTCGAGTTGCGACAGGACCTCAGGAACTCGCTCGTGTTGTCACTGGGAAGTCAGTTCTCCTTTTTTTAATTAGAGGAACATCAGGATTACTCTCGAGGCTTGGAATGGGAGTAGGGCCTCATCTAGAGTGGAGTCCATAAACTCTGTTCTCCTCTCAAGTGGCAAGAGCTATGTCAGGGAAAGTCTTGAGTCGCATAAAGGGTGTCAAGTGATGATTCGCGTTTCAAGCGGGAATGTTGGATTACTCTTGAGATTCTGCATGGGAAATTTTCCTCATCACACCTTTACTGCCGAATCTTGTGATTTTTATCGAGTTGGGGAGGGACTATTGGGGTCTTTCTGGAGTTGCGACAGGGACCTCAGGAACTCGCTGGTATAGTCCCTGGGAAGTCAGGTCTCCTTTCATTTTGGTAGGGGAACATCGGGATTACACTCGAGGCCTGGAATAGGAACAGGGCCTCATCTACGCTTGAGTCCATAAATTATGTTCTCCTCTTAAGTGGAGATTGCTATGACAGGGAATGTCTTTAGTCACATAAAGGGTGTCACGTACCTGTTCACGTTTCAAGCAAATATGTGGGATGTCTCTTGAGACTCTGCAGGGGAAATTTTCCTCATCTCATCTTGAGTGCAGAATCTTGTGGTTTTTCCCGAGTTGAGGCGGAATGCTTGGGGTCCTTCTCGAGTTGCGACAGGGACCTCAGGATCTCGCTCGTGTAGCCCCTGATAATCAGGTTTCCTTTCCTTCTGGTAGGGGAACATCAGGACTACTAGTGGTGCATGGTTGAGTAATAGGGCATCATTAAAGTTTACTCCATAAATTGTTTTCTACACTCAAGTACGGACAACTATGATAGAAAATGTCTTGCGTCGGATAAAGGGTGTAAAGTACCCGTTCGCCTCTCAAGCGGGAATGTGGTATTTCTCTTGAGACTCTGAAGGGGAGATTTTCCTCATCTCACCTTGAGTGCAGAATCTTGTGGTTTTTCTCAAGTTGCTGCGGGAAGCTTGGATCCCTTCTCGAGTTGGGACAGGGACCTCAGTACCTCGCATTGTAGTCCCTGGGAAGTCAGGTCTCCTTTCGTTTTGGTAGGGGAATTCGGGATTACTAGCGAGGCCTGGAAGGGAAATAGGGTCTCATTAAAGTTGAGTTCATAAATTGTATTCTACTCTCAGGTACGAACAGCTATGTCAGGGAATGTCTTGAGTCGCATAAAGGGTGTCAAGTACCCGTTCGCATTTCAAGCGGGAATGTGAGATTTCTCTTGAGACTCTGAAGGAGAGATTTTCCTCAAGCCACCTTGAGTGCAGAATCTTGTGGTATTTCTCTTGTTGCGGCGGGAAGGTTGGGGTCCTCCTCGAGTTACGATAGGGACCTCAAAAACACGATCTTGTAGTCCTTGGGAATTCTAGTCTCCTTTCGTTTTGGTAGGGGAACATCGGGATTACTATCGAGCCATGGAATGGGAATAGGCCTCAACTAAACTTGAGGCCATAAATTGTTTTCTCCTTTCAAGAGGGGACAGCTATGTCAATGAATGTCTTAGCTCGCATAAACGGTGTCAAGTACCCTTTCGGGTTTCAACCGTGAATTTAGGATTTCTCTTGAGACTCTGCAGTGGAAATTTTCCTCATCTCACCATGAGTGCAGAATATTCTGTTTTCTCTCGCATTGTGGCAGGAAGTTTTGGGCCCTTCTCGATTTACGACAAGGACTTTAAGAACTCACTAGTGTAGTCCCTGGGAAGTCAAGTCTCCTTTCGTTTTGTTAAGGGAACATCGGGATTACTCTGAAGGCGGGGAGGAGGAATAGGGCCTCATCTAAATTTGAGTCCATAAATTGTGTTCTCCTCTCAAGTATGGACAGCCTTGTCAGGGAATTTCTTGAGTCGCCTAAAGTGTGTCAAGTACCCGTTAGCGTTCGTAGCGCGAATGTGGGATTTCTCTTGAGACTCTACAGGGGAAATTTTCCTCATCTCACCTTGAGTGCAGAATCTTGTGATTTTTCTCGAGTTGAGGCGGGAAGTTTGGGGTCCTTCTCCAGTTGTGACAGGGAACTCAGGATCTCGCTCGTGTAGCCCCCTGGGAAATCAGGTCTCCTTTCGTTTTGGTAGGGGAACATTGGGATTACTCTTGAGGCGTGGGTTGGGAATAGGGCCTCATCTAAAGTTGAGTCCATAAATTGTTTTCTCCTCTCAAATGGGGACAGCTATGTCAGGGAATGTCTTGAGTCGCATAAAGGGTGTCAAATACCCAATCGCATTTCAATCGGGAATGTGGGATTTCTCTTGTGACTGCAGGGGAAATTTTCCTCATCTCACCTTGAGTAGAGAATATTGAGGTTTTTCTCGAGTTGCAGTGGGAAGCTTGGGGTCCTTCTCGAGTTGCGACAGGGACCTCAGGAACTCGCTCGTATAGTCCCTGGGAAGTCAGGTCTCCTTTCGTTTTGGTAGGGGAACATCGGCATTATTCTCGAGGCGTGCAATGGGAATAGGGCTTCATCTAAATTTGAGTCCATAAAATGTGTTCTCCTCTCAAGTAGCGACAGCTAAGTCAGGGAAATTCTTGAGTGGCATAAAAGGTGTCAAGTACCGATTCGCGTTTCAAGCGGGTATGTTGGATTACTCTTGATTCTATGCATTGGAAATTTTCCTCATCTCTCCGTTACTGCCGAATCTTGTGTTTTTTCTCGAGTTGCGGCGGGAAGCTTGGGGTCTTTCTGGAGTTGCGACAGTGACCTCAGGAAGTTGATGGTGTAGGCCCTGGGAAGTCAGATCTCCTTTTCTTTTGGTAGGGGAACATCGGAATTACTCTCAAGGCGTGGAAAGGAAATAGGGCCTCATCTAAAGTTGCGTCCAAAAAGTGTGTTCTCCTCTCAAGTGGGGACAGCTATGTCAGGGAATGTCTTGAGTCGCATAAAGGGTGTCAAGTGCCCGACTGCATTTCAATCAGGAATGTGGGATTTCTCTTGAGACGCTGCAGGCAAAATTTTCCTCACCTCATCTTGAGTAGAGAATATTGTGTTTTTTCTCGAGTTTCGGCGGGAAACTTGGTGTCATTCTCGAGTTGCGACACAGAACTCAGGAACTCGCTCTTGTGTTCCTCAGAACTCTGCTCTTCTTTCGTTTTGTTAGGGGAACATCAAGATTACTCTCGAGGTGTGGAATGGGATTAGGGCCTCATCTAAATTTGAGTCCATAAAATGTTTTCTCTTCTCAAGTGACAAGAGCTATGTCAGGGAAAGTCTTGAGTCGCATAAAGGGTGTCAAGTGCCCGACTGCATTTCAATCAGGAATGTGGGATTTCTCTTGAGTTGCTGCAGGCGAAATTGTCCTCACCTCATCTTGAGTAGAAAATATTGTGTTTTTTCTCAAGTTTCGGCGGGAAACTTGGTGTCCTTCTCGAGTTGCAACACGGACCTCAGGAACTCGCTCGTGTGTTGCTCGGTACTCTGCTCTTCTTTCGTTTTATTAGGGGAACATCAGGATTACTCTCGAGGCTTGGAATGGGAGTAGGGCCTCATCTAAAGTGGAGTCCATACACTCTGTTCTCCTCTCAAGTGGCAAGAGCTATGTCAGGGAAAGTCTTGAGTCGCATAAAGGGTGTCAAGTGATGATTCGCGTTTCAAGCAGGAATGTTGGATTACTCTTGAGTTTCTACATGGGAAATTTTCCTCATCACATCTTTACTGCCTAATCTTGTGATTTTTATCGAATTGGGGCGGGAATCTTGGAGTCTTTCTGGAGTTCCGATAGGGACCTCAGAAACTCACTGGTGTAGTCCCTGGGAAGTCAGGTCTCCTTTCATTTTGGTAGGGGAACATCGGGATTACACTCGAGACGTGGAATGGAAATAGGGCCTCATCTATGCTTGAGTCCATAAATTATGATCTCCTCTTAAGTGGGGATAGCTATGACAGGGAATGTCTTTAGTCGCATAAAGGGTGTCACGTACCCGTTCGCGTTTCAAGCAAATATGTGGGATGTCTCTTGAGACGCTGCAGGGGAAATTTTCCTCATCTCACCTTGAGTGCAGAATCTTGTGGTTTTTCTCAAGTTGCTGCAGGAAGCTTGGGTCCCTTCTTGAGTTGCGACAGGGACCTCAGTACCTCGCTCTATAGTCCCTGGGAAGTCAGGTCTCCTTTCGTTTCGTAGGGGAATTCGGGATTACTACCGAGGCCTGGAAGGGGAATAGGGCTTCATTACTGTTGAGTCCATAATTTGTGTTCTACTCTCAAGTACGGACAGCTATGTCAGGGAATGTCTTGAGTTGCATAAATGGTGTCAAGTACCCGTTCGCATTTCAAGCGGGAATGTGAGATTTCTCTTGAGACTCTGTAGGGGAGATTTTCCTCATGTCACCTTTAGTGCAGAATCTTTTGGTTTTTCTCTTGTTGCAGCGGGAATCTTGGGGTCCTTCTCGAGTTATGAAAGGGACCTCAAAACATGCTCTTGTAGTCCCTGGGAATGCAAGTCTCCTTTCATTTTGTTATGGGAATATCGGGATTATTATCCAGCCATGGAATGGGAATCGGGCCTCATCTAAATTTGAGGCCATAAACTGTGTTCTCAAATCAAGAGCGGACATCTATGACAGGGAATGTCTTCAGTCGCGTAAAGTGTGTCAAGTACCCGTTCGGGTTTCAACCGGGAAATTGGGATTTCTCTTGTGACTCTGCAGGGAAAATTTTCCTCATCTCACCATGAGTGCAGAATCTTGTGGTTTCTCTCGTATTGTGGCAGGAAGCTTTGGGCCCTTCTCGATTTGCGACAGGGACGTCAGAAACTCGCTTGTGTAGTCCCTGGGAAGTCAGGTCTCCTTTCGTTTTGGTAGGGGAATATCGGCATTACTCTCAAGGCGTGGAAGCGGAATAGGGCCTCATCTAAAGTTGAGTCCACAAATTGTGTTCTCCTCTCAAGTATGGACAGCTTTGTCAGGGAATGTCTTGAGACGCCAAAGTGTGTCAAGTTCACGATCATGTTTCTAGCGGGAATGTGGGATTTCTCTTGTGACTCTACAGGGGAACTTTTCCTCATCTTACTTTAAGTGCAGAATCATGTGGTTTTTCTCGAGTTGAGGTGGGATTCTTGGGATCCTTCTCAAGTTGCGACAGGGACCTTAGGATCTCGCTCGTGTAGCCCCTGATAATCAGGTCTCCTTTCCTTTTCGTAGGGGAACATCAGGATTACTAGCAGTGCATGGTATTGTAATCGGGCATCATTAAAGTTGACTTCGTAAATTGTTTTCTACTCTCAAGTATGGACAGCTATGTCAGAAAATGTCTTGTGTCGCATAAAGGGTGTCAAGCAACCATTCGCCTCTCAAGCGGGAATGTGAGATTTCTCTTGAGACTCTGCAGGGGAGTATTTCTTCATCTCACCTTGAGTGCAGAATCTTGTGGTTTTTCTCAAGTTGCGGCGGGAAACTTGGGTCCCTTCTTGAGTTGCAACAGGGACCTCAGTACCTTGCTTTGTAGTCCCTGGGAAGTCAGGTCTCCTTTCGTTTTGGTAGGGGAATTCGGGATTACTAGCGAGGCCTGGAAGGGAAATAGGGCCTCATTAAAGTTGAGTTCATAAATTGTGTTGAACTCTCAAGTATGGACAGCTATGTCAGGGAATGTCTTGAGTCGCATAAAGGGTGTCAAGTACCCGTTAGCATTTTAAGCGGGAATGTGAGATTCCTCTTGAGACTCTGCAGGGGAGATTTTCCTCATGTCACCGTGAGTGCAGAATCATGTGGTTTTTCTCTTGTCGCGGCGGGAAGCTTGGGGTCCTTCTCGAGTTACGAAAGGGACCTCAAAAACACGCTCTTGTAGTCCTTGGGAATTCAAGTCTCCTTTCGTTTTGTAAGGGAATATCGGGATTACTATCGAGCCATGGAATGGGAATAGGCCTCATCTAAACTTGAGGCCATAAATTGTTTTCTCCTTTCAAGAGGGGACAGCTATGTTAGGGAATGTCTTGGGTCGCATAAAGGGTGTCAAGTACCCATTCGGGTTTCAACCGGGAATTTCAGATTTATCTTGAGACTCTGCAGGGGAACTTTTCCTCATCTCACCATGAGTGCAGAATCTTCTGTTTTCTCTCGCATTGTGGCAGGAAGTTTTGGGCCCTTCTCGATTTACGACAGGGACTTTAGGAACTCGCTTGTGTAGTCCCTGGGAAGTCAAGTCTCCTTTCATTTTGAGGGGAATATCGGGATTACTCTCAAGGCGTGGAAGGGGAAGAGGGCCTCATCTAAATTTGAGTCCATAAATTGTGTTCTCCTCTCAAGTATGAACAGCTTGTCAGGGAATGTGTTCAGTCGCCTAAAGTGTGTCAAGTTTCCGTTCGCGTTTGTAGCACTAATGTGGGATTTCTCTTGAGCCTCTACAGGGGAAATTATCCTATCTCACCTTGAGTGCAGAATCTTGTGGTTTTTCTCGAGTTTTGGCGGGACGCTTGGGGTCCTTTTCGAGTTCCGACAGGGACCTCGGGAACTCGCTCCTGTAGTCACTTGTAAGTCAGGTCTTTCTTTTGGTAAGGGAACATCGGGATTATTCTAGAGGCGTAGAATGGGAATAGGGCCACATCTAAAGGTGAGTCCATAAATTGTTTTCTACTCTCAAGTGGGGACAGCTATGTGAGGGAATGTCTTGAGTCGCATAAAGGGAGTCATGTACACGTTCGTCTTTCAAGCAGGAATGTGGGATTTCTCTTGAGAATCTGCAGGGGAGATTATCCTCATCTCACCTTGAGTGCAGAATCTTGTGTTTTTTCTATCGTTGTGGCGGGAAGCTTTTGGCCCTTCTCGATCTGTGACAAGGACTTCAGAAACTCTTTGTGTAGTCCCTGGGAAGTCAGGTCTCCTTTCGCTTTGGTAGGGGAACATCGGGTTTACTCTCGAGGGGTGAATGGGAATAGGTCTCATCTAAATTTGAATCCATAAATTGTGTTCTCCTCTGAAGTAGGGATAGCGATGTCAGGGATTCTCTTGAGTCGCATAAAGGGTGTCAATTCCCCTTTCCCGTGTCAAGCGGGAATGTGGGATTTCTCTTGAGACTCTTCACGGGAAATTTTCCTCATCTCACCTTGAACGCAGAATCTTGTGGTTTTTCTCGAGTGGTGACAGGGACCTCAGTACCTCGCTCTGAAGTCCCTGGGAAGTCAGGTCTCCTTTCGTTTTGGGAGGGGAATTCGGGATTACCAGTGAGGCCTGGAAGGGGAATAGGGCCTCATTAAATTTGAGTCCATAAATTGTGTTCTACTCTCAAGTACGGACAGTTATGTCAAGGAATGTCTTGAGTCGCATAAAGGCTGTCAAGGACCCGTTCGCATTTCAAGTGGGAATGTGAGATTTCTCTTGAGACTCTGCAAGGGAGATTTTCCTCATGTCACCTTGAGTTCAGAACCTTGTGGTTTTTTTCTGTTGCTGCGGCAAACTTGGTGCCCTTCTCGATTTGCAACAGGGACCCCAGGATCTTTCTCGTGTAGTCCCTGGAATCAGGTCTCCTTTCGTTTTGGTAGGGGAAAATCAGGATTTCTATCGAGCTGTGGAATGGGAATAGGGCCTCATCTAAAGTTGAGGCCATAAATTGTATTCTCCTCTCAAGTGGAGACAGCTATGTCAGGGAATGTCTTGAGTCGCATAAAGGGTATCAAGTACCTGTTCCCATGTCAAGCGGGAATGAGGGATTTCCTTGAGACTCTGCAGGTGAAATATTCCTCATTTCACCTTGAGTGCAGAATCTTGTGGTTTTTCTCGTACTGCGGCGGGAAGCTTGGGTCTCTTCTCGATTTGTGACAAGAATTTCAGGAACTCGCTCTTGTAGTCCTTGGGAAGGCACGTCTCTTTTCATTTTGGTAGCGGAACATCGGGATTTCTCTTGAGGCGTGGAATGGGAATAGGGCCTCATCTAAAGTTGAGTCCATAAACTGTCTTCTCCTCTCAAGAGGGGACAGCTATATCAGGGAAAGTCTTGAGTCGCATAAATGGTGTCAAGTACCGTTCGCATTTCAACTGGTAATGTGCGATTTCTTTTGAGACTCTGCAGGGGAAATTGTCCTCTTTTCCACTTGAGTGCAGAATCTTGTGGTTTTTCACGTGTTGTGGCAGGAAGTTTGGGCCCTCCTTGATTTGCGACTGGGACGTCAGGAACTCGCTAGTGTAGTCCCTCGGAAGTCAGATCTCCTTTCCTTTTTGTAGGGGAATATCGGCATTACTCTCAAGGCATGAATGGCAATAGCGCTTCATTAATGTTGAGTCCATAAATTGTGTTCTCCTCTCATGTGGGGACAGTTATGTCAGGGAATGTCTTGAGTCGCATAAAGGGTGTCCAGTACCTGAGCGCGTTTCAAGCAGGAATGTGGGATTTCTCTTGAGACTCTGCAGGGGAGATTTTCCTGATCTCAACTTGAGTGCACCATCTTGTGGTTTTTCTCCAGTTGCGGCGCAAAGCTTGAGTTCCTTTTCGAGTTGGGAAAGGGAGCTCAAGATCACGCTCGTGTAGTCCCTGGTAAATCAGTTCTCCTTTTGTTTTGGTAGGGGAATATCGGGATTACTCTCGAAACGTGGAATGGGAACAGGGCCTTATCTAAAGTTGAGTCCATAAATTGTGCTCTCCTCTAAATTGTGGACAGCTATGTCAGGGAATGTCTTGAGTCGCATAAAGGGTGTCAAGTATCCGTTCGCATTACAAGCTGGAATGTGGGATTTCTCTTTAGACACTGCAGGGGAAATTTGCCTCATGTCACCTTTAGTGAAGAATCTTGTGGTTTTTCTCCAGTTGCGGCGTGAAGCTCGGTGTCCTTCTCGAGCTGTGACAGGGACCACAGGAACTCGCTCTGAAGTCCCTGGGAAGTCAGGTCTCCTTTAGAATTGGTAGGGAACATGGGGATACAAGAGAGGCGTGGAAGGGGAATAGGGCCTCATTAAAAATGAGTCCATCAGTTGTGTTCTCCTCTCAGGTACGGACAGCTATGTCAGGGAATGTCTTGCGTCGCATAAAAGGTGTCAATTACCCGTTCGTGTTTCAAGTGGGAATGTGGGATTTCTCTTGAGACTCTGCAGGGGAGATTTTCCTCATGTCAACTTGAGTGCAGAATCTTGTGATTTCTCTCTTGTTGCGGCGGGAAGCTTGGGGCCCCTCTCGAATGTGACAGCGACCTCCGGAACTCGCTCAAGTAGTCCCTGAGAAGTCAGGACTCCTTTCTTTTTGGTAGGAAAACATCGGGAATGCTCTCGAGGCGTGGAATGGGAATAGGGCCTCATCTAAATTTGAGTCCAAAAATTGTGTTCTCCTCTCAAGTGCGTACAGCTATGTCAGGGAATGTCTTGAGCAGCATAAAGGGTGTCAATTACCCTTTCGCGTTTCAAGTGGGCATATGGGAATTTCTCTTGAGACTCTGCAGGGAACATTTTCCTCATCTCACCTTCAAGGCAGAATCTTGTGTTTCTTTCTCGAGTTGCGGCGGGTAACTTGGGCTCCTTCTCGATTTGCGACAGGGACCTCTGGAACTCGCTCGTGTAGTCCCTGTGAAGTCAGGTATCCTTTCGTTTTGTTAGGGGAACATACGGATTACTCTCGAGGCGTGGAATGGGAATAGGGTCTCATCTAAAGTTGAGTCCGTAAATTGTGTTCTCCTCTCATGTGGGGACAGCTATTTCAGGGAATGTCTTGAGTGGCATAAAGGGTGTCCAGCACCCGTTCGCGTTTCAACAGGGAATGTGGGATTTCTCCTGAGACTCTGCATTGGAAATTTTCCCCATCTCACCTTGAGTGCAGAATCTTGTGGTTTTTCTCTAGTGGCGGCGGGAAGCTTGGTGTCCTTCTAGATTTGTGACAGGGACCTCAAGAACTCGATCGTGTATTTTCTGGGAAGTCAGGCCTCCTTTCGTTTCGGTAGCGGAACATTGGTATTACTCTCGAGGCGTGGAATGGGAATAGGGCCTCATCTATGTTGAGCCCATAAATTGTGTTCTCCTTTCAAGTGGGGACAGCTATGTCAGGGAATATCTTGAGTCACATAATGAGTGTCAAATACCTGTTCGCGTTTCAAAGGGAATGTGGGATTTCTCCTGAGATTCTGCATTGGAAATTTTCCTCATCTCACCTGAGTGCAGAATCGTGTGGTTTTTCTCGAGTTGCTTTGTGAAGCTTTGGGTCCTTCTCGAGTTGCCACGGGGACCGCAGTTACTCACTGGTCCTGCCCCAGGGAAGTCAGGTCTCCTTACGTGTTGGAAGGGAAACTTCTGGATTATTCTCCATGCGTGGAATGGCAAATGGAAGTCATCTAGAAATGAGTCCTTAAACTGTGTGCTCCTCTCCAGTAGGGATGCCTTAGTCAGGGAACTTTTATGGGTGCAGAAAGGGTGTCAAGTACCCGTTCGAATTTCAAGTGGTAATGTGGGTTTTCCCTTGAGACTCTGCAGCAGAATATTCCTCATCTCGCATTGATGTGGGAATCTCGTGGTTTTTATCAAGTTGATGCAGGAAGCTTGTAGTCCCTCTCAAGTTGAGACAGTGCCCTCAGAACCTAGCTCTGTTTACTTCAGGGAGGTCAGGTCACTTTTCTTTTTGCAAGGAGAGCTTCGGTATTACACTCGAGGTGTAGAATGGGAATACGGCCTCATCTAAAATTGAGTCCATAAATTGTGTTCTTCTCTTTAGTGGGGACAGCTGTGTCAAAGAATGTCTTGGGTCGCATATAGTGTGTCAAGTCCTGGTTCGAGTTTCAAGCGGGAATATGGGATTTCTCTTCAGACTCAGAATGGGAAAATTTTCCTCATCACACCTTGAGTGCACAATCTTGTGGTTTGTCTCGAGTTGCGTCGGAAGCTTGGGGTCCTCTTCGACTTACAACGGGCACCTAAGGGACACGCTCGTGTTGTCCCTGGGAAGTCAGGTCTCCTTTCCTCTGGTAGGGGACTTCGGGATTACTCTTGAAGCGTGGAATGGGGAAAAGGCCTCATCTAAAGTTGAGTCCAGAAATTGTGTTCTCCTCTCAAGTGGGGAAAGCTATGTCAGGGAATGTCTTGAGTCGCATAAAGGGTGTCAAGTATCTGTTCGAATTTCAAGCGCGAATGTAGGATTTCTCTTGAGACTCTGCAGGGGAAATTTTCCTCATCTCACCTTGAGTGAAGAATCTTGTGGTTATTCTCGAGTTGCAGCGGGAAACTTGGGGTCCTTCTCGAGTTGTGACGGGGACCTCAATTACTCGCTGGTCATGCCCCAGGGAAGTCATGTCTCCTTGCGTGTTGGAAGGGAAACCTCGGGATTATTCTTGAGGCGTTGAATGGGAATGCAGCCTCATCTAAAATTGAGTCCATTAATTGTGTTCTCTCCAGTGGGGACAGCTATGTCAAGGTATGTTTTGGGTCTCATATAGTGTGTCAAGTCCTGGTTTGAGTTTCAAGCGGAAATGTGGGATTTCTCTTCAGACTCAGCATGGGAAAATTTTCCTCATACACCTTGAGTCCACAATCTTGTGGTTTGTCTCGAGTTGCGGCGGGAAGCTTGGGGTCCTTCTCGAGTTGCAACAGGGACCGCAGAAACTCGCTCGTGTTATCCCAGGGACGGCAGGTCTCCAATCGTGTTGTAAGGGGATCCTCGGGATTCCAATCGTGGCGAGGAATGTGATTTGCTTCTCATTTTGTGTTGAGTCCGATAATTGTGTGCTCCTCTCCAGTGGGGACGGCTTAATCCGGGATCTTTTTGTGTTTCATAAAGGGTTTCAAGTACCCTATCGAGTTTCAAGCAGGAATGTGAGATTTCTCTTGCAACTCTGCAGCAGAAATGTGTTGCGGCTTGAAGCTTGGGGTCCCTTTTGGGTTGCGACAGTGATATTAGGAACTCGCTCGTGTAGTCCCTGGGATGTCAGGTCTCCTTTCGTTTTGGTAGGGGATTTCGGGATTACTCTCGAGGCATCGAATGGGAATACGGCCTCATCTAAAGTTCAGTCCATAAATTTTGTTCTCCTCTCATGTGTTGACAGCTATGTCAGGCAATGTCTTGAGTCACATAAAGGGTGTCATGGACCCTTTCGAGTTTCAAGCAGGAATGTGGGATTTCTCTTGGGACTCTCCATGGGAAATTTTCCTCAGCTCACCTTGAGTGCAGAATCTTACGTTTTTTCTCGAGTTGCGGTGGGATGCTTTGGCTCCTTCTGGATTGTGACGGTATCTCAGGAATTCGCTCATGTTGCCCCAGGGACATCCGGTCTCCAATCGTGTTGGAAGAGGAACCTCGGGATACCGCTCGTGGCATGGAATGTGACTTGTGCATCATCTTGTGCTGCGTCCGTTAATTGTGTGTTCCTCTCCAGTGGGGTCGGATTAGTCAGGGATATTTTTGTGTCAAAGATATGGTTTAAAGTACCCTTTCGAGTTTCAAGGGTAAATGTGTGATTTCTCTTGAGACTCTGCCTTAGAAATAGTTCTCATCTCGCATTGAGGGGAGAATCTTGTGGTTTTTCTCGAGTTGCGGCTGGATCCTTGGGGTCCCTTTCGGGTTGCGATGGGGATCTCAGGAAATTGCTCTTGTTGCCCCAGGGAAGTCAGGTCTTCTTTCCACTTGGAAAGGGTACTTGGGGATTTCACTCTAGGCATCGAATGTGAATTGAGCCTCATCCAGAGATGAGTCTGTTAATGTTTGCTCCTCTCCAGTGGGGACGGCTTAGTAAGGGTCCTTTTTGTGTCACAGAAATAGTGTCAAGTGCCCGTTCGAGTTTAAAAGGGTATGTGGGATTTCTCTTGAGACTCTGCAGGGGAAATTTTCCTCATCTCACCTTGAGTGAAGAATCTTGTGGTTTTTCTCGAGTTGCGGCGGAAACTTGGGGTCCTTTTCGACTTACAACGTGCACCCCAGGGACACGCTCGTGTTGTCCCTGGGAATCAGGTCTCCTTTCCTCTGGTAGGGGAACTTCGGGATTACTTTTGAGGCGTGGAATGAGAATAGGGCCTTATCTAAATTTGAGTCCATAAGTTGTGTTGCGGGTTGCGACGGGGATCTCAAGAAATCGCTCGTGTTGGCCCAGGGAAGTCAGGTCTCCTTTCCAGTTGGAAAGGCTAATTCAGGATTTCTCTCGAGGCATCGAACGTGAATTGGGCCTCATCTAGAGAAGAGTCCGTTAATCCTGTGCTCCTCTCCAGTAGGGACAGCTTATAAGGGTCCTTTTTGTGTTGCAGAAATAGTATCAAGAGCCCGTTTGGGTTTAAAAGGGAATGTGGGGTTTCTCTTGAGACCCTGTAGGGGAAATTTTCCTCATCTCACCATGAGTGAACAATCTTGTGGTTTTTCTCGAGTTGCGGAGGGAAGATTGGGGTCCTTCTCGAGTTGGGACAGGGACCTCAGGAACTCGCTCGTGTAGTCCCTGGAAAGTCAATTCTGCTTTGGTTTTGGTAGGAGAACATCGGGATTACTCTCGAGGGGTGGAATGGGAATAGGGCATCATCTCAAGTTGAGTCCATAAACTGTGTTCTCCTCTCAAGTGGAGACAGCTATGCCAGGGAATGTTCTGATTCGCAAAAGGGTGTCAAGTACCCGTTCGAGTTTCAAGCGGTAATGTGGGATAACTTTTGTGACCCTCTAGGGGAAATTTTCCTCATCTTGCCTTGACTGCAGAATCTTGTGGTTTTGCTCGAGTTGTGACGAAAACTTGCGGTCCTTCTCGAGTTGCGACAGGGGCCTAAGGAATTCACTCGTGTAGTACCTGGGAAGTCAGGTCTCATTTCGTTTTGGAAGGGGAACATAAGGATTACTCTGGAGGCGTGGAATGGGAATAGGGCCTCATAAAATTGAGTCCATTAATTGGGTTCTCCTCTCTAGTGGGGACAGCTGTTTCAGGGAATGTCTTGAGTCGCATAAAGGGTGTCAAGAACTCGTTTGCGTTTCAAGCGGGAATGTGGAATTTCCTTTGAGACTCTGCAGGGTAAATTTTCCTCACCTCACATTGAGTGCAGGATCTTGTGGTTTTTATCGAGTTGCGGTGGAAAGCTTGGGGTCCTTCTCGAGTTGCGACAGGGACCTCAGGAATTCGCTCGTGTACTCCCTGGGAAGTCAGGTCTCCTTTCGCTTTGGTAGGGGAACATCGGGATTACTCTCGAGGCGTGGAATGGGAATAAGGCCTCTTTTAAAGATGAGTCCATAAAATGTGTTCTCTTCTCAAGTGGGGACAGCTATGTCAGGGAATGTCTTGTGTCGCATAAAGGGTGTCAAGTACCCGTTCGCGTTTCAAGCGGGAATGTGGGAATTCTCTTGAGACAGTGCAGGGGAAATTTTCCTCATCTCACTTTGAGTGCAGAATCTTGTTGTGTTTCTCAAGTTGCGGTGGGAAGCTTGAGGTCCTTCTCGATTTACGAAAAGTACCTCAGCAACTCCCTCGTATATTCCCAGGGAAGTCAGGTCTCCTTTCGTTTTGGTATGGGAACATTGGGATTACACTCAAGGTGTGGAATGGGAATAGGGCCTAATCTCAAGTTCATTCCATAAATTGTGTTCTCCTCTCACGTGGGGACAGCTGTGTCAGGGAATGTCTTGATTTGCCTAAAGGGTGTCAAGTACCCATTCACGTTTCAAGGGGGAATGTAGGATTTCTCTTGAGACTCTGTAGGGGAAATTTTCCTCATCTCACCTTGAGTGCAGAATCTTGTGGTTTTTCTCGAATTGCGGCGGAAAGCTTGGGATCCTTCTCGAGTTGTGACATGGACCTCAGGAACTCGCTCTTGTAGTCCCTGGGAAGTCAGGTCTGCTTTCGTTTTGGTAGGGGAACCTCGGGTTTACTTTCAAGACGTGGAATGGGAACAGGGCCTCATCTATGGTTGAGTCCATAAATTGTGTTCTCCTCTCAAGTAAGTCCCGCTATGTCAGGGAATGTCTTGAGTCACAAAAAGGTTGTCAATACTTGTTCGCATTTAAAGCCGGAATGTGGGATTTCTCTTGAGACTCAGCAGGGGAATTTTTCTCATCTCACCTTGAGTGCATAATCCCGTGGTTTTTCTCGAGTTGCGGCAGGAAGCTTGGGGTCCCTCTCGAGTTGTGACATGGACTTCAGGAACTCGCTCGTGTAGTCCCTGGGAAGTCACGTCTCCTTTCATTTTGGTAGGGGAACCTCGGGATTACTGTCGAGGCATGGAATGGGAATAGGGCCTCATCTTAAGTTGATTCAATAAATTTTGTTCTAACCTCAAGTGGGGACAGCTATGTCAGGGAATGTCTTGAGTCTCATAAAGGGTGTCAAATACCCGTTCCCGTGTCAAGCGGGAATGTGGGATTTTTCTTGAGACTCTGCAGGGTAAAATTTCCTCATCTCACCTTGAGTGCAGAATCTTGTGGTTTTTCTCAATTTGTGTCGGGAAGCTTGGGGTCCTTCTCCAGTTGTGATGGGGACCTCAGGAACTCGCTTGTTTAGTCCCTGGGAAGACAGGTCTCCTTTCGTTTTGGCAGGGGAACATCGGGATTACTCTCGAGGCGTGGAATGGGAATAAGGCCTCATCTATTGTTGAGTCTATAAATAGTGTTCTCCTCTCAAGTGGGGACAGCTATGTCAGGGAATATCTTGAGTCTCATAAAGGGTGTCAAGTACCCGTTCGCGTTTCAAGCGGGAATGTATGATTTCTCTTGAGACAGTGCAGGGGAAATTTTCCTCATCTCACCTTGAGTGAAGAATCTTGTGATTTTTCACGAGTAGCCACGGGAATCTTAATGTCCTTCTCAAGATGCGACAGACACCTCAGGAACTCGCTCGTGTAGTCCCTGGAAAGTCAGGTTTCCTTTCGTTTTGGTAGGGGAACATCGGGATTACTCTAGAGGCCTGGAATGGGAATAGGGCCTCATCTAAAGTTGAGTCCATAAATTGTGTTCTCTCAAGTGGGGACAGCTATGTCACAGAATATTTTGAGTCTCATAAAGGGTGTCAAGTACCCGTTCTGGTTTCAAGCGGGAATATGGGATATCCCTTGAGATTCTTCAGGGGAAATTTTCCTCATCTCACTTTGAGTGCAGAATCTTGTGTTTTTTCTCGAGTTGCCGTGGGAAGCTTGGGGTTCTTCTCGAAAGGGGAAAGGGATCTCAGGACCTCCCTCCTGTAGACCCTGGGAAGTCAGATCTTCTTTCGTTTTGGTAGTCACATCGGGATTACTCTCGAGGCTTAGAATGGAAATAGGGCTTCTTACCGAGTTGAGTCCTAAATTGTGGTCTCCTCTCCAAAGCGGACGGCTCTGTGAGGGAACTTTCTGAGTCGCATAAATGGTGTCAAGTACCCGTTCACCTTTCAAGCGGGAATGTGGGATTTCTCTTGATATGCTGCAGCGGAAAATGTCCTCATCTCGCATTGAGGGGATAATTTTGTGGTGTTTCTTGACTTGCGGCGGTAAGAATTGAGTTCCTATCGAGTTACGACGGGGACCTCAGTATCTCGATCTCGATATCTCAGGGCAGTTAGGTCTCCTTGCGTGTTAGAAGAGGAACATCGCCATTCCTCTCGAGGCACGGGAGAGTAATAGGGTCGCATCTAGTGCTGTGTAGATAAATTGTGTTCTCTGCTTCAATGTGGACGGCTACCTGGGGAAAATTTTTGTGTCAAGTTCTGAACGGGTTTCAAGCGGTAATGTGCAATTTCTCTTGAGACTCTGCAGCGGAAATTATCCTCATCTCGCATTGAGGGGAAAATTTTGTGGTGTTTCTCGAGTCGTGGCGTAAATCTTGGTATTTTTTTCGACTTGCCACGGGGACCTCAGGAACTCGCTCGTGTTGCTTCAGGGAAGTCAGGTCCCCGTTTGTGTTGGAAGGGGAACTTCAGGATTACTGTCGACCCGTTAAATGTGAACAGGGCCTCTTCTCGACCTGAGTCCGTAAATTGTGTTCTCCTCTCCAATGGGGAAGGCAGTGTGAGGGAACTTTCTGATTCGCATAAAGGATGTCAAGTACCCGTTTGCCTTTCAAGCGGAAGTGTGGGATTTCTCTTGAGATTCTGCAGTGAAAAATCTCCTCATTTTGCAGTGAGGGGATAATTTTGTTGTGTTTCTCAACTTGCAGCGGGAAGCTTGGCGTTCCTCTCGAGTTGCGACCGGGACCCCAGGAACTCGCTCGTGTTGCCCCAGGGAAAGTCAGGTCTCCTATCATTTTCGAAGGGCAACCTCGAGATTCCTCTATAAGGAGCAGCAGAAGAATAGGACCTTATCTAGCATTCAGTTGATCCACTGTTTGTTCTTTTCCAGTGGAGACAGAGAAATTTTGGTTGCTCTCAAAATTCTCCAGGGGATGCAGTCCTCGTCTCTTGTTCATACCTGGAACTGCGCTTTTTTCTCTAGTTGTAATACGGGTGATAGGCCACTTTAGTTTTCCATTTTTACCTGGAGATTGTATAGAGTATGCTCGTGGAGTCAGGTCTCCAATCGTCTTCTGAGTTGATACTCGAGGATACATCTGAATCTGTGCAGTAGAATCAGACAATATCTCGAGTGGGTCGTGACATCTGTACCTTTTCCATTTGTGTTTTGAAAACCGGTTATCCTCCCGAATTTCAAGGTGGTACCTGCCTGCTCGTCCTGTGGGATCGGAACGTCTGATTTCCATTCCAGAGGAAGCAGAAGAATCAACTCTCATCTGGAAAAAGGAGTGGAAAACGGGGCATTTTGTCAGTGTCACAAGAAACACTGTGTTCCTCTGGATTGGGGCTGAGTATGTAGGTTTAGTTTTTAGTCTCATTAAGGATGTTAAGTAAACTGTCGAGTTTCAAGTGGGAATGTGGAATTTCTCTTGCGAATCTGAAACGCAAATATTCTTCATCTCGCCTTGAGGGCAGAATCTTGTGGTTTTTCTCGAGTTGCGGCGGGAAGCTTGGGCTCTCTCTCGATTTGCCAAGGGGACATCAGGAAATCCTCCATGTTGCTTCAGAGAAGTCAGTTACCTTTTTGTGTTGGAATGAAAACTTTGGGATTACTCTCGAGCCGTTAAATGGGAATAGGGCCTCTTCTCGAGTTGAGTCCATGAAATGTGTACTCCTCTTCAACGGGGACCACTGTGTTAGGGAATTTTCTGAGTCGCATAAATGTTGTCAAGTTAATGTTCGCGTTTCAAGCGGCAATGTGGGATTTCTCAAGAAATCTGCAGTGGAAATTTTCCTCATCTCTCAGTGAGGGGTAATATTGTGGTGTTTCTCGACTTGCGGCAAGAAGCTAGATGTTCCTGTCGTGTTGTGACGGGGACCTCAGGACCTTGATCGCAATGTCCCAGGCAAGTTGGGTCTCATTGCGTGTTAGAAGGGGAACATGGTGATTCCTCTCGAGACACAATAGAATTACAGGATCACATCTAGTGTTGTATAGAAAATTGTGTTCTCCGCTTCAATGTGGACGGCTTTCTTGGGGAAGTTTTTGGGTCACATAAATGGTGTCAAGTACCCGTTCGAGTTTCAAACGGTAATGTGCGATTTCTCTTGAGTCTCTGCAGCGGAAAATATCCTCATCTCGCATTGAGGGGAAAATATTGAGGTGTTTTTCGAGTTGCAGTGGGAAGCTTGGTCCCCCTCTCGATTTGGGACGGGGACCTCAGGAAATCCCCCGTGTTGCTTCAGAGAAGGCAGGTCCCCTTTTGTGTTGGAAGGGGAACTTCAGGATTACTGTCGACCTGTTAAATGTGAACAGGGCCTCTTCTCTACCTGAGTCTGTAAATTGTGTTCTCCTCTCTAATGGGGACGGCTGTGTTAGGGAACTTACTGAGTCGCATAAAGGATGTCAAGTTCCCGTTCGCCTTTCAAGTGGAAATGTGGGATTTCTCTTGAGATTCTGCAGTGGAAAATGTCCTCATCTCGCATTGAGGGGATAATTTGTGGTGTTTCCCGATTTGCAGCAGGAAGCTTGGGGTTCCTCTCGAGTTGCGACGGGGACCCCAGGAACTCGTTCGTGTTGCCCCAGGGAAGTCAGGTCTCCTATCTTTTTGGAAGGGGAACCTCGAGATTCCTCTATAAAGAGCAGCAGAGGAATAGGGCCACATCTAGCCTTGAGTCAGTCAACTGTTTGTTCTTCTCCAGTGGAAACAGGGATCTCGTGATTGCTCTCAAAATTCTCCAGGGGATTCAGGCCTCGTCTCTTGTTCAGACCTGGAAGTGTGCTTTCTTCTCGAGTTATAATACGGGTTATAGGCCACTTTCAGTTCATTTCGATTCTGTCGCTCAGTCGTGTCCGACTCTTAGTGACTCCTGAACCACCACACGAAAGGCCTCCCTGTCCATCACCAACTCCCGACGTTCACTCAAACTCATGTTCATCGAGTCAGTGATGCCATCCAGCCACCTCATTCTGTCGTCCCCATCTCCTCCTACCCGCCACCGCTCCCAGCATCAGAGTCTTTTCCAGTGAGTCATCTCATCGCATGAGGTGGCCAAAGTATTGGAGTTTCAGCTTTAGCATAAGTCCTTCCAATGAACACCCAGGATTGATCTCCTCTAGAATGGACTGGTTGGATCTCCTTGCAGTCCAAAGGACTCTCAAGAGTCTTCTCCAGCACCACAGTTCAAAAGCATCAATTCTTCGGCGATCAGCTTTCTTCACAGTCCAACTCTCACATCCATACATGACCACGGGAAAAACCATAGTCTTGACTAGACGGACCTTGGTTGGCAAAGTAATGTCTCTGCTTTTTAATATGCTATCTAGGCTGGTCATAACTTTCCTTCCAAGGAGTAAGCGTCTTTTAATTTCATGGCTGCATTCAGCATCTGCAGTGATTTTCGAGCCCCAAAAAATAAAGTCTGACACGGTTTCGACTGTTTCCCCATCAATTTCCCAAGAAGTGATGGGACCAGATGCGATGATCTTTGTTTTCTGAATGTTGAGCTTCAAGCCAACATTTTCACTCTCCTCTTTTGCTTTCATCAAGAGACCTTTGAGTTCCTCTTCACTTTCTGCCATAAGGGTGGTCACATCTGCATATCTGAAGTTATTGATATTTCTTCCGGCAATCTTGATTCCAGCTTGTGCTTCTTCCAGCCCAGAGTTCCTCATGATATACTCTGCATAGAAGTTAAATAAGCAGGGTGACAATATACAACCTTGACGTAGTCCTTTTCCTATATGGAACCAGTCTGTTGTTCCATGTCCAATTCTAACTGTTGCTTCCTGACATGCATACAGGTTTCTCCAGAGGCAGGTCAGGTGGTCTGGGATTCCCATCTCTTTCAGAATCTTCCACTATTTATTGTGATCCACACAGTCAAAGGCCTTGGCATAGTCAATGAGGCAGAAATATATGTTTTTCTGGAACTCTCTTGCTTTCTTCATAATCAAGCGGATGTTGGTAATTTGATCTCTGGTGCCTCTGCCTTTTCTTAAACCTGCTTGAACATCTGGAAATACACGATTCACATATTGCTGAAGCCCAGCTTGGAGAATTTTGAGCATGACTTTATTAGCATGTGAGATGAATGCAATTGTGTGGTAGTTTGAGCATTCTTTGGCATTGCCTTTCTTTGGGATTGGAATGAAGACTGACCTTTTCCAGTCCTGTGACCACTGCTGAGTTTTCCAAATTTGCTGGCATATTGAGTGCAGCACTTTCACAGCATCATCTTTTAGGATTTGAAATAGCTCAATTGGAATTCCATCACCTCCACTAGCTTTGTTCGTCGTGATGCTCTCTAAGGCCCACTTTCCTTCACATTCCAAGATGTCTGGTTCCAGGTGAGTGATCACGCCATCCTGATTATTTTCATCGTGAAGACCTTTTTTGTACAGTTCTTCTGTGTATTCTTGCCACCTTCTCTTAATATCTTCTGCTTCTATTAGGTCCATACCAGTTCTGTCCTTTATCGAGCCCATTTTTGCATGAAATGTTCCCTTGATATCTCTAATTTTCTTGAAAAGATCTTTTGTTTTTCCTATTCTGTTGTTTTCCTCTATTTCTTTGCATTGATTGCTGAGGAAGGCTTTCTTATCTCTCCTTGCTCTTCTTTGGAACTCTGCATTCAGATGCTTATATCTATCTTTTCCTCCTTTACTTTTCGCTTCTCTTCTTTTTACAGCTTCCTCAGACAGCCGTTTTTCTTTTTTGCATTTGTACCTTGAGATTGTAGAGAGTATGCTCATGGAGTCAGGTCACCATTTGTCCTGTGATTTGATACTCGAGGCTACATTTGAAACTGTGCAGTAGAATCAGACAATAGGGTCGAATCTAGTGCTGTGTAGATAATTTGTGTTCTCTGCTTCAATGTGGACCACTATCTCGGGGATGTTTTGGAGTCACATAAAGGATGTCGAGTACCCGTTCGAGTTTCAAGCAGTAATGTGTGATTTCTCTTGAGACTCTGCAGCGGAAAATATCCTCATCTGGCATTGAGGGGAAAATTTTGTGGTGTTTCTCGAGTTGTGGCGGAAAGCTTGGGGTTTTTCTCGACGTGCGACGGGGACCTCAGGAACTCGCTCATGTTCCCCCAGGGAAGTCAGGTCCCCTTTTGTGCTGGAAGTGGAACTTCGGGATTTCTTTCAAGCCCTTAAATCAGAATAGGGCCTCTTCTCGAGTTGAGTCCGTGAATTGTGTTCTCTCCAATGGTGACGGCTGTGTTAGGGAACTTTCTGAGTCACATAAAGTGTGTCAATTTCCCGTTCACATTTCAAGCGGGAATGTGGGATTTCTCTTGAGATTCTGCAGCGGAAAATTTCCTCATCTCGCATTGAGGGGATAATTTTGTGTTGTTTCTCGACTTGCACCAGGAAGCTTCATGTTACTCTCGAGTTGCGAAGGGGACCTGAGGACCTAGATCGTGATGTCCCAGGGAAGTTAGGTCTTCTTGTGCGTTGGAAGGGGAAAATCGGAATTCCTCTTGAGGCATGGCAGAGTAATATGGTCGCATCTAGTGCTGTGTAGATATATTGTGTTCTCAGCTTCAATGTGGATGGCTATCTCGGTGAACATTTTGGTCGCATAAAGGGTGTCAAGTTCCCGTTCGATTTTCAAGCGGAAATGTGGGATTTCTCTTGAGATTCTGCTGCAGAAAATTTCCTCAGCTCGCACTGATGGGGGAACGTTTTCGTTTATCTTGAGTTGTGGCAGAAATCTTGGGGTTCCTCTCGAGTTGTGACGGTGACCCCAGGAACTCGATCACGTTGTCCCAAGAAGGTTGAAATCGTTTGCTGTTTGAAGGGGACCTCAGGATTCATGTCTAGTCGCAGGAGACGAATAGGGCCTCGTCTAGTGTTGTGTACGTAAATTGTGTGCTCCACTTCAATGTGGACGGCTATGTTGGGGAAGCATTTGGTTCGCTTAAAGGGTGTCAAATTCCCATTCGAGTTTCAAGTGGGATAGTGGGATTTCTCTTGAGACTCTGCCACAGAAAAAATTCCTCATCTCGAATTGAGGGGATAATTTTGTGGTGTTTCTCGAGTTGCGGCAGGAGGCCTGGGCTCCCTCTTGAGTTGCAATGGGGACCTCAGGAAATCCCCGTGTCTCTTCAGAGAAGTCAGGTCGATTTTTTGTTGGAAGGGGAATTTCTGGATTACTCTCGAGTCGTTAAATGATAATAGGGCCTCATCTCAAGTTAAGAATATAAATTGTGTGCTCCTCTCGAGTGGGGATGGCTATGGTAGGGAACTTTCTGAGTCATATAAAGTGTGTCAAGTACCCGTTCGCCTTTCAAGCTAGAATGTGGGATTTCTCTTGAGACTCTGCCACAGAAAAAATTCCTCATCTCGCATTGAGGGGATAATTTTGTGGTGTTTCTCGAGTTGCGGCAGGAGGTCTGGGCTCCCTCTTGAGTTGCAATGGGGACCTCAGGAAATCCCCGTGTCTCTTCAGAGAAGTCAGGTCGATTTTTTGTTGGAAGGGGAATTTCTGGATTACTCTCGAGTCGTTAAATGATAATAGCGCCTCATCTCAAGTTAAGAATATAAATTGTGTGCTCCTCTCGAGTGGGGATGGCTATGGTAGGGAACTTTCTGAGTCATATAAAGTGTGTCAAGTACCCGTTCGCCTTTCAAGCTAGAATGTGGGATTTCTCTTGAGACACTGACACGGAAAAAATTCCTCATCTCGCATTGAGGGGATAATTTTGTGGTGTTTCTTGAGTTGCGGCGGAAAGTTGGGGTTCATCTTGAGTTGCGACGGGGATGTCAGGAACTCGCTCGTGTTGACCCAGGGAAGTCAAGTCTCCTATAGTGTTGAAAGGGGAAACTCAGGATTCCTCTATAAGGAGAAGCAGAGGAATAGGGCCGCATCGAGCGTTGAGTCAGGCAACTGTTTGTTCTTCTCCAGTGGAGACAGGGATCTCCGGTTGCTCTCAATATTCTCCAGGGGATTCAGTTGTCTTCTCTTGTTCTGACCTGGAACTGCACTTTCTTCTTGAGTTGTAATACGAGTGTTAGGCCACATTAGAGTTGAATTTGTACCTGGAGATTGTATAGAGTATGCTCGTGCAGTCAGGTCTCCACTCGTCCTGTGAGTTGATACTCGAGGTTACATTTGAATTTCTCTTACCGAATCTGAAACGGAAATGTTCATCTCTCCTTGAGGGCACAATCTTGTGGTTTTTCTTGAGTGTCGGCGGGAAGCTTTGGCTTCCTCTTGATTTGCGACGGGGACCTCAGGTAATCCCCCGTGTTGCTTCTGAGAAGTCAGTTTCCCTTTGTGTTGGAAGGGGAACTGCGGGATTACTCTCCAGCAGTTCAATGGGAAAAGGGCCTCTTCTCGAGTTGAGTCCGTAAATTTTGTTCTCCTCTCCAATGGGGACCGCTGTGTTAGGGAACTTTCTCAGTCGCATAAAGGGTGTCAAGTTCCCATTCTCCTTTCAAGCGGTAATGTGGGATTTCTCTTGAGATTCTGCTGCCCAAAATTTCCTCATCTCGTATTGAGGCCATATTTTTGTGGTGTTTCTAGAGTTTTGATGGGAAGCTGCGGGTATTTCTCTAGTTGCAACGGGGACCTCAGGAACTCTCTCGGGTTGCTTCAGGAAAGTCAGTTCTCCTTTTGTGTTGGAAGGGGAACTTCCGGATCACTCTCCAGGCGTTAAATGGGAATAGGTCCTTCACTCAGGTTGAGTCCAAAAAGTGTGTTTTCCTCTCCAATGGGGACGGCTGTGTGAGGGAAATTTCTGAGTCTCATAAAGGGTGTCAAGTACCATTTTGCCTTTCAAGTGGGAATGTGGGATTTCTCTTGAGATACTTCCACGCAAAATTTCCTCATCTCGCATTGAGGCCATATTTTTGTGGTGTTTCTCGAGTTACGGCAGGAAGCTGGGGGTAATTCTAGAGTTGCAACGGGGACAACAGGAACTAGACGGGGTTGCTTCAGGGAAGTCAGGTCTCCGTTTTGTGTTGAAAGGGGAACTTCTGGATTACTTTCGGGCCATTTACTGGGAATAGGGCCTCTTCTCGAATTGAGTCCATAAAGTGTGTTCTCCTCTCCAATGGGGACTGCTGTGTGAGGGAAATTTCTGAGTCACATAAAGGGTGTCAAGTACCCCTTTGCCTTTCAAGTGGGAATGTGGGATTTCTCTTGAGATACTGCCACACAAAATTTCCTCATGTCGCATTGAGGCCATATTTTTGTGGTGTTTCTGGAGATTTGGTGGGAAGCTGGGGGTACTTCTCGAGTTGCAACAGGGACCTCAGGAACTCGCTCGGGTTGCTTCAGGGAAGTCAGGTCCCCTTTTGTGTTGGAAGGGGAACTTCCGGATTACTCTCGAGCCATTAAATGGGAGTAGGACCTCTTCTCGTGTTGAGTCCATAAAGTGTTATTTCCTCTCCAATCGGGACATATGTGTGAGGGAACTTTCTGAGTCACATAAGGGGTGTCACTACCATTTTGCTTTTCAATCGGGAATGTGGCTTTTCTCTTGAGATCCTGCAGCACAAAATTACCTCCTCGCAGTGATGGGATAATTTTGTGGTGTTTCCCGAGAAGCGGCAGGAAGCTGGCAATAATGTTCGAGGTACAACGACGACCTCGGGAACTCATTCCGGTTGCTTCAGGGAAGTCAAGTCTCCTTTTGTGAAGCGAGTGGAAATTCGGGATTACTTTCACGATGTTAAATGGGAAAAGGGCCTCTTCTCGAGGTGAGGCCATAAAGTGTGTTCTCCTCTCAAATGGGGATGGCTGTGTGAGGGAATTTTCTGAGTCCCATTAAGGATGTCAAGTATCCTTTTGCCTTTCAACAGGGAATGTGGGATTTCTCTTGAGATTCTGCAGCGCACAATTTCCTCATCTCGAACTGAGGGGATAATTTGGTTGTTTTTCTCTAGTGTCTTGGGGGGAATCTTGGGGTACTTCTCGAGTTGCGACGAGGACCTCATGAACTCGCTCGGGTTGCTTCAGGAAAGTCAGTTCCCCTTTTGTGTTGGAAGAGGAACTTCCAGGTTACTCCAGATGCATTAAATGGGAATAGAGCCTCTTCTCGAGTTTAGTCCATAAGTTGAGTTCTACTCTCCAATCGGGAATGCTGTTTGAGGGAACTTTCTGAGTCACATAAGGGGTGTCAAGTACACTTATGCCTTTCAATCGGGAATGTGGGAATTCTCTTGAAATTCTGCAGCCCAAAATTTCCTCATTTCGCTTTGAGGGGATATTTTGTGGTGTTTCTCGAGTTGCGGTGGGAAGCTGGAGGTACTTCTCGAGTTGCAACCGGGACCTCAGAAACTCGCTCGGGTTGCTTCAGGGAATAAGATCACCTTTTTTGTTGGAAGGGGAACTTCCGGATTACTCTCGAGCCATTAAATGGGAATAGGACCTCTTCTTGAATTTAGTCCAAAAAGTGTGATTTCCTCCCCAATGGGGAGGCTGTTTGAGGGAACTTTCTGAGTCGCACAAAGTTTGTCAAGTAGCCTTTCGCCTTTCAAGCGGGAATGTGGGTCATTTCTTGAGATCTACAGCCCAAAATTTCCTCATTTCGCTTTGAGGAGATAATTTTGTGGTGTTTCTCGTGTTGGGGGTAGCAGGGTGTACTTCTCCAGTTGCCACGGGGACCTCAGCTACTCGCCCATGTTGCTTTAGGGAAGTCAATTCCCCTTTTGGGAAGGAAGGGGAATTTCGGGAATGCTATCGAGCCATTACATGGGAATAGGGCCTCTTTTCGAGTTGAGTCCATAAAGTGTGTTCTCTCCAATGGGGACAGCTGTGTGAGGGAAATTTCTGAGTCACATAAAGTGTGTAAAGTACAGTTTTGCCTTTCCAGCGGGAACGTGGGATTTCTTTTGAATTGTGCAGTGCAAAATTTCCTGATTTAGCATTGAGGGGATAATTTTATGGTGTTTCTCGTGTTGCGGTGGGAAGCTGGGGGTAATTCTCAAGTAGCAAAGAGGACCTCAGGAACTCACTCAGGTTGCTTCAGGGAAGTCAGGTCCCCTTTTGTTTTGAAAGGGGAACTTCGGGATTACTCTCGAACCGTTAAATGGGAATAGGGCCTCTTCTCGAGTTGAGTCCATAAATTGTATTCTTCTCTCCAATGGGGACGACTGTGTGAGGGAATTTTCTGAGACTCAACAGTCGCCGCAGACCCGAGAGACCCCGGCCCAACCCACGCAGATGCGAGAAATGCTGGCCCTGGTGCAACCGAACATGCAAAGATGCGCGGCCATGAGGAGCTACCCCACGCCTGAGGATAGGGCAGGTGGCCAAGAGGAGGTACCCTACGTCCAATAGGCGGTGGATGTGCGAGGGAGGGCCAACAGTATCTACTCACGTTCAAGGTCAGGAGGGGCGGCCTTGAGGACATACACCTCATCCAATGTAAGGTGCATTATCTGAGTTTTCTTGGAGCAGCTGTGAAGAGATATCCCACACCCAAGGTAAGAGAAACTAAATAAGATGTTAGGTATTGCGAAGGGGCATCAGAGACCAGACACACTGAAATCATAATCACAAGAATCTAGTCGATCTTATCACATGGACCACAGCCGAATATGGTCCACTGGAGAAGGGAATGGCAAACCACTTCAATATACTTGCCTTGAGAACCCCATGAACAGTATCAAAGGGCAAAATGACAGGATACTGAATGAGGAATTCCCCAGGACGGTAGGTGCCCAGTATGCTACTGGAGATCAGTGGAGAAATCACTTTAGAAGGAATGAAGGGATGGAGCAAAAGCAAAACCAGTACCCAGTTGTGGATGTGACCGGTGATAGAAGCAAGGTCCGGTGATGTAAAGAGCAATATTGCATAGGAACCTGGAATGTTAGGTCCATGAATCAAGGCAAATTGGAAGTGGTCAAACAGGAGATGGCAAGAGTGAACATAGACATTCTAGGAATCAGGGAATTAAAATGGACTGGAATGTGTGAATTTAACTCTAATGAGCATTATATCTACTACTGTGGGCAGGAATCCTTTAGAAGAAATGGAGTAGCCATCATGGTCAACAAAAGAGTCTGAAATGCAGTACTTGGATGCAATCTTAAAAACGACAGAATGATTTCTGTTCGTTTCTAAGGCAAACCATTCAACATTACAGTAATCCAGGCCTATGCCCCAAACAGTAACGCTGAAGAAGCCGAAGTTGAACGGTTCTATGAAGACCTACAAGACATTTTAGAACTAACACCCAAAAAAGATGTCCTTTTCATTCTAGGGGACTGGAATGCAAAAGTAGGAAGTCAAGAAACATCTAGAGTAACAGGCAAATTTGGCCTTGGCGCACGGAATGAAGCCGGGCCAAGTCGAATAGAGTTTTGTCAAGAGAACGCACTGGTCATAGCAAACACCCTCTTCCAACAACACAAGAGAAGACTCTACACGTGGACATCTCCAGATCGTCAACACCGAAATCAGATTGATTATATTCTTTGCAGCCAAAGATGGAGAAGCTGTATACAGTTAGCAAAAACAAGACCAGGAGCTGACTATGGCTCAGATCATGAACTCCTTATTGCCAAATTCAGACTTAAATTGAAGAAAGTAGGGAAAACCCCTAGACCATTCAGATATGACCTAAATAAAATCCCTTATGATTATACAGTGGAAGTGAGAAATAGATTTAAGGGACTATATCCGATTGATAGAGTGCATGATGAACTCTGGACGGAGGTTCATGACACTGTACAAGAGACACGGACCAAAAACATCCCCATGGAAAAGAAATGCAAGAAAAGCAAAATGGCTGTCTGAGGTGGCCTTACAAATATCTGTGAAAAGAAGAGAAATGAAAAGCAAAGGAGAAAGGGAAAGATATAAGCATTAGAATGCAGAGTTCCAAAGAATAGCAAGGAGAGATAAGAAAGCCTTCCTCAGTGATTAATGCAAAGAAATAGAGGAAAACAACAGAATAGGAAAAACAAAAGATCTCTTCAAGAACATTAGAGATTCCAAGGGAACATTTCATGCATAGATGGGCTCGATAAAGGACAGAAATGGCATGGACCTAACAGAAGCAGAAGATATTAAGAAGAGGTGGCAAGAATACACAGAAGAACTGTACAAAAAAGATCTTCACGACCAGGATAGTCACGATAATGTGATCACTGACCTAGAGCCAGACATCTTGGAATGTGAAATCAAGTGGGCCTTAGAAAGCATCACTACGAAAAAAGCTAGTGGAAGTGATGGAATTCCAGTTGAGATATTTCAAATCTTCAAAGGTGATGCTGTGAAAGTGCTGCACTCAATATGCCAACACATTTGGAAAACTCAGCAGTGGCCACAGGACTGGAAATTCTCAGTCTTCATTCCAATAACAAAGAAAGGAAATGCCAAAGAATGCTCAAACTACCACACAATTGCACTCATCTTACACGCTATTAAAGTCATGCTCAAAATTCTCCAAGCCAGGCTTCAGCAATATGTGATCCGTGAACTCCCAGATGTACAAGCGGGTTTTAGAAAAGGCAGGGGCATCAGAGATCAAATTGTCAATATCCGCTGGATCATGGAGAAAGCAAGAGAGTTCCAGAAAAACATATAGTTCTGCTTCATTGACTAAGCCAAAGCCTTTGACTGCATCGATCACAATAAACTGTGGAAGATTCTGAAAGAGATGGGAATATCAGACCACCTGAGCTGCCTCTTGAGAAACCTGTATGCAGGTCAGGAAGCAACACTCAGAACTGTACATGGAACAACAGACCAGTTAAAAATAGGAAAAGGAGTACGCCAAGGTTGTATATTGTCACCTTGCTTATTTGACTTATATGCAGAGTACTTCATGAGAAATGCTGGGCTGGACGAAGAACAAGCTGGAATCAAGATTGCTGGGAGAAATATCAATACCTCAGATATGCAGAATACACCACCCTTATGGCAGAAAGTGAAGAGGAACTCAATAACCTGTTGATGAAAGTGAAAGAGGAGAGTGAAAAGTTTGGCTTAAACTCAACATTCAGAAAACAAATATCATGGAATCTCGTCCCATCACTTCACTGGAAATAGATGGAAAAACAGTGGAAACAGTGTCAGACTTTATTTTGGGGGGCTCCAAAATCACTTCAGATGCTGAATGCAGTCATGAAATTAAAAGCCGCTTACTCCTTGGAAGGAAAGTTATGACCAACCTTGATAATATATTAAAAATCACAGACATTACTTTGCCAGCAAAGGTCCGTCTAGTCAAGGGTATGGTTTTTCCCGTGGTCATGTATGGATGTTAGAATTGGACTGTGAAGAAGGCTGATCGCCGAAGAATTGATGCTTTTGAACTGTGGTGTTGGAGAAGACTCTTGAGAGTCCCTTGTACTGCAAGAAGATCCAACCAGTCCATTCTAAGGGAGATCAATCCTGGGTGTTCATTGGAAGGACTGATTCTAAAGCTGAAACTGCAATACTTTGGCCAACTCATGAGACGAGTTGACTCACTGGAAAAGATTCTGATGCTAGGAAAGATTGGGGGCAGGAGGAGAAGGGGACGACAGAGAATGAGATGGCTGGATAGCATCACCGACTCTGTGGACATGAGTTTGAGTGAATTCTGGGAGTGGGTGATGGACAGGGAGACCTCGCGCACAGTGATCTATTGGGTAACGGAGAGTCGGACCCGACTGAGCGACTGAACTAAACTGAATAAAGTGTGTCATGTACCCTTTTGCCTTTCAAGCGCGAATGTGGAATTTCTCTTGATTGTGCAGTGCAAAATTTCCTCATCTCGCCTTGAGGGGATAATTTTGTGGTGTTTCTCGAGATGCGGCGGGAAGCTGGGTGTAATTCTCGAGGTACGACGGGGACCTCAGGAACTCGCTCGGGTTGCTTCAGGGAAATCAGATCCCCTTTTGTTTTGGAAGGGGAACTTCCAGTTTACTCTCTAGCCATTAAAAGGGTATAGGTCCTCAACTCGAATTGAGAACATAAAGTGTGTTTTCCTGGCCAATGAGGACGGCTGTGTGATGGAACTTTCTGAGTCGCATAAAGGGTGTCAATTACTCTTTTGCCTTTCAAGAGGGAATGTGGTATTTCTCTTGAGATTCTGCAGTATAAAATTTCCTCATCTCGCATTGAGAGGATAAGTCTGCGGTGTTTCTCTTGTTGCGCCGGGAAGTTGGGGGTACTTCTCAAGTTGCGACGAGGACCTCAGGAACTCACTAGTGTTGCTTCAGGGAAGTCAGGTCCCCTTTTGTGTTGGAAAGGGAACTTCCGGTTTACTCTCGAACCGTTAAATGGGAATATGGCCTCATCTCGAATTGAGTCCATAAAGTGTGTTCACCTCTCCAATGAGGACGGCTGTGTGAAGGAACTTTCTGAGTCGCATTAAGGGTGTCAAGTATCCTTTTCCTTTCAAGGGGGAATGTGGTACTTCACTTGAGATATTGCAGAGCAATATTTGCTCATCTGGAATTGAGGGGATTATTTTCTGGTGCTTCTCGAGTTGCGGCGGGAAGCTGGGGGTACTTCTCTAGTTGCGACGTGGACCTCAGAAACTCGCTCAGGTTTCTTCAGGGAAGTCAGGTTCCCTTCTTTGTTGGAAGGGAAACCTCCCGTTTACTCTCGAGCCGTTAAATGGGAATATTGCCTCATCTCGAACTGAGTCCATAAAGTGTGTTCTCCTGTCCAATTGTGACTGTTTTTAATAAAATTTCTGAGTCGCATCAGTTCAGTTCAGTTCAGTTCAGTCGCTCAGTCATGTCCGACTCTCCGCGACCCCATGAATCACAGCACGCCAGGCCAGCCTGTCCATCCCCAACTACCGGAGTTCACTCAAACTCATGTCCACAGAGTCGGTGATGCCATTCAGCCATCTCATTCTCTGTCGTCCCCTTCTCCTCCTGCCCCCAAACTTTCCCAGCATCAGAGTCTTTTCCAGTGAGTCAACTCGTCGCATGAGGTGGCCAAATTATTGCAGTTCCAGCTATAGCATCAGTCTTTCCAATGAACACCCAGGATTGATCTCCTTTAGAATGGACTGGTTGGATCTCCTTGCAGTATAAGGGACTCTCAAGTGTCTTCTCCAACACCAGAGTTCAAAAGCATCGATTCTTCGCAGATCAGCTAAAGGGTGTCAAATACCCTTTTGCCCTTCAAGAGGGAATGTGGCATTTCTCTTGAGATTCTTCAGCGCAAAATTTCCTCATCTCGCATTGAGGGGATAATTTTGTGTTGTTTCTCGAATTGCGGCATGAACCTGGGGCTACTTCTCGAGTTGCGACGGGGACCTCAGGAACTCACTCGAGTTACTTCAGGAAAGTCAGGTCCCCTTTTGTGCTGAAGGGGAACTTCCGGATTACTCTCGAGCCCTTTAATGGGAATAAGGCCTCTTCTAGATTTGAGTCCGTAAAGTGTGTTCTCCTCTCCAATGGGGACGGATGTTAGGGAACTTTCTGAGTGGCATAAATTGTGTCAAGCACTCTTTTGCCTTTCAAGCAGATATGTGGGATTTCTCTTGAGATTATGCAGCACAAAATTACCTCATCACGCAGTGAGGGGATAATTTAGTGGTGTTTCTCCAATTGTGGCGGGAAGCAGGGGGTACTTTTCGAGTTGCGACGGGGACCTCAGGAACTCGCCCGGGTTGCTTTAGCGAAGTCAAGTCCACTTTTGTGTTTGAAGGGGAACTTCTGGATTACTCTCGAGCCATTAAATGGGAATATTGCCTCTTCTCAATTTGAGTCCATAAAGTGTGTTCTCCTCTCCCCTGAGGACGGATGTTAGGGACCATTCTGAGTCACCTTAAGGGAGTCAAGTACCTTTTGCCTTTCAAGCGGGAATGCGGCATTTCTCTTCCGATTATGTAGCGCAAAATTACCTCATCTCACATTGAGTGGATAATATTGTGGTGTTTCTTGAGTTGCGGTGGGAAGCAGGGGGAACTTCTCAAGTTGCGACGGGATCTCAGGAACTCGCTCGGGTTGTTTCATCGAAGTCAAGTCACCTTTTGTGGTTGAAGGGGAAATTCCGGATTATGCTCGAGCCGTTAAATGGTAATATTGCCTCTTCTCGATTTGAGTCCATAAAGTGTATTCTCCTCTCCACTGAGGACGGATGTTAGGGACCATTCTGAGTCCCCTCAAGGGAGTCAAGTACCCTTTGCCTTTCAAGCGGGAATGTGGTATTTCTCTTGAGATTCTGCAGCACAAAATTTCCTCATCTCTCAGTGAGGGGATAATTTTGTGTTGTTTCTCGAATTGCGGCGGGAAGCTGGGGGTACTTCTCGAGTTGTGACGGGGACCTCAGGAACTCACTCGCGTTACTTCATGGAAGTCAGGTCCGCTTTTGTGCTGGAAGGGGAACTTCCGGATTACTCTCGAGCCCTTTAATGGGAATATTGCCTCTTCTCTATTTGAGTCAATAAAGTGTGTTCTCCTCTCCAATCTGGACGGATGTAGGGACTATTCTGAGTCTCCTAAAGGGAGTCAAGTACGCTTTTGCCTTTCAAGTGGGAATATGGGATTTCTCTTGAGATTCTGCACGGCAAAATTACCTCAACTCCCTATGAGGGGATAATTTTGTGGTGTTTCTCGTATTGCGGCGGGAATCAGGGGTACTTCCCAAGTTGCGACGGGGACCTCAGGAAATTGCTGCGGTTGCTTCAGCGAAGTCAAGTCCACTTTTGTGTTGGAAGGGGAACTTCCAGATTATTTTCAAGCCGTTAAATGGGAATATTGCCTCCTATCTATTTGAGTCCATAAAGTGTGTTTTCCTCTCCACTCTGGACAGATGATAGGGACAATTCTGAGTCGCCTAAATGGAGTCAAGTATGCTTTTGCCTTTCAAGCGGGAATGTGGTATTTCTCTTGAGTTTCAGAAGCGCAAAATTTCCTCATCTCGCATTGAGGGGATAATTTTGTGGTATTTCTCGAGTTGCGGAGGGAAGCTGTGGGTGCTTCACGAATTGCGACGGGGACCTAAGGAACTCACTCGAGTTGATTCAGGGAAGTCAGATCCCCTTTGTTTTTGGAAGGGGAACTTCCGGTTTACTCTCGAGCCCTTAAATGGGAATAGGGGCTGATCTCGAATTGAGTCCATAAAGGGTGTTTTCCACTCCAATGGGGACTGATGTTAGTGAAATTTCTGAGTCGCATAAAGGGTGTCAAGTGTCCTTTTGCCTTTCAAGAGGGAATGTGGTATTTCTCTTGAGATTCTGCAGCGCAAAATTTCCTCATCTCGCATTGAGGGGATAATTTTGTGGTGTTTATCGAATTGCTGCGTGAAGCTTTGGTTGCTTTTCGAGTTGCGATGGTGACCTCAGGAACTCACTCGAGTTACTTCAGGGAAGTCAGGTGCCCTTTTGTGCTGGAAGGGGAATTTCCGGATTACTCTCGAGCCCTTTAATGGGAATAGCGCCTCTTCTCGAGTTGAGTCCATAAAGTGTGTTCTCCTCTCCAATGGGGACGGATGTTAGGGAACTTTCTGAGTGGCATAATGTGTGTCAAGTACCCTTTTGCCTTTCAAGAGGCATTTTGGGGTTTCTCTTGGGATTCTTCAGCGCAAAATTACCTCATCTCGCACTGAGGGGCTAATTTTGTCCTGTGTCTCGAGTTATGGCGGAAAGCATTAGGTACTCTCGAGTTGAGACGGGAACCAGAGCAACTCGATTGCGTTTCTCCAGGGAAGTTAATTCCCCTTTTGTGTTGGAAGGGGAACTTCTGGATTACTCTCGGGAAGTTAAATGTGATAATTGCCTCTTTTCAATTTGAGTCCATAAAGTGTGTTCTCCTCTCCACTGATGACGAATGATAGGGAACATTTTGAGTCCCATAAAGCGAGTCAAGTACACTTTTGCCTATCAAGCGGAATGTGGGATTTCTCTTGAGATTCTGCCGCGCAAAATTTCCTCATTTCGCATTGAGGGGATAATTTTGTGGTGTTTCTCGAATTGCGGTGGGAAGCTGGGGGTACTTCCTGAGTTGCGACAGGGACGTCAGAAACTCACTCGTGTTACTTCAGGGAAGTAAGGTCGCATTTCGTGCTGCAAGGAAAACTTCAGGATTACTCTCAAGCCCTTTAATAGGAATAGGGCCTCTTTTCGAGTTGAGTCCATAAAGTGTGTTCTCCTCTCCAATGGGGACGGATGTTAGGGAACTTTCTGAGTGGCATAAAGTGTGTGAAGTACGCTTTTGCCTTTCAAGCGAGAATTTGGGATTTCTCTTGAGATTCTGCAGCGCAACATTACCTCAGCTCGCATTAAGGGGATAATTTTGTGGTGTTTCTCGAGTTACGGCAGAAGGCAAGGGGTACTTATGGAGTTGCGATGGGGACCTCAGGAACTCGCTCGTGTTGCTTCAGGGAAGTCAAGTTCCCTTTTGTGTTGGAAGGGGAACTTCCGGATTACTCTAGAGCCGTTAAATGGGAATATTGTCTCTTCTCAATTTGTGTGCATAAACTGTGTTCTCGTCTCCACTGAGGACGGATGTTGGGGAACGTTCAGTCTCCTAAAGGGAATCAAGTACCCTTTTGCCTTTCAAGCGGAAATGTGGGATGTATCTTGGGATTCTGCAGCGCAAAATTACCTCATCTCGCATTGCGGGGATCATTTTGTTTTCTATCTCGAATTGCGGTGGGAATCTGGGTGTACTTCTCGAGTTGCGATGGGAACCTTAAGAACTCACTCGAGTTACTTCAAGGAAGTCAGGTCCCCTTTTGTGATCGAAGGGGAACTTCCGTATTACTCTCGAGCTCTTTAATGAGATGATGGCCTCTTCTCCAGTTGAGTTGATAAAGTCTGTTCTCCTCTCCAATGAAAACGGATGTTAGGGAACATTCTGAGTCGCATAAAGGGAGTCAAGTACCCTTTTGCCTTTCAAGAGGGAATTTGGGATTTCTCTTGAAATTCTGCAGCGCAAAATTCCCTCATCTCGCATTGAGAGGATAATTTCGTGGTGTTTCTCGAATTTCGGCGGGAAGCTTTGCGTATTTCTCCAGAAGAGACGGGGACCTCAGGAACTCACTCTAGTTACTTCAGAGAAGTCAGGTCCCCTTTTGTGCTGGAAGGGGAACTTCCGGATTACTCTTGAGCCTTTTAATGGGAATATGTCCTCTTCTCGAGTTGATTCCATAAAGTGAATTCTCCTCTCCAAGGGGAAATATGTTAGGTAACTTTCTCAGTGACATATAGTGTGTCAACTGCCATTTTGCATTTCAAGCGGGAATGTAGGATTTCTCTTGAGATTCTGCAGAGCAAAATTTCCTCATCTTTCATTGAGGGGATAATTTTGTGGTGTTTCTCGAATTATGGCGGGAAGCAAAGTGTACGCTCGAGGTGGGACGGGGACATTTGGAACTCTCTCAGGTTGCTTCATCAAAGTCAAGTTCCCTTTTGTGTTGGAAGGGGAACTTCCGGATTACTCTCAAGCCATTAAATGGGAATATTGCCAATTCTCGAGTTGAGTCCATAAAGTGGCTTTTCCTCTCCAATGGGGACGGATGTTAGGGAACTTTCTCAGTGGCATAAAGTGTGTCAAGCACCCTTTTGCCTTTCAATCGGGAATGTGGGATTTCTCTTAAGATTCTACAGCGCAAAATTTCCTCATCCCGCATTGAGGGGATAATTTTGTGGTGTTTCTCCAGTTATGGCAGGAAGCAGAGGTACGCTCGAGTTGCGATGGGGACTTCAGTAAATCACTCGGGTGGATTCAGGGAAGTGAAGTCCCCTTTTCTGTTGGAAGGGGAACTTTCGGATTGCTCAAGAACTGTTAAATGGGAATATTGCCTCTTTTCGTATGAGTCTATAGAGTGTATTCTCTCCACTGAGAACAGATGTGAGGGAAAATTCTGAGTCGATAAAAGGGAGTCAAGTTCCCTTTTGCCTTTCAAGCTGGAATGTGGGATTTCTCTGGAGATTCTAAAGCGCAAAATTACTTCATCTCATATTGAGGGGAGAATTTCGTGGTGTTTCTGGAATAGCGGCGGGAAACTGGGGGTACTTCTCTAGTTGTGACGGGGACCTCAGGAACTCACTCGAGTTATGTCAGGGAAGTCAGGTCCCCTTTTGTGCTGGAAGGGGAACTTCCGTTTTCCACTCGAGCCCTTAAATATGAACAGGGGCTCATCTCGAATTGAGTCCATGAAGTGGGTTCTCCTTTCCAATGGGGACGGCTGTGTGAGGGAACTTTCTGTGTCGAATAAAGGGTGTCAAGTACCTTTTTGCCTTTCAAGAGGGAATGTGGTATTTCTCTTGAGATTCTGCATCGCAAAATTTCCTCATCTCGCATTGAGGGGATAATTTTGTGGTGTTTCTCGAGTTGCGGTGGGAAGCAGGGGGTACTTCTCGAGTTTTGACGGGGACCTCTGGAACTCGCATGGGTTGCTTGAGGGAAGTCAGGTCCCCTTTGTTGTTGGAAGGGGGAAATTCCGGTTTCCTCCCGAGCACTTAAATGTGAACAGGAGCTCATCTCGAATTGATTCCATAAAGTGTGTTCTCCTCTCCAGTGGGGACGGCTGTGTGAGGGAACTTTCTGTGTCGAATAAAGGGTGTTAAGTACTTTTTTCCTTTCAAGATGGAATGTGGTACATCTCTTGAGATTCTGCATCGCAAAATTTCCTCACTCGTATTGAGGGGATAATTTTGTTGTGTTTCTCCAGTTGCGGTGGGAAGCTGGGCGTACTTCTCGAGTTGCTACGGGGACCTCAGGAACTTGTTCGGGTAGCTTCAGGGAAATGAATTCCCCTTCTTTTTGTAAGGGGAACTTCCGAATTGCTCTCAAGCCGTTAAATGGGAATATTGCCTATTCTCGATTTGAGTCCATAAAGTCTGTTTTCCTCTCCACTGAGGACTGATGTTATGGACCATTCTGAGTCGCATACAGGGATTCAAGTACCCTTTTCCCTTTCAAGCGAGATTGTGATATTTCTCTTGAGATTCTGCAGTGTAAATTTTCCTCATCTCGCATTGAGGGGATAATTCTGTTGTGTTTCTCGAATTGCGGCGGGAAGCTGTGGTTACTTCTCGAGTTGCAACGGGGACCTCAGGAACTCACTCGAGTTACTTCAGGGAAGTCAAGTCCAATTTTGTGCTGGAAGGGCAACTTGCGGATTACTCTGAAGCCCTTTAATGGAAATAGGGCATCTTCTCAGGTTGAGTCCATAAAGTTTATTCTCCTCTCCAATGGGGACAGATATCAGGGAAGTTTCTGAGTGACATAAACTGTGTCAAGTACACTTAAGCCTTTCAAGCGAGAATGTGGGATTTCTCTTCAGATTCTGTAGCGCAAAATTACCTCATCTTGCATTGAGGGGATAATTTTGTGGTGTTTCTCCAGTTGCAGCGGGAAGCAGGGGTTACTTATCGAGTTGCAATGGGGACCTCAGGACTCGCTCGCGTTGCTTCAGGTAAGTCAATCCCCTTTTGTTTCGGAAGGGGAACTTCCAGATTACTCTCCAGCATTTAATTGGGAATATTGACTCTTCTCCACTTGAGTCCATAAATTGTGTTCTCCTCTCAAGTGAGGACGGATGTTAATGACCATTCTGAGTCGCCTAAAGGGAGTCAAGTACACTTTTGCCTTTCAAGAGGAAATGTGGTATTTCTCTTGAGATTCTACAGCGCAAAATTTCCTCATCTCGCATTGAGGGCATGATTTTGTGGTGTTTCTCGAGTTGCGGCGGGAACCTGGGGGTACTTCTCGAGTTCACGGGGACCTCCGGAACTCGCTCGGTTTGCTTCATGGATGTCAGGTCGCCTTTTGTGTTGGAAGGGAAACTTCCGGATTATTCTCGAGCCGTTAAATGGGATTAGGGGCTCATCTCGAATTGAGTCCATTAAGTGTGTTCACCTCTCCAATGGGGACGGCTGTGTGAGGGAAATTTCGGAGTCGCATAAAGGGTGTCAAGTACCCGTTTGCCTTTCATGAGGGAATGTAGCATTTCTCTTGAGATTCTGCAGCGCAAAATGTCCTCATCTCGCATTGAGGGGATAATTTTCTGGTGTTTCTCGAGTTTCGGCGGGAAGCTGGGGGTACTTCTCGAGTTGCGACGGGGACCTCAGGAACTCGCTTGGGTTGCTTCAGGGAAGTCAGATCCCCTTTTGTGTTGGAAGGGGAACTTCCGGTTTACTCTCCAGCCGTTAATTGGGAATAGGGCCTCATCTCGAATTGAGTCCATATAGTGTGTTCTCTCCAATGGGGACTGATGTCAGTGAAATTTCTGGGTTGTTTAAAGGGTTTCAAGTACCCTTTTGCCTTTCAAGCGGGAATGTAGTATTTCTCTTGAGATTTGGCAGCGCAAAATTTCCTCACCTCGCATTGAGGGAATAATTTTGTGGTGTTTTCGAGTTACAGCGGGAAGCTGGGGGTACTTCTCAAGTTGCGAATGGGATCTCTGAATCTCACTCGCGTTGCTTCAGGGAAGTGAGGTCCCCGTTTGTTTTGGAAGGGCAACTTGGGGATTACTCTCGAGCCGTTAAATGGGAATAGGTCCTCTTCTCAATTTGACTGCATAATGTGTGTTCTCCTCCCCAAGTTGACGCCTGTGTGAGGGAAATTTATGTTCGCATAAAGGGTGTCAAGTACCCTTTTGATTTTCAGGCTGGAATGTGGGATTTCTCTTGAATAGTGCTGCGCAAAATTTCCTCATCTCACATTGAAGTGATAATTTTGTGGTGTTTCTCCTGTTAAGGCGGGAAGCTGGGGGTACATCTTGAGTTATGTCATGAACTTCAGGAACTCGCTGGTGTTGCTTCAGGTAGTTAGTTCACCTTTTGTGATGCAAGGGGAACTTCGGGATTACTCAGGAGATGTTAAATGGAAATAGGGCCTCTTCTTGAGTTGAGTCCAAAAACAGTGTTCTCCTCTCCAATGGGGACGACTGTGTGAGGGAATTTTCTGAGTCTCACCCAGCGGCACAGACGCGAGAGATGCCATCACCTCCCACGCAACGCTAGAGAAGCCTTCCCTGCCTGTGCAGAGGCGAGAGACTCCGGCACCTCCCAAGCAGATGCGAGAGACACCGGCCCCAAGCGCTCAGAAGCCAGAGTCACCGGCCCCGCCCGCGCAGACGCGAGAGACACCAGCCCCGCCCGCACAGACCCGCGAGACCCAGGCCCCTTCCGCGCAAATGCGAGTGACACTGGCCCCGCCCTTGCAGACGCGAGAGTCACTGTGCCTGCCCGCTCAGACCCTAGAGTTTCGGGCCCCTCCCACGCAGACGCGAGAGACACAGGCCCCGCCCAGGCAGTCGAGAGGGAAGCCGACCTCATTTGTGCAGACGCCAGAGAACCCAGCCCCGCCCACGCAGACCCGAGAGACCCCGGCCCTTCCCACGCAGACGTGAGAGACACCGCCCTACCCGCACAGACTCGAGAGATGCTGGCCCTGGCACAACAGAACATGCAAAGATGCGCGGCCATGAGGAATTACCCCACGCCTGAGGACAGGGCAGGCGGCCAAGAGGAGGTACCCCACGTCCAATAGGTGGTGGCTGTGCAGGGGAGGGCGGAGAGGAGCTACTCACGTTCAAGATCAGGAGGGGCAGCCTTGAGGACATACCCCTCATCCAAGGTAAGGTGCAGCAGCTGCGCTTTCTTGGAGCAGCTGTGAAGAGATATCCCACACTCAAGGTAAGAGAAACTCAAATCAGATGGTAGGTATTGCGAGGGGGCATCAGAGGGCAGACACACTGAAATCATAATCACAGGAATCTAGTCGATCTGATCACATGGACCACAGCCGAATGTGGAGAAGGGAATGGCAAACCACTTCAGTATACTTGCCTTGAGAACCCCATGTACAGTATCAAAGGGCAAAATGACAGGATACTGAATGATGAATTCCCCGGTCGGTAGGTACCCAGTATGCTACTGGAGATCAGTGGACAAATAACTCTAGAAGGAATGAAGGGATGGAACAAAAGCAAAATCAGTACCCAGTTGTGGATGGGACCAGTGATAAAAGCAAGGTCTGGTGCTGTAAAGAGCAATAATGCATAGGAACCTGGAATGTTAGGTCCATGAATCAAGGCAAATTGGAAGTGGTCAAACAGGAGATGGCAAGAGTGAACATAGACATTCTAGGAATCAGGGAATTAAAATGGACTGGAATGGGTGAATTTAACTCAGATGACCATTATATCTACTCCTGTGTGGAGTAGCCATCATGGTCCACAAAAGAGTCTGAAATGCAGTACTTGGATGCAATCTTAACAATGACAGAAAGATTTCTGTTCGTTTCTAAGGCAAACCATTCAACATTACAGTAATCCAGGCCTATGCCCCAAGCAGTAACACTGAAGAAGCCAAACTTGAACGGTTCTATGAAGACCTACAAGACCTTTTAAAACTCACACCCAAAAAAAATGTCCTTTTCATTCTAGGGGACTGGAATGCAAAAGTAGGAAGTCAAGAAACACATGGAGTAACAGGCAAATTTGGCCTTGGAGCACGGAGTGAACCAGGGCCAAGTCGAATAGAGTTTTGTCAAGAGAACGCACTGGTCATAGCAAACACCCTCTTCCAACAACACAAGAGAAGACTCTACACGTGGACATCACCAGATGGTCAACAACAAAATCAGATTGATTATATTCTTCTGCAGCCAAAGACGGAGAAGTTGTATACAGTTAGCAAAAACAAGACCAGGAGCTGACTGTGGCTCAGATCATGAACACCTAATTGCCAAATTCAGACTTAAATTGAAGAAAGTAGGCAAAACCCCTAGACCATTCAGATATGACCTAAATCAAATCCCTTATGATTATACAGTGGACGTGAGAAATAGATTTAAGGGACTAGATCTGATAGATAGAGTGCCTGATGAACTCTGGACGGAGCTTCGTGACATGGTACAGGAGACAGGGACCAAGAGCATCCCCATGGAAAAGAAATGCAAGAAAAGCAAAATGGCTGTCTGAGGTGGCCTTACAAATAGCTGTGAAAAGAAGAGAAGCGAAAAGCAAAGGAGAAAGTGAAAGATATAAGCATTAGAATGCAGAGTTCCAAAGAATAGCTAGGAGAAATAAGAAAGCCTTCGTCGGTGATCAATGCAAAGAAATAGAGGAAAACAACAGAATAGGAAAAACAAGAGACCTCTTCATGAACATTAGAGATTCCAAGGGAACATTTCATGCAAAGATGGGCTCGATAAAGGATAGAAATTGTATGGACCTAACAGAAGCAGAAGATATTAAGAAGAGGTGGCAAGAATACACAGAAGAACTGTACAAAAAAGATCTTCACCACCAGGATAGTCACGAAAATGTGATCACTGACCTAGAGTCAGACATCTTGGAATGTGAAGTCAAGTGGGCCTTAGAAAGCATCACTAGGAACAAAGCTAGTGGAAGTGATGGAATTCCAGTTGAACTCTTTCAAATCTTAAAAGATGATGCTGTGAAAGTGTTGCACTCAATATGCCAACAAATTTGGAAAACTTAGCAGTGGCCACAGGGCTGGAAAAGGTCAGTCTTCATTCCAATCCCAAAGAAAGGTAATGCCAAAAAATGCTCAAACTACAGCACAATTGCACTCATCTCACACGCTGGTAAAGTCATGCTCAAAATTCTCCAAGCTAGGCTTCAGCAATATGTGATCCGTGAACTCCCAGATGTTCAAGCAAGTTTTAGAAAAGGCAGAGGCACCAGAGATCAGATTGCCAACATCCGCTGGATCATGGAGAAAGCAAGAGAGTTCCAGAAAAACATCTATTTCTGCTTCATTGACTCTGCGAAAGCCTTTGACTTGTGTGGATCACAGTAAACAGTGGAAGATTCTGAAAGAGATGGGAATCCCAGAACAACTGAGCTGCCTCTTGAGAAACCTGTATGCAGGTCAGGAAGGAACACTCAGAACTGTACATGGAACAACAGACTGGTTCCAAGTATGAAATGGAATACGTCAAGGCTGTATATTGTCACCTTGCTTATTTAACTTATATGCAGAGTACATCATGAGAAATACTGGGCAGGAAGAAGCAGAAGCTGGAATCAAGATTGCTGGGAGAAATATCAATAACCTCAGGTATGCAGATAACACCACCCTTAGGGCAGAAAGTGAAGAGGAACTCAAAAGCCTCTTGATGAAAGTGAAAGAGGAGAGTGAAAAGGTTGGCTTGAAGCTCAACATTCAGAAAACAAAGATCATGGAATCTGGTCCCATCACTTCACAGGAAATAGATGGAAAAACAGTGGAAACAGTGCCAGACTTTATTTTTTGGGGCTCCAAAATCACTGCAGATGCTGATTGCAGCCATGAAATTAAAAGGCGCTTATTCCGAGGAAGGAAAGTTATGACCAACCTTGATAATATATTAAAAAGCAGAGAGATTACTTTGCCAACAAAGGTCCGTCTAGTAAAGACTATGGTTTTTCCCGTGGTCGTGTATGGATGTGAGAGTTGGATTGTGAAGAAAGCTGATTGCCGAAGAATTGATGCTTTTAAACTGTGGTGCTGGAGAAGACTCTTGAGAGTCCCTTGTACTGCAAGAAGATCCAACCAATCCATTCTAAGGGAGATCAATCCTGGGTGTTCATTGGAAGGACTGATGCTAAAGCTGAAACTGCAATTCTTTAGCCACCTCTGGCGACCAGTTGACTCCCTGGAAAAGATTCTGATGCTAGGAAATGTTGGGGGCAGAAGGAGAAGGGGAAGATAGAGAATGAAAAGACTGGATAAAATCACCGACGCTGTGGACATGAGTTTGAGTGAATTCCGGGAGTTGGTGATGGACACGGAGGCTTGGAGAAGAGTGATTCATGGGTTCGCGGAGGGTTGGACACGAGTGAGCCACTGAACTGAACTGAACTGAATAAAGTGTGTCAAGTACCCTTTTGCCTTTCAAAAGGGAATGTGGTATTTCTCTTGATTGTGCAGTGCAAAATTTCCTTATCTCACCTTGAGGGGATAATTTTGTGGTGTTTCTCGAGATGCGGCGGGATGCTGGGGGTTCTTCTCAAGTTGCGACGAGGACCTCAGGAACTCGCTCGGGTTGCTACAGGTAAGTCAGTTCCCCTTTTTTTGGAAGTTTAACTTCGCGATTACTCTCGAGCCGTTAAATGGGAATTGGCCTCTTCTGGAGTTGAGTTCATAAAGTGTGTTCTCCTCTCCAATGGTGACGGCTGTGAGAGTGAACTTTCCGAGTCACATAAAGGTTGTCCAGTACACTTTTGCCTTTCAAACGGTAATGTGGGATTTCTCTTGGGATTCGGCAGGGCAACATTTCCTCATCTCTCATTGAGGGAATAATTTTGTGGTGTTTCTCGAGTTACGGCGGGAAGCTGGGGTTACTTCTAGAGTTGCGATGGGTACCTCAGCATCACGCTCGGGTTGCTTTAGAGAAGTCAGGTCCCCTTTTGTGCTGGTAGGGGAACTTCTGGATTACTCTAGAGCCCTTAAATAGGAATAGGGCCACAACTCAAGTTGAGTTCATAAACTGTGTTCTCCTCACCAATGGGGACGGCTGTGTGAGGAACTTTCTGAGTCGCATAAATGGTGTCAAGTATCCTTTTGCCTTTCAAGCCGGAATGTGGGATTTCTCTTGAGATTCTGTAGCGCAAAATTTCCTCATCTCACTTTGAGCGGATAATTTTGAGGTGTTTCTCGAGTTGCGGTGGGAAGCCGGGGGTACTTCTCGAGTTGTGACGAGGACCTCAGGAACATGCTTGTGTACCTTCAGGGAAGTCAGGTCCCCGTTTGTGTTAGAAGGGGAACTTCCATATTACTCTCGAGCCCTTAAATGGGAATAGGGCCTATTCTTGTGTTAAGTCCATAAAGTGTATTCTCCTCTCCAATGGTGACGGATGTTAGGGAACTTTCTGAGTGGCACAAAGTGTGTCAAGTAACCTTTTGCCTTGCAAGAGGGATGGTGGGATTTCTCTTGAGATACTGCACCGCAAAATTACATCATCTGGCATTGAGGGGATAGTTTTGTGGTGTTTCCTGAGTTGCGGCAGGAAACAGGGGGTACTTCTCGAGTTGCGACGGGGACCTCAGGATCTCGCTCTTGTTGCTTCAGGGAAGTCAAGTACCCTTTTGTGTTGGAAGGGAAACTTCCGGATTACTGTTGAGCCGTTAAATGGAATATTGCCTCTTCTCGATTTGAGTTCATAGTGTGTTCTCCTCTCCACTGAGGACGGATATTAGGGACCATTCTGAGTCGCCTACAGGGAGTCAAGTACCCTTTTGCTTTTCAAGCTGGAATGTGGGATTTCTCTTGAGATTCTGCAGCACAAAATTTCCTCATGTCGAATTGAGGGGTTAATTTTGTGGTGTTTCTCGAATTGCAGCGGGAAGTCTGAGGTACTTCTAGAGTTGCGCCTGGGATCTCAGGAACTCCCTCGAGTTACTTCAGGGAAATCAGGTCCGCTTTTGTGCTGGAAGGGGATCTTCCGGATTACTCTCGAGCCCCTTTAATAGGAATAGGGCCTCTTTTGGAGTTGAGTCCAAAAATGTGTTCTCCTCTCCAAAGGGGACGGATGTTAGGGAACTTTCTGAGTGGCATAAAGTGTGTTAAGTACCCTTTTGCCTTTGAAGCGGGAATGTGGTATTTCTCTTGAGATTCTGCACCGCAATATTACCTCATCTTGCATTGAGGGGAAAATTTTGTGGTGTTTCTCGAGTTGTGGCGAGAAACAAAGGGTACTTCTTGAGTTGTGATGGGGAGCTCAGGAACTCGCTCCGGTTGCTTCAGGGAAGTAAAGTCCCCTTTTGTGTTGGAAGGCAACATCCGCATTACTCTGGAGCCGTTAAATGGAATATTGAATCTTCTCGATTTGAGTCCAAAAAGTGTGTACTCTTCTCCACTGAGGACGGATGTTATGGACTATTCTGAGTCGCCTCAAGGGAGTCAAGTACCATTTTGCCTTTCAAGAGGGAATGTGGTATTGCTCTTGAGATTTTGCAGCGCAAAATTTCCTCATCTCGCATTGAGGGAAAATTATGTGCTCTTTCTCGAGGTGGGACGGGAAGCTGGGTGTACCTCTCGAGTTGCGACTGGGACCTAGGGAACTCGCTCTGTTTGCTTCAAGGAAGTCAGGTCCCCTTTTGTGTTGGAATGGGAACTTCCGGTTTACTCTCGAGCCGTTAAATGGGAATAGGGGCTCATCTCGAATTGTGTCCATAAAGTGTGTTCTCCTGTCCAACGTGAATGGCTGTGTGAGGGAACTTTCTGAGTGCTATAAAGGGTGCCAAGTACCCTTTTGCCTTTCAAGTGGAAATGTGGTATTTCTCTTGAGATTCTACAGCGCAAAATTTCCTCATCTCGCATTGAGGTGATAATATTGTGTTTCTCGAGTTGTGGCGGGAAGCAGGGGGTACTTCTCGAGTTTCGACGGGGACCTCAGGTACTCGCTCAGGTTGCTTCAGAGAAGTCAGGTCTTCTTTGTTCTTGAAAAGGGAACTTCCAGTTTACTCTCGAGCCATTAAATGGGAATAGGAGCTCATCTCCAATTGATTCCATAAAGTGTGTTATCCTCTCCAATGGGGACTGATGTTAGTGAAATTTGTCAGTCGCATAAAGGGTGTCAAGTACCCTTTTGCCTTTCAGAGGAAATCCGGTATTTCTCTTGAGATTCTGCAGCACAAAATTTCCTCATCTCGCATTGAGGGGATAATTTTGTGGTGTTTCTCGAGTTTCAGCGGTAAGCTGGACGTACTGCTCGAGTTGCGATGGGGACCTCAGGAACTCGCTCGGGTTGCATTAGGGAAGTCAGTTCCCCTTTGATGTTGGAAGGGGATCTTCCGGTTGACTCTCGAGCCATTAAATGTGACTAAGGGCTCATCTCGATTTGAGTCCAAAAAGTGTGTTCTCCTCTCCAATGGGGAAGGTTGTGTGAGGGAACTTTCTGAGTCGTCTGAAAGGTGTCAAGTACCCTTTTGCCTTTCAAGAGGGAATGTGGTATTTCTCTTGAGATTCTGCAGGGCAAAATTTCCTCATCTCTCATAGAGGGGATAATTTTGTGGTGATTCTCCGGTTGCGGCGGGAACCTTGTGGTACCGCTCGAGTTGCGACGGGGACCTCAGGAAATCGCTTCGATTGCTTCGGGGAAGTCAGGTCCCTTTTGGTGTTGAAAGGGGAGCTTCTGATTTACTCTTGTGCCGTTAAATCGGAATAGGGTCTCATCTTGAATTGAGTCCATAAAGTGTGTTCTCTTCTCCAATGGGGACTGTTGTTAGTGAAATTTCTCAGTCGCATAAAGGATGTCAAGTACTCTTTTGCCTTTCAAGAGGGAATGTGGTATTTCTCTTGAGATTCTTCAGCGTAAAATTTCTCATCTCGCATTGAGGGGATAATTTTGTGGTGTTCCTCGAGTTTCGGCGGGAGGATGGGGGTACTTCTCGAGTTGTGACTTGGACCTCAGGAATTCGCTCGAGTTGCTTCAGGGAAGTCAGGTCCCCTTTTGTGTTGGAAGGGGAACTTCCGGTTTACTCTCGAGCCGTTAAATGGGAATATTGTCTCATCACAAATTGAGTCCATAAAGTGTTTTCTCCTGTCCAATGGTAATGGCTGTGTGAGGCTACTTTCTGAGTTGCATAAAGGGTGTGAAGTACACTTTTGCCTTTCAAGAGGGAATGTTTAATTTCTCTTGCGTTTCTGCAGCGCAAATTTTCCTCATCTCGCATTGAGGGGATAATATTGTGATGCTTCTTGAGTTGCGTCGGGAAGCCGGGGGTACTTCTCGAGTTGCGACGGGGACCTCAAGGACTCTCTTGGGTTCCTTCAGGAAAATCAAGTATCCTTTTTTGTTGGAAGGGGAACTTCCTGATTACTTTCGAGCCGTTAAATGTGAATATTGCCTCTTCTCTATTTGAGTCCATAAAGTGTATTCTCCTCTACACTGCGGAAGGATGTAGGGAACATTCGGAGTCGCATAAAAGGAGTCAAGTACCCTTTTGCCTTTCAAGAGGGAATGTGGGATTTCTCTTGAGATTCTGCAGCGCAAAATTTCCTCATCTATTATTGAGGGGATAAATTTTGTCGTGTTTTTAGAATTACGGCGGAAAGCAGTGGGTACTTTTCGAGTTGCGATGGGGACCTCAGGAAATCACTCGAATTACTTCAAGGAAGGCAGGTCCCACTTTTTGCTAGAAGGGGAACTTCCGGATTACTCTTGAGCCCTTTAATTTGAATAGGGCCTCTTCTCATGTTGAATTCATAATTTGTGTTCTCCTCTCCAATGGGAACGGCTATGTTAGGGATCTTTCTGAGTCGCATAAAGGGTGTCAAGTACCCTTTTGCCTTTCAAGCAGGAATGTGGGATTACTCTTGAGATTACGCAGCGAAAATTTCCTCATCTCGCATTGAGGGTATAATTTTGTGCTCTTTCTCGAGTTGCGGCCGGAAGCTCGAGGTACTTCTCGAGTTGCGACGGGGACCTCAGAAATTCGCCTGTTTTGATTCAAGGTAGTCACGTCCCATTTTTGTTGGAAGTGGAACTTCGGGATTACTCTTGAGCCGTTAAAAGGAAATTGGTCTCTTCTCGAGGTGAGTCCTTAAAGTGTGTTCTCCTCTCCAATGGGGATGGCTGTGTGAGGGAACATTCTGAGTCGCATAAAGGGTGTCAAGTACCCTTTTTCCTTTCAAGCGGGAATGTGGCTTTTCTCTTTAGATTCTGCAGCGCAAAATTTCCTCCTCTCGCATTGAGGGGATAATTTTGTGGTGTTTCTCCAGTTGAGGCGGGAAGCTGGGGGTATTACTCTAGTTGCGACGGGGACCTCAGGTAGTCGCTCAGGTTGCTTCAGGAAAGTCAGGTCCACATTTGTTTTGGAAATTTACCTTCTGCATTATTCTTGAACGTTAAATGGGAATAGGGCCTCATCTTGAGTTGAGTCCAAAAGTGTGTATTCATCTCCAATAGGGACGGCTGTGTGAGGGAACTTTCTGTGTGGAATAAAGAGTGCCAAGTACCCTTTTTATTTTCACGCGGTAATGTGGGATTTCTCTTGAGATACTGCAGCGCAAAATTTCTTCATCTCGCATTGAGGGGATTATTTTGTTCTGTGTCTCGAGTTGCAGCGGGAAGATGGGGTAAATAGTGATTTGTGACGGGACCTCAGGAACTCGCTCGGGTTGCTTCTGGGAAGTCAGTTCTGCTCTTGTCCTGGAGGCGGAACTTCCAGATTACTCTCAAGCCATTAAATGGGAATAGGGAATCTTCTCAATTTGAGTCCGTAAAGTGTGTCCTCCTCTCCAATGGGGAAGGCTGTGTGAGGGAACTTTCTGAGTTGAAAAAAGTGTGTCAACTAACCTTTTGCCTTTCAAGCGGCAATGTGGGATTTCTCTTGATATACCGCAGTGCAAAATTTCCTCATCTGACACTGAAGGGATAATTTTTTGATGTTTCTCGATTTGCAGCGGGAAGCTGGGGGTTCTTCTCCTGTTGTGATGGTGACCTCAGGACCTCGCTCAGGTTGCTTCAGCGAAGTCAGTTCCCTCTTTGTGTTGGAAGGGGATATTCTGGATTACTCTCGAGCCCTTAAAAGGGAATAGGGCCTCTTCTCTAGGTGAGTCCAAAAAGTGTGTTTTCCTCTCCACTAGGACAGATGTTAGGGACCATTCTGAGTGGCCTAAAAGGTGTCAAGTACCCTTTTGCCTTTCAAGAGGGAATGTGGGATTTCTCTTCAGATTCTGCAGCACAAAATTTCTTTATCTCTCATTGATGGGATAATTTTGTGGTGTTCCTCGAAATGGGACGGGACGCTGGGGGTACGTCTCGAGTTGCAACGGGGAGCTCAGGAACTCACTCGAGTTACTTCAGGGAAGTCAGGTCCCACTTTGTGCTGGAAGGGGAACTTCTGGATTACTCTCGAGCCCTTTAATGGGAATAGGGCCTCTTCTCGAGTTGAATCCATAAAGTGTGTTCTCCTCTCCACTGAGGACGGATTTTAGTGAACTTTCTGAGTGGCATAAAATGTGTCAAGTACCCTTTTGCCTTTCAAGCGGGAATGTGGGATTTCTCTTGAGATACTGCCGCACAAAATTACCTCATCTCGCATTGAGGGGATAATTTGGTGGTGTTTCTCGAGTTGCGGCGGGAAGCAAGAGGTACTTTTCCAGTTGCGACGGGGACCTCAGGAACTCGCTCGGGTTGCGTCAGGGAAGTCAAGTCCCCTTTTGTATTGGAAGGGGAACTTCCGGATTACTCTCGAGCCTTTAAATTGGAATATTGCCTCTTCTAGAGTTGAGTCCATAAAGTGTGTTCTCCTCTAAAATGGGGACAGAATGTAGGGACATTTGAGTGGCATAAAGTGTGTCAAGTACCCTTTTGCCTTTCAAGCGGGAATGTGGGATTTCTCTTGAGCTTCTGCATCGCAAAATTACCTCATCTCGCATTGAGCGAATAATTTTGTGGTGTATCTGGAGTTGCGGTGGGAAGCAGAGGGTACTTCTCCAGTTGCGATGGGGAACTCAGGAACTCGCTTAGGTTGCTTCAGGGAAGTCAAGTCCCCTTTTGTGTTCTGAGGGGAACTTCTGGATTGCTCTCGAGGCGTTAAATGGGAATATTACCTCTTCTCGATTTTAGTCCATAAAATGTTTTCTCCTCTCCACTGAGGATGGAAGGTAGGGAACATTCTGAGTCGCCTAAAGGGAGTCAAGTACCCTTTCGCCTTTCAAGTGGAAATTTGGCATTTCTCTTGAGATTCTGCAGCGCAAAATTTCTTCATCTCGCATTGAGGGGATAATTCTGTGCTGTTTCTCGAATTGCGGCAGGAAGCTGGTGGTAATTCTCGAGTTGCGACGGGGAGCTCAGAAACTCACTCAAGTTACTTCAGGGAAGTCAGGTCCGCTTTTGTGCTGGAAGGGAAATTTCCGATTACTCTCGAGCCCTTTAATGGGAATAGGGCTTCTTCTCGATTTCAGTCCAAAAACTGTTTTCTCCTCTCCATTGGGGATGAATGTTAGGGAACTTTCTGAGTGGAATAAAGTGTGTTAAGTACCCTTTTGCCTTTCAAGCGGAAAAGTGGGATTTCTCTTGAGATTCTGCTGCGCAATATTACCTCATCTCGCATTGAGGGGATAATTTAGTGGTGTTTCTCATGTTGCGGCAGGAAGCAGGGAGTACTCTCAAATAGCAACAGGGACCTCAGGAACTCGCTCGTGTTGCTTCAGGTAAAGTCAAGTCCCCTTTTTTGTTGGAAAGGGAGCTTCCGGATTACTCTCCAGCAGTTAAATGGGAATATTGCCTCTTCTCCTTTTGAGTCAATAAATTGTGTTCTCCTCTCCCCTAGGACAGATGTTAGGGACCATTCTGAGTCGCCTAAAGAGACTCAAGTACTCTTTTGCCTTTAGAGCGGAAATGTGCGATTTCTCTTGAGATTCTGCAGAACAAAATTTCTTCATCTCACATTGAGTATATAATTTTGTGGTGTTTCTCAAATTGCGGTGGGAAGCTGGGGGTTCTACGCTAGTTGCCACGGGGACCTCAGGAACTCACTGGAGTTACTTCAGGGAAGTCAGTTCCCCTTTTGTGGTGGAAGGGGAACTTCCGGTTTACTCTCAAGCCCTTTATTGGGAATAGGGCCTCTTCTCAAGTTTAGTCCATAAAGTGTGCTCTACTCTCCAATGGGGATGGATGTTAGGGAAATTCCTGAGTGGCAAAAAGTGTGTCAAGTACCCTTTTTACCTTTCAAGTGGGAATGTGGGATTTCTCTTGAGATTCTACAGGGCAAATTTACCTCATCTCGCATTTGCATTGACGGGATAACTTCGTGGTGTTTCTGGAGTTGCGTCGGGAAGCAGGGGGTACTTCCTGAGTTGCGACGGGGACTTCAGGAACTCGCTTAGGTTGCTTCAGGGAAGTCAAGTCCCCTTTTGTGTGGAAGGGGAATTTCCGGTTTACTCTGCAGCCGTTAAATGGAAATGTTGCCTCTTCTCCTTTTGAGACCATAAAGTGTGTTCTCCTCTCCCCTATGACGGATATTACGGACAATTCTGAGTCGCCTAAAGAGAGTCAAGTACCCTTTTGCCTTTCAAGAGGTAATGTGGGATTTCTCTTGAGATTCTGCAGCGCAAAATTTCCTCTTCTCACCTTGAGGGGTTAATTTTGGGGTGTTTCTCGAGTTGCGGCAGGAAAATGGGTGTACCTCTCGAGTTGCAACTGGGACTTAGGGAACTCGTTCGTGTTGCTTCAGGAAAGTCAGGACCCCTTTTGTGTCCAAAGGGGAAATTCCGGTTTACTCTCGAGCCGTTAACTGGGAATAGGGGCTCATCTCTAATTGAGTCCAAAAAGTGTGTTCTCCTGTCCAATGGGGACGGCTGTGTGAGGGAACTTTCAGAGTCGTATAAAGGGTGTCAAGTACCCTTTTACCTTTCAAGAGGGAATGTGGTATTTCTCTTGAGATTCTGCGGCGCAATATTTCTTCATCTCGCATTAAGGGGAAAATTTTGTAGTGTATTTCGAATTGCGACGGGACGCTGGTTGTACGTCTAGAGTTGTGATGGGGACCTCAGGAACTCACTCGAGTTACTTCAGGGAAGTCAGTTCCCCTTTTGTTCTGGAAGGGGAACTTCCGGATTTCTCTGGAGCCCTTTAATGGGAATAGGGCCTCTTTTCAAGTGGAGTCCATAAATTGTGTTCTCCTCTCCAATCGGATGTTAGGGAACTTTCTAAGTGGCATAAAGTGTGGCAAGTACCCTTTTGCCTTTCAAATGGGAATGTGGGATTTCTCTTGAGATTCTGCAGCACAAAATTACCTCATCTCGCATTGAGGGGATAATTTTGCGGTGTTTCTCGAGTTGCGGCCGGAAGCAGGGTGTACTTCTCGAGTTGGGACTGGGAAATCAGGTACTCGATTGGGTTGCTTCAGGGAAGTCAAATCCCCTTTTGTGTTGGAAAGGAACTTCCGGATTACTCTCCAGCCTTAAATGGGAATATAGCCTCTTCTCGATTTCAGTCCATGAACTTTGTTCTCCTCTCCACTGAAGACGGGTGTTAGGGACCATTCTGAGTCGCCTAAAGGGAATCAAGTATCCTTTTGCCTTTCAATTGGCAATGTGGGATTTCTCTTGAGATTCTGCAGTGCAATATTTCTTCATCTCTCATTAAGGGGATAATTTTGTGGTGTATCTAGAATTGCGACGGGACGCTGGGTGTACGTCTAGAGTAGCGACGGGGACCTCAGGAACTCACCTGAGTTACTTCAGGGAAGTCACGTCCCCTTTTGTGCTGGAAGGGGAACTTCCGGATTACTCTCGAGCTCTTTAATGGAAATAGGGCCTCTTTTCAAGTGGAGTCCATAAATTGTGTTCTCCTCTCCAATGGGGATGGATGATAGGAAACTTTCTAAGTGGCATAAAGTGTGTCAAGAACCCTTTTGCCTTTCAAGCGGGAATGTGGGATTTCTCTTGAGATTCTGCAGCACAAAATTACCTCATCTTGCCTTGAGGGGATAATTTTGCGGTGTTTCTCGAGTTGCGGCCAGAAGCAGGGGGTACTTCTCGAGTTGGGACGGGAACTCAGGTACTCGATTGGGTTGCTTCAGGGAAGTCAAATCCCCTTTTGTGCTGGAAGGGGAACTTCCGGATGACTCTCGAGCCGTTGATTGGGAATATTGCCTCTTCTCAATTTGATTGCATAAATTGTGTTCTCCTCTAAACTGAGGACGGATGTTAGGGAATATTCTGATTCACTTAATGTGGGTCTAGTACCGTTTTTCCTTTCAAGCGGGAATGTGGGTTTTCTCTTGAGATTCTGCAGCCCAAAATTTCTTCATCTCTCTTTGAGGGGATAATTTTGTGGTGTTTCTCAAATTGCGGTGGGAAGCTGGAGGTACTTCTCGAGTTGCTACAGGGACCTCAGGAACTCACTGGAGTTACTTCAGGAAAGTCAGGTTCCCTGTTGTGCTGGAAGGGGAACTTCCAGAGTACTCTCGAGCACTTTAATGGGAATATTGCCTCTTCTCCTTTTAAGTCCATAAAGTGTGTTCTCCTCTCCCCTAGGACAGATGTTAGGGACCATTCTGAGTCCCCTAAAGAGAGTCAAGTACCCTTTTGCCTTTCGAGCGGAAACGGATTTCTCTTGAGATTCTGCAGCAGAAAATTTCTTCATCTCACATTGAGTATATTTTTCTGTGGTGTTTCTCAAATTGCTGCGGGAAGCTGGGGGTTCTACGCTAGTTGCGACGGGGATCTCAGGAACTCACTGGAGTTACTTCAGGGAAGTCCGTTCCCGTTTTGTGCTGGAAGGGGATACTTCCGGATTAATCTCGAGCCCTTTAATGGGAATAGGGCCTCTTCTCAAGTTGAGTACATAAAGTGTGCTCTACTCTTCAATGGGGACGGATGTTAGGGAACATTCTGAGTGGCAAAAAGTGTGTCAAGTACCCTTTTAACCTTTCAAGCGGGAATGTGGGATTACTCTTGAGATTCTACAGCGCAAATTTACCTCATCTCGTATTCGCATTGACGGGATAATTTTGTGGTGTTTCTGGAGTTGCTTTGGGAATCAGGGGGTACTTCCTGAGTTGCGAAGGGGACTTCAGGAACTCGCTTCGGTTGCTTCAGGGAAGTCAAGTCCCCTTTTGTGTGGAAGGGGAACTTCCAGATGATTCTCCAGCCATTAAAAGGAAATGTTGCCTCTTCTCGATTTGAGTTCTTAAAGTGTGTTCTCTCCACTGAGGATGGAAGTGAGGAAACATTCTGAGTCGCCTAAAGGGAGTCAAGTACCCTTTTGCCTTTCAAGCGGAAATGTGGGATTTCTCTTGAGATTCTGCAGCGCAAAATTTCTTCATCTCGCATTGAGGGGATAATTTTGTGGTGTTTCTAGAATTGCAGCGGGAAGCTGGGGGTAATTCTCGAGTTGCGACGGGGACCTCAGGAACTCACTTGAGTTACTTCAGTTAAATCAGGTCCGCTTTTGTGCTGGAAGGGGAACTTCCAGATTACTCTCGAGCCCTTTAATGGGAATAGGGCCTCTTCTCGAGTTGAGTCCATAAAGCGTGTTCTCCTCTCCAATGGGGATGGAATTTAGGGAACATTCTGAGTGTCATAAAGTGTGTCAAATATCCTATGGCCTTTCAAGCTGGAATGTGGGATTTCTCTTGAGATTCTGCAGCCCAAAATTACCTCAACTCGCATTGAGGGGATAATTTTGTGGTGTTTCTCGAATTGCCGCGGGAAGCACGGTGTACTTCTCTATTTGGGACGGGGACCTCAGGAACTCGCTCGAGTTGCTTCAGGGAAGTCAAGTCCCCTTTTGTGTTGGAAAGGGAACTTCCAGATTACTCCTGAGCCGTTAAATGGGAATATTGCCTCTTCTCCTTTTGAGTCCATAAAGTGTGTTCTCCTCTCCCCTAGGACGGATGTTAGGGACCATTCTGAGTCGCCTAAGGAGAGTCAAGTACCCTTTTGCCTTTCGAGCAGAAATGTGGGATTTCTCTTGAGATTCTGCAGCACAAAATTTCTTCATCTCACATTGAGTATATAATTTTGTGGTATTTCTCAAATTGCCACGGGAAGCTGGGGGTTCTACGCTAGTTGCGACGGGGACATCAGGAACTCACTGGAGTTACTTCAGGGAAGTCAGTTCCCATTTTGTGCTGGAAGGGGAACTTCCGGTTTACTCTCGAACCCTTTAATGGGAATAGGGCCTCTTCTCAAATTGAGTCCATAAAGTGTGCTCTACTCTCCAATTGGGACGGATGTTAGAGAACTTTCTGAGTGGCATAAAGTGTGTCAATACCCTTTTGCCTTTCAAGCGGGAATGTGGGATTTCTCTTGAGATTCTGCAGCGCAAATTTACCTCATCTCGCATTGAGGGGATAATTTTGTTTGGTTTCTCGTGTTGCGGGGGGAAGCAGGGGGTACTTTTCGAGTTGCGACGGGGACCTCAGTTATTCGGTCGGCTTGCTTCAGGGAAGTCAAGTCCCCTTTTGTGTTGGAATGGGAACCTCTGGATTACTCTCGAGCCGTTAAGTGGGAATATTGCCTCTTTGTGATTTGAGTCCATAAAATGTGTTCTCTCCAATGAGGACGGATGATATGGACCATTGTGAGTCGCCTAAAGGGCGTCAAGTACCCTTTTGCCTTTCAAGCAGGAATGTGTGTTTTCGCTTGAGATTCTTCAGCGCAAAATTTCCTCATCTCCCATTGATGGGATAATTTTGTGGAGTCTCTCGAATTACAGCGGGAAGCGGGAGGAACACCTCGAGTTGCGACGGGGACCTCAGGAAGTCACTCAAGTTACTTCCGGGAAGTCAGGTCTCCTTTGTGCTGGAAGAGGAACTTCCGGATTACTCTCCGGCCCTTTAATGGGAATAGGGCCTCTTCTGGAGTTGAGACCATAAAGTGTGTTCTCCTCTCCAATGGGGACGAATGTGTGGGATCTTTCTGAGTGGCATAAAGTGTGTCAAATACCCTTTTGCCTTCTAAGCGGAATGTGAGATTTCTCTTGAGATTCTGCACAGCAAAATTACCTTATCTCGCATTGAGGGGATCATTTGGTGGTGTTTCTCGAGGTGCGTCGGGAAGCAGGGGGTACTTCTCGAGTTGCGATGGGGACCTCAGGAACTCTCTTGGGTTGCTTTAGGGAAGTCAAGTCCCCTTTTGTGTTGGATGGGGAACTTCTGGATTACTCCCGAGCCGTTAAATGGGAATATTGCCTCTTCTTGATTTGAGTTCATAAAGTGTGTTCTCCTTTAAACTGAGGAAGGATGTTAGGAACCATTCTGAGTAGCCTAAAGGGAGTCAAGTACCCTTTTGCCTTTCAATCGGGAATGTGGGATTTCTCTTGAGATTCTGCAGCCCAAATTTCTTCATCTCGCTTTGAGGGGATAATTTTGTGGTGTTTCTCAAATTGCGGTGGGAAGCTGGAGGTACTTCTTGAGTTGCTACAGGGACCTCAGGAACTCACTCGAGTTACTTCTGGGAAGTCAGGTCCCCTTTTGTGCTGGAAGGGGAACTTCCGGATTACTCTCGAGCCCTTTAATGGGAATATTGCCTCTTCTCCTTTTGAGTCCATAAAGTGTGTTCCCCTCTCCCCTAGGACGGAAGTTACGGACCATTCTGAGTCGCCTAAAGAGAGTCAAGTACCTTTTTGCCTTTCGAGTGGAAATGTGGGATTTCTCTTGAGATTCTGAAGCACAAAATTTCTTCATCTCACATTGAATATATTTTTTTGTGGTGTTTCTCAAATTGCTGCGGGAAGCTGGGGGTTCTACGCTAGTTGCGACGGGGACCTCAGGAACTCACTGGAGTTACTTCAGGGAAGTCAGTTCCCGTTTTGTGCTGGAAGGGGAACTTCCGGATTACTCTCGAGCCCTTTAATGGGAATAGCGCCTCTTCTCACTTTGAGTCCATAAACTGTGCTCTACTCTCCAATGGGGACGGATGTTAGGGAACTTTCTAAGTAGCAAAAAGTATGTCAAGTACCCTTTTTACCTTTCAAGTGGCAATGTCGGATTTCTCTTGAGATTCTACAGCGCAAATTTACCTCATCTCCCATTCGCATTGACGCGATAATTTTTGGTGTTTCTGGAGTTGCGTTGGGAAGCAGGGGGTACTTCCTGAGTTGAGACGGGGATTTCACGAACTCCGTCCGTTTGCTTCAGGGAAGTCAAGTCCCCTTTTGTGTGGAAGGGGAACTTCCAGATGACTCTCCAGCCATTAAATGGAAATGTTGCTTCTTTTCGATTTGAGTCCATAAATTGTGTTCTCCTCTCCCCTAGGATGGAAATTAGGGACGATTCTGAGTCACCTAAAGAAAGTCAAGTACCATTTTGCCTTTCGAGTGGAAATGTGGGATTTCTCTTGAGGTTCTGCAGCACAAAATTTCTTCATCTCACATTCAGTATATAATTTTGTGGTGTTTCTCAAATTGTGGTGGGAAGCAGGGGGTTCTATGCTAGTTGCGACGGGGACCTCAGGAACTCACTGGAGTTTCTTCAGGGAAGTCAGTTCCCCTTTTGTGCTGGAAGGGGAACTTCCAGATTATTCTCGAGCCCTTTATTGGGAATAGGGCCTCTTCTCACTTTGAGTCCATAAACTGTGCTCTACTCTCCAATGGGGGTGGATGTTAGGGAACTTTCTGAGTGGCATAAAGTGTGTGAATACCCTTTTGCCTTTCAAGCCGGAATGTGGGATTTCTCTTGAGATTCTGCAGCGCAAAATTACCTCATCTCGCATTGAGGGGATAATTGTGTGGTGTTTCTCGAGTTGCGGCATGAAACATGGGGCACTTTTTGAGTTGCGACGGGGACCTCGGTAACTCGCTCGGTTTGTTTCAGGGAGGTCCGGTCTCCTTTGGTTTGGGAAGGGGAACTTCTGGTTTACTCTCGAGGCGTTAAATGGAAATAGGGAATCGTCTCGAATTGAGTCCATAAAGTGTGTTCTCCTGTCCAATGGGGACGGCTGTGTGAGGGAACTTTCTGAGTCGCATAAAGGGAGTCAAGTCCCCTTTTGCCTTTCAAGAAGGAATCTGGTATTTCTCTTGAGATTCTGCTGCGCAAAATTTCCTCATCTCGCATTGAGGGGATAATTTTTTGGTGTTTCTCGAGTTGCGGTGGGAAGCTGGGATAATTCTCGAGTTGCGACGGGTACCTCAGGAACTCGCTTGGGTGGCTTCAGGGAAGTCAGGTCCCCTTTCGTGTTGGAAGGGGAACTTCCGGTTTACTCTTGAGCCATTAAATGTGAATATGGGCTCATTTCGAATTGAGTCCATAAAGTGTGTTCTCCTCTCCAATGGGTACTGATATTAGTGAAATTTCTGAGTCGCATAAATGGTGTCAAGTACCCTTTTGCCTTTCAAGAGGTAATGTGGTAATTCTCTTGAGATTCTGCAGCGCAAAATTTCCTCATCTTACATTGAGGGGATAATTTTGTGGTTTTTCTCGAGTTGCGGCACGAAGTTGGGGGTACTCCTTGAGTTGCGACGGGACCTCAGGAACTCGCTCAGGTTGCTTCATGGAAGTCAGGTCCCCTTTGTTTTTGGAAGGGGAACTTCCGGTTTACTCTCAAGCCCTTAAATGGGAATAGGGGCTCATCTCGAATTTGGTCCATAAATTGTGTTCTCCTGTCCAATGTGGACGGCTGTGTGAGGGAACTTTCTGATTTGCATAAAGGATGTCAAGTACCCTTTTGCCTTTCAAGTGGGAATGTGGGATTTCTGTTGAGATTCTGCAGCGCAAATTATCTCATCTCACATTGAGGGTTAATTTTGTGGTGTTTCTGGATTTGCGGCGGGAAGCAGGAAATACTTCTCGAGTTGTGCCAGGGATCTAATTTACTCGCTTGGGTTACTTCAGGGTAGTCAATTCCCCTATTGTGTTGGAAGGGGAACTTCCAGATTACTCTCGAGCCGAAAATGGGAATATTGCCTCTTCTCGATTTGAGTCCATAAAATGTGTTCTCCTCTCCAATGAGAACGGATGTTAGGGATCATTCTCAGTCGCCTAAAGGAAGTCAAGTACCCTTTTGCCTTTCATGCGGGAATGTGGGATTTCTCTTGAGATTCTGCAGTGCAAATTTACCTCATCTCGCAATTAGGGGATAATTTAGTGGTGTTTCTCGTGTTGCGGCGGGAAGCAGGGCGTACTTTCGAGTTGCCACAGGGACCTCAGGAACTCACTCGGGGTGCTTCATGGATGTGAGGTCCACTTTGTGTTGGAAAGGGAACTTCTGGTTTACTCTCGAGCCGTTAAATGGGTATAGGGCCTCATCTCGAATTGAGTCCATTAGTGTGTTATCTTGCTCAAAGGGGACGGCTGTGAGGGAACATTCTTCGTCACATAATGTGTGTCACTTACACTTTTTCCTTTCTAGAGGGAATTTGGTATTTCTCTTGAGATTCTGCAGCGCAAAATTTCATCTCGCATTGAGGGGATAATTTTGTGGTGTTTCTCGAGTTGCGGCGGGAACCTGGGGCAACTGCTCGAGTAGCGATGGTGACCTCAGGATCTCGTTCGGGTTGCTTCAGGGAAGTCTGGTCCCCTATTGTGTTTGACAGTGAAGATCGGGATAATTCTTGAGCCGTTAAATGTGAATAGGGCCTCATCTGGAATTGAGTCAATAAAGTGTATTCTCCTCTCCAATGGGGACAGATGTAGTGACATTTCTGTGTCGAATGAAGGGTGTCAAGTACCCTTTTGCCTTTCAAGACGGAATGTGTTATTTCTCTTAGATTCTGAAGCGCAAAATTTCCTCATCTCGCATTGAGTGAATAATTTTGCGGTGTTTCTCGAGTTGCGGCAGTAAACTGGGGGTACTTCTCGAGTTGCGACGGGGACCGCAGGAACTCTCTTGGGTTGCTTCAGGGAAGGCAATTCCCCTTTTGTGTTGGAAGGGGAACTTCCGGTTTACTCTCGAGCCGTTAAATGGCAATAGTGGCTCATCTCGAATTGGGTCCATAAAGTGTGTTCTCCTGTCCAATGGGGAGGGCTGTGTGAGGGAACTTTCTGAGTCGCATAAAGGGTGTCAAGTACATTTTTGCCTTTTACGAGGGAATGTGGTATTTCTCTTGAGATTCTGCAGCACAAAATTTCCTCATATCGCATTGAGGGGATAATTTTGTGGTGTTTCTAGAGTTGGGCCGGGAAGCTGGGGGTACTTTTCGAGTTGTAACGGGGACCTCAGGAACTCGCTCGGGTTGCTTCAGGAAAGTCAGGTCTCCTTTGGTGGTGGAAGGGGAACTTCCTGTTTATTCTGGAGCCATTAAATGGGAATAGGGTCTCATTTCGAATTGAGTCCATAAAGTCTGTTCTCCTCTGCACAGAGGACGGATGTTAGGGACCATTCTGAGTCGCCTAATTGGAGTCAAGTACCCTTTTGCTTTTCAATCAGGAATTTTGGGATTTCTGTTGAGATTCTGCAGTGCAAAATTTCCTCATCTCGCATTGAGTGGATAACTTTGTGATGTTTCTCGAATTGCAGCGGGAAGTTGGGGGTGCTTCACCACTTGCAACGGGGACCTCAGGAACTCCCTCGAGTTACTTCAGGGAATTCAGATCCTCTTTTGTGCTGGAAGGGGAACTTCCTTATTACTCTCGATCACTTTAAAGGGGATAGGGCCTCGTCTCGAGTTTAGTCCATAAAGTGTGTTATCCTCTCCAATGGGAACGGATGTTAGGGAACTTTCTGAGTGGTATAAAGTGTGTCAAGTAAACTTTTGCCTTTCAAGTAGGATAGTGGGATTTCTCTTGAGATTCTGCAGCGCAAAATTTCCTCATCTATCATTGAGGGGATAATTCTGTGGTATTTTTCGAAATCTTGTGGAAAGCTGGGTGTATTTCCCGAGTTGCAACAGGGACCTTAGGAACTCACTCGAGTTACTTCAGGGAAATCAGGTCCCCTTTTGCGCTGGAAGTCGAAATTCAGGATTACTCTCCAGCACTTTAATGAGAATAGGGCCTCTTCTCGAGTTGAGTCCTTAAAGTGTCTTCTCCTCTCCAATGGGGACGGATGTTAGGGTACTTTCTGAGTGGTATAACGTGTTTCAAGTACCCTTTTGCCTTCAAGAGGGAATGAGGGATTTCTCTTCAGATTCTGCAGCACTCAATTTCCACATCTCTAATTGAAGGGACACTTCTTTTGTTTCTGGAATTGCGGCGGGAAACTGGGTGTACTTCTCCAGTTGCGACGAGGACCTGTGGAATTTGATCAGTTTCTTCAGGGAAGTTAAGTCCCCTTTCCTGTTGGAAGGGGAACTTATGGTTTACTCTCGAGCTATTAAATGAGAATAGGACACCAACTCCAACTGAGTCCATAAAATGTGTTCTCCTGTGCAATGGGAATGGCTGTGTGAGGGAACTTTCTGAGTAGCATAAAGGGTGTCAAGTACCCTTTTGCCTTTCAAGAGGGAATGTGGTATTTCTCTTGAGATTCTGAAGCTCAAAATTTCCTCACCTCGCATTGAGGGGATAATTTTGTGGTGTTTCTCGAGTTGCCGCGGGAAGCTAGGGTTACTTCTCAAGTTGTGACGGGGACCTCAGGAACTCGCTCGGATTTCTTCAGGGAAGTCAGTTCCCCTATGGTGTTGGAAGGGTAACTTCCGGTTTACTCTCGAGCTGTTAAATGAAAATAGGTCTATAACTCGAAATGAGTCCATAGAATGTGTTCTCCTGTCCAATGGGGACGGCTGTGTGTGGGAACTTTTTGGGTAGCCTAAAGGGTGTAAAGTACCCTTTTGCCTTTCAAGAGGGAATGTGGTATTTCGCTTGAGGTTCTGCAGTGCAAAATTTCCTCATCTCGCATTGAGGGGATAATTTTGCGGTGTTTCTCGAGATGCGTCGGGAAGCTCGGGGTACTTCTCGAGTTGCCACGGGGAACTCAGGAACTCGCCTGCGTTGCTTCAGGGAAGTCAGGTCCCCTTTTATGTTGGAAGGGGAACTTCCGGTTTACTCTGGAGCCGTTAAATGGGAATAGGGCCTCATCTCAAATTGAGTCAATAAAGTATGTTTTCCTCTCCAAGGTCGACTGATTTTAGTGAAATTTCTCAGTCGCATAAAGGGTGTCAAGTACCCTTTTGCCCTTCAAGAGGGAATGTGGATTTCGCTTAGAATCTGCAGCGTAAAATTTCCTCAGCTAGCAATGAGAGTATAATTTTGTAGTTTTCCTCAAGTAGCGGCGTGATCCTGGGGGTACTTCTGGAGTTGCGAAGGGGACCTTAGGAACTCACTCGGGTTGCTTCCGGGACATCAGGTCCCCTTTGGTGTTGGAAGAGTAACTTCCGGGTTACCGTTAAATGGGAATAGAGGATCATCACGAATTAAGTCCATAAACTGTGTCCTCCTCTCCAATGGGGACGGCTGTGTGAGGGAACTTTCTGAGTCGCATAAAGGGTGTCTAGTACCCTTTTGCCTTTCAAGAGGGAATGTTGTATTTCTCTTGAGATTCTGCAGCGCAAAATTTCCTCATCTCGCAGTGAGGGGATAAATTTGTCTTGTTTCTCGAGTTGCGGCGGGAACCTGGGGGTACTTCTCTAGTTGCGACGGGGACCTCAGGAACTCACTCGGGTTGCTTCAGGGAAGTCAGGTCCCTTTTTGTGTTGGAAGGGGAACTTCCGATTTACTCTGGAACCGTTAAATTGGAATCGGGGCTCATCTCGAATTGAGTCCATAAACTGCGTTATCCTGTCCAATGGGGACCGCTGTGGAGTGAACTTTCTGAGTCACATATAGGGTGTCATGTACCCTTTTGAATTTCAAGAGGAAATGTTTTATTTCTCTTGAGAATCTGCAGCGCAAAATTTCCTCCTGTCGTATTGAGTGGATAATTTTCTGGTGTTTCTCGAGTTTTGGCGGGAAGCCGGTAGTACTTCTCGAGTTGTGACCCAGACCTCAGGAATTCGCTCGGGTTGCTTCAGGAAAGTCAGATCACCTTTGGTGTTAGAAGGGGATATTCCGGTTTACTCTTGAGCCGTTAAATGGGAATAGAGGCTCATCTCGAATTGAGTCCATAAACTGTGTTCTCCTCTCCAATGTGGACTGATGTTAGTGACATTTCTGAGTAGCATAAAGGGTGTCAAGTACACTTTTGACTTTCAAGAGGGAATGTGGTATTTCTTTTGAGATTCTGCAGCGTAAAATTTCCTCCTCTCGCGTTGAGGGGATAGTTTTGTGGTGTTTCTCGAGTTGCGGCGGAAAGCTGGGAGTATTTCTCGAGATGCGACGGAGACCTCACTACCTCGCTTGGGTTGCTTCAGGGAAGTCAGGTCCCCTTTGGTGTTGGAAGGGGAACTTCCGGTTTCCTCTCGAGCCCTCAAATGTGAACAGGGGCTCATCTCAAATTGAGTCCATAGAGTGTGTTCTCCTTTCCAATGTAGACTGATGTTAGTGAAATTTCTGAGTCGCATAAAGTGTGTCATATACTCTTTTGCCTTTCAACAGGGAATGTGGTATATCTCTTGGGATTCTGCAGTGAAAAATTTCCTCATCTCGCAATGAGGGGATAATTTTGTGGTGTTTCTCGAGTTGCGGCGGGAAGCTGGTGGTACTTCTCGAGTTACGACGGGGACCTCAGGAACTCGCTCGGGTTGCTTCAAAGAGGTCTGGTCACCTTTTGTGTTGGAAGGGGAATTTCGGTTTACTCTCCAGCCGTTTAATGGGAATAGGGCTTCATCTCGAATTGAGTTCATAAAGTTTGTTCTCCTCTACAATGGGGAGAGATATTAATGAAAATTCTGAGTCGTATGAAGGGTTTCAAGTACACTTTTGCCTTTAAAAAAGGAAAGTGGTATTTCTCTTGAGATTCTGCAGCACAATATTTCCTCATCTCGCATTGAGGGCATAATTATGTGGTGTTTCTCGAGTTGCTGCGGGAAGCTGTGGGTTCTTCCCGAGTTGTGATGGTGGACTCAGGAACTCGCTCGGGTTGCATCAGGGAAGTGAGGCCCCCTTTGATGTTGGAAGGGGAACTTCCGGTTTTCTGGTGAGCTAGTAAATGGAATAGGGGTTCATCTCGAGTTGAGTCCATAAAGTGTCTTCTCCTGTCTAATGGGGATGGCTGTGTGAGGCAAATTTCTGAGTCGCATAAAGGGTGTCAAGTACCATTTGCATTTCAAGAGGGAATGTGGTATTTCTCTTGAGATTATGCAGCGCAAAATTTCCTCATCTCGTATTGAGTGGATGATTTTGTGGTGTTACCCGAGTTGCGGCGGGAAGCTGGGAGTACTTATCGTGTTGCCACGCGGTCCTCAGGAACTCGCTCGGGTTGCTTCAGGGAAGTCAGGTCCCCTTTGGTGTTGGAAGGGGAACTTCCGGTTTACTCTCGAGCTGTTCTCAACTCGAAGTGAGTCCATAAATGTGTTCTGCTGTCCAATTGGGATGGCTGTGTGAGGGAACTTTCTGAGTTGCATAAAGGGTGTCAAGTACCTTTTTGCATTTCAAGAGGGAATGTGGTATTTCTCTTGAGATTCTGCAGCGCAAAATTTCCTCATCACTCATTGAGGGGATAATTTTCTGGTGTTTCTCGAGTTGCGGCAGGAAGCTGGGGGTACTTCTCAAGTGGCGAAGCAGACCTGAGGAATTCGTTCGGTTTTCTTCAGGGAAGTCAGGTCCCCTTTTGTGTTGGAAAGGGAACTTCCAGTTTACTCTCGAGCCGTTAAATGGGAATAGGGCCTCATCTCGAACTGCGTCCATACAGTGTGTCATTCTCTCCAATGGAGACGGCTGTGTGATGGAACTTTCTGAGTTGCAAAAAGGGTGTCAAGTACACTTTTGCTGTTCAAGAGGGAATGTGGAATTTCTCTTGAGATTCTGTATCGCAAAATTTCCTCATATCGCATTGAGGGGATTATTCTGCTGTGTTTCTCGCATTGCGGCGGAAAGCTGGGGGGTTCTTCTCGATTTGCGAGAGAGACCTCAGATACTTGCTTGGGTTGCTTCAGGGAAGTCAGGTCCCCTTTGGTGTTGAAAGGGAACTTCCGGTTTACTCTCGAGCCGCTAAATTTTTAATAGGGGCTCATCTCGAATTGAGTCCATAAAGTGTGTTTTCCTCTCCACTGGGGACTGAAATTAATGAAATTTCTGCGTTGCATAAAGGGTGTCAAGTACCCTTTTGCCTTTCAAGAGGGAATGTGGTATTTCTCTTGAGATTCTGCAGCGTAAAATTTCCTTATCTCACATTGAAGGGCTAATTTTGTGGTGTTTCTCGAGTTGCGGCGGGAACCTGGGGGTACTTCTCGAGTTGGGACGGGGACCTAAGGAACTCGTTCGGGTTGCTTCAGCTAAGTCAGGTCCCCTTTGGTGTTGGAAGGGGAACTTCTGATTTACTCTCGAGCCGTTAAGTGGGAATAGGGACTCATCTCGAATTGAGTCCATGAAGTGTGCTCTCCTCTCCAATGCGGAGTGATATTAGTGAAATTTCTGAGTCGCATCAAGGGTGTCAAGTATCCTTTTGCCTTTCAAGAGGGAATGAAGAAAATGTGAAATTTCTCTTGAGATTCTGCAGCGCAAAATTTCATCATCTCGCATTGAGTGAAATATTTTGTGGTGTTGCTCGAGTTGCAGCAGGAAGCTGCGGGCACTTCTCGAGTTGCGACGGGGATCTCAGGAACTCGCTCAGATTGCTTCATGGAAGTAAGTTTCCCTTTGTTGTTGCAAGGGGAACTTACGGTTTACTCTCGAGCCGTTAAATGGAAATAGGGGCTCATCTCGAATTGAGTCAATAAAGTGAAATCTCCTCGCCAATGTGGACGGCTGGGTGAGGGAAATTTCTGAGTCGCAAAAAGGGTGTCAAGTAACATTTTGCCTTTCAAGAGGGAATGTCGAATTTCTCTTGAGATTCTTCAGCGCAAAATTTCCTCATCTCGCATTGAGGGGATAATTTTGCGGTATTTCTCGAGTTGCCGCGGGAAGCTATGGTTACTTCTCGAGTTGTGACGGGGACCTCAGGAACTTGCTTTGGTTGCTTCAGGGAAGTCAGGACCCCTTTTGTGTTGGAAGGGGAACTTCCTGTTTACTCTCGAACCGTTAAATCGGAATAATAACTCATCTCGAATTGAGTCCATGAAGTGTGTTCTCCTCTCCAATGGGGACAGAAGTTAGTGAAATTTCTGAGTCGCATAAAGGGTGTCAAGTAACCTTTTGCCTTTCAAGTGGGAATGTGGTATTTCTCATGAGATTCTGCAGCGCGAAATTTCCTCATCTCGCATTGAGGGGATAATTTTGTGGTGTTTCTCGAGTTGGGGCGGGAAGTTGGGGGTACTTCTCGAGTTGCGACGTGGACCTCAGGAACTCACTCGGGTTGCTTCAAGGAAATCATATTCCCTTTCGTGTTGGAAGGAGAACGTCCGGTTTACTCTCGAGCCGTTAAATGGGAATAGGGGCTCATCTCGAATTGAGTCCATAATTTGTGCTCTTCTATCCAATACGGACGGCTGTGTGAGGGAACATTCTGAGTCGCATAAAGGGTGTCAAGTCCCCTTTTGTGCTAGAAGGGGAACTTCCGGTTTACTCTGGAGCACTTTAATGGGAATAGGGCCTCTTCTTGAGTTGAGTCGATAAAATGTGTTCTGCCCTCCAAAAGGGACGGATGGTAGGGAACTTTCTGAGTGGCATAAGGGGTGTCAAGTACTCTTTTGCCTTTCAAGCGGGAATGTGAGATATCTCTTGAGATTTTGCAGCGAAAATTTCCTCATCTCCCATTGAGGGGATAATTTTGTGGTGTTTCTCGAGTTGCGGTGGGAAGCTGGGGGGAATTCTCGAGGTGCGACGGGGACCTCAGGAACTCCCTTTGGTTGCTTCAGGGTAGTGAGGTCCCGTTTTGTGATGGAAGGGGAAGTTCCGGTTTACTCTCGAGCCCTTTAATGGGAATAGGGCTTCTTCTTGAGTTGAGTCGATAAAATGTGTTCTGCCCTCCAATAGGGACGGATGGTCGGGAACTTTCTGAGTGGCATAAGGGGTGTCAAGTACTCTTTTGCCTTTCAAGAGGGAATTTGGGATTTCTCTTGAGTTTCTACAGCGCAAAATTACCTCCTCTCGCATTGAGGGGAGAATTTTGTGGTGTTTCTCGAGTTGCGGCGGGAAGCATGGGGGTACTACTCGAATTGCGATGGGGACCTCAGGAACTCGCTAGGGTTGCTTCACGGAAGTCAAGTCCTGTTTTGTGTTGGAAGGGGAACGTCCGGATTACTCTCGAGCCTTTAAATGGGAATATTGCCTCTTCTCCTTCTGAGTCCAAAAAGTGTGCTTTCCTCTCCACTGAGGACGGATGTTAAGGACTATTCTGAGTCACCTAAAGGGAGTCAAGTAATCTTTCCTTTTCAAACGGAAATGTGGGTTTTCTCTTGAGATTCTGCAGCGCAAAATTTCTTCATCTCCCATTGAGGGGATAATTCTGTGGTGTTTCTCGAGTTGCAGAGGGAAGCTGGGGATTCTTATCCAGTTGCGATGGGAACCTCAGGAACTCGCTCGGGTTGCTTCAGGGAAGTCAGGTCCCCTATGGTGTTAGAAGGGGAACTTCCAGTTTACTTTCGAGCCGTTAAATGGGAATATTGACTCATCTCAAATTGAGTTCATATAGTGAGTTCCCCTCTCCACTGGGGACTGAATTTAGTGACATTTCTGAGTTCATAAAGGGTGTCAAGTACTCTTTAGCCTTTCAAGAAGAATGTGGTATTTCTCTTGAGATTCTGCAGTGCAAAATTTCCTCATCTGGCATTGAGGGGTTAATTTTGTGGTTTTTCTCGAGTTGCAGCGGTAAGCTGGGGGTGCTTCTCGAGTTGTGACGGGGACCTCAGGAACTCACTCGGGTTGCTTCAGGAAAGTCAGGTCCCCTTTTGTGTTGGAAGGGGAACTTCCGGTTTACTCTCGAGGCGTTAAATGGGAATAGGTGCTCATCTCGAATTGAGTCAATAAAGTGTGCTCTCCTCTACAATGCGGATTGATGTTAGTGAAATTTCTGAGTTGCATCAAGGGTGTCAAGTAGCCTTTTGCATTTCAAGAGGGAATGTGGTATTTCTCTTGAGATTCTCAAGTGCAAAATCTCTTCATCTCGCATTGAGGCGATAATATTATGCTGTTTCTTGTGTTGCGGCGGGGACCTGTGGGTATTTCTCGAGTTGTGACGGAAACCTCAGGAACTCGCTCGGGTTGCTTCAGTGAAGTCAGGTCACCTTTGTTTTTGGAAGGGAAACTTCGGTTTACTCTCGAGCCGTTAAATGGGAATAGGGGCTATCTCAAATTGAGTCCATAAAGTATGTTCTTCTCTCCAATGGGGACGGTTGTTTGAGGGAACTTTTTGAGTCGCAATAAGGGTGTCAAGTACCCTTTGCCTTTCAAGAGGGAATGTTGTATTTCTCTTGAGATTCTGCTGCGCAAAATTCCCTCATATTGATTAAGGGGATAATTTTGTGGTGTTTCTTGAGTTGCAGCGGGAAGCTGGGGGTACTTCTCGAGTTGCGACGGGGACCTCAGGAACTCGCTCGGCTTGCTTCAGGGAAGTCAGGTCGCCTTTTGTGTTGGAAGGGGAACTTCCGGTTTTCTCTCGAGGCTTTAAATGGGAATAGGGGCTCATCTCGATTTGAGTCAATAAAGTGTGCTCTCCTCTAAAATGCGGATTGATGTTAGTGACATTTCTGAGTCGCATCAAGGGTATCAAGTACCATTTGCCTTTCAAGAGGGAATGTGGTATTTCTCCTGTCATTCTCAAGTGCAAAATTTCTTCATCTCGCATTGAGGCGATAATTTTGTGCTGTTTCTCGTGTTGCGGCGGGAAGCTGTGGGTACTTCTCGAGTTGTGATGGAAACCTCAGGAACTCGCTCGGGTTGCTTCAGGGAAGTCATGTCCCCTCTGGTGTTGGAAGGGAAAATTTCGGTTTACTCTCGAGCCGTTAATTGGGAATAGGGGCTCATCTCGAATTGAGTCCTTAAAGTGTGTTCTCCTGTCAAATGGGGATGGCAGTGTGAGGGAAATTTCTGAGACGCATAAAGGGTGTCAAGTATCATTTTGCCTTTCAAGACGGAATGTGGTATTTCTCTTGAGATTCTCAAGTGCAAAATTTCTTCATCTCGCATTGAGGCGATAATTTTGTGCTGTATCTCGTGTTGCGGCGGGAAGCTGTGGGTACTTCTCGAGTTGTGACGGAAACCTCAGGAACTCGCTCGGGTTGCTTCAGGGAAGTCAGGTCCCCTTTGTTGTTGGAAGGGGAACTTCCGGTTTACTCTCGAGCCGTTAAATGGGAATAGGCGCTCATCTCGATTTGAGTCCATAAAGTGTGTTCTTCTCTCCAATGTGGACGGCAGTTTGAGGGAACTTTTTGAGTCGCATAAAGGGTGTCAAGTACCCTTTTGCCTTTCTAGAGGGAATGTGGTATTTCTCTTGAGATTCTGCAGTGCAAAATTTCTTCATCTCGCATTGAGGCGATAATTTTTGCTGTTTCTCCAGTTGCGGCGGGAAGCTGGGGGTACTTCTCGAGTTGCAACGAGGACCTCAGGAACTCGCTCGGCTTGCTTCAGGGAAGTCAGGTCCCCTTTGATGTTGGAAGGGGAACTTCCGGTTTAGTCTGGAGCCGTTAAATGAGAATAGGGATTCATCTCGAACTGAGTCCATAAAGTGTGTTCACCTATCCACTGGCGACTGAAGTTAGTGAAAATTCTGAGTCGCATAAAGGGTGTCTGGTACCATTTTGCCTTTCAAGGGGGAATGTGGTATTTCTCTGAGATTCTGCAGCGCAAAATTTCCTCATCTCGCATTGAGGGGATAATTTTGTGGTGTTTCTCGAGTTGCGGCGGGAAGCATGGGGTACTACTCGAATTGCGACGGGGATCTCAGGAACTCGCTCGCGTTACTTCAGGGAAGTCAAGTCCCGTTTTGTGTTGGAAGGGGAACTTCCTGATAACTCTCGAGCCTTAAAAAGGGAATATTGCCTCTTCTCCTTCTGAGTCCATAAAGTGTGTTCTCCTCTCCACTGAGGACGGATGTTAGGGACTATTCTGAGTCACCTAAAGGGAGTCATGTAATCTTTTGCGTTTCAAGCGGAAATGTGGGTTTTCTCTTGAGATTCTGCAGCGCAAAATTTCTTCATCTCCCATTGAGGGGATAATTCTGTGGTGTTTCTCGAATTGCGATGGGAAGCTGTTGGTTCTTCTCGAGTTGTGACGGGAACCTCAGAAACTCACTCGAGTTACTTCAGGGAAGTCAGGTCCCCTTTTGTGCTAGAAGGGGAACTTCTGGTTTACTCTCGAGCCCTTTAATGGGAATAGGGCCTCTTCTCGAGTTGAATCCCTAAAGTGTGTTCTCCTCTCCAATGGGGACGGATGTTAGGGAACTTTCTGAGTGGCATAATGTGTGTCAAGTACCCTTTTGCCTTTCAAGCGGGAATGTGGGATTTCTCTTGAGATTCTGCAGCGCAAAATTTCCTCATCCAGCATTGAGGGGAAAATTTTTTTGTGTTTCTCGAATTACGGCAGGAAGCTGGGCGTACTTCTCCAATTAAGACGGAAACCTCAGGAACTCCCTCGGGTTGCTTGAGGGAAGTCAAGTCTCCTTTTGTGTTGGAAGGGGAACTTCCGGAGTACTCTCGAGCCGTTAAATGGGAATATTGCCTCTTCTCAATTTGAGTCCATAAAGTGTGCTCTCCTCTCCACTGAGGACGGGTGTTAGACAACATTCTGAGTCGCCTATTCAGAGTAAGGTACCCTTTTGCCTATCAAGCGGGATGTGGAATTTCTCTTGAGATTCTGCAGCGCAAAATTTCCTCATCTCGCAATGAGGGGATTATTTTGTGGTGTTTCTCGAATGGAGGCGGGAAGCTGGGCATACATCTCCAGTTGCAACGGGGACCTCAGTTACTCACTGGAGTTACCTCATGGATGTCAGGTCCCATTTTGTGCTAGAAAGGGTACTTCCGGTTTACTCTCGAGCCCTTTAATGGGAATAGGGCCTCTTCTTGAGTTGAGTCGATAAAATGTGTTCTACTCTCCAATGGGGATGGAAGTTAGGAAACTTTTTGAGTGGCATAAAGCGTGTCAAGTATTCTTTTGCCTTTCAAGCGGGAATGTGAGTTTTCTCTTGAGTTTCTACAGCACAAAATTACCTCATCTCGCATTGAGGGGAAAATTTTGTGCTGTTTCCCTAGTTGTGGCGAGAAGCATGGGGTACTACTCGAATTGCGACAGGGACCTCAGGAACTCGCTCTGGTTGTTTCAGGGAAGTCAAGTCCCATTTTGTGTTGGAAGGGGAACTTCCGGATTACTCTCGAGCCGTTAAATGGGAATATTGCCTTTTCTCCTTTTGAGTCCATAAAATCTGTTTTCCTCTCCCATGAGGACGGATGTTAGGGACCATTCAGAGTCACCAAAAGGGAGTCAAGTAACCTTTTGCTTTTCAAGCGGAAATGTGGGTTTTCTCTTGAGATTCTGCAGTGCAAAATTTCTTCATCTCGCATTGAGGGGATAATTTTGTGGGGTTTCTCAAGTTGCAACGGGAACCTCAGGAACTCATTCGAGTTACTTCAGGGAATTCAGGTCCCCTTTTGTGCTGTAAGGGGAACTTCTGTATTACTCTCGAGCCCTTTAAAGGGAATATGGCCTTTTTTTGAGTTGAGTCCATAAAGTGTCTTCTGCCTCCCAATGGGGTCGGATGTTAGGGAAATTTCTGAGTGGCATAAATTGTGTCAAGTACCCGTTTTCCTTTCAAGCGGGAATGTGGGATTTCTCTGAGTTTCGACTGCACAAAATTACCTAATCTCGCATTGGTGGGATAATTTTGAGGTGTTTCTCAAGTTGCGGCGGGAAATATGGGGTACTATTTGAATTGAGACGGGGACCTCAGGAACTAGCTCCGGTTGCTTCAGGGAAGTCAAGTCCTTTTTTTGGCTGGAAGGGAAACTTCCGGGTTACTCTCGAGCCCTTTAAAGGGAATAGGGCCTCTTCTCGATTTGAGTCCATAAAAAGTGTTCTCCTCTCCACTGAGGACAGGTGTTAATGACCATTCTGAATCGCCGAAACGTTGTCAAGTACCCTTTTGTCTTTCAGGCTGAAATGTGGGAATTCTTTTGAGATTCTGCCCCGCAAAATTTCCTCATCTCCCATTGAGGGGATAATTTGTCCTGTTTCTCGAATTGCAGCAGGAAGCTTGGTGTACTTCTCCAGTTTCGACGGGGACCTCAGCAAATCACTCAAGTTACTTCATGGAAGTCAGGTCCCCTTTTGTGTTGGAAGGGGAAATTCTAGAGTTCTTTCGAGCCGTTAAATGGGAATATGACCTCTTCTCGATTTGAGTCCATAAAGTCTGTTCTCCTATCCACTGAGGACGGATACAAGAGCACATTCTGAGTCGCCTATTTGGAGTAGGGTACCCTTTTGCCTATCAAGCGGGATGTGGGATTTCTCTTGAGATTCTGCAGCGCAAAATTTCCTCATCTCGCATTGAGGGGATAATTTTGTTTTGTTTCTCGTATTGCAGTGAGAAGCTGGGGATATTTCTCGAGTTGCGACGGGGACCTCAGGAATTCACTCGAGTTACTTCAGGGAAGTCAGGTCCCCTTTTGTGCTGGAAGGGGAACTTCCGGATTACTCTGGAGCCCTTTAATGGGAATAAGACCTCTTTTCGAGTTGAGTCCATAAAATGTGTTCTCCTCTCCAATGGGGACAGATGTTAGGGAACTTTCAAAGTGGTATAAAGTGTGTCAAGTACCCTTTTGCCTGTCAAGCGGGAATGTGGGATTCTCTTGAGTTTCTGCACCCCAAAATGACCTCATCTCACATTGACGGGATAATTTTGTGCTGTTTCTCGAGTTTCGGCGGGAAGCAGGGGGTATTTCCCTAGTTCTGAAGGGGACCTCAGGAACTCGCTCGGGTTGCTTCAGCGACATCAAGTCCTTTTTTTTGCTGGAAGTGGAACTTCTGGATTTCTCTGGAGCCCTTTAAAGGGAATAGGGCCTCTTCTCGATTTGAGTCCATAAAAACTGTTCTCCTCTCCACTGAGGACAGATGTTAATGACCATTCTGAATCGCCGAAACGTTGTCAAGTACCCTTTTGCCTTTCAAGCGGAAATGTGGGATTTCTTTTGAGATTCTGCCCCGCAAAATTTCCTCATCTCCCATTGAGGGGATAATTTGTCCTGTTTCTCGAATTGCAGCAGGAAGCTTGGTGTACTTCTCCAGTTTCGACGGGGACCTCAGCAAATCACTCAAGTTATTTCAGGGAAGTCAGGTCCCCTTTTGTGTTGGAAGGGGAACTTCTAGAGTACTCTCGAGCCGTTAAATGGGCATATTACCTCTTCTCGATTTGAGTCCATAAAGTCTGTACTCCTATCCACTGAGAACGGATACAAGAGGACATTCTGAGTCGCCTATTTGGAGTAGGGTACCTTTTGCCTATCAAGCGGGATGTGGTTTTTCTCTTGATATTCTGCAGCGCAAAATTTCCTTATCTCGCATTGAGGGTATAATTTTGTTGTGTTTCTCGAATTGCGGTGAGAAGCTGGGGATACATCTCGAGTTGCGACGGGGACCTCAGGAACTCACTCGAGTTACTTCAGGGTAATCAGGTCCCCTTTTGTGCTGGAAGGGGAACTTCCGGATTACTCTCCTGCCCTTTAATGTAAATAGCGCCTCTTCTGGATTTGAGTCCTTAAAGTTAGTTCTCCTCGCCACTGGGGACGGATTTTAGGGAACTTTCAGAGTGGCATAAAGGTTGTCAAGTACCATTTTGCCTTTCAAGTGGGAATGTGGGATTTCGTTTGAGATTCTGCAGTGAAAAATTTCCTCATCTTGCATTGAGGAGTAATTTTGTGGAGTTTCTCGAGTTGCGGTTGGAAGCTGGGGGAATTTCTCAAGTTGCGAGAGGACCTCAGGAACTTACTCGAGTTACTTCAGGGAAGTCAGGTCCCCTTTTGTGCGGGAAGGGAAACATCGGTATTACAATCGAGTCCTTTAATGGGAATAGGGCCTCTTTTCGAGTTGAGTCCATAAAGTGTGTTCTCCTCTCCAATGGGGACGGATGTTAGGTAACTTTCCAGTGGCATAAAGTGTGTCAAGTACGCTTTTGCTTTTCAAGCGGGAATGTGAAATTTCTCTTGAGATGCTGCAGCACAAAATTTCCTCATCTCACATTGAGGGTATAATTTTGTGGTGTTTCACGAATTGCGGCGTGATACTGAGGGTACATCTCGAGTTGCGACGTGGACTTCAGGAAATCACTGGAGTTACTTCAGGGAGGTCAAGTCCCATTTTTTGCTGCAAAGGGAACTTCCGGATTACTCTCGAGCCGTTAAACAGGAATATTGCCTCTTCTCGATTTGAGTCCATAAAGTGTGTTCTCCTCTCCACTGAGGACGGATGTTAGGGACCATTCTGAGTCGCCTAAAGGGAGTCAAGTACCCTCTTGTCTTTCAAGCGGGAATGTGGGATATCTCATGAGATTTTGCAGCGCAAAATTTCCTCATCTAGCATTGAGGGGAACTTCCGGTTTACTTTCGAGCCCTTTAATGTTAATAGGGCCTCTTCTTGACTTGAGTAGATAAAATGTGTTCTTCTCTCCAATGCGGACGGATGTTAGGGAACTTTCTGAGTGGCATAAAGCGTGTCAAGTACTCTTTTGCCATTCAAGCGGGAATGTGGGATTTCTCTTGAGTTTCTACAACAAAAAATTACCTCATCTCGCATTGAGGGGAGAATTTTGTGCTGTTTCTCGAGTTGCGGCGGGAAGCTGGGGGTTCTTCTCGAGGTGCGACGGGAACCTCAGGAACTCACTCAAATTACTTCAGGAAAGTCAGGTCCCCTTTTGTGCTGGAAGGCGAACTTCCAAACTATTCTGGAGCCCTTTAATGGGGATAAGGTCTCTTCTCGAGTTGAGTCCATAAAGCGTGTTCTCTTCTCCAAGGGGGACAGATGTTAGGGAACTTTCTAAGTGGCATGATGTGTGTCAAGTACCCTTTTGCCTGTCAAGCGGGAATGTGGGATTTCTGTTGAGTTTCTGCACCCCAAAATGACCTCATCTTGCATTGACGGGATAATTTTGTGCTGTTTCTCGAGTTACGGCGGGATACTGGGGGTACTTCTCCAGTTGCGACATGGACTTCAGGAACTCACTGGAGTTACTTCAGGGAAGTCGGTCCCATTTTGTGCTGCAAGGGAAACTTCCGGAATACTCTCGAGCCTTTAAACAGGAATATTTCCTCTTCTCGATTTGAGTCTATAAAGTGTTTTCTCCTCTCCACTGAGGACGGATGTTAGGGACCATTCTGAGTCGCCTAAAAAGAGTCAAGTACCCCTTTGTCTTTCAAGCCGGAATGAGGGATTTCTCTTGAGATTTCGCAGCGCAAAATTTCCTCATCTCGGATTGAAGGGTAATTTTGTGGAGTTTCTCGAGTTGCGGAAGGATGCAGGGGGTACAACTTGCATTGCAACGGGGACTTCAGGAACTCGCTCCGGTTTCTTTAGGTAAGTCAAGTCCCCTTTTGTGTTGGCAGGGGAACTACCGGATTACTCTCCAGCCATTAAATGGGAATATTGCCTCTTCTCGATTTTAGTCCACAAGTGTGATCTCCTCTCCTCTGAAGAGAGATGTTAGGGACCGTTCTGAGTCGCCGAAAGGGATTCAAGTACACTTTGGCCTTTCAAGAGGGCATGTGGGATTTCTCTTGAGATTCTGCAGCGCAAAATTTCCTCATCTCGAATTGAGGGGATAATTTTGTGATGTTTCTCGAATGGAGGTGGGAACCTGGCGTACATCTCCAGTTGCGATGGGGATCTCAGGAACTCACTCGAGTTACTTCAGGGAAGTCAAGTCTCGTTTTGTGTTGAAAGGGGAACTTCCGGATTACTCTCGAGCCTTTAAATGGGAATACTGCCTCTTCTCCTTCTGAGTCCAAAAAGTGTGTTTTCCTCTCCACTGAGGAAGGATGTTAGGGACTATTCTCAGTCACCTAAAGGGAGTCAAGTAATCTTTTTCTTTTCAAGCGGAAATGTTGGTTTTCTCTTGAGTTTTGGCAGCGCAAAATTTCTTCATCTCCCATTGAGGGGATAATTCTGTGGTGTCTCTCAAGTTGCGGTGGGAAGCTGGGGGTTCTTCTCGAGTTACGATGGGAACCTCAGGAACTCGCTCGGGTTGCTTCAGGGAAGTGAGGTCCCCTTTGGTGTTGGAAGGGGAACTTCCAGTTTACTCTCGAGCCGTTAAATGGGAATATTGGCTCATCTCGAATTGAGTTCATATAGTGTGTTGCCCTTTCCACTGAGGACTGAAGTTAGTGAAATTTCTGAGTTCATAAAGGGTGTCAAGTACCCTTTTGTCTTTCAAGAGGACTGTGGGTTTTCCCTTGAGATTCTCCAGCGCAAAATTTCCTCATCTCCCATTCAGGGGATAATTTTGTGCTGTTTCCCGAGTTGTGGCAGGAAGATGAGGGTACTTCTCGAGTTGCGACGGGGACCTCAGAAACTCGCTCGGGTTGCTTCAGGGAAGTCAGGTCCCCTTTTGTGTTCGAAGGGGAACTTCCTGATTACTCTCAATCCCTTAAATGGGAATAGGGCCTCTTCTCGAGTTGAGTCCATAAAGTGTGTTCTCCTATCCAAAGGGGACGGCTGTGTGAGGGAAGTTTCTGAGATGCATAAAGCGTGTCATGAACACTTTGCCTTTCCTGCGGGAATGTGGGATTTCTCTTGAGATTCTGGATCGCAAAATTTCCTCATCTCACAATTAGGGGATAATTTTGCTGTGTTTCTCGAGTTTCAGCAGGAAGCTGGGGGTACTTCTCGAGTTGCAGCAGGGACTACAGGAACGTGCTCGGGTTGCTTCAGGGAATTCAGGTCCCCTTTTGGTGTTGGAAGGGTAACTTCAGGATTACTCTCGAGCCCTTAAATGGCAATAGGTCCTATTATGGAGGAGAGTCCATAAAGTGTGTTTTCCTCTTCAATGGGGACGGCTCTAGGAGGGAAATTTTTGATTCGCATAAAGGGTGTCAAGTACTCTTTTGCCTTTCATGAGGGAATGTGGGATTTCTCTTGAGATTCTGCAGCGCACAATTTCCTCATCTCGCATTGAGTGGATTTTTTTTTGTGGTGTTCCTCGAGTTGCGGCTGGAAGATTGTGGTCCTTCTCAAGTGGCAACAGGGACTTCAGGTACTCGCTCGTGTAGTCCCTGGGAATTCAGGTCTCCTTTCGTTTGGTAGGGGAACATCGTTATTACTCTCGAGGGGAGGAGTGGTAAGAGGGCCTCTGCTAAAGTTGAGTCCATAAATTGTGTTCTACCCTCAAGTGTGGACAGGTATGTCAGGGAATGTTTTGTGTCACATAAAGTGTGTCGAGTACCCGTTCGACTTTCAACCAGAAATGTTGGGTTTCTCTTGAGACTATTCAGGGGAAATTTTCCACATCTCACCTTGAGTGAAGAATCTTGTGGCTTTTGTCGAATAGCGGCCGAAAGCTTGGTGTCCTCCTCGAGTTGCGACAGAGACCTCAGGAACTCACTCATGTAGTCCCTGGAAAGTCAGGTCTCCTTTCGTTTTGGTAGGGGAACTTCGGAATTACTCTTGAGAGGTGGAATGGGAATAGGGCCTCATCTAAAGGTGAGTGCATAAATTGTGTTCTCCTCTCAAGTGGAGACAGCTATGTCAGGGAATGTCTTGAGTCACATAAAGGGTGTCAAGCACCCGTTCGGGTTTCAAAGCGGGAATGTGGGATTTCTCTTGGGACTCTGCAGTGGAAATTTTTCTCATCTCACCTTAAGTGAAGAATCCTGTGGTTTTTCTCGAGTTGCGGCAGGAAGTTTGGGGTCCTTCTCGAGTTGCACCAGGGACCTCAGGACATCGCTCGTGTAGTCCCTGGGAAGTCAGATCTCCTCTTGTTTAGGTGGGGAAACATAGGGAATACTCTTGAGGCGTGGAATGAGCCTATTGCCTCATCTAAATTTAAGTCCATAAATTGTGTTCTCCTCTCATGTGGGGACAGATATGTCAGTTTATGTCTTGAGTAGCATAAAGGGTCTCAAGTACACTTCATGTTTCAAGGGGAAATGAGAGATTTCTCTTGAGACTCTGCAGGGGAAATTTTCCTCATCACACCTTGAGTACAGAATCTTGTGGTTTTTCTCGAGTTGCGGCGGGAAGCTTGGGGTCCTATTCGAGGGGCGACAGGGACCTCAGGAACTCGCTTGTGTAGTTCCTGGGATGTCAGGTCTCTTTTCGTTTTGGTAGGGGAACATCGGGATTACTCTCGAAGCGTGGAGTGGGAATAGGATCTCATTTAAAGTTGTGTCCATAAATTGTGTTCTCTTCTCAAGGGGGGACAGCTAGGTAAGGGAATGTCTTGAGTTGCATAAAGAGTGTCAAGTACCCGTTCGCGTTTCAAGCAGAAATGTGGAATTTCACTTGAGTCTCTGCAGGGGAAATTTTCCTCATGTCACCTTGAGTGCAGAATCTTGTGGTTTTTGTCGAGTTGCGGCGGGAAGTTTGGGGTCCTTCTCGAGTTGCAACAGGGACCTCAGGAACTCATCCGTGTAGTCTCTGGGAAGTCAGATCTCCTTTCCTTTTGGTTGGGGAATATCGGGATTACTCTTGAGACGTGGAATGGGTATAGGGCCTCATCTAAAGTTGATTCCATAAATTGTGTTCTCCTCTCAAGTGGGGACTGCTATATCAGGGAAAGTCTTGAGTCGCATAAAGGGTGTCAAGTACTCGTTCGCGTTTCCAGCGGGATTGTGGAATTTCTCTGGGACAATGCAGGGGAAATATTCCTAATCTCATCTTGAGTGAAGAATCCTGTGGTTTTTGTCGAGTTTCAGCGGGACGTTGTGTTCCTTCTCGAGTTGTGACAGGGACCTCAGGAACTCGTTCGTGTAGTCCCTGGGAAGTCACCTTTCCTTTCTTTTTGGGAGGGTACATCGGCGTTACTCTCAAGGCGTGGAATGGGAATAGGTCTTCATCTTAAGTTGAGTACATAAATTGTGTTCTCTTCTCAAGTGAGGAGAATTATGTCAGGGAATGTCTTGAATCGCATAAATAGTGTGAAGTACCCGTCCGAGTTTCAAGGGTGAATGTGGGATTTCTCTTGAGCCTCGGCAGGGGAAATTTTCCTCATGTCACCTTGAGTGCACAATCTTGTGGTTTTTCTAGAGTTGCGACAGGAAGTTTGGGGTCTTTCTCGAGTTGCGACAGGGACCTCAGGGACTCTCTCGTGTAATCCCTAAGAATTCAGGTCTCCTTTCATTTTGGTAGGGGAACATCAGATTACTCTCGAGGCGTGGAATGGGAATAGCGCCTCATCAAAACTTGAGTCCATAAATTGTGTTCTACCCTCAAGTGGCGACAGCAATGTCAGGGAATGTCTTGAGTCACATAAAGGGTGTCAAGTACCCGTTCGAGTTTCAAGAGGGAATGTGGGAATTTTCTTGAGACACTGCCGGGGAAATTTTCCTCGACTCACCTTGAGTGCAGAATCTTGTGTATTTTCTCGAGTTGAGGCGGGAAGCTTGGGTCCTTCTCGAGTTGCGACAGGGACCTCAGTAACTCGCTCGCGTAGTCCCTGGAATCAGGTCTCCTTTCGATTTGGTAAGGGAACATCTTGATTACTCTCGAGGCGTGGAATGGGAATAGGGCCTATTCTAAATTTGATTCCATTAATAGTGTCCTCCTCTCAAGTGGGGACAGCTATGTCAGGGTATGTCTTGAGTTGCATAAAGGTTGTGAAGTACCCGTTCGAGTTTCAAGTGGGAACGTGTGATTTCTCTTGAGAATCTGCAGTGGAAAATTTCCTCATTTCACCTTGAGTGCAGAAAATTGTGGTTTTTCTCGAGTTGCGGCAGGAAGCTTCGTGTCCTTCTCGAGTTGCAACATGGACCTCAGATACTCGCTCATGTAGTCCCTGGGAATTTAGGTCTCCTTTCGTTTTAGTAGGGGAACATCGGGATTACTCTCGAGGCGTTTAATGCGAATAGGGCCTCATCTAATGTTGAGTCCATAAATTGTGATCTCCGCTGAAGTGGGGACAACATTGTCATGGAATATCTTCAGTCGCATAAAGGGTGTCAAGTACCCGTTCGCGTTTCAAGCTGGAATGTGAGATTTCTATTGGGACTCTGCAGGGGAAATTTTCCTCATCTAACCTTGAGTGCAGAATCTTGTGGTTTTTCTTGAGATGCGGCGGGAAGATTCGGGTCCTTCTAGAGTTGCGACCGGGACCTCACGACCTCGCTTGTGTAGTCCCAGGGAAGTCAGGTCTCCTTTCGTTTTGGTAGGGGAACATCGGGATTACTCTCGAGGCGAGGAAGGAGAATTGGCATCATCTAATTTTGAGTCCATTAATTTTGTTCTCCTCTCAAGTGGGGACAGCTATGTCAGGGAATGTCTTTATTCGCATAATGTGTGTCAAGTACCCGTTCGAGTTTCAAGCGGTAATGTGGGATTTCGCTTGATACACTGCAGGGGAAATATGCCTGTTCTCACCTTGAGTGCAGAATCTTGTGTTTTTTTTTCGAGTTGCAGTGGGAAGCTTGGGGTCCTTCTCAAGTTGCGACAGGGACCTCAGGAACTCCCTTGTTTAGTCCCTGGAAGTGAGGTCTCCCTAAGTTTTAGTAGGGGAACATCACAATTACTCTCGAGGCGTGGAATGGGAATAGGGCCTCATCGAATGTTGAGTCCATAAAGTATGTTCTCCTCTAAAGTGGGGACAGCTATGACAGGGAATGTCTTGAATCGCATAAAGGGTGTGAAGTACCCGTCTGAGTTTCAAGGGTGAATGTGGGATTTCACTTGACACTCGCAAGGGGAAATTTTCCTCATCTCACCTTGAGTGCAGAATCTTGTGGTTTTTCTAGAGTTGCGGCGGGAAGCTTGGGGTCCTTCTCGAGTTGCGACAGGGACCTCGGGAACTCACTCATGTAGTCCCTGGGAAGTCAGGTCTCCTTTCGTTTTGGTAGGGGAACATTGGGATTACTCTCGAGGCATGGATGGGAATAGGGCTTCATCTTGAGTCCATAAATTGTGTTCTCTCAAGTGTTCAGAGCTATCTCAGGGAATGTTTTGAGTCACATAAAGGGTGTGAGGTACACGTTCGAGTTTCAAGCGGGAATGTGGAATTTCTCTTGAGACTCTGCAGGGGAAATTTTCCTCCTCTCACCTTGAGTGCAGAATCTTGTGGTTTTCCTCGAGTTGCGGCAGGAAGCTTGGGTTCCTTCTTGAGTTTCGACAGGGACGTCAGGAACTCCCGAGAGTAGTCCCAGGGATATCAGGTCTCCTTTCGTTTTGGTCGGGCAACTCTCGAGGCGATGAGTGGGAATAGGGCATCATCTAAAGTTAAGTTTTTGTCGAGATGCAGCGGGAAGCGTGGGGTCTTTCTCGAGTTGCGAAAGGGACCTCAGGAACTCGTTCGAACAGTGCCTGGGAATTAAGGTCTCCTTTCTTTTTGGCAGGGGAACATTGGGATTACTCTCAAGGTCTGGAATGGGAATAGAGTCTCATCTAAATTTGACTCAGTATATTGTGTTCTCCTCTCAAGAGGGGACAGCTATGTTAGGGAATGTCCTGTGTCGCTTAAATTGTGTCAAGTACCCATTCGCCTATTAAGCGGGAATGTGAGATTTCTCTTGGGACTCTGCAGGGCTAAGTTCCCTCATCTCACCTTGAGTGAGATGTAGTCCCTGGGAAGTCAGATCTCCTGTCGTTTTGGTAGGGGAACATAGGGAATACTCTTGAAATGTGGAATGGGAATAGGGCCTCATCTATAGTTTAGTCCAGAAATTGTGTTCTCCTCCAAATGGGGACAGCTATGGCAGGTTGTATCTTGAGTAACATGAAGGGTCTCAAGTACCCGTGCACGATTCATGGGGGAATGTGGGGTTTCTCTTGAGACTCTGCAGGGGAAATTTTCCTCATTTCACCTTGAGCGCAGAATCTTCTGGTTTTTCTCGAGTTGCAGCGGGAAGATTGGGGTCCTTCTCGAGTTGCGACAGGGACCTCAGGACCTCTCTCCTGTAATCCCTGGGAAGTCAGGTCTCCTTTCATTTTGGTAGGTGAACATCGCGATTACTCTCGAGGCGTGGAATGGGAATAGGGCCTCATCGAATGTTGAGTCCATAAAGTATTTTCTCCTCTCAAGTGGGGACAACTATGACAGGGAATGTCTTGAATCGCATAAAGGGTGTGAAGTACCCGTCTGAGTTTCAAGGGTGAATGTGGGATTTCACTTGACACTCTGAAGGGGATATTTTCCTCATCTCACCTTGAGTGCAGAATCTTGTGGTTTTTCTAGAGTTGCGGTGGGAAGCTTGAGGTCCTTCTCGAGTTGCGACAGGGACCTCGGGAACTCGTTCATGTATTCCCTGGGAAGTCAGGTCTCCTTTCGTTTTGGTAGCGGCATATCGGGATTACTCTCGATGTGTGGAATTAGAATAGGGTATCATCTAAATTTGAGTCCATAAATTGTGTTCTCCTCTCAAGTGGGGAGAGTTATGTCAGGGAATGTCTTGAATCGCATAAAGAGTGTGAAGTACCCGTCCGAGTTTCAAGGGTGAATGTGGGATTTCTCTTGAGACTCTCCAGGGTAAATTTTCCTCATCTCACATTAAGTGCACAATTTTGTGATTTTTTCTAGAGTTGCGGCGGGAAGCTTGGTGTCCTTCTCGAGTTGGGGCAGGGATTCAGGAAATCGCTCCTGTTTTCCCTGGGTAGTCAGGTCACCTTTAGTTTTGGTATGGGAACATTAGGAGTTTTCTCGAGGGGTGGAATGGCAATAGGGTCTCATCTAAAGTTTAGTCTATAAACTGTGTTCTTCTCTGTTGTCGGGAAAGGTATATCAGGGAATATCTTGAGTCATATAAAGGGTGTGAATTACCCATTCGAGTTTCAAGAGGGAATGTGGGATTTCTCTTGAGACTGTGCAGCGGAAATTTTCCTCATCTCACCTTGAGTGACGAATCTTGTGGTTTTTGTCGAGTTGCGGTGGGAAGCTTGGGGTCTTTCTCGAGTTGCGACAGGACCTCAGGAACTCGCTCGTGTAGTCCCTTGTAAGTCAGGTCACCTTTCGTTTTGGTAGGGGAACATCAGGTTTACTCTCGAGGCGTGGAATGGGAATAGGGAATCATCTAAAGTTAAGTCCATAAAGTATTTTCTCCTCTCAAGTTGGGACAGCTATGTCAGGGAATGTCTTGAGTCACATAAAGGGTGTCAATTATCCGTTCAAGTTTGAAGCTGGTATGTGGGATTTTTCTTGAGACTATGCAGGGGAAATTTTCCTCATCTCACCTTGAGTGCAGAATATTGTGGTTTTCCTCGAGTTGTGGCAGGAAGCTTGGGGTCCTTCTCAAGTTGCTGCAGAGACCTCAAGAACTCGCTCAAGTAGTTCCTGGGAAGTCAGGTCTCTTTTCGTTTTGGTAGGGGAACATCGGGATTACTCTCGAGGTGTGGAATGGGAATAGGTCCTCATCTAAAGTTGAGTCCATGAATTGTGTTCTCCTCTCAATTGGGGAGAGCTATGTCAGTGAAAGTCTTAAGTCGCATAAAGGGTGTGATGTACCCGTTCAAGTTTCAAGCGGGAATGTGGGATTTCTCTTGAGACTCTGCAGGGGAAATATTCGTCATCTCACCTTGAGTGCAGAATCTTGTGATTTTTCTCGAGTTGCGGCTGGAAGCATGGGGTCCTTCCCGAGTTGCGTCAGGGACTTCAGGAAATCGCTCATGTATTCCCTGGGTAGTCAGGTCTCCTTTCGATTTGGTATGGGAACATCAGGATTATTGTCGAGGCTTGGAATGGGAATAGGCCTCATCTAAATTTGAGTCCATAAATTGTGTTCTCCACTGAAGTGGGGACAGGTATGTCAGGGAATGTCTTGAGTTGCATAAAGGCTGTCAAGTACCCTTTCGAGTTTCAAGCATGAATGTGGGATTTCTCTTGAGTCTCTGCAGGGAAAATTTTCCTCATCTCACCTTGAGTGCAGAATCCTGTGGTTTTTAACGAGTTGTGGCGGTAAGCTTGGGGTCCTTCTCGAGTTTCCATAGAGTCCTCAGGAACTCGCTCGTGTAGTCCCTGGTAAGTCAGGTCTCCTTTCGTTTTGTTAGAGGAACATCGGGATTACTCTCGATGCGTGGAATGGGAATAGGGTTTCATCTTAAGTTGAGTCCATAAAGTGTTTTCTCCTCTCCAGTGGAGAGGAATGTCTTGAGTCGCATAAAGGGTGTTGAGTACGCATTCAAGTTTCATGCGTTAATTTGGGACTTCTCTTGAGACTCTGCAGGGGAAATATTCGTCATCACACCTTGAGTTCAGAATCTTGTGGTTTTTCTCGAGTTGCGGCGGGAACCTTGGGGTCCTTCTCGAGTTGGACAGGTACATCAGGAATTCGCTCGTGTAGTCCCTGGGAAGTCAGGATTACTTTCGTTTTGTTAGGGGAGCAGCGGGAGTTCCCTTGAGGCATGGAATGGGAATAGGCCCTCATCTAACGTTGAGTCCATAAACTGTGTTCTCCTCTCAAGTGGGGAGAGCTATGTCAGGGAAAGTCTTGAGTCGCTTAAAGGGTGTTCAGTACGCGGTCGAGTTTCAAGCGTTAATGTGGGATTTCTCTTGAGACTCTGTGGGCGAAATATTCGTCATCCCACGTTGAGTGCAGAATCTTGTGGTTTTTCTCGAGTTGCAGCGGGAAGCTTGGGGTCCTTCTTGAATTGCGACAGGGACCTCAGGAACTGGCTCGGGTAGTCCCTGGGAAGTCAAGTTTCCTTTCGTTTTGGTAGGGGTCACTGGAATTACTCTCGAGGCGTGGAATGGGTATAGGGCCTCATCTAAAAGTTGAGTCCATAAATTGTGTTCTCTCAAGTGGGGGAGAGCTGTGTCAGGGAATGTCTTGAGTCGCATAAAGGGTGTTCAGTACGCATTCGAGTTTCATGAGTCAACTTGGGATTTCTCTTGAGACTCTGCAGTGGAAAATTCCTCATCTCCCATTGATGGGATAATTTTGTAGTGTTTCTCGGTTTCTGGCGGGAAGCTTGGGGTTCTTCTCACATTGCGACTGCGATCTCAGGAACTCGCTCGTGTTGCCCCAGGGAAGTCAGGTCTCCTATCTTGTTGGAAGGGAATGTTCGGGATTACTCTTGAGCCATTAAATGGGAATAGGGCCTCATCTCGAGGTGAGTCCCTAAATTTTGTGCTCCTCTCCAGTGTGGACGGCTATGTTAGGGAACTTTTTGAGACACATAAATGGTGTCATGTACCCGTTCAAGTTTCAAGCGGTAATGTGGGATTTCTCTTGAGATTCAGCAGAAGAAACGTTCCTCATCTCGTACTGATGGGGGAACATTTTCATTTTTCTCGAGTTGCAGCAGAAAGTTAGGGGATCCCCTCGAGTTGCGACGGGGAACTCAGGAACTCGCTCGTGTTGCCCCAGGTAAGTCAGGTCTCCTGTCATGTTGGAAGGAGAACCTCGGGATTCCTCTCGAGGCGCAGCAGGGGAATAGGACCGCATCTAGTGTTGAGTCGGTCAACTGTGTGTTCCTTGTTTGTGACGACAGGGATCTCGGGGTTGGTCTCAAAATTCACCTGGGATGTCAGGCCTCATCTCATGTTAAGATATCGAACTGCGCTTTCTTCTCGAGTAGTAAAACGGGTGTTAGGTCACATTAGATTTGAATTTTTACCTGGAAATTTTATCGTGTATGCTCTGCGAGTCAGGTGTCCACTCATCCTGTGAATTGATCCTCGAGGATACATTTGAATCTGTGCAGTATAATCAGACAATATCCCGAGTGGGTGTTGACATACATAACTTTTCCATTTCTGTTTTGAAAACCTGAGGATCCTCCTGAGTTTCAACGTGGTACACGCCTCCTCGTACTCTGTGAGTGGAACATCTGAATTCCATTCCAGAGAAAGCAGAGGAATCGACTCTCATCTGGAAATGAGGACTGAAAAACAGGACAGGTTGTCAGTGTGGCAGGTAACTCGCTGTTCCTCTCGATTGGGCTGTGCATGTCGGTTTAATTTTTGAGTCGCATAAAGGATGTTAAGTAGTAACCTGTCGAGTTTCAAGCGGGAATGTGGAATTTCTCTTGCGAATCTGTAACGGAAATGTTCTTCATCTCGCCTTGAGGGCAGAATCTTGTGGTTTTTCTTGAGTTGCCGCGGGAAGCTTGGGTTCCAACTCGCATTGGGCCATGGACGTCTGAAACTCACTCCTGTTGCTTCAGGGATGAGAGGTCTCCTTTGTGTTGGAAGGGGAACTTCAGGATTACTCTGGGGCCCTTAAATGGTAATAGGACCTCATTTCGAGTTGAATCCATAAACTGTGTGCTCCTCTCCAGAGGAGACATCTATGTTAGGGAACTTTTTGAGTCGCATAAAGGGTGTCAAGTACCCGTTCGAGTTTCAAGCGGGAATGTGTAATTTCTCCTCAGATTCTGCAGCAGAAATGTTCCTCATCTCCAATTGATGGGGTATTTCTCGCTTTCCTCGAGTGGCGGCAGAAAACTTGGGGTTCCTCTCGAGTTGCGACGGGGACCTTAGTAACTCGTTCGCGTTGTCCCAGGGAAGTTAGCTGTCCTTTACTGTTGGAAGGGGAACCTCTGGATTCCTCACGAGGCACCGGAGAGGAATAGGGCGGCAGGTAGTGTTGTGTATGTAAATTGTGTGCTCCACTTCAATGTGGACAGCTATGTCGGGGAAGTTTCTGGGTCGCATAAAGTGTGTCTAGTACCCGTTCGAGTTTCAAGCGGAATGTGGGATTTCTCTTGAGACTCTGCAGCGGACAAGATCTTCATCTCGCATTGAGGGGAAATTTTGTGGTGTTTCTTGATTTGTGGCGGGAAGCTTGGGGTTCTTCTCGAGTCGCGACCTCAGGAACTCGCTTGTGTTCCCCCACAGAAGTCAGGTCTCCTATCCTGTCGGAAAGGGAACCCTGGGATTCCTCTCGAGGCGCAGCAGAGGAATAGGGCCTCATCTAACTTTAGGTCGGAAAACTGTGTGTTCCTTGACAGAGGTGACAGGGATCTCGTGGTTGCTTTAAAAATTCACCTGGGGAGTCAGGCCTCGTCTTTGGTTCAGACATGTGACTGCGCTTTTTCTCGAGTTGTAAAACGGGTGTTAGGCCACGTTAGAGTTGAATGTGTAGCTGGAAATTGTTTGCTCGGCGTGTCAGGTCTCCACTCGTCTTGTGAGTTGATAATCGAGGACACATGTGAATCTGTTCAGGAGAATCAGACAATATATCGAGTGGCTGGTGACATCCATACCTTTTCCATTTGTGTTTTGAAAACCTGGGGATCCTCCCGAGTTTCAGTGTGGTACACGCTTCCTCGTACTTTGTGACTGGATCGTCCGGATTCCATTCCACAGAAAGCAGAGGAATCGACTCTCATCTGGAAAAGAGGACTGGAAAACGGGGCAATTTGTCAGTGTGGCAGGAAACTCGGGGTTCCTCTAAATTGGTACTGTGTATATCAGTTTAATTTTTGAGTCGCATAAAGGATGTTAAGTAACCTGTTGAGATTCAAGAGTTAATGTGGAATTTCACTTGCGAATCTCAAAGGAAATGTTCCTCATCTCGCCTTGAGGGCAGAATGCTGTGGTTTTTCTTGATATGCGGCGAGAAGCTTGGGCTCCCTTTCGAGTCGAGCCGGGGATGTCAGGAACTCGCTCGTGTTGCTTCAGGGAAGTCAGGTCCCCGTTATGTTGGAAGGGGAACTTCTGGATTACTCTCTCGAGCCATTAAATAGGAATAGGACCTCATCTCGAGTTGAATCCATAAATTGTGTGCTCCTCTCCAGTGGGGACGGCTATGTTAGTGAACTTTTAGAGGCTCATAAAGGGTGTCAAGTACCCGTTCGAGTTTCAAGAGGGAATGTGGGATTTCTCTTTAGATTCTGCAGGATTATTGTTCCTCATCTCTCATTGATGGGGGAACGTTGTCATTTTTCTCGAATTGCGGCAGAAAGCTTGGGGTTCCTCTCAAGTTGTGTCGGGTATCTCAGGAACTCGTTTGCGTTGTGCCAGGGAAGTTAGGTCTCCTTTCGTGTTGGAAGGGAAACATCGGGATTCTTCTCGAGTCATGTTAGAGGAATAGGGCCACATCTAGTTTTGTGTACGTAAATTGTGTTCTCCTCTTCAATGTAGACTGTTATGTTGGGGAAGTTTATGGGTCGCATAATGGGTGTCAAGTACCCGTTCGAGTTTCAAATGCGAATGTGGGATTTCTCTTGAGACTCTGTAGTGGAAATATTCCTCATCTCGCATTGAGGGGATAATTTTGTGGTGTTTCTCGAGTTGCGGCGGGAATCTTGGGTTTCTTCTCGAATTGTGACGGGGACCTCAGGAACTCGCTCGTGTTGTACTAGGGAAATCAGGTCCCGTATCGTGTTGGAAGGGGAACTTCGGGATTCCTCTATAAGGAGCAGCAGAGGAATAGGGCCACATCTAGCGTTGAGTCGGTCAACGGTTTGTTATTCTCCAGTTGCGACAGGGATCTTGCTGTTGTTGCGGGTGAAATGACACAAAGATAAGACACACAAAAGACAGACAAAGACACAACTCCGGCCGGAGGAAAAATTCTGCTCAAGCACCCTTGTGGTTTATTTTTATACCCCTGTAGCTGGACACATACCAAAATCTAAGCAATGCATTTTTCTACCAAATAAGGACAAAAAGCCAAGCACATTTCAAGGACGGGAGGAAGAAAGGGAGGAAGTGACATCATGTTTATTACGAAGCCCGCCGAGAACTCCAGCCTCTTCCTTATTTTTAAGGAGCTCATGTTCCCTCATATGCAAGCGGACCATTAACCTTGGATATTGTGTGCAGGCTTCCTGGCAGAACATCCTCTTTCAAGCATGCTCTGCCTAAGCAGAGAGTCTTGTTTGCAGGCTTCCTTAACCATTCTTTCTCGTGGTCACTGTCGGGCTCCTACATTCCCCCCTTCTTTCTGAGAGGCAGTAGCAAGCTGTAAGGTGGCAATAATGCATTGTCTGTCCTTTTTTAGTTGTTGCCTTCTCCACCAGCACCGGAAGATTAGAATAATAACAAAGCATAATAGAATTATGAGCAAAGTATTCCCAAAGTAGTTCCAATTAGAGTAGATACATGCACAAAAAGATTCAAATTTTTCACCCCTACCTGCAAATCCTTTAACAGATTGGACCCAGTAATGTCAGGTAGCGTTTTTCTAAATGTATACAAAATTTGTTGCTCTAATTCCATAATTTCTCTGGTAAGGTTTTGATGCCCTGTTAAAGACCGTTTCACCTTTTCCCAACCCTCACTCATGTTGAAAGGCACAGGTGTTATACATAATTGAGAAGAGTTCCAATCACATTTCAACACACTTCTTGTGGATAAGACAGTTAATTGATCCCCAAGCCAAGAAACAGTATGTTGAAGATTGTGCACATAATTTGCAAGTTGAGTATCCAAATCTCGTTGTTGTTGCCATAATAAATGAAGAGTCTTTATGCCATTTCCGCACAAAGTCTGCTGTTTGGATTCCTTGATGCAAAGCAAGTCCAGCCATGGCAGCGGTTGTAGTAACTGAAGCCACTGCAAGAACTGAAGCTATGATTGCTCCAAGCATGCGTCGGGATCAATGAAGCAAAGTCTGTACAGCAGTCACCAAATGAGATACAGCAAAAAAGTCTGACCAAGGTCTTGTCAAAGTTACAGGTAGCCATACTTCGGTTTAAGTTTTAACAACCACCATAGAAAACTTAGAATTGCGATTTTGTATGTCAAAATTTTCCCACCATGATTGATTTACACATTGTGTTAAATTACAATGATTACACGATATAGTTTCATTTCAAGTCCAATTCCCATACAACAATGCAAAGGTGTATTTTAAACAAGCCATAGCAGAATAAGATTTATTAATATGCAAGTTAACATGAAAGGGACCTGAACTGTCACTTGTATCCAAAGTATAGTTTTCCGACCATATAGTGAGATTCCCGGAAACTGCCCACAATTTCCAAATATTCCCTTGGAAGTGGGGATACCCTAACAATTGCAACTGAGGGGGAATGAGTGCAAACTGCTGCCATTTTACGGTTTCATTACCGTTACCAATTAAAGTACCAATAATTCGATGCCATTTGAGAGTTTTGTTTGACCATTTTTCCAAAATTTGGCTATGATCAGGGCTCTTATCTACAATAACAAATCCAGAATAGTTCATGACTTTGAAACGCCAATGACCTTGGCAACTTTCCCATTCCAAAGATTCTAGAGAAGAAATAAAATTTAGAAGGGCATAATGGTATAAAGATATCAAAATGATGACTCATTGATGTCTTAGAGGTTTTGAATCCCCTGGTGGAAACAAGCACAGTAAACACAGCAGGATGATAATGATTATATTATACCCCCCAGGTATTATAAGAGTGATGATTGTGCTTTTTTGTAGAAAGGCAAAAGGGATGTCCTTAATGCACAAGGGGAGGCCCTCCACTGCAACAGTAACATTATATATGTTATATTGATTATTATGGTGATACAAATGCTCAATTTCTCCACACACGGGTGGTGGGAAGAATGCAGTTTCATTGGTGCATACCTATACTTCAGGTTCACCCCAAGAGACAACTCTCACAAGAGGAGGATTAGGAACATAAGCCCAATAAGTATATTCTATCGCTTGCACATATATTACCTGACAGGTAACCACAGCCATCATAGCCAACAGCCAATTAGTAGGATTGAGAGGTTGACCAGCATTAACGAGGGTTTTTTCAGCCTCCTGTGTAAGCTTCTTCAGTTGCCCCCATGTTGGAAGGGACGCAGATAGGGTAGGGAAAGTAAAGCTCCGCTGTGCAGAAAGTTCTTCAAATTTTCGCACAAAGTGGTCATCCATGATGAATATTGATCAACCGAGCTGGTGTCCAAAACCTAAAATTATCAACAGATATGAAAGCATAACCTCGTCCTAAATATATCAGTGATGCTGGAACCCAACCTTTTTATCTTTATACCAAAGGAGTGTATTCAAGATCTTCTTATCCTCATCTTTTCTTCGAAAATGAAATTCTGCTGCTGATAGAATTTCTTTGCGTCAAATATTCAAAAAATTTAAAGTAAGTAAGGTTTTATTCAAGATACCTTTTGGTTTCATAAATCTCTCCTGTTCCCCTTTTTTTTTGTTTTTTCAATATATTTACGTAAAGTACGATTAGCTCTTTCAATGGTAGCTTGTCCTTGACTATTATAAGGGATGTCAAAAGTATGAGTTATATGATATTGGGATAAAAAGTGAGCTAATTTAGCCGATTGTTAAGCAGGTGCATTATCAGTTTTTAATTCAATTGGTATTCCCATAATTGCAAAACAAGATAATAAATGAGTAATAGCAGCGTCATCTTTTTCAGAATGTAATGTAGTAGCCCATTGGAAATGTGTGCATTTATCTATAGCATGATGGACACATTTTTGTTGCCCAAAAGATGAAATAAAAATTAGATTCGTTTGCCATATCTGATTTGCTTGTAGTCTTCTTATGTTGACACCTGGTTGGGTAAATGGTAAAGTAAAAGGCGCACATTTGGGACATGAGCGAACAATATTTTCAGCTTGTTTGTGAGCAATATCATAAGATATTTTTAATCCTTTTGAGTTAATGTGTGGCAGATGATGCTCTTGTTTTGCTACTTTTATATGATAAAGTAATGCATGAATTGCAGCATTTCCGAAGGACAAGGGTCCAGGAAGGGCGGAATGAGCATGGATATGAGTAAAGAAAATTGATTTTGAATGTTGTAGAAGCAATTGCTGCACCTGATAAAACAATTTATCAATATCTGTCTTAAGAGTTATAGGCAGGGAGACTTGAGGAATTTGAAGACAAGAGAGAACAGCATATCGAGACTTTGAAACAATGTTAACAGGAAGTTGAGGAAAATCTTGCAAAACTAAATAAATAGCCCACAACTCAGCAGGCTGTGCAGAGGAGAATGAATGGGGAAGAACTTTAGAACGTTCAAAAGTAAAATGTCCAGCGGTGTTTTTATTTGCATCAGTAAAAACAGTGGGTCTTTTAACTGTAACATCTGAAATCGGAGATTTCATGGCGTTGGCTCGAAGAAAATCAATCAATTTAGATGACGGATAATGATTCGAAAATGAACCAGGAAATGAAGCAAGGGAGATTTGCCAATTTTTATTAAATTGTAAACATAAAGATATCTGAGCATTTGTTAATTGAATGAAAATTTGGTGTTTTATTTTCTGATAATTGTAAAATACGATTGTGACCCTTTTGTATAAGAAGGGGTAATTTATCCATATATATATATAGTTAATTTTTTAGAGAAACTATTAGGTAAAAGAAACCAATTTATTAATCCTTTTCCTTGAGCAATTGCACCAGATGGAGAATGAGGGGTATGAAATATTATGAATCCAATAGGTTGAGACGCAGAAATATATGTTAAAAAACCATCATTTAATCTTTGTTCAACAAACTGAAGCTCTTTCAAAGCGAAGGGGGTTAAGATTCAGGGACTATCTAAAGCTGTTTCTCCTTTTAAAGTAGAAAATAAGTGTTGTAATTGATAAGTAGGAATCCCAAGTACCGAGTGAAGCCAATTAATATCTCCTCATAATTTCTGGAAGTCATTTAAAGTTTTTAAATGATATCTTTTAATTTGCAAATTTTGAGGCCAAATTTGGTGTTGTTCTAATATGGTCCTCAAATAAGTAATGGGAAAATCCTTTTGAATTTTTTCTGGCGCTATCAGCAAGTTATATTATTTCAAAACCTCCTGTACTTTTCAGAAGAATTTATCACGTTCAGCGATACAGGGAACTGCCAATAAGTGATCATCCATATGATGATAGAGAATATAATTAGGATATTCTTGATGGATAGATTGTAAGGAACGAGCTACAAACTCTTGGTATAAGGTAGGACTATATATCATTCCCTGTGGCAAGACTGTCCAATGGTAGTGCTTAACGGGCTGAGCGTGATTAAGAACAGGAACCGTGAAAGCAAATTTATCTCTATCTTGAAATTGTAAGGGAATAGTAAAAGAAAAAAAAAACAATCTTTAAGATCTAATACCATTAAAGACCAATTTTGTGGAAAAAGAGCAGGAGAAGGAAGTCCCAACTGTAAGGCTCACATGGGTTCAATATATTTATTAACTTCACTTTAATCAGTCAACATTTTCCATTTTTCAGATTTCTTTTTTTATAACAAATACAGGAGAATTCCAAGGGGAAGTAGAAGGCTCTGTATGGCCAAGTTTAAGTTGTTTGTTATTAATTACTCTAAGGCCTCGAGCATCATTTTTGGTAATAGCCATTGCTCAACGCATTTAGGAGTATTAATTATCCATTTTAATGAGAGTGCTCAAGGAGTTTGAGCAGTGGTTATTAGTTTCCCGATGGAATGCTTACAGAGGCTCCCATGGGAGAGAGAATATCTCTTCCCCATATATTAATAGGTATACTAACAATATAAAAAGTGACGAAAACTGTTTTTCCATTATGGAACTGGCACTGTAAAGGATGAGTACTTTTTCAAACATCTGCAGTGGAGCCTATTCCGGTCAACATTAGAGGACTCTTTTCTTTGCTCCAGTCTTGGGGCCGTTGTTGGGAGGATATGACTGAAACATCTGCCCCGGTGTCTATTAGCCCTTCAAAGTTCTTTCCTTGTATGGTCAAGGAAAGGACAGGGCTAGAATCCTTGATAAGCATCTCCCAAAATATATGTTGCCTAGTACTTCTAAAACCTCCTGGCCTTTCATAAGGAAGAACAGAAAATGGTAGATAAGATAAAAGAAGTACTTGTGCTATATGTTCTCCAGCCAATAGTGAAATTGTAACAGAAGTAGAGACCAAAATTAAAATTTCTCCAACAAAATCAGAGTCTATTACTCAAGGAATTATGGTTAGGCCTCTTAGAGCAGCACTATTGCGGCCCAATACTAAGCCAAAAGTGCCTTTAGACAATGGGCCAAATACGTTTGTTCTTAATTTAAAAATGCCACAGCCCGGAGACAAAAGAATATTTTCAGCGAGAGGCAAATCAGCAGCAGCTCTTCTTGAAGTTGCAGAGCGTAAATCTGACACCATTAGAGGTTTGGTTTTTCCTGTTGTAGTGGTCATCTCTAAGGGTTGTTGGGAAACAAAGGAGTTACTTGAGGAGCAGGAGGCATGGTTAATTGCATCCCCGGCATTGATCCTGGGACCCAGGGACTGAGGCACGCTAAGTAGTTTCCAAATGTGGGTTACCAATAGGATTGCCATATTTATTAGTTTTAGAGAGGCATTCATTGGTCCAATGAAGCCCTTTACCACATTGGCGGCAAAGCCCATGGGGCTTATTTTGTTTTGTATATCCTTGTTTTGCCTTTATTTTTTTGCTATCCTTTTTCATATATCCAGGTTTCTCACAATGGTAACAATTTTTGCCCTTAGAGGGCTTCATAGCTTGAGCCAAGGCAGTAGCAAAAACAGTAGCACTATGTTCAGTTCCTCCCACTCCCGAACAAGCTCTAATATATTTAGCTATAGAAGCCCCCTGTCCCCTTAAAGGACCTAAAACACCTTTACATTCCGGGTTTGCATTTTCGAAAGCAAGTGTTTGTAAAAGTATCTCTGAAATTTCATCACGTCCAACAGCCCCTCAACAGCCACCCACAATTTAGCAAGAAAATAAGTATAAGGTTCATTGGGTCCTTGTAAAGTTTTTGTGAAAGAAGGCTGAGCTTGGCCAGTAGGTACAATAAGGCGCCAAGCCCTTAGAAATACTTGGAGCACCTGTTGTAAATCCTGGTCAGAATATTGAGCCTGATCTCTTAAGGCTCGAAATTGTCGTTCTCCCATCAATTTATCTTCTAAAGGACCAGGAGGGTTCTGTCCCTCATTAATTTGAGCCTGTGTTTGGGCTTTTTCTTCTCACCAACTGTTTAATTGCAACCACTGAGATCCTTTAAGAAGAGCCTGGGCTATGGACTCCAAATCTAAGGGAAGAATCAATTTTGTCTTCTCTACAGAATCTAGCATAGCTAATACAAAAGGGGGTTGGGCACCATATTGAGCAACAGCAGCTTTAAGATCCTTGAAAAATTTATATTTAAAAGGCGAATATTGAACATTAATCATACTGTTGGGAGCTGCTTGCCATTGATTTGGAAATAACTGTGGAGGATCTGTAAAACCACCAGAGGTCACAGGGATATCATCATCATAAAACATGGACTCGGGAAAAGAGAAAGAGGGCCTCTCTTGGCCTACATCTGGAGAACTATGCGATACCGGAAAAAGGGAAGCATAGGGAGGGGATATAGGAGTAGGAACCCACTTTGTTCCTTCATTCTGTGTTTTCCACCATTGTTGAAAATTTCGGGTCACATTATCTACATCGTCGTTCCCTTCGGACGACAAGGAGAAATCACTAGCACTATCAGATTTGGTGTCTGATTCCCTATCCCTGGAGTGCAAAGCAGTGACCACGGAAGCGTCATTTAAAGTGGCACCATTTGATTTTTTGTTTGTTTGTTTCTCAATAGGACTTCCTCATAAATTACCTCAGATTTTGTAGATTTAGTTTCACTATCGGTGGAAAGCAATGCAAGTGCTTGAGTGATAGCACTACATAGAGTCCACAATTTCAAAAGAATTATGTTTTCTTCTGATGCTGTTGCTGTAATTCTTTCTGTATTAATTTCCATTCCTTTAAGTTTAATTGTACTTTAGGTTGGCACTTAAACAAATAACAATGCTGCTCCACAAGGGGAAATAACTCCGATAAACGACGACTAGATGCCTTTACCCAGATAGAGTGGAGAAGTCCTTTGACCAGCTCCATGTATTGTGCCTTTGCTGATGGGAAATTCCCCATAATTTTCCCGAAAGTTCCCCTGCCTTGGACCTACAATGCCCGAGGGGGTACTCACCCTTTCGGTTTCACTTGGGCCCCACGTTGGGCGCCAGATGTTGTGGGCTAAATGACACAAAGACAAGACATACAAAAGACAGACAAAGACACAATTCCGGCCAGAGGTAAAATTCTGCCCAAGCCCTCTTGCGGTTTAATTTTATACCCCGGTAGCTGGGCACATACCAAAATCTAAACAATGCATTCTTCTACCAAATAAGGACAAAAAACTAAGCACATTTCAAGGACAGGAGGAACAAAGGGAGGAAGTGACCACATCATGTTTACTGCAAAGCCTGCCCAGAACTCCAGCCTCTTCCTTTTTTATAAGGAGGGCATGTTTCCTCGTATGGGAGTGGAACATTAACCTTGGATATTGTGTGCAGGCTCCCTGGAAGAACATCCTATTTGCAAGCATGCTCTGCCCAAGCAGAGTCTTGTTCGCAGGCACATCCCTGCTTCCTTAACCATTCTCTCTCGTGGTCACTGTCAGGCTCCTAAACGCAGTTGCTCTCAAAATTTTCCAGGGGATTCATCCCTTGTCTCTTGTTCAGACATGGAACTGTGCTTTCTTCTCAAGTTGTAAAACGGGTGTTAGGGCCCATGGGAGTTGATTTAGTAACTGAAGATTGTATCAAGTATGCTCAGGGAGTCAGGTCTCCACTCGTCTTCTGAGTTGATACTCAAGGCTACATTTGAATCTGTGCAGTAGAATCAGACAGTATTTCCAGTGGGTGGTGACATCCGCACCTTTTCCATTTGTGTGTTGAAAACCTGGGGATCCTCCCGAGTTTTAAATTGGTACCCGCCTCCTCGTACTGTGCGACCAGAACATCCGGATTCCATTCCAGAGAAAGCAGAGGAATCGACTCTCTCATCTGGAAAAGAGGACTGGAAAACGGGGTAATTTGTCACTGTGGCAGGAAACTCGGTATTCCGCTGGATTGGGGCTGTGTATGTCGGTTTAATTTTTGAGTCGCATAAAGGATGTTCAGTAACCTGTCGAGTTTCAAGTGGGAATGTGGAATTTCTCTTGCGAAGCTGCAACGGAAATGTTCCTCATCTCGCCTTGAGGGCAGAATCTTGTGGTTTTTCTTGAGATGCAGAAGGAAGCTTGGGGTCCCTCTCGAGTTGGGCTGGGGACCTCAGGAACTCTCTTGTGTTTCTTCAGGGAAGTCTGGTCCCCTTTTGTGTTGGAAGGGGAACTTTGGGATTACTCTCGAGCCGTTAAATGGGCTTAAGACCTCATCTTGAGTTGAGTCCGTAAATTGCGTGCTCCTCTCCAGTGGGGACGGCTATGTAAGGGAGATTTTTGAGTCGCATAAAGGGTGTCAAATACCTTTTCGAGTTTCAACTGGAAATGTGCGATTTCTCTTGAGATTCTGCAGCAGAAAATTTCCTCATCTCTCATAGATGGGGGAATTTTGACGTTTTTCACGAGTTGAGGCGGAAAGCTTTGGGTTCCTCTCGAGTTGCTATGGGAACGTCAGGAACTCACTCGCTTTGTCCCAGGGAAGTTGGGTCTCTTTGCTGTTGGAAGGGGAACCTCAGGATTCATCTAGAGGCGCGGGAGAAGAATAGGGTCCTTATCTATTGTTGTGTAGGAAAATTGTGTGCTCCACATCAATGTGGATGGCTATGTTGGGGAATTTTTTGAGTCGCATAAAGGGTTTCAATACCCGTTCGAATTTCAAGCGGGAATGTGGGATTTCTCTTGAGATTCTTCAGCAGAAAATTTCCTCATCTCGCATTGAGGGCATAAATTTTTGGTGTTTCACGAGTGTGGTGGGAAGCATTGGGTTCTTCTCGAGTTGTGACGGGGACCTCAGGAAATCCCTCGTGTTGCCCCAGGGAAGTCAGGTTTCCTATCGTGTTGGAAGGTGAACCTCCGGATTCCTCTCGAGGCGCAGCAGAGGAATAGGGCGGCATTTAGTGTTGATTCGTTCAACTGTGTGTTCTTTGCCAGTGGCAACAAGTATCTCGGGGTTGCTGTCAAAATTCACCTAGGGAATCAGGCCTCGTCTATTGTTCAGACATCGAACTGCACTTTCTTCTCGAGTTGTAAAATGGGTGTTAGGCCACATTAGAGTTGAATTTGTACCTGGAGATTGTCTCGAGTATGCTCGGGGAGTCAGGTCTCCACTCGTCTTATGAGTTGATACTCGAGGATACATTTGAATCTATGCAGTAGAATCAGACAATATCTCAAGTGGGTTTTGACATCCGTACCTTTTCCATTTGTGTTTTGAAAACCTGGGGATCCTCCTGAGTTTCAAGGCGGTACCCGCCTCCTCGTACAGTGCGACCTGAAGGTCCGGATTCCATTCCAGAGAAAGCAGAGGACTCTACTCTCATCTGGAAAAGATGACTGGAAAACGGGACACTTTGTCAATGTGGCACAAAACTTGGTGTTCCTCTCAACTGGAGCTGTGTATGTTGGTTTAATTTTTGAGTCGCATAAAGGATGTTCAGTAACCTGTCGAGTTTCAAGTGGGAATGTGGATTTCTCTGGTGAATCTGCTACGGAAATATTCCTCATCTTGCCTTGAGGGCAGAATCTTGATTTTTCTCCAGTTGAGGCGGGAAGCTTGGGTTCCCTCTCGAATTGCGCCGTGGACCTCAGGAACTCGCTCGTGTTGCTTCAGGGATGTCTTGTCCCCTTTTGGGTTGGAAGGGGAATTCCGGGGTTACTCTTGAGCCGTTAAATGGGAATAGGCCCTCATCTCGTGTTGAGTCCGTTAATTGTGTACTCCTCTCCAGTGGGGACGGCTATGTTAGGGAACTTTTTGAGTTCCATAAATTGTGTCAAGTACCCTTTCGAATTTCAAGCGGGAATTTGGGATTTCTCTTGATATTCTGCAGCAGAAAATTTCCTCATCTCACATTGATGGGGGAACGCTGTCGTTTTTCTTGAGTTGCGGTGGAAAGCTAGGGGTTCCCTCCGAGTTGCGACAGGGAACTCAGGGACTCGTTCACGTTGTCCCAGAGAAGTTAGTGCTCATTTGCTGTTGGAAGGGGAACCTCAGTATTCCTCTCGAGGCGCGTGGGAGGAAAAGCACCGCATCTAGTTTTGTGTATGTAAATTGTGTGCTCCGGTTCAATGTGGACGGCTATGTCCGGGAAGTTTTTGGGTCGCATAAAGGGTATCAACTACCTGTTCGAATTTCAAGTGGGAATGTGGGATTTCTCTTGAGACTCTGCAGTGGAAATATTCCTCATCTCTCCTTGAGGGCAGATTTTTATGGTTATTCTCTAGTTGTGGCAAGAAGCTTGGGCTCCCTCTCGATTTGCGACAGGGACCTCTGGAACTCGATGGTGTTGCTTCAGGGAAGTCAGGTCTCCTTTCGTGTTGAAGGGGATCCTCGGGATTCCCCTCAAGGTGTGGCAGAGAATTAGGGCCGCATCTAGCGTTGTGTACCTAAACTGTGTGCTCCTCTTCAGTGGGGACAGCTCTGTCGGGGAAGTTTTGATTCGCATAAAGGGTGTCAAGTACTTGTTCGAATTTCAAGCGGGAATGTAAGATTTCTCTTGAGACCCTGCAGCGGAAAAATTTCTCATCTCGCATTGAGGGAAAATCTGATGGTTTTTCTCTAGTTGCAGCGGTAAGCTTGGTGTTCTTCTCCAGTTGTGACGGGGACCATATGAAATCACTCGTGTTGCCCCAGGGAAGTCAGGTCTCCTTTCGTGTTGAAAGGGGAACCTCGGGATTTCTCTCGAGGTGCAGCAGAGGAATAGGGCCGCATCTAGCGTTGAGTCTGTCAACTCTGTGTTCTTTTCCAGTGGCGACAGGGATCTCGGGGCTGCTATGAAGGTTCTACTGGGGAGTCAGGCTTCATCTCGATTTGAAGCATGGAATTCTGCTTTCCTTTCTAGTTGTAAAAGGGGAATCATTCTTCGTGCCTTAATCAGGAGGTTCATTAGGGCTTTTTCTCTCTGCTGAGCATGGGTATCAGGTTTCTCATCATGTTGTGAGGGGATAGTCGGTGTTCCACTGGAGCTTTGCTAGATCATCAGGACTTACCTCGATTGGAGGTGGAACTCAGAGTCCTCCGCAGCTTCCGGGGGAGGGCACCTGAGTTTCAATAGGAGACAGAGGCCTCCTCTTGTGGTGGGAGAAGAAGAAAGGATACATCTAGAGTTGAAGCAGGGTTTGAATGCTCATATCGTGAGGACGTGGGGAATACAGAGCTCTTCTAGAGCTGTGCACGGAAACTGGGCTTTTCTCTCAATTGAAAATGGATATTCTGGCATCCACTTCAATTGTAAATAGGGATTCAAGTCTCCTGTGGTATCTTGAGAGAGAACTCGGGATTGCTCTCCAGGCACTATAGGAAAAAAGGGCATCAAGTGACGTTGCCTGGGGCTTCTCGTGGTATATGGCGATTGCAAAGGGAAGTATGGCTTTCATTTCAAGTTATGCTAGGGAACTCAGGGAAACACTCATATTGCCTCAGGGAAGAAAAGTTGTGAGGGGAAGTTCGTGATTGATCTCGAGTCAATGCAGAGGAATCGAGCTTCAATTCACATTGAAAGTGGGTAATCCCAAAGTATTTCTCGAATTTGGGCAGGAATCTTTCAGATCCCTCGAGTTGCAAAATGGGCCTCACTGATCCTCTCAAGTTGTCTCTGGGAAGTCCAGAAAACTTTTGTAGTGTGGAGAGCCTTTGGGATGCCTTTTGAGACAGTGCAGGGGAATAGGGTCTGATCTGGAGTTGAGGCGCTAACCTCAGTGTGCCTCTCCAGTTCTTACATGGATCACAGTGTTCCTACAAAGTTTCAAAAGGGGAGTCATACCAAGTCTCTTGTTGAGGCATGGAACTCCACTAACTTTTCGAGTTGTAAAAGGGGTGGTCGGCCTCCTGTTGAGTTGATTTTCTGTCCTGGGGCTTTTTCTCTATGATGCACCTGGGAAATCAGGCCTCCCTGAGTGGTGTTACTTGATGCTGGGAGTTCCCTTTGAATTGGGACGGTGGAATCAGTCCTTATATTGAGCGGATGGTTAAATTGGTGTCTTTTTGAATTGTGGCACGACTCCCCGGGGTCCTCTCGAGTTTTAAGAGGACATAGGCCTCCTCTTCAGATTTGACAGAAACATTGGGATTAATTTCCATATGAAGCAGGGCAATCGATCCTCACCTTGAGATAATGAGTGGAAAACGGGTTTCTTCTTGAGCTGTGGCAGGAACCTCGCTGCTCCTCTTGAGTTTAGCCGGGTATCTCGGGGAAACTCTTCAGTTGCCTATAGTGTGCCGAGTATCCTTTCGAGTTTTAAGAGGGAATGTGAGACTTCTCTTAAGACGCTGCAGCAGAAAAGGGCATCCTGTCGCGTGGAGTGGAGAATTTCATGGTTTATCTGGAGTTGCGGCTTGAAGCTTGGTGGTATTCTCGCATTATGACGGGAACCACTTGGACTTGCTAGTTTTGCCTCAGGGAAGTCAGGTCTCCTTTCTTGTTGAAAGTGGAATTTTGCGATTCCGTTGGAGTCACTGAAGGGCATGAGGGCCACATTTAGACTTGAGTGGGTAAACTCAGTATTCCTTTCAAGTGACCACATGGATCTTGGTGTTGCTCTGATGGTTGCACTGGGGAATCAAGCCTAGTCTTTCTTGAGGAGGGAGCTCTACTTTACCCCCGAGTTGTAAAAGGACTATCAGATCTGATTTCTGTTTTATCGGGAAATTTGCGCTTTTTCGAGAGTCTCACCAGGAAATTCATGCCTCCGATCATGTTGCGAGTTGATACTCCGTGTTCCACTGGAGCTGCTGCAAACACAACATGACTCATCTCTAGTTGAGTGTGAACTCGGAGTCCTTTGAACATGCTGCAGTATCTACAGTGTTGCCCTCAAGTGTAAATAAATGTGACAGGACTCGTCCTGTGGTACGAGGTGAAATTGGGATTCCTCTTCAGTTGAACGTGGAACGCTCATTATCTTCAGCTGAGGTGTGATCACTGGCCTTTTCTTAAATTGTGGTGGGGATAATCGGTTTTCTTCTCTCATTGGGACTAGTAGCTCTGGGAGACCCTTAAGTGGCATCAAGGAACTCAAGCCTAATTGAATTTGGAGAAGGAACTTGGGACTTTTGTCTACGTTCTGTAGGAAAAAAAAAAGGGGGGCATCATCTTGCTTTGAAAGAGGAATTTCGAGGTTATTCTCGAGTTGCGGTGGGAAATGTGGTGATCCTCTCGAGTGACGATGGATATATAAGGGAGCCTCCTGTGTTGTTTCTGGGAAGTCAGAACGCCTTTCCATTTGCAAGGGGAAGCTCGGGATTCCTTTGGAGTCACTGCAGAGAAGTAGGTCTGCATCTAGATTTGAGTCCGTTTAACTCAGAATTCCTCTCCAGTAGCGAAAGGGTTGCTCTCAAAATTGTCTTGGGGAGTCAGGCCTCGTCTCGTGTTCAGACATGGTACTCCACTTTCTTCTCGAGTTGTAAAAGGAGTGTTAGGCCACAATTAAGTTAAATTTTATCTGGAGATTTTGTTGAAAATCCTCAGGAGACAGGTCTCCACTCGTCTTGTGAGTTGATATTCGAGGATACATTTGAATCTCTGCAGTGGAATCAGACAATATCTCGAGTGGGTGGGGACGTTGGTACCTTTTCCAATTGTGTTTTGAAACCCTGAATTCTCCAGAGTTTCAATGTGTTACCGGTCTCCTCCTACTGTGCGACGGGAACGTCCGGATTCCATTCCAGACAAAGCGGGGGAATCGACTTTCATCTGGAAAAGAGGACTGGAAAATGGGACACTTTGTCAGTTGTGGCAGGAAATTCGGTGTTCCTCTCGGTTCAGTTCAGTTCAGTCACTCAGTCCTCTCCCACGCTTTGCGACCCCATGATTCACAGCACGCCAGTCCTCTCTGTCCATCACCCTTTCCCACAATTCATTCAATCTCATGTCCAACTAGTCGGTGATGCCATCCAGCCATCTCATTCTCTGTCGTCTACGTCTCCTCCCACCGCCAATCCCTCCCAGCATCAGACTCTTTTCCAGTGAGTCAACTCGTCACATAAGGTGGCCAAAGTATTGGAGTTTCGGCTTTAGCATCAGTCCTTCCAATGAACACCCAGGATTGATTTCCTTTAGAATAGACTGGATGGATCTCCTTGCAGTCCAAGGGACTCTCAAGAGTCTTCTCCAGCACCACAGTTCAAAAGCATCAATTCTTCGGTGATCAGCTTTCTTCACAATCCAACTCTCACATCCATACATGACCACTGGAAAAATCATAACCTTGACTAGACGGAACTTGGTTGCCAAAGTAATGTCTCTGCTTTTTAATATGCTATCTAGGTTGGTTATAAATTTCTTTCCAAGGAGTAAGCGTCTTTTAATTTCCTGGATGCAATCAGCATCTGCAGTTTTTTTGGAGCCCCCCAAAAATGAAAGTCTGACAGTTTCCAAGGATTCCTCATCTATTTCCCATGAAGTGATGGGACAAAATGCCATGATCTTCGTTTTCTGAATGTTGAGCTTCAAGCCAAATTTTCACTCTCCTCTTTCACTTTCATCAAGAGGCCTTTGAATTCCTCTTTACTTTCTGCCATAAGGGTGGTGTCATCTGCATATCTGAGGTTATTGATATTTCTCCCAGCAATCTTGATTCCAGCTTGTGCTTCTTCCAGTCCAGCGTTCCTCATGAGGTCCTCTGCATATAAATTAAAAAAGCAGGGTGACAATATACAACCTTGACGTACTCCTTTTCCTATTTGGAACCAGTCTGTTGTTCCATGTCCAGTTCTAACTGTTGCTTCCTGACCTGCATAAAGGTTCCTCAAGAGGCGGGTCAGATGGTCTGGTATTCCCATCTATTTCAGAATGTTCCACAGTTTATTGTGATCCACACAGTCAAAGGCTTTGGCATAGTCAATGAAGCAGAAATAGATGTTTTTCTAGAAATCTCTTGCTTTCTCCATGATCCAGCGGATGTTGGCAATTTGATCTCTGGACCCTCTGCCTTTTCTAAAACCTGCTTGAACATCTGGGATTTCATGGTTCACATATTGCTGAAGCCTGGCTTGGAGAATTTTGAGCATGACTTAAGTAGCGTGTGAGATGAGTGTGATTGTGCGGTAGTTTGGGCATTCTTTGGCATTGCCTTTCTTTGGGATTGGAATGAAGACTGACCTTTTCCAGTCCTGTGGCCACTGCTGAGTTTTCCAAATTTCCTGGCATATTGGGTGAAGCACTTTCACAGCATCATCTTTCAGGATTTGAAATAGCTCAACTGGAATTCCATAACCTCCACTAGCTTTGTTCATAGTGATGCTCTCTAAGGCCCACTTGGCTTCACATTTCAAGATGTCTGGTTCCAGGTGAGTCATCACGCCATCGTGATTATCTTTGTCCTGAAGATCATTTTTGTACAGTTCCTCTGTATATTCTTTCCACCTCTTGTTAATATCTTCTGCTTCTGTTAGGTCCATACCATTTATGTCCTTTATCGAGCCCATATTTGAATGAAATATTCCCTTGATATCTCTAATTTTCTGGAATGGTTATGTCAGTGTCACTGTTGAGTCGCCTAAAAGATGTTAAGGAACCTGTCGAGTTTTAAGCGGGAATGTGGGATTTCTCCTGAGAGTCGGCGACGGAAAAGTTGAACATCTCGCCTTGAGGGCAGAATCTTGTGATTTTTCTCGAGTTGTGGCGGGAAGCTTTGGGTTCCTCTTGAGCTGGGACGGGGAATTCAGGAACTCGCTCGTGTCGTTCCAGGGAAGTCAGGTCTCATTTTGTGTTGGAAGGGGAACCTCGGGATTTCTCTCGAGGTGTGGCAGAAGAATAGGGCCGCATGTAGCGTTGTGTACATAAACTGTGTGCTCCCCTTCAGTGGGGACGACAATGTCGGGGAAGTTATGAGTTGTATAAAGGGTGTCAACGACTCATTCAAATTTCAAGCGGGAATTTGGGATTTCTCTTGAGACTCTGCAGTGGAAATGTTCCTCATCACGCATTGCATGCAGAATCAGGTTGTATTTCTCGAGTTGCGGCGGGAAGCTTGGTATTCTTCTCAAATTGTGACGGGGACCTTATGAACTCGCTCGTGTTGCCCCAGGGAAGTCAGGATTCCTCTCGTGTTGAAAGAGGAACCTCGGGATTTCCCTCGAGGCACAGTAGAGCAATAGGGCCCCATCTTGCATTGAGTTGGTCAACTGTGTTTTCCTCTCCAGTGGCGACAGGGATCTCGGGGTTGCTATGAAGGTTCTGCTGGGGAGTCAGGTTTCGTCTCGATTTGAGACATGGAATTCTGCTTTCCTTTCGAGTTGTCAAATGGGAACCAGTACTCTTGTCATGATCAGGCTGTTCATTAGGGCTATTTTTATAGGCTCAGCATGGGTGTCAGGATTCCCATCACATTGTGAGGGGATCGTCGGTTTTCCATTGGAGCTTTGCTAGATCATCAGGACCTACAATTGGAGGTGGAACACAGAGTCATTTATCCTTGCATCAGGACCCTCGGGAGTGCCCTCGAGTTTCAATAGGACACAGAGGCCTTATCTTGTGGTGGGAGAGGATGAAAGGATTCCTATAAATTTGAAACAGGGTTTTAACGATCATAGCGTGAGGAGGTGGGGAATACAGAGCTCTTCTTGAACAGTTGATGGAAACTCAGTGATTCACTCGACTGAAGATGGGTATTCTGTGAGCCACTTGAATTGTAAATAGGGATTCATGCCTCCTATGTTATCTTGATAGCCAACTCGGGATTGCTCTCCAGGCGCTGCAGGAAAAAAAGGGCCTCATGTGAAGTTGCCTGGGGCTTCTCGTGGTTTTTGGCGAGTTGCGAAGGGAAGTTTGGATTTCCTTTCGAGTTACGCCAGGAACTCAGGGAGACACTCGTGTTGCCTCAAGGAAGTCAATTTGCAAGGGGAAGGTCGTGATTGTTCTCGAGTCAATGCAGAGGAATCGGGCTTCAATTCACATTGAAAGGGGTAATGCCAGAGTGTTTCTAGGTTGGGGGCAGGAAACTGTCTGATCCCTCGAGTTGCAAAAGAGGCCTCACGGAGCATCTCAAGTTGTCTCTGAGAAGTCCGGAAACCTTTTGAGCTGTGAGAAGACTTTGGGATGTCTTTCGAGTCAGTGCAGGGGAGTAGGGTCTGATCTGGAGTTGAGGCGCTAACCTCAGGGTGTCTCTCCAGTTCTGACATGGGTCTCAGTCTTCCTATGAAGTTTCAACAGGGGAGTCATGCCACGTCTCTTGTTGAGGCTTGAAACTCCGCTATCTTTTCGAGTTGTCCAAGGGGTGGGAGGCCTCCTGTTGAGTTCAATTTCAGTCCTGGGTCTTTTCCTCCATGATGCAACTGCGAAGTCAGGCCTCCCTTATTGGTGTTACTTGATCCCGGGAGTTCTCTTTGAATCAGCACAGTGGAATCAGTCCTTATTCGAGCGGATGGGATAATCCGTGTCTTTTTGAATTGCGACATGACTCCCCAGCGTCCTCTCGAGTTTCAAGGGGACATAGGCCTTCTCTTCACATTCAACAGGAACATGGGGATTAATTTCCAGACAAAGAAAGGGAATCGATCCTCACCTCGACATGACGAGTGGAAAACTGGTCTCTTCTTGAGTTGTGGCAGGAACCTCGCTGCTCCTCTCGAGGTTGGTCGGGTATCTCGGGGAACTCTTTGAGTTGCATATAGGGTGCTGAGTATTCTTTCGAGTTTGAAGAGGGAATGTGGGATTTCTCTTAAGATGTTAAGCAATTAGACTATCCCTGCTCCTAGAGCTGCTGCATCCATTCAACTGTGGAAATGCAGGCTAAAAAAAAACCCCGCAACTTTTCGAGAAGTTCTCCAAATGGGTTTAGAAACAACACGTTTGCAAACCAGAGTTGATGACATGCATGTCCATGGAAACTTGACACCTCTCAACAAATGCACTACAAATGATTCCTAGACATACATTCCATGCAAAACGGATCACAAATCCAGAAGGAAATGTAGCAGACATTAGACATGTGCTTTGAGTCTCCACACACAATACAGAATGGCACTACACAAAGAGTAACCAGGGAACAGTGAACTTTGTCAAATCCAAGATTTGGACTCTGGGAAAGACCTTCTGAAAAATGCAAACGAGACATCCCACGTTGGGAGACAACTGTTTGCATACACAGAACTTAGGTAGGATTTGGCTCTTAATACACAAAACACATGATCACAAACGAGCCTGAAGTAGGGGTCTGAAGGGACACCAGGTGAAGGAAGGGACACGGAGAGTACACCGAATGATGCCCAGCACTGAGGGCCTGAAAAATACGATCTAGCTGCACTTCCCGAGACGCGTGTTACCCTGGACTAGGCCTGTTCTACCTGGAGGCTCAGAGAGATGGACAGTGAGGAAGGAGAAGAGAAATCCTTGACATTTCTATCACTCACAGCAAACAGAAGGAGAAGGCAAATATCAACCTCACCGACGGTGACATTCCCTGAAAGGCAATAGCTAGGAGTCCATCTAACCCGGGAGGGAAGCCCCTGTTCTCAGAGAACTGCAAGAGATGGATGAAAGAAGGTGAAGCCCACCAATCCAATGGAAAATAAGCTGTGCTCACGGATCAAAAGAATTCCTCTTGGTAAGATGATGTCGGTTCCCCCTCCCCCGACCCCCACTGTGGGGCAATCCAGAGTTTCCACGCTATTCCTCTCAAAATACCAACCGCTGTTCTCAGGGTAATATAACCAAAGAATTCCAAAATGCCTATGGAAATATTAGGAGTCAAATGAGTCAATGAAATCTGCCGCAAAGTCGTGAAATGGACATCACAGGCTGCCTGATAGCCAGTTAGATTATCACACTAGGATCATTAGGACAGCATGGTACTGGGAAGAAATGAAACACGCAGAACCAGATCCATGGAATGGAATTGAGGGTCCAGAAATAAACCCAAGCTTCTATGGTCAGTTCCTCGATGCCAAAGGAGGGTACACAATACGAATGGGAACAAGAGCCTCTGCAACGAAAGACAATGGGAATTGGAGATGGTTCCATCTGAAATATCACATTGGCTTTTGGTCTCATAACACCTCAGATTCAGTGAAACACATCAACGCAAAACTGAAGAGATGAAAGTCCTGGAAATAAACAAGGGACATTGGCTCCTTAATGTCAGGGACTTCTCAACATGTGTGGGGGGTGAAGCAAAATTGGGTGTCTTCAAGTCAAGGAAACAGGAAACCAAAGGACACCAATGGGCTTGCATCCATTTGAACAGCTATGCAACAGAAAAGCTAAGCATTCACAAATCAAAATAGTAACAAACTGAACACAAAAGAATATTTGCAAGCAGAATATCGGCGAAGGGGTTCCTTCGTAAAAGAGAGTGAGAAATCCCCCCACTAAGTCTCCCAGAATTAACCACAGACGAATCCCTTCACCTCACACAAACTCCAGTCCCAAATCATTACCTCACTAGAAAGGAAAAACTATAGCCTCACCCTAGGTCAATATTATACATGTGTACATGCATTCACAGTTTGTGAGCATCCACAGGAGAGACACAGAGAAGAAGAGACAGACGGAATTTGGACAGGTCATAAAAGAGACGGAACGAGGGACAGAGACTGAACGATGGAGAGAGGAAATGAGTCAATTTCACAGAATTTTCATGAATCTCTCCTGAGGATGGAAACAATGACAGTGCCTATTCCCCCTCGATGATTAGACTCACAAACAAGGATGTGGGGAGCCACTGTGGGAACAGCCTCCCCCACCCCTCGAGGCTGAGTGGGACACTTGAGTAGGACGAGGAAGGTTGATATCAGAAGGGGCGATGTCTGAATATGACCTTCTGATCCTCCCAATGCGGGGGTTAAGAAATAGGCAGGAAGGGGACTGCCTTCGCCCAGGTCCCAGAGCTCATCCAGGTCTGATTCTGCCCCATTCTGTGCTAGGTCAGCCCTGTGTGAAATCCTTCCTTTGGGAAGTCTGTGTCCAAGCTCCTTTTGATGGAGGCCCAAAGTTTGAACAGGCACTGGAGCTCTTCGTAAGTTGACAGACCTAGGAAGGAGATGGGAGAGGGACCCCCACTCTGCACACGGAGAGACTGTGGAAACCCTGCAGGGCACATGTCTTGCCCAGGGCCACATCACTCCTGAGAAGAAGGAGCCTGGGTTGAAAGCAGCTCTGTCCTCAGAGCTCAGGCTCTGGCTGCACCAAGTTCTCCCTAAGGCTGTTGGATGGGGTGTGTAGGTGTCACTTTGCCTGCACGTGGACTAAGGGCATTGGGGAACAGCCAGAAACCAGAGGTTCCCTTTGGGAGCTTGTGGAAGGGACCTCAGCCACGAACCCAGGAAATGATGTCACTTCCTGGCAACAGAACCCAACAGAACCCGCAACCCATGTATCCAGGCCTCCCCAGCGGAAAGGAGCCCCAAGCCAGATCACTTGCTGTCAAGATGTTCTGCTGCTTGCCCCTGCTAAGAGGCCGGGGCCTCAGGAGAGCTCACAGGCAGAGTGTGTGGGAATGCGGTCGATGCCGGCTCAAGCACCCCCCTCCTCGAGAGGCCTCTGGCCCTTTGCCTGAAGGAACAGAAAGGTACCAGGGGAGCCCCAGACCGGGTCCAGCCACATCTCCCGTCCCACGTGGGGAAGACTGAGGCCTTTCGCTGTGTGTGGATGGGGGTTTCTCCGGGTGTGTCGAACTCAAGCAAGCCCAGCCACATGAGGGTCTGGAGTCCATGGGCTGCTTGTGGCTACACCCCAGGGGATAGCAGGCTGGGTGGCATGAGGAGAGTCCGGGCAGTGCCAGCTGCCCATGCTGGCCGCACACCCTCATGAGGTTCTCCATCCTTCCGGGTGGGTATCTGAGCAGACACTTTTGTCTCTGGTCTTTCTTGGAGCAGAAGGGCAGGCAGGCAGAAGCAGCAGCCATCCTGGCCAGGCACACCTCAGAAATATCGAAGCAGCGCTGGCTGATGGTCACTATCATTGCAGATCGTCCCAACTGAGGTGCCCCTGAGGGGCACACCCTGTCCACCTTCCAGAGAGAGTGCTCAGCGCACCAGCCCCCTGCCCTGAGGCTAAATACAGGCTCCAGGTGAGAGTGGCCTTGGAGGGCTCAGCGCAAATGGCGTTGAAGAGGAAGAGGGCAAGGCCTGCTGCTCAGAAACCACCCAGCACACAACCCGGGGCCCAGTCTCAGGCTGCCACGGAACTCAGCACACCCGGCTCTGACCCAGAGCTCTGAGAAGCCCTGCCTCGGAGGCAGCTGGAGGACCTGGAGCCCAGCAGGGCAGAGCACAGAGGTGAGGCGGCTGAGGCTGCTCCATGTGAGTGTGGGGAGGCGGTGCTGAGCCACAGAGAGAGGAGTCTCCCAGAGCTGGGGCTGGGCCTGGACCAAAGTCTGGCCTCACACCACCCATCTTGGAGACTGCAGAGAAGACTCCGATGGTGGGCCTTCTTAGCGAATCTCTAGGAAGCTTTCTGGCCCACTTAGGCACATGGCAAGGCTGGCCTGTGGCAAACTCTTCTACTCCCTCAGCTCTAGCTCTGGCCATCAAACTCAGCCAGCCTCCAAGTCCCAGACCTGTCACTAAGGAGGAGGAGAGAGGTCCAAGTGCAGGACCCAGGGATCCAGTGAAGGGAGACCGAGACCTGAGATGTCCCCTCCCAATGACACGGGGCCAGCCGGGTACTGGTCAGCACCCTCAGCACATCGGATTTCTGTGCCAGGATGACCCCCAGCCCCAGGCCCCGATGTCCCACCCGGCCTTCCAGAAACTCCACCTCCACGTGCACTTGCTCCTACTCAGGCTTTGGTAGCAGAACCCCAGTCAAGGCCTGAGTGACCACATGTGCAGAGGCAGCCTGCCCTGACTCCTGCAAAGGACTCAGACGCCCACCATGACTGTTCCACCCCTACAGGGAGAACAGGCCCCTGCTCTGGACAGAGACCAAGAGCCCTTCGGCAACCAAATCATCCAGGGGAGCGGTTGGCGCTGCAGCTTCCATCCCTGTATGTTCTCCATGGATGCTGTCCACTCCCTCCCCACCCAGGGGAGACTGAATTTCCTTAACCTGAGCTTATTTTCATCAGGGTCATAGGCATTTTTCTCCTCCTCTTTATTTTCTTTTATAGGTTTCTGTATATTTTGCTCCTAAGTGTGTGTTAATAAAGCTTCCTTCGTTGATGCCAGTTGGGAATATGGAGGCCTTCACAATGCTGTGTAAGCATCACCACTGTCTACATTGGGACGCCCTCATTCTATCCACCCTCACTTCAAAAAAAAAAAAAAAAGCCTCGATTCATGGCAAGAAGTCCCCATCCAAATCTCCTCCGCCTGACAACATTGAGTCGTCTTCTCTCTGCATTTCTTCCCATCCTTTCGGGGTCACCAGTCAATGCCAATCACTAACATGAGAAGAAACTGGATTTTGCTCTGACTAAAGGTGAATGTTATAGTCTCTCAGTATTGTTAGTCTTGGCATTCCCGTGAATTCTACAGTCCGTGGAATTCTCTAGGTCAGAATCCTGGAGTCGGTAGCTTTTCCATTCTCCAGGGGATTGTGCTGATTCCCCACATATTGGAAGACCAAACTAGAGAATTTTGGTTTCTATGTCATTTGAAGGATCCTTTGGGTATCTGATAGGACGAGGTAGATCCTTTCAAGATGTCATCTGACAAACGAAGCCCTCTCGGCAAATGTGTTCAGAATCTCCAGGTAGCATTGCTGTTGCAAGTGGGACACCTCAGGCACAAGAGAAAGTCTGAGTTCTTCTGCTGGCACAAACAAACTCACAGCAATAAACCAGGCAGGAGAAATGGAAAGATCAACCCACACGAACAAAGGGACAAATATTCCTCAGAACACAAGGCCAGAGAAAGACCCACCATTCTTGTGGCCCCCACACGCTTGAGAAAATCAGTGATCAGGAAGGAAAGAGAAGAAACATGTGCAGGTCCAATGAGAGGCAGTGCACATGGCTAGTCTAGCTCAGAGACAGCCTGACGCTTCGCATGGACATGCGGGCAAAGGGAAATACAGTGCAAGTGGTGCTGGTCATCATCTCAGAGCTAGGTGCTCAGGATGGTGACAACCAATCTTCAGGACCACAAGAGGGAGTGGAGGGCCTAGCAGAGCCCATAGACATTTCTCTCGCTCTCTGGCAGAAGAGTGTGGCAGACCCATCAAAGTCCCATAGGAGCATCTCTTGAGGATAAGTGCCCACCTTCAGGGTGGATCCCACTCCACTTCTAGCACGGTTGTTCCTCTCCTCTGAAATGCTCACCTCTGGCGGTCCGAAACCCCAGGCCTGCTGGGCGCCTGTGGAGTCGAAACTCACTTCAACTACTCACACAGCCAAGGACACTCAAGGATGCTTGTGGCCTCTGGCTCAAAGATGGAAGATCAGCACCCTGTCAACCCGACCTGGGGATCGGTGCTGAAAGGGAGGCCGCACCTGACTCCCTTTTCACTGGACACAGCGTCCCTGCTGCTAGAGCTGCTGAATCCATTCATCTGCGGAAATGCAAGCTGAAAAACCCCCATCTTACCAAGAAGGTCTACGAAAGAATTTATGAGCAACGCATTTGGAAACCAGAGGTGATGACATGCATGTCCATGGAAACTTGACACCTCTCAACAAATGCAATTCAAATGATTCCTAGACATACGTTCCATGCAAAACGGTTCACAAATCCAGAAGGAAATGGAGCAGACATTAGACATGAGCTCTTAGTCTCCACACACAATACAGTAAGGAACTACACAAAGAGTAACCAGGGAACACAGTGAACGTTGTCTAACCAAGATTTGGACTCTGGGAAATACAGTCTGTAAAACACAAACGACACCTCCCAAGCTGGGAGACAACTGTTTACAGACACAGAACTTAGGCAGGATTTGGCTCCTAATACACAAATGACATGAACACAAATGAGCCTGAAGGAGAGGACTGTGAAGGGACACCAGGCGAAGGAAAGGACACAGAGAGTACACCGAGTGATGCCCAGCATTGAGGGCCTGAGAAACACGGTCTAGCTGCACTCCCCGAGACTCGTGGGACCCTGGACTTGGCCTGTTTTACAAGGAATCTCAGAGAGATGGACAGTGAGGATGGGGAAGAGAAATCCTTGGCATTTTAAACACTCACTGCAAACGCTTAGAAGGACAAGGCAAGGATCAACCCCACTGACAGTGACGTTCCCTGAAAGGCAATAGCTAGGAGTCCATCTAACCCAGGAGGGAAGTCCCTCTTCTCAGAGAACTTCAAGAGATGGATGAAAGAAGGTGAAGCCCACAAATTCAATGGAAAATAAGCTGTGCTCACGGAGCAGAAGAATTCCTCCTGGTAAGATGATGTCAGTTCCCCATCTCCCCGATCCCCACAGTGGGGCATTACAGAGGTTCCACGCTATTCCTCTCAAAATACCAACTGCTGCTCTCAGGACATTATAACCAAAGAATTCCAAAATGTCTATGGAAACACAAAGGATACAAAAGAGCCAATGCAATCTGCCGCAAAGCCCTGAAATGGACATAGCAGGCAGCCTGATAGCCAATTTGATTATCACACCAGGATAACAGGACAGCATGGTACTGGGAAGAAATCAAACATGCAGAACCAGATCCACGGAATGGATTTGAGGGTCCAGAACTAAACCCAAGCTTCTATGGTCAATTCATTGACGCCAAAGGAGGGGAGGAGATAAGAATGGGAACAAGAGCCTCTGCAACGAAAGGACGTGGGAAATGGAGATGGTTCCATCTAAACAATCACATTGGCTTTTGGTCTCAGAACACGTCAGATTCAGTGAAACACATCAACGCAAAGCCTGAAGTGATGAAACTCCTTTAAATAAGCAGGTGCCATAGGGTCCTCCTTGTCAGGGATTTCTCAACATGTGTGTGTGTGTGGGGGGGAGCAAAATTGTGTCTCTTCAATTCAAGGAAACAGGAAACCAAGGGACACCCACCAGCTTCCATCCACTTGAACAGCTTTGCAACAGAAAAGCTAAGCATTCACAAATCAAAATGGTAACAAAGTGAACACACAAGCATATTTGCAAGCAGAATATCGGAGAAGGGGTTATTATGTAAGAGAAGGAGAACTCACACCACTAAGTCTCCCAGAACAAACCCCAGACCTAACCCTTCCCCTAACACCAACTCCAACCCCAAACCTTTACCTCACTCAAAATGAAACCCTAAAGCCTCAGCCTAGGCCAAAAATATACATGCGTACATGCCTTCACAGGCATGCGAGCATCCACAGGAGAGACACAGAGTGGAAGAGACAGACTGAATTTGGAAAGGTCAAGAAAGAGAGGAAACGAGGGAGAGAGACTGAACAATGCAGAGAGGAAATGAGTCGATTTCACAGAATTTGCATGAATCTCTCTTGAGGTTGGAAACAGTGACAGTTAATATTCCCCTGCCAGGGGGAAAATGACCCACGATGATGAGACTCAAAGACAAGATTGTGGGGAGCCACTGTTGGGAGGCCTCCCCTCCCCTCGAGGCTGAATGGGACACTTGAGTAGGACGAGGAAGGTGGATATCAGAGGGGGTGATGTCTGAATATGACATCCCAATCCGGGGGTCAAGAAATAGGCAGGAAGGGAAATGCCTTTTCCCAGGTCACATAGCCCATCCAGGCCTGATTCTGCCCTTTTCTGTGTTAGGTCAGTCCTGTGTTGAATCCATCCTTTGGGAAGTCTCAGTGTCCAAGCTGCATGTGAAAGTGGCCCAAAGTTTGAACAGGCACTGGAGCTGTTCGTAGGTTGACAGACCTAGGCAGGAAATGGGAGAGTGAGCCACACTCTGCAGATGAAGAGACAGGAAACCCTGCAGGGCACATGGCTTGCCCAGGGCCACATCCCTTCTGAGAAGAAGAAGCCTGGGCTGAAAGCAGCTGTGTCCTCAGAGCTCAGCCCCGGGCTGCACTCAGGTCTCCCCAAGGCTGTGGGGTGGGCTGTGTGGGTGTCACTGTGCCTGCACGTGGCCTAAGGAAGTGGGGGAACAGCCAGAAACACAGAGGTTCCCTTGGAGAACTTTGTGGAAGGGACCTCAGCCACCAACCAGGAAATGATGTCATTTCCTGGCAACAGAACCCAACAGAACCCGCAACCCGTGTATCCAGGCCTGGCCAGCGGAGAGGAGCCCCTGGCCAGATCGCTTGCTCTCAAAATGTTTTGCTATTTGCCCCTGCCCAGAGGCCGGGTCCTCAGGCGATCTCACAGGCCGAGTGTGTGGGAATGCAGTCGACGCTGGCTCAGGGGTCCCCCGAGAGGCCTCTGGCCCTTTGCCCGAAGGGACAGAAAAGTAACAGGGGAGGCCCAGGCCGGGTCCACCCACCTCTCCCATCCCTCCCGGGGAAGCCTGAGGCCTTTCCCTGTGTGTGGATGGGGGTTTCTTGGGGGGGGTTTCTTCAAGCACGCCCAGCCGCATGTGGGTCAGGAGCCCGTGGGATGCTTGTGTCCACACACCAGGGGAGAGCAGGCTGGGTGGCATGGGCAGTGTCCGGGCAGAGCTGGCTGCCCAGGCTGACCTCACGCCCTCATGGGGGTCTCCGACTTCCCGGGTGGGTATCTGAGACACATGTCTCTCTGGTCTTTCTGGGAATAGAAGGGCAGGTGACCAAAAGCAGCAGCCATCCTGGCCATGCTCAGCTCAGAAATATTGAAGCGGGGCTGGCTGATGGTTATTGTAATTGAAGATCGTCCGAGGGGCACACCACATCCACCTCCCAGAGGGAGGGCTCAGAGCACCAGCCCCTGCCTGGGAGGCCCAGTGCAGGCTCCAGGTGAGTCTGGTCACGGAGTGCTCAGCCCACCTGGCGATTAGGAGGAGGCGGGCAAGACTTGCTGCCCAGACGCCACCCAGCACACACCCCGGGGCCCAGTCTCAGGCTGCCATGGAGCTCAGCACAGCCGGCTGTGACCCAGAGCTCCCAGATGCCCTGCCTCGGATGCAGCAGGGAGACCTGAAACTCAGTACGGCAGAGCACAGAGGTGAGTTGGCTGGGGCTAATGCCTGTGAGCGTGAGGACGCGGTGCTGAGCCACACAGGGAGGAGTCCCACAGAGCTGGGGCTGGGCCTGGATCAAAGGCTGGTCTCACACCACCCATCTTGGAGACTTCAGAGAAGACTCCGATGCTGTGACTTCTTAGTGAATCTCTAGGAAGCTTTCATGCCCACTTAGGCATATGGCAAGGCTGGCCTGTGGCAAATTTTTCTTCTCCCACAGCTCTAGCTCTGGACATCAAACTCAGTCAGCCTCCACGTCCAAGACCTGTCCCTAAGGAGGTGGGAGCTCAAGGAGCAGGACCCAGGGATCCACTGAGGGGAGATCGAGACCTGAGATGTCCCCTCCCAATGTCATGGGGCCAGTCGGGTACTGGCCAGCACCCTCAGCACATCCGAAATCTGTGCCTGCACGACCGCCAACCCCAGGCACCGATGTCCCACCCCACCTTCCAGAAACTCCACTTCCATGTGCACTTGCACCTGCTCGGGCTTTGGTGGCAGAACCCGAGTCAGGGCCTGAGTGCCTAATTTCGCAGCGGCAGTCTGACCTGCCTCCTACCAAGGACTGAGATGCCCACCATGACTGTCCCAACCTTGCAGGGAGAACAGGCCCATGCTCTGGACAGAAGCCCAGAGCCCTTTGCCAACCACATCATCCAGGGGCCCAGTTGGCTCTGCAGGCTCCATCCCTGTGTGTTCCCCATGGACGCCGTCCACTCCCTCCCCACCCAGGGGAGATTTACACTCCTTACCCTGAGCTGATTTTCATCAGGGTCCTAGGAATTTTTCTCCTCGTCCGAAATGCAGTACTTGGATGCAATCTTAAAAAAGACAGAATGACTTCTGTTCATTTCCAAGGCAAACCATTCAATATTACAGTAATCCAGGCCTATGCCCCAACCAATAACGCTGAACAGCCGAAGTTGAATGGTTCTATGAAGACCTACAAGACCTTTTAGAACTAACACCCAAAAAAGATGTCCTTTTTATTATAGGGGACTGGAATGCAAAAGTAGGAAGTCAAGAAACACCTGGAGTAACAGGCAAATTTGGCCTTGGAGTATGGAATGAAGCAGGGCCAAGGCTAATAGAGTTTTGTCAAGAGAACGCACTGGTCATAGCAAACACCCTCTTCCAACAACACAAGAGAAGACTCTACACGTGGACATCACCAGATGGTCAACACCGAAATCAGATTGATTATATTCTTTGCAGCCAAAGATGGAGAAGCTCTATACAGTTAGCAAAAACAAGACCAGGAGCTGACTGTGGCTCAGATCATGAACTCCTTATTGACAAATTCAGAGTTAAATTGAAGAAACTAGGGAAAACCACTAGACCATTCAGCTATGACTGAAATCAAATCCTTTATGATTATACAGTGAAAGTGAGAAATAGATTTAAAGGACTAGATCTGATAGATAGAGTGTCTGATGAATTCTGGATGGAGGTTCGTGACATTGTACAGGAGACAGGGACCAAGAGCATCCCCATGGAAAAGAAATGCAAAAAAGTCAAATGGCTGTCTGTGGAGGCCTTACAAATAGCTGTGAAAAGAAGAGAAGCAAAAAGCAAAGGAGAAAAGGAAAGATATAAGCATCTGAATGCAGAGCTCCAAAGAATAGCAAGGAGAGATAAGAAAGCCTTCCTCAGCGATCAATGCAAAGAAATAGAGGAAAACAACAGAATAGGAAAAACAAGAGATCTCTTCAAGAAAATTAGAGATTCCAAGTGAACATTTCAAGCAAAGATGGGCTCGATAAAGGACAGAAATGGTAGGGTCCTAACAGAAGCAGAAGATATTAAGAAGAGTTGGAAAGAATACACAGAAGAACTGTACAAAAAAGATCTTCACGAGCAAGATAGTCACGATAATGTGATCACTGATCTAGAGCCAGACATCATGGAATGTGAAGTTAAGTGGGCCTTAGAAAGCATCACTACGAACAAAGCTAGTGGTGGTGATGGAATTCCAGTTGAGCTATTTCAAATCTTGAAAGATGATGCTGTGAAAGTGCTGCACTCAATATGCCAGAATACTTGGAAACTCGGCAGTGGCCACAGGACTGGAAAAGGTCAGTCTTCATTCCAATCCCAGAAAAAGGCAATGCAAAAGAATGCTCAAACTACCGCACAATTGCACTCATCTCAATCGCTACTCAAGGAATGCTCAAAATTCTCCAAGTCAGGCTTCAGCAATATGTGAACTGTGAACTCCCAGATGTTCAAGCGGGTTTTAGAAAAGGCAGAGGGAACAGAGGTCAAATTGCCAACATCCGCTGGATTATGGAGAAAGCAAGAGAGTTCCAGGAAAACATCTATTTCTGCTTCATTGACTATTCCAAAGCCTTTGACTGTGTGGATCATAATAAACTGTGGAACATTCTGAAAGAGATGGGAATACCAGACCAACTGACCTGCCTCTTGAGAAACCTGTATGCAGGTCAGGAAGCAACAGTCAGAACTGTACATGGAACAACCGACTGGTTCCAAATAGGAAAAGGAGTACGTCAAGGCTGTATATTGTCACCTTGTTTATTTAACTTATATGCAGAGTACATCATGAGGAACGTTGGGCTGGAAGAAGCACAAGCTGGAATCAAGATTGCTGGGATCAATATCAGTAATCTCAGATATGCAGATGACACTACCCTTATGGCAGAAAGTTAAGAGGAACTCAAACGCCTCTTGATGAAAGTGAAAGAGGAGAGTGAAAAGGTTTGCTTGAAGCTCAACATTTAGAAAACAGAGATCATGGCATCTGGTCCCATCACTTCATGGGAAATAGATGGAAAAACAGTGGAAACCGTGTCAGACTTTATTTTTTTGGGCTCCAAAATCACTGCAGATGCTGATTGCAGCCATGAAATTAAAAGACACTTACTACTTTGAAGGAAAGTTATGACCAAACTTGATAGTATATTGAAAAGCAGAGACATTACTTTGCCAACCAAGGTCCGTCTTGTCAAGGCTATGGTTTTTCCCGTGGTCATGTATGGATGTGAGAGTTGAACTGTGAAGAAAGCTGATCGCCCAAGAATTGATGTTTTTGAACTGTGGTGTTGGAGAAGACTCTTGAGAGTCCCTTGTACCGCACGGAGATCCAACCAGTCCATTCTAAGGGAGATCGATCCTGGGTGTTTATTCGAAGGACTGATGCTAAACCTGAAACTGCAATACTTTGGCCACCTCATGCGACGAGTTGACTCACTGGAAAAGACTCTGATGCTGGGAAATTTTGGGGGCGGGAGGAGAAGGGGACGACAGAGAATGAGATGGCTGGATGGCATCACCGACTCTGTGGACATGAGTTTGAGTGTACTCCGGGAGTTACTGATGGATAGGGAGGCCTGGCGTGCTGTGATTCATGAGGTCACGGGGAGTCGGACACGACTGAGCGACTGAACTGAACTGAACTGAGTGATAGCTTTCTGTATATTTTGCTTGTAAGTTTGTGTCAATAAAGTTTTCTTCCTTCATGCCAGTTGGGAATATGAAGGCCTTCACAATGCTGTGTAAGCATCAACACTGTCTACATTTGGACACCCTCATTCTATCCCCCCTCCACTTCCAGCAAAGCCTGTATTCATTGCAAGCAGTCCCCGTTCCACTCTACACCGCCTGACAACATTGAGTTTTCTTCTCTCTGCATTTATTCCCATTTTTGGGGGTTCAACAATCAATGCCAATCACTAAAATGAGAAGAAACTGGATTTTGCTCTGACTGAAGGTAAACGTTTTAGTCTCTCAGTATTGTTAGGCTTGGCATCCCCATGAATTCTACCATCTGTGGAAATCTCTAGGCCAGAATCCGTGAGTTGGTAGCTTGTCCCTCCTCCAGGGGATAGTGCTGACTCCCCACATATTGGAAGACCAAACTGGAGAATTCTGGTTTCTATGTCATTTGAAGGATACTTTGGGTATCTGAAAGGACCGTGTAGGTCCTTTCAAAATGTCATCGGCCAAACGAAGCCCTCTCAGCAAATGTGTTCAGAATCTCCAGGTAGGCATTGCTGTTGTAAGTTTGACACCTCAGGCACAAGAGAAAGGCGGAGTTCTTCCGCCGGCACAAACACACTCACAGCAATAAACCAGGCAGGAGAAATGGAAAGATAAACCCACACCAACAAAGGGACAAGTGTTCCTCAGAAAACAAGGCCAGAGAAAGACCCACCATCCTTGTGGCCCCCACATGCTCAAGAAAATCAGTGCTTGGGAAGGAAACAGAAGAAACATGCACAAGTCAAATGAGAGGCAATGCACATGGCTAGTGTAGCTCAGAGACAGCCTGACGCTTCACATGTATACGCGGGCAAAGGGAAACACAGTGCAGATGGCGGTGGTCATCATCTCAGAGCTAGGTGCTCAGGATGGTGATAACCAGCCTTTGGGACCCAAAGAGGGAGCGGAGGCCCTAGCAGAGCCCACAGACATCTCTCTCACTCTCTAGCAGAAGAGTGTGCCAGACCCATCAAAGTCCCACAGAAGCATCTCTTGATGATCAGTGCCCAACCTCAGGGTGGATCCCACTCCACATCTGGCACAGTTGTTCCTCTCCTTTGAGATGCTCACCTCTGGCGGTCCGAAGCTGCAGGCAAGCTGGGCGCCTGTGGAGACGAAACTCCCTTCAGCTGCTCACACAGACAAGGGCACACAAGGATGCCTGTGGCCTCTGGCTCACGGATGGAAGTTCAGTGCCCTGTCAACCGCAAATGGGGATCGGTGCTAAAAGGGAGGCCGCATAAGACTCCCCTTTCACTGGACACAGCGTCCCTGATGCTAGAGCTGCTGAATCCAATCATCTGTGGAAATGCAAGCTGAAAAACACCCATCTTTCCAAAAAGGTCTCCAAAAGAGTTTAGGAACAATGCATTTGGAAACCAGAGGGGATGACATGCATGTCCATGAAAACTTGACACCTCTCAATAATTGCACTTCAAATGATTCCTAGACATATGTTCCATTCCAAATGGTTCACAAATCCAGAAGGAAATGGAGCAGACATTAGACATGAGCTCTTAGTTTTCCCACACAATACAGAAAGGCACTACACAATGAGTAACCGGGGAACACAGTGAAATTTTTAAAATCCAAGATTTGGCCCATTTTTTGATTGGGTCACTTATTTTTCTGGAATTGAGCTGCAGGAGATGCTTGTACATTTTGGAGATTAATCCTTTATCAGTTGCTTCATTTGCTATTATTTTCTCCCATTTTGAAGTCTGTCTTTTCACCTTGCTTATAGTTTCCTTTGCTCTACAGAAACTTTTGATTTTATTTAAGTCCCATTTGTTTATTTTTGCTTTTATTTCCAATATTCTGGGAGGTGGGTCATGGAGGATCCTGCTGTGATTTATGTCGGAGAGTGTTTTGCCTACGTTCTCCTCTAAGAGTTTTATAGAATCTGGTCTTACATTTTGCTCTCTAATCTATTTTGAGTTTATTTTGTTGTGTGGTGTTAAGAAGTGTTTTAGTTTAATTCTTTTACAAGTGGCTAACCTGTTTTCCCAGCACCACTTGTTAAAGAGACTGTCTTTTCTCCATTTTATATTCTTGCCTCCTTTGTCAAAGATAAGGTGTCCATAGGTGCGTGGATTTATCTCTGGGCTTTCTATTTTATTCCATTAATCAATGTTTCTGTCTTTATGCCAGTACCATACTGTCTTGATGACTGTGGCTTTGTAGTAGAGCCTGAAGTCCAGCAGGCTAATTCCTCCAGTTCCATTCTTCTTCTTCAAGATTGCTTTGGCTATTCGAGGTTTTTTGTATTTCCATACAAATTGTGAGATTATTTGTTCTAGTTCTGTGAAAAATATCATTGGTAGCTCGATAGGGATTGCATTGAAAGTATAAATTACTTTGGATATTATACTAATTTTTACAATATTTATTCTTCCAATCCACGAACATGGTATATTTCTCCGTCTATTAGTGTCCTCTTTGGTTACTTTCACTAGTGTTTTATAGTTTTCTATGTACAAGTCTTTTGTATCCTTAGGTAGATATATACCGAAGTATTTAATTCTTTTCTTTGCAACAGTGAATGGAATAGTTTCCTTAATTTCTCTATTTTCTCATTATTAGTGTATAGGAATGTAATGGATTTCTGTGTGTTGATTTTATATCCTGCAACGTTACTGTATTCATTGATTAGTACTAGTAGTTTTCTGGTAGAGTCTTTAGGGTTTTCTGTGTAGAGGATCATGTCATCAACGAACAGTGAAAGTTTTACTTCTTCTTTTCCAATTTGTATTCCTTTTATGTCTTTTTCTGCTCTGATTGCTGTAGCCAAAACTTCCAGAACTATGTTGAATAGTAGTGGTGAGAGTGGACACCCTTGTCTTGTTCCTGACTTTAGGGGAAATGTTTTCAGTTTTTCACCGTTGAAGATAATGTTTGCTGTGCGTTTGTCATACATAGCTTTTATTATGCTGAGATATGTCCATTCTATTCCCACTTTCTGGAGTGTTTTTATCATAAATGGATGTTGTATTTTGTCAAAGGCTTTCTCTGCATCTATTGAGATAATCATATGGTTTTTATTTTTCAGTTTCTAATGTGGTGTATTACGTTGATTGATTTGCGGATATTGAAGAATCCTTGCATTCCTGGGATAAAGCCCACTTGGTCATGATGTATGATCTTCTTAATGTGTTGTTGGATTCTGATTCTTAGAATTTTGTTAAGGATTTTTGCATCTATGTTCATCAGTGATATTGGCCTGTAGTTTTCTTTTTTTGTGGGATCTTTACGAGGTTTTGGGATTTTGGTGATGGTGGCCTCATAGAATGAGTTTGGAAGTCTCCCTTCCTCAGCAACTTTCTGGAAGAGTTTGAGTAGAATAGGTGTTAGCTCTTCTCTAAATTTTTGGTAGAATTCAGCCATCTGGACCTGGGCTTTTGTTTGCTGGAAGATTTCCGATTACTTCCTCTAGATCCGTGCTTGGAATGGGTCTGTTCAGATTTGCTATTTCTTCCTGGTTCAGTTTTGGCAAGGTGTACTTTTCTAGGAATTTGTCCGTTACTTACAGGTTATTCATTTTATTGCCATATAATTGCTGATAGTATTTTCTAATAATCCTTTGTATTTCTGTGTTGTTGGTTGTGATCTCTTCATTTTCATTTCTAATTTTTTTGATTTGGTTCTTCCTCCTTTGTTTCTTGATGAGTCTGGCTAGAGGTTTGTCAATTTTATTTACCTTCTCAAAGAACCAGCTTTTGGCATTGTTGATTTTTGCTATGGTCTCTTTTGTTTCTTTTGCATTTATCTCTGCCCTAATTTTTACGATTTCTTTTCTTGTACTAACCCTGGGGTTCTTCATTTCTTCCTTTTCTAGTTGCTTTAGATGTAGAGTTAGGTTATTTAGTTGACTTTTTTCTTGTTTCTTGACGTGTGCCTCTATTACTGTGAACTTCCCCCTTAGCACTGTTTTTGCAGTGTCCCAGAGGTTTGGAGTTGTTGTGTTTTCATTTTCATTCATTTCTATGCATATTTTGATTTCTCTTTTGATTTCTTCTATGATTTGTTCATTATTCAGCAGCGTGTTGTTCAGCCTCCATATGTTGGCATTTTTAATAGTTTTCTCCCATAATTGAGATCTAATCTTACTACATTGTGGTCAGAAAAGATGCTTGGAATGATTTCAATTTTTTTGAATTTACCAAGGCTAGATTTATGGTCCAGGATGTGATCTATCCTGGAAAAGGTGCCGTGTGTGCTTGAGAAAAAGTTGAAATTCATTGTTTTGGGGTGAAATGTCCTATAGAAACCTATTAGGTCTAACTGGCCTATTGTATCATTTAAAGTTTGTGTTTCCTTGTTAATTTTCTGTTTAGTTGATCTATCCATAGATGTAAGTGGGGTATTAACGTCTCCCACTATTATTGTGTTATTGTTAATGTCCCCTTTCATACTTGTTAGTAATTGTCTTACATATTGTGGTGCTCCTATGTTGGGTGCATAAATATTTATAACCGTTATATCTTCTTCTTGGATTGATCCTTTGATCATTATGTAGCTTCCTTCTTTGTCTCTTTTCACAGTCTTTGTTTTAAAATCTATTTTATCTGATGTGAGTATTGCAACTCCTGCTTTCTTTTGGTCTCTATTTGTGTGGAATATCTTCCTCCAGCCCTTCAGTTTCAATCTGTATGTGTCCCTCGTTTTCAGGTGGGTCTCTTGTAGACAACATATATGGGGGTCTTGTTTTTGTATCCATTCAGCCAACCTTTGTCTTTTGGTTATGGCATTCAACCCATTTATGTTTAAAGTGAATATTGATAAGTATGATCCCGTTGCCATTTTCTTTATTGTTTTGGATTCTAGTTCGTATACCCTTTCATTGTTTCCTGTCTAGAGAAGATCCTATATTATTTGTTGGAGAGCTGGTTTGGTGATGCTGAATTCTCTCAGCTTTTGCTTGTCTGTAAAGCTTTTGATTTCTCTTTCATATTTGAATGAGATCCTTGCTGGGTATAGTAATCTGGGCTGTAAGTTACTTTCTGTCGTCACTTTAAGTATGTCTTGCCATTCCCTCCTGACCTGAAGGGTTTCTGCTGAGAGATCAGCGGTTATCCTTATGGGGATCAACTTGTGTGTTATTTGTTGTTTTTCCCTTGCTGCTTTTAATATTTGTTCAAAGACATAAAGATGGCTAACAAACACATGAAAAAATGCTCAACATCCCTCATAATCAGAGAAATGCAAAGCAAAACCACAATGAGATACCATTTCACACCAGTCAGAATGGCTGCTATCCAAAAGTCTACATGCAATAAATTCTGGTGAGGGTGTGGATAAAAGGGAACCCTCTTACACTCTTGGTGGGAATGCAAACTAGTACAGCCACTATGGAGAACAGTGTGGAGATTCCTCCAAAAACAGGAAATAGAACTACCATATGATCCAGCAATTGCACTCCTGGGCATACACATGGAGGAAACCAGAATTGAAAGAAACACATGTACTCCAATTTTCATCGCTGCACTGTTTATAATAGCCAGGACATGGAAGCAACCTAGATGTCCATCTGCAGATGAATGGATAAGAAAGCTTTGGTACATATACACAATGGAATATTTTTCAGCCATCAAAAAGAATGCATTTGAATCAGTTTTAATGAGGTGGATTAAATTGGAGCCTATTATAAAGAGTGAAGTAAGCCAGAAAGAAAAACACCAATAGAGTATACTAACACATATATATGGAATTTAGAAAGATGGTAACATTAACCATGTATACGACAATGGAAAAGCGACATAGGTATATAAAACAGTCTTTGGGATTCTATGGGAGAGGGTGAGGTGGGATGATTGGAGAGAACGAAATTGCAGCACATATATTATCATATGTGAAATGAATCACCAGTCCAGATTCGACACATGATAGAGGATGCTTGGGGCTGGTGCATGGGGATGACCTGGAGGGAGGATATGGGGAAGAGGGAAGTGGGAGGGGCTTTCAAGAAAGGGAACACATGTACACCCGGAGCAGATTCGTCTCAATATATGGTGAAACCAACCAATATATTAATGTAAGGTCATTTGCCTCCAATAAAATAAATTTAAAAAAATAAAATCCAAGATTTGGACTCTGGGAAAGACCTTCTAAAAAATGCAAATGACACATCCCAAGCTGGGAGTAAACATTTTACAGACACAAAGCTTTGGCAGGATTTGGCTCCTAATACACAAACGAGCCTGAAGGAGAGGTCTGAACGGACACAAAATGAAGGTAGGGACACGGAGAGTACACTGAATGATGCCCAGCACTGAGGGCATTAGAAACACGATCTAACTGCACTCCCCGAGCCCCATGGTTCCCTGAACTAGGCCTCTTCTACCTGGAGGCACAGAGAGAAGGACAGTGAGGAAGGGAAAGAGAAATCTTTGGCATTTCTAACACTCAGAGCAAATGCTTTGAAGGAGAAGTCAAGGAACAACCCCACCGACAGTGACACACCGAGAAAGACAATAGCTAGGAGTCCATCTAACCCAGGATGGAAGTCCCTCGTCTCAGAGAACTGCAAGAGAAGGATGAAAGAAAGTGAAGCCCACAAATCCAATGGAAAATAAGCTGTGCTCACGGAGCAGAAGAATTCCTCCTGGTAAGATTATGTCAGTTCCCCATCCCCCTTATCCCCACTGTGGGTCAATCCAGAGGTTCCACGCTATTCCTCTCAAAATACCAACTGCTGCTCTCAGGACATTATAACCAAAGAACTCCAAAATGTCTATGGAAACACAAAGGATACAAAAGGGCCAATGCAATCTGCTGCAAAGCCCTGAAATGGACATAGCAGGCTGCCTGATAGCCAATTTGATTATCACACCAGGATAACAGGACAGCATGGTACTGGGAAGAAATCAAACATGCAGAACCAGATCCATGGAATGGAATTGAGGGTCCAGAACTAAACCCAAGCTTCTATGGTCAATTCATTGACGCCAAAGGAGGGGAGGCGATAAGAATGGGAACAAGAGCCTCTGCAACGAAAGGACGTGGGAAATGGAGATGGTTCCATCTAAACAATCACATTGGCTTTTGGTCTCAGAACACGTCAGATTCAGTGAAATACATCAACGCAAAGCCTGAAGTGATGAAACTCCTTTAAATAAGCAGGTGCCATAGGGTCCTCCTTGTCAGGGATTTCTCAACATGTGTGTGTGTGTGGGGGGAAGCAAAATTGTGTCTCTTCAATTCAAGGAAACAGGAAACCAAGGGACACCCACCAGCTTCCATCCACTTGAACAGCTTTGCAACAGAAAAGCTAAGCATTCACAAATCAAAATGGTAACAAAGTGAACACACAAGCATATTTGCAAGCAGAATATCGGAGAAGGGGTTATTATGTAAGAGAAGGAGAACTCACACCACTAAGTCTCCCAGAACAAACCCCAGACCTAACCCTTCCCCTAACACCAACTCCAACCCCAAACCTTTACCTCACTCAAAATGAAACCCTAAAGCCTCAGCCTAGGCCAAAAATATACTGTGTGGAATCCATCCTTTGGGAAGTCTGTGTCCAAGTTCCAAGTGAAAGCGGCCCAAATTTTGAACAGGCACTGGAGCTCCTCGTAGGCTGACAGACCTAGTCAGGAGACGGGAGATTGTGACCCACTCCGCAGATGGAGAGACGGGAAACCCTGTGGGGCACATGGCTTGCCCTGGGCCACAACTCTTCTGAGAAGAAGGAGCCTGTTCTGAAAGGAGCTGTGTCCTCAGAACTCAGGCCCTGGCTGCACCCAGATATCCCCAAGGCTGTGGGATGGGCTCTGTGGGTGTCACTGTGCCTGCACGTGGCCTAAGGGCATGGGGAAACAGCCAGAAAACCAGAAGTTCCGTTTGGGAGCTTTGTGGAAGGAACCTCAGCCACGAACCAGGAAATGATGTCACTTCCTGGCAACAGAACCCAACAGAACCCGCAAACTGTGTATCCAGGCCTGGCCAGCAGAGAGGAGACCCTGGCCAGATCGCTAGCTGTGAAGATATTCTGCTGTTTGCCCCTGCCCAGAGGACGGGGTCTCAGGCTAGCTAACAGGCAGAATGCGTGGGAACGCGGTCGACACTGGCTCAGGGTCCCCGCTGAGAGCCCTCTGGCCCTCTGCTGAAGGAAAAGAAAGGTAACAGGGGAGCCCCAGACTGGGTCCGGCCACCTCTTCTGTCCCACACGGGGAAGCCTGAGGCCTTTCCCTCTGTGTGGATGGGGATTTCTTGGGGTGTGTCTGCCTCAAGCAAGCCCAGCCGTATTTCAGTCAGGAGCCCATGTGCTTCTTGTATCCACACCCCAAGGGAGAGCAGGCTGTGTGGCATGGGGAATGTCCGGGCAGAGCCAGATGCCCAGGCTGACCTCATGCCCTCAGGGGATTCTCCATCCTCCTGGGTGGGTATCTGAGCAGACACACGTGTCTCTGGTCTTTCTTGGAGCAGAAGGGAAGGCAGGCAGAAGCAGCAGCCATCCTTGCCAAGCTAACCTCAGAAATATCGAAGCAGGGCTGGCTGATGGTCACTGACATTGCAGACCGTCCCACCTGAGGTGGCCTCTGAGGGGCACACCCCATCCACCTCCCAAAGGGAGGGTTCAGAGCACCGGTCCCCTGCTCGGGAGGCCCAGTGCAGGCTCCAGGTGAGGGTGGCCACGGAGGGCTCAGCCCAACTGGTGATGAAGAGGAAGTGGGCAAGGTCTGCTGACCAGACTCCACCCAGCACACACCCTGGGACCCAGTCTCAGGCTGCCACGGAGCTCAGCACAGCCGGCTCTGATGCAGAACTCCGAGAAGCCCTGCCTCGGAGGCAGCAGGAAGACCTGGAGCCCACCACGGAAGAGCAGGGAGGTGAGTTGGCTGGGGCTACTGCCTGTGAGTGTGGGGAGGCGGTGCTGAGCCACACAGGGAGGTGTCCCCCAGAGCTGGGGCTGGGTCTGGAACGAAGGTTAGCCTCACACCACCCATCTTGGAGACTGCAGAGAAGACTCCGATGCCGGGCCTTCTTAGCAAATCTCTAGGAAGCTTTCGTGCCCACTTAGGCACATGGCAAGGCTGGCCTGTGGCAAACTTTTCTTCTCCCACAGCTCTAGCTCTGGCCGTCAAACTCAGTCAGCCTCCATGTCTAAGACCTGTCCCTACGGAGGTGGGAGCTCCTGGTGCAGGACTCATGGATCCACTGAGGGGAGATCGAGACCTGAGACATCCCCTCCCAATGACACGGGACCAGCCGGGTATTGGCCACCACCCTGAGCACATCAGATTTCTGTGTCTGCACAACACCCAGCGCCAGGCCAAGATGTCCCACCCCGCCTTCGAGAAACTCCACCTCCATATGCACTTGCACCTGCTCAGGCTTTGGCAGCAGAACCCGAGTCAGGGCCTGAGTGACCAAATTTGGAGCGGCAGCCTGCCCTGCCTCCTACCAAGGACTCAGACACCCACCATGACTATCCAACATTTGAAGGGAGAACAGGACCCTGCTCTGGATACAAGCCCAGAACCCTTTGGCAACCACGTCATCCAGGGGCTCAGTTGGCTCTGCAGCCTCCATCCCTGTCTGTTCCCCGTGGACGACGTCTACTCCCTCCACACCCAGGGGAGATTGACTTTCCTTCCCCAGAGCTCATTTTCATCAGGCTCCTAGGCATCTTTCTTCTCATCTTTTATGTCTTATATGGCTTTCTGTATATTTTGCTCACAAGTGTGTGTCAATAAATTTTCCTTCCTTGGGAATATGGAGGCCTTTACAATGCTGTGTAAGCGTCACCGCTGTCTACATTCAGACACCCTCATTCTCTCCCCCCCACCAACTTCGCAGCAAAGCCTGGATTCATGGCAAGCATTCCCCGTTCCTCTCTCCCCCGCCTCTCAACATTGAGTCCACTTCTCTTTTCATTTCTTCCCATGCTTTCGGGGTTCCTAATCAACACTATTCACTGAAATGATAGGAAACTGGATTTTGCTCTTAATGAAGGCAAAAGCTATAGTTTCTAAGTATTGTTAGAGTCTTGGCATCCCTATGAATTCTACTGTCCATGGAATTCTCTTGGCCAGAATCTTGGGTGGGTAGCTTTTCCCTTCTCCAGAGGATTCTTCTGACTCCCCACATATTGGAAGACCAAAGTGTGAAGTAGCCTTTGGGGATCTGAAAGGACTTGTAGGTCCTTTTATAATGTTATCTTCCAAATGAAGCCCTCTCGGCTAATATGCACAGAATCTCCAGGTAGGCATTGCTGTTGTAAGTGGGACACCTCAGGCACAAGGGAAAGTGAGTTCTTCCGCCGACACAAACAAACTCATAAGAATAAACCAGGCAGGAGAAATGGAAAGATATACCCACACCAACAAAGGAACAAGTGTTCCTCAGAACACAAGGCCAGAGAAAGACCCACCATCCTTGTGGCCCCCACATGCTTGAAAAAATCAGTGATCAGGAATTAAAAAGAAGAAACATGTGCAGGTCCAATGAGAGGCAATGCACATGGCTAGTGTAGCTCAGAGATGTCCTGACTCTTCGCATGGTCACATGGGCAAAGGGAAACACAGTGCAGGTGGCGGTGTTCATCATCTCACAGCTAGGTGTACAGGATGATGACAACCAACCTTCGGGACCAAAAGAGGGAGCGGAGGGCTTAGCAGAGCCCATAAATATCTCTCTCGTTCTCTGGCAGAAGAGATTGCCGGACCAGTCAAAGTCCCACAGTAGCATCACTTAATGATCAATGCCAACCCTCAAGGTGAATTCCACTTACTTCTGGCACGGTTGCTCCTGTCCTCTTAGATGTTCACCTGTAGCGATCCAAAGCTGCAGACCTGCTGGGCGCCTGTGGAGTAGAACCTCACTTCAGCTGCTCACACAGACAAGGACACACAAGGATTCCTGTGGCCTCTGGCTCACAGATGGAAGATCAAAGCCCTGTCAACCTGAACTGTGGACCAGTGTTGAAAGGGAGGACGCACCCGACTCCCCTTTCACTGGACACAGCGTCCCTGATGCTAGAGCTGCTGAATCCATTCAACTGTGGAAATTCATGCTGAAAAACACCCATCTTTCCGACAAGGTCTCTAAAAGGGTTTACGAGCAATGCATTTGGAAACCAGAGGGGATGACATGCATGTCCATGAAAATTGACACCTCTCAACAAATGCACTTCAAATGATTCCTAGACATATGTACCATGCAAAACGGTTCATAAATCTAGAAGTAAATGGAGAATACATTAGACATGAACTCTGAGTCTTTACACACAATACAGAAAGGCACTACACAAAGAGTAACCAGAGAACACAGTGAACTTTGTCAAATCCAAGATTAGGACTCTGGGAAAGACCGTCTGAAAAACGCATAAGACACCTCCCACGCTGGGAGACAACTCTTTGCATACACAGAGTTTAGGCAAGATTTGGCTCCTAATATGCAAAAGACATGAACGCAAACTAGCCTGAAGGAGAGGTCTGAAGGGACACCAGGCGAAGGAAGGGACACAGAGAGTATACCGAATGATGCCCAGCACTGAGGTCCTGAGAAACACGGTCTAGCTGCACTCCCCGAGCCCCGTGGGACCCTGGACTAGGCCTCTTCCACCTGGAGGCTCAGAGAGATGGACAGTGAGGAAGGGGAAGAGAAATCCTCGGCATTTCTAACACTCACAGCAAACGCTTAGAAGGAGTAGGCAAGTATCAACCCCATCGACAGTAAATTCCCTGAAAGGCAATAGCTAAGAATCCATCTAAACCAGGAGGGGTGCCCCTCTTCTCAGAGAATGGCAAGAGATGGATGAAAGAAGGTGAAGCCCACCAATCCAATGGAAAATAAGCTGTGCTCATGGATCAGAAGAATTACTCATGATAAGATGATGTTACTTCCCCTTCCCCCGGACCCACACCGTGGGGCAATCCAGAGGTTCCACGCTATTCCTCTCAAAATTAAAACAGCTGCTCTCAGGGCATAAAAGCCAAAAAATTCCTAAATGTCTATGGAAACACTACGGTGTCAAAAGAGTCAATGCAATCGGCCGCAAAAACCTGAAATGTATATAGCAGGCTGCTGATAGCCAATTATACTATCACAATAGGATCATCAGGACAGCATGGTACTAGGAAGAAATCAAACATGCAGGACCAGATGCATGGAATGGAATTGAGGGTCCAGACATAAACCCAAGCTTCTACGGTCAATTCCTCAATGCCAAAGGAGGGAAGGAGATAAGAATGGGAACAAGAGTCTGTGCAACAAAAGGCTGTGGGAATTGAAGATGGTTCCACCTGAACAATCACGTTGGCTTTTGGTCTCAGAACACGTCAGATTCAGTGAAACACATCAAAGCAAAGCCTGAAGTGAAGAAACTCCTGGAAATAAGCACATGACATAGGCTTTTAATGTCAGGGACTTCTCAACATATGTGGGTGGAAAAGCAAAGTAGGGTCTCTTCAAGTTAAGGAAACAGGAAACGAAAGGACACCCATGAGTTTCCGTCCACTTGAACAGCTTTGCAACAGAAAACCTAACCATTCACAAATCAAAATAGTAACAAACTGAACACAAAAGGATATTTGCAAACAGAATATCGGAGAAGGGGTTCCTATGTAAAAGAGCCTGAGAACTCACACAACTAAGTCTCCCAGAAAAAAACCCAGACCTATCCCTTCTCCTAACACCAACTCCAACCCGATACCATTATCTCACTCGACACGAAACCATAAAGCCTCACCCTAGGTCAACACTATACATGTTTACATGCATTCACAGACATGCGAGCATCCACAGGAGAGACACAGAAAGGAAGATACAGAATGAATTTGGAAAGATCAAGAAAGAGAAGGGAACGAGGGAGAGAGACTGAACAATAGAGAGAGGAAATGAGTCAATTTCACAGAACTTGCATGAATCTCTCTTGAGGATGGAAACAATGACAGTGCCTAGACCCAAGTTGATGAGTCTCAAAGACAAGGATTCGGGAAACCACTGCTGGGGCAGCCTCCCCCAGGCCTCGAGGCTGAGTGGGACACTTGAATAGGACGAGGAAGGTTGATATCAGAAGTCGCGATGTGTGAATATGATTTTCCGGTCCTCCCAATGCAGGGGACAAGAAAGAGGCAGAAAGGGGACTGACTTTTCCCAGGTCCCAGAGCCCATCCAGGCCAGATTCTGCCCATTCTGTGCTAGGTCAGCTCTGTGTTGAATCCGTCCTTTGGGAAGTCTCAGTGTCTAAGTTCCATGTGATAGCAGCCGAAAGTCTGAACAGGCACTGGAGCTTTTTGTAGGATGACAGACCTAGGGAGGAGATGGAAGAGTGACCCCCACTCTGCAGATGGAGAGACTGGGGAAACCAAGGGGGGCACATGTCTTGCCCAGGACCACATCACTTCTGAGAAGAGGGAACCTGGGCTGAAAGCAGCTGTGTCCTCAGAGCTCAGGCCCTGGCTGCACCCAGGTCTCCCAAAGGCTGTGGGGTGGGCTGAATGTGTGTCACTGTGCCTGCACGTGGCATAAGGGCATGGGAGAACAGCCAGAAACCCAGAGGTTCCCTTGGGGAACTTTCTGGAAGGGACCTAGGCCACGAACCAGGAAATGATGTCATTTCCTGGCAACAGAACCCAACAGAACCCACAACCCGTGTATCTAGGCCTCCCCAGCGGAGAGGAGCCCCCAGCCAGATCGCTTGCTGTCAAGATATTCTGCTGTTTGCCCCTGCCCAGAGGCCGGGTCTTCAGGCGAGCTCACAGGCAGAGAGTGTGGGGAGGCCGTCGACGCTGGCCCAGGGCCCCTCCGAGAGTCCTCTGGCCCTTTGCCCGAAGGAACAGAAAGGTAACAGGGGAGCCCCAGGCCGGGTCCACCCACCTCTCCCGTCCCAGCCGTGGAAGCCTGAGGCCTTTCGCTGTGTGTGGATGGGGGTTTCTCAGGCTGTGTCTGCCTCAAGCAAGCCCAGCCACAGGTGGGTCAGGAGCCCGTGGACCGCTTGTGTTCACACCCCAGGGGAGAGCACGCTTGGTGGCATGGTGAGCGTCCAGGCAGAGGCGTGTGCCCAGGCTGACCTCAAGCCCTTGGCGGGGGTCTCCATCCTCCCTGGTGGGTATCTGAGCAGGCATTCATCTCTGTTCTTTCTGGGAGCAGAAGGGCAGACGGGCAGAAACATTAGACATCCTGGCCAGGCTCAGCTCAGAAATATCGAAGCAGGGCTGGCTGATGGTCACTATCACTGCATAGCGTCCCACCCGAGGTGGCCTCTGAGGGGCACACCCCATGCGCCTCCCAGAGGTAGGGTTCAGATCACCACCCTGTGACCAGGAGGCCCAGTGCAGGTTCCAGGTGAGCATGGCCACAGAGGGCTCAGACCAACTGGCAATGAAGAGGAGGCGGGCAAGTCCTGCTGTGAGACACCACCCAGCACACAAACCGGGGCCCAGTCTAAGGTTGTCACTGAGCTCAGCACAGCTGGCTCTGACACAGAGCTCCAAGAAGCCCTGCCTCAGAAGCAACAGTAGGACCTGGAGCCCAGCACGGCAGAGCTCAGAGGTGAGGCGCCTGGGCCTCTGCATGTGAGTGTGGGGAGGCGGTGCTGAGCCACACAGCGAGGAGTCCTACAGAGCTGGGGCTGGACCTGGACCAAAGGCTGGCCTCAAACTACACATCTTGGAGACTGCAGAGAAGACTCCGATGCTGGGCCTTCTTAGCGAATCTCTAGGAAGCTTTCATGCCCACTTAGGCACATGGCAAGGCTGGCCTGTGGCAAACTTTTCTTCTCCATCAGCTCTAGCTCTGGCCGTCAAACTCAGCCAGCCTCCATGTCTAAGACTTGTCCCTACAGAGGTGGGAACTCCAAGTGCAGGACCCAGGGATCCACTGAGAGGAGATCAAGACCTGAGACGTCCCCACCCAAAGATACGGGGCCAGCCATGTACTGGCCAGCACCCTCAGCACATCGGATCTCTGCATGCATGACGCCCAGCCCCAGGCCCTGATGTCGCACCACGCCTTCCAGAGCCTCTACCTCCACCGGCACTTGCACCTGCTCGGGCTTTGGCGGTAGGACTAAAGTCAGGGCCTGATGGACCACCTACACAGAGGGAGCCTGTCCTGGATCCTGCCCAGGACTCAGATGCCCACCATGACTGTCCAACCCCTGCAGGGAAAACAGGCCCCTGCTCTGGACAGAGGCCCAGAGCCCGTTCGGCAAATACCTTATCCAGGGGTGCAGTTGGCTCTGCAGCCACCATCCCTGTGTGTTCCCCATGGACGCCGTCCACTCCCTCCCCACCCAGGGGAGATTGACTTCCCTTCCCCTGAGCTCATTTTCATCAGGCTTCTAGGAATCTTTCTTCTCATCTTTTATGTCTTTTATGGCTTTGTGTATATTTTGCTCACAAGTGTGTGTCAATAAATTTTCCTTCCTTGATGCCATTGGGAATATGGAGGCCTTCAATGCTGTGTAAGGATCACCACTGTCTACATTCGGACACCCTCATTCTCCCCCCTCCCCAACTTCACAGCAAAGCCTGGATTCATAGCAAGCACTGCCGTTCCTCTCTCCCCCGCCTGACACATTGAGTCTATTTCTTTCTGCATTTCTTCCAATTCTTTCGGGGTCCCCAATCAATGCCAATCACTGAAAAGATAGGAAACTTTATTTTGGTCTGACTGAAGGTGAAAGTTATAGTCTCTCAGTATCGTTCGAGTCTTGGCATTCCCATGAATTCTACAGTCCATGGAATTCTCTAGGCCAGAATCCTGGAGTGGGTAGCTTTTCCCTTCTCCAGGCAATTGTTCTGACTCCCCATATGTTGGAAGACCAAACTGGATTATTCTGGTTTCTATTTCATTTGAAGTAGCCTTTGGGTATCTGAAAGGACCATGTAGGTCCTTTCAAGAAGTCATCTGCCAAACGAAGCCCTCTCGGCAAATGTGCTCAGAATCTCCAGGTAGGCAGTGCTGTTTCAGTGGGAAACTGCAGGCATAAGGGAAAGTCTGAGTTCTTCCGCCGGCACAAACAAGGGCTGACCCAGCACAGAATGGGGCAGAATCAGGCCTGGATGGGCTCTGGGACCTGGGAAAAGGCAGTCCCCTTCCTGCCTATTTCTTGCTCCCCTCATTGGGAGGACCGGAAGATCACATTCAGCCATCGCTCCCTCTGATATCAGCTTTCATCCTCCTTCTCAAGTGTCCCACTCATCTTCGAGGGGTGGGGGAGGCTGCCCCAAATGTGGCTCCCCGCATCCTTGTCTTTGAGCCTCATCAACTTGGGTCATTTTCCCCTTTGCAGGGGGAATAGGCATTGTCATTGTTTCAAAACTCAAGAGAGATTCATGCACATTTTGTGGAATCGACTCATTTCCTCTCTCCATTGTTCAGTCTCTCTCCCTCCTCCTGTCTTTCTTGAACTTTCCAAATTCAGTCTGTCTCTTCCTTTCTGTGTCTCTGCTGTGGATGCTCGCGTGCCTGTGAATGACCTAGAGTGAGGCTTCAAGGTTTCCTTTCCAGTGAGGTAAAGTTTTGGGGATAGATTTGAGGTTAGGGGAAGGGATAGGTCTGGGGTTTGTTCTGTGAGACTTAGTCGTGTGAGTTCTTGTCTTTTTTATTTAGGAAACCCTTTTTCTATATTCTGCTTGCAAATATTCATTTGTGTTCAGTTTGTTACCATTTTGATTTGTGAATGCTAAGCTTTTCTGTTTCAAAGCTGTTCAAGTGGATGGAAGCTAGTTGATGTTGTTTGGTTTCCTGTTTCCTTGACTTGAGGAGAGGCAATTTTGCTTCCGCCACCACACACATGTCGTTAAGTCCCTGACATTAAGGAACCTATGGCCCGTGCTTATTTCCAGGAGTTTCATCACTTCAGGCTTTGCGTTGATATGTTTCACTGAATCTGAGGTGTTATGAGACCAAAAGCCAATGTGATTATTCAGATGCAACCATCTCCAATACCCACAGCTTTTCGTTGCAGAGGCTCTTGTTCCAATTCATATCGCCTCCCCTCCTTTGGCGTCAATGAAGTGACTATAGAAGCTTAGGGTTATTTCTGGACCCTCAATTCCGTTCCATGGATCTGGTTCTGCATGTTTGTTCCATGCTGTCCTGATGATCCTAGTGTGATAGTCTAATTGGCTATCAGGCAGCCTGCTATGTACATTTCAGGGCTTAGTGGCAGATTGCATTGACTATTTTGACTCTTTTCTGTTTCCATAGACATTTTGGAATTCTTTGGTTATAATGCCCTTAGAACACCCTTTGGTATTTTGAGAGAAATAGCATGCAACCTCTGGATTGCCCCACGGTGGGGGTTGGGGGGAGGGGGAAGTGACATTATCTTACCAGGAGGAATTCTTCTGATCCGGGAGCACAGCTTATTTTCCATTGGATTGGTGGGCTTCACCTTCTTTCATCTATCTCTTGCAGTTCTCTGAGAAGAGGGGCTTCCCTCCTGGGTTAGATGGACTCCAAGCTATTGCCTTTCAGGAAATGTCACTGTCGGTGGGGTGGATCCTTGCCTTCTCCTTCTAAGCGTTTGCTGTGAATGTTAGAAATGCCAAGGATTTCTCTTCCCCTTCCTCACTGTCCATCTCTCTGAGCTTCCAGGTAGAACAGGCCTAGTCCAGGGTCCCCAGGGGCTCGGGGAGTGCAGCTAGATCATGTTTCTCAGGTGCTCAGTGCTGGGCATCATTCGGTGTACTCTCCAGGTCCCTTCCTTCGCTTGGTGTCCCTTCAGACCTCTCTCTCAGGCTCCTTTGTGTTCATGTCACTTGTGTATTAGAAGCTAAATCCGCCTAAGCTCTGTGTATGCAAACAGTTGTCTCCCAGCTTGGGATGCGTCGTTTGCGTTTTACAGACGATTTTTCCCAGAGTCCAATTATTGGTGAGACAAGTTCACTGTGTTCCCTGGTTACTCTTTGTGTAGTGTCTTTCTGTATTGTGTGTGAAGACACAGAGCTCATGTCTAATGTCTGCTTCATTTCCTTCTGGTTTTGTGAACCATTTTCCATGGAACGTATGTCTAGGAATCATTTGAAGTGCATTTGTTGAGAGGTGTCAAGTTTCGATCGACATGCATGTCATCCCCTCTGGGTTCCAAGTGCGTTGCTCCTAAACTTTTTAGGATAACTTCTTGGAAAGATGGGTGTTTTTCAGCTTGCGTTTTCACAGTTGAATGGATTCAGCAGCTCTAGCAGAAGGGGTGCTGACTCCAATGAAGGAAGTCGGGTGCGGCCTCCCTTTCAGCACAAATACCCAGATCGGATTGTCACGGGGCAGATCTTCTATCTGTGAGCCACAGGCCCCTGGCATCCTTGTGTGCCCTTGGCTGTGTGAGCAGCTGAAGGGAGTTTCGTCTCAGCAGGCGCCCAGCAGGCCTGTGGCTTCGGACCGCTAGAGGTAAGCATCTCAGAAGACAGGAGCCACTGTGCCAGAACTGGAGTGGGATCCACCCTGAGGGTGGCACTGATCGTCAATAGATGCTCCTATGGGACTTTGATGGGTCCGGCACACTCTTCTCCCAGATAGCGAGAGAGATGTCTATGGGCTCTGTTAGGCCCTCCACTCCCTCTTGTGGTCCCGAAGGCTGGTTGTCACCATGATGAGCACCTAGCTCTAGATGATGACCACTGCCACCTGCCCTGTGTTTCCTTTTGACCACATGACCACGCAAAGCGTCAGGCTGTCTCTGAGCTACACTAGCCATGTCCATTGCCTCTCATTGGACCTGCATATGTTTCTTCTGTTTCCTTCCCGATTATGCATTTTGTCGAGCATGTGGGGACCACAAGGATGGTGGGTCTTTTTCTGGCCTTGTGTTCTGAGGAAGAGTTTTCCCTTTGTTGGTGTGGATTTATCTTTCCATTTCTCCTGCCTGGTTTATTGTTGTGAGTTTGTTTGAGCCGGGAGAAGAACTCAGCATTTCCTTGTGTCTGATGTGTCCCACTTACAACAGCACTGCCTACCTGGAGATTCTGAGCAGTTATCGAGAGGGCTTCGATGGGCAGATGATATCTTGAAAGGACCTACACTGTCCTTTCATATACCCAAAGACTCCTTCAAATGACATAGAAACCAGAATTCTCCAGTTTGGTCTTCCAATATGTGGGGACTCAGAACAATCCCCCGGAGAAGGGAAAAGCTACCCACTCCAGGATTCTGGCCTAGAGAATTCCATGCACTGTAGAATTCATGAGCATGTCAAGACTCTAACAATACTGAGAGACTATAACTTTCACCTTCAGTCACAGGAAAATCCAGTTTCCTTTCATTTCAGTGATTGCATTGATTGGGGACCCCGAAAGGATGGGAAGAAATGCAGAAAGAAGTAGAATCAATGTTGTCAGGCGGGGGAGAGAGGAATGGGCAGTGCTTGCCATGAATCCAGGCTTTGATGGGAAGTGGGTGGGGGGATAGAGTGAGGGTGTCCGAATGTAGACAGTGGTGATGCTTACACAGCATTGTGAAGGCCTATATATTCCCAAATGGCATCAAGGAAGGAAAATTTATTGACACACACTTGTGAGCAAAATATACAGAAAGCCATAAAAGACATAAAAGATGAGAAGAAAGATGCCTAGGAGCCTGACGAAAATCAGCTCAGGGGAAAGGAATTCAGTCTCCCCTGGGTGGGGAGGGAGTGGATGGCATCCACAGGGAACACACAGGGATGGAGCCTGAACAGCCAAACGCGCCCCTGAACGAGGTGTTTGCTGAACGGGCTCTGGGTCTCTGTCCAGAGCAGGGGCCTTTTCTCCATGCAGGGGTGGGACCGTCATGGTGGGTGTCTGAGTCCTTGGCAGGAGCCAGGGCAGGCTGCCCTTGTTCAGGTGGCCACTCAGACCCTAACTCAGGTTCTGCCACCAACGCCCGAGCAGGTGTAAGTGCACGTTGAGGTGGAGGATCTGGAAACGGGGTGGGACATCGAGTCCTGGGGCTGTGGGTCGTGCAGGCACAGAGATCCGATGTGCTGAGTGTGCCTACCAATACCCGGTTGGCCACATGTCTTTGGGAGGGTACGTCTCAGGTCTCGAAACCCCCTCAGTGGATCCCTGGGTCCTGCACCTGGAGCTCCCACCTCTGTAGGGACAGGTGTTGGAGGTGGAGGCTCGCTGAGTTTGACGGCCGGAGCTAGAGCTGGGGGAGAAGAAAAATTTGCCACAGGCCAGACTTGCCATGTGCCTAAGTGGGCACGAAAGTTTCCTAGAGATTCGCTAAGAAGGCCCAGCATCGGAGTCTTCTCTGCAGTCTCCAAGATGGGTGGTGTGAGGCTAGCCTTTGGTCCAGGCCCAGTCCCAGCTCTGGGGGACTCCTACCTGTGTGGCTCAGCACTGAATCCCTACACTCATGTTAAGCAGTCCCAGCTGCCTCACGTCTGTGCTATGCCGTTCTGGGTTTCAGGTCCTCCTGCTACCTCAAGTGCAGGACTTCTCAGAGCTCTGGGTCAGGGCCGGGTCTGGGGAGCTCTGTGGCAGCCTGAGACTGGGCCCCAGGTTGCATGCTGGTTGGTGTCTGGGTAGCAGGCCTTGCCCGCTCCGTCTTCATCTTCAGTTGGGCTGAGCCCTCCTTGGCCAAGCTCACTTGGAGCCTGCACTGGGCCTCCCGGGCAGGGGGCTAGTGCTCTGAGCCCTCCTTCTGGGAGGTGGATGGGGTGTGCCTCTCAGTGGCCAACTCGGGTGGGACGCTCTGCAATGATAGTGACCATCAGCCAGCCCTGCTTTGATATTTCTGGGCTGAGGCTGGCCAGGATGGCTGCTGCCTCTGCCTGTCTGCCCTTCTGCTCACAGAAAGAGCAAAGACAAAGATCTGCTCAGCTACCCACCCAGGAGGACAGAGACACCCCTGAGGGTGTGAGGTCAGCCTGGGCAGGCGGCTCTGCCTGGACATTCCCCATGCCACCCAGCCTTCTCTCCCCTGGGGTGTGGACACAAGTGACCCATGGTCTCCTGACCCACATGCGGTTGGGCTTGCTTGAGGCAGACACACTCCGAAAAAACCCCATCCACACACAGCGAAAGGCCTCAGGCTTCCCCGGTGGGACAGGAGAGGTGGCCGGACCTGGCCTGGGGCTCCCCTGTTACCTTTCTGTTCCTTCAGGCAAAGGGTCAGAGGACTCTCGGGGGGGGGAGGTGCTGAGCCAGTGTCAACCGCGTGTCCACACAGTCTGCCTGTGTGCTCGCCTGAGGTCCCGGTAGCATCTGCGCAAGGGCAAGCAACAGAACATCTTGACAGCAAACGATCTGGCTGGGGGCTCCTCTCTGCTGGGGAGGACTGGATACCCGGTTTGTGGGTTCTGTTGCCAGGAAGTGACCTCATTTCCTGGTTTGTGGCCAAGGTCGCTTCCACAAAGCTCCCCAAGGGAACCTCTGGGTTTCTGGCTGTTCCCCCATGTCCTTAGACCACATGCAGGCACAGTGAAACCACACAGCCCACCCCACAGCATTGGGGAGACCTGGGTGCAGCCAGGGCCTGAGCTCTGAGGACACAGATGTTTTCAGCCCAGGATCCTTCTTCTCAGAAGTGATGTGGCCCTGGGCAAGGCATGTGCTCCGCAGGGTAACCCAGTCTCTTGATCTTCAGAGTGGGGAACACTCTCCCATCTGCTGCCTAGGTTTGTCAGCCTACGAACAACTCCAGTTCCTGTTCATACTTTGGGCCTCTATCACATGGAGCTTGGACACTGAGACTTCCCAAAGGACAGATATCACACAAGGCTGACCTAGCAAAGAATGGGGCAGAATCAGGCCTGGATGGGCTCTGGGACCTTGGAAAAGGCAGTCCGATTCCTGCCTATTTCTTGAACCCCGCATTGGGAGGACAGGAAGCTCATATACAGACATCGCCCCCTCTGATATCAACCTTACTTGTCCTACTCCAGTGTCCCACTCAGCCTCGAGGAGTGGGGTAGTCTGCCCAAACAGTGGCTCCCCGCATCCTTGTCTTTGAATCTCATCATCTTGTGTCATTTTACCACTTGCAGGGGGAATACGCACAGTCAATGTTTCCAACCTCAAGAGAGATTCATGCAAATTCTGTGAAATCAACTCATTTCCTCTCTCCCTGTTTCAATCTCTCTTCCACGTTCCATTTCTTTCTTGACCTTTCCAAATTCATTCTGTCTTCCTCTCTGTGTCTCTCCTGTGGAAGCTTGAATGCATGTGAATGTATATAAGCATGTAAACTGTTGACCTAGGGTGAGGCTTTAGTGTTTCGTGTAGAGTGAGTTAAAGATTTGGGGTTGGAATTTGTGTTACGGGAAGGGCTAGATCTGGGGTTTGTTCTGGGAGACTTAGTGGTGTGAGTTCTCAGTCTCTTTTACATAGGAACCCCTTCTCCGATATTCTGCTTGCTAATATTCTTTTTTGTTCAGTTTGTTACCATTTTGATTAGCAAATTCTTAGATTTTCTGTTGCAAAGCTGTTCAAGTGGATGGAAGCTGGTGGGTGTCCTTTGGTTTACTGTTTCCTTGACTTGAAGAGACCCAATTTTCTTCCACCCCCACACACATGTTGAGAAGTCCCTGACATTAAGTCGCCTATGGCCGGTGCTTATTTCCAAGAGTTTCATCACTTCAGGCTTTGCTTTGATGTGTTTCACTGAATCTGACGTGTTATGAGACCAAAAGCCAATATGATTGTTCAGATGGAACCATCTCCAATTCCCACGGCCTTTCCTTGCAGAGGTTCTTTTTCCCATTCGTATCACCTCCCCTCCTTTGGCGTCGAGGAATTGACAGTAGAAGCTTGGGTTTACGTCTGGAACCTCAAATCCATTCCATGGATCTGGTTCTGCATGTTTGATTTCTTCCCAGTACTATGCTGTCCTGATGATCCTAGTCTGAGAGTCTAATTGGCTATCAGTCAGCCTGCTATGTCCATTTCAGAGCTTTACGGCAGATTGCATTGACTCTTTTGACTCCTTTTTGTTTCCACAGACATTTTGGATTCTTTGGTTATAATGCCTTGAGAAAAGCCGTTGGTATTTTGAGAGAAATAGAGTGGATCCTCTGGATTGCCCCACGGTGGGGGTCCGGGGGAGGGGGAATTGATATCATCTTACCAGGAGGAATTCTTTTGATCCTTGAGCAGAGCTATTTTCCATTGGATATGTGGGATTCACCTTATTTTATCCATCTCTTGCAGTTCTCAGAGAAGAGGGGCTCCCCTCCTGGTTTAGATGGACTCCTAGCTATTGCCTTTCAGGGACTATAACTGTCGGTGGGTTTGATAATTGCCGTCTTCTAAGCGTTTGCTGTGAGTGTTAGAAATGCTAAGTATTTCTCTTCCCCTTCCTCACTGTCCATCTCTCTGAGCCTCCAGGTAGAACAGGCCTAGTCCAGGGTCCCACGGGCCTCGGGGAGTGCACCTAGACCCTGTGGATCAGACTCTCAGTCCTGGGCATCATTTGGTGTACTCTCCACGTCCCTTTCTTGGCCTGATGTCCTTTCAGACCTCTCCTTCAGGCTCCTTTGTGTTCATGTCTTTTGTGTATTAACAGTCATATCCTGCCTAAGCTCAGTGTATGCATACAGGGTCCTGCCACCTCTCCCATCCCACCCGGGGAAGCCTGAGGCCTTTCCCTGTGTGTGGAAGGGGTTTTCTCGGCGTGTGTCTGACTCAAGCAAGCCCAGCTGCATGTGGGTTTGGAGCCCTTTGACTGCTTGTGTCCACACCCCAGCAGAGAGCAGGCTGCCTGTCATCGGGAGCGTCCAGTCAGAGCTGGTGGACCAGGTTGACCTCTGGCCCTCGGGTGTGTCTCCGTCTTCCTGGGTGGGTATCTCAGCATATCTTTGTCGCTGCTCCTTCTGGGAGCAGAAGGGCAGACAGGCAGAAGCAGCAGCCATACTGGCCAGTCTCAGCTCACAAATATCAAAGCAGGGCTGGCTGATGGTCTCTGTCATTGCAGAGCATCCCACACGAAGTGACCCCTGAAGGGCACACCCCATCCACCTCCCAGAGAGAGGGCTCAGAGCACCAGCCCCTTGCCCGGGAGGCCCAGTCCAGGCTCCAGGTGAGCGTGGCCACGGAGGGCTCAGCCCAACTGGCAATGAAGACGGAGCAGGCCAGGCCTGCTACACAGACACCACCCAGCACGCACCCCGGGGCCCAGTCTCAGGCTGCCACGGAACTCAGCAGAGCCTGCCCTGACCCAGAGCTCTGAGAAGCCCTGCCTTGGAGGTAGCAGTAGGACCTGGAACCCAGGAGGGCAGAGCAAATAGATGAGGCGTTTGTGGCTGCTGCATGTGAGTATGGGGAGGTAGTGCTGAGCCACACAGGGAGGTGTCCCCCAGAGATGGGGCTGGTCCGGGACCAATGGCTGGCCTCACACCACACATTTTGGAGACTGCAGAGAAGACTCGGATGCTAGGCCTTCTTATAGAATCTCTAGGAAGCTTTCGTACCCACTTAGGCACATGGCAAGGCTGTCCCATGGCAAACTCTTCTTCTCCACCAGCTCTAGCTCTGACCGTCAAACTCTCCAGCCTCCACGTCCAAAACGAGTCCCTACAGAGGTTGGAGCTCCAGGTGCAGCACCCAGGGATCCACTGAGGGGAGATGGAGACCTGAGACGTCCCCTCCCAAAGAAATGGGGCGAGCCGGGTACTGGCTAGCACCGTCAGCACATCCGAACTCTGTGCCTGCACGAACCAGAGCCCCAGGCTCCGATGTCCCACCCCGTTTTCCAGAACCTCCACCTCCACGTGAACTTACACCTGCTCGGACTTTGGCGGCAGAACCCGAGTCAGGGCTTGAGTGACCACCTGCAGAGGGGCAGCCTGCCGTGTCTCCTGCCAAGGACTCAGACGCCCAACATGCCTCTCCCACCCCTGCAGGGAGAACAGGCCCATGCTCTGGACAGAGACCCAGAGCCCTTTCATCAAAAACCTCGTCCAGGGACGCGGTTGACTCTGCAGCCTCCATCCCTGCGTGTTGTCCATGGCAGCCGTCCACTCGCTCCCCACCCAGGGGAGATTGACTTCCATTCCCCTGAGCTGATTTTCATCAGGCTCCTAGGCATCTTTCTTTTCATCTTTTATGTCTTTTATGGCTTTCTGTATATTTTGCTCGCAACTGTGTGTCAATAAATTTTCCTTCCTTGATGCCATTTGGGAATATGGAGGCCTTCACAATGCTGTGTAAACATCACCACTGTCTACATTTGGACACCCTCATTCTATCCCCCCCAGTTCCCAGCAAAGCCTGGATTCATGGCAAGCACTCCCCGTTCTTCTCTCCCCGCCTGACAACATTGAGCCTACTTCTCTCTGCATTTCTTCCCATCCTTTCGAGGTCCCCAATCAATGCTAATCACTGAAATAAAAGGAAACTGGATTTTGCTCTGACTGAAGGCAAAAGTTATAGTCTCTCGGCATTGTTAGAGTCTTGGCATCCCCATGAATTCTACAATCCATGCAATTCTCTAGGTCAGAATCCTGGAGTCGGTAACTTTTCCCTTCTCAGTGGATTGTTCTGACTTCCCACATATTGGAAGACCAAACTGGAGAATTCTGGTCCCTATGTCATTTGACGTAGCCTTTGGGTATCTGAAAGGACCATGTAGGTCTTTTCAAGATGTTATCTGCCAAACGAAGCCCTCTCGGCAAATGTGCTCAGAATATGCAGGTAGGCAATGCTGTTGTAAGTGGGACACCTCAGGCACAAGGGAAATGCTGAGTTCTTCCGCTGGCACAAACAAACTCACCACAATAAACCAGGCAGGAGAAATGGAATGATAAACCCAAACCAACAAAGGGAGAAGTGTTCCACAGAAGATAAGGCCAGATCCACCATCCTCGTAGTCCTCACATGCTCGAGAAAATCAGTGATCGGGAAAGAAACAGAAGAAACATGTGCAAGTCCAATGTGAGGCAATGCACATGGCTAGTGTAGCTCAGAGATGGCCTGATGCTTCGCATGGACACGCGGGCAAAGGGAAACACAGTGCAGGTGGTGGTTCTCATAATCTCAGAGCTAGGTGCTCAGGTTGGTGTCAACCAGCCTTCGGGACCACAAGAGGGAATGGAGGGCCAGCAGAGCCCATAGACATCTGTCTCGCTCTCTGCCAGAAGAATGTGCTGGACCCATCATAGTCCCACTGGAACATCTCTTGGCAATCAGTGCCCACCCTCAAGGTGGATCCCATTCCACTTCTTGCATGGTTGATCCTGTCTTCTGAGATGATCACCTCTGGTGGTCCAAAGCCGCAGGCTTTTTGGTGCCTGCACAGACGAAACTCCCTTAAGCCGCTCACATGTCCAAGGGCACACAAGGATGCCTGTGGCTTCTGGCTCAATGATGGAAGATCAGAGCCCTCTCAATCAGACTTGGGGATCGGTGCTGAAAGGGAGGCCGCACCTGACTCCCCCTTTCACTGGACAAAGTGTCCTTGCTTCTAGAGCTGCTGAATCCATTCAACTGTGGAAATGCAAGCTGAAAAACAACGATCTTTCCGAGAAGGTCTCCAAAAGAGTTTAGGAGTGACACATTGTAAACCAGAGGGGATGACATGCATGTCCATGGAAAATTAACACCTCTCAACAAATGCACTTCAAATGATTCCTAGACATACGTTCCATGCAAAATGTTTCACAAATCCAGAAGGAAATGGAGCAGACATTAGACATGAGCTCTGAGTTTTCACACACAATACCAAAAGGCACTACACAAAGAGTAACCAGGGAACACAGTGAACTTTGTCAAATCCAAGATTTGGACTCTGGGAAAGACAGTCTGAAAAACACAAACAACATATCCCAAGCGGGAAGACAACTGTTTGCACACACGGAATGTAGGCAGAATTTGGCTCCTATTACACAAACGACATGAACACAAGCTTGAAGGAGAGGTCTGCAGGGAAACCAGGCGAAGGAAGGGACATGGAGAGTATACCGAATGATGCCCAACAATGAAGGCCTGAGAAACACGGTCTAGCTGCACTCCCCAATAGCCGTGGGACCCTGGACTAGGCCTGGTCAACCTGGAGGCTCAGAGAGATGGACAGTGATGAAGGGGAAGAGAAATCGTTGGCATTTCTAATACTAACAGCAAATGCTTAGAAGGAGACGGCAAGTATCAACCCCATCGACAGTGACATTTCCTGAAAGGCAATAGCTAGGGGTCCATCTAACCCAGGAGGGAAGCCCCTCTTCTAAGAGAACTGCAAGAGATGGATGAAAGAATGTGAAGCCCACCAATCCAATGGAAAATAAACTGTGCTCCAGTATCAGAAGAATTTCTCCTGGTAAGAAAATATCACTTCCCCCTCCCCCTGACCCCCAACTTGGGGCAGTCCAGAGGTCGCACGCTATTCCTCTCAAAATACCAACGGCTACACAAATACAAAGGATTATTAGAGAATACTATCAGCAATTATATGGCAATAAAATGAATAACCTGGAAGAAATTGACAAATTCCAAGAAAAGTACAACTTTACAAAACTGAACCAGGAAGAAATAGAAAATCTGAACAGAGCCATCACAAGCTCAGAACTAGAGGCTATAATAAAAAATCTTCTAGCAAACAAAAGCCCTGGTCCAGACGGCTTCACGGCTGAGTTCTACCAAAAAATTAGAGAAGAGCTAACACCTATTCTACTCAAACTCTTCCAGAAAATTGCTGAGGAAGGGAAACTTCCAAACTCATTCTATGAGGCCACCATCACCCTAAACCCAAAACCTCGTAAAGATCCCACAAAAAAATAAAACTACAGGCCAATATCACTGATGAACATAGATGCAAAAATCCTTAACAAAATTCTAGCAATCAGAATCCAACAACACATTCAGAAGATCATATATCATGAGCAAGTGGGCTTATCCCAGGAATGCAAGGATTTTTCAATATCCACAAATCAATCAACGTAATACACCACATTAACAAACTGAAAACTAAAAATCATACGATTATTTCAATAAATGCAGAGAAAGCTTTTGACAAAATACAGCATCCATTTATGATAAAAACCCTCCAGAAAGTGGGAATAGAAGGGACATATCTCAATATAATAAAAGCTATATATGACAAACCCACAGCAAACGTTATCCTCAACGGTGAAAAACTGAAAGCATTTCCCCTAATGTCAGGAAGAAGACAAGGGTGCACGTTCACACCACTACTATTCAACATAGTTCTGGAAGTTTTGGCTACAGCAATAAGAGCAGAAAAAGCCTTAAAAGAATACAAATTGGAAAAGAAGAAGTAAAACTTTCACTGTTCGCTGATGATGTGATCCTCTACACAGAAATTCCTAAAGAATCTACCAGAAAACTACTAGAGCTAATCAATGAATACAGTAAAGTTGCAGGATATAAAGTCAACACACAGAAATCACTTGCATTCCTTTACACTAATAATGAGAAAATAGAATGAGAAATTAAGGAAACTATTCCATTCTCTGTTGCAACAAAAAGATTTAAATACTTAAGAATGTATTTACCTAAGGAAACAAAAGACTTGTACACAGAAAACTATAAAACACTAGTGAACATAATCAAAGAGTACACTAATAGATGGAGAAATATACCATGTTCGTGGATTGGAAGAATAAATATTGTTAAAATGAGTATAATACCTAAAGTAACTTATATATTCAATGCAATCCCTGTCCAGCTACCAACGATATTTTTCATAGAACTAGAACAAATAATATCACAATTTGTATGGAAATACAAAAAACCTCGAATAGCCAAAGCAATCTTGAGGAAGAAAAATGTAACTGGGGGAATTAGCCTGCCGGACTTCAGTCTCTACTACAAAGCCACAGTCATCAAGACAGTATGGTACGGGCATAAATACAGAAACATAGATCAATGGAACAAAATAGAAAGCCCAGCGATAAATTCAAGCACCTATGGATACCTTATCTTTGACAAAGGAGGCAAGAATATAAAATGGAGAAAAGACAGTCTCTTTAACAAGTGGTTCTGGGAAAATTGGTCAGCCACTTATAAAAGAATAAAACTAGAATACTTCCTAACACCATATACCAAAATAAACTCAAAATAGACTAGAGAGATAAACGTAAAACCAAAAACTATAAAACTCCTAGAGGAGAATGTAGGCGAAACACTCTCTGACATAAATCACAGCAGGATCCTCCAAGACCCACCTCCCAGAATATTGGAAATAAAAGCAAAAATAAACAAATGGGACCTAATTAAAATCAAAAGCTTCTGCACAGCAAAGGAAACTATAAGCAAGGTGAAAAGACAGCCTTCCGAATGGGGGAAAATAATAGCAAATGAAACAACTGATAAAGGATTAATCTTCAAAATATACAAGCAGCTCCTGCAGCTCAATTCCAGAAAAATAAATGAGCCAATCAAAAAATGGGCCAAAGAACTAAACAGACATTTCTCTAAAGAATTCATAAAGATGGCTAACAGACACATGAAAAAATGCTCAACATTTGTCATAATCAGAGAAATGCAAATCAAAACCACAATGAGATACCATTTCACACCAGTCAGAATGGCTGCTATCCAAAAGTCTACATGCAATACATGCTGGAGAGGATGTGGAAAAAAGGGAAACTTCTTACACTGTTGGTGGGAATGCAAACTAGTACAGCCACTATGGAGAACAGTGTGGAGATTCCTCAAAAATCTGGAAATAGAAATGCCATATGATCCAGCAATCACACTCCTGGGCATACACACCGAGGAAACCAGAATTGAAAGAGACACATGTACTCCAATGTTCATCGCAGCACTGTTTACAATAGCCAGGACATGGAAGCAACCTACATGTCCATCTGCAGAGGAATGGATAATAAAGATTTGGTACATTTACACAATGGAGTATTACTCATCCGTTAAAAATAATGCATTTGAATCAGTTCTAATGAGGTGGATGAAATTGGAGCCTATTATACAGAGTGAAGTAAGCCAGAAAGAAAAACACCAATACAATATACTAACGCATATATATGGAATTTAGAAAGATGCAAATGATAACCCCGTATACGAGACAGCAAAAGACAAACAGATGTATAAAACAGTCGTAGGGATTCTGTGGGAGAGGGTGAGGATGGGATGGTTTGGGAGAATGGCATTGAAACATGTATATTATCATATGTGAAACGAATCACCAGTTCAGGGTCGAGGCATGTTACATGATGTTCAGGGCTGGTATGACCCAGAGGGAAAATAAAGGAAGGAGGGAGGTGGGAGTGGGGTTTGGGAGAGGGACCTCATGTACACCCGAGGCGGATTCATGTCAATGTATGGCAAAACCAACCAATATAATATTGTAAAATATTTAGCCTCCAATAAAAATAAAAAATAAAAAATCAACGGCTGTTCTCAGGGCATTAAAACCAATGAATTCCAAAATGTCTATGGAAACACAAAGGAGTCAAAAGAGTCAATGCAATCTGCCACAAAGCCCTGAAATGGACATAGCAGGCTGCTTGATAGCCAATTAGACTATCACACTAGGATCATCAGGACAGCATGGTACTGGGAAGAAATCAAACACGCAGAACCAGATCCATGGAATGGAATTGAGGGTCCAGAAAAAAAAAAAGTCCACGCTTCTACGGTCAATTCCTCAATGCCAAAGGAGGGGAGGTGATACGAATGAGAACAAGAGCCTCTGCAATGAAAGGCCGTTGGAATTGGAGATGGTTCCATCTGAACAATCACATTGGCTTTTGGTCTCAGAACACATCAGATTCAGTGAAACACATCAACGCAAAGCCTGAAGTGATGAAACTCCTGGAAATAAGCACGGGCCATAGGCTCCTTCATGTCATGGACTTCTCAACATGTGTGTGTGTGGTGGGGGGGAGAAAATTGGGTCCCTTCAAATCAAGGAAACAGAAAACCAAAGGACACCCATGGGCTTCCATCTACTTGAATAGATTTGCATCAGAAAAGCTGAGCATTCACAAATCAAAATGGTAACAAACTAAACAAAAAAGAATATTAGCAAGCAGAATATCGGAGAAGGGGTTCCTATGCGTCTCCCAGAACAAACCCCAGACCTATCCCTTCCCCTAACACCAAATCCAACGACAAACCTTTAACTCACTCCACACGAAACCCTAAAGCCTCAAACAAGTTCAACAACATACATGCGTCCATGCATTCACATGCATGCGAGCATCCAGAGGAGAGACAAAGAGAGGAAGAGACAGACTGAATTTGGAAAGGTCAAGAAAGAGAGGGAACGAGGGAGAGAGACTGAACAATGGAGAGAGGAAATGATTCGATTTCATAGAATTTGCATGAATCTCTCTTGTGGTTTGAAACAATGACTGTGCTTTTCCCCCAAAGGGGAAAATGACTCAAGATGATGAGACTCAAGGACAAGGATGTGGGGAGCCACTGTTGGGGCAGACTCCCCCGGCCTTTGAGGCCGAGTTGGGCAATTGAGGAGGATGGGGAAGGTTGATATCAGAGGGGGTGATGTCTGAATATGACTTTCCGGTCCTGCAAATGCAGGGATCAAGAAATAGGCAGAAAGGGGACTGCCTTTTCCCAGGTCCCAAAGCGCATCCAGGCCTGATTCTGCACCATACTGTGCTAGGTCAGCCCTGTGTGGAATCCATGTTTGGGAAGTCTCAGTGTCTAAGCTCCATGTGATAGCAGCCCAATGTTTGAACAGGCACTGCAGCTGTTCGTAGGCTGACAGACCTAGGCAGGAAATGGGAGAGTGACCCCCACTCTGCAGATGGAGAGAGTGGGGAAAACCTGCAGGGCACATGCCTTGCCCAGGGCCACTTCACTTCTGAGAAGGAGCCTGGGCTGAAAGCAGCTGTGTCCTCAGAGCTCAGGCCCTGGCTGCACCCAGGTCTCCCCAATGCTGTGGGGTGGGCTGTGTGTGTCACTGTGCCTGCACGTGGCCTAAGGGCATGGGGAAACAGCCAGAAACCCAGAGGTTCCCTTGGCGAACTTTGTGGAAGTGACCTCGTCCATGAACCAGGAAATGATGTCACTTCCTGGCAACAGAACCCAACAGAACCGGCAACCCTGGTATCCAGTCCTCCTCAGTGGAGAGGAGTCCCCAGCCAGATCACTTGCTTTCAAGAAGTTCTGTTGTTTGCCCCTGCCCAGAGGCCGGGGCCTCAGGCGAACTCACAGGCAGAGAATGTGGGAACGTGGATGACGCTGGCTCAGGGACCCCGGAGAGGCCTCTGGCCCTTTGCCCTAAGGAACAGAAAGGTAACAGGGGAGGCCCAGGCCGGGTCCGGCCACCTCTTCCGTCCCACATGGGGAAGCCTGAGGCCTTTGCCTGTGTGTTGATGGGGGTTTCTCGGGGTGTGTCTGCCTAAGCAAGCCCAGCCGCATATTGATCAGGAGCTCGTGGGTCACTTTTGTCCACACCACAGGGGAGAGCAGACTGGTGGCATGGGAAGTATCAGGGCAGAGCTGGCTGCCCAGGCTGACCTCACTCCCTCAGGGGTATCTCTGTCCTCCTGATTGCGTATCTGAGCAGACACTCGTCTCTGCACTTTCTGGGAGCAGAAGAGCAGATGGGCAGAGGCAGCAGCCATCCTGGCCAGGCACAGCTCAGAAATATCGAAGGAGTGCTACTGATGGTCACTGTCATTGTAGAGCGTCCCACCTGAAGTGGCCCCTGAGGGGAACACCCCTACCACCACCCTGAGGGAGGGTTCAGAGCATCAGCCCCATGCCCAGGAAGCCCAGTACAGGCTCCAGGTGAGCGTGGCCACGGAGGGCTCAGCCAAACTGGCGAAGAAGAGGAAGCAGGCAAGGCCTGCTGCACAGACACCACCAAGCACACACTCCGGAGCCCAGTCTCAGGCTGCCACGGAGCTCAGCACACCCAGCTCTGACCCAGAGCTCCGAGAAGCCCTTCCTTGGAGGCAGCAGGAGAGCCTGGAGCCCAGCAGTGCAGAGCACAGAGTTGAGGCTCCTGGGGGTGCTGCATGTGAGTGTGGGGAGGCGGTGCTTAGCCACACAGGGAGGAATCCCCCAGAGTGGGGCTGGGCCTGGACCAAAGGCTGGCTTCACACCACCCATCTTGGAGACTGCAGAGAAGACTCCGAAGCAGGGCCTTCTTAGCGAATCTCTAGGAAGCCTTCATGTCCCCTTAGGCTCATGGCAAGGCTGGCATTTGGCAAACTCTTCTTCTCTCCCAGGTCTAGTTCTGGCAATGAAACTCAGCCAGCCTCCACGTACAAGACCCGTCCCTACAGAGGTGGGAGCTCCAGGTGCAGGACGCAGGGATCCAATGAGGGGAGATCAAGACCTAAGACAACCCTCCCAAAGCTACGGGACGAACCAGGTACTTGACAGTCCCTTGAGCACATCGGAACTCTGTACCTGCACGACTCCCAGCCCCAGGCCCCGATGTCTCAGCATGCCTTCCAGAACCTCCACCTTCACGTGTACATGCACCTGCTTGGGCTTTGGCGGCAGAACCCGAGTCAGGGGCTGAGTGACCACCTGCACAAGGGCAGCCTGCCCTGGCTACTGCCAAAGACTCAGACGCCCACCATGACTGTCCCACCCCTGCAGGGAGAACAGGTCCCTTCTCTGGACAGACTTCCAGAGCCCTTTCAGCAAACACATCGTCCAGGGGCGCGGTTGGCTCTGCAGCCTCCATCCCTGTGTGTTCCCCGTGCACGCCGTCCACTCCCTCCCCACCCAGGGGAGATTGACTTCCCTTCCCCTGAGCTGATTTTCATCAGGCTTCTAGGCATCTTTCTTCTCATCTTTTATGTCTTTTATGGCTTTCTGTATATTTTGCTCACAAGTGTGTGCCAATAAATTTTCCTTCTTTGATGCCAGTTGGGAAGATGGAGGCCTTCACAATGCTGTGTAAGCATCACCACTCTCTACATTCTGAAACACTCATTCTATCCCCCTCCCACTTCCCAGCAAAGCCTGGATTCATGGCAAGCACTCCCCGTTCCTCTCTCCCCCACCTGAAAACATTGAGTCTACTTCTCTCTGCATTTCTTCCCATCATTTTGGGGTCCCCAATCAATGCCAATCACTAAAATGAGAGGAAACTGGACTTTGGTCTGACTGAAGGTGAAAGTTATAGTCTCTCAGTATTGTTAGAGTCTTGGCATCCCCATGAATTCTACAGTCCATGGAATTCTCTAGGCCAGAATCCTGGAGTTGGTATCTTTTCCCTTCTCCAGGGGATTGTTCTGACTCCCCGCATATTGGAAGACCAAACTGGAGAATTCTGGTTTCTGTGTCATTTGAAGGAGCCTTTGGATATCTGAATGGACTGTGTAGGTCCTTTCAAGATATCATCTGCCAAATGAAGTCGTCACGGCAAATGTGCTCAGAATCTCCAGGTAGGTCGTCCTGTTGTAAGTGGGACACATCAGGCACAAGTGAAAGGCTGAGTTCTTCCGCCGATAAAAACAAACTCACAACAATAAACCATGCAGGATAAATGGAAAGATAAACCCACACCAACAAAGGGAGAAGTGTTCCTCAGAACACAAGGCCAGAGAAAGACAAACCATCCTTGTGGCACCCACATGCTCGAGAAAATCTGTTATCAGGAAGGAAACAGAAGAAACATGTGCAGGTCCAATGACAGGCAAAGCACATGGCTAGTGTAGCTCAGAGATGGCCTGACACTTTGCATGGACACGTGGGAAAAGGAACATACATTGTAGGTGGAGGTGGCCATCATCTCAAAGCTAGGTGCTCAGAATGGTGACAACCAGCCTTCGGGACCACAAGAGGGAGTGGAGGGCCTGGCAGATCCCATAGACATCTCTCTCGCTATGTGGGAGAAGAGTGTGGCGGACCCATCATAGTCCCACAGGAACATCACTTAACGATCAGTGCCCAACCTCAGGGTGGATCGCACTCCACTTCTGGCACGGTGGCTCCTGTCCTCTGAGATGCTCACCTCTGAAGCTGCAGACCTGCTGGGCGCCTTCGGAGACGAAACTCCCTTTAGCTGCTCACACAGCCAAGGGCACACAAGGATGCCTGTGGAATCTGGATCACAGATGGAAGTTCAGAGCCCTGTCAACCTGAACTTGGGATTGGTGCTGAAAGGGAGGCCGCACCCAACTCCCTTTTCACTGGACACAGCGTCCCTGAGCTAGAACTTCTGAATCCATTCTTCTGTGTAAATGCAAGCTGAAAAACACCCATCTTTCCGAGAAGATATCCAAAAGAATTTAGGAGCAACACATTTGGAAACCAGAGGGGATGACATGCATGTCCATGGAAACTTGACACCTCTCAACAAATGCACTTGAAATGATTCCTAGACATATGTTCCATGCAAAACGGTTCACAAATCCAGAAGGAAATGGAACAGAGATTAGCATGAGTTCTGTGTCTTCACACACAATACAGAAAGGCACTACACAAAGAGTAACAAGGGAACACAGTGAACTTTGTCAAATCCAAGATTTGGACTCGGAAAAACAGTCTGAAAAGCGCAAATGACACATCCCAAGCTGGGAGACAACTGTTTGCATACACAGAGCTTAGGCAGGATTTGGCTCTTAATACACAAATGACATGAACACAAATGGGCCTGAAGGAGACACCAGGAGAAGGAAGGAACAGGGAGAGTACACCGGATGATGCCCAGCACTGAGGCTTGAGAAATATGGTCTAGCTGCACTCCCCGAGCCCCGTGGGACCCTGGAATAGGCCTGTTCTAACTGGAGGCTCAGAGAAATGGACAGTGAGGACGGGGAAGAAAAATCCTTGGCATTTCTAACACTTCCTGCAAACGCTTAGAAGAAGGCAATTATCAACCCCACCGACAGTGACATTCCCTGAAAGGCAATAGCTAGGAGTCCATCTAACCCAGGAGGGAAGCCCTTCTTCTCAGGGAACTGCAAGAGATGGATGAAAGAAGGTGAAGCCCAACAATTCAATGGAAAATAAGCTGTGCTCACGGATCAGAGGAATTCCTCCTGGTAAGATGATGTCACTTCCCCCTCCCCCCAAGCCCCACCATGGGGCAATCCAGAGTTTCCACGCTATTCCTCTCAAAATACCAACGGGTGTTCTCAGGTCATTATAACCAAAGAATTCCAGAATATCTATGGAAAAACAAAGGAGTCAAAATAGTCAATGCAATCTGCCACAAAACCCTGAAATGTACGTAGCAGGGTGCCTGATAGCCAATTAGAGTATCACACTAGGATCATCAGGACAGCATGGTACTAGGAAGAAATCAAACACGCAGAACCAGATACATGGAATGGAATTGAGGGTCCAGAAATAAACCCAAGCATCAACGGTCAATTCCTCAATGCCAAAGGAGGGGAGGCGATACGAATGGGAACTAGAGCCTCTGCAACGAAAGGCCGTCGGAATTGGAGATGGTTCCATCTGAACAATCACATTAGCTATTGTTCTCATAACATTTCAGATTTAGGGAAACAGGTCAATACAAACCTGAAGTGATGAAACTCCTGGAAAGAAACAAGGGCCATTGGCTCCTTAATGTCAGGGACTTCTTAACACGTGTGTGGGAGGGGGAAGAAAATTGGGTCTCTTCAAGTCAAGGAAACAGGAAACCAAAAGACACCAACTTGCTTCCATCCACTGAACAGCTTTGCATTAGAAAAGCTGAGCATTCACTTATCAAAATGGTAACAATCTGAACACAAAAGAATATTTGCAAGGAGAATATTGGAGAAGGGGTTCCTTCATCAAAGAGACTGAGAACTCACACCACTAAGTCTCCCAGAACAAACCCCAGACATATCCTTTCCCCTAACACGTACTCCAACCCGAAAACTTTACCTCACTTGAAATGAAACCCTAAAGCCTCACCCTAGGTCAACAATTCCCCAGTGATCAATGCAAAGAAATAGAGGAAAACAACAGAATAGGAAAAACAAGAGATCTTTTCAAGAAAATTAGAGATATCAAGGAACATTTCATGCAAAGATGGGCTCGATAAAGGACAGAAATGTTATGGACCTAACAGAAGCAGAAGATATTAAGAAGAGGTGGCAAGAATACACAGAAGGACTACACAAAAAAGATCTTCAAGACCAAGATAATCACAATGGCGTGATCACTCACCTGGAGCCAGACATCTTGGAATGTGAAGGCAAGTGGGCCTTAGAGAGCATTACTACAAACAAAGCTAGTGGAGGTAATGGAATTCCAATTGAGCTATTTCAAATCCTAAAAGATGATGCTGTGAAAGTGCTGCACTCAATATGCCAGCAAATTTGGAAAACTCAGCAATGGTCACAGGACTGGAAAAGATCAGTCTTCATTTCAATCACAAAGAAAGGCAATGCCAAAGAATGCTCAAACTACAGCACAATTGCACTCATCTCACACACTAGTAAAGTCATGCTCAAAATTCTCCAAGCTAGGCTTCAGCAATATGTGAATCAAGAACTTCCAGATGTTCAAGCAGGTTTTAGAAAAGGCAGAGGCACCAGAGATCAAATTGCCAACATCCGCTGGATTATGGAGAAAGCAAGAGAGTTCCAGAAAAACATCTATTTCTGTTTCATTGACTATGCCAAGGCCTTTGACTGTGTGGATCACAATAAACTGTGGAACATTCTGAAAGAGATGGGAATCCCAGACCACCTGACCTTCCTCTGGAGAAACCTGTATGCAGGTCAGGAAGCAACAGTTAGAACTGGACATGGAACAACAGATTGGTTCCAAATAGGAAAAGGAGTACGTCAAGGTTGTATATTGTCACCCTGTTTATTTAACTTCTATGCAGAGTACATCATGAGGAACACTGGGCTGGAAGAAGCACAAGCTGGAATCAAGATTGCTGGGAGAAATATCAATAACCTCAGATATGCAGATGACACCACCCTTATGGCAGAAAGTGAAGAGGAACTCAAAGGCCTTTTGATGAAAGTGAAAGAGGAGAGTGATAAGGTTGGCTTGAAGCTTAACATTCAGAAAACCAAGATCATGGCATCTGGTCCCATCACTTCTTGGGAAATGGAGAAACATTCGAAACAGTGTCAGACTTTATTTTTTTGGGCTCCAAAATCACTGCGGATGGTGATTGCAGCCATGAAATTAAAAGACTCTTACTCCTTGGAAGGAAAGTTATGACCAGCATAGATAGCATATTAAAAAGCAGAGACATTACTTTGCCAACCAAGGTCCGTCTAGTCAAGGCTATTGTTTTTCCCGTGGTCATGTATGGATGTGAGAGTTGGACTGTGAAGAAAGCTGATCGCCGAAGAATTGATGTTTTTGAACTGTGGTGTTGGAGAAGACTCTTGAGAGTCCCTTGGACTGCAGGGAGATCCAACCAGTCCATTCTAGAGGAGATCAATCCTGGGTGTTCATTGGAAGGACTTATGCTAAAGCTGAAACTCCAACACTTTGGCCACCTCATGTGACGAGTTGACTCACTGGAAAAGACTCTGATGCTGGGAGCGATTGGGGGTAGGAGGAGACGGGGACGACAGAGAATGAGGTGGCTGGATGGCATTACCGACTCGATGGACATGTGTTTGAGTGAACTCCGTGTGTTGGTGATGGACAGGGAGGCCTGGCGTGCTGTGGTACATTGGGTTGCTAAGAGTCGGACACGACTAAGCGACTGAACTGAACTGAACTGAATTGAACTGAAGGTCAACAATATACATGCGTACATGCATTTCTCAGGCATGCAAGCATCCAGAGGAGAAACACAGAGAGGAAGAGACAGACTGAATTTGGAAAGGTCAAGAAAGAGAGGGAATGAGGGAGAGAGACTGAACAATGGGGAGAGTAAATGAATCGATTTCACAATATTTGCATGAATCTCACTTGAGTTTGGGGAAAGTAACAGTGCCAATTCCCCCTGAAAGGGGGAAAATGACCCAAGATGATGAGACTCAAAAACAAGTATGCGGGGAGCCACTGTTGGGGCAGGCTCCACCACCCCTCGAGGCAGAGTTCGACATTTGAGTAGGACGAGGAATGTTGATATCAGAGGCGGCGATATGTGAATATTACCTTCCGGTCCTCCCAATGCTGGGGTCAAGAAATAGGCAGGAAGTGGACTTCATCTTCGAAGGTCCCAGAGCCCATCTAGGCCTGATTTTGCCCCATTCTGTGCTAGGTCAGCCCTGTGTGGAATCCGTCCATTGGGAAGTCTCAGTGTCCTAGCTCCATGTGAGAGCGGCCCAAAGTTTGAACAGGCACTGGAGCTGTTCGTAGGTTGACAGACCTAGGCAGGAAATGGGAAAATGATCCCCACTCTGCAGATGGAGAGACTGTGGAAACCCTGCGGGGCACATGGCTTGCCCAGGGCCACATCACTTCTGAGAAGAAGGAGCCTGGGCTGAAAGCAGCTGTGTCCTCAGAGCTCAGACCCTGGCTGCACCCTGGTCTCCTCAAGGCTGTGGGTTGTGCTGTGTGGGTGTCAATTTGCCTGCACGTGTCCTGAGGGCATGGGGGAACAACCAGAAACACAGAGGTTCCCTTGGGGAACTTTGTGGAATGGACCTTGGCCACGAAAGCAGGAAATGATATCTCTTCCTGGAAACACAACCCAACAGAACCCGAAACCCGGGTTTCCAGGCCTCCCCAGCAGAGAGGAGCCCCCAGCCAGATCGCTTGCTTTCAAGATGTTCTGCTGTTTGCCCCTGCCCAGAGGCCAGGGCCTCAGGCAAGCTCACAGGCAGAGAATGTGGGAACGCGGCTGATGCTGGCTCATGGCCCCCAGAGAGGCCTCTGATCCTTTGCCCGAAGGAACCGAAAGGTAACAGGGGAGACCCAGGCCAGGTCAGGCCACCTCTCCCGTCCCATATGGGGAAGCCTGAGGCCTTTCCTTGTGTGTGGATGGGCGTTTCTTGGGGTGTGTCTGCCTCAGGCAAGCCCAGCCACATGTGGGTCAGGAGCCCGTGGGTCGCTTGTGTCCACACCCCAGGGGAGAGCATGCTGGGTGGCATGGGGAGCGTCCGGGCTGAGCCGTGTGCCCAGGCTGACCTCACACCCTCATGGGGGGTCTCCGTCCTACCTGGTGGGTACTGAGCAGACACCCGTATCTGTTCTTTTTGGGAGCAGAAGGGCAGATGGGCAGAAACTTTAGACATCTTGTCCAGGCTCAGCTCAGAAATATTGAAGCAGGGCTGGCTGGTGGTCACTATCATTGCATAGCGTCCCACCCGAGTTGGCCCCTGAGGTGCACACCCCATCAACCTCCAAGAGGGAGATTTCAGAGCACCACCCCCTGCCCTTGAGGCCCAGTGCAGGCTCCAGGTGAGCGTGACCACGGAAGGCTCAGGTGAACTGGTGATGAAGAGGAAGCGGGCAAGGCCTGCTGCTCAGACACAAACCAGCACACACCCGGGTACCCAGTCTCAGGCTGCCACTGAGCTCAGCACAGCCAGCTCTAAACCAGAGCACTGAGAATCCCTGCCTCGGAGGCAGCAGGAGGACCTGGAACCCAACACAGCAGAGCACAGAGGTGAGGCGGCTGGGGATGCTGCATGTGAGTGTGGGGAAGCGGTGCTGAGCCACACAGGGATGAGTCCTCAAGAGCTGAGGCTGGGCCTGGACCAAAGGCTGGACTCAAACCACCCATCTTGGAGACTGCAGAGAAGACACCAATGCTGGGCCTTCTTAGCGTATCTCTAGGAAGCTTTCATGCCCACTTAGGCAGATGGCAAGGCTGGCCTGTGGCAAACTCTTCTTTTCCCCAAGCTCTAGCTCTGGCCGTCAAACTCATCCAGCCTCCACGAATAAGACCTGTCCCTACAGAGGTGGGAGCTCCAGGTGCAGGACCCAGGGATCCAATGAGGGGAGATCGAGACCTGAGACGTCCCCACCCAAAGACACGGGCCAAGTCGGGTACTGGCCAGCACCCTCAGCACATTGGATCTCTGTGCCTGCAGGACCCCCAGCCCCGGGCCCTGATGTCCTACCCCACCTTCCTGAACCTCCACCTCCATGTGCACTTGCACCTGCTTGGGCTTTGGCGGCAAAACCCTAGTCAGGGCCTGAGTGACCACCTGGGCAGGGGCAGCCTGCCCTGGCCCCTGCCAAGGACTCAGACGCACACCATTTCTGTCCCTCCCCTGCAGGGAGAACAGGCCCCAGTTCTGGACATAGACTCAGAGCCCTTTTGGCAAATACCTGGTCCAAGGGTGCGGTTGGCTGTGCAGCCTCCATCCCTGTGTGTTCCCCGTGGACGCCGTCCACTCCCTCCCCACCCAGGGGAGATTGAATTCCCTTCCCCTGAGCTGATTTTCATCAGGCTCCTAGGCATCTTTCTTCTCATCTTTTATGTTTTTTTGTGGCTTTATGTATATTTTGCTCATAAGTGTGCATCGATAAATTTTCCTTCCTTGAAGCCATATGGGAATATGGAGGCCTTCACAATGCTCTGTAAGCCTCACCACTGTCTACATTCAGACACCCTCATTCTATTCCCCCCATTTCCCAGCAAAGCCTAGATTCATGGCAAGCACTCCCCGTTCCCCTCTCCCCCTCCTGACAACATTGAGTCTACTTTTCTCTGCATTTCTTCCCATCCTTTTGAGGCCACAATCAATGTCAATCACTGAAATGAAAGGAAACTGGATTTTCCTCTGACTGAAGTTGAAAGTTGCAGTCTCTCAGTATTCTTAGAATCTTGGCATCCACATGAATTCTACAGTCCGTGGAATTCTCTAGAGCAGAATCTTGGAGTGGGTAGCTTTTCCCTTCTCCAGGGGAGTTTCTGACTCCCCACATATTGGAAGACCAAACTTTAGAATTCTCGATTCTATGTCATTTGAAGTAGCCTTTGGGTATCTGAAAGGACAGTGTAGGTCATTTCAAGATGTCATCTGCCAAACGAAGCCTCTTGGCAAATGTGCTCAAAATCTCTAGGTAGGCAGTGCTGTGGTAATTGGGACTCCTCAGGCACAAGGGAAATGCTGAGTTCTTCTGCCGGAACAAACAAACTCATTACAATAAGCCAGGCAGGAGAAATGGAAAGATAAACCCACACCAACAAAGGGAGAAGTGTTCCTCAGAGCACTAAGCCAGAGAAAGACCCACCATCCTTTTCGCCCCCATATCCTCGAGAAAATCAGTGATCGGGAAGGAAAGAGAAGAAACATATGCAGGTCCAATGAGAGGAAATGCACATGTCTCGTGTAGGTCAGAGATGGCCTGACACTTCGCATGGACACGCGGGCAAAGGGAAACACAGTGCAGGTGGCAGTGGTCATCATCGCAGAGCTAGGTGCTCCAGATGGTGAAAACCAGCCTTCGGGACCACAAGAGGGAGCCGAGGGCCTAGCAGAGCCCATAGACATCTCTCTCGCTCTCTGGGAGAAGAGTGTGCAGGACCCATCAAAGTCCCACAGGAGCATCTCTTGGCGATCAGTGCCCACCCTAGGGGTGGATCCCACTCCACTTCTGGCACGGTTGTTTCTGTTTGCTGAGATGCTCACCTCTGGCGGTCCGAAGCCACAGGCCTGCTAGGCGCCTGCCGAGACTAAACTCCCTTCAGCTGCTCACACAGCCAAGAGCAAACGAGGATACCTGTGGCCTGCGGCTCACAGATGGAAGATCAGAACCCTGTCAACCCGACCTGGGGATCGGTGCTGAAAGGGAGGCTGCACCCGAGTGCCTTTTCACTGGAAACAGAGAAAGTCTGATTGGCTATTGTTCGTCGGGAACATCCAGAAAGTTTAATTAGCGGATAGGGGCCAACTGTACGTGGAGTGCAGAATTTCATGGTTTTTCTCGAATTGCGGCTTGAAGCTTGGAGGTCTTCTCGAGTTACGACGGGAACCACTGTGACTCGCTAGTTTTGCCTAATGGAAGTCAGGTCTCCTGTCGTGTTGTAAGTGGAACTTCGTGATTCCTTTCGAGTCGTTGCAGGGCATGAGGGCCACATTTAGACTTGAGAGGGTAAACTCAGTTTTCCTCTCCAGTTGCCACAGGGATCTTGGGGTTGCTATGAAAGTTCCCCTGGGGAGTCAGGCCTAGTCTTCGTTGAGGAGGGAAGTAAGATTTCCCCCCAAGTTGTAAAAGGATTATCAAGCCTGCTATCTGTTTGAGCGGGAAATTTGGTCTTTTTCGAGAGGCTCAGCGGGGGATTAATGCCTCCGTTCACGTTAGGAGTTGATACTCCGTGTTCCACTGGAGCTGCTGCAAACACAACATGACTCATCTCTAGTTGAGTGTGAACTCGGAGTCCTTTCACCTTGCTGCAGTATCTGTTGGGTTGCCCTCGAGTGTCAGTAGATTTGACAGGACTCATCAAGTGGTGTGAGTGGAAGTTGGGATTCCTCTTGATTTGAAAGTGGAATGTCCCATTATCTTCAGCTGAGGTGTGATCACAGGCCTTCTCTTAAACTGTGGTGGGGAAATTCAGTTTTCTTCTCTCATCCGGATGGGTATCTCTGGGCGACCCTTAGGTTGCATCAAGGAAGTCAAGCCTCATATCGAATTTGGAAAAGGAACTCGGGACTTCTGTCTATGTGTTTCAGGAAAAAAAGATTACCTCATCTTGCTTTGAAAGAGGAATCTCGAGGTTTTGCTCGAGTTGCTATGGGAAGTTTGGTGATCCACTCGAGTAACGACGGGAATATCAGGGAGCCTCCCGTGTTGTCTCTGGGAAATCAGAACTCCTTTCCATTTGCAAGAGGAAACTTAGGATTCCTTGGCGTTGCTGCAAAGAAAGAGGTCTGCATCTAGATTCACGTCGGTTTAACTCAGCATTCCTCTCCAGTAGCAACAGAGTTCTTAGGATTGCTCTCAAATTTCACCTGAGGAGTCAGGCCTCCTCTCGTTTTCAGACTTGGAAATCCGCTTCCTTCTCGATTTGTAAAAGGGGTGTTAGGCCACAGTCGAGTTGAATTTGTACCTGGAGATTGTATTGAGAATGCTTGGGGAGTCAGGACTCCACTCGTCTTGTGAGTTGATCCTCGAGGATACATTTGAATCTGTTCAGTGGAATCAGACAATATCTCGAGTGGGTGGGGACACCTGTACCTTTTCCAATTGTGTTTTGAAACCCTGTGGATACTCCCGAGTTTCAAGGTGGTACTGGCCTCCTGGTACTGTGCCATGGGAATGTCCGGATTCCATTCCAGACATAGCAGTGGGATCGACTGTCATCTGGAAAAGAGAACTGGAAACAGGACACTTTTTCAGTTGTGGCAGGAAACTCGGTGTTCTTCGTGATTGGGATGGGGTAGGTCGGTGTAATTTTTCAGTCACATAAAGGACGTTAAGAACCTTCTGGAGTTTCCAACGGGAACGTGGGACTGCCCTTGAGAATCTGCAAAGGAAATGCTCCTTATCTCGCCTTTAGGGCAAAATCTTGTTGTTTCTCTCGAGTTGCGGAGGGAAGCTTGGTATCTCTCTCCAGTTGCGAAGGGAACCTAGGAAATCGCTCGTGTTGCTTCAGGGAATTCAGGTCTCCTGTCATCTTGGAAGGGGTACTTCGGGATTACTCTTGAGACGTGGAATGGGAATAGGGCCTCCTCTGCTGTTGAGTTGGAAAAACATGTGCTCCTCTCCAGGGGGGACAGCTATGTCGGGTAGTTTTTGAGTCGCATAAAGGGTGTCAAGTACCCATTCGAATTTCAAGCGGGAATGTGGGATTTCTCTTGAGACTCTGCAATGAAAAATTTCCTCATCTGGCATTGAAGGGATAATCTTGTGGTTTTTCTAGAGTTGCACCTGGAAGCTTGGGGTTCTTCTCGAGTTGTGACGGAGACCTCAGGAACTCTCTCGTGTTGTCCCATGGAAGTCAGGTCTCCTATCACGTTGGAAGGGAAACCTCGGGATTCCTCTCTAGGCACAGCAGAGGAATAGGGCCGCATCTAGCATTGAGTCAGTCAACTGTGTGTTCCTCTCCAGTGGCCACAGGGATCTCGGAGTTGCTACGAAGGTTTTACTGAGGGGTCAGGTTTCATTTCGATTTGAGGCATGGAATTCTGCTTTCCTTTCAAGTTATAAGAGAGGAATCTATCCTCGTGTCGAGATCAGGCCGTTCATTAGGGCTTTTTTTATAGCCTCATCATGGTTGTCAGGTATCCTGTCCTGTTGTGATGTCATAGTCGGTTTTACCTTGGAGCTTTGCTAGATCCTCAGGACCTACCTCGCTTGAAGGGGGAACTCATAGCAGCGGGTAACTTGTAGTCTCTCTCGAGTTATGACAGGGCCCTCAGGAACTCGTTCGTTTTGCTTCTTAGAAGTCAGGTCTCCTTTCGTGTTGCAAGGAAAGCTTCGGGATTACCCTCGAGGTGTGGAATGGGAATAGGGCCTCATCTAAGAATGAGTCTGTATATTGTGTTCTCCTCTCTTGTGGGGACTGCTATATCAGGGAATTCTTGTGTTGCATAAAGGGTGTTAAGTACCCCAACGAGTTTCAAGCGAGAATGTGGGATTTCTTTTGAGACTCTGCAGCAGAAAATTTCCTCATCTCGCATTGATGGGCGAATTTTTTGGATTTTGTCCAGCTGAGGCTGGTAGCTTGTAGTTTCTCTTGAGTTGCGACGGGGATCTCAGGATATTGCCAGTGTTGTCCCAGGGAAGTCTGGCCTGCTTTCGTGTTGGAACGGAAACCGCAGTATTCTTCCCGTGGAGCACCAGAGGAATAGGGCCGAATCTAGCGTTGTGTCGGTAAATTGTGTGCTCTTCCTCAGTGGGGCCGGTTATGTTGGGAAAGTTTTGAGTCGCATAAAGGGTGTCAAGTACCCTTTCGAGTTTCAAGTGGGAATGTGGAACTTTAATGAGACTCTGCATTGGAAAAATTCCTCATCTCGCCTTGAGGGCTGAATCTTTTGGTTTCTCTTGAGTTGTGGCGGGAAGACTGTGGTCCCACTCGAGTTTCGACAGGGACCTCAGGAACTCACTCGTGGTCTTCAGGGACATCAGTTCTCCTCTTGTGTTGCAAAGACAGCTTCAGGATTACTGTCAAGGCATGGAATGGGAACAGGGCATGACCTAAGTTTGAGTCCGGAAATTGTGTGCTCCTCAGTACTGGGGACAGCTATGTCAGGGAACGTTTTGGGTCGCATAAAGGGTGTCAAGTACCCTTAGGAGTTTCAAGCGGAAATGTGGGATTTCTCTTGAGACTCTGCAGCAGAAAATTCCCTCATCATGCCTTGAGGGCAGAATGTTGTGATTTTTCTTGAGTTGCGGCGGGAAACTTGGAGTCCCTCTCGAATTGGGACGGGGACCTCAGGAACTCACTCCCATGGACCCTGGAAAGTCAGGTCTCCTTTCGTGTTGGAAGGGCAACTTAGAGATTCCTGTCGAGGCGTGGAATGGGAATTGGGCCTCATCTAGAGATGACTCCGTTAATTGTGTGCTCCTCTCCTGTGGGGACGGCTTAATCAGGTAGCTTTTTGTGTCGCTGAAAGGGTGTCAACTATCCGTTCGAATTTAAACCGGGAATGTGGGGTTTCTCTTGAGACTCTGCAGCAGAAATATTCCTCATCTCGCATTGATGGGGAATCTTTTGATTTTTCTTGCTTTGCAGCGGGAAGCATGTGGTGTCTCTCGAGTTACGTCGGGGACCTCAGGAACTCGCTCGTGTTGCTTCAAGGAAGTCAGGTCTTCTTTTGTGTTGTAAGAGAGCTTCTGGATTACTCTGGAGGCGTGGAATAAGAATAGGGCCTCATCTAAGAATGAGTCTGTAAATTATGTTCTCCTCTTCATGCGGGCAGCTTTATCAAGGAACATTTTGAGTCGCATAAAGGATGTCAAGTACCCGTAAGAGTTTCAAGCGGAAATGTGGGATTTCTCTTGAGACTCTGCAGCGGAAAATTTTCTCATCTCACATTGAGGGTAGAATCTTGTGGTTTTTCTCGAGTTGTGCCGGGAAGCTTGGGGTCCCTCTCTAGTTGCGCCGGGGACCTCAGGAATTCGCTTTTGTTGCTTCAGCGAAGTCAGGTCTCCTTTCTTTTTGCAAGAAGAGCTTCGGGATTACTCTCGAAGCTTGGAATGAGAATAGGCCCTCATATAACATTGAGTCCGTAAATTGTGTGCTCCACAGCACTGGAGACTGCTATGTCAGCGAACTTTTTGAGTCACCTAAACGGTGTCAAGTACCCATTCGAGTTTCAAGCGGGAATGTGGGATTTCTCCTGAGACTCTGCAGCAGAAAATTTCCTCATCTCACATTGATGGGGGAGTCTTGTGGCTTTTCTCGAGTTGCGGCGGGAAGATTGGGGTTCCTCTCAAGTTGTCACGGGGACCTCAGGAAATCACTCTTGTTGCCCCAGTGAAGGAAGGTCTCCTATAATGTTGGAAGGGGAACCTCGGGATTCCTCTCCAAATGCAGCAGATGAATAGGGCCATATCTAGTGTTGATTTTGTCAACTGTGTGTTCCTCTCCAGTGGGTATATGCATCTTGGAGTTGCTCTCAACATTCACCTGGAGCTCTTCTCGTGTTCAGGCATGGAACTCCACTTTATTCTCGATTTGTAAAAGGGGTGTTAGACCACAGTCGAGTTGAATTTGTAACTGGAGACTGTATCGAGAATTCTCGGGGAGTCAGGTCTCCATTCTTCTTGTGAGTTGATTCTCGAGGATACATTTGTATCTGTGCCATGGAATCATACAATATCTCTAGTGGGTGGGGACATCGGTTCCTTTTCCAAGTGTGTTTTGAAACCCTGTGGATCCTCCCTAGGTTCAAGGTGGTCCTGGCCTCCTCTTAGGGTGCGACGGAAATGTCCGGATTCCATTCCAGACAAAGCAGGTGAATCAACTGTCATCTGGAAAACAAGACTGTATAACGCGGCACTTTGTCAGTTGTGGTAAGAAACTCAGTGTTCCTCTCAACTGGGGCGGGGTATGTCGGTGTAATTTTTGAGTCGCATAAAGGATGTAAAGTTACCTGTCATGTTTGAAGCTGGAATGTGGGATTTCTTTTGAGAATCTGCAACGGAAATGTTCCTCATCACGCTTTGAGGGCAGAATTTTCTGGTTTTCCTCGAGTTGTGGCGGGAAGCTTCGGGTCCCTCTCGAATTGTAATGGGGAACTGAGGAACTCGTTTCTGTTTCCCCAGGAAAGCCAGGTCTCCTTTCGTGTTGGAAGAGGAATTTCAGGATTCCTCTGGAGGCGTGGAATGGGAATTGGGCTTCATATAGAGATGAGTTCGTTATTGTGTGCTATTCCCCTGTGGGTTCGGCTTAACTAGGAAGCTTTTTGTGTCACAGAAAGGGTGTCAAGTAGCAGTTCGAGTTTCAAGCGAGAATGTGGGATTTCTCTTGAGACTCTGCAGCAGAAAAGTTCCTCATGTCACATTGATGGGGGAATCTTGTGATTTCTCTCAAGTTGTGGTGGGAAGCTTGTAGTCTATCACGAGTTATGACCGGGACCTCAGGAACTCGCTCATAATGCTTCAGGGAAGTCAGGTCTCCTTTCTTGTTGCTAGGAGAGCTTCGGTATTACTCTCCAGGCGTGGAATGGGAATAGGGCCTCATCTAAGAATGAGTCTGTATATTGTGTTCTCCTCTCCAGTGGGGATAGCTATGTCTGGGAACTTTTTGAGTCGCATAAAGGGTGTCAGGTACCCCTACGAGTTTCAAGCGGCATTGTGGGATTTCTCTTGAGACTCTGCAGCAGAACACTTCCTTATCTCTCATTGATGGGAAATCCTGTGGTTTATTTCGAGTTACGGCGGGAAGCTCCGGGTTCCTCTGGAGTTGCTACGGGGACCTCAGGAACTCTCTCGTGTTGTCCCAGGGAAGTCTGGTCTCCATTCGTGTTGGAAGGGGAACCACAGTATTCTTCCCGTGGCGCAGCAGAGGAATAGCGCCGAATCTAGCATTGTGTAGGTAAATTGTGTGCTTTTCCTGAGTGGGGCCGGTTATATCATGGAAGTTTTGAGTCGCATAAATGGTGTCAAGTCCTCCTACGAGTTTCAAGCTGGAATGTGGCATTTCTCTTGAGACATTGTAGCAGAATATTTCCTCATCTCTCATTGATGGCCTAAATTTTTGGTTTTTTTCCAGTTGTGGTGGGGAGTTTGTAGTCTCTCTCGAGTTATGACGGGGATCTCAGGATATTGCTGGTGTTGTCCCTGGGAAGTAGCGTCTCCTTTCGCATTGGAATGGAACAGCGGTATTCTTCCCATGGCGCAGCAGAGGAATTGGGCCGAATCTAGTGTTGTGTAGGTAAATTGCGTGCCTTTCCTCAGTGGGGCCGGTTATGTTGGGGAAGTTTTGAGTTGCATAAAGAGTGTCAAGTACCCTTTCGAGTTTCAAGCGGGAATGTGGAATTTTAATGAGACTCTGCATTGGAAAAAAATCCTCATCTCGCCTTGAAGGTTGAATCTTTTGGTTTTTCTCGAGTTGTGGCAGGAAGCTTGTGGTCCCTCTCGAGTTGCGACGGGGACCTCAGGAACTCATTCGTGGTCTTCAGGGACATCAATTCTCCTTTCGTGTTGCAAGGACAGCTTCGGGACTACTGTCGAGGAGTGGAATGGGAATAGGGCATGACCTAAGTTTGAGTCCGGAAATTGTGTGTTCCTCAGTACTGGGGACAGCTATGTCAGGGAACATTTTGGGTCGCATAAAGGGTGTCAAGTACCCGTACGAGTTTCACGTGGAAATGTGGGATATCTCCTGAGACTCTGCAGCAGAAAATTCCCTCATCATGCCTTGAGGGCAGAATGTTGTGGTTTTTCTTGTGTTGAGGCGGGAACCTTGGAGTCCCTCTCGAATTGGGACGGGGACCTCAGGAACTCGCTCCCATGGACCCTGGAAAGTCAGGTCTCCTTTCGTGTTGGAAGGGCAACTTAGAGATTCCTGTCGAGGCGTGGGATGGGAGGGAATTGGGCCTCATCTAGAGATTACTCCGTTAATTGTGTGCTCCTCTCCTGTGGGGACGGCTTAATCAGGGAGCTTTTTGTGTCGCAGAAAGGGTGTCAACTATCCGTTCGAATTTAAACCGGGAATGTGGGGTTTCTCTTGAGACTCTGCAGCAGAAATATTCCTCATCTCACATTGATGGGGAATCTTTTGATTTTTCTCGAGTTGCGGCACTAAGCATATGGTCTCTCTCGAGCTACATCGGGGACCAGAGGTACTTGTTCGTGTTGCTTCAGGGAAGTCAGGTCTCCTTTCGTGTTGCAAGAGAGTTTCTGGATTACCTGGAGTCATCTAGAGAATAGGGCCTTATCGAGGAATCAGTCTGTAAATTGTGTTCTCTCCGTGCAGGCAGCCATTTCATGGAACTTTTTGAGTCACATAAAGGGTGTCAAGTACCCGTAAGAGTTTCAAGCGGAAATATGGGATGTCTCTTGAGACTCTGCAGCGGAAAATTTCTCATCTCACACTTAAGGTAGAATCTTGTAGTTTTTCTCAAGTTGTGGCAGGAAGCTTGGGGTCCCTCTCAAGTTGCGCCGGGGACCTCAGGAATTCACTCGTGGTGCTTCAGCGAAGTCATGTCTCCTTTCGTTTTGCAAGAAGAGCTTCGGGATTACTCTCAAAGCGTGGAATGGGAATAGGGCCTCATCAAATGTTGAGTCCGTAAATTGTGTGTTCCTCTCCAGTGGGGATGGCATAGTCAGGGAACTTTTTGTGCCACAGAAAGTGTTTCAAGTACCCTTTCGAGTTTCAAGTGGGAATGTGTGATTTCTCTTGAGACTCCACAGGGGAAATGTTCCTCATCTCGCATTGAGGAGAGAATCTTGTGGTTTTTCTCGAGTAGCAGCTGAAAGCTTGGGGTCCCTTTCGGGTTGAGATGGGGATCTCAGGAACTGGCTAGTGTAGCCCAAGGGAAGTCAGGTCTCCTTTCTTCTGATAGGGGAACTTCGAGATTACTCTTTAGGCGTGGAATGGGAATAGGGCATCATCTAAAGTTGAGCCCATAAATTGTGTTCTCCTCTTAGGTGGGGAGAGCTATGTAGGGAATGTCTTGAGTCGCATAAAGGGTGTCATGTATGCATTTGAGTTTCAAGTGGGAATGTGGGATTTCTCTTGAGACTCTGCAGGGGAAATTTTCCTCATCTCACCTTGAGTGCAGAATCTTGTGGTTTTTCTGTGGTGTGGCATGAAACTTGGTGTCCTTCTCGAGTTGCAACAGGGCCCTCAGATATTCGCTGGTCATGCCCCAGGGAAGTCAGGTCTCCTTGCGTTTTGGAAGGGAAACTTCGGGTTTATCCTGGAGGTGTGGAATGGCAAATGGAAGTCATCTAGAAATGAGTCCTTAAATTGTGTGCTCCTCTCCAGTAGGGACGGCTTAGTCAGGGAACTTTTATGGTTTCCGAAAGGGTGTCAACTACTCGTTCGAATTTCAAGCGGGAATGTGGGTTTTCCCTTGAGACTCTGCAGCAGAAATATTCCTCATCTCACATTGATGGGGAATCTTTTGATTTTTATCGAGTTGCGGCGGGAAGCTTGTAGACCCTCTCGAGATGTGACAGTGACCTCAGAACCTAGCTCTTTTTACTTCAAGGAGGTCAGGTCACTGTTCTTTTTGCAAGGGGAGCTTCAGGATTACACTCGAGGCATAGAATGGGAATACGGCCTCATCTAAAATTGAGTCCATAAATTGTGTTCTCCTCTCCAGTGGGGCCAGCTATGTCAGCGAATGTCTTGAGTCGCATAAAGCGTGTCAAGTACCCGTTCAAGTTTCAAGCGGTAATGTGTGATTTCTGTTTAGACTCTGCAGCATAAATATTCCGCATCTCGCATTGAGGGGAGAATCTTGTGGTTCTTCTCCAGTTGCAGCTGAAAGCTTGGGTTCCCTTTCGGGTTAAGACGGGGATCTCAGGAAATCGCTCCTGTAGCCCCAGGGAAGTCAGGTCTCTTTTCCTGTTGTAAAGGGTACTTCGGGATTTATCTCGGGACATGGAATGTGAATTTGGACTCATCTAGACATGAGTCTGTTAATTGTGTGCTCCTCTGCAGTGGGGACGGCTTAGTAAGGGAACTTTTAAGGTTGCAGAAACGGTGTCAAGTACCCGTTCGAATTTAAGCAGGAATGTGGGAATTCCCTTGAGACTCTGCAGTAGAAAATTCCTCATCTCGCATTGATGGGGTAATCTCGTGGTTTTTATCGAGTTGCGGCGGGAAGCTTGTAGTCCTTCTCGAGTTGGGACAGTGACTTCAGATCCTAGCTCTTTTCACTTCAGGGATGTCAGGTTACCCATCTTGTTGCAAGGAGAGCTTCAGGATTACATTCGAGGCATAGAATGGGAATACCACCTCATCTAAAGATGAGTCCATAAACTGTGTTCTCCTCTCAAGTGGGGACAGCTATATCAGTGAATGTCTTGAGTCGCATAAAGGGTGTCAAGTACACGTTGAAGTTTAAAGCAGGAATGTTGGATTTCTCTTGAAACTCTGCAAGGGAAATTTTCCTCACCTCATGTTGAGTGCACAATCTTGTGGTTTTTCACAAGATGCGGCGAAGCTAGGGGTCCTTCTCGAGTTTCAACGGGGACCTCAGTAACTCGCTCGTGTTGCCCCAGGGAAGTCAGGTCTCCTTGCGTGTTGGAAGGGAAACTTCGGGATTATACTCGAGGCGTGGAATGGGAATTTGAAGTCATCTAGAGATGAGTCCGTAAATTGTGTGCTCCTCTCCAGTGGGGACGGCTTAGTCAGGGATCTTTTTGTGTTGCAGAAAGGGTTTCAAGTACCCTTTCGAGTTTCAAGTACCCTTTCGAGTTTCAAGCAGGAATGTGTGATTTCTCTTGAGACTCTGCAGCAAAATATTCCTCATCTCGCATTGAGGGGAGAATCTTTTGGTTTTACTCGAGTTGTGGCTGGAAGCTTGGGGTCCCTTTTGGGTTGCGACGGGGATCTCAGGAACTCGCTCGTGTAGTCCCTGAGAAGTCAGGTCTCCTTTTGTTTTGGTAGGGGAACTTCGGGATAACTCTCAAGGAAAGGAATGGGAATAGGGCCTCAACTAAAATTGAGTCCATATATTGTGTTCTCCTCTCAAGTGGGGACAGGTGTGTCAGGAATATCTTGAGTCGCATATAGCTTGTCATGTACCCATTCGAGTTTCATGTGGGAATGTGAGATTTCTCTTGAGTCTCTGCAGGGGAAATTTTCCTAATCTCACCTTGAGTGCACAATCTTGTGGTTTTTCTCAAGATGAGGCCGGAAGCTTCAGCTCCTTCTCAATTGTGACGGGGACCTCAGGAATTCGCTCGTGCTGTCCGAGGGACGTCAGGTCTCCAATTGTACTGGAAGGGGAACCTCGTTATTCCGCTCAAGCCGTGGAATGTGATTTGGGTCTCATCTTGTGTTGAGTCCGTTAATTGTGTGCTCTTCTCCAATGGGGACGGCATAGTCAGATAACATTTTGTGTTGCAGAAAGGGTTTCAAGTACTCTTTCGAGTTTCAAGCGGGAATGTGTGATTTCGCTTGAGACTCTGCAGCAGAAATGTTCCTCATCTCGCATTGAGGAGAGAATCTTGTGGTTTTTCTCGAGTTGCAACTGAAAGCTTGGGGTCCCTTTCGGGTTGCAGCGGGGATCTCAGGAACTCGCTCGTGTAGCCCCAGGTAAGTCAGGTCTCCTTTCCGGTTGGAAAGGGTACTTCAGGATTTCTCTTGAGGCATGGAATATGAATTGGGACACATCTAGAGATGAGTTCGTTAATTGCGTGCTCCTCTCCAGTGCGGACTGCTTAGTAAGGGTCCTATTTATGTCACAGAAATGGTGTCAAGTACCCGTTCGAGTTTAAGCGGGAATGTGGGATTTCTCTTGAGACTCTGCAGGGGAAATTTTCCTCATCACACCGTGAGTGCAGAATCTCGTGTTTTTTCTCGAGTTGCGGCGGGAAGCATGCATTCCTTCTCGAGTTGCGACAGGGAACTCAGGGACTTGCTCGTGTACTCGCTGGGAAGTCAGGTCTCCTTTCGTATTGGTAGGGGAAGATTGGGATTTCTCTAAAGGTGTGGAAACGGAATAGGGCCTCATCTAAAGTTGAGTCCATAAATTGTGTTCTCCTCTTAAGTGGTGAAAGCAATATCAGGGAATGACTTGAATCTCATAAAGGGTGTCAAGTTCACGTTGGAGTTTAAAGGGAGAATGTGGGATTTCTCTTGAAACTCGGCAAGGGAAATTTTCCTCATCTCACGTTGAGTGCACAATCTTGTGGTTTTTCACGAGATGCGGGGGAAACTAGGGGTCCTTCTCGAGTGTTGACGGGGACCTCAGTAACTCGCTCGTGTTGCCCCAGGGAAGTCACGTCTCATTTCGTGTTGGAAGGGAAACTTCGCGATTATTCTCAAGGCGTAGAATGGGAATTGGAAGTCATCTAGATATGAGTCTGTAAATTGTGTGCTCCTCTCCAGTAAGGACAGCTTAGTCAGAGAACTTTTATGGTTGCAGAAAAGGTGTCAAGTACCCGTTCCAATTTCAAGCGGGAAGGTGATTTCCCTTGAGAGTGCAGCAGAAATGTTCCTCATCTCGCATTGAGGAGAGAATATTGTGATTTTTCCCGAGTTGCAGCTGAAAGCTTGGGGTCCCTTTCGGGTTGAGACGTGGATCTCAGGAACTCGCTCGTGTAGCCCCAGGGATGTCAGGTCTCCTTTCCTGTTGCAAAGGGTACTTCGGGATTTCTCTCGAGGCATTGAATGTGAATTGGGACACATCTAGAGATGAATCCGTTAATTGTGCGCTCCTCTCCAGTGGGGACTGCTTAGTAAGGGTCCTATTTATGTCGCAGAAATGGTGTCAAGTACCCATTATCGTTTCATGCGTGAATGTGGGATTTCTCTTGAGACTCTGCATGGGAAATTTTCCTCGTTTCACCTTGAGTGCAGTATCTTGTGTTTTTTCTCGTTTTGTGGCGGGAAGCTTTTGGCCCTACTCGATTTCATACAGGGACTTCAGAAACTCGTGAATGTAGTCCCTGGGAAGTCAGGTCGACTTTTGTTTTCATAGGGGAACATTGAGATTAGTCTCGAGGCATTAATGAAAATAGGGATCAGCTAAATTTGAGTCCATAAATTGTGTTGTCCTCTGAAGTAGGGACAGCGATATCATGATTGTCTTGAGTCGCATAAAGGGTATCAGTTCCTCTTTCGCGTGTCAAGCGGGAATGTGGGATTTATCTTCAGACTCTGCAGGGGGAATTTTCCTCATCTCACCTTGAGTGCAGAATCTTGTGGTTTTTCTCACGTTGCGGTGGGAAGCTTGGGTCCCTTCTCGAGTTGCGACAGGGACCTCAGTACCTCGCTCTGTAGTCCCTGGGAAGTCAGGTCTCCTTCTGTTTTGGTAGGGGAATTCGGCATTACTAGTGAGGTCTGGAAGGGAAATAGGCCTTCATTACTGTTGAGTTCATAAATTATGTTCTCCTCTCAAGTGGGGACTGCTATGTCAGGGAATGTCTTGAGTCGCATAAAGGGTGTCAAGTACCCGTTCGCATCTCAAGCGGGAATGTGAGATTTCTCTTTAGACTCTGAAGGGGAGATTTTCCTCATGTCACTTTGAGTGCAGAATCTTGTGGTTTTTCTCTTGTTGCGGCGGGAAGCTTGGGGTCCTTCTCGAGTTACGAAAGGGACCTCAAAAACACGCTCTTGTAGTCCCTGGGAATTCAAGTCTCCTTTCGTTTTGGTAGAGGAACATCGGGATTACTATCGAGCCATGGAATGGGAATAGGGCCTCATCTAAAGTTGAGTCCATAAACTGTGTTCTCCTCGCAAGTATGGACAGCTTTGTCAGGGAATTTCTTGAGTAGCCTAAAGTGTGTCAAGTACCCTTTCGCGTTTGTAGCGCGAATGTGGGATTTCTCTTGAGACTTTACAGGGGAAATTTTCCTCATCTCACTTTGAGTGAAGAATCTTATGGTTTCTCTCAAGCTGAGGCGGGAAGCTTGGGTTCCTTCTGGAGTTGCGACAGGGAACGCAGGATCTCGCTCGTGTAGCCCCTGGGAAATCAGGTCTCCTTTCGTTTTGGTAAGGGAACATTGGGATTACTCTTAAGGTGTGGAATGGGAATGGGGCCTCATCTAAAGTTGAGTCCATAAATTTTGTTCTCCTCTCAAGTGGGGACAGCTATGTCAGGGAATGTCTTGAGTCGCAAAAAGGGTGTCAAGTGCCCAATCACATTTCAATCGGGAATGTGGGATTTCTCTTGTGACTGCAGGGGAAATTTTCCTCATCTAAACTTGAGTAGAGAATATTGAGGTTTTACTCGAGTTGCGGCGGGAAGCTTGGGGTCCTTCTCGAGTTGCGACAGGGACCTCAGGATCTCGCTCGTTTAGTCCCTGGGAAGTCAGGTCTCCTTTCGTTTAGGTAGGGGAACATTGGGATTATTCTCGAGGCGTGCAATGGGAATAGGGCTTCATCTAAATTTGAGTCCATAAAATGTGTTCTCCTCTCAAGTGGCGACAGCTTAGTCAGGGAAAATCTTGAGTGGCATAAACGGTGTCAAGTACCGATTCGCGTTTCAAGCGGGTATGTTGGATTACTCTTGATACTATGCATTGGAAATTTTCCTCATCTCTCCGTTACTGCCGAATCTTGTGTTTTTTCTCGAGTTGCAGCGGGAAGCTTGGGGTCTTTCTGGAGTTGCGACAGGGAACTCAGGAAGTCGATGGTGTAGTCCCTGGGAAGTCAGATCTCCTTTTCTTTAGGTAGGGGAACATCGGAATTACTCTCAAGGCGTGGAAAGGGAATAGGGCCTCATCTAAAGTTGCGTCCAAAAAGTGTGTTCTTCTCTCAAGTGGGGACAGCTATGTCAAGGAATGTCTTGAGTCGCATAAAGGGTGTCAAGTGCCCGACTGCATTTCAATCAGGAATGTGGGATTTCTCTTGAGACGCTGCAGGGGACATTTTCCTCACCTCATCTTGAGTAGAGAATATTGTGTTTTTTTTCTAGTTTTGGTGGGAATCTTGGTGTCCTTCTCGAGTTACAAAACGGACCTCAGGAACTCGCTCGTGTGTTCCTCGGAACTCTGCTCTTCCTTCGTTTTGTTAAGGGAACATCAGGATTACTCTCTAGGCGTGGAATAGTAATAGGGCCTCATCTAAAGTTGAGTCCATAAACTGTGTTCTCCTCTCAAGAGGGGACAGGTATGTGAGGGAATATTTTGAGTCTCATAAAGGTGTCAAAAACCTGTTCGCGTTTCAAGCGGGAATGTGGGATTTCTCTTTAGACTCTGTGGGAGAAATTTTCCTCATCTCACCTTGAGTGCAGAATTTTGTGGTTTTTCTCAAGTTGCTGCGGGAAGCTTGGGTCCCTTCTCGAGTTGCGACAGGGACCTCAGTACCTCCCTCTGTAGTCCCTGGGAAGCCAGGTCTCCTTTCGTTTCGGTAGGGGAATTCGGGATTACTAGTGAGGCCTGGAAGGGGAATAGGGATTCATTACTGTTGAGTCCATAATTTGTGTTCTACTCTCAAGTACGGACAGCTATGTCAAGGAATGTTTTGAGTCGCATAAAGGGTGTCAAGTACCCATTCGCATTTCAAGCGGAAATGTGAGATTTCTCTTGAGACTCTGTAGGGGACATTTTCCTTATGTCACCTTGAGTGCAGAATATTTTTGTTTTGCTCTTGTTGCATCGGGAAGCTTGGGGTCCTTCTCGAGTTACGAAAGGGACCTCAAAAACACGCTCTGGTAGTCAATGGGAATTCAAGTCTCCTTTCGTTTTAGTATGGGAACATGGGGATTATTATCCAGCCATGGAATGGGAATCGGGCCTCATCTAAATTTGAGGCCATAAATTGTGTTCTCTAATCAAGAGGGGACAGCTATGTCAGGGAATTTCTTCAGTCGCATAAAGGGTGTCATATACCCGTTCGGGTTTCCACCGGGAAATTCGGATTTCTCTTGAGACTCTGCAGGGGAAATTTTCCTCATCTCACCATGAGTGCAGAATCTTGTGGTTTCTCTCGTATTGTGGCAGGAAGCTTTGGGCCCTTCTCGATTTGCAGCGGGGACATCAGAAACTCGCTTGTGTAGTCCCTGGGAAGTCAGGTCTCCTTTCGTTTTGGTAGGGGAATATCGGCATTACTCTCAAGGCGTGGAAGGGGAATAGGGCCTCATCTAAAGTTGAGTCCATACATTGTGTTCTCCTCTCAAGTATGGACAGCTTTGTCAGGGAATGTCTTGAGTCGCCAAAGTGTGTCAAGTACCCGATCACATTTCTAGCAGGAATGTGGGATTTCTTTTGTGACGCTACAGGGGAAATTTTCCTCATCTCACCTTGAGTGCAGAATCTTGTGATTTTTCTCGAGTTGAGGAGGGATTCTTGGGGTCCTTCTCGAGTTGTGACAGGGACCTCAGGATCTCCCTCGTGTAGACCCTGATAATCAGGTCTCCTTTCCTTTTGGTAGGGGAATATCAGGATTACTAGCGGTGCGTGGTAGGGTAATAGGGCAACATTAAAGTTGACTCCATAAATTGTTTTCTACTCTCAATTATGGACAGCTATGTCAGAAAATGTCTTGCGTCGGATAAAGGGAGTCAAGTACCCGTTCGCCTTGCAAGCGGGAATGTGGGATTTCTCTTGAGACTCTGCAGGGAATATTTTCCTTATCTCACCTTGAGTGCAGAATCTTGTGGTTTTTCTCAAGTTGCGGCGGGAAGTTGGGTTCCTTCTCGAGTTGTGACAGGGACCTCAGGATCTCACTCTTATAGTCCCTGGAAAGTCAGGTATCCTTTCGTTTTGGTATGGGAATTCGGGATTACTAGCGAGGCCTGGAAGGGAAATAGGGCCTCATTAAAGTTGAGTTCATAAAGTGTGTTCTACTCTCAAGTACGGACAGCTATGTCAAGGAATGTCTTGAGTCGCATAAAGGGTGTCAAGTACCCGTTCGCATTTCAAGCGGGAATGTGAGATTTTTCTTGAGATTCTGCAGGGGAGATTTTCCTCATGTCACCTTGAGTGCAGAATCATGTGGTTTTTCTCTTGTCGCGGCGGGAAGCTTGGGGTCCTTCTCGAGTTACGAAAGGGACCTCAAAAACACACTCTTGTAGTCCTTGGGAATTCAAGTCTCCTTTCGTTTTGGTAGGGGAACATCGGGATTACTATCGAGCCATGGAAACGGAATAGGCCTCTTCTAAACTTGAGGCCATAAATTGTTTTCTCCTCTCAAGAGGGGACAGCTATGTCAGGGAATGTCTTGGGTCGCATAAAGGGTGTCAAATACCCGTTCGGGTTTCAACCGGGAATTTGGGATTTCTCTTGAGACTCTGCAGGGGAAATTTTCCTCATCTCACCATGAGTGTAGAATCTTCTGTTTTCTCTCGCATTGTGGCAGGAAGTTTTGGGCCTTCTCGATTTACGACAGGGACTTTAAGAACTCGCTAGTGTAGTCTCTGGGAAGTCAAGTCTCCTTTCGTTTTGTAGGGAAAAATCGGGATTACTCTCAAGGCGTGGAAGGGGAATAGGGCCTCATCTAAATTTGGGTCCATACATTGTGTTCTCCTCTCAAGTATGGACAGCATGTCAGGGAATGTCTTGAGTCGCCTAAAGTGTGTCAAGTTCCCGTTCGCGTTTGTAGCGCGAATGTCGGATTTCTCTTGAGCCTCTACATGGGAAATTTTCCTCATCTCACCTTGAGTGCAGAATCTTGTGGTTATTCTCGAGTTGAGGCGGGAAGATTGGGGTCCTTCTCGAGTTGCAACAGGGACCTCAGGATCTCGCTCGTGTAGCCCCTGGGAAATCAAGTCTCCTTTCATTTTGGTAGGTGAAAATTGAGATTACTCTCGAGCCGTGGAATGGGAATAGGGCCTCATCTAACGTTGAGTCCATAAATTGTGTTCTCCTCTCAAGTGGGGACAGCTATGTTAGGGAATGTCTTGAGTCGCATAAAGGGTGTCAATTACCCATTCGTGTTTCAAGCGGGAATGTGGGATTACTCTTGAGACTCTGCAGGGGAGATTTTCCTCATCTCACCTTGAGTGCAAAATCTTGTAGTTTTTCTCAAGTTGCGGCGGGAAACTTGAGTCCCTTCTCGAGTTGCGACAGGGACCTCAGTACCTCGCTCTGTAGTCTCTGGGAAGTCAGGTCTCCTTCCGTTTTGGTAGGGGAATTCGGGATTACTAGCGAGGCCCTGAAGGGAAATAGGGCCTCATTAAAGTTGAGTTCATATATTGTGTTCTACTCTCAAGTACGGACAGCTATGTCAGGGAATGTCTTGTGTCGCATAAAGGGTGTCAAGTACCCGTTCGCATTTCAAGCGGGAATGTGAGATTTCTCTTGAGACTCTGCAGGGGAGATTTTCCTCATGTCACCTTGCGTGCAGAATCTTTTGGTTTTTCTCTTGTTGCAGCAGGAAGCTTGGGGTCCTTCTCGAGTTACGAAAGGGACCTCAAAAACACGCTCTTGTAGTCCCTGGGAATTCAAGTCTCCTTTCGTTTTGGTAGGGGAACATCAGGATTACTATCGAGCCATGGAATGGGAATAGGCCTCATCTAAACTTGAGGCCATAAATTGTGTTCTCTAATCAAGAGAGCACAGCTATGTCAGGGAATGTCTTGGGTCGCATAAAAGGTGTCATGTGCCCAATCACATTTCAATCGGGAATGTGGGATTTCTCTTGTGACTGCAGGGGAAATTTTCCTCATCTAAACTTGAGTAGAGAATATTGAGGTTTTTCTCGAGTTGCGGCGGGAAGCTTGGGGTCCTTCTCGAGTTGCGACAGGGACCTCAGGAACTCACTCGTACAGTCCCTGGGAAGTCAGGTCTCCTTTCGTTTTGGTAGGGGAACATCCGGATTATTCTCGAGGCATGCAATGGGAATAGGGCTTCATCTAAATTTGAGTCCATAAAATGTGTTCTCCTCTCAAGTGGCGACAGCTTAGTCAGGGAAAATCTTGAGTGGCATAAACGGTGTCAAGTACCGATTCGCGTTTCAAGCGGGTATGTTGGATTACTCTTGATACTATGAATTGGAAATTTTCCTCATCTCTCCGTTACTGCCGAATCTTGTGTTTTTTCTCGAGTTGCAGCGGGAAGCTTGGGGTCTTTCTGGAGTTGCGACAGGGACCTCAGGAAGTCGATGGTGTAGTCCCTGGGAAGTCAGATCTCCTTTTCTTTAGGTAGGGGAACATCGGAATTACTCTCAAGGCGTGGAAAGGGAATAGGGCCTCATCTAAAGTAGCGTCCAAAAAATGTGTTCTCCTCTCAAGTGGGGACAGCTATGTCAGGGAATGTCTTGAGTCACATAAAGGGTGTCAAGTGCCCGACTGCATTTCAGTCAGTAATGTGGGATTTCTCTTGAGACGCTGCAGGGGACATTTTCCTCACCTCATCTTGAGTAGAGAATATTGTGGTTTTCCTCGAGTTTCGGCGGGAAACTTGGTGTCCTTCTCGAGTTGCGACACGGACCTCAGGAACTCGCTCGTGTGTTCCTCGGAACTCTGCTCTTCTCTCGTTTTGTTAGGGGAATATCAGGATTGCTCTCTAGGCGTGGAATAGTAATCGGGCCTCATCTAAAGTTGAGACCATAAATTATGTTCTCCTCTCAAGTATGGTAATCTTTGTCAGGGAATGTCTTGAGTCCCCTAAAGTGTGTCAAGTACACGATCGCGTTTCTAGTGGAAATGTGGGATTTCTCTTGAGACTCTACAGGGGAAATTTTCCTCATCTCACCTTGATTGAAGAATCTTGTGGTTTTTCTCGAGTTGAGGCGGGAAGCTTGGAGTTCTTCTCTAGTTGCGACAGGGACCTCAGGATCTCGCACATGTAGCCCCTGGGAAATCAGGTCTCCTTTCGTTTTGGTAGGGGAACATCGGGATTACTAGCGGTGCGTTGTAGGGAAATAGGCCATCATTAAAGTTGAAGCCATAAATTGTTTTCTACTCTCAAGTATTGACAGTTATGTCAGAAAATGTCTGGAGTCACATAAAGGGTGTCAAGTATCCGTTCGCCTTTCAAGCGGGAATGTGGGATTTCTCTTGAGACTCTGCAGGTGAGATTTTCCTCATCTCACCTTGAGTGCAGAATCTTGTGGTTTTTCTCAAGTTGCGGCGGGAAGCTTGGGCCCTTCTCGATTTGCGACAGGGACCTCAGAACCTGGCTCTGTAGTCCCTTTGAAGTCAGGTCTCCTTTCGTTTTGGTAGGGGGATTCGGGATTACTAGCGAGGCCCTGAAGGTAAATAGGGCCTCATTAAAGTTGAGTTCATAAATTGTGTTATCCTCTCAAGTATGGACAGCTTTGTCAGGGAATGTCTTGAGTCGCCTAAAGTGTGTCAAGTACCCGTTCGCGTTTGTAGTGCGAATGTGGGATTTCTCTTGAGACTCTACAGGGGAAATTTTCCTCATCTCACCTTGACTGCAGAATCTTGTGGTTTTTCTCGAGTTGCAGCGGGAAGCTTGGGGTCCTTCTCGAGTTGCGACAGGGACTTCAGGAAGTCGATGGTGTAGTCCCTGGGAAGTCAGATCTCCTTTTGTTTAGAAGGGGAACATCAGGATTACTCTCAAGGCATGGAAAGGGAATAGGGCCTCATCTAAATTTGCGTCCAAAGAGTGTGTTCTCCTCTCAAGTGGGGACAGCTATGTCAGGGAATATTTTGAGTCTCATAAAGGGTTTCAAGTACCCGTTCGCATTTCAAGCGGGAATGTGGGATTTCTCTTGAAACTCTGCAGGGGTAATTTTCCTCATCTCACCTTGAGTGCAGAATTTTCTGGTTTTTCACGAGTTGCGGCGGGACGCATAGGGTCTTTCACGAGTAGCGACAGGACCTCAGGAACTCGCTCGTTTTGTCACTGGGAAGTCAGTTCTCCTTTTTTTTATTAGGGGAACATAGGGATTACTCTCGAGGCATGGAATGGGAATAGGGCCTCATCTAAAGTTGAGTCCGTAAACTGTGTTCTCCTCTCAAGTGGCAAGAGCTATGTCAGGGAAAGTCTTGAGTCACATAAAAGGTGTCAAGTGATGATTCGCATTTCAAGCAGGAATGTTGGATTACTCTTGAGATTCTGCATGGGAAATTTTCCTCATCACACCTTTACTGCCGAATCTTGTGATTTTTATCGAGTTGGGGCTGCAATCTTGGGATCTTTCTGGAGTTGCAACAGGGACCTCAGGAACTCGCTTGTGTAGTCCCTGGGAAGTCATGTCTCCTTTCATTTTGGTAGGGGAACATCGGGATTACACTCAAGGCATGGAATGGGAATAGGGCCTCATCTCTGGTTGAGTCCATAAATTGTGTTCTCCTCTCAAGTACGGACAGCTATGTCAGGGAATGTCTTTAGTTGCATAAAGAGTGTCACGAACCCATTTGCATTTCAAGCGGATGTGTGGGATTTCTCTTGAGACTCTGCAGGGGAAATTTTCCTCATCAGACCTTGAGTGCAGAATCTTGTGGTTTTTCACGTGTAGTGGGAGGAAGCTTTGCCCTTCTCGATTTGCGACAGGGACGTCAGGAACTCGCTAGTGTAGTCCTGGGAAGTCAGATCTCCTTTCGTTTTTGTAGGGGAATATCGGGATTACTCTCAAGGAGTGGAAGGGCAATAGGGCTTCATTAAAGTTGAGTCCATAAATTGTGTTCTCCTCTCAAGTGGGGACAGCTGTGTCAGGGAATGTCTTGAGTGGCATAAAGGGTATCCAGTACCCGTTCGTGTTTCATCAGGGAATGTGGGATTTCTCCTGAGACTCTGCATTGGGAATTATCCCCATCTCACCTTGAGTGCAGAATCTTGTGTTTTTTCTCGCGTTGTGGCGGGTAGCTTGGGGTCCTTCTCGATTTGCGACAGGGACCTCTTGAACTCGCTCATGTAGTCCCTGTGAAGTCACTTCTCCTTTTGTTTTGGTAGGTGAACATACGGATTACTCTTGAGGCATGGAATGGGAATAGGGCCTCATCTAAAGTTGAGTCCATAAATTGTGATCTCCTCTCAAGTGGGGACAGCTATGTCAGGGAATGTCTTGAGTCGCATAAAATGTGTCCAGTATCCGTTCGCGTTTCAAGAGGGAATGTGGGATTTCTCCTGAGACTCTGCATTGGAAATTTTCCCCATCTCACCTTGAGTGCAGAATCTTGTGGGTTTTCTCGAGTTGCGGCTGGAAGCTTGGGGTCCTTCTAGAGTTGCAACAGGTACCTCAAGAACTCGATCGTGTAGTTTCTGGGAAGTGAGGTCTCCTTTCGTGTTGGTAGGGGAATATTGGTATTACTATCGAGGCGTGGAATGGGAATAGTGCCTCATTTTTGTTGGCCCATAAATTGTATTCTCCTTTCAATTGAGGACAGCTATGTCAGGGAATGTCTTGAGTCGCATAAAGGGTGTCTGGTACCCTTTCATGTTTTAACAGGGAATGTGGGATTTCTCCTGAGACTCTGCATTTGAAATTTTCCTCATCTCACCTTGAGTGCAGAATCTTGTGGTTTTTCCCGTGTTTGCTTGGTAAGCTAGGCGTCCTTCTCGAGTTGCGACAGGGATCTCAGTAAATCGTTCCTGTAGTCCCTGGGAAGTCAGGTCTCGTTTCGTTTTGGTAGGGGAACATCGGGATTACTCTCGAGACGTGGAATGGGAATAGGGCCTCATCTAAAAATGAGTCAATAAATTGTGGTGTCCTCTGAAATTGGGACAGCTATGTCAAGGAATGTCTTGAGACGCATAAAGGGTGTCAATTACTTGTTGGCGTTTCAAGCGGGAATGTTGGATATCTCTTGACTCTGCCAGGGGAATTTTCCTCATCTCACCTTGAGTTCAGAATCTTTGGTTTTTCTCCGAGCTGTGGCGGGAAGCTTGGGGTCTTTCTCGTGTCGTGACACAGACCTCAGGAACTCACTCGTGTAGACCCTGGGATTTCAGGTCCCCTTTCCTTATGGTAGTGGAACATTGGGATTACTCTCGAGGTATGGAATGGGAATAATGCCTCATGTAAAGTTGAGTCCATGAATTGTGTTTTGCTCTCAAGTGGGGACAGCTATGTCAGGGAATGTCTTGAGTCGCTTAAAGGGTGTCAAGAAACTTTTCACGTTTCAAGCGGGAATGTGGGATTTCTCTGGATATTCTGCAGGGGAAATTTTCCACATCTCACCTTGAGTGCAGAATATTTTGGTTTTTCTCGAATTTAGGCGGGAAGCTAGGGGTCCTTCTCAAGTTGCTACAGGGACCTCAGGAACTCGCTGGTGTATTCCCTGGGAAGTCATGACTCATTTTGTTTTGGGAGGGGAACATCGGTATTACTAACAAGGTGAGGAATGCGAATCGTGCCTCATCTAACGTTTGTCCATAAATTTTGTTCTCCTCTCAAGTGGGGACAGCTATCAGGGAATGTCTTGAGTCGCATAAAGGGTGTCAAGTACCCGTTCAAGTTTCAAGCAGAAATGTGCGATTTCTCTTGAGATTCAAAGGGGAAATTTTCCTCATCTCACTTTGAGTGCAGGATCTTGTGGTTCTTCTCCAGTTGCGGCGGTAAGATTGGGGTCCTTCTCGAGTTGCGACAGGGACCTCAGGAACTCGCTCGTGTAGTCCCTGGGACGTAATGTCTCCTTTAGTTTGGTAGGGGAACATCGGGATTACTCTTGAGGCGTGAAATGGGAATAGGTCCTCATCTAAATTTCAGTCCACAAATTGTGTTCTCCTCTCAAGTGGGGGCAGCTATGTCAGGGAATGTCTTGAGTCACATAAAGTGTTTCAAATACCGTTTCAAGTTTCAAGCGGGAATGTGGGATTTCTCTTGAAACTCTGCAGGGGGAATTTTCCTCATCCACCTTTGAGTGCAGAATCTTGTGTTTTTTCTCGAGTTGCAGGGGAAGCATGGTGTCCTTCTCGAGTGGCGACAGAGACCTCAGAAACTCGCTCGTGTAGTCCCAGGGAACTCAGATTTCCGTTAGTTTTGCTAGGGGAACATTGGGATACTCTCTAGGCTTGGAATCTTAATAGGGCCTCATCTAAATTTGAGTCCATAAATTGTTTTCTCCTCTCAAGAGGGGACAGCTATATCAGGGAATGTCTTCAGTCACATAAACGGTGTCAATGCACGTTCGCGTTTCTAGTGGGATGGTGGGATTTCTCTTGAGATTCTGCAGTGGATATTTTCCTCATCTCACCTTGAGTGCAGATCTTGTGTTTTTTCTCGAGTTGTGGCGGGAAGCTTGGGGTCCTTCTTGAGTTGCGTCACGGACCTCAGTAACTCGGTTGTGTAGTCTCTGGGAAGTCAGGTCTCCTTTAGTTTGGTAGGGGAACATCGAGATTATTCTCGAGGGGTGGAATCGGAATAGGGCCTCATCTCAAATTGATTCCATAAATTGTGGTCTCCTATAACGTGGGGACTGCTATGTCAGGGAATGTTCTGCGTCGCATAAGCGGTGTCAATTACCCATTCTCCTTTCAAGTGGGAATGTAGGATTTCTCTTGAGACTCTGCAGGGGGAATTTTCCTCATCTCAACTTGAGTGCAGAATCTTGTGATTTTTCTCGAGTTGCATTGGGAAACCTGGGGTCCTTCTCGATTTGGGACAGTGAACTCACAGTTTGTTTATGCAGTCCCTGGTAATTCAGGTTTCCTTTCGTTTTCGTAGGGGAATATCGGGATTACTCTTGAGGCGTGGAATGGGAATAGCGCTTCATCTAAAGTTGAGTCCATAAATTGTGTTTTCCTGTGAAGTGGGTACAGCTATGTTAGGGAATGTCTTGATTCGCATAAAGGGTGTCAAGTGTCCGTTCGAATTTCAAGCGCGAATATAGGATTTCCCTTGAGACTCTGCAGGGGAAATTTTCCTCATCTCGCTTTGAGTACAGAATCTTGTGTTTTTTCTCGAGTTGCGGCTGGAAGCTTGGGGTCCTTCTCGAGTTGCGACGGGGAACTCAGTTACTTGCTGGTCATGCCCCGGGGAAGTCAGGTCTCCTTGTGTTTTGGAAGGGAAATCTCGGGATCATTCTCGAGGCGTGGAATGGCAATTGGACTTCATCTAGAGATGAGTCCATAAATTGTGTGCTCTTCTCCAGCAGGGATGGCTTAATCAAGGAACTTTTATGGTTTCGAAAGGGTGTCAAGGTCCTGTTCGATTTTCAAGCGGTAATGTGGGTTTTCCCTTGAGACAGAAAATTCCTCATCTCGCATTGATTTGGGAATCTCGTGGTTTTTATCGAGTTGCTGCGGGAAGCTTATAGTCCCTCTCAAGTTGACACAATGACCTCAGAACCTAGCTCATTTTACTTCAGGGAGGTCAGGTCACTTTTCTTTTTGCAAGGAGATCTTCGGGATTACACTCAAGGAGTAGAATGGGAATACAGCCTCATCTAAAATTGAGTCCATAAATTGTGTTCTTCTCTCCAGTGGGGACAGCTGTGTCAAGGAATGTCTTGGGTCGCATATAGTGTGTCAAGTCCTGGTTCGAGTTTCAAGCGGGAATGTGGGATTTCTCTTGAGACTCAGAATGGGAAAATTTTCCTCATCACACCTTGAGTGCACAATCTTGTGGTTTGTCTCGAGTTGCGTCAGAAGCTTGGGGTCCTCTTCGACTTAAAACGGGCACTTAAGGGACACGCTCGTCTTGTCCCTGGGAAGTCAGGTCTCCTTTCCTCTGGTAGGGGACTTCGGGATTACTCTTGAAGCGTGGAATGGGAAAAAGGCCTCAGCTAAAGTTGAGTACAGAAATTGTGTTCTCCTCTCATGTGGGGACAACTATGTCAGGGAATGTCTTGATTTGCATAAAGGGTGTCAAGTGTCCGTTCGAATTTCAAGCGCGAATGTAGGATTTCTCTTGAGACTCTGCAGGGGAATTTTTCCTCATCTCACCTTGAGTGAAGAATCTTGTGGTTATTCTCGAGTTGCAGCGGGAAGCTTGGGGTCCTTCTCGAGTTGCGATGGGGACCTCAATTACTCGCTGGTAATGCCCAAAGGAAGTCAGGTCTCCTTGTGTTTTGGAAGGGAAACCTCGGGATTATTCTCGAGGCGTTGAATGGGAATACAGCCTCATCTAAAATTGAGTCCATTAATTGTGTTCTTCTCTCCAGTGGGGACAGCTATGTCAGGGTATGTTTTGGGTGTCATATAGTGTGTCAAGTCCTGGTTCGAGTTTCAAGCGGGAATGTGGGATTTCTCTTCAGACTCAGCATGGGAAAATTTTCCTCATCACACCTTGAGTGCACAATCTTGTGGTTTGTCCCGAGTTGCGGCGGGAAGCTTGGGGTCCTTCTCGAATTGCAACGGGGACCACAGAAACTCGCTCGTGTTATCCCAAGGACGGCAGGTCTCCAATCGTGTTGTAAGGGGAACCTCGGGATTCCAATCGTGGCGTGGAATGTGATTTGCTTCTCATTTTGTGTTGAGTCCGACAATTGTGTGCTCCTCTCCAGTGGGGACGGCTTAATCCGGGATCTCTTTGTGTTTCAGAATGGGTTTCAAGTACCCTATCGAGTTTCAATCAGGAATGTGTGATTTCTCTTGAGACTCTGCAGCAGAAATGTGTTGCGGCTTGAAGCTTGGGGTCCCTTTTGGGTTGCGACAGTGATATCAGGAATTCGCTCGTGTAGTCCCTGGGAAGTCAGGTCTTCTTTGGTTTTGGTAGGGGATTTAGGGATTACTCTTGAGGCATGGAATGGGAATACGGCCTCATCTAAATTTGAGTCCATAAATTTTTTCTCCTCTCATGTGGCGACAGCTATGTCATGGAATGTCTTGAGTCGCATAAAGGGTGTCATGTACCCTTTCGAGTTTCAGGCAGGAATGTGGGATTTCTCTTCAGACTTAGCATGGGAAAATTTTCCTCATCACACCTTGAGTGCACAATGTTGTAGTTTGTCTCGAGTTGCGGCAGGAAGCTTGGGGGCCTTCTCGAGTTACGACGGGGACCTCAGAAACTCGCTCTTGTTATCCCAGGGATGACAGGTCTCCGATTATATTGGAAGGGGAACATCGCGATTCCAATCGTGGCGTGGAATGTTATTTGCTTCTCGTGTTGAGTCCGATAATTGTGTGCTCCTCTCCAGTGGGGATGGCTTAGTCCAGGATCTTTTTGTGTTTCAGAAAGGGTTTCAAGTAGCCTCTCAACTTTCAAGCAGGAATGTGTGATTTCTCTTGAGACTCTGCAGCAGAAATGTTCCTCCTCTCGCATTGAGGGGAGAATCTTGTGGTTTTTCTCGTGTTGTGGCTTGAAGCTTGGGGTCCCTTTCGGGTTGTGATGGTGATATCAGGAACTCGCTCGTGTAGTCCCTGGGAAGTCAGGTCTCCTTTCGTTTTGGTAGGGGATTTCGGGATTACTCTCGAGGCATTGAATGGGAATACGGCCTCATCTAAAGTTCAGTCCATAAATTTTGTTCTCCTCTCGTGGCGACAGCTATGTCAGGGAATATCTTGAGTCACATAAAGGGTGTCATGGACCCTTTCGAGTTTCAAGCGGGAATGTGGGATTTCTCTTGGGACTCTCCATGGGAAATTTTCCTCAGCTCACCTTGAGTGCAGAATCTTGTGGTTGTTCTCGAGTTGCGGTGGGATGCTTTGGCTCCTTCTGGATTGTGACGGTATCTCAGGAATTCGCTCATGTTGCCCAGTGACATCCGGTCTCCAATCGTGTTGGAAGAGGAACCTCAGGATAACGCTCATGGCATGGAATGTGACTTGGGCATCATCTTGTGTTGCGTCCATTAATTGGGTGTTCCTCACCAGTGGGGTCGGATTAATCAGGGATCTTTTTGTGTCAAAGAAATGGTTTAAAGTACCCTTTCGAGTTTCAAGTGTAAATGTGTGATTTCTCTTGAGACTCTGCCTTAGAAATATTTCTCATCTAGCATTGAGGGGAGAATTTTGTGGTTTTTCTCGAGTTGTGGCTGGATCCTTGGGGTCCCTTTCGGGTTGCGACGGGGATCTCAGGAAATCGCTCGTGTTGCTCCAGGGAAGTCAGGTCTTCTTTCCAGTTGGAAAGGGTACTTCGGGATTTCACTCTAGGCATCGAATGTGAATTGAGCCTCATCCAGAGATGAGTCTGTTAAATGTTTGCTCCTCTCCAGTGGGGACGGCTTAGTAAGGGTCCTTCTTGTGTCACAGAAATAGTGTCAAGTGCCCGTTCGAGTTTAAAAGTTTATGTGGGATTTCTCTTGAGACTCTGCAGGGGAAATTTTCCCCATCTCACATTGAGTGAAGGATCTTGTGGTTTTTCTCGAGTTGCGGCGGAAAGCTTGGCGTCCTTCTCGAGTTGCGACAGGGACCTCAGGAATTCGCTCGTGTACTCCCTGGGAAGTCAGGTCTCCTTTCGCCTTGGTAGGGGAACATCGGGATTACTCTCGATGCGTGGAATGGGAATAGGGCCTGTTTTAAATATGAGTCCATAAAATGTGTTCTCTTCTCAAGTGGGGACAGCTATGTCAGGGAATGTCTTGTGTCGCATAAAGGGTGTCAAGTTCCCGTTCGCGTTTCAAGCGGGAATGTGGGAATTCTCTTGAGACTGTGCAGGGGAAATTTTCCTCATGTCACCCTGAGTGCAGAATCTTGTGGTTTTTCTCGAGTTGCGGTAGGAAGCTTGGGGTCCTACTAGAATTGTGACAGGTACCTCAGGAACTTGTTCCTGTATTCCCTGGGAAGTCAGGTCTCTTTCGTGATGTAGGGGAACTTTGGGATTACTCTCAAGGATTGGAATCTGAACAGGGCCTCATCTCTATTTGAATCCATAAATTGTTTTCTCCTCTCAACTGCGGAGAGCTATGTCAGGGAAGTCTTAAGTCACATAAATTGTGTCAAGTACCCGTTCGCGTTTCCAGAGGGAATGTGGGAATTCTCTTGAGACAGTGCAGGGGAAATTTTCCTCATCTCACCTTGAGTGCAGAATCTTGTTGTTTTTCTCGAGTTGCGGTGGGATGCTTGGGGTCCTTCTCGATTTGCGAAAAGTACCTCAGCAACTCCCTCGTGTATTCCCAGGGAAGTCAGGTCTCCTTTTATTTTGGTATGGGAACATTGGGATTACACTCAAGGCGTGGAATGGGAATAGGGCCTAATCTCAAGTTCATTCCATAAATTGTGTTCTCCTCTCACGTGGGGACAGCTATGTCAGGGAATGTCTTGATTTGCCTAAAGGGTGTCAAGTACCCATTCACGTTTCAAGGGGGAATGTAGGATTTCTCTTGAGACTCTGCAGGGGAAATTTTCCTCATCTCACCTTGAGTGCAGAATCTTGTGGTTTTTCTCGAGTTGCGGCGGAAAGCTTGGGATCCTTCTCGAGTTGTGACATGGACCTCAGGAACTCGCTCTTGTAGTCCTTGGGAAGTCAGGTCTGCTTTCGTTTTGGTAGGGGAACCTCGGGATTACTCTCAAGACGTGGAATGGGAACAGGGCCTCATCTATGGTTGAGTCCATAAATTGTGTTCTCCTCTCAAGTGAGTCCAGCTATGTCAGGGAATGTCTTGAGTCGCATAAAGGTTGTCAATACTTGTTCGCATTTCAAGCCGGAATGTGGGATTTCTCTTGAGACTCAGCAGGGGAATTTTTCTCATCTCATCTTGAGTGCAGAATCCCGTGGTTTTTCTCGAGTTGGGGCGGGTAGCTTGGGTTCCCTCTCGAGTTGTGACATGGACTTCAGGAACTCGCTCGTGTAGTCCCTGGGAAGTCACGTCTCCTTTCATTTTGGTAGGGGAACCTCGGGATTACTGTCGAGGTATGGAATGGGAATAGGGCCTCATCTTAAATTGATTCAATAAATTTTGTTCTAATCTCAACTGGGGACAGCTATGTCAGGGAATGTCTTGAGTCTCATAAAGGGTGTCAAGTACCCATTCGCGTTTCAAGCGGGAATGTTGGATTTTTCTTGAGACTCTGCAGGGTAAAATTTCCTCATCTCACCTTGACTGCAGAATCTTGTGGTTTTTCTCAATTTGCGTCGGGAAGCTTGGGGTCCTTCTCCAGTTGCGATGTGGACCTCAGGAACTCGCTTGTTTAGTCCCTGGGAAGACAGGTCTCCTTTCGTTTTGGTAGGGGAACATCGGGATTACTCTTGAGGCGTGGAATGGGAATAAGGTCTCATCTATTGTTGAGTCTATAAATAGTGTTCTCCTGTCAAGTGGGGACAGCTATGTCAGGGAATGTCTTAAGTCTCATAAAGGGTGTCAAGTACCCGTTCGCGTTTCAAGTGGGAATGTATGATTTCTCTTGAGACTCTGCAGGGGAAATTTTTCTCATCTCACCTTGAGTGCAGAATCTTGTGGTTTTTCTCGATTTGCGTCGGGAAGCTTGGGGTCCTTCTCCAGTTGTGATGGGGACCTCAGGAACTCGCTTGTTTAGTCCCTGGGAAGACAAGTCTCCTTTCGTTTTGGTAGGGGAACATTGGGATTACTCTCGAGGCGTGGAATGGGAATAAGGCCTCATCTATTGTTGAGTCTATAAATAGTGTTCTCTTCTCAAGTGGGGACAGCTATGTCAGGGAATATCCTGAGTCTCATAAAGGGTGTCAAGTACCCGTTCGCGTTTCAAGCGGGAATGTATGATTTCCCTTGAGACTCTGCAGGGGCAATTTTCCTCATCTCAGCTTGAGTGAAGAATCTTGTGGTTTTTCACGAGTAGCCATGGGAATCTTAATGTCCTTCTCGAGATGCGACAGATACCTCAGGAACTCGCTCGTGTAGTCCCTGGAAAGCCAGGTTTCCTTTCGTTTTGATAGGGGAACATCGGGATTACTCTAGAGGCGTGGAATGGGAATAGGGTCTCATCTAAAGTTGAGTCCATAAATTGTGTTCTCTCAAGTGGGGACAGCTACGTCACGGAATATTTTGAGTCTCATAAAGGGTGTCAAGTACCCGTTCTGGTTTCAAGCGAGAATATGGGATGTCCCTTGAGACTCTGCAGGGGAAATTTTCCTCATCTCACTTTGAGTGAAGAGTCTTGTGGTTTTTCTCGAGTTGCCGTGGGAAGCTTGGGATTCTTCTCGAAAGGGGAAAGGGATCTCAGGACCTCCCTCCTGTCGTCCCTGGGAAGTCAGATCTTCTTTCGTTTTGGTAGTCACATCGGGATTACTCTCGAGGCTTAGAATGGAAATAGGGCCTCTTACCGAGTTGAGTCCTAAATTGTGTTCTCCTCTCCAAAGGGGACGGCTCTGTGAGGGACCTTTCTGAGTCGTATAAAAGTTGTCAAGTACCCATTCACCTTTGAAGCGGGAATGTGGGATTTCTCTTTATATGCTGCAGCGGAAAATGTCCTCATCTCGCATTGAGGGGATAATTTTGTGGTGTTTCTCGACTTGCGGCAGTAAAAATTGAGTTCCTATCGAGTTACGACGGGGACCTCAGTACCTCGATCTCGAAATCCCAGGGCAGTTAGGTCTCCTTGCGTGTTGGAAGAGGAACATCGCCATTCCTCTTGAGGCACGGGAGAGTAATAGGGTCGCATCCAGTGCTGTGTAGATAAATTGTGTTCTCTGCTTCAATGTGGACGGCTACCTGGGGGAAATTTTTGGGTCGCATAAAGTGTGTCAAGTTCCGTTCGGGTTTCAAGCGGTAATGTGCAATTTCTCTTGAGACTCTGCAGCAGAAATTATCCTCATCTCGCATTGAGGGGAAAATTTTGTGGTGTTTCTCGAATTGCGGCGTAAAGCTTGGTATTTTTTTCGACTTGTGACGGGGACCTCAGGAACTCGCTCGTGTTGCTTCAGGGAAGTCAGGTCCCCTTTAGTGTTGGAAGGGGAACTTCAGGATTTCTGTCGACCCGTTAAATGTGAACAGGGCCTCTTCTCGACCTGAGTCCGTAAATTGTCTTCTCCTCTCCAATGGGGACGGCAATGTGAGGGAACTTTCTGAGTCGCATAAAGGATGTCAAGTACGCGTTCGCCTTTCAAGCGGGATTGTGGGATTTCTCTTGAGATTCTGCAGTGAAAAATTTCCTCATTTTGCACTGAAGGGATAATTTTGTTGTGTTTCTCAACTTGCAGCGGAAAGCTTGGCGTTCCTCTCGAGTTGTGATGGGGACCCCAGGAACTCGCTCGTGTTGCCCCAGGGAAAATCAGGTCTCCTATCATTTTCGAAGGGGAACCTCGAGATTCCTCTATAAGGAGCAGCAGAGGAATAGGACCTTATCTAGCATTCAGTTGATCCACTGTTTGTTCTTTTCCAGTGGAGACAGAGAAATTTTGGTTGCTCTCAAAATTCTCCAGGGGATTCAGGCCTCGTTTCTTGTTCAGACCTGGAACTGCGTTTTTTTTCTCGAGTTGTAATACGGGTGATAGGCCACTTTAGTTTTCCATTTTTACCTGGAGATTGTATAGAGTATGCTCGTGGAGTCAGGTCTCCAATCGTCTTCTGAGTTGATACTCGAGGATACATCTGAATCTGTGCAGTACAATCAGACAATATCTCGAGTGGGTAGTGACACCCGTACCTTTTCCATTTGTGTTTTGAAAACCGGTTATCCTCCCGAGTTTCAAGGTGGTACCTGCCTGCTCGTCCTGTGGGATCGGAATGTCTGATTTCCATTCCAGAGGAAGCAGAGGAATCAACTCTCATCTGGAAAAGATGAGTGGAAAACGGGGCATTTTGTCAGTGTCGCAAGAAACTCGGTGTTCCTCTGGATTGGCACTGTGTATGTAGGTTTAGTTTTTAGTCTCATTAGGGATGTTAAGTAAACTGTCGAGTTTCAAGCGGAAATGTGGAATTTCTCTTGCGAATCTGACATGCAAATGTTCTTCATCTCGCCTTGAGGGCAGAATCTTGTGGTTTTTCTCGAGTTGCGGCAGGAAGCTTGGGCTCTCACTCGATTTGCCAAGGGGACATCAGGACATCCTCCATGTTGCTTCAGAGAAGTCAGTTCCCCTTTTGTGTTGGAAGGGAAACTTCCGGATTACTCTCGAGCCGTTAAATGGGAATAGGGCCTCTTCTCGAGTTAAGTCCGTGAAATGTGTACTCCTCTTCAATGGGGACCGCTGTGTTAGGGAACTTTCTGAGTCGCATAAATGTTGTCAAGTTAACGTTCGCGTTTCAAGAGGCAATGTGGGATTTCTCTAGAGATCTGCAGTGGAAATTTTCCTCATCTCTCATTGAGGGGTAATATTGTGGTGTTTCTCGACTTGTGGCAGGAAGCTAGATGTTCCTGTCGTGTTGTGACGGGGACCTCAAGACCTTGATCCCGATGTCCCAGGGAAGTTGGGTCTCATTGCGTGTTAGAAGGGGAACATGGTGATTCCTCTCAATACACAATAGAATAACAGCATCACATCTAGTGTTGTATAAAAAAATTGTGTTCTCCGCTTCAATATGGACGGCTTTCTTGGGGAAGTTTTTGGGTCGCATAAATGGTGTCAAGTACCCGTTCGAGTTTCAAACGGTAATGTGCGATTTCTCTTGAGTCTCTGCAGCGGAAAATATCCTCATCTCGCATTGAGGGGAAAATATTGAGGTGTTTTTCGAGTTGCGGCGGGAAGCTTGGTCCCCCTCTCGATTTGGGACGGGGACCTCAGGAAATCCCCCGTGTTGCTTCAAAGAAGGCAGGTCCCGTTTTGTGTTCAAAGGGGAACTTCGGGATTACTCTTGTGCCGTTCAATGGGAATAGGGCCTCTTCTCGAGTTGAGTTCGTAAATTGTGTTCTCCTCTCCAATGGGGACGGCTGTTTTAGGGAACTTACTGAGTCTCATAAAGTGTGTCAAGTTCCGTTCGGGTTTCAAGCGGCAATGTGCGATTTCTCTTGAGACTCTGCAGTGGAAATTATCCTCATCTCGCATTGAGGGGAAAATTTTGTGGTGTTTCTCGAGTTGTGGTGTAAAACTTGGTGTTTTTTTCGACTTGCGACGGGGACCTCAGGAACTCGCTCGTGTTGCTTCAAGGAAGTCAGGTCCCCTTTTGTGTTGGAAAGGGAACTTCAGGATTACTGTCGACCTGTTAAATGTGAACAGGGCCTCTTCTCGACCTGAGTCCGTAAATTGTGTTCTCCTCTCCAATGGGGAAGGCTGTGTTAGGGAACTTACTGAGTCGCATAAAGGATGTCAAGATCCCGTTCACCTTTCATGTGGAAATGTGGGATTTCTCTTGAGATTCTGCAGTGGAAAATGTCCTCATCTCGCATTGAGGGGATAATTTGTGGTGTTTCCCGATTTGCGGCGGGAAGCTTGGGGTTCCCCTCGAGTTGCGACGGGGACCCCACGAACTCGTTCGTGTTGCCCCAGGGAAGTCAGGTCTCCTATCTTTTTGGAAGGGGAACCTCGAGATTCCTCTATAAAGAGCAGCAGAGGAATAGGGCCACATCTAGCATTGAGTCAGTCAACTGTTTGTTCTTCTCCAGTGGAGACAGGGGTCTCACAGTTGCTCTCAAAATTCTCCAGGGGATTCAGGACTCGTCTCTTGTTCAGACCTGGAAGTGTGCTTTCTTCTCGAGTTGTAATACGGGTGATAGGCCACTTTCAGTTCAGTTTGATTCAGTCGCTCAGTCGTGTCTGACTCTTAGTGGCTCCGGACCACAACACGAAAGGCCTCCCTGTCCATCACCAACTCCCGAAGTTCACTCAAAGTCATGTCCATCGAGTCAGTGATGCCATCCAGCCACATCATTTTCTGTCATCCCCGTGTCCTCCTACCACCAACTGCTCCCAGCATCAGAGTCTTTTCCAGTGAGTCATCTCATCACATGAGGTGGCCAAAGTATTGGAGTTTCAGCTTTAGCATAATTCCTTCCAATGAACACCAAGGATTTATCTCCTCTAGAATGGACTGGTTGTATCTCCTTGCAGTCCAAGGGACTCTCAAGAGTCTTCTCCAGCACCACAGTTCAAAAACATCAATTCTTCGGCGATCAGCTTTCTTCACAGTCCAACTCTCACATCCATACATGACCACGGGAAAAACCATAGTCTTGACTAGACAGAACTTGGTTGGCAAAGTAATGTCTCTGCTTTTTAATATGCTTTCTAGGCTGGTCATAACTTTCCTTCCAAGGAGTAAGCGTCTTTTATTTTCATGGCTGCATTCAGCATCTGCAGTGATTTTCGACCCCCCAAAAATAAAGTCTGACCCGGTTTCGACTGTTTCCCCATCTATTTCCCAAGAAGTGATGGGACCAGATGTGATGATCTTCGTTTTCTGAATGTTGAGCTTCAAGCCAATCTTTTCACTCTCCTCTTTTGCTTTCATCAAGAGACCTTTGAGTTCCTCTTCACTTTCTGCCATAAGGGTCGTCTCATCTACATATCTGAGGTTATTGATATTTCTTCTGGCAATCTTGATTCCAGCTTGTGTTTCTTCCAGCCCAGAGTTCCTCATGATATACTCTGCATAGAAGTTAAATAAGCAGGGTGACAGTATACAACCTTGACGTACTCCTTTTCCTATTTGGAAACAGTCTGTTGTTCCATGTCCAGTTCTAACTGTTGCTTCCTGACCTGCATACAGGTTTCTCCAGAGGCAGGTCAGGTGGTTTGGTATTCCAATCTCTTTCAGAATGTTCCACAGTTTATTGTGATCCACACAGTCAAAGGCCTTGGCATAGTCAATGAAGCAGAAATAAATGTTTTTCTGGAACTCTTTTGCTTTCTCCATAATTCAGCGGATGTTGACAATTTGATTTCTGGTGCCTCTGCCTTTTCTTAAACCTGCTTGAACATCTGGAAGTTCACGATTCACATATTGCTGAAGCCCAGTTTGGAGAATTTTGAGCATGACTTTACTAGCGTGTGAGATGAATGCAATTGTGTAGTAGTTTGAGCATTCTTTGGCATTGCCTTTCTTTGGGATTGGAATGAAGACTGACCTTTTCCAGTCCTGTGAGCACTGCTGAGTTTTCCAAATTTGCTGGCATATTGAGTGCAGCACTTTCACAGCATCATCTTTTAGGATTTGAAATAGCTCAATTGGAATTCCATCACCTCCACTAGCTTTGTTCGTCATGATGCTCTCTAAGGCCCACTTGCCTTTACATTCCAAGATGTCTGGTTCCAGGTGAGTGATCACGCCATCCTGATTATCTTCATCGTGAAGACCATTTTTGTACAGTTCTTCTGTGTATTCTTGCCAACTTCTCTTAATATCTTCTGCTTCTATTAGGCCCATACCAGTTCTCTCCTTTATCGAGCCCACTTTTGCATGAAATGTTCCCTTGATATCTCTAATTTGCTTGAAACGATCTCTTGTTTTTCCTATTCTGTTGTTTTCCTCTATTTCTTTGCATTGATCGCTGAGGAAGGCTTTCTTATCTCTCCTTGCTCTTCTTTGGAACTCTGCATTCAGATGCTTATATCTATCTTTTCTTCCTTTACTTTTCGCTTCTCTTCTTTTCACAGCTATTTGTAAGGCCTCCTCAGACAGCCATTTTGCTTTTTTCCATTTGTACCTTGAGATTGTATAGAGTATGCTCATGGAGTCAGGTCACCATTTGTCCTGTGATTTGATACTCGAGGCTACATTTGAAACTGTGCAGTAGAATCAGACAATAGGGTCGAATCTAGTGCTGTGTAGATAATTTGTGTTCTCCACTTCAATGTGGACCACTATCTCGGGGATGTTTTGGAGTCACATAAAGGATGTCAAGTACCCGTTCGAGTTTCAAGCAGTAAGGTGTGATTTCTCTTGAGACTCTGCAGCGGAAAATATCCTCATCTCGCATTGAGGGGAAAATTTTGTGGTGTTTCTCGAGTTGTGGCGGAAAGCTTGGGGTTTTTCTCGACGTGCGACGGGGACCTCAGGAACTCGCTCGTGTTCCCCCAGGGAAGTCAGGTCCCCTTTTGTGTTGGAAGTAGAACTTCGGGATCTCTCTCAAGCCGTTAAATCAGAATAGGGCCTCTTCTCGAGTTGAGTCCGTGAATTGTGTTCTCTCCAATGGGGACGGCTCTGTTAGGGAACTTTCTGAGTCACATAAAGTGTGTCAAGTTCCCGTTCGCATTTCAAGCGGGAATGTGGGATTTCTCTTGAGATTCTGCAGCGGAAAATTTCCTCATCTCGCATTGATGGGCTAATTTTGTGTTGTCTCTCGACTTGCAGCAGGAAGTTTCATGTTACTCTCGAGTTGCGAAGGGGACCTCAGGAACTAGATCGCGATGTCCCAGGGAAGTTAGGTCTCCTTGCGCGTTGGAAGGGGAACATCGGAATTCCTCTTGAGGCATGGCAGAGTAATATGGTCACATCTAGTGCTGTGTAGATATATTGTGTTCTCCGCTTCAATGTGGATGGCTATCTCGGTGAAGTTTTTGGTCGCATAAAGGGTGTGAAGTTCCCGTTCGATTTTCAAGCGGAAATGTGGGATTTCTCTTGAGATTCTGCTTCAGAAAATTTCCTCAGCTCGCATTGATGGGGGAACGATTTTGTTTATCTTGAGTTGCGGCGGAAATCTTGGAGTTCCTCTCGAGTTGTGACGGTGACCCCAGGAACTCGATCACGTTGTCCCAAGAAGGTTGAAATCGTTTGCTGTTTGAAGGGGACCTCAGGATTCATGTCTATTCGCAGGAGACGAATAGGGCCGCATCTAGTGTTGTGTACGTAAATTGTGTGCTCCGCTTCAATGTGGACGGCTATGTTGGGGAAGCATTTGGTTCGCTTAAAGGGTGTCAAGTTCCCATTCGAGTTTCAAGTGGGATAGTGGGATTTCTCTTGAGACTCTGCCGCAGAAAAAATTCCTCATCTCGCATTGAGGGGATAATTTTGTGGTGTTTCTCGAGTTGCGGCAGGAGGCCTGGGCTCCCTCTTGAGTTGCAATGGGGACCTCAGGAAATCCCCATGTCTCTTCAGAGAAGTCAGGTCGATTTTTTGTTGGAAGGGGAATTTCTGGATTACTCTCGAGTCGTTAAATGATAATAGGGCCTCATCTCAAGTTAAGAATATAAATTGTGTGCTTTTCTCGAGTGGGGATGGCTATGGTAGGGAACTTTCTGAGTCACATAAAGTGTGTCAAGTACCCGTTAGCCTTTCAAGCTAGAATGTGGGATTTCTCTTGAGAAACTGACACGGAAAAAATTCCTCACCTCACATTGAGGGGATAATTTTGTGGTGTTTCTTGAGTTGGGGTTCATCATGAGTTGCGACGGGGATGTCAGGAACTCGCTCCTGTTGACCCAGGGAAGTCAGGTCTCCTATAGTGTTGAAAGGGGAAACTCAGGATTCCTCTATAAGGAGAAGCAGAGGAATAAGGCCGCATCGAGCGTTGAGTCAGGCAACTGTTTGTTCTTCTTCAGTGGAGACAGGGATCTCCGGTTGCTCTCAATATTCTCCAGGCGATTCAGTTCTCCTCTCTTGTTCTGATCTGGAACTGCACTTTCTTCTCGAGTTGTAATACGAGTGTTAGGCCACATTAGAGTTGAATTTGTACCTGGAGATTGTATAGAGTATGCTCGTGCAGTCAGGTCTCCACTCGTCCTGTGAGTTGATACTCGAGGTTACATTTGAATTTCTCTTGTGAAACTGATATGGAAATGTTCTTCATCTCGCCTTGAGGGAAGAATCTTGTGGTTTTTCTTGTGGCGGGAAGCTTGGGCTACCCCTCGAGTTGCGATGGGGAACTCAGGAAATCCCCGTGTTGCTTCAGAGAAGTTAGTTCCATTTTTTGTTGGAAGAGGAACTTCGGGATTACTCTCGAGCTGTTAAATGGGAATAGGGCCTCATCTCAAATTAAGTCTGTAAACTGTGTGCACGTCTCCAGTGGGGATGTTTGTTAGGGAACTTTTTGAGTCGAATAAATGGTGTCAAGTGGCCTTCTGAGTTTCAAGCGGGAATGTGAGATTCCTCTTGAAACTCTGCAGTGGAAATGTTCCTCATGTCACATTGAGGGGAAAATTTTTTTGGTATTTCTCACATTACACTGGAAAGTTTGGGGTTCTTCTCGAGTTGCGAGGGGGACCTCATGTCATAGTTAGTGTTGCTTCAGGGAAGTCAGGTCCTCTTTTGAGTGGTACGGGGAACTTCGGGTTTACTCTCGAGACCTTAAATGGGAATGGGGCCTCATCTCAAGTTCAGTCCGTAAATTGTGTACTCCTCTTCAGGGGGACAGGTATTGTAGGGAACTTTTTGAGTCACATAATGGCTGTCAAGTACCATTCGAGTTTCAAGTGGGAATATGGGATTTCTATTGAGATTCTGCAGCAGAATATTTCCTCATCTCGCATTGATGGGGTACCATTGTCGTTTTTCTCGTGTTGTGGGGGAAAGCTTGGTGTGGTTCTCGCGTTGCAACGGGGACCTCTGGAACCCACTCTCGTTGTCCCAAGATGTTCAAAATCATTTGCTGTTGGAAGGGAAACCTCAGGATTCATGTCTAGGCTCAGGATACGAATAGGGCCACATGTAGTGTTGTGTACATAAATTGTGTGTTTCGCTTCAATGTGGATGGCTATGTCAGGGAAGTATTTGGGTCGCATAAAGGGTGACAAGTACCCAATCGCCTTTCAAAAGGGAATGTGGCATTTCTCTTGAGACTCTGCCGCCGAAAGAAGTCCTCATCTTGCATTGAAGGGGTAATTTTGTGTTGTTTCTTGGCTTGTGTTGGGAAGCTGGGGATTCCTCTCTAGTTGCGATGGGGATGTAAGGAACTCGCTCGTGTTGTCCCAGGGACCTCAGGTCTCCTATCCTGTCGAAAGGGGAACCTCGGGATTCCTCTATAAGGAGAAGCAGAGAAATAGGGCCGCATTGAGCATTGAGTCGGGCAACCGTTTGTTCTTTTCCAGTGGAGAGAGGGATTGCGCGGTTGCTCTCAAAATTCTCCAGGGTATTCAGGCCTCGTCTTTTATTCAGGCCTGGAACTGTGCTTTCTTCTTGAGTTGTAATACCGTTGATGGGCCACTTTAGAGTTGCATTTGTACCTGGAGATTGTATAAAGTATGCTCGTGGAGTCAGGACTCCATTCGTCCTGTGAGTTGATACTCGAGGAAACATTTGAACCTGTGCAGTATAATCAGACAATATCTCGATTGGGTGGTGACATCCGTACCTTTTCCACTTGTGTTTTGAAAACCGGTTATCCTCCCGAGTTTCAAGGTTGTACCTGCCTACACGTCCTGTGCAACCGGAACGTCTGGATTCCATCCCAGAGAAAGCAGAGGAATCAACTCTCATCTGTAAAAGAGAAGTGGAAAATGGGGCATTTTGTCAGTGTGGCAAGAAACTCGGTGTTCCTCGGGATTGGGGCTGTGTATGTCGGTTTAGTTTTTAGTCGCATAAAGGATGTTAAGTAACCTGTCGAGTTTCGAGTGGAAATGTGGAATTTCTCTTACCGAACCTGAAACGGAAATGTTGTTCATATCGCCTTGAGGGCAAAATCTTGCGGTTTTTCTTGAGTGTCGTTGCGAAGCTTCGGCTCCCTCTCGATTTGTGACGGGGACCTCAGGTAACACCCGTGTTGCTTCTGAGAAGTCAGTTTCCCTTTGTGTTGAAGGGGAACTTCGGGATTACTCTCGAGCCGTTCAATGGGAATAGGGCCTCTTCTCGAGTGAGTCCGTAAATTTTGTTCTCTGCAATGGGGACCGCTGTGTTAGGGAACTTTCTCAGTCCCATAAAGGGTGTAAAGTTCCCATTCTCCTTTCAAGCGGTAATGTGGGATTTCTCTTGAGATTCTGCAGCAGAAAATTTCCTCATCTCGCATTGAGGGGAAAATTTTGTGGTGTTTCTCGAGTTGCGGCGGGAAGCTTGGGGTTTATCTCGATTTGTGATGGGAACCTCAGGAACTCGCTCGGGTTGCTTCAGGGAATAAGGTCACCTTTTTGTTGGAAGGGGAACTTTCGGATTACTCTTGAGCCGTTAAATGGGAATAGGACCTCTTCTCGAGTTTAGTCCAAAAAGTGTGATTTCCTCTCCAATGGGGCGGCTGTTTGAGGGAACTTTCTGAGTCGCACAAAGTTTGTCAAGTATTCTTTTGCCTTTCAAGAAGGAATGTGGGTCTTTTCTTGAGATCTGCAGCCTAAAATTTCCTCATTTTGCTTTGAGGAGATAATTTTGTGGTGTTTCTCGAGTTGGGGGTAGCTGGGTGTACATCTCCAGTTGCCACGGGGACCTCAGCTACTCGCTCGTGTTGCTTTAGGGAAGTCAATTCCCCTTTTGTGAAGGAAGGGGAATTTCGGGTATACTCTGGAGCCATTACATGGGAATAGGGCCTCTTTTCGAGTTGATTCCATAAAGTGTGTTCTCCTCTCCAATGGGGACAGCTGTGTGAGGGAAATTTCTGAGTCACATAAAGGGTGTAAAGTACAGTTTTGCCTTTCCAGCGGGAACGTGGGATTTCTTTTGAATTGTGCAGTGCAAAATTTCCTAATCTAGCATTGAGGGGATAATTTTGTGGTGTTTCTCGTGTTGCGGCGGGAAGCTGGGGGTAATTCTGGAGTAGCGAAGAGGACCTTAGGAACTCACTCAGGTTGCTTCAGGGAAGTCAGGTCCCCTTTTGTGTTGGAAGGGGAACTTCGGGATTACTCTCCAGCCGTTAAATGGGAATAAGGCCTCTTCTCGAGTTGCTGCTGCTGCTGCTGCTGCGTCACTTCAGTCGTGTCCGACTCTGTGTGACCCCATAGACGGAAGCCCACCAGGCTCCCCCGTCCCTGGGATTCTCCAGGCAAGAACACTGGAGTGGGTTGCCATTTCCTTCTCCAATGTGTGAAAGTGGAAAGTGAAAAGTGAACGTGAAGTCGCTCAGTCGTGTCTGACCCTTAGCGACCCGACGGACTGCAGCCTACCAGGCTCCTCCATCCATGGGATTTTCTAGGCAATAGTACTGGAGTGGCTTGCCATTGCCTTCTCCGCTTCTCGAGTTGAGTCCATAAATTGTGTTCTCCTCTCCAATGGGGACGACTGTGTGAGGCAATTTTCTGAGACTCACCCGTCGGCGCAGACCCGAGAGACCCCAGCCCCACCCACGCAGATGCGAGAGATGCCGGCCCCGGAGTAACCGACCATAGAAAGATGCACGACCATGAGGAGCTACCCCACGCCTGAGGCCAGGGCAGGCGGCCGAGAGGAGGTACCCCACGTCCAATAGGTATTGGCTGTGCAAGGGAGGGCCGAGAGGATCTACTCACGTTGAAGGTCAGGAGGGGCGGCCTTGAGGACATATTCCTCATCCAAGGTAAGGTGCAGCAGCTGCGCTTTCTTGGAGCGGCTGTAAAGAGATATCCCACACCCAAGGTAAGAGAAACTAAATAAGATGGTAGGTATTGCGAGGGGGCACCAGAGCGCAGACACACTGAAATCATAATCACAAGAATCTATTCGATCTGATCACATGGACCACAGCCAAATGTGGACCACTGGAGAAGGGAATGGCAAACCACTTCAGTATACTTGCCTTGAGAACCCCATAAACAATATCAAAGGGCAGAATGACAGGATAATGAATGAGGAATTCCCCAGGTCAGTAGCTGCCCAGTATGCTATTGGACATCAGTGGAGAAATAACTCTAGAAGGAATGAAGGGATGGAGCAAAAGCAAAACCAGTACCCAGGTGTGGATGTGACCGGTGATAGAAGCAAGGTCCGGTGCTGTAAAAAGCAATATTACATAGGAACCTGGAATGTTAGGTCCATGAATCAAGGCAAATTGGAAGTGGTCAAACAGGACATGGCAAGAGTGAACATAGACATTCTAGGAATCACTGAATTAAAATGCACCGGAATGGGTGAATTTAACTCAGATGACCATTATATCTACTACTGTGGGCAGGAATCCCTTAGAAGAAATGGAGTAGCCATCATGGTCAACAAAAGAGTCCGAAATGCAGTACTTGGATGCAATATTAAAAACGACAGATTGATTTCTGTTCGTTTCCAAGGCAAACCATTCAACATTACAGTAATCCAGGCCTATGCCCCAAACAGTAACGCTGAAGAAGCCGAAGTTGAACGGTTCTATGAAGACCTACAAGACCTTTTAGAATTAACACCCAAAAAAGATGTCCTTTTCATTATAGGGGACTGAAATGCAAAAGTAGGAAGTCAAGAAACAGGCCAATTTGCCCTTGGAGCACGGAATGAAGCAAGGCCAAGTCTAATAGAGTTTTGTCAAGAGAACGCACTGGTCATAGCAAACTCCCTCTTCCAACAACACAAGAGAAGACTCTACACGTGGATATCACCAGATGGTCAACACCGAAATCAGATTGATTATATTCTTCGCAGCCAAAGATGGAGAAGCTGTATACAGTTAGCAAAAACAAGACCAGGAGCTGACTGTGGCTCAGATCATGAACTCCTTATTGGCAAATTCAGACTTAAATTGAAGAAAGTAGGGAAAACCCCTAGACCATTCAGATATGACCTAAATCAAATCCCTTATGATTATACATTGGAAGTGAGAAATAGAATTAAGGGACTAGATCTGATTAATAGAGTGCCTGATGAACTCTGGACGGAGGTTCGTGACATTGTACAGGAGACAGGGACCAAGAGCATCCCCACGGAAAAGAAATGCAAAAAAAGCAAAATGGCTGTGTGAGGGGGCCTTACAAATAACTGTGAAAAGAAGAGAAGCGAAAAGCAAAGGAGAAAGGGAAAGATATAAGCATTAGAATGCAGAGTTCCAAAGAATAGCAAGGAGAGATAAGAAAGCCTTCTTCAGTGATTAATGCAAAGAAATAGAGGAAAACAACAGAATAGGAAAAACAAGAGATCTCTTCAAGAACATTAGAGATTCCAAGGGAACATTTCATGCAAAGATGGGCTTGATAAAGGACAGAAATGGCATGGACCTAACAGAAGCAGAAGATATTAAGAAGAGGTGGCAAGTATACACAGAAGAACTGTACAAAAAAGATCTTCACGACCAGGATAGTCAGGAAAATGTGATCACTGACCTAGAGCCAGAAATCTTGGAATGTGAAGTCAAGTGGGCCTTAGAAAGCATCACTGCGAACAAAGCTAGTGGAAGTGATGGAATTCCAGTTGAGCTATTTCAAATCTTGAAAGATGATGCTGTGAAAGTGCTGCACTCAATATGCCAACACATTTGGAAAACTCAGCAGTGGCCACAGGACTGGAAAGGGTCAGTCTTCATTTCAATCCCAAAGAAAGGCAATGCCAAAGAATGCTCAAACTACCGCACAATTGCACTCATCTCACACGCTAGTAAAGTCATGCTCAAAATTCTCCAAGACAGGCTTCAGCAATATGTGATCCGTGAACTCCCAGATGTTCAAGCGGGTTTTAGAAAAGGCAGAGGCACCAGAGATCAAATTGCCAACATCGCCTGGATCATAGAGAAAGCAAGAGAGTTTCAGAGAAAACATCTATTTCTGCTTCATTGACTATGCCAAAGCCTTTGACTGTGTCGATCACAATAAACTGTGGAAGATTCTGAAAGAGATGGGAATATCAGACCACCTGAGCTGCCTCTTGAGAAACCTGTATGCAGGTCAGGAAGCAACACTCAGAACTGTACATGGAACAGCAGACTGGTTCCAAATAGGAAAAGGATGACGTCAAGGCTGCATATTGTCACCTTGCTTATTTGACTTATATGCAGAGTACTTCATGAGAAATGATGGGCTGGAAGAAGAACAAGCTGGAAGCAAGATTGCTGGGAGAAATATCAATACCTCAGATATGCAGAATACACCACCCTTAGGGCAGAAATTGAAGAGGAACTCAAAAGCCTCTTGATGAAAGTGAAAGAGGAGTGTGAAAAGTTTGGCTTGAAGCTCAACATTCAGAAAACAAATATCATGGAATCTGGTCCCATCACTTCACTGGAAATAGATGGAAAAACAGTGGAAACTGTGTCAGACTTTATTTTTTTGGGCTCCAAAATCACTTCAGATGCTGATTGCAGTCATGAAATTTAAAGGCGCTTACTCCTTGGAAGGAAAGTTATGACCAACCTTGATAGGATATTAAAAAGCAGAGACATTACTTTGCCAGCCAAGGTCCGTCTAGTCAAGGCTATGATTTTTCCCGTGGTCATGTAAGGATGTGAGAGTTGGACTGTGAAGAAAGCTGATCGCCGAAGAATTGATGCTTTTGAACTGTGGTGTTGGAGAAGACTCTTGAGAGTCCCTTGTACTGCAAGAAGATCCAACCACTCCATTCTAAGGGAGATCAATCCTGGGTGTTCATTGGAAGGACTGATTCTAAAGCTGAAACTGCAATACTTTGGCCAACTCATGAGACGAGTTGACTCACTGGAAATGATTCTGATGCTAGGAAATGTTGGGAACGGGAGGAGAAGGGGACGACAGAGAATGAGATGGCTGGATAGCATCACCGACTCTGTGGACATGAGTTTGAGTGAATTCTGGGAGTGGGTGACGGACAGGGAGGCCTGGTGCACAGTGATCTATTGGGTGCCGAGAGTCAGACACGACTGAGCGACTGAACTAAACTGAATAAAGTGTGTCAAGTACCCTTTTGCCTTTCAGGCGGGAATGTGGAATTTCTCTTGATTGTGCAGTGCAAAATTTCCTCATCTCGCCTTGAGGGGATAATTTTGTGATGTTCCTCGAGATGCGGCGGGAAGCTGGGTGTAATTCTCGAGTTGCGACGGGGACCTCAGGAATTCGCTCGGGTTGCTTCAGCGAAGTCAAGTTCACTTTTGTGTTGGAAGGGGAACTTCCAGATTACTCTCCAGCCATTAAATGGGAATAGGGCCTCTTCTCAAGTTGAGTCCTCTTCTCAAGTTGAGTCCAAAAAGTGTGTTCTCCTCTCCAATGGGGACTGCTATGTCAGGGAACATTGTGAGTCGCATAAAGGGTGTCAAGTAACATTTTTCCTTTCAAGCGGGAATGTGGGATTTCTCTTGAGATTCTGCAGCGAAAAATTTCCCCATCTCCCATTGAAGGATAATTTTGAAGTGCTTCTCGAGTTGCAGCCGGAAATGCGGTTTCTTCATGAATTGCGATGGGGACCTCAGGTATTCGCTTGTGTTGCTTAGGTAAGTCAGGTCCCTTTTTTTGTTCGAAGGGGAACTTCTGGGATTACTCTCGAGTTGTTAAATGTGAATTGGCCTCTTCTCGAATTGAATTCATAAAGTGTGTTCTCCTCTCCAATGGGGACGGCTGAGTGAGGGAACTTTCTGGGTCGCATAAAGGGTGTCCAGTACCCTTTTCCCTTTCAAGCGGGAATGTGGGATTTCTCTTGGGATTCTGCAGCATAAAATTTCCTCATCTTGCATTGAGGAGATAATTTTGTGGTGTGTCTCGAGTTGCGGCGTGAAGCTGGAGTTACTTCTAGAGTTGCGACGGGGACCTCAGCAACTCGCTCGGGTTGCTTCAGGGAAGTCAGGTCCCATTTTGTGTTGGAAGGGGAACTTCGGGATTACTCTGGAGCCGTAAAATGGGAATAGGGCCTCCTCTCGAGTTGAGTCCATAAAGTGTGTTCTCCTCTCCAATGGGGACTAACGGTGTTAGGGAAATTTCTGAGTCGAATTATTGTTGTCAAGTACCCTTTTGCCTTTCAAGCTGAAATGTGGGATTCCTCTTGAAATCTGCTGTGCAAAATTTCCTCATCTCGCATTAAGGGTATAATTCTGGTGTTTCTCGAGTTGCGGCGGGAAGATTGGGGTATTTCTTGAGTTGCGACGGCGACCTCAGGAACTCACTCGGGTTGCTTCAGAGAATTAAGGTTCCATTTTGTGTTGGAAGGGGAACTTCCGGATTACTCTTGAGCTATTAAATGGGAATAGGGCCTCTTCTCGAGTTGAGTCCATAAAGTGTGTTCTCCTGTCCAATTGGGACGTCTGTGTGAGGGAAATTTATGTATCACATAAAGAGTGTCAAGTACCCTTTTGATTTTCAGGCGAGAATGTGGGATTTCTCTTGAATAGTGCTGCGCAAAATTTCCTCATCTCGCATTGAAGGAATAATTTTGTTGTGTTTCTCCTGTTGAGGCGGGAAGCTGGGGGTACATATCGAGTTGCGACATGAAATTCAGGAACTCGCTCGTGTTGCTTCAGGGAAGTTAGGTCCCCTATTTAATGGAAAGGGAATTTTGGGATTACTCTCGAGCCGTTAAATGGAAATAGGGCCTCTTCTCGAGTTGAGTCCGTAGTTTCTACTCTCCAATGGGGACGACTGTGTGAGGGAAATTTCTGAGTTGCATAAAGCGTTTCAAGTACCCGTTTGCCTTTCAAGCAGGAAAGTAGGATTTCTCTTGAGATTCTGCAGCGCAAAATTTCCTCACCTCACATTGAGGGGATAATTTTGTGGTGTTTCTCGAGTTTCGGCGGGAAGTTGGGGGAACTTCTCGAGTTGCGACGGGGACCTCATTAACTCGCTTGGGTTTCGTCAGGGAAATCAGGTCCGCTGTTGTGTTGGGAGGGGAATTTGGGGATTACTCTCGATCCGTTAAATGGGAATAGGGCCTCTTCTCGATTTGAGCCCATAAAGTGTGTTCTACTGTCCAATGGGGATGGCTGATTGAGGGAACTTTCTGAGTCCCATAAAGGGTGTCAAGTACACTTTTGCCTTTGAAGTGGGAATATTTGATTTCTCTTGAGATTCTGCAGTGGAAAATTTCCTCATCTCGCATTGAGGGGTAATTTTGTGGTGTTTCTCGAGTTGCGGTGGGAAGATTGGGGTATTTCTCGAGTTGCGTCGGGGAACTCAGGAACTCGCTCGTGTTGCTTCAGGGAGGTCAGGTCCCCTTTTTTGTTGGAAGGGGAACTTCCGGATTACTCTCGAACTGTTTTATGGGAATAGGGCCTCTTCTCGAATTGAGTCCATAAAGTGTGTTCTCCTCTCCAATTGGGATGTCTGTGTGAGAGAAATTTGTATGTCGCATAAAGGATGTCAAGTACCCTTATGATTTTCAGTCGAGAATGTGGGATTTTCTTGAATAGTGCTGCGCAAAATTTCCTCATCACGCTTTGAAGGGATAATTTTCTGATGTTTCTCCTGTTGAGGCGAGAAGCTGGGGGAACTTCTCCAGTAGCGACGAGGACCTCAGGAACTCACTCTGGTTACTTTAGGCATGTCAGGTCCCCTTTTGTGTTGGTAGGGGAGCTTCGCCGTTGCCTTCGAGCCCTTAAATGGTAATAGGGCCTCTCCTAGAGTTGAGTCCATAAGTGTGTTCTCCTCTTTAATGGGGACAGCTGTGTGAGGGAAATTTATGAGTCGCCAAAAGGCTGTCAAGTACCCTTTTGATTTTCAGGCAGGAATGTGGAATTTCTCTTGAATTGTACAGTGCAAAATTTCCACATCTCGCATTGAGTGGATAATTTTGTGGTGTTACGCCTGTTGAGGCCGGAAGCTGGGGGTACAACTCGAATTGCGACGGGGACGTCAGGAACTCGCTCGGGTTCCTTCAGGGAAGTAAATTTCCCTTTTGTGAAGTAGGGGAAACCTCAGGATTACTCTCGAACCGTTAAAGGGGAATAGCTCCTCTTCTCGTGTTGAGTCCAAAAAGTGTCTTTTCCTCACCAATGGAGACAGCTGTGTGAGGGAACTTTCTGACTCTCATAAAGTTTGTCAAGTACACTTTTGCCTTTCTAGAGGGTATGTGGGATGTCTCTTGAGATTCTGCAGCAAAAAAATTTAGTCATTTCACATTGAGGGGATAATTTTGTGGTGTTTTTCGATTTACGGCGGGAAGTTGGGTACTTCTCGAGTTACAACGGGGACCTCAGGAACTCGCTCGGGTTGTTTCAGAGAAGTCAGGTTCCTTTTTGTGTTGGAAGGTAAACTTCCGGATTACTCCCAAGACGTTAAATGGGAATAGGGCCTCTTCTAGAGTTGAGTCCTTAAATTGTGTTCTACTCTCCAATGGGGACGTCTGTTAGGGAACTTTCTGAGTCGCATAAAGTGTGTCAAATAAACTTTTGCCTTTCAAGCAGAAATGTGGGATTTCTCTTGAGATTCTAGAGCGCACAAATACCTCATCTGGCATTGAGGAAATAATTTTGAGGTGTTTATCTAGTTGGGCCTGGTAGGTGGAGCATTTTTCGAAATGCGACTGGGACCTCAGGAACATGCTTGGGTTGCTTCAAGGAAGTCAGTTCCCTTTTTGTTGGAAGGAGAACTTTCGGAATACTCTCAAGCCGGAAAATGGGAATAGGGCCTCTTCTCGAGTTGAGTCCATAAAGTGTGTTCTCCTCTCCAATGGGGACAGCTGTGTGAGTGAACTTTCTGAGTCGCATAAATGGTGTCAAGTAACCCTTTGCCTTTCAAGAGGGAATGTGGTATTTCTCTTGAGATTCTGAGCGCAAAATTTCCTCATCTCGCATTGAGAGGATAATTTTGTGGTGTTTCTGGACATGGGGAGGGAAGCTGGGGGTACTTCTCGAGTTGCGATGGGGACCTCAGGAACTCGCTCGGATTTCTTCAGGGAAGAAAGGTCCCCTTTTGTGATGGAAGGGGAACTTCTGGTTTACTCTTGTGCCATTAAATGGGAATAGAGCCTCATCTCAAATTGAGTCCATGAAGTGTGTTCTCCTCTCCAATGGGGACTGATGTTAGTTAAATTTCTGAATCACATAAAGGGTCTCAAGTACCCTGTTGCCTTTCAAGAGGGAATGTGGTATTTCTCTTAAGATTCTTCAGCGCAAAATTTCGTCATCTCACATTGAGGGGATCATTTTGTGGTGTTTCATGAGTTGGGGCGGGAAGCTGGGGGTACTTGTCGAGTTGAGAAGGGGACCTCAGGAACTCGCTCGGGTTGCGTCAGGGAAGTCAGGTCCCCATTTGGGTTGAAAGGGGAACTTTCGGTTTACTCTGGAGCCGCAAAATGGAAATAGGGCCTCATCTCGAATTGAGTCTATAAAGTGTGTTCTCCTCTCCAAAAGGGACGGCTGTGTGAGGAAACTTTCTGAGTCGTATAAAGGGTGTCAAGTACCGTTTTGCCTTTCAAGAGGGAATGTGGTAATTCTCTTGAGATTCTTCACCGCAAAATTTACTCATCTCACATTGAGGGGATAATTTTGTGGTGTTTCTCTTGTTGAAACGGGAAGCTGGAGTACTTCTCGAGTTGCACTGGGGACCTCAGTAACTCGCTCGGGTTACTTTAGGGAGGTCAGGTCCCCTTTTGTGTTGGAATGGGAACTTCCGGTTTACTATCAAGCACTTAAATGGAAATAGGGCCTCATCTCGAATTTAGTCCATAAAGTGTGTTCTTCTGTCCATTGGGCACGGCTGTTTGAGGGACTTTCTGATTCACATAAAAGGTTTCAAGTACCCTTTTGCCTTTCAAGAGGGAATGTGGTATTTCTCTTGAGATTCTGCAACGCAAAATTTCCTCATCTAGCATTGAGGGGATAATTTTATGGTGTTTCTCAAGTTGCGGCGGGAAGCTGGGTTATTTGTAGAGTTGCGACGTTGACCTTAGGAACTTGCTCGTGTTTCTTCAGGGAAGTCAGATCCCCTTTGGTGTTGGAAGGGGAACTTCCGGATTACTCTCGAGCGCTTAAAAGGGAATATTGCCTCTTCTCGATTTGAGTCCATAATGTGTGTTCTCCTCCCCAGTGAGGACGGATGTTAATGACCATTCTGAGTCGCCTCAAGGGAGTCAAGTACCCTTTGCCTTTCAAGCGGGAATGTGGGATGTCTCTTGAGGTTCTGCAGCACAAAATTCCCTCATCTCGCATTAGGGCATAATTTTGTGGTGTTTTTTGAGTTGTGGCGGGAAGCTGGGGGTACTTCTTGAGTTGTGACGGGGACCTCAGGAACTCGCTCAGGTTTCTTCAGGGAAGTCAGGTCCCCTTTTTTGTTGGAAGGGAAACTTCCGGTTTACTCTCGAGCCGTTAAATGGGAATATTGCCTCATCTCGAACTGAGTCCATAAAATGTGTTCTCCTCTCCAATTGTGACTGTTTTTAATAAAATTTCTGAGTCGCATCAGTTCAGTTCAGTTGAGTTCAATCGCTCAGTTGTGTCCGACTCTCCGCGACCGCACGCCAGGCCTCCCTGTCCATCACCAACTCCCGGAGTACACTCAAACTCATGTCCACAGAGTCGGTGATGCCATCCAGCCATCTCATTCTCTGTCGTCCCCTTCTCCTCCCGCCCCCAAACTTTCCCAGCATCAGAGTCTTTTCCAGTGAGTCAACTCGTCGCATGAGGTGGCCAAAGTATTGCAGTTTCAGCTTTAGCATCAGTCCCTCCAATGAACACCCAGGATTGATCTCCTTTAGAATGGACTGGTTGGATCTCCTTGCAGTATAAGGGACTCTCAAGAGTCTTCTCCAGCACCACAGTTCAAAAGCACCGATTCTTTGGCGATCAGCTAAAGGGTGTCAAATAGCCTTTTGCCCTTCAAGACGGAATGTGGCATTTCTCTTGAGATTCTTCTGCGCAAAATTTCCTCATCTCGCTTTGAGGGGATAATTTTGTGGTGTTTCTCGAATTGCGGCGCGAAGCTGGGGGTACTTCTCGGGTTGCGACGGGGACCTCAGGAACTTGCTCGGGTTGCTTCAGGGAAGTCAAGTCCCCTTTTGTTGTGGAAGGGGAACTTCCGGATTACTCTCGAGCCGTTAATTGGGAATATTGCCTCTTCTCGATTTGAGTCCATAAAGTGTGTTCTCCTCTCCACTGAGGATAAATGATAGGCACCATTCTGAGTCGCCTGAAGGGAGCCAAGTATCCTTTGGCCTTTCAAGCGGGAATGTGGGATTTCTTTTGAGATTCTGCAGCACAAAATTTCCTCATCTTGCATTGAGGGGATAATTTTGTGGTGTTCCTCGTATTGCGGTGTGAAGCGGGGGGAACTTCTCGAGTTGCGACAGGGACCTCGGGAATTCACTCGAGTTACTTCAGGGAAGTCAGGTCCTCTTTTGTGCTGGAAGGGGAACTTCTGCATTACTCTCAAGCCCTTTAGTGGAAATAGGGTCTCTTCTCGATTGAATCGATAAAGTGCGTTTTTTTCTCCAATAAGGATGGATATTAGGGAACTTTGTTAGTGGCATAAATTGTGTCAATTGCACTTTTGCCTTTCAGGCGGGAATGTGGGATTTCTCTTGAGATTTTGTGGCGCAAAATTTCCTCATCTCGCATTGAGGGGAAAATTTTGTGCTCTTTTTTTCAGTTTCGGCGGGAAGCAGGGGGTACTTCTCGAGTTGCGATGGGGACCTCAGGACCTCGCTCGGGTTGCTTCAGGAAGTCATGTCCCGTTTTGTGTTGGAAGGGAAACTTCCGGATTACTCTTGAGCGCTTAAATGGGAATATTGCCTATTCTCAATTTGAGTCCATAATGTGTGTTCTCCTCTCCAGTGAGGACGGATGTTAATGACCATTCTGAGTCACCGAAAGGGCTTCAAGTACCCTTTTGCCTTTCAAGCGGGAATGTGGGATATCTCTTGAGGTTCTGCAGCACAAAATTTCCTCATCTCGTTTAGGGCATAATTTGGTGGTGTTTCTCGAGTTGCGGCGGCAAGCTGGGGGTACTTCTTGAGTTGCGACGGGTCCTCAGGAACTCGCTCGGATTGCTTCAGGGAAATGAGTTCCCCTTTTGTGTTGGATGGGGAACTTCCAGTTTACTCTGGAGCCGTTAAATGGGAATAGGGCCTCATCTCGAATTGAGTCCATATAGTGTGTTCTCCTCTCCAATGTGGACTCATGTTAGTGAAATTTCTGAGTGGCTTAAAGGGTGTCAAGTTCCCTATTGTCTTACAAGAGTTATTGTGGTAATTCTCTTGAGATTCTGCAGCAGAGAATTTCCTCATCTCGCATTAGGGGTTAATTTTGTGGTGTTTCTCGAGTTGCGGCGGGAAGCTGGGCATAATTCTCGAATTGCGACGAGGACCTCAGGAACTCGCTCTGATTGCTTCAGGGAAGTCAGGTCCCCTTTGGTGTTGGAAGGGGAGCTTCCTGTTTACTCTCTAGCCGTTAAATGGGAATAGGGCTTCATCTCGAATTGAGTCCATAAAGTGTGTTCTCCTGTCCAATTGGGAAGGCTGTGTGAGGGAACTAACTTAGTCGCAAAAATGGTGTCAAGAACCCTTTGTCTTTCAGGAGGGAATGCTGTATTACTCTTGAGGTTATGCAGCGAAAATTTCCTCATGTCTCATTGAGGGATAATTTAGCGGTATTTCTCGAATTGCAGCGGGAAGCTGGGGGTACTTCTCGAGTTACGTCGGGCACCTCAGGAACTCGCTCAGGTTTCTTCAGGGTATTCAGGTCCATTTTTGTGTTGGGAGGGGAACTTCCTGTTACTCTCATGCGGTTAAATGGCAATAGGGCCTCATCTCGAATTGAGTCCATAACGTGTGTTCTCCTCTCCAATGGGTACAGCTGTGTGAGGGGACTTTCTGAGTCGCATAAAGGGTGTCAAGTACCGTTTTGCCTTTCAAGAGGGAATGTGGGATAACTCTTGAGATTATGCATCGAAAATTTCCTCATGTCACATTTAGGTGATAATTTTGTGGTGTTTCTCGAGTTGCGGTGGGAAGCTGGGGGTACTTCTTGAGTTACGTCGCGCACCTCAGGAACTCACTCGGGTAGCTTCAGGGTAGTCAGGTCCCCTTTTGTGTTGGGAGGGGAAATTCCTGTTACTCTCAAGCGGTTAAATGGCAATAGGGCCTCATCTCGAATTGAGTCCATAACGTGTGTTCTCCTCTCCAATCGGTATAGCTGTGTGAGGAAACTTTCTGAGTCGCATAAAGGGTGTCAAGTAGCTTTTTACCTTTCAAAAGGGAATGTGGGATTACTCTTGAGATTATGCATCAAAAATTTCCTCATTTCGCATTTAGGTGATAAATTTGTGGTGTTTCTCGAGTTGCGGTGGAAAGATGGGGGTAGTTTTTGAGTTGCGACGGGGACCTCAGGAACTCGCTTGGGTTGCTTTAGTGAATTCAGTTCCCCTTATGTGTTGGAAGGGGAACTTCCGGTTTACTCCCGAACAGTTAAATGGTAATAGGGCTTCATCTCATATTGAGTGCATAAATTGTGTTCTTCTGTCCAATGGGGAGGACTGTGTAAGGGAACATTCAAAGTCGCATCAAGTGTGTCAAGTACCCTTTTGCCTATCAAGAGGGAATGTTGGATTACTCCTGAGATTATGCAGCGCAAAATTTCCTCATCTCGCATTGAGGGGATAATTTTGTGGTGTTTCACGAGTTTCGGCGGGAAGCTAGGGGTACTTCGGGAGTTGCGACAGGGACCTCAGGAACTCGCTCGGGTTGCTTCAGGGAAGGCAGGTCCCCTTTTGTTTTGGAAGGGGAACTTCCGGTTTGCTCTCTAGCCGTTAATGGGAATACGTCCTCAACTAGAATTGAGTCCATAAAGTGTGTTCTCCTGTCCAATGGGGACGGCTGTGTGATGGAACTTTCTGAGTCGCATAAAGGGTGTCAAGTACTCTTTTGCCTTTCAAGAGGGAAAGTGGTATTTCTGTTGAGATTCTGCAGCATAAAATTTCCTCTTCTCGCATTGAGGGCATAATTCTCTGGTGTTCCTCAAGTTGCGGCGGGAAGTTTGGGGTACTTCTCGAGTTGCGACAGGAACCTCAGGAACTCGCTCGGATTGCTTCAGGGAAGTCAGGTCCCCTTTTGTGTTGAAGGGGAACTTCCGGTTTACTCTCGAGCCGTTAAATGGGAATATGGACTCATCTCGTATAGAGTCCATAAAGTGTGTTCACCTCTCCAATGGGGACGGCTGTGTGAGGAACTTTCTGAGTCGCATAAAGGGTGTCAAGTACCCTTTTGCCTTTCAAGAGGGAATGTGGTATTTCACTTGAGATTCTGCAGCGCAATATTTCCTCATCTGGAATTGAGGGGATAATTTTGTGGTGTTTCTTGAGTTGCGGCGGAAAGCTGGGGGTACTTCTCGAGTTGCGACGTGGACCTCAGGAACTCGCTCAGGTTTCTTCAGGGAAGTCAGGTCCCCTTTTTTGTTGGAAGGGAAACTTCCGGTTTACTCTTGAGCCGTTAAATGGGAATATTGCCTCATCTCGAACTGAGTCCATAAAATGTGTTCTCCTCTCTAATTGTGACTGTTTTTAATAAAATTTTTGAATCGCATCAGTTCAGTTCAGTTCAGTTCAGTCGCTCAGTCGTGTCCGACTCTCCGCGACCCCATGAATCACAGCACTCCAGGCCTCCCTGTCCATCACCAACTACCGGAGTTCACTCAAACTCATGTCCACAGAGTCGGTGATGCTATCCAGCCATCTCATTCTCTGTCGTCCCCTTCTCCTCCCGCCCCCAAACTTTCCCAGCATCAGAGTCTTTTCCAGTGAGTCAACTCGTCGCATGAGGTGGCCAAAGTATTGCAGTTTCAGCTTTAGCATCAGTCCCTCCAATGAACACCCAGGATTGATCTCCTTTAGAATGGACTGGTTGGATCTCCTTGCAGTATAAGGGACTCTCAAGAGTCTTCTCCAATACCACAGTTCAAAAGCATCGATTCTTTGGCGATCAGCTAAAGGGTGTCAAATAGCCTTTTGCCCTTCAAGACAGAATGTGGCATTTCTCTTGAGATTCTGCAGTGCAAACTTTCCTCATCTCGCATTGAGGGGATAATTTTTTGTTGTTTCTCGAATTGTGGCGAGAAGCTGGGGGTACTTCTCGGGTTGCGACGGGGACCTCAGGAACTCACTCGAGTTACTTCAGGAAAGTCAGGTCCCCTTTTGTGCTGAAGGGGAATTCCGTATTTCTCTCGAGCCTTTTAATGGGAATAGGGCCTCTTCTAGATTTGAGTCCATAAAGTGTGTTCTTCTCTCCAATGGGGATGGATGTTAGGGAACTTTCTGAGTGGCATAAATTGTGTCAAGCACCCTTTTGCCTTTCAAGCGGGAATGTGGGATTTCTCTTGAGAGTCTGCAGCAATAAATTACCTCATCTCGCTGTGAGGGGATAATTTTGTGGAGTTTCTCCAGTTGTGACAGGTAGCAGGGGGTACTTCTCGAGTTGCGACAGGGACCTCAGGAACTCGCTCGGGTTGCTTCAGCGAAGTCAGGTCCCCTTTTATGTTGGAAGGGGAACTTCTGGATTACTTTCGAGCCGTTAAATGGGAATATTGCCTCTTCTCGAGTTGAGTCCATAAAGTGTGTTCTCCTCTATCCTGAGGACGGATGTTAGGGACCATTCAGAATCACCTAAAGGGAGTTAAGTACGTTTTGCCTTTCAAGAGGGAATGCGGCATTTCTCTTCAGATTATGTAGCGCGAAATTACCTCATCTCTCATTGAGTGGATAATATTTTGGTGTTTCTTGAGTTGAGGCGGTAAGCAGGGGGAACTTCTCAAGTTGCGATGGGGATCTCAGGAACTCGCTCGGGTTGTTTCATCGAAGTCAAGTCACCATTTGTTGTTGAAGGGAAAATTCCGGATTATGCTTGAGCCGTTAAATGGGAATATTGCCTCTTCTCGATTTGAGGCCATAAAGTGTGTTTTCCTCTCCACTGAGGACGGATATTAGGGACCATTCTGAGTCCCCTCAAGGGAGTGAAGTACCCTTTTCCTTTCAAGCGGGAATGTGGTATTTCTCCTGAGATTCTGTAGCGCAAAATTTCCTCATCTCGCATTGAGGGGATAATTTTGTGTTGTTTCTCGAATTGCGGCGGGAAGCTGGGGGTACTTCTCTAGTTGAAATGGGGACCTCAGGAACTCACTCAAGTTACTTCAGGGAAGTCATGTCCCCTTTTGTGCTGAAAGGGAACTTCCGGATTACTCTCGAGCCCTTTATTGGGAATAGGGCCTCTTCTTGATTTGAGTTCATAAAATGTGTTCTCCTCTCCAATGGGGACAGATGTTAGGGAAATTTCTGAGTGGCATAAATTGTGTCAAGCAACCTTTTGCCTTTCAAACGGCAATGTGGGATTTCTCTTGAGATACTGCAGCGCAAAATTACCTCATCTCACATTGTGGGGATAATTTTGTGGTGTTTCTCCTGTTGAGGCGGGAAGCAGGGTGTACTTCTCGAGTTGCAACGGGGACCTCAAGAACTCACTCGGATTGCTTCAGCGAAGTCAGGTCCCCTTTTATGTTGGAAGGGGAACTTCCGGATTACTCTCGAGACGTTAAATGGATATAGGGCCTCATCTCGAATTGAGTCCATAAAGTGTGTTCTCCTATCCATTGGGCATGGCTGTTTAAGAAAACTTTCTGAGTCTCATAAAAGGTGTCAAGTACCCTTTTTCCTTTCAAGAGGGAATGTGGTATTTCTCTTGAGATTCTGCAGCTCAAAGTTTCCTCATCTCACATTGAGGGGATAATTTTCTGGTGTTTCTCGAGTTGCGGCGGGAAGCTTGGAGTACTTCTCGAGTTGTGACGGGGACCTCAGGAACTAGCTCGTTTTCCATCAGGGAAGTTAGTTTCCCTTTTGTGTTTGAAGGGGAACTTCTGGTTTACTCTCTAGCCCTTAATTGGGAATAGGGCCTCATCTCGAATTGAGTCCATAAAATATGTTCTCCTCTACAATGGGGACAGCTGAGTGAGGGAACTTTCTGAGTCGCATAAAGGGTGTCATGTTCCCTTTTGCATTTCAAGAGGGAATGTGTGATTACTCTTGAGATTATGCAGCGAAAAATTCCTCATCTCGCATTGAGGGGATAATTTTGTGGTGTTTCTCGATTTGCATCAGGAAGCTGGGGGTACTTCTCGAGTTGCGACGGGGACCTCAGGAACTCGTTGGGGTTGCTTCAGGAAAGTCAGTTCCCCTTATGTGTTAAAAGGCCAAGTCCGGTTTATTCTCTAACCGTTAAATGGGCTTAGGGCCTCATCTCGATTTGAGTTCATAAAGTGTATTCTCCTGTCCAATGTGGACGGCTCTGTGAGGGAACTTTCTGAATCGCATAAAGGGTGTCAACTACCTTTTGCCTTTCAAGCGGGAATGTGGGATTTCCTTGAGATTCTGCAGGGCAAAATTTCCTCATCTCGCACTGAGGAGATAATTTTGTGGTGTTTCTCGTGTTGCAGCGGGTAGCTGGTGGTACATCTCGAGTTGCAACTGGGACTTCAGTTACTAGCTCATGTTGCTTCATGTAAGTCAGATCCCCTTTTGTGATGGAAGGGAAATTCCGGTTAACTCTCGAGCCCTTGAATGGGAATAGAGCCTCTTCTCGGTTTGAGTCCATAAAGAGGGTTCTCCACTCCAATGGAGACAGATGACAGATATTGGGGATCTGTGTAAATCGCATAAAGTATGTCAATTAGCTTTTCGCATTTCAAGCGGGAATGTGGAATTTGTCTTGAGAAGTTGCAGCGCAAAATTTCCTCATCTCGGATTGAGGGGATAATTTTGTGGTGTTTCCCGAGTTGCGGCGTGAAGCTGGGGGTATTTCTCGAGTTGAGACTGGGACGTCAGGAACTCGCATGTGTTGCTTCAGGGAAGTCAGGTCACCTTTTCTGTTGGAAGGGGAATTTCTGGATTAGTCTC